>NC_135234.1:14379335-15623900 GCF_051348905.1 Ranitomeya variabilis | reverse complement strand
ACTAAATGTGCGGTCGGAAAGGTGTGAGGCAATCCAGGACAGGGCGAGGTCTTTGATGCCAAGGGAAGAAAGAATCTGTAGCAGTAGGCAGTGGTCAACTGTGTCGGTAGAGGACAGGTCGAGAAGGAGGAAGATGGAGAACTGTCTGTTAGCTTTGGCTGTGAGTAAGTCATTAGTAATTTTTGTCAGGGCAGTTTCGGTGGAGTGGTGGGGGCGGAAGCCAGATTGGAGGTTGTCAAGGAGAGAGTTAGATGAGAGGTGGGAGGAAAATTGGAACCAAAAATTGACAGCTGGCGCACTACCAGGTAAATATCAGTATTGTTTAAATGGGGGTGCTGACACTAGTGGCTGAAGTGAATATCGAAGCAAAAAGAAAAAGAAGCCACTAAATTATTGTGAGCACACCACCGATTCTATATCAAAATATATATATTTTTTGATATAGAATCGGTGGTGTGCTCACAATAATTTAGTGGCTTCTTTTTCTTTTTGTGGGAGGAAAATTGAGCATGGACATGCTGCTCAAGGAGTTTGAAAGCAAACGGGAGCAGTGATATGGGGCGATAGCTGGGCATAGCAGTTAGGTCAAGGTTAGTTTTTTTGAGGATGGGTGTGATGGTGGCATGTTTGAAGGCAGAGGGGAAGGTACCAGAATATATCGATAGGTTGAAGAGATGGGTTAGGGCTGGAATGAGCTTGTTAGTGAGGTTGGGGAGGAGGTGGGAGGGGATTTTGTCAAGTGCACAGATGGTGAGGTGTGATTTGGAAAGGAGGTGCGTAAGCTCTCCTTCAGTGATGTTGGAGAGGGAGGTTATTAGGGAAGGGCAGAGGTCTTGTATATATAGTGGTTGGGGTGGTGGAACAGTAAGGCTATGTGCACACATCAAGATTCCTTGCAGAAATTTCCTGAACAAAACCGGACATTTTCGGCAAGAAATCCGCATGCATTTTTTTCGCGTTTTTTGCGCTTTTTTTTGCAGATTTTTTGCGTTTTTTTCCGGAGGTTCCCAATTTAATAATATAGTGGGAAATCCGCAAAGTTAATGAACATGCTGCGTTTTTTTATCGCGATGCGTTTTTTTTGCAGAAAAAAACGCAACATATGCACAAAAATTGCGGAATGCATTATAAATGATGGGATGCATATGTATGCATTTTTAAGGCATTTTTATCGCGTTTTTCTAGCAAAAAAAACCCCCAAAATCCTGAACGTGTGCTTGTTTGGTCGATCTTGTTTTTGAAGTAGGTGGCAAAGTCCTCGGAAGAGATGAGGGGAGTTGGAGGTGGCAGTGGTGGGCGGAGGAGAGAGTTAAATGTGCTGAACAGTTGTTTTGGGTTGTAGGATAATGAAGATACAAGGTTTGTGAAATACAGTAGGTCTGTTTAGCAGAGGTGAGGGCTAATTTGAAGGCAAATGTAGCTTGTTTGAAAGCAGTGAAGTCGTCTGGCAGGCGTGTTTTCTTCCAATGCTGCTCCGCGACCCTGGATGCGTATCTAAGTTTCTGCCAATCTCTACCCTTGGCCATCAATTCCTCATTGTCACCACCAGCCTCCCTGGGACTATACTGCCAGTCTCCACCATTGTACATCACCTCCTTATTGTCACCACCAGCCGTCCTGAGACTATACTGCCAATCTCTACCCTTGGCCATCACCTCCTCATTGTCACCACCAGCCTCCCTGGGACTATACTGCCAATCTCTACCCTTGGCCATCACCTCCTCATTGTCACCACCAGCCTCCCTGGGACTATATTGCCAATCTCCCCCATTGTACATTACTATTATCACTAATCATTTTCATCCTCATCACCAACCTCACCATTTTTTACTTCATCATCATCATCATCATCATCATCATCATCATCTGTTTTTATTACCATCATCATCGGTTTCATGAACATTATCCTCACCATGATTAGTTCCATTATCACAATTAGCTCAATAGTTTTCATCATCACCCTCATCATCCAATCATCTTCACCACCATCGTAACTGTCATCCTCATCATCCTATCACCACCACTATCCTCATCATCCTTCCCCAGCTACCACCATCATCCTCCTCATCGTCCTTTCCTGTATTTTCGGATGTGGATTTCTTCTCTGTTTGCCTTTTGTTGCATTTCTAGAACCATTCTTCAGGCTTCTTGTTGTCGCTGTCGTTCTGTGGCTTTTTGCTGACACCGCAGACACAAGCAGAGAGTGAACGTGTCATTCTGTACAGCGCAGCTCACACAGCGTAACTAATAACCCTGACCCAGCGGCGTGCCAGCAGTGCCGGAGGCACAGAGAGGAGTCACTGCAAATAGTCTGCACCCGGACTACAGCACGTACCCCCAGCTGATCACCCCTCCAAACAGCCACACCCTAAAAGGAACAGAAGTCCTTGAGATGACCTCTGCTGGAAAGTTACTAAAAAGTTGAGAATTTTTTTTGTAGGGGTGAAAATGCTGGGAAAAAAATCGAGACACTTTCCTGTTTTGGTTCTGCTCATTCAGTGCCCCAGAGTCCTGGTCGTTGCAGTACTGTGGCTCCGCCGCTAAGGGGGGCTATGGTACGTCTGATGGCACTGAAGGAGTTAATCGGATCAGGTATCACAGACACCAATACACTTCACAGTCTGGCCTCCAGGGGGAGCTAAGGGTGCTATGTATTAGGCCACTCCTCACAATCTGGTAAAACAATCTGGGGGTTAGATAGGAAGTTAGACAGAAGCTGACTGGGTTGGAACCAGGCAACATCCTGTGGCAGAGGGTGTTGCAGGGGAAGATTCAGGGGGGTCCCTGTCAGGGGTGGGATCCTGACAGAGGCCTAGCGAACAGGAAGAACGTTACGGGACCGCACCTGCACTTCATTGCGGCGGTGCCCTAAGAAAGGACAAGAAGCGAGGTATATTGTGCTGAGTGAGAAACGAGATCAAAGCAGAAAGGAGATAACACCAATAGGAGTCGTGCTGTAAGACGAGGCAACATCCTACTGAGGCGCGTAGCCGGTGGCCGGAAACACCGAGGAAGTATTGAGCTCCAGGCCTTACTTCAAACCTACGGCAGGACAGTCAGTTCTAGGCAGGCTGTCTCACCCAAAATCACCTAAGCAGACACAGGGGGCAACATTTGGAGAGGGGTGACTCTAGGGTCCCGGAAGAACTCCGAGCCTACCCGTCATACGGGTGCGTCCTAGCCATATCATCTGGGGGGACGAAGAAGAACATCATAATCGAGTTGTGAGGGAACTTCAGAAACAGACACAACAGTTGTGAGGACTATCCCGTAAGCACAGCAGGGAAGGACTACAACACACAAGCGCTAGAAGGTAGGCACAGATTTCCACCTGCAAAGGGAACTCTGGAGGTGCCATCGGACCGGCCGGACTCAGGTAGCCCGGTTAACCGAATTCCGGACTGAGGATCCTGAAGCCTTCAGTAAAGAGGTAAAGAGACTGCAACCTGGTGTCCTCGTTATTCACCGCGACCTACACCGCACCACAACATCCTCACATTCTCAACTTTCACTGGACGCCCCTCAGCAGGGTCACGGACCGGGCCTAGCCACTGTGACAACCCCAGAACTGAGACACAGAGGCCCGGTACCGGGTGCCCCTCGGCCCTGCGGCAGTGGGGGCGCTCCAATTTGGTGTCACGAACAGGATCTACTTAAGCCTGAAGAATCAGGTCATGTGTGCCTTGGAACTGTGATTTATTGTGCTTGGACTGTGACTTATTGCAAAGACTGTGCATTGCCGATTCCCGCCAAAACCGCCGCCATAACAGCGCCACGAGGAGCGCAGGAGAAGAAGAAGGGCGTGGAAGTGGGCATGAACAAGCTGAAGAGCGCGAAAGACAATGGCCGACCAGTGCCACCGAGGAAGGTAACTGGCCCATAAGTAGCAATGCTCCTGAGGTAATGGGGGTGGATGGGGAGGTAGAGCCCATAGCAGCGTCGGCTGATGGGTCTGTAGAAATCCCCGGGGAGACAGCCTACGTAGCTGCTGTCACGCGCAGTCAGAGTGCCCGGAACGCAGATAACTGTCTGCCTCCCGGACCCTCCTCTGTCATCAGTATGACTGAACCAGAGGTGGACCCAGAGCAGGTCCCAGAGGGCTCCTGTGGGGAAGGGACCCTGATGTCGCTTCTGGCTTCCCCTAGCCAGGAGTTTCAGGCCGCTCTGCACACAGATGCGAGCCTAGAGAGTTTGAGGCAACTCGCCGGGACGCCATTCTCCGAGACTGATAAGGAGAAGGTGTTCTGGGAAGGAGGAAGGTTGTACCGGGAGACAGTACCCGGAAAATCACAAAAGGAGTGGTTGAGGGAAAGACAGCTGGTCGTCCCGCAGCAATTCCGGGGTGAGTTGTTGTGGATTGCCCATGAGATCCCGCTAGCTGGACACTTGGGGATCAGCAAAACTAAGGCCCGGCTGTCTCAACACTTCTATTGGCCTAAGATGGGGACAGATGTGTCAAACTACTGCCGCTCCTGTGTCACCTGTCAAAGAGTGGGGAAGGCGAGGCCTGCTCTTAAGGCTCCCCTGATCCCTTTGCCAGTGATAGAGGAGCCTTTCCAGAGGATTGCGGTGGACATTGTGGGCCCGCTGGCCGTCCCCAGCAGCTCTGGAAAGCAATATATCCTTACTGTGGTAGACTACGCTACGCGGTACCCAGAGGCAGTAGCTCTGTCTTCAACTAAGGCAGATAAGGTGGCGGATGCGCTGTTGGCCATCTTTTCACGTGTAGGATTTCCCAGGGAAATGCTTACTGATCAAGGGACCCAATTTATGTCTCGCCTAATGGAGGCTCTCTGTAAGAGACTTCAGGTGAAGCACCTGGTATCGAGTGCGTATCACCCACAGACCAATGGCTTGTGTGAACGCTTCAATGGTACCCTCAAACAGATGCTACGCATGCTGGTTGAGACACAAGGGCGCGACTGGGAGCGGTACCTCCCACACCTGCTATTCACTTACCGAGAGGTTCCGCAGGCCTCGACGGGGTTCTCCCCCTTCGAGCTCCTGTACGGCAGGCGAGCCCGGGGACCCCTTGGGTTGGTAAGAGAATCCTGGGAAGAGGAGCCGAACCCTTCTGAAGTGTCCATAGTGGAGTATGTCATGCGCTTCCGTGACAAGATGCAGACCTTGATGCAGTTGGTGCATGACAACATGACGCAGGCTCAGGCTGATCAGAAGTACTGGTACGACCAAAACGCCCAGGAGCGGACCTACCACGTGGGTCAAAAGGTGTGGGTGCTGGTCCCCGTACCAATGGATAAGCTTCAGGCAGCCTGGGAGGGCCCGTACGTCGTCCACCAACAGCTCAACCCGGTCACCTACGTGGTCACGCTTGACCACGCTCGGGGTAGGCGAAAGGCCTTTCACGTCAACATGATGAAGGCTCATCACGAACGTGAACCTTTCGTCCTACCGGTCTGCAGCGCACCCGAAGACGGGGAGGAAGACGAACCTCCTGGACATGCTGGCCCAAGCCAAGGCCTGTGGGTCCATTGAGGACGTGGAGGTAAGCGCCTCGCTAGATGAACCACAGCGGTTGCAGTTGCAAACCACACTGGAACCCTTCCGGGTCGTGTTCTCCAACCGACCTGGGAGGACTGAGTTAGCCGTCCATGAGGTGGACACCGGGAATCACGCCCCACTACGGCGAACACCCTATTGAATCTCTGACCAGGTGCAGCAGATTATGCGCCAGGAGATCGATGAGATGTTACAGCTGGGGGTGATTCGACGGTCAAAGAGCGCGTGGGCCTCACCTGTAGTTCTCGTGCCAAAAAAGGACCGGACCACCCGGTTCTGCGTGGACTACAGGGGGCTCAACGCCATTACAGCCTCTGACGTGCACCCAATGCCGCGCATCGAGGAGCTGCTTGAGAAGTTAGCTGGCGCAAAATGCCTGACAATAATGGATCTGAGTCGCGGATACTGGCAGATTCCCCTGAGCCCCGATGCACAGGATAAGTCCGCCTTTATCACACCCTTTGGACTGTACGAGTCCACGGTCATGCCCTTCGGCATGAAGAATGCCCCTGCCACTTTCCAGCGGATGGTCAACCTCCTGCTTCAGGGACTGGAGAAGTACGCAGTGGCGTACTTGGATGACATTGCCATCTTCAGTCCCTCCTGGGGGGAACACCTGCAGCATCTCGAGGAGGTGCTCAGGTGAATTCACCGAGCAGGACTGACTATAAAGCCGGGAAAGTGCCAGATGGGCATGAGGGAGGTCCACTACCTGGGGCACCGGGTAGGCGGAGGCACCCTAAAGCCAGAGCCTGAGAAAGTGGGCGCGATCGTGAACTGGCCAACTCCTGGGACCAAGAAACAGGTGATGTCCTTCCTGGGCACTGCAGGGTACTATAGGCGCTTCGTACAGCACTATAGTAGCCTGGCAAAACCTTTGACAGACCTCACCAGGAAGAAGCTACCCCACATCGTCAACTGGACAGATGGCTGTGAGGGGGCCTTCCAGGCATTGAAAACTGCACTGTGCAACGCCCCTGTGTTGAAAGCAGTTGACAGCAGTCGACCGTTCTTGGTACAGACTGACGCCAGCGAGTTTGGCCTCGGTGCTGTGCTCAGCCAGGTTGACTCGGAGGACCAAGAGCACCCCGTGTTGTACCTGAGCTGGAAACTTTTGCCGAGGGAAGTGGCCTACTCCACCATTGAGAAGAAGTGCCTGGCCATAGTCTGGGCCCTGCAGCGCTTGCAGCCCTACTTGTATGGTCACACCTTCACTGTGGTGACCGACCACGACCCTCTACTCTGGCTCAACGCCATGTGTGGAACCAACGGCAGGTTGCTACGCTGGAGCCTTGCCCTTCAGCAATTTGACTTCACCATTGAACACAAAACGGGCAGGAAGCATGGGAATGCAGATGGACTGTCCCGCCAGGGTGAACCTGCTGAGGTGCGCATGGAGGAGAACCATCAGGTCCTGCCTCCGTAGCGCACACCTGAAGGGGGAGGTGTGAGGAAAATGTATAATATAAGTAGTAGTTTCCCTGCCTGTTAGCACCAGCTGAGGGATTTTTGCACTTCTGACCATGGTCCCCAAGAACACATGGCAGACACTGGGCTCAAAACCCCCCCTTCCCATTACTTCAGGATTTAGCTTTCCTTCTCAGAGAGTGTGGGGGTTTTATGAGAGCCAAGGTATTTACGACCGGCATTTCCTGCCGTGTAAGCTCTTGTCCAGCTATAACTGGACTAGCAACTTCTAGAATCCATGAAAGTTCTTTGTTTGGTTTTTGTAAGATATTAGGCAAACCATTTAAGTTAAGAACACGACAATATATATTCGCAAAGTCCATCGGAGGATCTATCCATCACTCTAAGCACGGGCTTCTAACTCCATCTGGTGAAGAAGTAGGGATTGCTCTGTAAATAATAGGACATATTTGATCTCATTAGAAAGCCCACGTTAATCCGAGATGAATGCTGGTTTTGTTAGGACTATGACATGTTCGGTAGTGGAATTACAAGTCTTAGAAAATTTAGCTTACACTTAGTCAGATGGAAAAGGTAGGAGGGTCTGGGATAGCCAGCCCTTTTTGGTGATGTCACCAAGCTGAGCTATAACTGTTTTGGCCAAACTCCAGCGGTGAGTCTGCTGCTGGAAGAACATGTGAGTCTGATCTGAAGAGCTGTACCTCATGCATTGGGATTTTTTGGAGCTCCGCCCACCAGCATGGCATTTGCCTGAACTGATATGAACTAAGAACATGTGAGTGTTATCTTTTCTGTTGTGAACTGTGTTTCTTGGCTCCCTCTTGTGGTCACTGGCGGTATTACACTTGGATCATCTTTCTCCAGGTTGGTACTCACCTGGTTCGTTAGGCCTTGGGTATTCCTATTTAGACTTCCTGGAAACTCAGTCTAGTGCCTGGAATCGATGTAGTCAGTCTATGTCTGTTTGCTCCTGACTCCTGGTCTCCTGTTCTTTGCAAGATAAGCTAAGTCCTGCTTTCTTATTTTTGTTTATTCGCTTTGCTTCTATTTTGTTCCAGCTTGTTCATAATGTGATTCCTGATTTTTGCTGGAAGCTCTAGGGGGCTGATATTCTCCCCCCACACCGTTAGTCGGTGCGGGGGTTCTTGGATTTTCAGCGTGGATATTTTTGTAGGGTTTTTGCTGACCGTATAAGTCTCCTTCCTATTTTCTGCTATTAATTAGTGGGCCTCTCTTTGCTAAATCAAGTTCATTCTTACGTTTGTCTTTTCTTCTTACCTCACCGTTATTATTTGTTGGGGGCTTGTATTATAACTTTGGGGTCCTTTCTCTTGAGGCAAGTGAGGTCTTATTTTCTCTGAAAGGGTTAGTTAGTTCTCCGGCTGGTGCGAGACGTCTAGAATCAACGTAGGTACGTTCCCCGGCTACTTCTAGTTGTTGTGCTAGGATTAGATATACGGTCAGCCAAGTTACCACCTCCCTATGAGCTGGTTTTTGTGTTTGCGGACTTAGCTGGAACTTCTGAGATCCTCTACCACTAGGATCATAACACTTTTCTCCTTTAATCCTCTTTATGTTATAATTACCTTGTACATATTTGCAATTGTCTCATTTGTAACATCTTTATAAAATATTTTTGATAAAGCACTGCATAATTATTACGGGGTATAATATTAATACCAGTTCATTCTCCATGCTCTAAACGTACCCTGTCTCCTGAAGGGAATTACGCTACTGTTTTGGGTTAGCTTCGGACCCGTTTAATCGAAGCTGGTGGCAGCACTACCGTGTGCAGGCCTTTGGGTGACATTGCAGCGACTGCGGCATTAATAATTATTGTTCCTGCCTGAGCGGGAGTAGTTTATCGCGTCGCTGCAGTGTGCCCAATAGCCAGTACATAGCAGGCAGCCTTTCTGGCGACTAATTACCCTAGGTGCAGTACCTAATCTGACCTGACAGTAAGGGGGGCGCCAGAGAGCTGCAAGGTTTAAGTGGAACTGTAAGCGGGATACACAAAAATCCCTGCAGTTCGTGGTATATTGAAGAGCAGTGGGATACCTAAAATAAGCCCCTGCTGTAAACTAAGAGGTCAATAGCCTTGTGTGTGTTTCTTTTTCATCACATTGTGGCAGTGGAGGGATAACTACGATAAGCCCCCTGCACATGTGATAGCCGTCGGTTGGTCTAAAGTCACCCCAATCCGTGACATATTGGTGACAGTGGTCAGGAATCCCTGTGGATTTCGTGACCAATTGGTGGCAGCGACTAAGGGATCGTGACACCTTCTGACACTTCTTCTAAATTCTTGGCATCTTTGAAAGCCAGAAGATAAAGAGCAAGTCTTTCTACATACATCTTTAGAGGACAGTTCTTCTATGTTTTTTTCCAACATTTTTGGAGAGAAGGCTCACTCAAGAAATTGCAGAAAGAAATGCAGTGTGAACAGTGTCCTAATGCTATGTGGACATAGAGTGTTCCAAACTGGGCATTGTCCAATCAAAAAAAGTTTCAAAAACTTTTCAAAAGCTTTTCAAAACAGCCCCAGGAAAAGAAAAACTCATCCAAAAATTCCCCAAAGAAGGAGCGTATACGGAAGAGATTTTCATTAGAAAACTCCATCATTTTTGACCATCTGCCAGGAACATTCTTGGATTCTCCTTAAGATCTATGTCCCGCCTATAGATCTTAATAGCTCATTTACATATTATAAAAAAGTGGATTTCTCTGGCATAAAACATCAGATCTCAGATATCAAGGTAACATTTTTTTCAGCCTCCTATGACCTACATGGCCATATAGATGGCTCAGGAGGGACGATCCTACTGACAGGTTCCCTTTATCATGTGAGTTGGCATGAGCTGTATCTTTGGATTTCCGGGCGGACTGACCATTTCCCATAACCTGGCTTATGATCAGGTTTACCTAAGGCCGCGGCGGCCACGACTCGCACTTTTCCCTTTTATATTAGGTTTTGAAAAGATTACTATTAATAATTTAAGGGACTCAAAGGCGGACAACATTTTACCATAAGGGGCTTTCATCAAGAATGTGGCGCGTACGTAGGAATCTATATAATAGCACAGAGCAGCGGTCTGAACTTACAAGGAAAAACACAGGAACTCAGAGTTCGGCTCAGGTCACATTCATTCTGAACAAGGTTTTGGAAGATGGGAATTTTCTGCCTTTTTGCCGCCAAAATTTTTCCTACAATCACAAAGTGGTTGTCATTGATGTCCAAATGGTGACCAAAGGGATGAGCTCATCAGTTTTGCCCCCAAGACAGGGTTGTTTAGGATTTTTATACAAGGCCAGTCTGGGGTCTGTATACAGGGCCGGTCTGAGGTCTGTATACAGGGCTGGTCTGGGGTCTGTATACAGGGCTGGTCTGGGGTCTGTATACAGGGCTGGTCTGGGGTCTGTATACAGGGACGATCTGGGGTCTGTATACAGGGACAGTCTGGGGTCTGTTATACAGGGACAGTCTGGGGTCTGTATACAGGGCCGGTCTGGGGTCTGTATACAGGGACGGTCTGTGGTCTGTATACTGGGCCATTCCGGGGTCTGTATACAGGGCTGGTCTGGGGTCTGTATACAGGGACGGTCTGGGGTCTGTATACAGGGCTGGTCTGGGGTCTGTATACAGGGCTGGTCTGGGGTCTGTATACAGGGACGGTCTGTGGTCTGTATACTGGGCCATTCCGGGGTCTGTATACAGGGACAGTCTGGGGTCTGTATACTGGGCCGGTCTGGGGTCTGTATACAGGGATGGTCTGGGGTCTGTATACAGGGCCGGTCTGGGGTCTGTATACAGGGATGGTCTGGGGTCTGTATACAGGGACTGTCTGGGGTCTGTATACAGGGCTCGTCTGGGGTCTGTATACAGGGACGATCTGGGGTCTGTATACAGGGATGGTCTGGGGTCTGTATACAGGGACTGTCTGGGGTCTGTATACAGGGCTCGTCTGGGGTCTGTATACAGGGACGATCTGGGGTCTGTATATAGGGCTGGTCCGGGGTCTGTATATAGGGATGGTCTGGGGTCTGTATACAGGGATGATCAGGGGTCTGTATACAGGGCTGGTCTGGGGTCTGTATACAGGGCCAGTCCGGGGTTTGTATACAGGGCTCGTCTGGGGTCTGTATACAGGGCCGGTCTGGGGTCTGTACACAGGGCTGGTCTGGGGGTCTGTATACAGGGCCGGTCTGGGGTCTGTATACAGGGCCGGTCTGGGGTCTGTACACAGGGCTGGTCTGGGGTCTGTACACAGGGCTTGTCTGGGATCTGTATACAGGGCTCGTCTGGGGTCTGTATACAGGGCCGGTCTGGGATCTGCATACAGGACTCGTCTGGGGTCTGTATACAGGGATGATCTGGGGTCTGTATACAGGGATGATCTGGGGTCTGTATACAGGGCCGGTCTGGGGTCTGTATACAGGGACGATCTGGGGTCTGTATACAGGGCCGGTCTGGGGTCTGTATACAGGGACGATCTGGGGTCTATATACAGGGCTGGTCCGGGGTCTGAATATAGAAATGGTCTGGGGTCTGTATACAGGGCCGGTCTGGGGTCTGTATACAGGGCTGGTCTGGGGTCTGTATACAGGGCTGGTCTGGGATCTGCATACAGGGCTCGTCTAGGGTCTGTATATAGGGATGGTCTGGGGGTCTGTATACAGGGCCGGTCTGGGGTCTGTATACAGGGCTGGTTTGGGGTCTGTATACAGGGCTGGTCTGGGATCTGCATACAGGGCTCATCTGGGGTCTGTATACAGGGCTGGTCTGGGGTCTGTATGCAGGGCTTGTCTGGGGTCTATATACAGGGACGATCTGGGGTCTGTATACAGGGCTGGTCTGGGGTCTGTATACAGGGCCGGTCTGGGGTCTGTATGTAGGGCTGGTCTTGGGTCTGTATGTAGGGCTGGTCTGGGGTCTGTATACAGGGCTGGTCTGGGGTCTGTATACAGGGCTGGTCTGGGGTCTGTATACAGGGCTGGTGTGGGGTCTGTATACAGGGCTCATCTGGGGTCTGTATACAGGGCTGGTCTGGGGTCTGTATACAGTGGTGGTCTGGGATCTGTATACAGGGCTGGTCTGGGGTCTGTATACAGGGCCGGTCTGGGGTCTGTATACAGGGCCGGTCTGGGGTCTGCATACAGGGCTGGTCTGGGATCTGTATACAGGGCTCGTCTGGGGTCTGTATACAGTGCCGGTCTGGGGTCTGTATACAGGTCCAGTCTGGGGTCTGTATACAGTGCTGGTCTGGGATCTGTATACAGGGCTGGTCTGGGGTCTGTATACAGGGCTGGTCTGGGGTCTGCATACAGGGCTGGTCTGCGGTCTGTATACAGGGCCGGTCTGGGGTCTGTATACAGGTCCAGTCTGGGGTCTGTATACAGTGCTGGTCTGGGATCTGTATACAGGGCTCGTCTGGGGTATGTATACAGGGACAGTCTGGGGTCCATATCCCAGGGGTTCTTATCTGTATACAGGGTTTCTCAGGGCAATTAACAAATGCAAACAATTCCGTCACGTAAGCCGATTAGATACAATTTTGGCCATTAAATACTATAAATGAAACATGTAGATCAGGGTCGTAACCCGTTCGTCCGAATATCCCATAGAAAGCTTTTATCTGGCGAGAGGTGACGGAGCTGGCAGAACTTGGTGCAAATGACGGGTGTTGCTGGAGGAGGTAGGGGACGTGCGAGCTGAGGAGCGGGAAGGCGGCGACCCCGGCTCATCACAACGGAGGAATTAGTGTCGCACTCTCACCTTACAGCACTTACTGCTAAAATCTACACTTGTTGCCCCGATGCAAAGATTCATATTTTATAATTTAGCATTTTTATTAAAGAAGAAGATCTGTGATAGACCCAGGGTTGGATCTACCATGGAGGCTGCATTGTAGTCTGAGATAGGGATGAAGACGGGGACATAATAGTTATTGGATATCAAAGTCTAAGCGGGGGTGGGTCTATCAGAGTGGGCGGGGGCAAGTATTGGTGGATCCAATTGAGAAGCTTTGCATTGACTGTTTACACTTTACAGAACATTGGTTGGAACTGGTCATCTGTTAGCATCATGGAGCTCAGAGCTGCCGACCTACCCTTCATTTTATATGGTCATCTGGACTCCATATGGGAGAAATATGACGGGACTTGATGGATTCCAGATGGGGGCATAGAAGTACACTTCAAGATACACATGTGGCTGCCCCCCATATAGGTATTCATGGCTGCTGTTGTAGTCATACATGGCTACACTCTGGTCGGGGGCCTGCTGGGTGTACAAAGCTGCTCTTCAGGGGCAGATCTTGGTGGGTGCACGTGGCTGGGACTGCAAATGAGTGTGAAGTGACTACATTTGTGGTTATTCTTACTTATGGGGGTGGGTAGCTCTGGTGGTATCTGGTGGTGGCACTTTGACTTTGCATTTTGTAGCCAGGACTCGTACTAAAAAAAGTAGTTGTACTTTCTAGGGGCGTTCACTTAACGAGGGAGGAACCAAAATGAGGAGGTTCTTAATCAGCTCCACCAATGATTGACACCTACCCACCCCCAAAACCCCACCCCTGCTCAGGACTCCGCTATACTCTTGCTGGCATTCAGAGATTTCGATAAAACTAGAGGATTCTGGGACACGCAGCGAGCCGCCAGCACTGTGGGAAAGTTACTAATCTTGCAATCTCTTCTGAGCAGTGACTCTATTAAGAAAAGTTCCTTCTCGTGAAGAGTTGTCACAGAAGTTCAGGACTACTAACGATTACATTAATGCCTTTAGAAGTATGAAGAATAAAGCAGCAACTGTCAGGGCGCTTTAATAAAGTGTCCCTCTCTCCAAGATTGCACATGAATAATTGAGCCGAGATTGGACATTTTACAAACATTTTTTTTCTCCCCCTCACCCACCCGTCGGAGCTTTGCTGCTATTTATTCTCCCATCCTAAAAAAAAAACAAAAAAAAGAAAGAAAAGTGTTATCGTTTCCTCCTTAAAATCAAATAGCGATCTGTCAGGATAAAAGTAAAAAACAATTCATCTCCGTGGCTCCACCTGTACAGGTCCATTTTTTTTTATAGACTCATGCGCTTTCTTCTCAGTTTGATCAATAGAGGAAAATGTCATCAATTTGGGAAATGTTACACCATGAAATCAAGAGCAAAAAGGTGGAACAGATCGGCATCGGTAATGAGCATTGGAGACGAGGAATTACTGTGTTGTAGGGTTGTCATCTCCATACTTCATCTTCAGGGTGATTATGATCTTTTCTGGTATTTGGCAACTTTTTGAAATTAGATCAAGAAGATAAAAAGTCTTGGTGAAGCGTGAAGGAAGGAGAAGCTAGAAGATCAGGCATGACAACAGGTGATGGACTCGTTATCCCAGATCCATGGCCAAAAGTGTTCATTTATCCTCTATTCCTTGGTCGCGTCCTGTCATCCAACAGACCAGAGGCCAACGATCCATTGACAATGGTCTTTCTGTCGGATTGTTTGGCCAACAATTGCCAGAATCTGAAGTTTGTTTTGGAAATTGCTGATGTGACCTCAGAACGGAGCAGACACATGGATGGTGGACTTTTACGTACATTGACCAAATTTGTCTATAATGCTATTGGCCAAAAGTAGAGGTAGATGAACGACTGGTAATCCTACAGATGACTGATGGCTTCCATCTCATGTCTTTAGCAAATATTGACACAAAGACATAACTATCTACATCATTACCTTACTGGTCAAGTGTAGACTTTATCTCCTCATTTCGATCTTCAGATTTTACCAAATTGTTTGTCTTGACTTTTCTTTAGGAGTTGGAGTGGCACGACTTATGGAGACCAGCTGAGCATAGAGTCCTATTGGCAATGCGCTATGGGAGAAAAGTATGTAAATTAGCTCTCTCCAGTGACACCTAATGGAGGTCTCTTTATAAGTCTATGACTGAACCATCAAAGAGCAACATGATGATGGATAATCGCCAAACCATCTACAGACAGCTATTTCGGGAGCTAACTCCAATAGTTATCACTTAATAGATCATTTATTTCCAGTGAAGAGAGCAAATTTGCATTTCTTAGTTCCATGGAGCATTGCCAATAGGAGAAGATCCACTTATTCCTCGAATCTGGATCAAGCTATCCAAACCCTGAAATACAGTAACAAACACCCCCAAAACAGCTGTCCATAGATGGGTCTCCATTTCGGCTAATATTCCTAGTCATGTTGCAAGACTTCAAGACTTCTGGAAAAGTTGGACAGTAACTTATAGTGAACGACTTCCAATAGTTGGGACTTGTGAAATAGTTTTTCTTTCCTCTAGAGATAGCTTATTGGCAAACTTTTATTGACTTTGCCATATTGATCTTGGTTGATCTTGCTACTCTGCCTCACTGTGATTTATCATTGCCCATGGCTGGTTATTAATTCTAATCAAAGGCATTGATGTACACTTTACCACCTTCTAGAGTCTGGACCAAACAGAAATGATTCATTGGTATGGAAAGTCAAATAGTCCAGCTTCATTTCCCCTACATGTTGCGAAGAGTCGATGTGTGAATTTTTCTACAAATCTTTCGTTCACCATAAGTGGATTCTGATGATTAGTGAGGTCCACCAATAAATGACCACATTGGAAAGATCAAAATGGGATCTTTATTATGATGCTAGATTTTGACAAGACAGATCTTCGTGTTTGTCTATCCTCTGTGCCATACTTTCCTTGAATCTTGAGCCAATTCACCAATGCATTGGTTGCTAACCTTGGAATAATCAAAGAGAATTCTGCACATAATTTCACCAGTCCGCAGCCAAGTTGTATGATTCTAGAGTAGATATATTACTTTGTAACTATTTCATCTCTTCCAGTACTTCTTTTATGCTCCTATATAATAAAACACAAGACTTCATGCTGTGTATTATTAATCCATATATACTGTGTCCTCCTGGGTGTGACCAGATCCTCATGGGCTGTCCATGTGAAAGAAAACTTAAAAAAAGCAACAGCAACAAAAGAAAACACAGTATGGCCGTAATTCTAATCTGCATCAAGGAAGTGTTTGAGGTTTAAAATGTAACATCGACCTCTTAAAAATGTTGTGTAAACTTCTTAAATAACTTAAATTTTATTATTGTTGATTGTAAAAGACAAACAACTTTACAAAGTGCATCATATTAAAAATTCTCTGTCATCAATAACAGAAGATGTTTTTTAATTGTACAGTTGTTGCCTAGCTTTCCAACCACCTCTGTAGTCCATCAGGGGTGGTCGGTATCTTAGAGAAGAAGTGCATGCTTGCACGCTCTTTGTGTAGGGCTTGAAATCACTGCTATGAAGTGGCCCTCATTGGATCCAGCTAGCTTTACGCCCCCGCGGTCCTCTGTTGAGCTCCACTGCTTTCATTATTGCAGCCAGACCACTGATCTGAATTGACATCTGGAGTACACAGCCTTCTGGCAAGTAAAAAACCAGAAAGATAGAAGATAGGAGATGCCAATAAGACTTTAACCTACAACTTGTTGCAGTAACACAAAGTGTTACTATCTTATCAATGTACACTGTGTCCTCGTGGGTGTGGCCAGAACCTCATGGGCTGTCCTTATCATAAGAACTCGAAACATACAGTAAACCAGGCTGTAAATCTACCCTGAATGTAACACTTATCCCCTTTATCTAAAGATGAAATTTGGAATTTCTGTTAGTGTTTATGTTATTTTTCTAACATTTAAAAAAATAATTCTGAAACAATATCACTTTAAGCTGTAATATTCTCAACTCCCTATATGGGGTCATTTCTTAGACTCATTAGCATTAGTAAATTAAATTTAAATATCGTAAGTACAATAAATTATTGAAACCGGCATTTGTTTACATATTTTGTTAATTAAATATTTAACATTTTAAAATTTGGCACCAATTAGAAGAATGGATTTAAAAAAAATTACACCTTCTTAACTGGAAAAAAATTATGAAACATGATTCCCAATATCTGACAATTTTGAGTTTATCATCATCACCATGATATAGATAGGAGGCGATGTGGCAGCACAAGGCTCCGCTATAAGCCGCTCCTGTCACTCACTCACATTATGAGCAAATTAATCTCTCCATCTGCAGATTAAATGCTATTTCTCATCACTGAAGAAGATGTTTCACCTTCAGCAAATGGCTATCAACATTTTAATCAGGTTGCGTATTTTACCCACCCATCCTCCAACTATCTCCAAGTCAGGGGATTAAATTGTATTATTTTTGCCTTCATAAGATTGAAAAATATAACTAGTGGGAAAACAAAAATCATTACCGACCCCAGATCTGTAATTATAACATATTTAATCTGCTGTCATTAGGACCTGTAGCAACATCACAACAGAGGAGACACATTGATCTGAATATTTGTGCAGAACGATCCAACGATCACTAAGATATATAGGTCCCCTGACTACAATTACTGATTAATGCCAGTGGGGGAGGGGGAGAATGATTATAGAGAAAAAAAAACTCTGGTTGCTACACTCAACTCTCACAATGTGTCAGGGAAGATCACAAACGGCGGTGTATGAGCAGATATTTATTGTGCTGATTAATAAAACAAGTAGCATTATACTTATATTCTTGTACATAGGGGCAGTATTATAGCAGCTATATTCTTGTACATAGGAGGCAGTATTATAGTAGTTATATTCTTGTACATAGGGGGCAGTATTATAGTAGTTATATTCTTGTACATAGGGGCAGTATTATATTATATTCTTGTACATAGGAGCAGTATTATAGTAGTTATATTCTTGTACATAGGGGCAGTATTATAGTAGTTATATTCTTGTACACAGGAGCAGTATTATAGTAGTTATATTCTTGTACATAGGAGCAGTATTATAGTAGTTATATTCTTGTACATAGGGGCAGTATTATAGTAGTTATATTCTTGTACATTGCAGCAGTATTATATTAGTTATATTCTTGTACATAGGGGGCAGTATTATAGTAGTTATATTCTTGTACATAGGAGCAGTATTATAGTAGTTATATTCTTGTACATAGGAGCAGTATTATAGTAGTTATATTCTTGTACATAGGGGGCAGTATTATAGTACTTATATTCTTGTACATAGGAGCAGTATTATAGTAGTTATATTCTTGTACATAGGAGCAGTATTATAGTAGTTATATTCTTGTACATAGGAGCAGTATTATAGTAGTTATATTCTTGTACATAGGGGCAGTATTATAGTAGTTATATTCTTGTACACAGGAGCAGTATTATAGTAGTTATATTCTTGTACATAGGAGCAGTATTATAGTAGTTATATTCTTGTACATTGGAGCAGTATTATAGTAGTTATATTCTTGTACCTAGGAGCAGTATTATAGTAGTTATATTCTTGTACATAGGGGCAGTAATATATTATATTCTTGTACATAGGAGCAGTATTATAGTAGTTATATTCTTGTACATAGGGGCAGTATTATATTAGTTATATTCTTGTACATAGGAGCAGTATTATATTAGTTATATTCTTGTACATAGGAGCAGTATTATAGTAGTTATATTCTTGTACACAGGTGCAGTATTATAGTAGTTATATTCTTGCACATAGGAGCAGTATTATAGTAGTTATATTCTTGAACATAGGGGCAGTATTATAGTAGTTATATTCTTGTACATAGGAGCAGTATTATAGTAGTTATATTCTTGCACATAGGAGCAGTATTATAGTAGTTTATTCTTGTACCTAGGAGCAGTATTATAGTAGTTATATTCTTGCACATAGGAGCAGTATTATAGTAGTTATATTCTTGCACATAGGAGCAGTATTATAGTAGTTATATTCTTGTACATAGGAGCAGTATTATATTAGTTATATTCTTGTACATAGGAGCAGTATTATAGTAGTTATATTCTTGTACATAGGGGCAGTATTATATTAGTTATATTCTTGTACATAGGAGCAGTATTATATTAGTCATATTCTTGTACATAGGAGCAGTATTATAGTAGTTATATTCTTGTACATAGGAGCAGTATTATAGTAGTTATATTCTTGCACATAGGAGCAGTATTATAGTAGTTATATTCTTGTACATAGGAGCAGTTTTATAGTAGTTATATTCTTGCACATAGGAGCAGTATTATAGTAGTTATATTCTTGCACATAGGAGCAGTATTATAGTAGTAATATTCTTGTACATAGGGGCAGTATTATAGTAGTTATATTCTTGTACATAGGAGCAGTATTATAGTAGTTATATTCTTGTACATAGGAGCAGTATTATAGTAGTTATATTCTTGTACATAGGAGCAGTATTATATTAGTTATATTCTTGTACATAGGAACAGTATTATAGTAGTTATATTCTTGTACATAGGAGCAGTATTATAGTAGTTATATTCTTGTACATAGGGGCAGTATTATATTATATTCTTGTACATAGGAGCAGTATTATAGTAGTTATATTCTTGTACATAGGGACAGTAATATATTATATTCTTGTACATAGGAGCAGTATTATAGTAATTATATTCTTGTACATAGGGGCAGTATTATAGTAGTTGTATTCTTGTACATAGGGGCAGTATTATAGTAGTTATATTCTTGTACATAGGAGCAGTATTATAGTAGTTATATTCTTGTACATAGGAGCAGTATTATAGTAGTAATATTCTTGTACATAGGGGCAGTATTATAGTAGTTATATTCTTGTACATAGGAGCAGTATTATATTAGTTATATTCTTGTACATAGGAACAGTATTATAGTAGTTATATTCTTGTACATAGGAGCAGTATTATAGTAGTTATATTCTTGTACATAGGGGCAGTATTATATTATATTCTTGTACATAGGAGCAGTATTATAGTAGTTATATTCTTGTACATAGGGACAGTAATATATTATATTCTTGTACATAGGAGCAGTATTATAGTAATTATATTCTTGTACATAGGGGCAGTATTATAGTAGTTGTATTCTTGTACATAGGGGCAGTATTATAGTAGTTATATTCTTGTACATAGGAGCAGTATTATAGTAGTTATATTCTTGTACATAGGGGCAGTATTATATTATATTCTTGTACATAGGAGCAGTATTATAGTAGTTATATTCTTGTACATAGGGGCAGTAATATATTATATTCTTGTACATAGGAGCAGTATTATAGTAGTTATATTCTTGTACATAGGGGCAGTATTATAGTAGTTATATTCTTGTACATAGGAGCAGTATTATAGTAGTTATAGTCTTGTACATAGGGGCAGTATTATAGTAGTTATATTCTTGTACATAGGGGCAGTATTATAGTAGTTGTATTCTTGTACATAGGGGCAGTATTATAGTAGTTATATTCTTGTATATAGGAGCAGTATTATAGTAGTTATATTCTTGTACATAGGAGCAGTATTATAGTAGTTATATTCTTGTACATAGGTGCAGTAATATAGTAGTTATATTCTTGTTCATAGGGGCAGTATTATAGTAGTTATATTCTTGTACATAGGAGCAGTATTATAGTAATTATATTCTTGTACATAGGGGCAGTATTATAGTAGTTGTATTCTTGTACATAGGGGCAGTATTATAGTAGTTGTATTCTTGTACATAGGGGCAGTATTATAGTAGTTATATTCTTGTACATAGGGGCAGTATTATAGTAGTTATATTCTTGTACATAGGGGCAGTATTATAGTAGTTATATTCTTGTAAATAGGAGCAGTATTATAGTAGTTATAGTCTTGTACATAGGGGCAGTATTATAGTAGTTATATTCTTGTACATAGGGGCAGTATTATAGTAGTTGTATTCTTGTACATAGGGGCAGTATTATAGTAGTTATATTCTTGTACATAGGGGCAGTATTATAGTAGTTATATTCTTGTACATAGGAGCAGTATTATATTAGTTATATTCTTGTACATAAGAGCAGTATTATAGTAGTTATATTCCTGTACATAGGTGCAGTAATATAGTAGTTATATTCTTGTACATAGGGGCAGTATTATAGTAGTTATATTCTTGTACATAGGAGCAGTATTATAGTAATTATATTCTTGTACATAGGGGCAGTATTATAGTAGTTGTATTCTTGTACATAGGGGCAGTGTTATAGCAGTTGTATTCTTGTACATAGGGGCAGTATTATAGTAGTTATATTCTTGTACATAGGAGCAGTATTATAGTAGTTATATTCTTGTACATAGGAGCAGTATTATAGTAATTATATTCTTGTACATAGGGGCAGTATTATAGTAGTTGTATTCTTGTACATAGGGGCAGTATTATAGTAGTTATATTCTTGTACATAGGAGCAGTATTATAGTAGTTATATTCTTGTACATAGGGGCAGTATTATATTATATTCTTGTACATAGGAGCAGTATTATAGTAGTTATATTCTTGTACATAGGGGCAGTAATATATTATATTCTTGAACATAGGAGCAGTATTATAGTAGTTATATTCTTGTACATAGGGGCAGTATTATAGTAGTTATATTCTTGTACATAGGAGCAGTATTATAGTAGTTATAGTCTTGTACATAGGGGCAGTATTATAGTAGTTATATTCTTGTACATAGGGGCAGTATTATAGTAGTTGTATTCTTGTACATAGGGGCAGTATTATAGTAGTTATATTCTTGTATATAGGAGCAGTATTATAGTAGTTATATTCTTTTACATAGGAGCAGTATTATAGTAGTTATATTCTTGTACATAGGTGCAGTATTATAGTAGTTATATTCTTGTACATAGGGGCAGTATTATAGTAGTTATATTCTTGTACATAGGGGCAGTATTATAGTAGTTAAATTCTTGTACATAGGAGCAGTATTATAGTAGTTATAGTCTTGTACATAGGGGCAGTATTATAGTAGTTATATTCTTGTACATAGGGGCAGTATTATAGTAGTTATATTCTTGTATATAGGGGCAGTATTATAGTAGTTATATTCTTGTACATAGGGGCAGTATTATAGTAGTTATATTCTTGTACATAGGGGCAGTATTATAGTAGTTATATTCCTGTACATAGGTGCAGTAATATAGTAGTTATATTCTTGTACATAGGGGCAGTATTATAGTAGTTATATTTTTGTACATAGGAGCAGTATTATAGTAATTATATTCTTGTACATAGGGGCAGTATTATAGTAGTTATATTCTTGTACATAGGAGCAGTTTTATAGTAGTTATATTCTTGTACATAGGGGCAGCATTATAATAGTTATATTCTTGTACATACAGTAGGGGCAGTATTATAGTAGTTATATTCTTGTACATAGGAGCAGTGTTATAGTAGTTATATTCTTGTACATAAGAGCAGTATTATAGTAGTTATATTTTTGTACATAGGAGCAGTATTATAGTAGTTATATTCTTGTACATAGGGGCAGTATTATAGTAGTTATATTTTTGTACATAGGAACAGTATTATAGTAGTTATATTCTTGTATATGGGGAGCAGTATTATAGTAGTTATATTCTTGTACATAGGGGCAGTATTATAGTAGTTATATTCTTGTATATAGGGCAATATTATAGTAGTTATATTCTTGTACATAGGAGCAGTATTATAGTAATTATATTCTTGTACATAGGGGCAGTATTATAGTAGTTGTATTCTTGTACATAGGGGCAGTGTTATAGTAGTTGTATTCTTGTACATAGGGGCAGTATTATATTATATTCTTGTACATAGGAGCAGTATTATAGTAGTTATATTCTTGTACATAGGGGCAGTAATATATTATATTCTTGTACATAGGAGCAGTATTATAGTAGTTATATTCTTGTACATAGGGGCAGTATTATAGTAGTTATATTCTTGTACATAGGAGCAGTATTATAGTAGTTATAGTCTTGTACATAGGGGCAGTATTATAGTAGTTATATTCTTGTACATAGGGGCAGTATTATAGTAGTTGTATTCTTGTACATAGGGGCAGTATTATAGTAGTTATATTCTTGTATATAGGAGCAGTATTATAGTAGTTATATTCTTGTACATAGGAGCAGTATTATAGTAGTTATATTCTTGTACATAGGTGCAGTAATATAGTAGTTATATTCTTGTTCATAGGGGCAGTATTATAGTAGTTATATTCTTGTACATAGGAGCAGTATTATAGTAATTATATTCTTGTACATAGGGGCAGTATTATAGTAGTTGTATTCTTGTACATAGGGGCAGTATTATAGTAGTTGTATTCTTGTACATAGGGGCAGTATTATAGTAGTTATATTCTTGTACATAGGGGCAGTAATATATTATATTCTTGTACATAGGAGCAGTATTATAGTAGTTATATTCTTGTACATAGGGGCAGTATTATAGTAGTTATATTCTTGTACATAGGAGCAGTATTATAGTAGTTATAGTCTTGTACATAGGGGCAGTATTATAGTAGTTATATTCTTGTACATAGGGGCAGTATTATAGTAGTTGTATTCTTGTACATAGGGGCAGTATTATAGTAGTTATATTCTTGTATATAGGAGCAGTATTATAGTAGTTATATTCTTGTACATAGGAGCAGTATTATAGTAGTTATATTCTTGTACATAGGTGCAGTAATATAGTAGTTATATTCTTGTTCATAGGGGCAGTATTATAGTAGTTATATTCTTGTACATAGGAGCAGTATTATAGTAATTATATTCTTGTACATAGGGGCAGTATTATAGTAGTTGTATTCTTGTACATAGGGGCAGTATTATAGTAGTTGTATTCTTGTACATAGGGGCAGTATTATAGTAGTTATATTCTTGTACATAGGGGCAGTATTATAGTAGTTATATTCTTGTACATAGGGGCAGTATTATAGTAGTTATATTCTTGTAAATAGGAGCAGTATTATAGTAGTTATAGTCTTGTACATAGGGGCAGTATTATAGTAGTTATATTCTTGTACATAGGGGCAGTATTATAGTAGTTGTATTCTTGTACATAGGGGCAGTATTATAGTAGTTATATTCTTGTACATAGGGGCAGTATTATAGTAGTTATATTCTTGTACATAGGAGCAGTATTATATTAGTTATATTCTTGTACATAAGAGCAGTATTATAGTAGTTATATTCCTGTACATAGGTGCAGTAATATAGTAGTTATATTCTTGTACATAGGGGCAGTATTATAGTAGTTATATTCTTGTACATAGGAGCAGTATTATAGTAATTATATTCTTGTACATAGGGGCAGTATTATAGTAGTTGTATTCTTGTACATAGGGGCAGTGTTATAGCAGTTGTATTCTTGTACATAGGGGCAGTATTATAGTAGTTATATTCTTGTACATAGGAGCAGTATTATAGTAGTTATATTCTTGTACATAGGAGCAGTATTATAGTAATTATATTCTTGTACATAGGGGCAGTATTATAGTAGTTGTATTCTTGTACATAGGGGCAGTATTATAGTAGTTATATTCTTGTACATAGGAGCAGTATTATAGTAGTTATATTCTTGTACATAGGGGCAGTATTATATTATATTCTTGTACATAGGAGCAGTATTATAGTAGTTATATTCTTGTACATAGGGGCAGTAATATATTATATTCTTGAACATAGGAGCAGTATTATAGTAGTTATATTCTTGTACATAGGGGCAGTATTATAGTAGTTATATTCTTGTACATAGGAGCAGTATTATAGTAGTTATAGTCTTGTACATAGGGGCAGTATTATAGTAGTTATATTCTTGTACATAGGGGCAGTATTATAGTAGTTGTATTCTTGTACATAGGGGCAGTATTATAGTAGTTATATTCTTGTATATAGGAGCAGTATTATAGTAGTTATATTCTTTTACATAGGAGCAGTATTATAGTAGTTATATTCTTGTACATAGGTGCAGTATTATAGTAGTTATATTCTTGTACATAGGGGCAGTATTATAGTAGTTATATTCTTGTACATAGGGGCAGTATTATAGTAGTTAAATTCTTGTACATAGGAGCAGTATTATAGTAGTTATAGTCTTGTACATAGGGGCAGTATTATAGTAGTTATATTCTTGTACATAGGGGCAGTATTATAGTAGTTATATTCTTGTATATAGGGGCAGTATTATAGTAGTTATATTCTTGTACATAGGGGCAGTATTATAGTAGTTATATTCTTGTACATAGGGGCAGTATTATAGTAGTTATATTCCTGTACATAGGTGCAGTAATATAGTAGTTATATTCTTGTACATAGGGGCAGTATTATAGTAGTTATATTTTTGTACATAGGAGCAGTATTATAGTAATTATATTCTTGTACATAGGGGCAGTATTATAGTAGTTATATTCTTGTACATAGGAGCAGTTTTATAGTAGTTATATTCTTGTACATAGGGGCAGCATTATAATAGTTATATTCTTGTACATACAGTAGGGGCAGTATTATAGTAGTTATATTCTTGTACATAGGAGCAGTGTTATAGTAGTTATATTCTTGTACATAAGAGCAGTATTATAGTAGTTATATTTTTGTACATAGGAGCAGTATTATAGTAGTTATATTCTTGTACATAGGGGCAGTATTATAGTAGTTATATTTTTGTACATAGGAACAGTATTATAGTAGTTATATTCTTGTATATGGGGAGCAGTATTATAGTAGTTATATTCTTGTACATAGGGGCAGTATTATAGTAGTTATATTCTTGTATATAGGGCAATATTATAGTAGTTATATTCTTGTACATAGGAGCAGTATTATAGTAATTATATTCTTGTACATAGGGGCAGTATTATAGTAGTTGTATTCTTGTACATAGGGGCAGTGTTATAGTAGTTGTATTCTTGTACATAGGGGCAGTATTATAGTAGTTATATTCTTGTACATAGGGGCAGTATTATAGTAGTTATATTCTTGTACATAGGGGCAGTATTATAGTAGTTATATTCTTGTACATAGGAGCAGTATTATAGTAGTTATAGTCTTGTACATAGGGGCAGTATTATAGTAGTTATATTCTTGTACATAGGGGCAGTATTATAGTAGTTATATTCTTGTACATAGGGGCAGTATTATAGTAGTTATATTCCTGTACATAGGTGCAGTAATATAGTAGTTATATTCTTGTACATAGGGGCAGTATTATAGTAGTTATATTTTTGTACATAGGAGCAGTATTATAGTAATTATATTCTTGTACATAGGGGCAGTATTATAGTAGTTATATTCTTGTACATAGGAGCAGTTTTATAGTAGTTATATTCTTGTACATAGGGGCAGCATTATAATAGTTATATTCTTGTACATACAGTAGGGGCAGTATTATAGTAGTTATATTCTTGTACATAGGAGCAGTGTTATAGTAGTTATATTCTTGTACATAAGAGCAGTATTATAGTAGTTATATTTTTGTACATAGGAGCAGTATTATAGTAGTTATATTCTTGTACATAGGTGCAGTATTATAGTAGTTATATTCTTGTATATGGGGAGCAGTATTATAGTAGTTATATTCTTGTACATAGGGGCAGTATTATAGTAGTTATATTCTTGTATATAGGGCAATATTATAGTAGTTATATTCTTGTACATAGGGGCAGTATTATAGTAGTTATATTCTTGTACATAGGAGCAGTATTATATTAGTTATATTCTTTTACATAGGGGCAGTATTATAGTATTTATATTCTAGTAGATTGAGGCAGTATTATTTATGTAATGGATGAAAACTAATTTAGAATAAATTATAATTATTGCTAAGATTCTGGTGTAGCAGAGGGAATCCATTTGGCTGAATAATTCTGTCTTATTGGTGGGTCTCTTGCGCTCTCCTTCATTAATGAATCTATTTTTTCAGAGATAATCTGCTTTATTTATTTGCGTTAGCAGAAATGTTTTTGCGTTTATAGTCGAGAAGCGTAACTCCAACCCAAACACTGCGAGTTGTGAAGACAGACGCGCTCCACCACCAGCCGTCCCTCTGCCAAATAAATCATTAATGTAAAACAGCTTGCGAAAGGAAAACACAGCCATTTATTAAAGCGATGCCACCGCGCGCGTTCCCCGTCTCAGCCGTATGCAGCTCCACAGCGCCGGCTGATAAAAATTGTATCTGTGGAAAACACATTTCCGCATTCGGAGTCCTCCTCCTTTCCTTCCTCTCGGACGGCAGAGGATCCGGCGTTGGCATCCCTTTTAAGTGGCGGCATTAGCAGCCGTTCTCTTGTTCTGCGACTTTCTAGTTTAAGGCCTCCAGAGTTTTTGATATTTTTTGTTTCTTTCGTTGCTCTTATTTCCACTAAAACTTATTGATTTGTTGTTATTGATCTGAAAAAGGAAGCTTCTGTTGGGTAATTTGTCAAAGATTTGCTGTGGTCGAAGTTATTGCAAAAGTGGAAAATAATGGAGTCATTTTAAGCATCATTTGAACATACAGAAAAACTCTTAGAGAACAAAGAACCATGGGAAATTTATGCAAATAAGCCATTTAGAAAGGTGCTCTTAGTTTCAAATGAATTACATCGCCCTCTAGAGGCAGAAACAGATATTACCCATTGTGTTTAATATTAGGACGGATTGTTACATTGTAGCTACTTTCTATTCCTTGCAGCGGCCACTACAGGGAAAATTTGGTATTGTATGCGGCCAGTTAAATTGCAGGATAATAAGGTTTTAGCAACTTTAAGTTGGTCTTGAGGGGGGTTTCCATTGGAGGTGGTATTTTTGCCATAATAATTCATATGAAAAGGAGTAATGTAGACAACCCCTTTATGTCTAAAGCTGTAGACCCTTACCTACCACCTTGATTATTTTTTCAGATTTAACCTATGCTTTAATTTCACTAATGAAATGTTATGCTCCCTTTCCCTTCAGAGCTGCATTTACAATGCTGAATTGCTGTTCTATAAGGATGTACACATGCACATGGGATGTATAAAGTATGTATAACGAATGGAGATGCAGGCTCTGATGTATCATCTTTGTTTCCCCAGTTTTCTAAATTAATTTGCTTTTTTTTTTGCTTTTTTACGGTTTATTATAAAATTTTGCCCCATTTTTCTAAGTTGTCTTTTTTCTCTCCCGTTTTATATTTTCTCTTGACAACTTTGCTTATCCAGATGTTTTAGACAAATTCACAAAATGCAACTTTTACCAAATGTCTCATTTTTTTCCCTGTATCATCTCACTCCAGTCCCAGACTAAAGTCAGGTTTCTGTTGAAATTTTTTATTTGGATAATTTTTAGACAAATGTTCAATTTTTGAAATAATTAGTATTATTTTGCTCTTAAAAGTTGCAAAGAATGGTTAAAGACAAAAATAATGAGCAATTTTTTGGGGGGCAAAAAAAAATCACGAACCTCGTGTACCATGTTTAACAATTCGGCTCACAAAACTATCTGCGATTGGCACAAGACAAAAAAAAAAAAGAAAAAGAAAAGGGACTTTGATAAATTGTAAATGACGAATCAGGGCAGTAATGTTTGCACCAGATATTGCTCTTAAATCTGATATAAGGATGAAATATCCTGCAATGCTGTTTAATAAACTCTTATAGTCTTGGGGTGCAGATATAACAGTCATACATAAGCCCCAGTTAGTGTTGTGACCCAGGGGGTTTAGATTATCCCTTTATTTGCACTCTTTTTAGCAACTCTGGAGAAGAAAGTACTGTATGTGTTTTTGACAACCAGGTTTGGGCCCCTTCTTTCTAAGGGCCCATAGCTGTCACATGGTCAGTTAACTAGTTTGCTCAAACTCATGTCAAGACTGCATAATTTCCTTCACCCTCCAGTACTAACTCCCAGGTCTCTCAAGGGATTTGTCAGGTGTCTAAATTACATTATCTTCCCCAGTCCCCAGGTGATCAGCTGTTTATATAACAGGCGCCATTTAACTGCCCCTGGAGTATAATATTCCTCATCAGCGTTTATCTGGAGGTTGCAGGGAGCGCGGTAATGAGTCGCGGCCGTGCTGCAGAATCAATAACCATTTGTAGAGCAGATCTCGGACGCAGGGCGATTATCCTCCTCGCAGAAAACAGTGGGATCAATAACAGATAGAAGCATTGATCATAAAAGAACAATCGCCTCTACAAAGAATAAGAACGCAGGTTTACTTACTGTACACGCCGGATATCGAGGGGAAGACGGCGGGAAATCTGCTCATTGCTTTGTCCTAATTCTTCTGATAAAAAGTAAATAAAAAGATACAAAGTAACCAAAACAATAAACAGAGAAACAAAACATTGCTACAACTATAAACAAACATTTGTGGATCTGATCAGAATAAAACACATTGATTGATTCCTGCAGTCTGGTTCCGGGCTATTCTTTGGTCTGAGGTGGTTTAAGGTATTAATGCCGAACCTCGAAATTCCAAAAATTCCACTTTTTGGGTAGATATTTGCAAAAAAAACCCAAAACATCCTTGTTGCAGGAGGAATGGCATTTAGGATGGATCATGTAGAAGGGTTACATTTGTGGCGATGCTATACTTAGGGACAACAAGGCAAATATTAACATTAGGCTGTCTTTTAGGAACCGCTTGATATCCAGATTTGGGGCTACAGGCAGTGGCGTAACTTGACGCTCATGGGCCCTAACGCAAAAGATGCAACGGGGCCCCTAATTACTGCAAGTCTTTAATTGAATTGGTTAAAGATCTCTAGTGGTATGCCGGCTAATGGGATGGCATCGTGGCCTGAAAAGTACCGACACCAAACAAATGATGCAACTTGTTTAGATCTTTTGGGACTTTCTTGGACCACAATCACTTGCATATTTTCAATCTTTCCTAGCAGTGGGACACCCGTGCAGACCTCCTCCCTATGCAGTTTGTCACTTACCATTGAAATACAGACCAAAGTAAACTGAAATGTGTCTCTGCTCTCTAAGTACCCATAGCTGCTTCATAGGCACATTCATCCTCGGGTTGTTGGGGTATTTAGATACTTTATGATACTATTACGCTGACACTGTTGTAGTTGAACTGCTTTTGCATGGTGGTAATATATTGACACCATTAAGCAAGCCGTATATTCACATCCTTACCTTCATGTTATCTAAAACACTGTAGGGGGCTCTGCTGGTTTCCTGAGTCTGTTAGTTGTACAGCCCCTGGGCTGATGTCTGCCTTACACATTGGTCACAGGTTACTATCCATGATGACCTGTTGCCTTTTAGATTTTCTGCCTTTTTTTCTCTGCTTGCATCCAAAGCTGTTTTCAAAATTCTTCCATTTGTGGGGGGTTCACATGGAGATATCATAGGTAACACTAAATTCCTTGGTTACGCTTGAAGCTGCACAGCAGTAGATAAAAGTCACGTGCACATGGAATTTTTTCGAGAAATGAAAACGTTTTTTGAGTTTTTAATTTGCTAAAGTGTTTTTTGAGGAGTTTTTGAAGCAGTTTTTTACTGTTTTCCCTTTTGATAGGTCAGTGATTTGTTTGATAGGGATTCGATCAGGAGCAAAGAAGTCACGTGCGTGTCAACTGCAAAGTGGTTTTAATGAGTAGGAAAAGTCTTCTAAGTATTTTTTACTTTGTTTTTTTTTTTATCAGACTCGTTCCAAAATACCATGAGTAATTATATTCTGCTTTACTAATATTGCATGCGGCTCTGGTTATATCTAGAGGAGTTTTGTACAGTACAGGCATAGCAGGATTATATGCAAATGTCTACGGCGTGTGGACACGTTCCCCGTCCTGGGCTGATGGGGTCGTCCCACGGATTTGGATCATCTGCCGACGGAGCAGAAAAATGTGCAGCTTCTGCAGCGTTAATTAGCTGAAGAAAACAAACCTGTTTAGTGAGAGGAGAGGAGCGAGTCTGCGGGAGAACACGGCGGCCTGTCTGCTCGCGCTCAGTGAGGAGCAGCTCGCGTCATGAATAAAGCATAGCGTGCTACCGACAGCAGCGGAGCCGGGAAACTGACAGTCTCCAAATATTGGCAGAAGCAGGCGGCAACTGTTGTGTTTTAATGTTTAATGAGCAATATGTTACTTATCCCTGTAATAGGCCTGTGTTAGCCGAAGCTTCCCTCAGCCTCCAGTCTCTGCGGCCTTACAGCTGGACGGCATCCAGAACAGGGCAGGAGATGGCGGTGCGGCATCCAAATAGTGATCTCCAGGTGATGGCAGCAAGGCCCGCAAACAAGAGACGGAGGCGTAATCCTGGATTACACAGGATAAGGCTGCTCGCATCTGTATCATATCTATCTGTGTATGTCTCCTCAACTATCTATTATCTGTCCAATCTATAATAATATATAGATAATAGATAGATAGATAATAGATAGATAATAGATAGATAGATAGATAATAGATGATAATAGATGATAGGTAATAGATAACTGAATATAAAGCAACTAGATGGTAGCCCGATTCTAACGCATCGGGTATTGTAGAATATGTATGTAGTTTATTTATGAAGATTTTAGAATAATACATTGAATACACAGGATTCGGCCGGCCACGACCAATTAGCGAAGCGTGGTTCAAATCCCGTGCCTGTTGCTGATTGTTCACGGCTGGCCACGTAGTATATAGCACAGCCACATAGTATATAACAGCCCACATAGTAAATAGCACAGCGACGTAGTATATTGCACAGCCACGTAGTATATTGCACAGCCACATAGTATATAGCACAGCCACGTAGTATATAGCACAGCCCACAGAGTATATAGCACAGCTCACGTAGTCTATAACAGCCCACATAGCATATAACACAGCTCACATAGTATATAACAGCCCACGCACACAGTAAATAACACAGCCCACATAGTGTATAACACAACCCACTTGGTATATAACACAGCCCACGTAGTGTATAACACAGCCCACGTAGTGTATAACACAGGCCACGTAGTGTATTGCACAGCCCACATAGTATATTGCACAGCCCATGTAGTATATAGCACAGCCCATGCAGTATATTGCACAACCAACGTACTACATAGCACAGCCCACGTAGTATATTGCACAGCCTATGTAGTACATTGCACAGCCCATGTAGTATATTGCACAGTCCACGTAGTATATAGCACAGCCCACGTAGTATATTGCACAGCCCACGTAGTATATTGTACAGGCCACGTAGTACATTGCACAGCCCACGTAGTATATTGCACAGCCTATGTAGTACATTGCACAGCCCATGTAGTATATTGCACAGTCCACGTAGTATATAGCACAGCCCACGTAGTATATTGCACAGGCCACGTAGTACATTGCACAGCCCATGCAGTACATTGCACAGCCCATGCAGTACATTGCACAGCCCACGTAGTATATTGCCCAGCCCACGTAGTATATAGCACAGCCCACGTAGTATATTGCACAGCCCACGTATTATATTGCACAGCCCACGTAGTATATAGCACAGCCCACGTAGTATATTGCACAGCCCACGTATTATATTGCACAGCCCACGTAGTATATAGCACAGCCCACGTAGTATATTGCACAGCCCACGCAGTATATTGCACAGCCCACGCAGTATATTGCACAGCCCACGTAGTATATTGCACAGCCACGGAGTATATTGCACAGCCCATGCAGTACATTGCACAGCCCACGTAGTATATTGCCCAGCCCACGTAGTATATAGCACAGCCCACGTAGTATATTGCACAGCCCACGTATTATATTGCACAGCCCACGTAGTATATAGCACAGCCCACGTAGTACATTGCGCAACCCACGTAGTATATTGCACAGCCCACGTAGTATATTGCACAGCCCACGTAGTATATTGCCCAGCCTACGTAGTACATTGCACAGCCCACGTAGTATATTGCACAGACCACGTATTATATTGCACAGCCCACGTAGTATATTGCACAGCCCACGTAGTATATTGCCCAGCCCACGTAGTATATTGCCCAGCCCACGTAGTATATAGCACAGCCCACGTAGTATATTGCACAGACCACGTATTATATTGCACAGCCCACGTAGTATATTGCACAGCCCACGTATTATATTGCACAGCCCACGTAGTATATTGCACAGCCCACGTAGTATATTGCCCAGCCCACGTAGGATATTGCACAGCCCACGTAGTATATTGCACAGCCCACGTAGTATATAGCAATGTGGGTACCATATCCCTGTTAAAAAAAAGAATTAAAATATGAAAGAGTTATATACTCACCTTCCGGCGAAGCGGTTACCGATGCTCCTCGCTCGCTCCGGTCCCAAGAGTGCATTGCGGTCTCATGAGATGATGACGTAGTGGTCTCGCGAGACCGCACGTCATCATCTCGCGAGACCGCAATGCATGGAGCGGTCACCGGAGCGTCGCGAGGAGCGGGAAAGGCCTGTTTTCGATGCTGGGGGTGACGGACGGTGAGTATATAACTATTTTTTATTTTTTTTTTATTATTTTTAACATTAGATCTTTTAACTATTGATGCCGCATAGGCAGCATCAATAGTAAAAAGTTGGCTACACAGGGTTAATAGCAGCGGTAACGGAGTGGGTTACCCGCGGCATAATGCGGTCCGTTACCGCTGCCATTAACCCTGTGTGAGCGCTGACTGGAGGGGAGTATGGAAGGGGCCCTGACTGCGGTGAGGAAGGAGCGGCCATTTTGCCGCCGGACTGTGCCCGTCGCTGATTGGTCGTGGCCGTTTTGCCGCGACCAATCAGCGACTTGGATTTCCATGACAGACAGAGGCCGCGACCAATGAATATCCGTGACAGACAGACAGACAGAAGGACAGACAGACGGAAGTGACCCTTAGACAATTATATAGTAGATTTGTCCATTTTTAGATTTTCAGACAGTAACGTAATCGGTGACTTTCCATCTTACATCCCAGTTGATAAGAATCACCCCCATCATCCTCTGTGCACTGTGATTACCGCGCTGTCTGAGCTGTGACTACATTATCCGTACACTTTGCATATCTCATGTGTACGTTGCTCGCGCCCCGGACGGATCTGATAATTACAGAGTGCAGTTATGGCGCGGATCTCGCACATTATCACCTCCTGCTCCCGGTGTCCGTCCTCCTCGCAGATCTTTTGCTACTTTTGGTTTCCCCCCGTAGACTGTCATAGGTGCAAGTGTTATCCGTGAAAAATACATATAGAACTTGTGCGCAAAAATCAGATGTGTAAATGAAGCCTTAATCTGATACTTCATATTGATACTTTTTATGCTTCATCTCATGGCACATTCTGTAAATGGGGCTATAGCCCCTCATAGACACAACAGATGTCGTAGGGTCGATCTTCTGGAACCTGCTATAATATGGCGGGATACCTTGTGTTGTAACACGTCACCTCCTGCAGTCTGATATATATACGTTTTACTATATATACCGTATATTTATGCATAATCTAGGCATTCCTGCATTATTGAGTCTTTCGGGGTAATTTCTAGGGTGATAATGACATCACTGGTGACATCAGTGTACATTTCTGATATCCTCCAGAGCTGCATTTATAATTCTGCTCATGGTTCAGTAAAATAAATGAACTGCAGTACCGTTCTCAGCCTGTGGGCAGGTGTGGCGCTGTTCATCTCTTTTTTGTAAGGTGGCATTCTGCAGAACCTCTGAGCATCCGAAATGTTAATTAAGTCAAGTTATGGGTAGATTTTGGGGTAGGAGGAAAAAAAGACTTTATTCTGATCCAAATGATGTGATACAGCGCCAAGGACCCCGGGGAGCGTCCACTCCAGGCAGGACGCAGTACAAAGTATGGCAGGAGAACCAGATAATCCCGTCAGTAAGGAGCTATGGAAATGCACAAGAAGAACAATGAAAGCACCCGCCTGCCATGAAGAGCTTGGACGGCACGGACGGATCTGGTGCCAGATGCTGGCGGTCTACAGTGGAATCATCTGCGGAGGGAATGAATGGCGCTATAACCTCTCCACATGTGCAATGTGCGGAGCCGAGATATACCGCCGCTCTATAGAGAGCACCGTGCAGACGATTCATGGCCGCCAAGCAGAACCCTGACCCCATTCCTCCTTCTGGCCCGGAGACCGGTCAACAAGCGTGCCATTCTCCACTGCTCCAGACTGCATGTATGACCGAGGTCCTCAGATTATGGCCGTCCTCGGAAATGGAAAAAGCTGGCGGTGCGGCCCTGACACCACGCTGATTCCCCCCCGTCTGTGGTCCATGACCTCCATCACTTGGTGATGGCTTCTCTCAGAATTTTCCATGGACGGCTTCTCTTCTAGGTAACGGTTGCTAGGCACTGGCTTTGGACGGCGGAGTCCGGGGTCAGCGTTTAGCAGCGAGGAAACGCGGACAGACGTGATGTTCAGCGATGCGACCTCTACTTCCCGCTGCGATGTTCTCACCTCATGTAAACCGCGCTCTTCTGCCGCGGAAATGTCACCGGGGCTCCGATACTGAACTCTGCTGTGTTATGTACAAGAGAAATCTCCTCCGTGCCGCCATATGTCTCAGAACTGTCTATCCACATTAACTATCTATTATCTATCTACACCTGCACAGTGCATGCGAAAAAATCTACACACCCCTGGTAAAATACCAGGCTTTCATCTTGTAAAGAAAAATCATTTCAGAGCTTTTCCCACTATTAATGTCGCCCATAATCTGTAAAAATCCATTGGGAAACAAAACATATGAAGAACAGAAGTAGAATAATGTAGTTGCATAAGTTTGTTATATATAACACATATTGATCACATTTACCTTCATGATACATAGTAGTCAGCGCTCAGCCGCCATCATACCCAGCAATTCTGATTAACACCAGATAATGTGTCGCTGCTCTAGGAGGAGTTTCCTGATATTTTCTGGTCTGTAAACAGCTGACAACACAGCAAAGGGTCTCATTGTGGAAAGATATCAGTCAGAAGGTACAAAAAAACATTTCCCAGGAGTTAGATCTACCATAGACACTGTGATGATGTCATCAGGGGCTGAAATTTGGAACAACTGTGACATTACCTAGAACTTGACATCCATCAAAAACTGATGAAAAGAAGAAAGTTGGTGCTGGAGTCTTCTGACAGACCTACAGCAACATTGATGGAGCTGCAGGAGTTGCTGACCAGTCCTGGCTGTCTTTTACAAGTGACAACTATTTCCTGTATTCTTCATATGTCCATCCTGTGGGGTAGGGGAGATACACAGAGAAGACTTTTCTTACAAAAAAAAAAAATGATCCAAGCCTGGCTAAGTTTTACCAAAACCTCCATCAAATCTGCCAAAAGCCGAAATGTGTTATGTCTGATGAGGCCTAGGAGAACATTTTGGCAAAGGTGCAAAGCCAACAATAAGCATCACCAGAAGATCAAGATCCCCACTGTGAAGCATGGTGGAGGCAGCATTGTGCTTTGGGGCTGTTCTTCTGCATCTTGGACTGGAGCTTTATTCAAGGTGGAGCAAATTATGAGCAGTTCCAAATATGTCAAGTTTGCAACAGAAACCTTCAGGCCTCTGCTAAAAAGTCAAAGATGGTGAGGAATTTCAAACTTTCAGCATGACGACACTACTTGACCTCCAAACCACCAAAAGAAAGGCTTCTTCTTCAGAAAAATTACATTCTGGAATACCCCAGCCTGGGTCCAGACTTGAACCAAAGTTGCAAACTCTGGTGACCTGAACAGGGCGCTGTACACAAGAGACGCCCCCGCAATCTGACAGATGTGTGCTGTTGCAAGGAGGAGCCAGCAAAGATTGCCAATTCTAGATGTGCTGCACATACAGTGTGGAAAAAAGTATGTAGTCAGCCCCCAATTGTGCAAGTTCTCCGACTTAAAAAGATGAGAGAGGCCAGTAATAGACATCATAGGTAGACCACAACTATGAGAGTCAAAATGAGAAAACAAATCCAGAAGATCACCTTGTCTGATTTGGAAGATTTATTTTGTAAATTATGGTGGAAAATAAGTATTTGTTCATTACAAAAGTTCATCTCAATATTTTGTTACATTTCCTTTGTTGGCAATGACAGAGGTCAGGCGTTTTCTGTAAGTCTTCACAAGGTTGCCACACACTGTTGGTGGCATGTTGGCCCATTCCTCCATGCAGATCTCCTCTAGAGCAGTGATGTTTTGGGCCTGTCGCTGGGCAATATGGACTTTCAACTCCCTCCAAATATTTTCTATGGGGCTGAGATCTGGAGACTGGCTAGGCCACTCCAGGACCTTCATATGCTTCTTATGAAGCCACTCCTTCGTTGCCCTGGTGGTGTGCTTGGGATCATCATCATGCTAAAAGACCCATCCACGTTTCCTCTTCAATGCCCTTGCTGATGGAAAAAGGTTTGCACTCAAAATTTCACGATACATGACCCTATTCCTTTTTTCATGTAAATTCATCAGTCATCCTGGTCCCTTTGCAGAGAAACAGCCCCAAAGCATGATGTTGCTACCCCCATGCTTCACAGTAGGTGTGGTGTTCTTTGGATGCAACTCAGCATTCTGTCTCCTCCAAACACGACGAGTTTTGTTTCTACCAAACAGTTCTATTTTGGTCTATCAGACCATATGACTTTCTCCCAATACTCTTCTGGATAATCCAAATGCCCTCTAGCAAATTTCCGACGGGCCTGAACATGTACTGGCTTAAGCAGGTGGACACTCCTGGCACTGCAGGATCTGAGTCCCTGGCGGTGTAGTGTGTTACTGATTTTAGCCTTTGTTACGGTGGTCCCAGCTCTATGCAGGGCATTCACTAGGTCCCCCGTGTGGTTCTGGGATTTTTGCTCGCCATTCTTGTGATCATTTTGACCCCACGGGGTTAGACCTTGCGTGGAGCCCCAGATCGAGGGAGATTATCAGTGGTCTTGTCTGTCTTCCATTTTCTTATTATTGCTCCCACAGTTGATTTCATCACACCAAGCTGCTTGCCTATTGCAGATTCAGTCTTCCCAGCCTGGTGCAGGGCTACAATTTTGTTTCTGCTGTCCTTCGACAGCTCTTTGGTCATCTCCATAGTGGAGTTTGGAGTGTGACTGTTTGAGGTTGTGGACAGGTGTCTTTTATACTGATAATGAGGTCAAACAGGTGCCATTACTACAGGTAATGAGTGGAGGACAGAGGAGCCTCTTAAAGAAGAAGTTACAGGTCTGTGAGAACCAGAGATCTTGCATGTTTTTAGGAGACCAAATACTTATTTTCCACCATAATTTGTAAAATAAATCTTACCAAACCAGACAAGGTGATTTTCTGGATTTGTTTTCTCATTTTGACTCTCATAGTTGTAGTCTACCTATGATGTCAATTACAGACGCCTCTCATCTTTATAAGTGGTGGAACTTGCACAATTGATGGCTGATTAAATACTTTTCTCACTACTGTATTTAAAAAAAGTGAAAATCTCAACACATATCTGCTGCATCAAGGATGTGGAATGTGACAAGTCCTTTAAACGTGACACTTGAATGTCAGCAATGATCACATGACCTTCTCCATGAGATGAATGATCACATAATGAGTTCATTAAAATCCTGTCATCCAAATCACAGATCACACAGAGTCTGAGATCAGCAGCTGTCCGCTGTCCTGTTATATGGCCACAAGGAGGACATTATATGGCTGATCCTGAGTCATATACTGAAGACCATTCCTGCTAAAATATATTCTGAAATGTCATTCCTATTGTGCACAAAGAAGGAGCACAAATTGTAAGTCCTTTTCGACCTAATTGAAAAGATCATCTGTGCTCAATGCTGTTCACTGACTATTATCTTAGAAAATAAAAATCTGCTCTTTGTACTGACAATGAAAATACTGCCCCTGTGGCCTTGAACATATATTTTTAAATAACACTGCCCCTCTGTACAAGAATATAACTATTATAATACTGCTCCTATGTACAAGAATATAACTACTATAATACTGCTCCTATATACAAGAATATAACTACTATAATACTGTCCCTATGTACAAGAATATAACTACTATAATACTGCTCCTATGTACAAGAATATAACTACTATAATACTGCCCCTATTTACAAGAATATAACTATTATAATACTGCTCCTATGTACAAGAATATAACTACTATAATACTGCCCCTATGTACAAGAATATAACTACTATAATACTGCTCCTGTGTACAAGAATATAGCTACTATAATACTGCTCCTATGTACAAGAATATAACTACTATATTACCGCCCCTATGTACAAGAATATAACTACTATAATACTGCTCCTATGTACAAGAATATAACTACTATAATACTGCCCCTATGTACAAGAATATAACTACTATAATACTGCCTCTATGTACAAGAATATAACTACTATAATACTGCCCCTATGTACAAGAATATAACTACTATAATACTGCCCCTATGTACAAGAATATAACTACTATAATACTGCCCCTATGTACAAGAATATAACTACTATAATACTGCCCCTATGTACAAGAATATAACTACTATAATACTGCTCCTATGTACAAGAATATAACTACTATAATACTGTCTCCTTCTTTGTGGAATGTGGCGGTGGCCGTGAACTACTGTTTCACACCCCGGCACACTATATGAAGATGGGGGTCTTGATTGGGTGTGTTGACTTTGTCTACGGGGTGTTACATCCTTGTAGGCCGCATGATGCCTGTGACTTCAGCTGGCCTGGACCAGATGGCGAGAGGTTCAATGAGGGAGACCGGTAGTCAGCAATAAACAGTTTTTTTACTGATCAATAACTCGGTGTGAACTGTGTACTATATATAGCTGGTGCATAACTTGACGAACGTTTCCTTTACAACATGGGGCATCTTCACATGGTTTCTCTATCTCTTCCAAGATTATGTGTTCCTGTCCCCCAATTCCTCTGCCTTCACCACAACCCAGCACCGTATTACAGTCCAGTAAGTGAGAGTCCTGTCCTCAACCCTCGGTTCCGCGTCCTTTTTCCCCCTTGGGGAGGTAGTTTGCCTCTATGGCCGGTACTTAGCTTCTCTGCTTGCTGACACCTTAGAACTCCTGCCTGGAGCACTCTCTTCATCTCACTTTCTCTGTCTCATCCTGGCCCGTTACCGCTCTGAGTTGCAGACTCGGGCCGTGTTGGGAGAAGGCCTGAACCAGGCGTAGCTTGTCCATGACGGGTCTGGAACCAACGGGGCTGTCACCCAGGTTGCAAGGGGGAAAACAAAAAACCTCGAAGGAAGGGGAGGCGGCAAAGATAAAAGGGTTACAGCGCGCGGTAAACCAGTCAGAATTGGCGGGAAGGCAGAGCGTACGGCTGAGGAGAAGACGGGATGGAGCTAGAGAGACCGTTGGCAGAGGGGACACGCGTCAGGCTGAGGGAAGGACGCTTCGCTGGGACTCTGACAAGAAACCCGCTGTATTCAAGTTGTCTCCGTTATATCGAGGTGTAAAACGCTCGGTAACAGCTAGGGCAGCGTGTGTACCTCTTCACAGAGGCTGCCGACAACAACGTACCTGGTTCCCGCCGACATCATTGACTGTGAGAGAAAGGTCACTGAGACAGGACATAAACGCGTGCAGACTTGGATGGGAGAATCTAGGTTACGTCTGTGAGGTGCTTTCTCCTGTGGTAGTTAAAACGGGTGTAACGTTGTCCAGGTACACTGACACAGAGAAAAACTGCATTTCACCCGACTGGTCGCTTCTTCATGCACCGTACGCAGACTGGTCCTCGAGGAATTACTGTCGCCGCCAGAAGTCTGGCATCATCTTTAACAGGACTACACCGGACCCCGTGGAATCAACATCATCACCCGGATCCGTGACGCCATTTTATACAGACCCCTTACTCGTCTCAGTTTTGACGCCAACATTCACTACTTATAAGATTGGAGTCAACGGACGATTATGTTTTCTTTATAACCCTGGACTTCCTACTTTACTCTACACACCTGTTTTTCTTTGTTTCCTCACCTCATATTTCTGTTCACTGTTTTCCATGTGCTTTTTTCCTCACCTTCAGAGAAGTAGCTGTTGTAAAATTTAAATTTCGTGTTAACCCTTGTTCTGCCTCCGGTCCGTCACTGCATCCCGCTACCTGCTTACTGCCGTACGCCAGGCGTTCTGTCCCAGGACCCATCTGCGGTGCATCACTCTGACTTTCTGTTGACTTTCCTCATCTCTACTCCGGATCTCGCTATCCATTACCTCGGTCTCCACTCATGACAAGGACACCCACGTCATGCAGCTCTTTGGACTATTCTGACCTTAGGTCTGCTTTTACTGCAGGCTGAGCCCTATCTCTCTTACAAAAAGGAATCCGTCTCTGTCCCGGCACTTTAGCCATTCCTACTCTAGGCTAGTCCCAAACATTAACCCTAACTCTCCCTGCGTCATCATTGTCACTAATAAAGCATGTCACAATACACATTACACATTACAACAATACGCGTGTCTTCAAGAAGAATGTGGGCAGCACTTCCATCTTCCTACATTAGTGTAGTAAATGTCACCCCTGTGCCAGGAGTCGTTCCCCAGACATTGCTCCTTCTTCCTTCACACTTTGTACATAGTGATGAATACATCCCTCTCTATCTGGAGCAATTATTTGCTACTTTACAATAATCTTTCTCATTGGGGAGACATTTTACTTGCACGCTGTGAGCACCAGCGTGGCCTCCTCTAACGTGTCCATGCCGTGTCTGAAAGCTCCGGAATTAATCAGGGCTCTTGTCCTAAAAGAAAGAGCCTGGAGCCATTTGTGCTTTTAGAGAGAGATCCAAGTTTTCCGCGGCTGCTGTATCTGCGCGGGGCCGGCGTCTCCCAGGAGCCTCGTCTCTTCACACTCTGCCTACAGGATCACAAAGTTTAGACGCTCAACACATATTTTACACAGAACCCAGCGCCTGTCATCCCAAATACCTGTCTGCCATAATACATACTGCAAACTGGAGACGTCGCTCAGGGCTCACGGGGCCTCGCACAAAAGATGACGAGCCCCCATGGGTAAAAGCACGATTGCAACTGTTACCAATACAACACGACTCCGATGAGAATGTCACAGTCTGCACAGATCAGGATTTGCAGCAGTCGTTCTGCTTTTACATAGTAAATTAAACTATTCTTCCGGTATTATACTTCACAGCTGCATTCGTAGTTCTGCAGGCATCAGTGATGAAATCTCCAAGTATTCCCTGCTTCTTCAGTGTCTGCACAGAAAGTTTTTTTGCTAATTTGCTTTCTGGATAAATTCATCTTAACAGCAGACAAAATCATCCGATTTAGGAAAAGTATCTGCTTCTCTTCTGCATTAAGTTTACTGACAATTTACAATGACCAGAAACATAAGTCCTCATTCACACATCACTAATGGAATAGTAAAGAAACTGCAAACCGTATCCTACACAATGCAATGTTAATCACAAATAGCTTCTTTAAAGTGAGTGCAGCTGTGGAGGATAATGCAGGAAGGGACTCAGGATCAGTAATGTAATGTATGTACACAGTGACTGCACCAGCAGATTAGTGAGTGCAGCTCTGGGGTATAATACAGGAGGTAACTCAGGATCAGTAATGTAATGTATGTACACAGTGACTGCACCAGCAGATTAGTGAGTGCAGCTCTGGGGTATAATACAGGATGTATCTCAGGATCAGTAATGTAATGTATGTACACAGTGACTGCACCAGCAGATTAGTGAGTGCAGCTCTGGGGTATAATACAGGATGTAACTCAGGATCAGTAATGTAATGTATGTACATAGTGACTGCACCAGCAGAATAGTGAGTGCAGCTCTGGAGTATAATACAGAAGGTAACTCAGGATCAGTAATGTAATGTATGTACACAGTGACTGCACCAGCAGACTAGTGAGTGCAGCTCTGGAGTATAATACAGGATGTAACTCAGGATATGTAATGTATGTACACAGTGACTGCACCAGCAGAATAGTGAGTGCAGCTATGGAGTATAATACAGGATGTAACTCAGGATCAGTAATGTAATGTATGTACACAGTGACTTCACCACCAGAATAGTGAGTGCAGCTCTGGAGTATAATACAGGATGTAACTCAGGATATGTAATGTATGTACACAGTGACTGCACCAGCAGAATAGTGAGTGCAGCTGTGGAGTATAATACAGGATGTAACTCAGGATCAGTAATGTAATGTATGTACACAGTGACTGCACCAGCAGAATAATCAGTGCAGCTCTGGGATGTAATACAGGATGTAACTTAGGATCAGTAATGTAATGTATGTACACAGTGACTGCACCAGCAGAATAGTGAGTGCAGCTCTGGAGTATAATACAGGATGTAACTCAGGATCAGTAATGTAATGTATGTACACAGTGACTGCACCAGCAGAATAGTGAGTGCAGCTCTGGGGTATAATACAGGATGTAACTTAGGATCAGTAATGTAATGTATGTACACAGTGACTGCACCAGTAGAATAGTGAGTGCAGCTCTGGAGTATAATACAGGATGTAACTCAGGATCAGTAATGTAATGTATGTACACAGTGACTGCACCAGCAGAATAGTGAGTGCAGCTCTGGAGTATAATACAGGAGGTAACTCAGGATCAGTAATGTAATGTATGTACACAGTGACTGCACCAGCAGACTAGTGAGTGCAGCTCTGGAGTATAATACAGGATGTAACTCAGGATATGTAATGTATGTACACAGTGACTGCACCAGCAGAATAGTGAGTGCAGCTATGGAGTATAATACAGGAGGTAACTCAGGATCAGTAATGTAATGTATGTACACAGTGACTTCACCACCAGAATAGTGAGTGCAGCTCTGGAGTATAATACAGGATGTAACTCAGGATATGTAATGTATGTACACAGTGACTGCACCAGCAGAATAGTGAGTGCAGCTCTGGAGTATAATTCAGGAGGTAACTCAGGATCAGTAATGTAATGTATGTGCACAGTGACTGCACCAGCAGAATAGTGAGTGCAGCTCTGGGGTATAATACAGGATGTAACTCAGGATCAGTAATGTATGTACACAGTGACTGCACCAGCAGAATAGTGAGTGCAGCTGTGGAGTATAATACAGGATGTAACTCAGGATCAGTAATGTAATGTATGTACACGGTGACTGCACCAGCAGAATAGTGAGTGCAGCTCTGGGGTATAATACAGGATATAACTCAGGACCAGTAATGTAATGTATGTACACAGTGACTGCACCAGCAGAATAGTGAGTGCAGCTCTGGAGTATAATTCAGGAGGTAACTCAGGATCAGTAATGTATGTACACAGTGACTGCACCAGCAGAATAGTGAGTGCAGCTCTGGAGTATAATACAGGATGTAACTCAGGATCAGTAATGTAATGTATGTGCACAGTGACTGCACCAGCAGAATAGTGAGTGCAGCTCTGGGGTATAATGCAGGATGTAACTCAGGATCAGTAATGTATGTACACAGTGACTGCACCAGCAGAATAGTGAGTGCAGCTGTGGAGTATAATACAGGATGTAACTCAGGATCAGTAATGTAATGTATGTACACGGTGACTGCACCAGCAGAATAGTGAGTGCAGCTCTGGGGTATAATACAGGATATAACTCAGGATCAGTAATGTAATGTATGTACACAGTGACTGCACCAGCAGAATAGTGAGTGCAGCTCTGGAGTATAATTCAGGAGGTAACTCAGGATCAGTAATGTATGTACACAGTGACTGCACCAGCAGAATAGTGAGTGCAGCTCTGGAGTATAATACAGGATGTAACTCAGGATCAGTAATGTAATGTATGTGCACAGTGACTGCACCAGCAGAATAGTGAGTGCAGCTCTGGGGTATAATGCAGGATGTAACTCAGGATCAGTAATGTATGTACACAGTGACTGCACCAGCAGAATAGTGAGTGCAGCTCTGGAGTATAATACAGGATGTAACTCAGGATCAGTAATGTAATGTATGTGCACAGTGACTGCACCAGCAGAATAGTGAGTGCAGCTCTGGGGTATAATACAGGATGTAACTCAGGATCAGTAATGTATGTACACAGTGACTGCACCAGCAGAATAGTGAGTGCAGCTGTGGAGTATAATACAGGATGTAACTCAGGATCAGTAATGTAATGTATGTACACGGTGACTGCACCAGCAGAATAGTGAGTGCAGCTCTGGGGTATAATACAGGATATAACTCAGGATCAGTAATGTAATGTATGTACACAGTGACTGCACCAGCAGAATAGTGAGTGCAGCTCTGGGGTATAATGCAGGATGTAACTCAGGATCAGTAATGTATGTACACAGTGACTGCACCAGCAGAATAGTGAGTGCAGCTCTGGAGTATAATACAGGATGTAACTCAGGATCAGTAATGTAATGTATGTGCACAGTGACTGCACCAGCAGAATAGTGAGTGCAGCTCTGGGGTATAATGCAGGATGTAACTCAGGATCAGTAATGTATGTACACAGTGACTGCACCAGCAGAATAGTGAGTGCAGCTCTGGGGTATAATGCAGGATGTAACTCAGGATCAGTAATTTATGTACACAGTGACTGCACCAGCAGAATAGTGAGTGCAGCTCTGGGGTATAATGCAGGATGTAACTCAGGATCAGTAATGTATGTACACAGTGACTGCACCAGCAGAATAGTGAGTGCAGCTCTGGAGTATAATTCAGGAGGTAACTCAGGATCAGTAATGTATGTACACAGTGACTGCACCAGCAGAATAGTGAGTGCAGCTCTGGAGTATAATACAGGATGTAACTCAGGATCAGTAATGTAATGTATGTGCACAGTGACTGCACCAGCAGAATAGTGAGTGCAGCTCTGGGGTATAATGCAGGATGTAACTCAGGATCAGTAATGTATGTACACAGTGACTGCACCAGCAGAATAGTGAGTGCAGCTCTGGAGTATAATACAGGATGTAACTCAGGATCAGTAATGTAATGTATGTGCACAGTGACTGCACCAGCAGAATAGTGAGTGCAGCTCTGGGGTATAATGCAGGATGTAACTCAGGATCAGTAATGTATGTACACAGTGACTGCACCAGCAGAATAGTGAGTGCAGCTCTGGAGTATAATACAGGATGTAACTCAGGATCAGTAATGTAATGTATGTGCACAGTGACTGCACCAGCAGAATAGTGAGTGCAGCTCTGGAGGATAATACAGGCTGTAACCCTGGATACGTAATGTAATGTTTTGCATTCTAATCTGATTTGTGATGAGTGAATGTCCTGGGATAAGGTGCTATTATGTTTTAATGCTAACTGAATGTCTTCGGCGTGCTCCAATAATATGTACAAGTCTCACCGCTGTTTGACAGTCCCAGCACATGCATCGATTGCCTAAGAAACCGTCTCCAGTTTGTAGGTTGTACGCTGTAAAATGTCAGGTTCTGAATTCTGCATAGTTAAATTCATTTCTGGCATTTTGTTGTGGCAGCGGTTGCAGAGTGCGGAGCTTTATCGGACCCCAATGTCGGTGTGAGCACAATGCTGACAAATTCCATTTGACAACCAGTATTTTGGCTGCTGGTCTCGTGACCTAAATCTCTGTTTGGGACAGATCTCAGCATTCAGGTTTTTTAAGATGGAAGCTGCGTCACCGGGATGGAGGTTATTTTGTTGCTCTCGACTTAAATGTTTCTCCAAAGTTTCTCTTACAGGTGTGAATTTATGACCTATCGGGAGAAACACTTCTGAGTGGAACGTGTCACATTCTTAGATGCCCTTTCTGTCATTCTGAGACGTTCTTCGCCAGTTTTATATATTCTTTCAATTTTTCCCTTGTCGTTATCTATTTTTCACAATCTGTTACAATAAAATAGATAGCGAAGTCTGAAAAAAAGACCTGAGAAATCGTCAAATTTTACCAAAAAGACTGAAAATGATTCCATTTTTTATACTTGTATTATCATCAGGGCGTTGGTGCCTGCATTGTCCTCCAGTCAGTAAGTCAAGGACATTCGCTGGACTTAATCAGCGCATATACAAAATATGTCTTTAAAGACTTGTGACCAGTAAATTGTACTACTGTTGAGGGAGGATCTAAAGTGATCCTTCATGGTTAACTCAGTGATTTCCAAATTAATCTACAGGGCGTTGTCGGCAACTGAAAATGACCAGACGGAGACGCGTGTCTCTGTTTGGGGGGGGATCAAGCAGATCTCTGGCCCCCGTTTATTGTGTATGACTTTTCATAGTCAGAGAAATTATACTTCAACCAATCAGCATAAGAACACACTCACAGTTCTTAACCTATAAGAATGCAGGAACAGTCTGTGCGTCAAAGTCTCGTGGAACAATACACCCTCAGTCTCATGTTCTGTTCAGATTGCAGCAATCAAGGTCTCATAACAGCTGTGAACTTTAGCCTAGTTACAAAATTTATCTTAAAACAGCAAAATGGAGTCGAAAAGCACAAAATGGAGAATCTTTCTTAATTTGTCCCTTCACACTACATCCTAATAGGGCTGGTTGATTATGGACAAAAAGGAGAATTTTAATTAATAGTAACCAACTGGTTGTCTTGGGAAGGATCATTTTACACCCTTAAAGTCTTATCTTGTATTTAAGCAGGGGCGTGCACTGTAGAGGAGGAGGAGCTATATCAAACTGCACTTGCTCCACCCACGAGGAGTCAATCTGTACTTATTCCCATTCTGGTCTATGCATTGACAACACCTTTTGCCGAGGGAGTAGAATGCTTTTTTTCTTATTATATTTGTCTTTATTTTAGAGTTTTCAGTGTTGTATACAAATGTTTTAAAAATAGAGATTCCCTGCTGGCACGGCTCTTGTAATCGCTCCATTTATACAGTTTAAAATAGAATATAAAAATGCTTTATTTTCCCATATTCCTTAGAACAGCACATTTCCTTGGACTTGGACATAAATTGCTCAATACAAGCATCATGAATGTACATTGAAAGTCAGGGGAGACATTAATGTTGGCACAAGAAGCGATGAATGCAGATAACTAGGTGCTTAAAACCCAGTTCTTAGCTCCATACATAATTAAGCAGAAAATAAATAGTCAGAAAGCACCTTTTGTGTTTCTCCTCGTTCCCATTCCCTCAGATGCATTGTTTGAAGAGCGCACATGAAAGAACGCCGAACCCGTGCCAGCAAAATACTTGCTTGCAAATTTCCAAGGCTTTTCACGAGTCAGAAACTCTTTCGCTGCTCCCTCTTTACAATATCCATTAGGCTGACATGACCGGATTCTGAATTTCAAACGCTTAATGGAAATAAAGGAAGCGTAATGCTTTATTATTTAACGCTACTATTCTCGTTGGTGCAGTCTGCGGGGGTAACAATAGTCCGTTCAATATCGTGAACTTACAAGGGTATTGATCAATGTATGGTCAATGCATCTGACATGCGACCACCTTGGGTCCACTCCCCAATGAGCGCCCTCTACAGGTCGTCATAATTACGTCTTCTGAGTTTCTTCCCTTTTTCCTTAGCATCTCAGAGCTCCATGTTTCATTATCTTTGGATGTAACGATGGAGCTCAATTGCAAAACTTGACCACCACCCAACAGAAATCCAGGTCATGACATAAAATGCTGATGATTCCATCAGTCTTTTATAGAAGAGTGTAGAGTTGTAGTGCCAGACACAACCTCTAGAGTGGGGTGGCGCTGTTTTGTGGATGATGGCCGTCTTTTATTATTTCCACACAAACACTTTTCAAGAGCAATTCTCAAAAGTTGCATAGTTCTCCTAACAACTTGCAACTTTGCATTTTACTTGGTCTTTGTTCTCAAGATTGGAGGAATTTTTAATTGTATTGTTTACTGTTTGCTGCCGATGTTACTGGTCTCCACCGCTGCTGTCTATCCATTAGAGCTGCTCTAAAGTTGGAGTGCTCAGTTAGGCTTCTATTCTGGTCAGCTTCAGTGCCCATGTGCTCCTACAATGCTGCAGTGGTCACTCTGCCTCTGCTTGTAACAAGGTAAAGTGCACATTTTGTGCCATCGGAGCAGGTCTGGACTCTCAGTAAAGCAGGAGCCTAGAGTTGTTCCCCAGCAAGCAGGGAGTTTTGTCCACCTGAACATTGATGATGAAACAACCCCTATCAGATACTGAATAATGTATAGCTTAGATGGGTGGAGAAAGTGTCAAAAAAGTGGAATCGAGATCTTTGCAAGTCTACGACACAAGAAAGTGAAGCAGAAACACCGCTATCATTGGGAAAAATGTTCTTAGCACTGCATGTATTCAAGGTGTGGGGCAAAGAAGCCATGTCTGAGGTTGTGTAACACCAAGACTTAGCACCTTGCTGCTGCATCAGCGACCGGCTTCTGTCCACCTCGTGATAACCGGACATTGCTCTCCTGTCAAGACCGAACTCGCCAACTGGAAAGAATCAGCAGGACGAGCTGAAGTGCAAATGATGCTGCTTGTTCCATGTCGGGCTAACCTTTACCAACCTTGTGTCTCAGGGGCTCTCGTCCCCCCAGACAGCCTTCCCCTGAGAATGGATTATTTTTTATCTCTCCTAAATATTCACCATCCCATCACTCATCCCAAGTCCCAGAGACAGGAGGACGCCGAGCCGCTGTCCAGGGTGCTGAACATTCCAAAGCTCTGAAAACCCTTTTCTGGAAGTATGAATGATTTCCAGTAGAGAGTGAAGAAGATAAAGGGTCTGAGCTGCGGAATACATATGAGCACAGCCCCGGTATCATCATCTCTCTTCATCCGGAGTTTACTGTGTTACTTTGTATCACAGACTGGAAATAACAAAGAAAAAGATACAAAGTAACTCCGTAAACTCCGGATGAAGAGCGATAATAATAACATTACAAAAATGTTACTATGTATTACATGATACAGTGGTCGCCTTAACCCCTTCGCTATAAAACTACAACTCCCAGCAAGAAATAGTGCTGACACTCACTACGTGGCTTCCTATTGTAATAGCTATTTAAGGAAGGTAGGAGACAATCACAGGTCATAGCGGTGACTTATCATCAGTAGTTTCATCATCGTGACATCACTACTGTGTTATGCAAGTGGAATGAAGCATTCATTACGCATCAATGCAAACAGAGAGGAGCAGCCATGGATCAAACGATTAAGAGGCACAAAAGTGTCCTTCGTTAACTTTATTCTTGGCTTGACGGGTCTTGAGATGACTGGCCTTTGAAAAATGGAGAAAAAAAATGATTTCCTGGATACTCTGTCAGGAGATGTTTATATTATACTAGATGGTGGCCCAATTCTAACGCATCAGGTATTCTAGAATATGCATGTCCACGTAGTATATTGCACAACCCACGTAGTATATTGTACAGCCCACATAGTATATAGCACAGCCCATGTAGTATATTGCACAGCCCACGTAGTATATTGCCCAGCCCATGTAGTATATAGCACAGCCCACGTAGTATATTGCACAGCCCACGTAGTGTATAGCACAGCCCACGTAGTATATAGCACAGCCCATGTAGTATATTGCCCAGCTCACGTAGTATATTACCCAACCACGTAGTATATTGCCCAGCCACGTAGTATATTGCCCAGCCACGTAGTATATTGCCCAGTCACGTAGTATATTGCCCAGTGATGTAGTATATTGCCCAGTGATGTAGTATATTGCCCAGTGATGTAGTATACAGCACAGAGCCTCGTAGTATATTGCCCAACCACATATGTCACAGGTTAAAAAATAAAAAATAAACATATACTCACCTTCCGAGGGCCCCTTGTAGTTCTGTCGCCTGTGTGCGGTGCAGGTGGCAGCTTCCGGTCCGAGGGTGTGATGACGTCGCGGTCACATGACCGTGACGTCATGGCAGGTCCTTCTCGAAGACCATCCTTGCCACAGGAACCTGCCGCTTGCATGGAGCGGTCACCGGAGCGTCGCCAGGAGCGGGAAAGGTAGCGGAAGGTGAGTATATAATGATTTTTTATTTTTTTAAATTATTTTTAACATTCGATCTTTTTACTATTGACGCTGCATAGGCAGCATCAATGGTAAAAACTTGGTCACACAGGGTTAATAGCGGCGGTAACAGAGTGAGTTACCCACGGCATAACGCGGTCCATTACCGCCGGCATTAACCCTGTGTGAGTGCTGACTGCGGGGAGAATGGAGCGGGTGCCGGGCAGTGACTGCAGGGGAGTAGGGAGGGACTAATCGGACTGTGGCCGTCGCTGATTGGTCGCGGCAGCCATGAAAGGCAGCTGGTGAGACCAATCAGCGACTTGGATTCCATGACAGACAGAGGCCGCGACCAATGAATATCAGAAAGAAAGACAGAAGGAAGTGACCCTTAGACAATTATATAGTAGATGTTGCCTGAATGTTGCCACCAAGTGGTTGTGGTGAGAATTACAGCCTGAAATGGATTTTGCTAACAAGCTATTATGATTATTATTATTATTATTATTATTATTTATTGTTATAGCGCCATTTATTCCATGGCGCTTTACATGTGAGGAGGGGTATACATAATAAAAACAGGTACAATAATCTTAAACAATACAAGTCACAACTGGTACAGGAGGAGAGAGGACCCTGCCCGCGAGGGCTCACAGTCTACAAGGGATGGGTGAGAATACAGTAGGTGAGGGTATTATGATGATATATATGGCATAATTAACATCCTTGGGAAATTGAGGTTGGAGATCCTTTACACTATTCCACAATCCTATGGAACATATGGCATCCGCTGGTTTTATTACACCAATATCTACACTTCATTCCATAATAACCCCATGCTAATGATTCTTCTATAATTAGTGGGGGGAGACCTGACGAAAGTGATGAGGCTCTTCCCAAAGTCATTGGCGGGTAAATTGCAGATGTATACACGCGCCATCACTCACTGTCACTCACTTCCTACAGATATGCTATTAAACAACAAACTTCACTTAATTTCCCGCATATTAATGGCTTTGTTGGAAAACACTGGATTTAATAAGAGCCGGGAGAAAGACAAGACTCAAGGTGAAATTCCCTGCCAGAGGATGGGGTGATGGAGAATCTTCCATCAGTCTACCGGCAGATGGACCGTTATTAATCAGTATCTTATACCCCAATCCTATAATGCTTGTAGCCGGCATGAATATGCAAATAGCAACACATTAGCTAATTACTTCACCTTAGACATACACCCATATAATCTTCTGCTAAGGAAGGATAATCTGTGGCTCCACCGACTACATTCACCTCCTCTGATAATACCATACAAGAATTCGACATTTTGGTCCATTTTGAGTTAATTATACTGTCTTTTCCTCAACATGTCTTTGTAGTAGATGTTAATGTGCAGGATTATGAAAATACCTATTGGAAGATGGAAAATAAGGCTAGATCTTGTTATGGAGAGCATAAAGCTTGTACAAGAGAGCAGGGATCCTAAACTGAAGAGCAGTTAACCTGTGCTGGAGAGCAGCGAGCCTGTGCTGGAGAGCAGGGAGCCTGTACTAGAGGGGGAGAAGCCTGTACTGGAGAGCATGGAGCCTGTACTGGAGAGCAGCGAGCCTGTGCTGGAGAGCAGCGAGCCTGTGCTGGAGAGCAGCGAGCCTGTGCTGGAGAGGGGGGAGCCTGTGCTGGAGAGGGGGGAGCCTGTGCTGGAGAGCAGGGAGCCTGTACTAGAGGGGGAGAAGCCTGTACTGGAGAGCATGGAGCCTGTACTGGAGAGCAGCGAGCGTGTATTGGAGAGCAGTGAACCTGTGCTGGAGAGGAGGGAGCCTGTGCTGGAGAGCAGAGAACCTGTACTGGAGAGGAGGGAGCCTGTGCTGGAGAGCATGGTGCCTGTACTGGAGAGCATGGAGCCTGTACTGGAGAGCATGGAGCCTGTACTGGAGAGCATGGAGCCTGTACTGGAGAGCAGGGAGCATGTACTGTAGACCATGGAGCCTGTACTGGAGAGCATGGAGCCTGTACTGGAGAGCAGGGAGCCTGTACTGGAGAGCATGGGGCCTGTACTGGAGACCAGGGAGCCTGTACTGGAGAGCAGGGAGCCTGTACTGGAGAGCATGGAGCCTGTACTGGAGACCATGGAGCCTGTACTGGAGAGCAGGGAGCCTGTGCTGGAGAGCATGGAGCCTGTACTGGAGAGCATGGAGCCTGTACAGGAGAGCAGGGAGCCTGTACTGGAGAGCATGGAGCCTGTACTGGAGAGCATGGAGCCTGTACTGGAGAGCAGGGAGCCTGTACTGGAGAGCAGAGAACCTGTACTGGAGAGGAGGGAGCCTGTGCTGGAGAGCATGGTGCCTGTACGGGAGAGCATGGAGCCTGTACTGGAGAGCAGGGAGCATGTACTGGAGAGCACGGTGCCCTTACTGGAGAGCATGGTGCCTGTACTGGAGAGCATGGAGCCTGTACTGGAGAGCAGGGAGCCTGTACTGGAGAGCATGGAGCCTGTACTGGAGGGCATGGAGCCTGTACTGGAGAGCATGGAGCCTATCCTGGAGGGCATGGAGCCTGTACTGGAGAGCAGGGAGCATGTACTGGAGAGCAGGGAGCCTGTACTGGAGACTATGGAGCCTTTCTGGAGAGCATGGAGCCTGTACTGGAGAGCAGGGATCCTTTCTGGAGAGCATGGAGCCTGTACTGGAGGGCATGGAGCCTGTACTGGAGAGCAAGGAGCATGTACTGGAGAGCAGGGAGCCTGTACTGGAGGGCATGGAGCCTGTACTGGAGAGCATGGAGCCTGTACTGGAGAGCATGGAGCCTATCCTGGAGGGCATGGAGCCTGTACTGGAGAGCAGGGAGCATGTACTGGAGAGCAGGGAGCCTGTACTGGAGACTATGGAGCCTTTCTGGAGAGCATGGAGCCTGTACTGGAGAGCAGGGATCCTTTCTGGAGAGCATGGAGCCTGTACTGGAGGGCATGGAGCCTGTACTGGAGAGCAAGGAGCATGTACTGGAGAGCAGGGAGCCTGTACTGGAGAGCATGGTGCCTGTAATGGAGAGCAGGGAGCCTTTCTGGAGAGCATGACACCTGTACTGGAGAGCATGGTGCCTGTACTGGAGAGCAGGGAGCCTTTCTGGAGAGCATGGAGCCTGTACTGGAGAGCATGGAGCCTGTACTGGAGAACATGGAGCCTTTCTGGAGAGTATGGTGCCTGTACTGGAGAGCAGGGAGCCGTTCTGGAGAGCATGGTGCCTGTACTGGAGAGCAGGGAGCCTTTCTGGAGAGCATGGAGCCTGTGCTGGAGAGCAGGGAGCCTGTATCAGGGAACCTGTATCAGGGAGCATGGAACCTGTATTGGAGAGCATGGAGCCTGTACTGGAGAGCATGGAGCCCTTACTGGAGAGCATGGAGCCTGTACTGGAGAGCAGGGAGCCTGTACTGGAGAGCATGAAGCCTGTACTGGAGAGCAGGGAGCATGTAGTACTGGAGGGCATGGAGCCTGTACTGGAGAGCATGGAGCCTGTACTGGAGAGCATGGAGCCTGTACTGGAGAGCAGGGAGCATGTACTGGAGAGCATGGAGCCTGTACTGGAGAGCAGGGAGCATGTACTGGCGAGCATGGTGCCTGTATTGGGGAGCATGGTGCCTGTACTGGAGAGTATAGAGCATGTACTGGAGAGCATGGAGCCCTTACTGGAGAGCATGGAGCCCTTACTGGAGAGCACGGAGCCTGTACTGGAGAGCAGGGATCATGTACTGGAGAGCAGGGAGCCTGTACTGGAGAGCATGGAGCCTGTACTGGAGAGCAGGGAGCTTGTACTGGAGAGCATGTACTGGAGAGCACGGAGCTTGTACTGGAGAGCATGGAGCCTGTACTGGAGACCATGGAGCCTGTACTGGAGAGCAGGGAGCATGTACTGGAGAGCATGGTGCCTGTATTGGGGAGCATGGTGCCTGTACTGGAGAGCAGGGAGCCTGTATTGGGGAGCATGGTGCCCTTACTGGAGAGCATGGAGCATTTTACTGGAGAGCAGGGAGCCAGGACGGGAGAGCATGGAGCCTGTGCAGGAGAGCAGGGAGCCAGGACTGGAGAGCATGGAGCCTGTACTGGAGAGCATGGAGCCTGTACAGGAGAGCAGGGAGCCTGTACAGGAGAGCATGGTGCCTGTACAGGAGAGCAAAGTGCCTGAATTGGGGAGCATGGTGCCCTTACTGGAGAGCATGGAGCCTGTACTGGAGAGCATGGAGCCTGTACTGGAGAGCATGGTGCCTGTACAGGAGAACATGGAGCCTGTACTGGAGAGCATGGAGCCTGTACAGGAGAGCATGGTGCCTGTACTGGAGAGCATAGTGCCTGTATTGGGGAGCATGGAGCCTGTATTGGGGAGCATGGAGCCTGTATTGGGGAGCATGGAGCCTGTACTGGAGAGCATGGTGCCTGTACTGGAGAGCATGGAGCCTGTGCTGGAGAGCATGGAGCCTGTATTGGGGAGCATGGAGCCTGTATTGGGGAGCATGGAGCCTGTACTGGAGAGCATGGTGCCTGTACTGGTGAGCATGGTGCCTGTACTGGAGAGCATGGAGCCTGTACTGGAGAGCATGGAGCCTGTACTGGAGAGCATGGAGCCTGTACTGGAGAGCAGCGAGCCTGTGCTGGAGAGGAGGGAGCCTGTACTGGAGAGCATAGAGCTTGTACTGGAGAGCAGCGAGCCTGTACTGGAGAGGAGGGAGCATGTACTGGAAAGCATGGAGCCTGTACTGGAGAGCATGGAGCCTGTACTGGAGAGCATGGATCCTGTACTGGAGAGCAGGGAGCCTGTACTGGAGAGCACAGTGCCCTTACTGGAGAGCATGGAGCCTGTACTAGAGAGCACAGTGCCCTTACTGGAGAGCATGGAGCCTGTACTGGAGAGCATGGAGCCTGTACTGGAGAGCAGGGAGCCTGTACTAGAGAGCATAGCCCCTATACTAGAGAGGTTTGAGCCTGTACTAGATAGCAAGAAGTACATTTGGAGCAGGGCTGGCAGTAGGGTCAATATATGGGGTAGGGACACTACAACCAGCCCTGGTCCGAATCCCCTCCTATCATAGGGCGGAATTTAAATGCTCGGTTCTTCTCGGTTGGGTGAAAATCTCTAAGTGTTAAGTAAAAGGCGAGTAAATATGATGTAAAGGCAGAGGAGTGTGCTGGATCATAATGAGGAGACAGATCTAGTATTTATCTCCTCCATCTGCTGCACTGTATCTGCTCGCTGTGCAGTCGTTACAGAAAGTGGAGCATTTAGCGAGGCCTCACTTAGCCTGACAACCTGTCTGCACACATGAGGACTAAATAGCAGAGTAGACAAATCAGCGCTGTTTTCAATTGTGCCTTCCATGCGTCCAGTTTATTTACATCCCGCTTGTCAGGGACGTTTGGTCTGCAGACTGCACTGTGGTCTCACAGGTTCGGATAGACAAGCTGGCATTAACACCAATATAATCAACTCCGGCAGCAAGAACTTGGCGAATGCAGAAAACGTATCATGTCAGGAGAGCGCACTCCTAAATTCCTGAAATATATTATTTTACCACTAGAGGGAGCTTTAGCGTATAGTGTCTCATAATTGTGCTTTTTTATAACAGCACACCTTGTGGTCAGGTGATGTACTGCAGCAACTTGGTGTGTCTGTGTCTAGGAAATGGATTACAGAGGGCGCATATACTTATAAAATCTACCATAGGACACCTATAAGGCTCTACAATAGGGCACTAACATATTTCACATAGCAAAAACCTAACTTAAAAAAATTTACAGATGAGGGATACATGAAATGTATATTATCCATTAATTCTTGTATTAATGATGCATGGATAGTTATTTGTAGACCAGAAAATGTAGCTTTCTGAAATACATAATTTTACCACTAGAGGGAGCGCTAGAGTATTGTGTCTCATAGACATTTATGTGGATGTTATTAATTATTTATTGTGTTTTTTGAGCCTTTTGATGGTTTTTGTAAGGCGGGAATTTATTATTATTTATTATTTCACCACCAGAGGGAGCTTCAGAGTATTGTGCGTTAAGCACTTATATTTTCCTAACAGCAAACCATGTGGTAAAGTGAGGTACTGCAAGTTTTAAAAAATCAGTGTAATTGAATATACATCTGAATGTACATAGATGTGAGGTTAGGGCTGGGTGATCTGCGGAAGCTCCGTAAAGAGTGCTAGCAATATTGTTAGCCAAACCATCAATAGTATGGAGGCTTTTAGGATTTTGCTCCAGAGACCTCTGTGTTGGTGGTTATCTCTGCACCTCCCTTCTGTAATTATCACTTCCACATAGGGAGTCTGTCTCAGGAAAGATAAAAACTCTCTTGTGTTTGGGAAGAGCTCCCTCTCGAGCCAAGTATGTCACCGCATTAGCATACAAATGGGAATTATAGATTTCAGGTTTCTCTCCTTATTCTGCTAAAATACCACAAAAGATTATTATATGTTTCCAGATAATCTGGTTTCCTGGGGAGGAATAAGACACATTGTAGCTGTAAATAAGATGGAGTTCGCTACCTGCACGGGCGGCCGGCGATCTAAATACCTGATGGTATCACTGTGTATTGTTGTTCCTGTTAATCCTAATGCCAGACACAATTCATATTACTTCTACACAGTAAATAATAAGTGAGGCCGGCGCTCCGCGGTGACATTCCGAGAATCCGTCCGTCACACGACCTCATAATACGGGACAATGGGGGGAAAGACAATCACAAGAATTGTAACATCTTCGCTACTTTTCCTTTTATATGGAAACATTACAGTCACCGCAATCTGGACGCGACCAAAACTCGCCACAAAGTGTCAGATCCAAAAAGTAATGAGAGAAAATAACAACGGACAGAGGAGCAGAAACTAAAAATCTAAACCAGCTGCTTGGGCGGACAATAAGTAAAATAAGTCATGTATTAGGACCACACTCCATTCCTACAGCTGTATCTTAAGGATCGCACTCCAGCTCTTCAGTTTTATCTTGGGGACCACAGTCCAGGCCTACAGTTGTCTCATAGGGACCACACTTCAGGTCTTTAGTTGTATCTTAGGGACCACACTCCATCCATTCAGTTGTACTTTAGAGACCACAGTCCAACCCTACAGGCATATCTTAGAGACCACACTCCAGCTCTACTGTTGTATCTTATGAACCACACTCCAGCTATACTGTTGTATCTTATGAACCACACTCCAGCTATACTGTTGTATCTTATGAACCACACTCCAGCTCTGCAGTTGTATCTTATGAACCACACTCCAGCTATACTGTTGTATCTTATGAACCACACTCCAGTCCTACAGTTCTATCTTATGAACCACACTCCAGCTATACTGTTGTATCTTAGAGACCACACTACAGTGCTACAGTTGTATCTTTTGAACCACACTCCAGCTATACTGTTGTATCTTAGAGACCACACTCCAGCTCTACTGTTGTATCTTATGAACCACACTCCAGCTATACTGTTGTATCTTATGAACCACACTCCAGCTCTACAGTTGTATCTTAGAGACCACACTACAGTGCTACAGTTGTATCTTTTGAACCACACTCCAGCTATACTGTTGTATCTTATGAACCACACTCCAGTCCTACTGTTGTATCTTATGAACCACACTCCAGCTATACTGTTGTATCTTAGAGACCACACTACAGTGCTACAGTTGTATCTTTTGAACCACACTCCAGCTATACTGTTGTATCTTATGAACCACACTCCAGTCCTACAGTTGTATCCTATGAACCACACTCCAGCTCTACAGTTGTATCTTATGAACCACACTCCAGCTCTACAGTTGTATCTTATGAACCACACTCCAGTCCTACAGTTGTATCCTATGAACTACACTCCAGCTATACTGTTGTATCTTATGAACCACACTCCAGTCCTACAGTTGTATCTTATGAACCACACTCCAGCTCTACAGTTGTATCTTATGAACCACATCCCAGCCCTACAGTTATATCTTAGGGACCATATTTCAGCCGTACAGTTGTCCCTTAGGGACCACACTCCAGTCCTACTGTTGTACCTTTGAGACCACACTCCAGCCCTACAGTTGTATCTTATGAACCACACTCCAGCTATACTGTTGTATCTTATGAACCACACTCCAGCTCTACAGTTGTATCTTATGAACCACACTCCAGCTATACTGTTGTATCTTTTGAACCACACTCCAGCTCTACAGTTGTATCTTATGAACCACATTCCAGCCCTACAGTTATATCTTAGGGACCATTCTCCAGCCGTACAGTTGAACCTTAGGGACCACACTCCAGTCCTACTGTTGTACCTTTGAGACCACACTCCAGCTCTACAATTGTATCTTAGGGACCACACTCCAGATCTTCAGTTGTATCTTAAGGACGACACTCCTGTCCTACAGTTGTACCTTAGGGACAACACTCCACATCTTAAGTTGTATCTTAGGACCACACTCCAGCCCTCTTGTTTTATTGCATAGTTACCAACCGTCCTGAATTTTCCCAGAAACTAAAGGAACATGATTTATGTAACCCTGCCCAAAAGTGGTCATTCTTTTGTCGACTAGGGTGCTACTAGTAGAAACCAGGCATTCTGGGAAATCATGGGGTTGAGTTTGTCCCCAGAAATGTTTTCATCTATTGTAATGATCACTCTCCAGCCATTTAGTTTAATGCCAACACCTGTCCTTTATCAATTTCAGAGGTCCCACGCTAACAATGCCCCAATACTAATATTCTATGTGTCTCTGGGGCCCTTACTCCAGTCCGTCAGCTGTTCTAGAGGGCCTGCACTGCATCTTTGCAGTTGTTCCATTTATTGTGGTCGTATCAGATCATGTAATCAGAAAATAAACATTGTTAGGTAATTAGTTAAGAATAGCTTGCTGTTTGCACGGATCCCTCATCTAATATATAAAAATGAATGTGTGTATGTATGTGTGTGTATGTCCGGGATTGGCATCTGCACCGTCGCAGCTACAGCCACAAAATTTTGCACAGTCACACGTCTGGACCCCGAGAGCGTCATAGGCTATGTTGTGAGGTGAAATTTTAACCCCACGCGTTCCAATTCACCAAACAATTTTGCCCCTATCTACATAATGGGGAAAAAGTGAAAGGAAAAGTGTTGGAGGCAAAGTGACAGCTGCCAGATGTGAACAAGGGGGACTTAAAGAGTGAGAGCGATGGCGCCAAAGAGTATATACTGTACAGTTGCTAAGGTGGGGCCCCGACATGGGATAATCACCACACCACCACGGGGATATGAACACACACACAAAATGCGCCACACACTACCACGTGCTCGAACACATATACCACCCTCAGCGCACATTTCACCACACATACACCAACCTCGCCACATAAAAGTCGAAACACAAAAGTCGCCGCTCAAAACTTGCCACGCGCAAAACTCGCCACATGCAAAACTAGGCTCACGCAAAACTCGCCACACGTGCAAAACTCACCTCATGGAAAACTCGCCACACGCAAAACTTGCACACGCGGAAAAATTGCCACATGCACAAAAGTTGCAACACATGCAAAAGTTGCCTCACACAAATCTTGCACATACTCAAAACGCACCACACATAAAACTCGCCACGTGCAAAACTCGCCATGCGCAAAACTTGCTGCACACAACTTGCTACACTAACCTGTCACATGCAACTCGACACACAAAAAGTTGCTACACGCATGTCGCCACACAAAACTCATCTCACAAAAGTCGCTACATGCATGTCGCCACACGCAACTCAACACACACAACGTGACACATGAAACTCGACCTAAAACACACACAAGTCTGGTATTATCCTTCAAGAATAAAAATCTGATTAATAAGCAGACAAACTACAAGAGCAACAAATGTACCATATAGGAAATACGGCAGCTGTCAGTCACATGACCTGTCTATTATGTCTATGTGTGAGCTAATATATACTGCCAGGGGGTGGGCTTACTGTTGGCTGGGGATTTATCAGGCTGCCAATTTAGCTTACAAATACTGAAGTAAAAATACTGACCAAATAACGTGTGAACGAGGTCTAATACAGGAGGAGATGACATACAGATATATACTATATACAGGAGGAGATGACACACAGGTATATACTATTTACAGGGGAGATGACACACAGGTATATACTATTTACAGGAGTAGATGACATACAGGTATATACTATATACAGGGGAGATGACACACAGGTATATACTATATGCAGGAGATGACATACAGGTATATACTATATACAGGAGAGATGACACAGATATATACTATATACAGGAGGAGATGACACACAGGTATATACTATATACAGGGGAGATGACACACAGGTATATACTATATGCAGGAGATGACACACAGGTATATACTATATACAGGAGGAGATGACACACAGGTATATACTATATACAGGAGGAGATGACATACAGATATATACTATATGCAGGAGGAGATGACACACAGGTATATACTATATACAGGGGAAATGACACACACACATATATACTATATACAGGGGAGATGACACACAGGTATATACTATATACAGGAGGAGATGACATACAGGTATATACAGGGGAAATGACACACAGATATATACTATATACAGGAGAGATGACACACAGGTATATACTATATACAGGAGGAGATGACACACAGATATATACTATATACAGGAGGAGATGACACACAGGTATATACTATATACAGGGGAGATGACATACAGGTATATACTATATACAGTAGGAGATGACACACATATATACTATATACAGGGGAGATAACACACAGGTATATACTATATACAGGAGATGACACACACACATATATACTATATACAGGGGAGATGACACACAGGTATATACTATATACAGGAGGAGATGACACACAGGTATATACTATATACAGGGAAGATGACACACAGGTATATACTATATACAGGGGAGATGACATACAGGTATATACTATATACAGGAGAGATGACACACAGATATATACTATATACAGGAGAAGATGACACACAGGTATATACTATATACAGGTGTATACTATATATAAGGGAGATGACAAACATGTATATACTGAGGGGAAAATGAGAGGTGTGAGGTGAAAATGAAAAGTTGTGAGTGCAAAATGACAGGAGTGAGGGAAAATAGTGGAGTGATCGGAAAATGACAGATGTGAAGTCAAAATGACAAGTGTTAGGGGGGAATGATAGGAGGGGGAAAATAAGCGGAGTGAGGGGGAAAATGAGAGGTGTAAGGGAGAAAATGAGAGATGTGAGGGGGAAAATGAGAGGCATGATGGGAAAATAAGAGAAGTGAGGTGCTATAACTAACCACCGATATTGACTATGCCCAGGCAATGCCGGGCTCTTCAGCTAGTCTTCTATATAGAGTGATGTCTTGCTCATCGTTTTTCCTGCACTCGCGGATTCGTAGTGAAGTTGTCATTCAGCTTTGTCCAATGAGCAGAAATTTGTAGGCGAATATTTTTATTTTAAAATTGTATTATGTCTTCTGCAAATTACATCATAAGGTGAAATCTATATAGAAATTAATGGATTGCTCATGGTCAGGTTTTTTTTTACTTTCTTGCAGCCAGAGATTTTGAAGGAGAAGAGGAATATCTGGATATCCAAGGCATCACAAGAGAACAGTCCGGAAAATATGAGTGCAAGGCGGCCAACGAAGTATCTTCAGCTGATGTCAAACAAGTCCGGGTCACTGTGAACTGTGAGTAATGAGAGAGAGGAGAGCAAAGGAAGGAGGCAGAGGAGGTAGATAGCGCCCGCACCCAACCATGGAGCACGCAGTGTAATGATGGCGGGAATGCCGGGAAATCTGACACTGCTGAAAGCTTCTACCCATCCAATAGTGAGCGCAGCTCTGGGGTATAATACAGGAGGTAACTCAGGATCAGTAATGTAATGTATGTACACAGTGACTGCACCAGCAGAATAGTGAGTGCAGCTCTGGAGAATAATACAGGATGTAACTCAGGATCAGTAATGTAATGTATGTACACAGTGACTGCACCAGCAGAATAGTGAGTGCAGCTCTGGAGTATAATACAGGATGTAACTGTGGATCAGTAATGTAATGTATGTACACAGTGACTGCACCAGCAGAATAGTGAGTGCAGCTCTGGGATATAATACAGGATGTAACTCAGGATCCGTAATGTAATGTATGTACACAGTGACTGCACCAGCAGAATAGTGAGTGCAGCTCTGGAGTATAATACAGGATGTAACTGTGGATCAGTAATGTAATGTATGTACACAGTGACTGCACCAGCAGAATAGTGAGTGCAGCTCTGGGATATAATACAGGATGTAACTCAGGATCAGTAATGTAATGTATGTACACAGTGACTGCACCTGCAGAATAGTGAGTGCAGCTCTGGAGTATAATACAGGATGTAACTCAGGATCAGTAATGTAATGTATGTACACAGTGACTGCACCAGCAGAATAGTGAGTGCAGCTCTGGAGTATAATACAGGATGTAACTGTGGATCAGTAATGTAATGTATGTACACAGTGACTGCACCAGCAGAATAGTGAGTGCAGCTCTGGAGTATAATACAGGAGGTAACTCAGGATCAGTAATGTAATGTATGTACACAGTGACTGCACCAGCAGAATAGTGAGTGCAGCTCTGGAGTATAATACAGGATGTAATTCAGGGTCAGTAATGTAATGTATGTACACAGTGACTGCACCAGCAGAATAGTGAGTGCAGCTCTGGAGTATAATACAGGATGTAACTCAGGATCAGTAATGTAATGTATGTACACAGTGACTGCACCAGCAGAATAGTGAGTGCAGCTCTGGAGTATAATACAGGATGTAACTCAGGATCAGTAATGTAATGTATGTACACAGTGACTGCACCAGCAGAATAGTGAGTGCAGCTCTGGAGTATAATACAGGAGGTAACTCAGGATCAGTAATGTAATGTATGTACACAGTGACTGCACCAGCAGAATAGTGAGTGCAGCTCTGGAGTATAATACAGGATGTAACTGTGGATCAGTAATGTAATGTATGTACACAGTGACTGCACCAGCAGAATAGTGAGTGCAGCTCTGGGATATAATACAGGATGTAACTCAGGATCAGTAATGTAATGTATGTACACAGTGACTGCACCTGCAGAATAGTGAGTGCAGCTCTGGAGTATAATACAGGATGTAACTCAGGATCAGTAATGTAATGTATGTACACAGTGACTGCACCAGCAGAATAGTGAGTGCAGCTCTGGAGTATAATACAGGATGTAACTGTGGATCAGTAATGTAATGTATGTACACAGTGACTGCACCAGCAGAATAGTGAGTGCAGCTCTGGAGTATAATACAGGAGGTAACTCAGGATCAGTAATGTAATGTATGTACACAGTGACTGCACCAGCAGAATAGTGAGTGCAGCTCTGGAGTATAATACAGGATGTAATTCAGGGTCAGTAATGTAATGTATGTACACAGTGACTGCACCAGCAGAATAGTGAGTGCAGCTCTGGAGTATAATACAGGATGTAACTCAGGATCAGTAATGTAATGTATGTACACAGTGACTGCACCAGCAGAATAGTGAGTGCAGCTCTGGAGTATAATACAGGATGTAACTCAGGATCAGTAATGTAATGTATGTACACAGTGACTGCACCAGCAGAATAGTGAGTGCAGCTCTGGAGTATAATACAGGAGGTAACTCAGGATCAGTAATGTAATGTATGTACACAGTGACTGCACCAGCAGAATAGTGAGTGCAGCTCTGGAGTATAATACAGGATGTAATTCAGGGTCAGTAATGTAATGTATGTACACAGTGACTGCACCAGCAGTATAGTGAGTTCAGCTCTTGAGTATAATACAGGATCATATTCATCTTTTAGGTACCAACACCAGGACTCTGATCATCAGTTATCCTTTCTAACAAAAATGGGTTGATGTGAATAAGGAAGTCTTGTAATTTATTTCCCTTTATCCTAATCATGAAGACGGGGAGTCTTAACCTGCAGCTTTATAACTTGATACATTTTGTTATCTTCAGGTTTTTTGTTTTCTGCTCCTCAGTAGTTTCCTATATTTATCTATGTAACTCTAAATGGAGACGATCATTACTAATAGACCTAGCGTCTGAGGTCAGGTAGTGGCTCTAAAGGCCTCCTATTTGTGTAGGTCACACATGGTTTCCATTTTCCCCGCTAATATGGAACATGAGCTGGAGGTGAAGTTGCTTAATTGGCTCCAAGAGTTTGTGACAGATTTTCTCTGGGGAAAGTAAATTTGATTATATCCATCTGTAACATTTCAAGACACAAATGTGCATCGTCTGCAAGATCAGAAACAGAGAAAACAAGATCCAGGAATTAAAAGCCATTGTAGGCAGAAATAGCAAATATCTGTCGTACAGCTACAAATAAGAACATTGCACATAAGACCAGTGGGGTCCATACCCTGTAATACAGCACTGTACATGGGACACACTGACTTTCCAGTGGAATGGATGTGACAGTCACCGCAGTTCCTGCTTGTTCAGTGTCTGCACATTAGTGATCAATTGCATTTTTGGAAGACAGACTCCATTATGAATCTACAATTCAAGGAACAGAAAAATGGAATTCATGCGGAGGACGGATCCGTTACATGGCGGATGCAAGTGACATCTGAAGGACCCCGATGACTATAATGAGGTGTCTGGTTTCAGTTATGGTGTCTCTTATTGTACTAGAAACACAGTGCAGCACATGTATGAGCCATGATGAAGATTTCTGCAGTCATCCATCGCATGCACATCATGGCGGTTCGGTTCTTTTACCTGTCAGGATTGTTAGTCACTACAAAGATGTCACATCGCACAGAAGGACAGTTCCTGAAAGGCGGATAACTAATGTATCTCCCAACTGTGCTCTGCAATAAGGCCCTGTACAGTGCTGGATATTTTATAGAGAGGTTTATAACTGTGGAAAATGATGAAATCAGGGTGCAGTCGCTGTGTACATACATTACATTACTGATCCTGAGTTACATCCTGTATTATACCCCAGAGCTGCACTCACTATTCTGCTGGTGCAGTCACTGTGTACATACATTACTGATCCTGAGTTACATCCTGTATTATACCCCAGAGCTGCACTCACTATTCTGCTGGTGCAGTCACTGTGTACACACATTACATTACTGATTCTGAGTTACATCCTGTATTATACCCCAGAGCTGCACTCACTATTCTGCTGGTGCAGTCACTGTGTACATACATTACATTACTGATCCTGAGTTACATCCTGTATTATACTCCAGAGCTGCATTCACTATTCTGCTGGTGCAGTCACTGTGTACATACATTACATTACTGATCCTGAGTTACCTCCTGTATTATACTCCAGAGCTGCACTCACTATTCTGCTGGTGCAGTCACTGTGTACATACATTACATTACTGATCCTGAGTTACATCCTGTATTATACCCCAGAGCTGCACTCACTATTCTGCTGGTGCAGTCACTGTGTACATACATTACATTACTGATCCTGAGTTACATCCTGTATTATACCCCAGAGCTGCACTCACTATTCTGCTGGTGCAGTCACTGTGTACATACATTACATTACTGATCCTGAGTTACCTCCTGTATTATACTCCAGAGCTGCATTCACTATTCTGCTGGTGCAGTCACTTTGTACATACATTACATTACTGATCCTGAGTTACATCCTGTATTATACCCCAGAGCTGCACTCACTATTCTGCTGGTGCAGTCACTGTGTACATACATTACATTACTGATCCTGAGTTACATCCTGTATTATACTCCAGAGCTGCACTCACTCTACCCTCCTCCTGTACTTTTCTATGATACATAATTCCCAGCTGGTTTCTCTCTCGCTTTATACAGGACTTTGTTTTTTTATAGACCCTCCTATCATAACCGAGTCCAAGAGCATTGAGGCCATAACAGGCAAGCAGGCGTACCTGCGCTGTGAGGCTGCGGCTGAGCCCAAGCCGGACTTTGAGTGGTACAAGGATGACACAAGGTAAGGCTTCCTGCTAATCATCGACCACTAGATACAAGGGGTTAATCTCACGAATGTTCCAGGTTATTGTAACAATTGCAGAATAATAATGTAACAGTGAACTCCTGAGTGTAAACATCTGACGACTGAAGCTAGGACAGGAGCAGCCCGGCAGCGGTGTCATGCTCCAGACCTGCAAGTTGGCATCCAGACCCGTAGTTTCACGTGGACAAGGATTACAAATGTCGCTTAATTTTCTATTCCAGTGCTTGTTAGTGTGTTATGTCTTTTCAAACATTATGAAACAGTTTTTCCCAGAGGTTTTTTAACGTTTGTATATAATAAAAAAAAAAATCTTTTATCAAGCAGATTTGGCAACTTAGCACTAGCAAAGTTGGATAATGGCCAAACTCCCATAGCTATCTATGGAAACATTGCTTATGTGATCATGGTGGGGCGGTATACACATGAGAACGTACAAACAGCTGATACCACTTGCCCAACACAACTACGAACAACCTCAAAGAAAAGGACAGGAAGTGTTGTCATAGGCACACAAGTTCTGTCACTATGATCAATGCTATATCTAGACAAAATTGGGATACAATGTTTTGCCTTTATTGGCTGACCTTGAACACAATGTTACTTTATTTTCTGACTTTTCCAGGATAAACAGCGCACAAGGTCTGGAGATCAAGAGTATGGGAAACCGATCCACTCTGGTGGTTGCAAATGTCACTGAGGAGCACTATGGAAACTACACCTGTGTGGCCACCAATAAGCTGGGAGTCACCAACACCAGCCTATTCCTCTACAGTGAGTATAAGAGCGTAGATATATATATATACCCCAGCCTATTCCTCTACAGTGAGTATAAGAGCGTAGATATATATATATACCCCAGCCTATTCCTCTACAGTGAGTATAAGAGCGTAGATATATATATATACCCCAGCCTATTCCTCTATAGTGAGTATAAGAGTGTAGATATATATATATATATATATATATATATATATATATACCCCAGCCTATTCCTCTACAGTGAGTATAAGAGCGTAGATATATATATATATTATATACCCCAGTCTATTCCTCTACAGTGAGTATAAGAGTGTAGATATATACACTCACTGGCCACTTTATTAGGTACACCTGTCCAACTTCCTGTTAACACTTAATTTCTAATCAGCCAATCACATGGCGGCAACTCAGTGCATTTAGGCATGTAGACATGGTCAAGACAATCTCCTGCAGTTCAAACCGAGCATCCGTATGGGGAAGAAAGGTGATTTGAGTGCCTTTGAACGTGGCATGGTTGTTGGTGCCAGAAGGGCTGGTCTGAGTATTTCAGAAACTGCTGATCTACTGGGATTTTCACGCACAACCATCTCTAGGGTTTACAGAGAATGGTCCGAAAAAGAAAAAAAATCCAGTGAGCGGCAGTTCTGTGGGCGGAAATGCCTTGTTGATGCCAGAGGTCAGAGGAGAATGGGCAGACTGGTTCGAGCTGATAGAAAGGCAACAGTGACTCAAATCGCCACCCGTTACAACCAAGGTAGGCCTAAGAGCATCTCTGAACGCACAGTGCGTCGAACTTTGAGGCAGATGGGCTACAGCAGCAGAAGACCACACCGGGTACCACTCCTTTCAGCTAAGAACAGGAAACTGAGGCTACAATTTGTACAAGCTCATCGAAATTGGACAGTAGAAGATTGGAAAAACGTTGCTTGGTCTGATGAGTCTCGATTTCTGCTGCGACATTCGGATGGTAGGGTCAGAATTTGGCGCAAACAACATGAAAGCATGGATCCATCCTGCCTTGTACGGAGCATCTTTGGGATGTGCAGCCGACAAATCTGCGGCAACTGTGTGATGCCATCATGTCAATATGGACCAAAATCTCTGAGGAATGCTTCCAGCACCTTGTTGAATCTATGCCACGAAGAATTGAGGCAGTTCTGAAGGCAAAAGGGGTCCAACCCGTTACTAGCATGGTGTACCTAATAAAGTGGCCGGTGAGTGTATATACCCCAGCCTATTCCTCTACAGTGAGTATAAGAGCGTAGATATATATATTTATATACCCCAGCCTATTCCTCTACAGTGAGTATAGCACACACATATATATATATATATATATATATATATATATATATATATATATACCCCTGCCTATTTCTCTACAGTGAGTATAGGAGCGCATATATATTTATACCCCAGCCTATTCCTCTACAGTGAGTATAAGAGCGTAGATATATATATATATATATACTCCAGCCTATTCCTCTACAGTGAGTATAAGAGCGTAGATATATACATATATATATACAGTATATATACCCAGCCTATTCCTCTACAGTGAGTATAAGAACGTAAATATATATATACCCCAGCCTATTCCTCTACAGTGAGTATGAGTGTAGATATATATGTATATATATATATATATATATATATATATACCCAGCCTATTCCTCTACAGTGAGTATAAGAACGTATATATATATATATATATATATATATATACCGCAGCCTATTCCTCTATAGTGAGTATAAGAGCGTAGATATATATATACCGCAGCCTATTCCTCTACAGTGAGTATGAGTGTAGATATATATATATATATATATATATATATATATATATACCCAGCCTATTCCTCTACAGTGAGTATAAGAACGTATATATATATATATACCCCAGCCTATTCCTCTACAGTGAGTATAAGAACGTATATATATATATACCCCAGCCTATTCCTGTATAGTGAGTATAAGAGCGTAGATATATACATATATATATATATATATATATATATATACAGTATATATATCCAGCCTATTCCTCTACAGTGAGTATAAGAACGTAAATATATATATACCCCAGCCTATTCCTCTATAGTGAGTATAAGAGTGTAGATATATATATACCCCAGCCTATTCCTCTACAGTGAGTATGAGTGTAGATATATATGTATATATATATATATATATATATATATATATATACCCAGCCTATTCCTCTACAGTGAGTATAAGAACGTATATATATATATATATATATATATATATATATATATATATATATACCGCAGCCTATTCCTCTATAGTGAGTATAAGAGTGTAGATATATATATATATATATATATATATATATATATACCCAGCCTATTCCTCTACAGTGAGTATAAGAACGTGTATATATATATATATATATATATATATATATATATATATATACCCCAGCCTATTCCTCTACAGTGAGTATAAGAACGTGTATATATATATATATATATATATATATATATATATACCCCAGCCTATTCCTCTACAGTGAGTATAAGAACGTGTATATATATATATATATATATATATATATATATATATATACTGTAGAGGAATAGGCTGGGGTATATATATATATATATATATATATATATATATATATATACCCCAGCCTATTCCTCTACAGTGAGTATAAGAACGTGTATATATATATATATATATATATATATATATATATATATATATATATATACCCCAGCCTATTCCTCTACAGTGAGTATAAGAACGTGTATATATATATATATATATATATATATATATATATATATATATATACCCCAGCCTATTCCTCTACAGTGAGTATAAGAACGTGTATATATATATATATACCCCAGCCTATTCCTCTACAGTGAGTATAAGAACGTGTATATATATATATATATATATATATATATATATATATATATATACCCCAGCCTATTCCTCTATACTGAGTATAAGAGCGTAGATATATATATACCCAAGCCTATTCCTCTACAGTGAGTATAAGAGCACATAATATATATGCTTTTGATGACTCTTCCATGACGGCCAGGTTTGTACAGGTGTCTCTGAACAGTAGAACAATGTACCACAACTCCAGTCTCTGCGAAGTTCAGATTTGCCTCTCTAGCTCCTACGAGTTAAGGTACCTTCACACTAAGCGACTTTACAACGATAACGATAGTGATCCGTGACGTAGCAGCGTCCTGGATAGCGATATCGTTGTGTTTGACACGCAGCAGTGATCTGGATCCTGCTGTGATATCGCTGGTCGTTGCTGAAAGTTCAGAACTTTATTTGGTCGTCAGATCGGCGTGTATCGTTGTATTTGACAGCAAAAGCAACGATGCCAGTGATGTTTTACAATGGTAACCAGGGTAAATATCGGGTTACTAAGCGCAGGGCCGCGCTTAGTAACCCGATATTTACCCTGGTTACCATTGTAAAAGTAAAAAAAAAAACACTACATACTCACCCTCTGATGTCTGTCACGTCCCCCGGCGTCCGCGCTGCTGCTCAGAGCTTCCTGCACTGAATGTGTCAGTGCCGGCCGTAAAGCAGAGCACAGCGGTGACATCACCGCTGTGCTTTAGGGCCGGCGCATACACAGTGCAGGGAAGCTGAAGGCGAGGGACGCGACAGACACGGCAATGTAAGTATGTAGTGTTTTTTTTTTTTTTACATTTACACTGGTAACCAGGGTAAACATCGGGTTACTAAGCGCGGCCCTGCGCTTAGTAACCCGATGTTTACCCTGGTTACCCGGGGACTTCGGCATCGTTGGTCGCTGGAGAGCTGTCTGTGTGACAGCTCTCCAGCGACCACACAGCGACGCTGCAGTGATCGGCATCGTTGTCGATATCTCTGCAGCGTCGCTTAATGTGACGGTACCTTAACTCTCACTGAAATTTTGCTTGGTCTCCCAGTCATTATCTTGACCTCCACTGTTCCTGGCAGCTGCCATTTCTTATTTACATTTCAAACTGAGGAAACGGCAACTTGAAAACTCTTTGCCATCTTTTTATAGCCTTCTCCTGCTTTGTGAATCTCCACCATTTTCCTTTTCAGAGTGCTCGGCAGCTGTTTAGAAGAACTCGTGGCTGCTGGGTTTTGGCACAAGGTTAGAGGAGGCTGGGTTTTTATAATGCTGGGAAATTTGCATCTCCTGGCCTTTCCTAACGATGATCGTGAACAAGCCATAACCCTAACAGGATAATTAAGGTCTGAAATCTTGGTCAAAGTTATCTGAGCACACAAATCCCCAAGGGTGCCCAAACTTTTGCATCGACCCATTTTCCTTTTTGTAATTTTTAAAATGTAAAAGATGAAAGTATTTTTTTTTTTCCTAAAATAGAAAATAAATATGTCATGTGTAGCTTTAGTCCTTTTAGAGATCATTTCAACTTCAACTTGCTTAACTGTTCACAATAACAGTAATTTTGACCAGGGGTGCGCAAACTTTTACATGCCGCTGTATATCTACACCGTACTATTCCTCTATAATGAGTATAAGAGTACATATACAACAGGTGAAATAAGTATTGAACCCGTCACCAGTTTTATAAGTAAATCTATATCTAAAGGCACTACTGACATTCTCACGAGATGTTGGTAACAACACATCCAATCCACCCAGACAAGCAAATCACCATAGATGTTTAAAAATGAAGCTATGCGTAATAATAAGAAATGACAGAGGGAAAAAGCATTGAACAGATGAAGAAAGTGAGGTGCAAAAAGCCGTGGAAAGTCCTGACACCGGCTGAAATCAACAGTAATTAGAAAGCAATCCTGCTACATAGTGACAAATAATATCAGTTGGTTCACTAATGGCCTATAAAAGATGTCTCATTACCTCAGGGGGCTACACAAGAAACATCTCATGATGGGTAAAAAAAAAGTGAGCTGTCTCAAGACCTTCATAACCTTATTGTTGAAAAATATACTGATGGCATTGGTTACAGAAGAAGTTCTAAACTGCTGAGGGTTCCAGTGAGCACTGTTGGGGTCATAATCTGGAAATGGAAAGAACATCACTTCACCATAAACCGGCCACAACCAGGTGTTCCCAGCTATTTTTCAGACAGAGGAGTGAAAGGAATTTTCAGAAGAGTTGTCAAAGAGGCAAGGACCAATGTGGAGAGCCAAGGACCATCTGTGGAGAGCTACAGAAAGACCAGGAATCAGCAAGTACAATTGTTTCACAGATATTATCACAGTTATAAGTAATGCGCTCACCCATCATGGCCTGTATACACGCTCACCACATAAGATCCATTGCTGAACAAAAAGCATGTTTAAGCACATTTACAGTTAGAGCATCAACTTTTAGACAAGCTTCTGAAATGCTGAATGTAGTCTGGTCACATCAGACCAAAATTGAACTCTTTGGATGCCATAATACACACCATGTTTGGAGGCCAAAAGGCACTACTATTACTCCAAAAACACCATACCAACATGCAGCTGTGTCAACAAAAACTAAATCTCCGAGCAGTCATAAATACTTGGAGACCACCCAAGCGTGCTCGGGAAAACCCGAGCAACGAGTATATTTGCTCATCACTATACAAGATGTGAAGAAGGTTTGTGTGAAAGAAGAGGACAAAATCACACCTGAGCAATGCCTGCAACTAGTTTCTCCATACAGGAGGCATCAATAGCACCTTAAGAAATATATTTACTTAGAAAATGTGTGACTTGATTAATGCTTATTTAACCCGTTGTGTATATATACCATCCTGTACCTCTATAGTGAGTATTACAATACACATACATACATATACACCAGACTATAACTCTATAGGGAGCATACACATACATATACATGTACACTCCAGTCCATATTTCAATAGTGCAAATAACGAACAAACCTCAAAAATCACCTCCATATGGTCCGTTTGAATGTCTATATTAAAGGGATTCCTCATTATTTTTCTTTGCTCAGATTTTTTTATCAAAATTTCTGATTTATTGGACGCTGGATTAATAGCATTTTATATAGTGTAATTCTACGATACGATACCCAATGTGTGTAACATAGTAAGCCGTAAATACAGTTCCCTATAAATAAATGACACTCGCTCGATACATTTGGTGAATACAATTTCCGTAGAACAATAAGTTCCGCCAAGTGTGATGAATAAAATAATGCTGCTCTCTGGAGATTTAAAGATACAGTTGTTTGTCGGAGTCATAAATAATGTATTTTGCGGGTTATTAAATATTCATGATGCGGACGGCTTCACCGACGCTCCGTGACATGGGATTTTTTTTTTTTTAAAGCCCTAAATGTTTGAGAAGCTTTTAAATGTCTCTATAACTTGTCCGATGCTTAAAAGTGCAATTGAGTTTAATGCGCTGAGTGCTTTGCAGCTTGTATTAAGTGGCAGCATGTCATTAGGTTAAGGAGGACGAAGACGCTTTGGAACACCGATCTCGGGAAGCATCTTTATGTGAAGCAGTTTATGTGTTAAGAAGAAGAGGAATCTTACTGAACAGTGAACCACACTACTGGGGGGGAATGTGCGACTGACTATCAGGGATACAAATACTGTGGTGCAGGAGCAGACATATCATTGGTCCAACCTATGCAGCCCAAGAGGACCAAGAGGTAACGGGGCCCTTATATTGTTCTTGCACAGGATCCCTTTTCTGTCTGCGTCCGCCAGTGCTGCGGTGGTCTCATACGTACAAATCTGCCAACAAAACCCATTCACAATGACTCCAAAATTCCTAAGGAACACCTCTATCACAGCAAAGTCATAGTCTGCTGAGCACCATCATGTAAAGAGACTCCCATTATCACATGGAAAATAATGCCGCCTAGAGATGAGCGAGCACTAAAATGTTCGGAAATTGGAAATTCCAGTTTGAAGGAAGCAAGAACTGCCAAAAATATGATGGAAGAGGGACTGTATTAGATATAAAGGAGGCCTCATGCATATTCTGTTTACATTGTCATGTAGTGGTACTACTAGACTCATAAAGGCTATGCACTAAATACAAAGCCTGCCAAAAATTACAAGCAGGGTCATCTATGCACCACTGAAAGCACCAACTGGACAGCCTCATAAAAAATTAAGAAATTGTAGTTGTGGTACTTCTATACTCATAAAGGCTTTGCACAAAGTGCAAAGCCCGGTAAAAATTATAAGTAGGGTCATCCATAGACCCTAGAAGGCAACAACTGGCGCACCTCATTCAAATATTGAACATGAAATTCACGTTATGTACTTCTGTCATCAGGTAGTGTGGAAAAGTTGGGGCTGATCCAAGCTTTGTGCATTTTTATCAGAGTGAGCCTGTCAGCATTTTCTGTTGACAGGCAAAAGTGTCTGTCTGTTATGATCCCCCCACACCAATGGCACTAAAACCTTGCTTCTACAAGATGCTAACAGCAGGGCAGCACAACACCTCCAAGGCATAGAGGGACAGCTCATACCAGGTGTCCAGCTTTGAGACCCAAAAGCTGAAGGTGGCAGAATAATTAGGGAGTACGCTGGTTTTGTTGGCCAGGTATTGCGTGACCATCTTTAAAAACTTTTCCCTCCTTGTCAAAATTTCCCAGTCATCGGGGTCTGGACGCTGGGAGGGTGTCATGAAATTGGCCCAGGCCTTTGACAGTGTACCCCTGCATCTGCTGTACCTATGTGGGTCTCACTCGCCTCTCCCCCATGGTTGGCCAGGGAAGCTTGGCCCCTGCCGCTAGCATTGTCTGATGGGAAGGGATTCTTTCAGAACCTCCAGATTTTGCCTCATCGCAGTCAGCCTTTCCTCCACTGCCGGAACCGGAGAATTAATTGGAGACCTAGGTAAGATACACGGATGATAACCCAGATTGGCAAAGAAAGGTGTAAATTTAGTGGAGGCGCTCTGAGAATTGTTATATGAAAATTCGGCTAACGGCAGCAACTCCAACCAATCATCCTGGAGATGGCTGACATAGCATCTTAGATATTGTTCCAGCGTCTGGTTGGTACGCTCAGTCTGACCATTTGTCTGGGGATTGTAAGCGGAAGAGAGACAGACATTAATATTGAGTGCAGAGCAAAACCCCTTCCAGAATCTTGAAGTGAACTGCACTCCACAGTCAGAGATGATCTCATCCGGAACCCCATGCAACCGAAAGACATTCTGTATAACCAAGTTCACTGTATCTTTAGCTGAGGGGAGGCCGGTGCACGGAACAAAATGAGCAGCTTTAGGCTACGTTCACATTTGCGTTGTGCGCCGCAGCGTCGGGCACTGCAGCGTCGCCGCATGTGTCAGGCGCCCCTATATTTAACATGGGGGCGCATGGACATGCGTTGTGTTGCGTTTTGTGACGCATGCGTCTTTTTGGGCGCACGCGTCAGGGCGCAGAGGACGCAGCAAGTTGCATTTTTTTACGTCCAAAATCATGCAAAAAAAGGACGCATGCGTCACAAAACAATGCGTTTTGCATGTGTTTTGCATGCGTTGTGCGTTGCGTCGCCGACGCAACACACAGCAACGCAAATGTGAACGTAGCCTTAGTCAGGCGATCAACTACCACCATGATTGTATTCATGCCCCCCGATGTAGGCAGCTCCACAATAAAGTCCATTGATATAGACCCCCAAGGGCGGGAGGGAACAGGTAATGGTTGTAGAAGACCCATAGGTGCTACATGAGGAGTCTTGTAACGAGCACATACCTCGCAAGAGAGAACATAGTCCTTGGTATCCTTCAGGCAAATTGGCCACCAGAAGAATCGTCTCAGGAACTCTTGTGTCTTCTGTACCCCCTGTGACCAGCCAACTTGGAGTCATGTACCAACTTGAGGATCTGCAGACGGATGACCTCAGGGATGTAGATACGTCGATATCTGAACCTCATGCCACCCTTAAAGACAAGATTAATATCCACAGGTGGGTTGGCCAGAAATACATCACCTTCATAGGCCTCCCTGCACTCCTTCCACAAGTCCTGATCGTGGATAACTCCGATGAAATTGGCATCAGATAGAATGGTCTTGGACGGGGCTCCAGGTACGGAATCCGCAGCATGGATTCGGGATAAAGCATCAGCCTTCCCATTACGAGAATTACGAGAACCTGGACTTTACGAGATAACAAAGTTAAATTTTAACCGCAATAATTGCCAGCAATTCCTTGTCTCCCACGTCATAATTCTTCTCTGCTGAGGTTAGTCTACGGGAAAAGAAAGCACAAGGATGTAGCAGACCCTTCTCTCTAGTTCTTTGGGAGAGAATAGCCCCAAAGCATTATCAGAAGCGTCCACCTCCACAATGAAAGAAAGTGTTGGGTCTGGGTGTATCAACAGCGGTGGTGATGTGAAACAGATCTTAAGCCGATCAAAAGCTTCTTGAGCCTGTGATGACCACTTAAAGGGCTTTTCCTTCTTTGTCAAGGAAGTAATGGGACGGGCAATATCAGAAAAAGTTCGAATGAAGCGTCTGTAGAAATTTGCAAAACCAATAAAACATTGGACCTCCTTAACGTTCTTGGGTACCGGCCAGTCAAGGATAGCCTGAATCTTACCAGATTCCATGTTCAGCCCCTGGGTAGAGATGATATAACCTAAGAACTGTATCTCAGAACAATGGAACTCGCATTTCTCCGGCTTAATATACAGATGGTTCTCTTTCAGACGTCTTAACACAGTTTTGACATGTTCTTCATGTTCCTGTAGAGAGTCAGAAAAGATTAGTATATCGTCCAAATAGATCACTACAAACTGGTCCAACAAATCTCTGAAAATGTCATTAGCAAGGTGTTGAAACATTGCAGGGGCGTTACAAAGCCCAAAGGGCATCACAAGAGATTCAATGTGTCCATACCGGCATCTGAATGCTGTCTTCCACTCATCCCCTGGACGAATATGCACCAAATTATAAGCCCCACGAAGATCCAGTTTAGAGAACACCTTAGCAAGGCGGACTCTTTCCAGTATTTCGGGAATCAGAGGCAAAGGGTAACTGTTTCGTACGGTTACCTTATTGAGTTCCCGATAGTCAACACAGGGTCTCAGGGTCCCATCCTTCTTCTTTACAAAAAATATAGGTGCCCCTGCTGGTGAGGAAGAAGGATGTATGAAGCCTTTGTCCAGATTTTCATCAATATACTCCTTTAAGGCTTGAAGCTCAGGTGCCGCCAAAGGGTATATGTTACCAAAAGGAATAGCTGCCCCAGGAAGCAACTCAATGGGACAGTCATAATGCCTGTGTGGAGGAAGCTGATCTGCATTCTTGTCACAGATGTCAGAGAACTCTTTATATGCTGGAGGTAAAGAAAATACCTGTACATGTGGTTCCGTAGCCGTGGACTCAGGGACAGCTTCTGTTAACACTGAGTTGCTCCTTGTTGGAAAGATAATCTCCTTGGTCTCCCAGTTGATAATTGGGTTCTGAGAACGCAACCAAGGAATGCCTAAAATCACAGGAAAATGAGGAGAAGAAATGAGCAAAAAAGAAAGTTGCTCCTGATGATTAGGCTCCAACAAAATTCAAGGGGTACGATCTCCTGATCCACAGGCCCAGAGATTAAAGGTGACCCATCCACTGTTTCCATGGTAATTGGAGAGGCTCTTTGCTGAATTTCAATACCATGTTCCTTGGCAAATGCGATATCCATGAAATTGCCACCTGCACCAGAGTCAATCATAGCTGCACTGGAAATCCACTGTCCTGAACACAGGATCTTAATAGGGAGAGAACAGTGACAGTTCTTTTCCTTAAGCTGCTTGGGGGGTGAAGTCATAGAAAGTGAATGGAATACAGCATTTAAAGGCAGGCTACATTCAGAGATGTCAGATTCATCATCACAGTTGTCATACTCCCCTACTGCTGCTAGCACCTTGTTAGGCCGTCTAGGACACTTAGGACAATTGATCAAGAAGTGGTCAGACTGGCCGCAGTAGAAACATAGACTTTCACGAAGACGATGCTCCCGGCGCTCATTGATCTCGCGCCTCTGAACGGAATCAATTTGCATGGGCACCTCCTCCACCTCCCGAGATGTTTTACCTGCAGGCTCTTTGGAAGGAAGGGAAAAGTTAGAAATACGGTTATATGCAGCAAATTTCTCCTGCCTACGCTCAGTAAGGCGAATGTCTATGCGCACACAATGCTGTATAAATGTCTCTAGCTCTTGTGGTGACTCTGAGCGAGCTAGTACATCTTTTACAATACTAGACAGACCCCTTTTAAAAATAGGCAATTGTGCATAACTGTCCCAATTGGTATCTACCGCTAATCTCCTGAATTCAGTAGCATACTCAATAACAGAACGTTTAGCCTGGCGTAAAGACAATAAAGCAGATTCAGCGGTTGCACGGCGATTAGGATCATCAAACATTAATGCCATAGCGGCCAAGAAATCATCCAAGTTATTTAACCGTGGGTCACGAGGCTCAATCATTGGATTTGCCCAGGTGAGCGCTCGTGCGGTCAGCAGCATTATTACACACAATACTTTGGATCTATCATTAGGAAAACGGTCAGCATGCACATCAAAATATAGCATACATTGATTCACAAAGCCACGAAATTTGTTGCGATCACCATTAAATCTGAATGGGGGCAACTTAGGTGGGCTAGCTGGTGGCGGTTGCCCAGAGGGAAAAGTCGCTTGTGCAGCTATTTACGTGCTTATGTCCTGAAAAGCCCGTGCATACTGGGACTCTATGCCAGCAAGTTTGTTTTCCTGGGCTGCCATGCGGTTGCTCAAGTCCTGCAAAGTTTGTCCAAACACTTGTTGATTGTGTTCAAAGCTTCCAAACTTCTTTTGCATACCTTTCACATCTTTCTGCAGTGATCTAAATATGGAAAACACCTGCTCTAGTCTGCTTTCTGCAGTCATTGTTCCAGCAGTCTCCTTTTTTTTTTTTTTAGGCTACAGTATCCTGTAATAATTATAGGGGATAACTCAGGAGACTCTTTGCGTGTAACAAGACAACTACAGGACACAGTTTTATAAGTGGTAAAGTCTATATTATCACACGGTGATTCAAACAGGTGCAGAGAGAATCTCAAGTCCACAACACTTCGAGTAAATATTAAATGCAGCTTAGCAGTCTATAGGAAACTTCAGAGGAAAATGCAATCACGCAGAAAGTCTATGAAGCACAATTATTCTTGAGGATACTTGACACGAATAAGTCCTTGCTTAGTCCAAAACACAGATAGATATGCTTATTAGGCAGTTCAAATAATATCTTAGCTCAACCAGGGAGGTCTGGGTAATAGTCTCAGGTTCTTGCAGAGCAGAAACAGCTTACATGTCCAGCAAATGCAGATGGAAGCAAACACGAGCAGCAGATGAAGGAGGATTACTGGAAACTGGTGTATGCAGCAGGAACTCAGAGCAGAGTAGCAGGATAACCCCACAGGTTCACAGGAGCAGGTATATAGCCAGGGAGTCACCAGAGGTCAGGAGCTGGATGCAAGGCAGAATACTCTAGCACAGACTGAAGGCTGGGGTGGAGTTTTATAGCAGGAAGATACAGTGCACATGAGACCAAAGACGCCATCTTGGAAAAGGGCAGTAATGCACAAAAGGTAAAAAATGTTCAGAGTCCTGACACTTTTTTTGGTTCAAGATGAATGCAACTCAAGGGTCACGGAAAAAGCAGCATTACAAAAAGCGGTCATATGTGCCAAGGTCCCTACAGCCAACACTTCCCTGTCTGCACCATAATGATGACTCTCCATCTCCTTCTCCCTCTCTTACGCCTCATTCCTCTTCTCAGCCCATCCATGTAGCAGAGACAGGACGAAGCTTATGTGGCTACTATCCTCTGTTGCGTCAGCTCTTATTCCTCCTCCTCCTCTTCCTCAGCTTCCACCTCCTTGTTGTTACCAAGTCTGCCCTGAGCAGATGAGATGAGGCTGGGCTTGGTAGTATTTCCCTGCCTTATCTCTTCCTTCTTCTCCACCTGGTTTGCATGCAAAGCTTCATGTTTAATTGCCGTTAGCGACTATTTAAGTAGGCACAGAAGCGGGATCTTTGCGCTGATAATGGCATCGTCGCTGCACACCATCTTTGTGGAGTCCCCAAATTCTTGGGGAACCGCACGGTCAGACATCCATGCCCACTCTTCAGTTGTTATGTGTAGAGGCTGACGAGTATACCAACGGGCGAGTTGAAGCTGATATGCCACAACTTGGCTCTGCTGCTCACAGAGCCTTGCCAGCATGTTCAGTGTGGAGTTCCAGCACATGGTTATGTCGCGCACCAGTCGTTGAGCTGGCACTTCCAGGCACTTCTGCAGCACTGCCAGAGCTGCGGCAGGTGTAACAGACTTGCAGAAATGGGTGCTGATGCTGCATACCTCGACCAGACGCTCTGGCAAATCTGGGTAGGTTTTCAGTAACCGCTGAACTACCAAGTTGAGCACTTGTGCCGAGCATGGTATGTATGTGAGCTTGCCAAGCTTCACAGCTGCCTCCAGGTAATGGCCATTATTGCACACGATCATGCCTGGTTGTAGGTCCAGCAGCAAAAACCACAGATCTGACTGATCTGTTATTCCTTTCAATAACTCTGCCACAGTATGCAGTTTATCTTGTAGACAAATTAGCTTCAGCAGAGCCTGTTGCTGCTTTTCTGAGGCAGTGCTGTATGGATAACTAATTGAATCCAAACTAATTTTTCAATGCTTTTTTGGTGGGTTTTATACCATCAAAATGTACCGCACTAGCACTTAATACTCTATGGATGAGCAATAGAATACCAAAAAAATATTGAACGCTTTTTTGGAACGTTATATACTATGGAAATGTACCACAGATTATGTAACAGTATATAGATGAGTAAATGAATGCTGACAATTTTTTCAATGCTTTTTGGAGTCTTTTATATCACAGAAATGTCATAGAAAGCACCTAATACAGTATGGATGAGTAAGTGAATCCAGACAAATTTTTTAATGCTTTTGAGTTTTATACACCAATGTAGCCTAGAGCATGTAACATTTATCACCGCTTTTTTGGAGGGTTATATACCACCGAAATGTGCCACAGAGCACATACAGTTATATGAAAAAGTTTGGGCACCCCCTATTAATCTTAAGCTTAATGTTATATAAAAATTGTTTTTTTTGCAACAGCTATTTCAGTGTCATATATCTAATAACTGTTGGACACAGTAATGTTTCTGCCTTGAAATGAGGTTTATTGTACTAACAGAAAATGTGCAATCTGCATTCAAACAAAATTTGACAGGTGCATAAGTATGGGCACCTCACCAGAAAAGTGACATTAATATTTAGTAGATCCTCCTTTTGCAAAAATAACAGCCTCTAGCCGCTTCCTGTAGCTTTTAATGAGTTCCTGGATCCTGGATGAAGGTATTTTTGACCATTCCTCTTAACAAAACAATTCCAGTTCAGTTAAGTTTGATGGTCGCCGAGCATGGACAGCCCTCTTCAAATGATCCCACAGATGTTCAATGATATTCAGGTCTGGGGACTGGGATGGCCATTCCAGAACAGTGTAATTGTTCCTCTGCATGAATGCCTGAGTAGATTTGGAGCGGTGTTTTGGATCATTGTCTTGCTGAAAGATCCATCCCCTGCGTAACTTCAACTTTGTCACTGATTCATGAACATTATTGTAAAGAATCTGCTGATACTGAGAGGAATCCATGCGTCCCTCAACTTTAACAAGATTCCCGGTGCCGGCATTGGCCACACAGCCCCATGATGGAACCTCCACCAAGCTTTACTGTGGGTAGCAAGTGTTTTTCTTGGAATGCTGTGTTTTTTTGCCGCCATGCATAACACCTTTTTGTATGACCAAACAACTCAATCTTGGTTTCATCAGTCCACAGGACCTTCTTCCAAAAAGAAATTGGCTTCTCCAAATGTGCGTTTGCATACCTTAGCCGACTCTGTTTGTGGTGTGCTTGCAGAAACGGCTTCTTTCGCATCACTCTCCCATACAGCATCTCCTTGTGCAAAGTGCGTTGTGTAGTTGACCGATGCACAGTGACACCATCTGCAGCAAGTTGATGCTGCAGCTCTCTGGAGGTGGTCTGAGGATTGTCCTTGACTGATCTCACCATTCTTCTTCTCTGCCTTTCTGATGTTTTTCTTGGCCTGCCACTTCTGTCCTTAACAAGAACTGTACCTGTGTTCTTCCATTTCCTTACTATGTTCCTCACAGTGGAAATTGACAGGTTAAATCTCTTAGACAGCTTTTTGTATCCTTTCCCTGAACAACTATGTTGAATAATCTTTGTTTTCAGATCATTTTACAGTTGTTTTGAGGAGCCCATGATGCCACTCTTCAGAGGAGATTCAAACAGGAGAACAACTTGCAAGTGGCCACTTTAAGTAGCTTTTCTCATGATTGCATACACCTGGTTATGAAGTTCAAAGCTCAATGAGGTTACAAAACCAAAAAAAGTGCTTTAGTAAGTCAGTAAAAAGTAGGTAGGAGTATTTAAAACAAGAAAATGATAAGGGTGACCATACCTATACACCTGTCAAATTTTGTTTGAATGCAGATTGCACATTTTCTGTTAGTACAATAAACCTCATTTCAAGGCAGAAACATTACTGTGTCCAACAGTTATTAGATATATGAAACTGAAATAGCTGTTGCAAAAAAAAACAATTTTTATAAAACATTAAGCTTCAGATTAATAGGGGTGCCCAAACTTTTTCATATAACTGTAATACTCTATGGATGAGTAATATAATACCAAAAAAATTTGCATGCTTGTGCCAGTCATTACATTGGCTACCCATCCACTCCAGAATCCAGTACAAAACTACTACCCTCATCCACAAAGCACTCCATGGCTCAGCACCACCCTACATCTCCTCTCTGGTCTCAGTCTACCACCCTACCCGTGCCCTCCGCTCCGCTAATGACCTCAGGTTAGCATCCTCAATAATCAGAACCTCCCACTCCCGTCTCCAAGACTTTACACGTGCTGCGCCGATTCTTTGGAATGCACTACCCAGGCTAATACGATTAATCCCCAATCCCCACAGTTTTAAGCGTGCCCTAAAAACGCATTTGTTCAGACTGGCCTACCGCCTCAATGCATTAACCTAACTATCCCTGTGTGGCCTAATTAAAAAAAAACAAAAACATAACCAGGTTCCTCGCATCATGTTCTCATGCACTTTATGCAGTTAATAGCCCTCTGTGTCTGTACTGCTACATACTTAGGCTGATAACTGGTTCATGCAGCTTTACATGAACACCCGAGCCTTACACTATGGCTGGTCCGAACAAGGAAAGCAATTGTTACCATCCACCTCTCGTGTCTCCGCTTTTCCTCATAGTTTGTAGCTTGCGAGCAGCAGGGCCCTCATTCCTCCTGGTATCTGTTTATGTGGTTATTGTTATCCTGTAATGTCTATTGTCTGTACAAGTCCCCTCTATAAGTTGTAAAGCACTGCGGAATATGTTGGCGCTATATAAATAAAATTATTATTATTATTATGTTATATATGACAGAAATGTACCACAGAGCACACAATAGTATATGGATGAGTAATTGAATACTGAAAAATGTTTCAAAGCTATTTTGGACACTTATATAATAATGACATTTTCCACAAAGCACCTAATATTCTATGGATAACAATATAGTCAATTTTTTTATCCAAAAAATAAAGATGTTAGTGTTAAGGCTGGGGTTAGGGTGATTGTAAGGGCTGAGACTAGTGTTAGGACTAGTGTTAGGGTGCATGTTAAGTCTAGGACTAGTGTTAGGGTGAGTGTTAAGGCTAGGACTAGTGTTATTGTGAGTGTTAAGGCTAGGACTAGTGTTATTGTGAGTGTTAAGGCTAGGACTAGTGTTAGGGTGAGTGTTAAGGCTAGGACTAGTGTTAGGGTGCATGTTAAGTCTAGGACTAGTGTTATTGTGAGTGTTAAGGCTAGGACTAGTGTTATTGTGAGTGTTAAGGCTAGGACTAGTGTTATTGTGAGTGTTAAGGCTAGGACTAGTGTTAGGGTGAGTGTTAAGGCTAGGACTAGTGTTAGGGTGCATGTTAAGTCTAGGACTAGTGTTAGAGTTAAGGCTGGGGTTAGGGTGATTGTAAGGGCTGAGACTAGTGTTAGGGCTAGTGTTAGGACTAGTGTTAGGGTGAGTGTTAAGGCTAGGACTAGTGTTAGAGTTAAGGCTGGGGTTAGGGTGATTGTAAGACTAATCTTAGGGTTAGGGTTAGAACTAGGATTAGGATGAATTCCTGATATATGTTACAGTGGCGAGCAGTACCTTAATAACAACATAAAAGAGATAAACAAATTAAGTGCCCCCCTAATAGTGCCATACGGTGCCATAACACTCAGTGCCTTGATACCAACAACATATTGCAATCCCCAAGTACAGAGGCAAACCACATTCATATACTGTATATAGAGCCATAGACTTCTGACATAGCAGTGCCATACAGTGCCCCTATGATATCACTGGGTCTAAATATTAATGTTACAGTGGAAATATTACGATTTATAAAACACAGTAGCACAGCATCTACCGTCACACGTTTGCCATGCATCCCACACTTTTCCCAGTAGGATTTATAGGGGATGTGCACTACAAGTAACTGCAAACCTTGAAGTAGTAGGGCAGCGCAGCGTATGTCGGGCAGCTGAGCAGTCTGTGTGCAGCTCTGCTCTTCTCAACCTGTGCGAGATTTCTATTGGGCTGCATCGCCACCTAGTGGTCAATTTTGCTGCTGCAGCTCAGTTGTCATAAGACCGTTCCCCTGCCCCCAGAATATGGATATAACCTTAGAGATGGAATTGATGTAATCTGTGTGGATGGCGCACATCTCTCTTACAGCAGTCGGTGCCTACAGCTTAGAGGCTTAATACAAATGCCATTATACGAGGGGTCGGGGCAGGCCGGGACCTGAGAGCCGCCATCCGGTCAGCTCTGAGCCGTACGTTACTCTATTATACAGTGACCTATATCCACTGCACTTTATAGAAGGATTATATTACGGCTGCCTATTACGGATGGCATTAATGTGATAATCTACATTTGCTTTTCACTGAATATGTATTTTGCCGGGTTAAAAATCTCGTAAATCAATGAACTTTGCGGGTAATTATATCTTGTGGGTTATTGACGTCAAGAACTGAGGAAGTTCTTAAATAAATGTAAAGCTGGAAAAAGATTATGGACGTATGTGTTAACCCCTTCCCACCCGTCTCATCTAAATTATGGTCCCCTCTGCCATGTACAGCGGCAGGAAAACGCCTCCAAACTACAATCATACTGATCGCTGCTTTCTTGGATGCAGGAGATGCTTCTTTTGCACTTAGTCCATTGCCACTGAAGCCAATGACATCTTTAATGACTTTACAGTCCACCATACTGGGCCCCGTCCTGTAATAATGTCTCCCATTCTGGCCCGTTCCATTAAGAATGTCCCCCTTCTTGAGCCACTTCCTGGCATAATGTTCTTCATCCTGGCCCCTTCCAGGTATAATGTACCCCATCCTCGCCCCTTCCTGTAATAATGTCCCCCATCCTGGTCCCTTCCTGTAATAATGTCCCCATCCCAAGCCCTTCCAGGTATAATGTCCCCCATTTGCATCCCCTTACTGGTCTTATGTCCTCCAACCTGACCCTTTCCTGGTATAATGTTCACTGTCCTCTCCCCTTCCTGTAATACTGTCCCCCATTTTCAACCCCTTCCTGTAATAATGTCCTCATCCCTTGGTGGGATAATGTCTCCCTTTCCTGGTTTTATGTCCTCATCTTGGGCTCCATCCGGTTATAATGTCTCCATGGGCAACGTATGATGTCACTGCCATGTGCCGCCCGATACTAGTACACTAGCATTAGCTGCCGATGTTGGATTGACCGGCGGCATGTGTCGCAGTGTAGGGATCCGGCGGGTCTCTGCACCGCAATACATTTCAGCTGAGTGACATAAATTCAGCTTTAATAGCCCCTGGTGTCGGCGACTCTCCCTACATCCTGCACCTTTCTTCTATTATACAGAGATTGTGTGTTTCCTGACACTCGTCTTTTACCCCAAATTTAAAGCAATGTATCGAAATTAGGTGCAATTTCAAACTAAATTCCCCCCGGCCAGCACATTTTCTCTGTTTTACCCCCATCCTTTCTGGTTCTGCACCTTTTCTATTTGTTTTTCTTTATTTTTTACCCAATGCCCAGAGGAAATTCCCTCCTGACCCCTCGTTTCTGCCATGATCTGTATCTTTGTCACAAATGTCAGGGATGTTTTTAAAGGGATTGTATTGGTTTCATATAAATGAATTTGAATCAATGTGTAATAAATCGTTCTGCAACTTTCCGCTAGAGTTTGTGGTTGAATTCAAGAAGGCGAACAATCTGCGGAGGATAGAAATATGGATAGACTTACTATCGGCACGGTGAGGGTTTGTTACAATTGTTTCTAACCTAAACAATTCTCTGTGAGTTCACCATCTGTGATACATTGTATCAGGCTGGAGTCCCGGCTGTTGTCTCGATTGTATAGACAAACCCCCTAGGTGGATGTAAACCGAGAACGCCTGCTCCATTCACTGACAGCAAACAGAGGTCTTAAATGTGTAAAAAAACCACCCAAAACTTGACAAACGTACTTTTTTCTTACACTGGAGGATTTGGGGCTCCATCGCAGAGTCCGCGCACCATTATTTTATCAACACAAATCCAATGTAGAGGTGCTGTTTAATTCCTATAATTCCACAGATTAAATTTTCCCTGTGAAAAGGGAAGAATCCCCATGACAACACTTCTTGACTCTGGAAACCTTTTGCTATCAACATGGGCGTTAATACAAAATAAAGGATTTTAATAGTTGTGAAGGCGAATGTCTCTGTAACACAAGAGCAGGAAGTGTTATCATAGGGCCCGAGCATTACAGATACTGAAGTTTGTGTTGTACGTTCTTACAATCCACTCGAGGGCTTAGATGTCTACGATAGTTACGTGTTGTTCCATGAAATGCTCCCCGGTAGATAGTGGAGAACCATACACCCCTGGCAGTTTCCGTCCCGCACCCGGGCTGGTGGTAAGTAACATTTTTCTCCCATGATTATAGCTTACGTTTCCGCTGGACGTCGTTTACACCGATCCCTTGTCTTGTCTCCTTTTATTTTTCTTGCCTTTGTTTATTATTTCTTTTTTTCCCCAGAACGTGTCATACCCACAAAACCTAACCCTGCCGCAGGTCAGTATGATGTGTACGGACTAGAGACAACGCCTGGGTCATCATCCAAAGCGTAGCGGACCTACTGTGGATCTATGGAGAGATCTAAAGCACAAAAGACCTTCTACAGATCTACTATAGATCCAAAGCATAAAAGATCTACTATAGATCCAAAGCCTAAATGATCTACTAAAGATCGAGAGCATAAAAGACCAATCATGGATCTAAAGCATAAAAAATCTACTATAGATCCAAAGCATAAAATACCAATTATAGATCTACCAAAAGATCTAAAGCATACGATAGATCCAAAGCATAAAAGATGTACTATAGATCTAAAGCATAAAAGATCTACTATGGATCTACCAAAAGTTCTAAAGCATACCATAGATCCAAAGCATAAAAGATCTACTATGGATCTACCAAAAGATATGAAGCATACCATAGATCCAAAGCATAAAAGATCTACTATGGGTCTACCAAAAGATCTAAAGCATACTATAGATCCAAAGCATAAAAGATCTACTATGGATCTACCAAAAGATCTAAAGCATACTATAGATCCAAAGCATACAAGATCTACTTTAGATCCAAAACATTAAAAGATCTGCTATAGATACAAAGCATAAACAATCTACTACTGATCTACTATAGATCCAAAGCATAAAAGATCTACATTAGATCTAAAGCATAGGATCCATACAGGACATATTCCTGATCTGCTACAGATTTACTAAAGAATCTAAAGGGTAGATGACCGATAGTAGATCTATTATAGGATCCAAATCATAGAAGATCTACTGTAGATTTACTAATAGATCTAAAGCATTGAAGATGTACTATAAAGATTCCTCCGATGCCCTCGAGCAGGTTATTACATTTAGGTTCTTTTGTTCCTCTTTATAATTGAATAATTCTCCAATATTAGTCCATCGATGGATCAGTGATGTAAGAGCGACTATAAATCTACTATAGGAATAGAAGACTTACTATAAACCTATATAGGATCTCCAGCATAGAACATCTTCTATAGATCCTGAGTTCACTGCTGATTCTTTTATATTTTTCGCTTGCATTTGGCTTTTCTGATGCTGCAGAATTGCGGATCTCTTGTGTAAAGCTTTTGAAACATGATACAATGCATTCAGTCGCCACTAGGGGGAGCTCCTTACACATGGATTTAAACAACATTGTTTTTTAAAGGGAAACTGTCAGCAGGTCTTTGACTGAGACCCTGATTCCATTGATATCTCGTAGTAAGCTGTGTTGCTATTTCAATAAAATTAGTGTTTTATGAGCAGGAGATTATCACTACAGGACTAGGTGTCTTGTGCCTTCTGGTCAACTGCTGTGTATAACCCCAGCCCCTTCACTGATTGATATCTTTCTCCTATGTGCAGTTAATACAGAAGTTGCCAATCAGTGGTGTGGGAGGAGTTATAGAAAGCTCAGCATTTGAGCTCTGCTAGATCTGCAGCAAAGAAATCAGTGATTGTATCAAAATGACAACATACAGACAAGCAAGTGACACATCGCTGGAATCAGGGTCTCAGCCCCTACATCATGCTGCTCTCAGATTACATGACAAAAACCTGTTGACAAATTCCTTTTAAAGTTTTTCTGATACAAAACTCCATATCCCCTGCACAGGCAAAGCTAAATGATAGTACTCAGACTGCCTGCAGCCACCACCGGAGGACGCTCATTACAAAGAGATTTTCTGATTTCACCAATCTTCTATGTCCACTTGTACAGCATCAGTTAGGTGTAATAACAAACAGCTTTAATTACCTCCCTTGGTCTTTGTTGTGTGGCTGCAGCCATGAAGTCATGTCATCAGCGCTGCAGCCAATCATTGAGCAGGACTGGACCTGGATACAGTGTATCTCTACACCTAACTGAGCCTCTGCGCAGAAGACTGGTGAAACTGGACAACCCCATTGTAGTGAGCTCCCTCTAGTGGTGGCTGCCGGCGGTCTGAATTCTATCATGCTGCTTCGCCTCTGCTGGGGATTTGGAGCTTTGTGTCAGAACAACTAAGTTCCAAACTTCACAAACAGAAATTATAAAATGAAGCAGCTGAGTATTTTGGATCTATGGAGATGGTCTTAGAAGGTGGCTGTGCCTCCTAAGATCATGAGATGCCTCCAACCCTGTAGAGCGAATGTGGAAGGAGGTCATTGCCCCGCTGCACGCACGAAGAAGCCGCGGCCATTTATCAGAACTTCCTCTGTCATCCAGGAACCGATCCTGAATAATGCAGAGAAGATAATGAAATCTGTGCACCGATGTAAATGACCTCTAGTCACTGCAATAACATGGAGGGGGCGTCAGCTCATTAATTATAAGGCTTAATTAGTCAGGAGGCCAACGTCACTCCTGGATAGGAGGTCATCAGCACCAGAAGCTTCTACATCTGAGCAGACAGGGAACATTACAGCAAGCAGAGATGGTATATAGAGTTACAGAACTGTGCGGGATCCCATTCACTTCTATGGGAATCGCGTGCAGAGCCGCGTCACGTTGTGTCATCAGTCAATGCTTTTCTGTTTATTTAGACCATAGATCTATAGATCATGGGAATCCTGTAAGTAGGGGATTTTTGCATTGGAGCTCGGGAGCTTTAAGTTAAATCTCTGCTTCAAAAATGTGAATGCAGCTCTGGATGTGAATGGAGAACAGCCATTAGACAGCACAGCAAGGAACGTCTTCACTTGTACTTAGGACCAAGACTAAGTTCATGGACTTCGGCTAAACACGTGTGTCGGGATTTGGAGTATGACCCAGGCTTGTCCTTCTCTGCAGTAGATCCTCTCTGTAGCAGTAGATCACTAGATGGTTTCTTACTAACACACGAGATCAATCACGGATCATCTAACCAGAGTCATCATTTCCATCTCACTAGAGTAGAAACCTTGTCATCTGCAGATGTTCTCCTGGACTGTGATCACCGCTGTCCATGGTCCTGAACCTCTGGAGAATCCTATGAGGTGGACACTTGGGGTCTCAGCACTGGAATCTGTAATGTGTTCCCACCTAGGTGCAGGTCCATACCCAACCCCACATATCACCATAGACATTGGATAATTGCTGGCAGATGCCACCAGTGGATCTCCTAATATCTCTATGGTTGAGCTTCACTGGGAGGAATTGAGGGTCCTGCATGGATCATTCTTGGATCTCATCACAAATGTATCCTGGTTGGTCTCAAGAATTGCTTAGAAAACCCCAGTGGAGCCGGCACCACGTGTATATTAATGGAGAACTAACCAAGATACGTCCAATTTACAACAGAGGAAAGTCTCGTAGAAGAGATCCGTTACACTTCCTAAATCTTAGCTACATAAATCTGTATCACGCAACAAACACAAAAGCCCAATCACGACATATAAAAAACCATTTCAGAACGTGCCCAGTGTGCCAGGACCTGTTGCCTAAGCCAAAATCTGGCACTGGGATATAACCCACGTTATGTAAGAGACACGGCCAGCAATAAAGAAAGTGCAATGCCCTCGTAGAGATATGACTCAGAATCAGAAAATATAAAAGAGGTGACACTGTGCACTAAGGTGCCATGTGCAAAGTCACCCCGGGGAATTGGTTCATTGGAAAAGCATCATGTGGGAATAAGGACCTCAAGTGTATCGCCAAAGGAGGTGGCTTCTTCAGGGGTTCTGTGGCAATCTTGTGGGGTCCTGAGGAAGCGATACATGTGAGGTCCTCATTCCCACATGATGCTTTTCCAATTAACGCCTGATTTTGCACTTTAATGCACAGCGTTGCTTCTTTTATGCTATTTTGATACTACATTGCTTTTATACTATTCCCCCTACATCGTTACTGACCACTATCTGACATGGCTTTATGGGTAGTGCCCATCTTTAGCTTTCTCAGATATTCATTAGATCTGCCATATTCTATGTGTTATATTACCCCAGTCATGTGGGTTACATCTCTGTGCCAGATTTCAGGTAGGAAATAGGTTCTGCCGCATATTAAATGTTTTTCTCTCTCTTGTTTTGGCTTTTTGTGTTTGCTGCATAATACAGATTTATTTGGTTACAACTTAGGAAATGTAACCGATCCTTTGTACAAGCCTTTCTGAATTGCTAGAATTGACCCAGTGGAGCCTCCGATGGCAGTGTGAACGCAGCCTTACCTTAGATTGCAAGTGTTGGGGCTCAGACACGGTGTTTGTTTTACATTTTTGCCACGTTTACACGGTCAATATTTGGTCAGCATTTTACATCAGGATTTGTAGCCAAAATCAAGAGAGGAACAATCAGAGGGAAAGTCTTATAGAAACATGTGCACCACTTCTGTATTTATCACCCACTCCTGGTTTTATCATACAAATACTGATGTAAAATACTGGCCAAATCCTGACCGTGTGAACGTGGCCTTATGGGTGTAAGTCTGAGTATAAACATTTACAAAAGTTTTTTTCTGCCTAACAACCAGAGCAGTCTCCCGCCGCTCTCATCCACCGCAGTTCTTATGGAATCTGGATGTTCTGCCCCGGCTCAATATCTGCCTCCTGGAGGACAGGGAGGGCCGCTGCCGAGATGGAAGCGCCTATCAGTATAATTCGATCTTCACATTAATGTGAACTAATGTCATTCGCCCCATAATGGACGCTAATACGATCCTCAGACCTCTATCATTATCGTAATGGCTGCCGAGGGTCTAGAATAAGTCTCCTCGCCTCCAAAGACTTCACCATTGGGACATGAAGAAAGATATTACAGCGTTCAATTTCCTCCTGACAGTAATCATCAGCTTTACCCTGGCCGGGGCGAGCGGACTATGAGAGAAGCGCTGAGAACGCCGCTCTGCGCCTCCCCCGCTCGCCCTCTCCTCCTCCCTCCGCTCATTTGTTTTCATTTAGATTTATTTATTTACAAATGAGGAGTAAATTGCAGCCGTTTCCATAAGTGCGAGCGCTAAGCATCGCGGCGCGGGAGGGGGCGAGGCGGGACACGGTGGAGAAATATCAGCAGCGCACAGAACGTTACAGAACGGAACCATATACATTGTATCAATTACAAAGTGTCAGGTTCTTAAAGTGACGCTGACACTAATTCCTCATCGCCCTGTGCGGTTCTCCATTTCCTGTCACAAGAATTAGTGATTGTCACTTTAAATCTGTCACGTTTTATTTCGTTGCTTCCTCTGCAGCATTGGAGGGGGGATGGTAACCGCTATGAGAAATGCATTATGAGCCCTAATTAGCTGATACTATTCATAAAGCCTGAGTCTAAGATGTCACATGTGTCACACCCTGCACGTGGCGCACATTGTTCGTGGACCCGCTGTGCCACCGGGCCGGCCTGCCTAGGAAGGGGCATAGCTAAGAGGCCACCTGCTGTTCACTGGCGCCTCTGATGGTGGAGACTGACTGGGCTGCAGGTGGCCGCCAGGAACCTCTTCCAGGTAGTCTCCGGTACTGCAGCTGCTGACCCCGGCGGACTAGGGCTACGTTCAGACTGGACTGATTCGGATACAGGTTTTAGCAGTCCGAATGCACGGAATAATCGGAGGCAAACATACAGACAAATGGGTCTCGGATACTGGTACTGGCACCGGCCGCACACATCCAGGGGACGAGGTTCAGGGACTGATCGGACTAGGATTAGCGACTTTGACTTCAGGACTGGCCACACTGGGACCAGTGATTCACATACAGGACAATGGCTGCACTGGGACCAAGGATTTGGATACAGGACACTGGCCACATTGGGACCAGGGATTCGGGTACAGGACACTGGCCACATTGTGACTAGGCTGGGAGCCATCTTGCAGATAAACATTAACACTAAATGCCTCTCAGTCTCAGCTATAGGCTGAGGGAATTTCAATATATGTGCGCTACCCCTTTAAGAGCAGGGGAGCGTGCACACTAGGCACTCCTCCGGGAGACATAGAAACAGGGAGGAGACATGGAGCATGCTGGGACCATGCTGCGCGTCCGGGGCCGGTGAGTATGCCGGCGTTCCTGCGTGGAGGGGGAAGGGGTGCTGGTCATAGCGTTACAACATACTTTATCAAGGGCACTATATTCAAAATATTATCAGCTTCTTCAATAAGGACCTGTCATTAAAAATGGCCAATTTTTAGCAGATTTTTTTGGCCCTGTTGCTCCCCTGAGAATGTTTTTTTTTTTCAAATCCGCCATATGGTTCCAGAGATCGGTGCCCTTTTATTAAGAGGGAATATTTATGGTCTTTGCTAGGAGATCCTCGGGGGCGTGTCTTCAGGCTCCTCTGCATTATTAACTTGTCAACCATGCCCCCTTGTAAAGGCCAAAAAATGAGCACTAAATAAAAAGGTCCATATCTCTGGAACCGTATGGTGGATTAAAATAAAAAAAGAGAAGTGGATTACTCAGGGGATCAATAGGTATATAATAAAAGAACTTTGTACCAGGTGACAAGTCTTCTTCAAAAAGTTTGTCTACATTCTGCAATCCATTTAAAGTATGTTGTTTGCCCCAAAAATAAGCTGAGCACAGGGTGTTTGTCTGCAGGGGCGCTCAGTGATCAGCTGTGATCTATAGAGGAATCTATCAGCAAGTGATCAAATTAAAGATAGCTCCCCTAGAGGACAAATGGAGCATTGCATGTTGTAATGAGAGGATGTGCTGGTTGCAGAGCAAGGACAGACACATTATTGGTGCAACCTGTGCGGATGTATAGGGCCCCAAGAGGTAAGAGGGCCACTATCCGCTCCAAAGCAGGAGGAATCGTGCATTATGATGAACTATTGGGCTGCAGAAGGCCCTTATATTGTTCTTGCACTTCTCTGTCTGTGTCCACCAGTGTTCCAGAGAGAGACCTCGCTAGATAAAGCCACGGAAGTCTGATTAGCAGAGGTTAAGTTTACCTTTACTGGGCAGAAATACAGACGACCAGTTACTATAATGACCATTAACACAGGCAGCTGGAAAAATCCCAAAAAACAAGTAGCGGGACGGAGTGACGTTGCGTTTCCTTTGCTTTTTCCCCTTTTTCTGGCAGTTACACAACTCTAGAGAAATCCCAGAAAGAAAACCATTTCTAATAGAACAATGTTGCTACAATTGTATCCAGAACAAATAATCATCTTTAACCCCTTAAACCATTTTAGTTGTCGGGTTTTTGCTTTTTTCCTCCTCTTCTCCCAAGAGTCATAACGCTTTTCTTTTACGTGGTCGGAGAGGTACGAGGACTTGTTTCTGGCTGGACGAGTTCCAGTTATTAGTGACATTATTCACTTTATTGTACAATGTACTGAAAAAGAGTGAAACAATTCCCAGGGGGGTGAAGTATTATTCTCCAGGTCCGTACGAAATATAGTTTGTTTTTTTAGATATTTGAACACTTAAAAAAAGTTTAACTTTGTAACAATCTTTTTGTTTTGTGTCACTTTTTTTCTGAGGCACGTAACACGCTGGAATGTTTATTGCTACCATTTTGGGGAATATACAATGTTCCCAGTATTTGCCATTTATCGTAATGGTTAAATAATGTTATAATTTCTTAAACTTTTATGGCTTATTTTTTCTTTCAAGATTATATGATTTGAAAAAAAAAAAAAGTCTTTAACTTTGTCTTGCAACTTATCTTTACTCCCCGTAGGGAACTTGAGCTTGCAATCATTTGATTGCTTGTGCTATAAAGTGCAAAACTTCAGTATTGCAGTATATAGCAAAAGTTACAATCTCCTATAAAGCCCAGGATTCACCCGCAAACGATATTACGTGCTTTGTCAAGAAGGGGTTAAATAATCTGCACATCACACTGATACATTGTAGCAAACTATGAGCAGAGGCATGTGTGCTGCTGATGTGTTTAGCTCACAGAGGATTGTCAAGAATGGATACAATTGTAGCAGACCCTCAGCTGTGAAAATGATGAGGTCTATAAAAGGTTTGCAGTTTGTTTATATAAACTAAAATATTTCCATTCGCTGACAGCAAGCAGAGATACAGAGAGGTGTGTGGAAACACAAAGTGTGCTAAAAGGTGTCAGAAATGTGAATGATACAAAGGTTGCACAGGATTAGAAAAACCAAAACAGTGCCCCCTCTGTCCATGGCGGTATCTGGTATTGCAGCCTCATTCTATACCAATCTCTCCGCATTACTCATCTGCAGTGTAATCAGAAGCCAAATAGAAGGCAACAGAAATTTCTTATGGACTAATGTATAATTCAACTCTGGATGTTTAGGATCAGTTCACTTTGTGTCTTCCACGAAGGTAAAAAAAAACTTCTGGAGATGATAAGCTTTCTTGTAATACCAAGTCTGACCACATGGTGCGCTGTGATCCACACAGAGAGCAAAGTTCTAACTGGTGCAATGGAACTTCAGCTTCTTGTGCTACAAATGCCTGATAGAAAGATGAATGTGATTAGCTGGAAAACACTTTGCATTCCAGATAGAAACGAGGGGGCTCATGTGCACCCATGGTGGAGCCACGAGCTTGGTGTCATGGCACTAACACTTGCTTCTACACTCAGAAGTGTAGGAAGAGGCTTCACAGGGGAGGAGATATCGGTTACCTGCTCCACCTGTCTTCTGTGTCGCAGAGTAGGACTACATTGTCTGGGTGTAGAAGCATCTGTGCCATAACTGGAGGCCATGATTTCTCATAAATTCAGCTCACAAAAACATGAGCGATTCCTGCTCCTTGTTCAGATCAGATTTAGCACGCAGAAAATTATCTAGCAGTACTGATCAGTGTATATGTGAATCCAGCTTTGTGACTAGGTAAAAGACTTGTTAGAAAGCTCAGAATGATCTTTCTGTGTCTCCCTCTCCTTTTCTCTCTGCTCCACCTCAATACCTCTCCACAGAGTATATTAGGAGGGGTAATGTGACTCTACAGTGAGCTGATAGTCCGTCTTCTGATGAACAAGATGGATTTGTGCTATATTTTTACAGAGAATGATAAGTTCAGGAAACACGGGGAAGGGGAAGAAGTGGCTCATAAGAGGAGAAAGAAGCAGATTTCCCTGATAAGATACATTACAAAGTTTCTTTTATTTGCCTGTTCTATTGACTTTTGCAAAATGTGTTGAAAGTCCAGTTCCCTTTCATATTTGTTCCTTCACAGTCATTTGCTACATAGTAAATTCGGCTTTGGATGTCCACTTTTTGGGGACCCATATGATCAGCTGGTGACTAGACTGCTCAGGATGTTTATCTTGGCTTCAAAAATTCAATGATATTATAGTCACAAATCCAATTCATTGATTTCCATGGACGCTGACTAATGCTTTATTTCCTGCAGTGGTGAAGTCTAGCTACTTCATTACGAGAACATTGGGGGGTCCTGGCAGTCAGACTCATAAAAAAGTGATCTCAGTTCTCAGAAAAACCCTTTAGTGTCCAAAATGCTCAACCCCCAAGGAACCCAAAACTCAGAGTTTGGTGGAGACCTGGATAAACATTGCTGCCTCCCAGGACCCATCGCTTGTTCTACGGCAGGTACATCATCGTTCTATGTCCGGATCATTTGGGGAAGAAGCCGCGGCCATTGTCTCCTAAGGTTCCAGCCCCTTTTCCTGCCAGGATATCTCTCCAATCTCAGCACCGGGGGCACAGTAGACCCCATGTCTCTTCATCATTAGTGTTCTTCTGAGTAATGGATTGTCTGGTGGAGGAACCAGCCCTGGATACAACTTCTGCATCCCCCGTAAACAGTTAACGATGTGCATTAATGACAGATCCCATTTACATTATTGCTGCCCCATTAGTTAGAGCTGAGACCCCCGGCGCTCTCCTCGTCTGTCTCTTCTATTTATCTGCCAGAGGCTGGAAACATAGACCATCGTCATAAATCACTATTCAGTCAAAGTGATGGAAGTGTCAGTGCAGCATCTGCACCGATCGTGGGAGGGGTATACGGGGGTATATAGATATATGGGGTATCGTGTAATATAATGGGAGGTGGACGATCTGTACTGAGCTGGGGAGGGGTATACGGGGGTATATAGGTATATGGGGTATCATGTAATATAGTGGGGGGTGGACGATCTGTACTGAGCTGGGGAGGGGTATACGGGGGTATATAGATATATGGGTATCATGTAATATAATGGGGGGTGGACGATCTGCACCGAGCTGGGGAGGGGTATACGGGGGTATATAGGTATATGGGTATCATGTAATATAATGGGAGGTGGACGATCTGTACTGAGCTGGGGAGGGGTATACAAGGGTATATAGATATATGGGGTATCATGTAATATAGTGGGGGGCGGATGATCTGCACTGAGCTGGGGAGGGGTATACGGGGGTATATAGATATATGGGTATCATGTAATATAGTGGGGGCGGACGATCTGTACTGAGCTGGGGAGGGGTATACGGGGGTATATAGCTATATGGGGTATCATGTAATATAGTGGGGGGCGGACGATCTGTACTGAGCTGGGGAGGGGTAAACAAGGGTATATAGATATATGGGTATCATGTAATATAATGGGGGGGTGGATGATCTGCACTGAGCTGGGGAGGGGTATACGGGGGTATATAGATATATGGGTATCATGTAATATAATGGGGGGTGGATGATCTGCACCGAGCTGGGGAGGGGTATACGGGGGTATATAGCTACGGCTCGCTGACTTTGGTCTTGATAAAACACAGTGGACCTACACCAGCAGATGACATGGCTCCCCGAACCATCACTGATTGTGGAGACTTCACACTAGACCTTGGAAATCCAGGTCCCAGAGTCTGGAGGAAGAGCGGAGAGGCCACAATCCAAGCTGCTGGAGGTCTGGTGTGAAGTCTCCACAATCAGTGATGGTTTGGGGAGCCATGTCATCTTCTGGTGTAGGTCCACTGGGTTTTATGAAGACCAAAGTCAGCGCAGCCGTCTACCAGGACATTTTAGAGCACTTAATTCTTCCCTGTGCCGACAAGCTTTATGGAGATGGAAATGTCATTCTCCAGCAGGACTTGGCCCCTGTCCACACTGCCAAAAGTTTACAAGGTGTGATACTTGCAAAAGGGGATGTTTCCAGGTACTAACCATGCAGGGTGCCCAAAGTTTTGCATCTGCCCATTTTGTATATATATACACTGTTCAAAAAAAATAAAGGGAACACTAAAATCCCACACCCTAGATATCACTGAATGAAATATTCCAGGTGCAAAACTTTACTCATTACATAGTGGAATGTGTTGAGAACAATAAGACCTAAAATTATCAACCTAAATCACAACTAATATCCCACGGAGGTCTGGAGTTGGAATGATGCTCAAAATCAAAGTGGAAAATGAAGGTACAGGCTGATCCAACTTCAGTGGAAATGCCTCAAAACAAGATGATGCTCAGTAGTGTATGTGGCCTCCACGTGCCTGTATGACCTGCCTACAGCGCCTGGGCATGCTCCTGATGAGGTGGCGGATGGTCTCCTGAGGGGTCTCCTCCCAGACCTGGATTAAAGCATCCGCCAACTCCTGGACAGTCTGTGTTGCAACGTGACGTTGGTGGATGGAGCGAGACATGATGTCCCAGATGTGCTCAATCGGATTCAGGTCTGGGGAACGGACAGGCCAGTCCATAGCTTCAATGCCTTCATCTTGCAGGAACTGCTGACACACTCCAGCCACATGAGGTCTGGCATTGTCCTGCATTAGGAGGAACCCAGGGCCAACCGCACCAGCATATGGTCTCACAAGGAGTCTGAGGATCTCGGTACCTAATGGCTGTCAGGCTACCTCTGGTGAGCACATGGAGGGCTGTGCGGCCCCCAAAGAAATGCCACCCCACACCATTACTGACCCACTGCCAAACCGGTCATGCTGAAGGATGTTGCAGGCAGCAACGGCAGCAACGGCGTCTCCAGACTCTGCCACATCTGTCACATGTGCTCAGTGTGACCCTGGTTTCATCTGTGAAGAGCACAGGGCGCCAGTCGCGAATTAGCCAATCCTGGTGTTCTGTGGCAAATGCCAATCGTCCTCCACGGTGTTGGGCTGTGAGCACAACCCCCATCCTCATGGAGTCGGAGTCTAACCATTTGTGCAAACACATGCACATTTGTGGCCTGCTGGAGGTCATTTTGCAGGGCTCTGGCAGTGCTCCTCCTGTTCCTCCTTGCACAAAGGTGGAGGTAGTGGTCCTACTGCTGGGTTGTTGCCCTCCTACGGCCCCCTCCACATCTCCTGGTGCAATGGCCTGTCTCCTGGTAGCTCCTCCAGCCTCTGGACACTATGCTGACAGACACAGCAAACCTTCTTGCCACAGCTCGCATTGATGTGCCATCCTGGATGAGCTGCACTACCTGAGTCACTTGTGTGGGTTGTAGAGTCCATCTCATGCTACCACGAGTGTGAAAGCACAACCAACATTCAAAAGTGACCAAAACATCAGCCAGAAAGCATTGTTACTGAGATGTGGTCTGTGGTCCCCACCTGCAGAACCGCTCCTTTATTGAGGGGGTCTTGATAATTGCAAATCATTTCCATCTGTTGTCTATTCCATTTGCACAAAAGCATGTGAAATTGATTGTCAATCAGTGTTGCTTCCTAAGTGGACAGTTTGGTTTCACAGAAGTTTGATTGACTTGGAGTTAGATTCTGTTGTTTAAGTGTTACCTTTATTTTTTTGAGCAGTGAATATTTTTGCCTCAACTGCAAAGAAAATGTGTCATCTGTATCTTTAGTCCTTTTAGAGATCATTTCATCTTCAGCTTGCTGAACTGTTCACAGTAACGGTAATTTTGACCAGGGGTGCCCAAACTTCTACATGCCACTGTATATATATATATATATATATATATATATATAATATACTGTATTTAAACATATACACCTAGAGGTGCATCTCACAAAATTAGAATAACAACAAAAAGTGAATTTATTTCAGTTCTTCAATACAAAAAGTGAATCTCCTATATTCTATAGAGTCATTACACACAGAGTGATCTATTTCACGTGTCTATTTCTGTTAATGTTGATGATTATGGCCTACAGCCAATGAAAACCCAAAAGTCACTATCTCGATAAATTAGAATACTTTATAACACCAGCTTAAAAAATTATTTTAATATCCAAAATGTTGTCCTATTGAAATGTATGTTCATTAAGTGCCTGACCTTAACCCCATAGTGAATCTATGGAGTATTGTCAAGATGAAGATGAGACACCAGACCCCACAATGCAGACGAGCTGAAGGCTGCTATCAAAGCAACCTGGGCTTCCATAACCCCTCAGCAGCGCCACAGGCTGATCGCCTCCATGCCACGCCGCATCGATGCAGTAATTGAAGCAAAAGGAGCCGCAACCAAGTACTGAGTGCATTTACTGAACATACATTTCAGTAGGACAACATTTCGAATGTTAAAATCATTTATCAAGCTGGTGTTATAAAGTATTCTAATTTACTGAGATAATGACTTTTGGGTTATCATTGGCTGTAAGCCATAATCATCAACATTAACAGAAATAAACACGTGAAATAGATCACTCTGTGTGTAATGACTCTATAGAATATAGGAGATTCACTCTTTGTATCGAAGAACTGAAATAAAGTAACTTTTTGATGATATTCTAATATTGTGAGAAGCACTTGTATATGGGGTATCATGTAATATATTAGGGGATGGACGATCTGTACTGATCTGGGGAGGGGTATACGGGGATATGTATAATAATCTGTCCGATTCTGAAGTATTCTGATCGCCATGAGATGAGGTTTATTATACTCTGAGGTTTTTCCTGAACCCAATGAGGGAAGGGGTTAAAAATAATAAAACACATTATAATCCCCTGTTTTTATGCCGCCCCCACTGCAGCTACGTGGGCTTCGGCTATTCCGATGATTGACTGCAGCAGCTTTGGCATAAGGAATGGTCCTCAAACCCAATGCTGGTCCTCAGACTTGCACATGACTCCACCCTTGAGGAACAGGCTTATTAGCCAATAGGAAGTAGGGAACTAATTCAAGGGTCATAGAGGGGCAATAAACGCCAAGTCCTCATGTTTTGGATGACCTTGCACTTCTTTAGGAGACCGCTGCCCATGGAGTCCCATTGGCAATGATCCATGGGAAAAAACATGCAAATGAGCTCTTTACCAGAAGGAAAGAAAATCATCTCGCTAGTGCCACCTGTTGTAGATGGCAGTGTCTGACTTTTCAATGAGTCTCATATCATTATTCTTAGTGGCAAGGCTCATTAAAGGGACTGACTGACTTATGGGTCTAGGCGTCCTCCAGTAGGGGAGAACTTGCTGTAAGCCCTTTCTGGTAGCGGGACATCCTGCTATAATTGGGGTATTTCGTTCCTTGGCAAAGGCAGCAAACAGGTTTTTGCCACAATTCTGTCATAAATCTTTTTGAAAAGTCACAAAAGATTTTGCAACTTTTCATTGTTTGATTCCAAGTAGCTTCATGTTCACCCGAGCCAAAGGCGGTGTGTTGTCCTGGTGAAGGGATCTGCCTCAGTGCACCCAAGGAATCAGAGGTGCAAAAAGCTGTTTTCTCCTCTGTGCTCCATAATTAGCAATGATTGATTATATGCACTGCAGGGTTTCCCACTTTTTCCTTTTCCGTGCCTGTAATACATACAAATGGCCACTAGATGGCAGGAACTGCACATAGGACTTCAGTTGGCGGTAAACATCTATAAGGCACCTCCCTATACCGCTGCGGTGCTGATCGGTCCGGGCATGCGCTCCCTAATTTTTCTTTTTCTTGTAATTTCTAAATATGCTTACTGTCAGTGAATGGGAACATTTCTGATTATATTCTGAGGCTTATAACCTGTACAGACCTTACAGTATGTTCACACAGTGCTTTTTTTTTAGCACGAAAAACTTGTTTTTAATACATTTTTAATGCGTTTTTCGAGCAATTTTTTATAAATGTATTCAGTTGAAAAAAATTGTAAAAATAAACAAAGCCTAACAGCTGAAAGAATGGATAAGTAGCTCTAAAAACACAAGGAAAACAATGCAGCGTGAGATTTGTGAGATTTATTTATTTACTTTCATCTATTTTGCTGCTAATGTAAAATGCACGAAAAATACATAGCAAAAATGTGTCGGCAATCTCTTCCGTTTGTAAGCTTTGTTACAATTGTATCCACCCTACAATATCCTCTGTGAGCGAAGCTGTCCCCCAGACCGATACATTTATCTGCACTGATACATTGTAACAAACTGTCATGGAGAGAGGTTTGCCGCTGAGTCTCTGCCTGAAAATGGGGAATGGTAGAAAGTTGCAGAACCTACGATTCTATGTTATTTACATAGGACTGCAGCAGCCCTTCTATCCAAGCTGTGACTGCATATGTGGATACAGTGTGATTATGGAGCGCCACCTGCTGGACACTTATGAGTAGAGGGACGCTTTAGGTTTTCTATGCAGCATCAGGGACCTCCAAGAGGTGGCGCCACCCCTGTATATATAGGTGTATACCCATATACATAGGTTTCAGGGAGACCCCCTCGGGGGCCGGACCGGCTGTATTCCCCTCCTCCTTAGAGGTCACTAACTTACTGTAGATATCATGGTGCTTAGTAATTAACCAGTTCATGACTATTCATTACTAACCCGTTAACCTTATCAGTGCCAGAGCCGGATAATGATGTATAATAATCATATTTCCCTCCTAGAAAGAGACAGCAACAGCCGCTTCAAGCAGAAAGGTACAGTACAATAAGAGCGCCCCCTGTCTGCTCCACGTCACGTAGCAGCGTGGGAGTTCTATCTCTCTCCTGCCTTTATCCTACCCAGAGGTCCAGGGGTTAATTCACAATTGTCTGATTTCATCTGTATATGTAATGTCACAGACTGAGAGCAGCACAGAGGATTTTAGAAAAGTAATATGTCTGTCTTCTGGGAGGCCACCATTCTAGGAAGCATTTTATTTAAAACAAAATGTAATTCTGGCGTTTTGGTTTTTTTTCTCATTATGCTATTTGCCAAGTGGATTAATTTGTTTTACATACTGAAAGATTGGACATTTCTGAATACAGCGAAACCGAATTGTAAATTAAAAAAAAAAAAATGGTTTATATTCAATGGGGCAAAAGAGGGGGAATTTGAACTTTTGTGTTTTTTTTTAAATTTTTTTTCATATTTTTAAACTTTTTTTCTGCTTTAAATAACAGTCCGATCACCGGTGCTACACACACAGCAGGGCTTCAGCACTGCTACATACACTGACGGGTAGGGATGAGCGGACACGTGGAAGATCGGGTTCTGGTTCCCGACTGATCTTCAGTCCATAGTTTGGTTAGTTTACTAGAACTTTACCTGAACTTCAACCTGAACCCCACTGAAATCAATGGGGACCCGAGCTTTGAAGCTGGAAAATCAATCTCTCTCCACCCCGGACTCCCGAACTGTAAAACAGACATCCAGGATAAGTCCGTGTTCAGCACCGGACGCCGGGTGTTTGGTGCGATCCCCGAACTTTACAGCTCAGGTTCAGTCATCTCCACTGATGAGCAAAAGGTAACAATGTTCCATATCTCCCAATTCACTACAGCTTCTAACGAGAGACCACCATCATTTTATAGACAACCATCTTTTCTATATCGTGCATAAATGTGACTTGTTGTAACTATTTAGCATATGATCAGTTATGCAGATTCTCGTCATGTTGCTACATTGTTACTCTTTTGCTCCTGGTGGTGGAAAAATCTTTTTCTTCCTGAATATTACAAATTACAACCTGTTGTCACATTCCCTGATAGCTCAATGTGTAAATTAAGATGATTCCCAAGTGAGAGGTCAGTGGTTGGAATTGAGGAGCCGCCATGAAGACGATTTCCCAAGAAAAGAGAAACATCATCATCCAGCTCATCGATAGTCATCTCTCGGCCAAGAAAACTGCCAAACTGCATCATGCGAGCGCCATGATGATTGAAAGAATACAAAATACGAAATGAAGTCCGTCCATCCATTCAAAAGCCAAAAGGTGGACGTCCAGGAAAAATATCAGAGTCACCAAGTCGCCTCATCACAAGGTCTATCAGTTCAGTACGAAGAGGCTCCTATGCTCCATAATGGTGAGATCACAGACGTCCATGGAAGCACCGTGTGACGCACATTACACAAGTCTGGAATGGTGGCCCGAAAAAAGGTGAAGAAACCTCAACTTCAATATTATCATAAGAAGCGTCAGCACGAGTTTACAAAAAAGAATGAAAAGTGGACGGTAGAAGATCGGAAACGGGGGAGCGATGAGATGAAAGTCAATAGACTAAGCTCTGATGGGGGCAAATGGGTCTGGAAGAAACAATGGAAAAGGGGCTAATGGATGGAGAAATTGAAGGAACTGTCAAGTTCGGTGGAGGAAGCCTGATAATATGAGGATGTTCACAGCCAAAGGTGTTGGATACTTGACCAGGATCGATGGAGGTCTCAGTGCTGAGATATATGTGAGGGTCCTACAAGATGAGTTACTTCATACACTCGAGTACTATGGGTATGAAAAGGACAACAGTGTTCCAGCAGGACAAGGAACCGAAGCATACGTCGAGATTGGTGAAGAAATGGATCAATGACAATGAAGTAGAGGAGCTGGATTGTCCCCACAGTCCCCGGACCTCAACCCAATCCAACACTTGTGAGTGAGGCGACCAGTGTGCAACAACATGGGGAACGTGGAGAAGAGGCCTGGGATCAGATTTTAGTAGACACATGCTTGAATCTGATGGAGAGCAGCCCAGAAGGATTCAGGCCGTGGTGAAAACCAAAGGTGGATTATAAAATACTAACAAAAAATAAAAATGTAGAATTTTAGGAGCAAAACAGAAACAATGCAGTGACAGGACAAGAGTCTGCATAACTAATCATACGCTAAATAGCTGCAAGTCACATTTATGTATGAGATAGCCCAGATGATTGTCTATAACATGATGGCAGTCTCAAGTTCAAAGCAGAAGTGGATGGTGAGATATGGAGCCTGAAAGTCAGAAGGTCAGAACATTGTTGCCTTTAACTCATCAGTGTAAAGCAGAAATCAACATCCCCCTGGCCACAGGCCGGTGTTCACATGAGTATCGTGATGACAGGCTCAGGGTTCACCCGAAGACCGCAATCACATGACAGGGGCGCTGATGGGTGAAATTAATGACGTGCTTCTTGACGGCACATGTAAAATCCCACTGTCAGTTGCAGGGGGATTTAACTGGTATCAGCTGTGGGTGGAGCTCCAATCCATCCACGGCTATTGAAGAGATATGACAGCTGATTAAATATTGTGTGTGTGTGCTGTGGGGACATCATACTGTGTGTGGGAGCTGTGGGGACATCATACTGTGTGTGAGAGCTGTGGGGACATTATGCTGTGTGTGGGAACTGTGGGGACATCATACTGTGTGTGGGAGCTGTGGGGACATCATACTGTGTGTGGGAGCTGTGGGGACATCATGCTGTGTGGGAGCTGTGGGGACATTGCACTGTGTGTGGGAGCTGTGGGGACATCGTACAGTGTGTGGGAGCTGTGGGGACATCATACTGTGTGGGAGCTGTGGGGACATTATACTGTGTGTGGGAGCTGTGGGGACATCGTACAGTGTGTGGGAGCTGTGGGGACATCATACTGTGTGGGAGCTGTGGGGACATTATTCTGTGTGTGGGAGCTGTGGGGACATCGTACAGTGTATGGGAGCTGTGGGGACATCATACTGTGGGAGCTGTGGGGACATCGTACAGTGTATGGGAGCTGAGGGGACATTATACTGTGTGGGAGCTGTGGGGACATCATACAGTGTGTGGGAGCTGTGGGGACATTATACTGTGTGGGAGCTGTGGGGACATCATACTGTGTGGGAGCTGTGGGGACATTATACTGTGTGTGGGAGCTGTGGGGACATCGTACAGTGTGTGGGAGCTGTGGGGACATCATACTGTGTGGGAGCTGTGGGGACATCATACTGTGTGGGAGCTGTGGGGACATTATACTGTGTGTGGGAGCTGTGGGGACATCGTACAGTGTGTGGGAGCTGTGGGGACATCATACTGTGTGGGAGCTGTGGGGACATCGTACAGTGTATGGGAGCTGAGGGGACATTATACTGTGTGGGAGCTGTGGGGACATCATACAGTGTGTGGGAGCTGTGGGGACATTATACTGTGTTGTGAATTCTGTTTTTGGGCTCCCTCTGGTGGTTACTGGTGGTACTGGCTGACATTTGTCTTGCACCTGTTCCCATCAGGAAACTGGGAGTTTCCTATTTAGTCTGGCTTCTCAGTCATTCTAGTGCCGGCAATCAATGTTACCAGAGCACCTCTGTTGCTTGCTACCTGCTCCAAGTCTGCAATTCAGCTAAGTTGGATCTTTGGCTTTTTTTTGTGTTTGTTTGTCCAGCATGCATTTATATTTCTCTTGCTGCTGGAAGCTCTAGTGATCTGAAATTACTACTCCGGTGTCATGAGTTGATAACGGAGTTAAAGTAATTTCAGGATGGCTGTTTAGGGTTTTGAGGTGACCGCGAAGTCCTCTTTTGTATTTTCTGCTATCTAGTCAGAGGGCCTCTCTTTGCTGAATCTATATTCATACTGCGTACGTGTTTTCCTCTTACCTAACCGTTATTATATGTGGGGGGCTACTATCACTTTTGGGGTTTCCCTGGAGGCAAGCCAGGTCTGTGTATTCCTCTACTAGGGGGTAACTAGATCTCCGGCTGGTGCGAGGTGTCTAGGGATAATCGTAGGCACACCCCCTGGCTACTATTAGTTGCGTGTTAGGTTCAGCGTCGCGGTCATCTGAGATTCCATCATTCCTAGAGCCAGTCCGTTTTTGCCTGAGTCCCTGCCATTGGGAACCATGACAGTATTGCCGGCCGCAAATGTATTAAAGGTATTGGCTGAAGAAAGAGAGAAAAGAAGAAATTTCTGACACTTTTTTTTTTTTTTTTACTCAGAAGTTCTGTCTAGCCATAATTGCAATCTGCTGCTTTTTTCTCTCCTCTTAACCCCTGAATGGCTCAGATCTCAGCTGTTGAGAAATGGATATCCAGAGTTTAGCTACAGGCCTGAGTGCTCTTGCTTCTAAGGTTCAAAATATCCAAGACTATGTTATACATGCTCCTATGTCAGAACCCAAGATCCCTATACCTGAGTTCTTTTCTGGAGATAGATCTCGTTTTTTGAATTTTAAGCACAATTGTAAATTGTATCTTTCTCTGAGATCTCGCTCCGCTGGAGACCCCGCTCAGCAGGTTAGAATTGTTATTTCCTTGTTGCGGGGTGACCCCCAGAATTGGGCATTTGCATTGGCACCAGGGGATCCTGCGCTGCTCAATGTGGATGCGTTTTTTCTGGCACTGGGGTTGCTCTATGAGGAACCTAATTTGGAGATTCAGGCTGAAAAGGCCTTGATAGCCCTCTCTCAAGGGCATGATGAAGCTGAAATATATTGTCAAAAATTTCAAAAATGGTCTGTGCTTACTCAGTGGAATGAGTGCGCCCTGGCGGCGAATTTCAGAGAAGGTCTCTCTGACGCCGTTAAAGATGTCATGGTGGGGTTTCCTACGCCCACAGGTCTGAATGAATCCGTGACTATGGCTATTCAGATTGATCGGCGTTTACGGGAGCGCAAACCTGTGCACCATTTGGCGGTGTCTTCTGAGCAGACACCGGAGATTATGCAATGTGATAGAATTCTGTCCAGAAGTGAACGGCAGAATTATAGGCGTAAAAATGGGTTGTGCTTCTACTGTGGTGATTCTGCTCATGTTATATCAGCATGCTCTAAACGCACAAAAAAGGTTGATAAGTCTTTTGCAATTGGCACCTTACAGTCTAAGTTTATGTTGTCTGTAACTTTGATCTGTTCATTATCATCTATTACTGTGGATGCCTATGTGGATTCTGGCGCTTCCTTGAGTCTTATGGATTTGTCCTTTGCCAGACGCTGTGGGTTTAGCCTAGAGCCTTTGGAAGTTCCTATCCCTCTGAAGGGTATCGACTCCACACCATTGGCTAGGAATAAACCACAGTTCTGGACACAAGTGACTATGTGTATGACTCCTGACCATCGGGAGGTGATTCGCTTCCTTGTGTTGCATAACTTGCATGATGTCTTAGTGCTTGGATTGCCATGGTTGCAAACTCATAATCCAGCCCTTGACTGGAAAACAATGTCTGTATTAAGCTGGGGATGTCAGGGGGCTCATGGGGAAGTACCTTTGGTTTCCATTGCTTCATCTACTCCCTCTGAAATTCCGGCATTTTTGTCTGATTATGGTGATGTTTTTGAGGAGCCCAAACTTAGTTCTCTCCCCCCTCACCGGGATTGCGATTGTGCTATAGACTTGATTCTGGGCAGCAAGTTTCCCAAGGGTCGTTTGTTCAATCTGTCTGTGCCTGAGCATGCTGCTATGCGAGAGTATATTAAGGAGTCCTTGGAAAAGGGACATATCCGTCCATCCTCATCCCCTTTAGGAGCAGGTTTTTTTTTCGTGGGTAAAAAAGATGGCTCCCTGAGGCCCTGTATTGATTATCGCCTGTTGAATAAGATTACAGTCAAATACCAGTATCCTTTGCCACTACTGACTGATTTATTTGCTCGTATTAAAGGGGCAAAGTGGTTCTCTAAGATTGATCTCCGTGGGGCGTATAATTTGGTGCGAATTAAGCAGGGGGATGAGTGGAAAACTGCATTTAATACGCCCGAGGGCCATTTTGAGTATTTGGTAATGCCTTTTGGTCTTTCTAATGCTCCTTCAGTCTTTCAGTCCTTTATGCACGATATTTTCCGTAAATACCTGGATAAATTTATGATTGTGTATTTGGATGATATTTTGATTTTTTCGGATGACTGGGAGTCGCATGTTCAACAGGTTAGGAAGGTTTTTCAGGTTTTGCGGTCCAATTCTCTGTTTGTAAAGGGTTCAAAGTGTATCTTTGGGGTTCAGAAGATCTCCTTTTTGGGGTATATTTTTTCCCCTTCTTCTGTTGAGATGGATCCTGTCAAGGTTCGGGCTATTTGTGATTGGACGCAGCCTACTTCCCTGAAGAGTCTTCAGAAGTTCTTGGGCTTTGCTAATTTCTATCGTCGATTTATAACTGGGTTTTCAAGTGTTGCTAAACCTCTGACTGATTTGACTAAGAAGGGTGCTGATGTTGCCAATTGGTCCTCTGCAGCTGTGGAGGCCTTTCGGGAGCTTAAGCGCCGCTTTTCTTCCGCCCCTGTGTTGCGCCAGCCTGATTTTTCGCTCCCTTTTAAGGTCGAGGTTGATGCTTCCGAGATTGGAGCGGGGGCGGTTTTGTTGCAGAGAAGTCCCGATTGCTCAGTGATGAGACCATGTGCATTCTTCTCTCGAAAATTTTCGCCCGCCGAGCGAAATTATGATGTCGGTAATCGGGAGCTCTTGGCTATGAAGTGGGCATTTGAGGAGTGGCGTCATTGGCTTGAGGGTGCTAGACATCAGGTGGTGGTCTTGACTGATCACAAGAATCTGATTTACCTTGAGTCTGCCAGGCGTCTGAATCCTAGACAGGCTCGTTGGTCGTTGTTTTTCTCTCGGTTTAATTTTGTGGTTTCATACTTGCCGGGTTCAAAAAATGTGAAGGCAGATGCCCTTTCTAGGAGTTTTGAGCCTGACTCCTCTGGTGATTCTGAGCCTACGGGTATCCTTAAGGATGGGGTGATTTTGTCTGCTGTCTCCCCAGACTTGCGACGTGCTTTGCAGGAGTTTCAGACTGATAGGCCTGATCATTGTCCGCCTGGGAGACTGTTTGTTCCAGATGAATGGACCAGTAGAGTCATCTCAGAGGTTAATTCTTCTGTGTTGGCAGGTCACCCTGGAATTTTTGGTACCAGAGATTTGGTGGCCAGGTCCTTCTGGTGGCCTTCCCTGTCTCGGGATGTGCGTGCCTTTGTACAGTCTTGTGATGTTTGTGCTCGGGCCAAGCCTTGCTGTTTAGTGGATTGTTGTTGTCCTTGCCTATACCGAAGAGGCCGTGGACGCACATCTCTATGGACTTTATCTCGGACCTCCCGGTTTCTCAGAAAATGTCCGTTATTTGGGTGGTGTGTGACCATTTTTCTAAGATGGTTCATTTGGTACCCTTGCCCAAATTGCCTTCTTCATCTGAGTTGGTTCCTTTATTTTTTCAGAATGTGGTTCGTTTACATGGTATCCCGGAAAACATCGTTTCTGACAGGGGGTCTCAATTTGTGTCTAGGTTCTGGCGAGCGTTCTGTGCCAGGATGGGCATTGATTTGTCTTTTTCGTCTGCATTCCATCCTCAGACTAATGGCCAGACGGAGCGAACTAATCAGACCTTGGAGACGTATTTGAGGTGTTTTGTGTCTGCTGATCAGGATGATTGGGTCGCCTTTTTGCCGTTGGCAGAGTTTGCCCTCAATAATCGGGCCAGTTCTGCCACTCTGGTTTCTCCTTTCTTTTGCAATTCAGGGTTTCACCCTCGTTTTTCATCTGGCCAGGTGGAATCTTCGGATTGCCCTGGAGTGGACACGGTGGTGGATAGACTGCACCGGATTTGGAGTCATGTGGTGGACAATTTGAAGTTGTCTCAGGAGAAGACTCAGCAGTTTGCTAATCGTCATCGTCGTGTGGGTCATCGTCTTCGTGTTGGGGACTTGGTGTGGTTATCTTCTCGTTTTGTCCCTATGAAGGTCTCTTCTCCTAAGTTTAAACCTCGGTTCATAGGTCCTTATAAGATTTTGGAGATTCTTAATCCTGTATCTTTTCGTTTGGACCTACCAGCATCTTTCACCATTCATAATGTCTTCCATCGGTCGTTGTTGCGGAGGTACGAGGTACCGGTTGTTCCTTCTGTTGAGCCTCCTGCTCCTGTGCTGGTGGAGGGTGAATTGGAGTATGTTGTGGAGAAGATTTTGGACTCTCGCGTTTCCAGACGGAGACTTCAATATTTGGTTAAATTGAAGGGATACGGTCAGGAGGATAATTCTTGGGTGACTGCCTCTGATGTTCATGCCTCTGATTTGGTTCGCGCCTTTCATAGGGCACATCCAGATCGCCCTGGTGGTTCTCATGAGGGTTCGGTGCCCCCTCCTTAAGGGGGGGTACTGTTGTGAATTCTGTTTTTGGGCTCCCTCTGGTGGTTACTGGTGGTACTGGCTGACTTTTGTCTTGCACCTGTTCCCATCAGGAAACAGGGAGTTTCCTATTTAGTCTGGCTTCTCAGTCATTCTAGTGCTGGCAATCAATGTTACCAGAGCACCTCTGTTGCTTGCTACCTGCTCCAAGTCTGCAATTCAGCTAAGTTGGATCTTTGGCTTTTTTTTGTGTTTGTTTGTCCAGCACGCATTTATATTTCTCTTGCTGCTGGAAGCTCTAGTGATCTGAAATTACTACTCCGGTGTCATGAGTTGATAACGGAGTTAAAGTAATTTCAGGATGGCTGTTTAGGGTTTTGAGGTAACCGCTAAGTCCTCTTTTGTATTTTCATCTATCTAGTCAGAGGGCCTCTCTTTGCTGAATCTATATTCATACTGCGTACGTGTTTTCCTCTTACCTAACCGTTATTATATGTGGGGGGCTACTATCACTTTTGGGGTTTCCCTGGAGGCAAGCCAGGTCTGTGTATTCCTCTACTAGGGGGTAACTAGATCTCCGGCTGGTGCGAGGTGTCTAGGGATAATCGTAGGCACACCCCCTGGCTACTATTAGTTGCGTGTTAGGTTCAGCGTCGCGGTCATCTGAGATTCCATCATTCCTAGAGCTAGTCCATTTTTGCCTGAGTCCCTGCCATTGGGAACCATGACAATACTGTGTGTGGGAGCTGTGGGGACATTATACTGTGTGTGGGAGCTGTGGGGACATTATACTGTGTGGGAGCTGTGGGGACATTATACTGTGTGGGAGCTGTGGGGACATTATACTGTGTGTGGGAGCTGTGGGGACATCGTACAGTGTGTGGGAGCTGTGGGGACATCATACTGTGTTTTGGAGCTGTGGGTATATCATGCTGTGTTGGTAGCTGTTGATCATGGAGCAAGGGTTGAATAACATGTGGTATGATTTATAAACTTTATAAAAAGCAGTAAATTCTTTGGATTTGATCTGCTCAATAATAAGCAATAATCATTTGTTAATATTGAATATAATTAATTTCAGCCCATTGGTTCGGCCTCCAGAACAGTCACAATCTTTCATGTGGCCACTCCGGAAAATGATTTTCCCACCTCTGCTGATGAGCAATAATCCCCTCTAATATCAAACTTCAGAACAGTCACAAAGAAAGAATCTTCTCAGCCCTGAGGTTTTTCTTACTAGAAGGATCTTTTCTATCCTGACCATCCGCACCTCCAGGCAGTATGATAGATGACTTGCAACAAGTCATAAATATATCTAAAAAAGATCCACAAAAGCAAATCTGGTCTCCATTTTCTGGTAAAAATAAAAAAACCCTGAACTCTCTGTACTGGTGCAAATGTTAGGAAAATTGTGCAATAAAATGTAAAATTTTGCACACGCAGGAAAAAGCCAAAACAAAAAGTGCAAATTAGTACAAATTCCTTCCTTAGTAGTTATCAGGTGTCAAAAAGTTGCACAGTTGTCACAAAGAATGTGACTTTATGCTTTTTGTACTGTCACAAATACTTCTGGAATTGAGCAATAATGGGGAGTGATAAATGTATTAACATTTTTGGCAGAAAACTGTAGACATTGTATCTGGTGTCTGAGCCGACTCCTCGCTGGCATTATAGTCATTATGTACTAAAAGGTGTGAATTGAGGTCTGAACACCCCATAATAATAAAATGGCACAATTAAAGCATGTGCTTACTTATGGGTGCAGTATCATAGATATATACAACCCACAGGTTTTTTGGTGCCATTATAGGGTCAGGGGCATAGGAGACAAATACTGGGAGCTCTTCTCAGTCCACCTTGTCCTACTGAGGAGTCATAAAAGCATCAGTAATGATACTTTACACATTCAGTTGTAATTCCACACTTTGCCCACCTGATGGCAGCAGAGACTAAGCTATACTCTCTGCACCAAGCCTCATAATTAGGCAGGAGATGCATATTAACAGGGGAACTGATTAAATATACACCTGGACTTATTAAAATGGATAAGCCCTAACCTTCCAACCTTCCAGTGGATCTGGAGATTTAGTGTCCAGCAGACGCGATTACGTGTCCAAATTATCAATCAGCGCTCCCATTCGTTATTCCAGGTTTCCTCTTCTTCCCCATATAGTCTAGCAGAGGACGATTACTGATGTCTGGTAAATTTACCTGAACGCAATCACTTAATAAAAGGGAAGGGGGCACACCTTGGGAGAAATCCCCTCTATAGAGCCTAAGGTGGTAAAGCTATAGCATCTAGGATTCCCTGACTAGTCCAAGTGTGGGCAGGAAAATGGGCAAATAAGTCCACATTTAGGGCTTGTTCACACTGTTCTTTTTTCGCTGCGGATTTTTCAGGTCCTGATTTGTGAAAACCGCAGTGCAAAACCTGCAGTGGTTTTCACTGCGGTTTTCAGTCCTTTTTCTACTGCGGATTCCACTGCGGGTTTCCAGCTGCATTTTCCTATTGGTGCAGGTGGAAAACCGCTGCGGAATCCGCAGAAAGAATTGACATGCTACTTCTTTTTTTCCGCTGAAAATCCGCACTGATTTTCAAGCCGAAAAAAGGATAGTAGGCACAGCGGATTTCGTTTTCCATAGGGTAACATTGTACTGTACCCTGCATGGAAAACGTCTGCGGATCCGCAGCGAAAACCGCATCGTGTGAACATAGCCTTATGGTTATGGAGACTCCAGGCACGTTACACTTCAAAAACTCAGTAATCCAGCAATGTTCTGCTGAATGTGAAACTTACAGCTCTGCTACTAAATGGTGAATTTGCAGAATATCCAGTGCGGTATGTACAGTATGCAGCGTAGTATCCAGTGTAGTATGTAGAGTATCCAGTGAAGTTTGTAGTATGCCATGCAGTACGTAGGCTGTGCAGTGTAGTATATATAGTATGGAGTGTAGTGTGTAGTATGTACAGTATGCAGTGTAACATGTAGAGTGCAGTGTAGTAATTACAGTGTGCAGTGTAGTAACTACAGTATGCAGTGTAATATGTAGAGTGCAGTGTAGTAATTACAGTGTGCAGTGTAGTAAGCACAGTATGCAGTGTCATATGTAGAGAGTACAGTGTAGTATGTAGAGAGTGCAGTTATGTGGAGTATGCAGTGTAGTATGTAGAGAGTGCCGTGTAATATGTAGAGTGCAGTGTATTAAGTACAGTATGCAGTGTAGTATGTAGTGTGTGCAGTGTAGTATGTAGAGTGGCACTGCAATATGTAGTGTGCAGTGTAGTATGTAGAGAGTGCAATGAAGTATGTAGAGTGTGCAGTGTAATATGTAGTGTGTGCAGTGTAGTATTTAGAAACTGCAGTGTAGCATGTAGAGAGTGCAGTGTAGTAGAGTGTGCAGTGTAGTATTTAGAGCGCGCAGTGTAGTATGTAGAGAGTGCAATGTAGTATTGAGAGTGTGCAGTGTAATATGTAGAGTGTGCAGTGTAGTATGTAGAGAGTGCAGTGTAATATGTAAAGAGTGCAGTGTAGTATGTAGAGTGTGCAGTGTAGTATGTAGAGAGTGCAGTGTAGTATGTAGAGAGTGCAGTGTAGTATGTAGAGAGTGCAGTGTAGTATTTATAGAGTGCAGTGTAGTATTTAGAGAGTGCAGTGTAGTATGTAGAGAGTGCAATGTAGTATGTAGAGAGTGCAGTGTAGTATTTAGTGTGCAGTGTAGTATTTAGAAAGTGCAGTGTAGTATGTAGTGTGCAGTGTAATATGTAGTGTGTGCAGTGTAGTATTTAGAAACTGCAGTGTAGCATGTAGAGTGCAGTGTAGTATTTAGAGTGTGCAGTGTAGTATTTAGAGTGTGCAGTGTAGTATGTAGAGAGTGCAGTGTAGTATGTAGAGTGTGCAGTGTAGTACGTAGAGAGTGCAGTGTAGTTTGTAGAGTGTGCAGTGTAGTATTTAGAGAGTGCAGTGTAGTATGTAGAGTGTGCAGTGTAGTATGTAGAGAGTGCAGTGTAATATGTAGAGTGTGCATTGTAGTATGTAGAGTGTGCAGTGTAATATGTAGTGTGTGCAGTGTAGTATTTAGAAACTGCAGTGTAGCATGTAGAGAGTGCAGTGTAGTATTTAGAGTGTGCAGTGTAGTATTTAGAGCGTGCAGTGTAGTATGTAGAGAGTGCAATGTAGTATTGAGAGTGTGCAGTGTAATATGTAGAGTGTGCAGTGTAGTATGTAGAGAGTGCAGTGTAATATGTAAAGAGTGCAGTGTAGTATGTAGAGTGTGCAGTGTAGTATGTAGAGAGTGCAGTGTAGTATGTAGAGAGTGCAGTGTAGTATGTAGAGAGTGCAGTGTAGTATTTAGAGAGTGCAGTGTAGTATTTAGAGAGTGCAGTGTAGTATGTAGAGAGTGCAATGTAGTATGTAGAGAGTGCAGTGTAGTATTTAGTGTGCAGTGTAGTATTTAGAAAGTGCAGTGTAGTATGTAGTGTGCAGTGTAATATGTAGTGTGTGCAGTGTAGTATTTAGAAACTGCAGTGTAGCATGTAGAGTGCAGTGTAGTATTTAGAGTGTGCAGTGTAGTATTTAGAGTGTGCAGTGTAGTATGTAGAGAGTGCAATGTAGTATGTAGAGTGTGCAGTGTAGTACGTAGAGAGTGCAGTGTAGTTTGTAGAGTGTGCAGTGTAGTATTTAGAGAGTGCAGTGTAGTATGTAGAGTGTGCAGTGTAGTATGTAGAGAGTGCAGTGTAATATGTAGAGTGTGCATTGTAGTATGTAGAGTGTGCAGTGTAGTATGTAGAGTGTGCAGTGTAGTATGTAGTAGAGTGTGCAGTGTAGTATGTAGAGTGTGCAGTGTAGTATGTAGAGAGTGCAGTGTAATATGTAGAGTGTGCATTGTAGTATGTAGAGTGTGCAGTGTAGTATGTAGAGTGTGCAGTGTAGTATGTAGAGTGTGCAGTGTAGTATGTAGAGAGTGCAATGTAGTATGTAGAGTGTGCAGTGTAGTATGTAGAGTGTGCAGTGTAGTATTTAGAGAGTGCAGTGTAATATGTAGAGTGCAGTGTAGCATGTAGAGTGTGATTTGTGTTATGTAGAGAGTGCAGTGTAGTATGTAGAGAGTGCAGTGTAGTATTGAGAGTGTGCAGTATAGTATGTAGAGTGTGCAGTGTAGTATGTAGAGAGTGCAGTGTAGTATGTAGAGAGTGCAGTGTAGTATGTAGAGAGTGCAGTGTAGTATGTAGAGTGTGCAGTGTAGTATGTAGAGTGTGCAGTGTAGTATGTAGAGTGTGCAGTGTAGTATGTAGAGTGTGCAGTGTAGTATTTAGAGAGTGCAGTGTAATATGTAGAGTGCAGTGTAGCATGTAGAGTGTGCTTTGTGTTATGTAGAGAGTGCAGTGTAGTATGTAGAGAGTGCAGTGTAGTATTGAGAGTGTGCAGTATAGTATGTAGAGTGTGCAGTGTAGTATGTAGAGAGTGCAGTGTAGTATGTAGAGAGTGCAGTGTAGTATGTAGAGAGTGCAGTGTAGTATGTAGAGTGCATTGTAGTATGTAGTGTGCAGTGTAGTATGTAGAGTGTGCAGTGTAGTATGTAGAAAGTGCAGTGTAGTATGTAGAGAGTGCAGTTTAGTATTTAGAGAGTGCAGTGTAGTATTTAGAGAGTGCAGTGTAGTATGTAGAGAGTGCATTGTAGTATGTAGTGTGCAGTGTAGTATGTAGAGAGTGCATTGTAGTATGTAGTGTGCAGTGTAGTATGTAGAGAGTGCAGTGTAGTATGTAGAGAGTGCAGTGTAGTATGTAGAGAGTGCAGTGTAGTATTTAGAGAGTGCAGTGTAGTATTTAGAGAGTGCAGTGTAGTATGTAGAGAGTGCATTGTAGTATGTAGTGTGCAGTGTAGTATGTAGAGAGTGCAGTGTATTATGTAGAGAGTGCAGTGTATTATGTAGAGAGTGCAGTGTAGTATGTAGAGAGTGCAGTGTAGTATGTAGAGAGTGCAGTGTAGTATGTAGAGAGTGCAGTGTAGTATGTAGAGAGTGCAGTGTAGTATGTAGAGAGTGCAGTGTAGTATTTAGAGAGTGCAGTGTAGTATTTAGAGAGTGCAGTGTAGTATGTAGAGAGTGCATTGTAGTATGTAGTGTGCAGTGTAGTATGTAGAGTGCAGTGTAGTATGTAGAGAGTGCAGTGTAGTATTTAGAGAGTGCAGTGTAGTATGTAGAGAGTGCAGTGTAGTATGTAGAGTGCAATGTAGTACGTAGAGAGTGCAGTGTAGTATTTAGAGAGTGCAGTGTAGTATTTAGAGAGTGCAGTGTAGTATGTAGAGAGTGCATTGTAGTATGTAGTGTGCAGTGTAGTATGTAGAGTGCAGTGTAGTATGTAGAGAGTGCAGTGTAGTATTTAGAGAGTGCAGTGTAGTATGTAGAGAGTGCAGTGTAGTATGTAGTGTGCAGTGTAGTATGTAGAGTGCAGTGTAGTATGTAGAGAGTGCAGTGTAGTATGTAGAGAGTGCAGTGTAGTATGTAGAGAGTGCAGTGTTGTATGTAGAGTGCAATGTAGTACGTAGAGAGTGCAGTGTAGTATTTAGAGTGTGCAGTGTAATATGTAGAAAATCTTAGTAGAAAAAATCCATCTCACTGCAGTAGAACCCAGTGGCTGTGCACGGAAAGTTTTTTGTGTTAGCAGCAAACGAGCAGTATGAAAGCAGGAGAGGTTTCCAGCAACAGATCCATCAGTGACTAATTATTTAAAAATAAAAATCTTTAATGTATAACATGGTTAAAGTTATGGTATAAAACCATTAGTCTAGAAAAGGCAAATAACCGGGAAACTCCTGGCCTGACGCATTATCAAACCGACTGGTTCTTAATCATAGTACAAAGGGTGTGTCAGCGTATGCGGTCTGCCGCGCCTCGCACCTCCATGGCTCCAATATAGTGTGAGGCCTCCATGGCTCCAATATAGTGTGAGGCCTCCATGGCTCCAATATAGTGTGAGGCCTCCATGGCTCCAATATAGTGTGAGGCCTCGCACCTCCATGGCTCCAATATAGTGTGAGGCCTCGTGCCTCCATGGCTCCAATATAGTGTGAGGCCTCGCGCCTCCATGGCTCCAATATAGTGTGAGGCCTCCATGGCTCCAATATAGTGTGAGGCCTCGTGCCTCCATGGCTCCAATATAGTGTGAGGCCTCGCGCCTCCATGGCTCCAATATAGTGTGAGGCCTCGCGCCTCCATGGCTCCAATATAGTGTGAGGCCTCGTGCCTCCATGGCTCCAATATAGTGTGAGGCCTCGCGCCTCCATGGCTCCAATATAGTGTGAGGCCTCGCGCCTCCATGGCTCCAATATAGTGTGAGGCCTCGCGCCTCCATGGCTCCAATATAGTGTGAGGCCTCCATGGCTCCAATATAGTGTGAGGCCTCCATGGCTCCAATATAGTGTGAGGCCTCGCGCCTCCATGGCTCCAATATAGTGTGAGGCCTCGCGCCTCCATGGCTCCAATATAGTGTGAGGCCTCGCGCCTCCATGGCTCCAATATAGTGTGAGGCCTCGCGCCTCCATGGCTCCAATATAGTGTGAGGCCTCGCGCCTCCATGGCTCCAATATAGTGTGAGGCCGCGCTCCTTCTATTGTCCTGTATTGAATGTCGGGGGCTCCAGCGATGGTCTGTGCTCTGGCGGAGGAGGGTTGGAGATGGTGGAGAATCCTCCTCTGCTGCTGTCTGTCCCCTGGAGTCTCCTCGCTGCTCCACATAATCTGGATGGAAAATGTAAAGTGTGGAGCAGCAAAGAGGGAAAATGAGTCGGCTCCGCTCCGCTCCTGGGCTTCACCTTATTCCTGGACCAGTCCCTGCTGCGAGGCCGACGCATCACACTCCCGGAGTCACGTAGCTGGAAAACTGCGCCCCTGAGGGGCCGGGACCCCGATAGTGCACAGATTACAGAAAATATACTGAATGGCGGCACCATATGTACTTTTAGTTATTTATGTAAATGTCATTCAGCTCAGCCAATCAGATTCCAGGACCTTAGAGACTCTTCAGTTTATCAGCTGAGGCGTCTATTAGTCAGAATGTTGGGTTCAACCCTAAACCTGCCCACAGCGGCCCAACGTTATAAATGATGACATGTAAAGCTATGTAATGTAATGTTGTTTATGATTGAAGAAAAAATAGTAGAAATGTGAGACTTGCACACAGACACACACTACCAGGTCACTGAGGGATCACATTACAGCTGCCTATAGTGTGTTACATCTCACCCCGGATATGAGAATAAAGTTACATTGCCCAATACTGATATATAATTTCCACCATACTGATGCTTTCTAGTAAGTGTTTATCTCAGTTACTGATGTATGATATCTTCCATGCTGTTGATTTTTTACTAAGTCTTTTATATCAAGCTAGAACTAGATTCACAGCTACACTGCTTACTACTGCTGTATAATTTCCTCCATGCTACTAGTTTCTAGTAAGTAATCTCACTAGAGTTCTGAATTCACAGCTACACTGTTGAGTACTGCTGTATAATGTCTGCCAAGCTGTTACTTTCTAGTAAGTGTTTACCTCTCCCCAGAGCTGTATTCAGAGCCACGCTGCTCTTTACTGCTGTATCTGCATAGTGCTGCATAGAGTAAGGAGAGTATGAATCCCTCATGCCTGTGTGTGCTGTATACAGTAGGGAAAATAAGTATTTGTTACGCTGTCGATTTTGAAAGTTTTCCCACCTACAAAGAATGGAGAGGTCTGTAATTATTATTGTAGATACACTTCACCTGTGAGAGACAGAATCTAAAAATTAAAACCAAAAAATCACATTCTAGGATTTTTACATAATTAAATTGCATTTTATTACATGAAATAAGTATTTGATCACCGACCAACCAGCGAGAATTCTGCCTCTCACAGACCTGTTAGTTCATCTGTAAGAAGCCTCCTACTCTGCACTCATTACCTGTATTAATTGCACCTGTTTGATCTTGTTACCTGTATAACAGACACCTGTCCACACACTCAATCATACGCCAACCTCTCCACCATGGCCAAGACCAAAGAGCTGTCTAAGGACACCAGGGACAGAATTGTAGACCTGCACAAGGCTGAGATGTGATACAGGACAATAGGAAAGCAGCTTGGTGAGAAGGCAACAACTGTTGGAACAATTATCAGAAAATGACAGAAACACAAGATGACTGTCAATCTTCCATGGTCTGGTGCTCCATGCAGGCTCTGACCTCGTGGGGTAAGGATGATCCTGAGAAAGGTCATGAATCAGCCCAGAACTACATGAGAGGACCTGGTCAGTGACCTGAAGAGAGCTGGGACCACAGTCCCAAACATTACTGTTAGTAACACACTACACCATCATGGATGAAAATCCTGCAGGACACGCAAGGTCCCCCTGCTCACACCAGCACATGTCCAGGCCCGTTTGTAGTTCACCAACGACCATCCAGGTGATCTAGAGGAGGCATGGGAGAAGGTCATGTGGGCAAATGAGACCAAAATAGAACTTTTTGGTATCAACTCCACTCGCCATGTTTGGAGGAAGAAGAAGGATAATAACAACCCAAAGAACACCATCCCAAATGTAAAGCATGGTGGGGGAAACATCATACTTTGGGGATGCTTTTCTACAAAGGGGACAGGACAACTGCACCATATTGAAGGAAGGATGGAAGGGGTCATGTATCGCAAGATTTTGGCCAACAACCTCCTTCCCTCAGTAAGAGCATTGAAGATGGGTCATGGCTCGGTCTTCCAGCATGAGAATGACCCGAAACACACAGCCAGGGCAACTAAGGAGTGTCTCCGTAAGAAGTATTCACAGTCCTGGAGTGGCCTAGCCAGTCTCCAGACGTGAACCCACTAGAAAATCTTTGGAAGGGGCTGAAACTCAATGTTACCCTGCGACAGCCCCGAAACCTGAAAGATCTGGAGAAGATCAGTAAGGAGGAGGGGGCCAAAATCCCTGCTGCAGTGTGTGCAAACCTGGTCAAGAACTACAGGAAACATCTGACCTCTGTAACTGCTAACAATGGTCCAAATATTAAGTTCTGTTTTTCTATTGTATCAAATACTTATTTAATGCAATAAAATGCAAATTAATTATGTAAAAATCCTACAATGTGATTTCCTGTTTTTTATCTTTAGATTCTGTCTCGCACAGGTGAAGTGTACCTACGGTAAATGTTACAGACCTCTCCATTGTTTGTAGGTGGGAAAATGTACCAAATCGGCAGTGAATCAACTACTTATTTCCCTCACGATGTGACCCTTCTATGCGTCTGGATACTTCTCGGCTGATACTTGGTAACAGGAGGATTGTAACATTTACTTTATGTGATCGGGGCGTATCGGGAGGATCATCCGATCTGTGACTGCGCCATAATATCGGACATTGCTGCTGCCTCTATTCTACAATCTGCAGAATTTACTTCTCCGCCGTCTGTTTATGCTTCCCCCACTCCCATCTTCCAAGTAATCACATCTCTTGTCATTGATCCCATTGATTGGATGAGGCTGATAAACAGGACCCCGGAGAGCGACTCCAGATCTGTTCCCCTGATTGACCTGAGAGGAGCGCTGACCCGCCAGATGTGCAAATGTGACGCTCCTCTCCGTGATCAATGACTTCCTCGAGGTTGGCCAGTTTAAGGGTGGTCTCAAAAATAGCAGTTTTTTCCGAAATTGCCATGTTTTCTTCGGCGTTTTTGCCCTTGTTCTTTGCCCGCTGTCTTTTTTTATAAAGTGGTAATGACATGGTTACGTGTAGTGCAGCGTGCCATTTACAGCCTGTTACTGGTGCCCATTCTGAGGATTGTTGCTGGGGGTCCCAGAAGTCGGTGATGTCTTTTTACTTTCTACATTGGGAAAGTTCTTTAAAGGGAACTCATCAACCATATAGATTTTTAACAAATTAGAATCAGAGATTGAAACATATTTTTCATTTGTTTTTATTTTATGATTATTGATTTATTGTATTTGATATTTTGCGCTTCATTATGGTGTCGGCCATATTGCCTACGATGAATCATTTACTTCTTCTGACCTTGAAATCATTGACTACTATGGTAAAGTGTTGTGGGCACGCTCAGTAATCTGGGGAGATTATGTATGCGGTCTCCTTCCATTGACTTATTTAGAAGAGTGTTGTGGCCATGCTCTGTCACCTGTGCAGAGGTCATTGATCAGGTAGAAGGAGGAGGGGGACTGTGACCATCACCTATAGACCATCACCTATAGACCATCACCTATAGACTTCAATGGGGAAGTGTTGTGGCCATGCTCTGTCTCATGTACAGAGGTCACTGATCAGGTAGTAGGAGTAGGGGAACTGTGACCATCACCTATAGACTTCAATGGGGAAGTGTGGCCATGCTCTGTCACCTGTACAGACGTCATTGATCAGGTAGGAGGAGGGGAACTGTGACCATCACCTATAGACTTCAATGGGGAAGTGTTGTGGACATGCTCTGTGATGTGACTTGTATAGAAGTCCTTGATCAGGTAGTGCGAGGAAGAGAATTGTGCCTATCACCTGTAAACTTTTTCAGGAGAGTGTTGTGGACATGCTCTGTGATCTGTGCAGAGGTCATTGATCAGGTTGTAGGAGGAAGAAAACTGTGACCATCACCTGTGGTCTTTAATAGGAGGGGGTTGTGGACATGCTCTGTGATTTATGCAGATGTAATATTTATTAGGGAGTGAGACGACCTATAACCATCACCCGTACAATTTTTAGAATAGTGTTGTGGGCATGCTCTGTGACCATGTGCAGAGGTAGTAAGAAGAGAACTGTGACCATCACCTACACGATTTTTAGGATTGGTGTGTGATCGGTGCAGATGTCATTTTTATTAGTGAGTGAGAGCAGGGGAGCTGTGACCATCACATTTACAAATTATAAGTGTTGTGGGCATGCTCTGTTACCTGTGCAGAGGTCATTGTTCAGGGAGTGGGTGGAGGGGAGCTGTGACTATCATCTATAAAATTGTGTGGGAAACTATTTTGGTCATGCTTATACAGAATTCATTGTGCAGGAAGGATGAGGAGGTGAGCTGTGACTATCATCTATAAAATTCTGTGGGAAACTATTGTCGTCATGCTTTGTGACTCGCACAGAATTTATTGTGCAGGAAGGATGAGGAGGTGAGCTGTGACTATCACCGTCGGCTTGGAATAAACTATTAAGCATTACACAAGGAGGCTTTATGAAAAGTACTGACCTTCTTTGTTTTGTCTTTCTAACAGGACCTGGGACGGTGATAGCAGACAATGGATCCACCAACCTGGCTGCTTCCATCTGGCTTATGGCTCTTTCCCTCTTCTGCCTAATTTGCAAATGTTAATAAAAATACATATATACAAGAAAAAAAAAAGAAAATACAGAAAAAAATGTAATATGGGATAGGAGGAGAGAGAGACGGGACTGTTTCCTTCACGAAGCGTGTTGGGAAACAATGGAAAAATATACATTGGGGAAAAATAAAATCTATAAATACCAAGAAGACGAGAAAATTCTACAAGAAACCCAAACAACATGCAAGACGAAGGGACTGAAATCTGTGTCAAGAACCAATTAACGCTGAGAACATTGAAATGTTGTAAAAATTTTGTTTTTAATTTTCCTGTCTTTTTGTTTCTCAGAAATTCTTTTTTCATGTAATTGTCTTATCTCTGGTGTTCCAGCCTCTCTCTCTCGCTCATTCCCGATGGACTATTGTTAATGATAAGATTTACCCTGGTTTTCTGGTGTCCCTCAGCCTTTTTGGAGTAGGAAACTTTTTTTTTTTTGAGTTCCTCCTACCACAAACAGGTTCTAGCATCGGCTCGACCGCGTGGTCCAGTAGATGGTGCACTCTGGAGGACACGCGTTTCACGTTGACGACCTCACTACCTATAGGACGTGCTACCACATTGGGTTTGAGTTTTGTAGACACATCTGGGCAACCACTCCTGACCCTACTAAGGACACATGACTATTAGAAGATATATATAGATTAGTTTTGTAAATTTTGATCTTTTCGAGGTCTTCACCACTGGTGTCCTCCACGTGACATCTACCTTCTCCACAAGTTGAGCGTCCGTCTTTAATCCCTTTGCCTCTACTCCTGTTGCGAAAGGCACAACCTCTTTCTATTTGTTGGGTTTTGCGCTCAACAGTTTAATCCTTTTCCCTTTTTTTTCTCGATTTTAGAGACAACCGGGGAATTTGATCCAAGTTCACCAGCGCACAGCCAGAATGAAAAATAAAATGCTATATAGGGGCAAAGGGTTTAAAACTCTTTTCGGGGCTCAAATCTTACAGGGACTGCTTTTCTTGCCTGCTTTTCGTGTGTGTGCGTGAGTGTGTGCAAAGCTTGCCGTAGGGACACTAACACATATCAAAGCAAACAGGGTTTTGTTCATAGAGAGCCAATTGCCGCACTATTAAATACTTTTTTGCATGATAGGGTAAGGAGCCTATAGGCACTAGGAGAGCATCCAACCAATAGCCATAGGGTATAAATTGTATAATAATTGCTCTCGTTCCCACCAGGGTGCTTTATCAGTCAACCATATACTTAGGACCTTGCAGATCACAGACGACCAGCCAAACTTATGTACTGCGAAATTTAGAGAAATCACCTGGATATTAGGGGAGCAGCTACTGACTCTGCATACAGGTTAATGGGGTGTCGATAACATTGGTTTTACAGGGTTTTCGTGAAAAAAACAAAAATCATTTTCATACCTCAGATTGGTCGGAAAAGCAACACAAAATAAGTCTGCAGTTAGTTTGCCTTGGCTTGAGGTGGTGACGTGATTTTCCGATGACACATATCGATCCAGGTGTGATGGAGTCTTCAATATATGAGTTATAGATGGTGGGTTAAACAATCACTTAATAATGGACATGAGACATTGAGGTCAAGATCGCCCACATTTCCTATCGAAGCAGAGTTTTTGGATTATGTAAGGTAAAGTAGAGATGATATTTTTAGGGTAAAGGACACAGCTGGTGGCCCAGTGAGTCAGCTCTTGACATGGAGTTTTATTTTTCATGATGTATCAAAACTTGACTTTTTGTGTCCTTCTGGCAGATGATGGTTTAAGCCCCTCGACAAGTTAAATATTCCATATTGATCACTGTATTTCTTATTGAACCCTACAGTTTTGGACACCAGTAAGTACTTCTTGATATAATTGATGTCCAGTTGAGTGACTCATCCACTCCTTGGGTGGTCAAAGTACTTGAGATCCCAAGTCAACTTCATAAAGAAGATAGTTCCCAGAATTATCCTTACTTTTCACACCCATGGTCAATGGCGGCCCTTTCCTGTTCAATTGTAGTCAAATTGAAGTAATTTCAGCAATGCCATAAGGAATAAACGAGCATCTCATTAATTCCGCTTACCCCATCATTTCCTTGAACTCTTTGGGAAGAGTTAGAGAGATGTTTATGACTATTTTTTGCCCCCTTAGTAGGAAGTAGGACATAGATAGTGGCCAGTTGAGTCATGGCTCGTTGGGTAGTCAGAGCTTGGACTTTTCTAGGAATAGTCCTAATCTACATCACTTTTCCTGAAAAGGACTATTTCATTTTCTCATCATCACCACGTCTATCAATTACGGTGCAGAAATCTTTTTGGCAGTATCTGCTACAAGACGAAGATTTACAGTTGTGAAATGAATCTCAATCCATTCAGCTCTAAGTTGTTCCCTTTCGATCCATGTTGGTCCATTAAAAACAATGGGGGAATCTTTATGCCAATTTTCTTTCTTCTACTTCTCAAGAACGTATCATAAATAAAAACATCTTATGGATTTTGCCCCAATTTTTTTTTCCCGATGATGGATCTGTTGGTGTAACCAGATCAGAACTGATCGATCCGATAAAACACAGTAGTCCTTCTTCCTCCATCCCATTTTCCTGGTTGTTTTTACGTCAACTCGCCAGGTCTGAATTGTCAACATCGCACATTAGAGACACATGAAATCTATGTAACTATTGTGAAACGTGTGTTTTTTCTTTTCTTTTACGGTGCATGAAGGAACAAATGTTAATTGTAGAAGGGGGTTTACTTTCGAGAGTCATTCTATCTCCTGCGCTGTAGAACTGTCATTGAATAAAGTTGATGTCATCTCTATATTCCACTAGTTTCGAGGACCGTGGGAAATGATTTTTGCTCTATATTCAGTATGTAGTGCCTTTGAAGTGACATTATAATGAAGCATTACTAAAAAATGATTATACGTATGGTTGAGTCCTATAAGGGAGGCGCCATGACCGTGTGCTTTGTCAAAGAGTTATTTCTTGGTAAATGTATGTTTCACGCCATTTTTCACCCAAAATTTTAACCAATGGCCAATATTTATAGAAGTTCATGAGTGGGAACAGTTTTTTGGATGATAATATTATGACTTTATCTTAGCTCCTGTATTATGGCATCAACACTTGGACCCTCCCCCGCGGTTCTACTGAACTAATTTTATAGGGCTATTTCCATCTTTGGATGGTTTTACATTGGGACCCATTCGATTGAGATTCCCGCTGAATGCAAGCATTAAGAACCCATTCAAGTGATTGGGGCTGGCAGGAAAAAAAACAAACGTCAAGATGTTAAACCGAGAGACATCGTCTTTATTCTCAGGATTAGTGTGGATCTAAGGAAATGGACCACCATTGATCATAAAGAGATCAAATCAATCCCTATTAAAGTGGTGATACATTTATAACAATCATCAAATCTCTCCCAACACAACCATTCACATGCTCTCTTAACTCCCCATTATGGCACCGGCGTACCTCCTCATGTCCAACTTTTCTGGTCTTTTCTTCCCCAGACATCGACGGTTTGGACAGAGGGTCATGTATCCCCCTAACACATTAGATCATCAGCCCATCCTGATAATAAAAATGGCTTCTTTCGAGTTTCATCTTGGATAGATCACAATGGTTTTTGGAACCACTTGGGTCCAGGTGTTTCGGCTGTGATATGGGAGCTAAAATATGTCCACATTGTGACCCCCCTGAAACTGTACTTTCACGAAATCCACCCCCTGCCCTCCATTCTCTAAGGCAACAGTTGTACAATAAGAGAATTATCCACCCACTGTATCCATAGGTCACTCCCCTCCTTCCCTTTTAATAGTGATTTGATTGGGATCCACTTTGGGAAAATTCTGTTTTGCACATTCTCTGAATAACGTCATCTGTATTGTTTGCGAATGGAATCACTCATCGAGAGAAATGTTACAAAGTATTCCCAATAATGTAATCTGAATATTCTTTCTATATAATCTGATTCATGATGAGTAATACTTATTCTGCCATAATCTCCAGTAAATGGTATTGTTTTAATCAAAGAGTAGTGAGTGATGTAATTAATTATAACCATGCGATCATCGTCACCTCGCGACTACACCTACAAATGTGCAGACGCCATAAAAATGGCAGGGGGCACAATGCACGAAGAATACAGTTGTAGAGTCACTCTGCGTGCCGCCATATTGCACCATAGTAAGTATATTTTCTTCAGTGAAGTAGTCCTGGAAATTCGTCATTTTTTCTGTGAAATTTGAACAAAATTTCAGAGAAATAAGTCTCTACTTAAGGGTTTTTCAGGGCTAAGATGTTTGGATAGGTCATCAAATTCAGATCGTTGGGTATCCAACACCTTCTTTACCCAATAAATCAGCTAACGCCGCAGTTCTATGCATTGTGTGGCGGTGGTTTTTGGGTACGTCAGCTAAGCTCCCAATGTGATTGGAGATGCAGTACCCAAGAACGACCACTACTGAGGGTGTGGCGCTGTGGTGTTCTGGCTTTGTGCACTGTGATCAACTGATCGTAGGGATCTCGGGCCGCAATGGGTATCATTTTGTTGACCTGTCCTTAGGATCAATCCCTTTAAATCACAGTCACACAGTGGTAAGATAGGTCCAAATATACCTCAGTTGTCTAGGTGTCTCACTTATTAAACGAGTTGAACCATTCCATAGACTTAAAATAAAAAGAATCCCTTAGATTTTACAGTCATAGAATCCTAGAATATCAGAGTTGGAAGGAACCTCCAGGGTCTTCAAGTCCAACCCTCTGCTCAATGTTTCAGTGATATGTTGCTCCACCGTTGCTCGGTTCTTTGGTGATGAGCTGCAGCGGTCACGCTATATCTAAAACAATCATATAGATGACATGAGTGATTGGCTGCAGCGCTGTAGATGTGATGCCACCGGTTCTACCTACAAAGACTTGAGCAGCATTGGAGAGCCATCGCGGGACGTCGAGTAGATGAGTAAAGTCTGTTTGGGGTTTTCAAGTCCTTGGGCCAATGGACAATTAATCTTTTAAAAGGCACAACTCCTCTAAAGGATTATTTTATGTGGATTATCTTTAAAAAAAAAATATTCCAGAAAACAAAATCCTCGGTTCACCTCTTGTACTATTCTAACATCGATGCTTTAGGCTAGTTTCACACTAGCGTTAACTGCAATACGTCGCAAATGCGTCGTTTTGCCGAAAATACGCATCCAGCAAAAGTTCTTGCTGGATACGTTTTTTCGTCATAGACTAACATTAGCGACGCATTTGCGACGCATTGCCAAACGTCGCGTCCATTTTGCGACGCTTGGGCGTGTGGTAGCGGACCGTCGGGAGAAAAAAACGTTTTTTGCTCCCGACGGTCCACTTTTTCCGACCGCGCATGCGCGGCCGGAACTCCGCCCCCACCTCCCCGCACTTCCCCGCACCTCACAATGGGGCAGCGGATGCGTGGGAAAAATGCATCCGCTGCCCCCGTTGTGCGGCGGAGACCACCCTAGCATCGGGAACGTCGGCCCGACGCACAGCGACGGGTTGTTCCCGACGCTAGTGTGAAACTAGCCTTACCGGGACCTTGTTTATGACCGTGGTGGCTGGAATTAGAAACATTGTATTCCGCTAAGACCTCCACTCAATGTGAGCTGATGCGGGATGTCTGCCTGACCACAGAGATGAAGACGTAACGACGACGTATGTTTATAAGTTTTGTTACCAAACGGCTAAAACTTTTCTCAGCACATTCTTGAAAACTGTTCTCCCTCATACAGACATACAATTTAATTCCGGCATGTTTCTTTTCACTCTGAATCAGTATTTGTTCCACCTTCAACAAAATCTGAAATGTCCAATAATAGATAGTGTTAAAACTAATTTTATTTTATTTAATCTTTTCTTAAAAAAAAAAATTACAACAGAACTTAAAATATTCTTAGAGGTCAAACAGACAAAATGAGGATCCGAAGCATTGGATTAACTATAAAATACTAAATGTTTAATAGGAAAACAAAAAAACAAATATGTTTTATTATTTGTACACAATTTTGAACATGGAAATAAAAAGTTCATCATTTCTATACTGCAGTTTATAACTTTCTGATAACACTGGTCAACAGCATTTTTGGTGCCAAAGATATTTCATCGAATTTAGGGTATTTTTGGGGTGCTGATTCTGAATATGTCATCAGTTTTGCCAGATTGGCTCAAGTTTTTGAGATTTTTGGTATCTTATTTATAGCACTTGTTGGTAAATGCGACGCATCATCTCATTAATTTCTTTGGATTAGTACTTGAACTGAGCAGTTCTCAATATAGTTTTGTGTTAATTAGTGTTCTAAAAGTTTGTTCATAGCTTGATTTTTGCACTAACTTTATGTTGTTGTCTGTTTTCCAGTGAAAAGCATGAACTCATCAAGAAGAAGTTGTCTTAACGATCCAGACTCATTCTGTTACATTTGTGGTGAATACACACTGCCAAAACATAGAAGAAACATAACAGACTTCGTAAAAAAAGTGTATTTTGCCTATTTTGGGGTTATGCTTGGGGACCAAGACAAGTTTTGGGCACCACACATAGTGTGCAAAGCATGTATCGAATTATTACGAAAATGGAGCAAAGGACAAAGAAAAAGCTTCAAATTTGGTGTTCCAATGGTGTGGAGAGAGCCAAAAAATCATCATGATGACTGTTATTTATGGTAAACACAGGTACAGGCACATCTTCACAATGAGGGACAGGCCTTCTTGCAGATTCCATGTTACTCCCATTTTCGTTTCTTATGCTTATTGAATCCTTGCACTTGCACTGCACAGAAATAACAGTCATCATGATGATTTTTTGGCTCTCTCCACACCATTGGAACACCAAATTTGAAGCTTTTTCTTTGTCCTTTGCTCCATTTTCGTAATAATTCGATACATGCTTTGCACACTTTGTGTGGTGCCCAAAACTTGTCTTGGTCCCCAAGCATAACCCCAAAATAGGCAAAATACACTTTTTTTACGAAGTCTGTTATGTTTCTTCTATGTTTTGGCAGTGTGTATTCACCACAAATGTAACAGAATGAGTCTGGATCGTTAAGACAACTTCTTCTTGATGAGTTCATGCTTTTCACTGGAAAACAGACAACAACATAAAGTTAGTGCAAAAATCAAGCTATGAACAAACTTTTAGAACACTAATTAACACAAAACTATATTGAGAACTGCTCAGTTCAAGTACTAATCCAAAGAAATTAATGAGATGATGCGTCGCATTTACCAACAAGTGCTATAAATAAGATACCAAAAATGTCAAAAACTTGAGCCAATCTGGCAAAACTGATGACATATTCAGAATCAGCACCCCAAAAATACCCTAAATTCATTAAAATATTTTGGACACCAGAAAAAAATTTTTTTTTTGTTGACCTGTGTAATCTTTGTAAATGGTCTCAATGATGACAGATATCAGCAGTAGGTAAAAATGTGCCGAGTTTAGGTTCCGGGATATTCAAGTTGCAGCGGGAGGAGTAGCTATTGTTACCCCCGGTCTTGTGTACCGGAAGTGAGGCACATATCGGCCGCCTGGAACGCAGATTCATACAGGCGTTTTGGGGATGACGCATAAAGCGGGCGTATGTATGACGCTGCTAGTGAGGGGTTGATCCACTATGGCATCTCCCAGAAGAAACGCATGTGGAGCCTTTATTCCGGAAATGAAGAGGTGGGTTCTTTTGGATAAATGGTGGAGACAAGAGCGGCGGCAGACCGCAAGATGAATTCAAATAGGAAGGCTGTTTATTCCCTGTGAGGAAAACACCTTCTCCCCGAGTTGGCAGTTTATTTATTCCTCCCCTGATGATGAAAGGAAACGCGTCGGGAGGCCAGGGGGTTAACAATTACCTCGAGTTGAGGATCCAACTGGTGGGTTGAAAGTTGGTGGTGTGCACGTCCATCCCCCATCTGTGGACCAACAGAGGAATTGTATGGAGCATTTCTCGAGACTAGGAGAGTCTGCTGAGCATGATAATCGGGTGAGACTGTTCCATTTTTTATAGATGCTTCTTTGTACGAAATTAATATCACCATGCGGCAATTTATTTAGCAATATGGTTCAGATTTAACATAAACAACATTTCTACATGGTGCCAATTGACAGTTGTAGACTATTGAAAATATCTGGTACAATCACATATGGTTCAGCAAGAATCAGCATGGTGAAAAAGAGCATCTGTCTTTATATTGCTTTGATATATTACATATGAGGTTATCTTCTGAGAGATAAAAAGTACTCAATTAAGCAATATTAGTGCCCACACCTACCATTAATGATTGGGTATAGTGGGTGTCTTCTATTTTTATGTTTGTTGGTTTGTTGTTCTTGTCCTAATTGGTTTTAATAATATAATTAAAAGTTACTTTTTAGCCCAATTTATTACCACTACTACCTTGCTGGCAGCAGATATCAGCAGGGAATCGATTCCAATCAGGGTAGGGTACCGTGATGTTTATTTCTGATTTTTCTGATAAGATCCTGCTCAGAGTTTGATCAGAGTGGTATCAACTTTTCTCTTAGGCAGAGAGAAAAAAAAGGTTCTCCGCCTTCTCTATTATGTCAGTCCATGGAAATCAGACCATGCTCGGGTGTCATCCAAGTGCGGTCTGATGTTGTCCACAGACCCATAGAATTTGCCGTTATTTCCCGGTAGTCACATTTTGGCTCTTTGCATGACACTTTTATGGTATGTTCTCTTTATAGGGTTCCTCCGGAATATTGACTCATTAATGTTTGATTGTTGAGGGTCCGATTTCAGGCACGTCCTCCGATAAACACAATAAAGATGTCCCCACAAATTCATTGTTTGCATAGGCACAGTGGCCGAGCATGTCGGCAGCGGATCCCGGTACTGAGGCTCATCCCATTAACTTGAATGAGCCTCAATAAGGTTGAGTTGTGGCACCAGGAACAAGAACTAGTGATAATGAAGAGGGAGCCACGGCCTCTTCATTGTGCCAATCGTCAGGAGTTTTAGAAGTCAGATTCCTACTGATCAAACATGGATGAGACTAGACCCACAATGATGAGCCCCGGGAACTTCTTAGGGTTTTATAGGTGAACCCTATAATTTAGGTGGAATAGAAAGTGATAGAAGAAAAAACATGAGGGTAATTCTGTAGATTCAAGAATTGGGGTCAAGTTGTGAATGAAACCTCGAAAGTGTAGAAAGGCACATGCAGTGATCGGAGGATTCTATGGTCTGGAGACATTTTCTGCAACTTGTATTTCACCCAATCTTAACAATCATCATAGACTTAAGTGAATGGATCCACACTGACCTCTGAAATTGGGGTCCTGTTGGCTGGGCATTCGGGTGGATAATGAATGGAGACGTAAATATCCGTATGGTCGCTCTCCCTTTTCGCGTCTATGGAATTTTGTGAAGTTCTATAAATAAAGCGCATGCCCTCCAATCTCTCCATAATGTGTCTAGATACGGTGCCCAGCGGCTGACTCACCAGGAAGTCAAGGGTGACAAGACCCTCATTCTGCTGGAAGACATGGATCCCAATGTCTACCAGTGTTCCTGGCATTACTTGTACATATGCCATAAAACTTTCTTAAATCTCTCAATACCTGATGCAGAGTTTTGGCCCTACACATATAACACATCTATTTTTTTAATATTAGCCTCCTCCTATGAGACAAGGGGGTCTCTCGGGATTTAGGGTTCTGGTGCCACCATAATCAATGCAACAAAAACCTTTCCGACTTCTGAGCGACCAATCAGGGCATTAGAATAACAAAATAACATTAAAAAAATATTGGGTCAAATCAAAAAACGTTTTAAGTCAAACCCAAAATATTACTTGTAATATTTGTCACTTTCTTTTCTTAGCTACAAAGATTTAAGTAAGAAGGGAATATCAAGATGAACCCCACCGAGGCATTAACCCCGGTCTCTGTAACAAATACTGTAAACGTTGTCAATGTACCGGACAGACAATACATTGTATCTACAGACCCATCTGATGTCTGAGGTGCAGGTGATTTCTGCTCAAAGTTAGGAGTGATTTAAAAAACAAATGATTTAATAAAATCTTAAAATAAACCCTAAAGAATATGGACACCTTCAGTGAAAAATTGCTTGACTCAAATGATTGTATTTTTTTGGTTGAAAATCACTTTTCATAAAAGTTTTGGATGATTTACATTTTACAAACTCTCTGTTTCAGTCCACATTACTGGCTGCAGAACAAGTTTACTGGGAACCTGTCAGTGAGTTCGCGCTCACATCATGGTTTATCTCTCTTATTTTTCTTCCAAGCTCCTCTTAGCTCATTAATCACCACATTAAAGTAAAGCTCAGCTTTGATCAGTGCATAAATCCGCAAGGGAGTTAAAGAGGTTGTCCGGCTTTAGGCTACAAGTCTGCAATGACTCTATGTGACTGCAGACTTGTGAATCCTCACATCGTGAACTCTGTGTGCTGTGAAAATTCAGGAGCAGCGGGCATGCTAATTGCATGCATGCAGTCACATGCCAACTAGAATCAGCCACACTCAATGAACGAGTCTAGTTGGAATGTGGCTGGAAGTGTGCAAACTACACAGACACTGGAGAATCTTCCCACGATGTAAGGATTAACAAGTCTGCTTACTTGTAGCCTAACGCTGGACAACCCTTTAAATGCAAAAAATTATTTTTAAGCCAAAAATACACTCATCTAATTACAAAAATGCACCTAGAGGTGTCACAGGCATTTAATCTTTTCATAGGTCCAGGATTATTTGGCAGTAAATGCATTTATCTCCCAGTTCTAGCGTTTAAACTTTGAAAAAGAAACGAGTTCCAGTCTTTATCAAAGACACAGTTACAATTACAGCAGAGAACAAAGAACAGAAGCTCGAGAGAAATCGGATACATTGTTTCCTAAGCCCACTGTAATCAAAGTGCCGAACTGAGTGGATAATAACGAGCTCGGTCTACTGGAGGCCGACCAGGGTTAGAATCATCTGCGCTGCTTGGCGGTAATTTACACTGCGCGGGTGACACTATTGTACAACAGGTTTGCACTTTGACATTTCAATGACCTCAATATCCAATCAAGTAAAACCAACCAATGCTCGTGGGTAACTTTAATAGAAAGGGAACATTACTTACAGAAAATCTACCAGATTTGTCCAGATACCGTGTCTGCTGTTCACACTCACTTTAATGATGTTGAGCTGCAATGCCAAACATTGTCTGTGTTTATGGGGGGAAAATAAGTGGACGACAATGAGATGATGATTAGTAATGGATGGTCCCTTTCAGAGACGGGTAAATTAATTCGGAAATAATAAAACTTGAATTTTTTTCAAAAGTTTCAGGATTTAAAGAAACACCACAAGATGGCATCCAGCCAACTGCCAATTTACTGGATTCTTTTTAGGGCTGGGAATGGCTTAAAATAAGTAAAAAAAAAATGCATTATGCTCAACTGTCCAAAGTCCTTACTTGACTCCTTACCCAGCCACCTGCAGATTCCTTCATCCTCTGCACGAGTCTTTGGTTCTTCTGACATTGCTGCCCACGCGGTCAGGACCGGGGTATCTGAGGCAGTGAGATGAGGTAGCATAAGGGGTGAGGTGAGAGCGTAGGACAAGTGAATACAATGCTTGTTTTTATTCCTTCCCTCCCCTCCAATCATTATGCTTTGGTGACTGGGTAGGTAACGGACCATAATAAACATGTTTTCACAGGAATCGGGGCACATTGGATTTGGACCGAATTTTATTTGGGCATAACCTTTGGAGCAAATCTGATTGAAATGAATTTTGAGACTCGCTCATTTTTAGTCTCTTTACCAGACTTAATGGCAGCGCTACAATATAATTGGCCTATCTTTATATATAAGATCTGTGAGGTCCATCTTTTCGCACCTTTGCTGGTCAGCTGTATGTGGATAAAATGCAATACCAGAAATAGACGACTTTCGCACCCTCATCAAACCCCTTGAGGATTCCAGAGCATAGGGTTAGGAGATACAGAAGTAGCAATCGATTTTGGGTGTTGGTACTTGGGACAGTCAATGGACCACCTAAGAGGACATCTGTACTACAAATGGTGCACGATAGTCCATGGACCCAATCACTGACTTTGCATTGAAGCTGACGGAGTTGCACGTTACGTCTCTTCGTGGGAAATTACTGTTGTCTGTTATAGTGAATGATTGGCAATCTATTTCCAGTAGATGAAAGTCTTAACAAGGACGTAACTTAAACTCTTGGCATTTTTACAAGATCTGTATTGGATCATCCACCTAACATGTGCCATTTATAATTCTGGGGTCTTCCTATGTATCAGAAATGCTTTTGCCCACTTTTAAAGGAACATGTCATTCAATTCCTGCTGTCCAAACCACAGGCAGCATAAACCAAAGTCTTGATGTACAATTGCACCATTTTTCAGAGAAGATCTAGATGGAGATTATAGGAAGAGACCTTGAAGAAACTAGCCTCTTTCCGGCTTCTCTCCGCCCACTTTAGTTGATTGACGGGTCTCTCCCTTTTCGACACACATGGTAGAGACCTGTTGTCACGGGGTCCTTCTCCGGTAACACACAATCAACAGAGCCAGCGAAGAGTGAACAATCCCAAGACCTTTATTTAGGCAAAAGTACGAAAGGTCCATATACGATCCACCACACTGAGGATATAGTATTCCAGAACCCGAATGCAGTTCAGTTACAGAATTAAAGTCCAACAATCCAGCACAGAGGATAACAGTCCATATTCCCATCTTTCTCTCTCTGACGTGCTGTCTTCACATTATTCCACACAAGACTGATCTGAATTCCCCCCAGCTCCTGTCCTCTCCTTATGTCCAGGAGTAGTCAGACAGGTTGGGGTGGTTTTCAGGCCTCCCACACCTGACAAAGGTGCCTGGTGGATTAAGGCACTACAGGGGGTCATTGTTTCAACAAGCTAGTTCAATATATCATTAGCATATTAGCAAACAGGTTTATTCACTGACCCTGTGGAGAGATAACAGTACAGGAATGTGGGGGCTGATATCAGATGGCAAATAACAGCAATTCATCAATTGGCAAATAACTCATACTACAAGAGAACACCATGATAATCAGTAAAATATAAATATACACAAAATGATACCCACATAACATATGCCACCATCACACCTGTCAATCACCTGGAACAGAGCTAGGAGGTGTCAGCTGGGGATGTCCTCAGACTAGTAGTCACGTCTATTCCTTTAGTCCCCGGTCAGCTCTTTCAAGCAATGAAGAAAGTGACAAGTTTCTTTTAAGGGGTCGTCCAACAGAAAAAAAAAATGGCTGTCCTCTACCAAAGCAATGCCGTCTCTGTCTACAGGTTGTGTCTGAAGCAACAACTCAGCTCCATTAAACTACAGAGCTGTAGTACCACGCACAACCTATAGTCAATGATGGCGCTGTTTCTGGAAGAAGTCAGCCATGTTTTCTCATCCTGGATAACCTGTTTCAGCTCCAGTGCTATTCTGCAACCTACATAGAGTTAATAATATTTTGATACCAGTGATATATTGCCTTGGACTAGGAATAAACCAGCCAGCACATTTTTTGCTTCAAATACTCGATGACATAAAATAACCAATTTTGCTTACTAAATAGTCTGCTGCAAATAGAAAATCATTTGTTCCAGACCTATCCCTTCTCGCGGCTGTAATTTATTTTTCCAATGTGTCTGCAGGTCTCACACTTTATGAATCAAATTAATCAATGGTAATATAACAAGTAGGACAATAACCACCAGAACTGCGACTGCGGAGGAGTAATTGGATTTTATGGAGGTTGGGAAACATTATCTTTTATTAAAACAACTTTATAATTGTTTGGCGCTGTCTGAAGATGAGCCGCTCAGTTTGCGTTTTACTCCAGACTTTGATGTTGGAAATTCTGACACTTTATTGCTTCTTGGGGTAGTTTTATCTATTCAACCTTTGGAGCAAATTTTCACCATGTAAAGATATATTCTAAAAAAAATGAACAAATCAATCTGAGGTGAATAGAATTTGCCTTGTATTTTCCCCCAAATTTTGATTTTCCTGAATCCAAAAATACGGAATTAAAAAAAAAATCTAAATTTGGTGGAAAATTCAAGGCAAATTCTGTTCACCTCAACAACATTCTCCTTTGTTTTTAACTTTTATGAAACCAATGTACACAACGACTTTAAGATGCCGATGCATCTGCCAAGATTTTCCAAGGCAAAACCGCTTAAGGGAAAAATTGGGGCAGTCTTTTAACTGTAGCGGCTTTACCGTTGTTCTTGCAGTCGCCGCCATCTTCTTTCTATTGCGTAAACTCTGACTAGCGGAAGCCGCCTGAACAATGACAATGAACATGATACTTTTTTTACAGTATCAAAACCCTAAGTGGTTAAAATAAGCAACAAAAGATTGAACATGCGCACGGCAATGACGTTTTGCTATGATTTTCCAGGCGGGTTCCAGGCGGAATCTACCCACAGACGCCTGGGAAAACCCTAAGAAACAAATTACATTACTCAAGCGCTAACATAGGCTTAATTTTGCTAAAAATACACAAAAAAAAACTTCCATAAGGTCAGAATAACTTGCAAAAAATAAAATTTCATTTTTTTAATTTTTATAAATAAAATTGTCATAATAGATAAAAAATTGTGTTACATGTGAAAAAGAAACACTTGCAAAGTATTCGGTGACGACCGCATATCTAAAAAAAAAAAAATGAATGGTGCATAAAATGAGTACGGTCAACAATTGTCAAAAACTTCTAATGTTTTAAAAACTGTGCTCCATTTTTGTTATTATTGATGAAATTGGCCATTTTAGTCTATGGGCACATTTATGAAAAAGTTGTAAAAATCCAAAAAGTGTCATGCGTGACCTACGTGGGGAAGTTTACAGAAAAACCCATTGTGTCGTATTCAGTGTTGTCTGCAATTATGAAAAACGTTGGGCATTTTTTCAGAATTTTGGGCATAATTTTGAAACGTTTGTTACATTTTTGTCAATTTTCATGACTGATAATTTATTTATTTTTGTTCAATAGAATTGAAAACCTACATATAGTTGGACCATAAAGGCAGCTGTCATCACACATAATAATTAGCCAAATGGCTTAAAACATTATGGTGCTATAAATTCATTAAAAAAAAAATGTTTTCTTAATTTTTTAAAAAAATATTACTTATCTCATCCAAATGTTTCACACCACTTCCACTTGTGATTGCATGTTGCACATTTGTAATTGCTTAGCATTGATAGATATTGCAACTTACATTGGTCCAGAAAAACAGTGAAAAATATTACAATTTCTACTGGTCAATGGATGTTCACAAATATTGTACACAGAGATGTAGCTGGTTGAACGGTTCTGGTATTTGGCTGTTTCGTGATGCGTTGTCTCCTGCTGCTCCTCTCTTTGCCTCTTCTCTTTAATATCTTTACCCACCTTTCAAAAAAAAAAACAAAATAAAACAATTAATAATGAGGGCGTCAGAAAACAACCTGGGGCACCAGATTAATCAATGTGTTTTGTCAATTGAAACAAACTAAAAAATAAATAATTTAATGTACAAATAATAAAAATCTTCCTCTTCTCTACCCCCAACTGTGACTATCGTGGCTCTCTGTGCAGCAAAAGCTCTACAAATTGTCATGGAAGACTAGCTTTCTGCAATATTCATCACTTCATTCAATGTCAGACCTCTGATATAAGCAGTGTACGATCTGCCGATTTTCAGACTTTACTTCTTACGAACACTTCACATGGGTGGCACTGATACTGAGGATTAAGAAAAGGGTCTAGTCCAGTGGGAGGCAGAATCTTCCATTAAAAAGCAATATTTATTAATCCATAAATAAAAAGTGATGTGTTGGTGTACCACAAAAGTGAGATAATATCTCGCACGTCACAGCGTAATGCACATATGCAGTGTTAACCAACGCATTTCGACAAAAGTCTTAATCATGCCATGATGCTGAGGATTGTGTGGTTCATCCTCACCCTGCAGAGTCTCCCATGGGTGCTCTTTTCTGACACTTCTCTCTTTCTATACTGATACACAACCTGTGTGATCCTTTGTACAGTAAACTGCCTTACATGCTTTCCCTTCTCGATAATCTCTGATACTGTGCAGTCTGTGTGATATGCTGTCTCTCAAGACTGGAATGCTTTCCTCCCTTTCCACACTCCGATCTCCTAACGCTTTATAATGAATGGATGATTTGAAGTAGCTATGGTTAGAGGTGCGCGTGGTTGACCTGTGTTCCATTCAGACTGGGCTCTTCAGAACTCTGTTGTATGGATTGATGGGGGTCTGAGCCATGAGACGTTCATTAATCTTCAACTTATTCCATGGATGAGGGATTGCTTCCAATTTTGAGACACATTCTTTAAGATCTGAGTAACTGGGAGGAAAGAATAACTTGCTGTCATTCTCCAAGAACAAGTCCATGACTATATGACCCTTTTGGGGGCATTGTCCTTCTACCTAAGGGGAAATTAAAACTAATGTCATGAAGGAATAAACTTGGTCGGCGTTGATGCTTAGGTAAGCCCAACTCTCCAAACAGTCAGCGTTGATGCTTAGGTAAGCCCAACTCTACAGATGGTCGGCGTTGATGCTTAGGTAAGCCCAACTCTACAAATGGTCGGCGTTGATGCTTAGGTAAGCCGAACTCTACAAACAGTCAGCGTTGATGCTTAGGTAAGCCCAACTCTACAAATGGTCAGCGTTGATGCTTAGGTAAGCCCAACTCTACAAATGGTCGGCATTGATGCTTAGGTAAGCCCAACTCTACAAACGGTCGGCGTTGATGCTTAGGTAAGCCCAACTCTACAAACAGTCGGCGTTCATGCTTAGGTAAGCCCAACTCTACAAACGGTCGGCGTTGATGCTTAGGTAAGCCCAACTCTACAAACAGTCAGCGTTCATGCTTAGGTAAGCCCAACTCTACAAACGGTTGGCATTGATGCTTAGGTAAGCCCAACTCTACAAACAGTCGGCGTTCATGCTTAGGTAAGCCGAACTCTACAAACGGTCGGCGTTGATGCTTAGGTAAGCCCAACTCTACAAACAGTCGGCGTTCATGCTTAGGTAAGCCCAACTCTACAAACGGTTGGTGTTGATGCTTAGGTAAGCCCAACTCTACAAACGGTCGGCGTTGATGCTTAGGTAAGCTCAACTCTACAAACGGCCGGCGTTGATGCTTAGGTAAGGTCAACTCTACAAACGGTTGGTGTTGATGCTTAGGTAAGCCCAACTCTACAAATGGTCGGCGTTCATGCTTAGGTAAGCTCAACTCTACAAACGGTCGGTGTTGATGCTTAGGTAAGCTCAACTCTACAAACGGTTGGTGTTGATGCTTAGGTAAGCCCAACTCTACAAACGGTCGGCGTTGATGCTTAGGTAAGCTCAACTCTATAAACGGTCGGCGTTGATGCTTAGGTAAGCCCAACTCTACAAACGGTCGGCATTGATGCTTAGGTAAGCCCAACTCTACAAACGGTTGGCATTGATGCATAGGTCAGCCCAACTCTACAAACGGTCGGCGTTCATGCTTAGGTAAGCCCAACTCTACAAACGGTCGGCGTTCATGCTTAGGTAAGCCCAACTCTACAAACGGTCGGTGTTGATGCTTAGGTAAGCCCAACTCTACAAATGGTCGGCGTTCATGCTTAGGTAAGCTCAACTCTACAAACGGTTGGTGTTGATGCTTAGGTAAGCCCAACTCTACAAACGGTCGGCGTTGATGCTTAGGTAAGCTCAACTCTACAAACGGTCGGCGTTGATGCTTAGGTAAGCCCAACTCTACAAACGGTCGGCGTTCATGCTTAGGTAAGCCCAACTCTACAAACGGTCGGCGTTCATGCTTAGGTAAGCCCAACTCTACAAACGGTTGGTGTTGATGCTTAGGTAAGCCCAACTCTACAAACGGTTGGTGTTGATGCCTAGGTAAGCCCAACTCTACAAACGTTCATACTGAGGTCTTATAGGACCCTGTGTGGGCTAAGAAAACATTCCCCCAACAATGCTACACGTCCACTAGCCTGACAGGAAGGATTCGTCCATTCATACTATTTGTCCTACCATCAGCATGGTGCCACAGAAATCCAGATTCCTCAGAACAGGCAAAGTTTTTCTGCTGCTCAATTGTTTCATTGTGTTGTCTGCTGGAGTAGCCCCTTTTTGTTTCTCTTAGACAAATATGGTGCAAGAGCTGTAATAGCCGCACATGAATAAGTAACAATGAGTTAGAAACTCAAACACGTTAGTTGGCCGCTGGAGCTCCAATCAGCTGCAGTTGTTTGGCCATATCTTTGATCGATTAACAAGAACATCACTGGCATGAATCCACAAATTTTGGAAAATTCCAAATAAATATGCTTTGTTTAGACTCAATTTACTTATATCTAGCGGAGGAACATTTTCGTACCTGCAGAGCTGTCCATGGTCCTGCAGAACTGGATCATAAACCTCCACAAGCTGCAGTCTAATCTTCCATTAACATACTTCAACCTTTCTACTGAGGCTTTGAAAATGTACATCATATAATTCAAAGAGCCGGCAAACATCTGCAAAGACTTTAGCAAAGCCTCGCACTCCCTGCTGAGTTGTCTTGACACATCTTTAAGGAAAGGAAATAACGAAATCTTCTGTGTAGGCCCCACTGAAAATCCTTATGACATTTTGACAATCAATTTACAACAGTTTGAGGTCAAGGAAGGTGTTTAGAACATTAGAAAATTGTGAATTTAAGGTCTATCACCTCAATACCCAGATTTATTTTTTTTAATGCTTCTATTCTAAATAAACATCAAAGAAAAGGTACCTGCACAAAAATATATTGTATAGCTACTATAATACTGCTCCTGTGTACCAAAATATACCTGCTATAATACTGTCCGTATGTGCAAGAATATAACTACTATAATACTGCCCCTATGTACAAGAATATAACCACTATAATACTGCCCCTATATACAAGAATATAACTACTATAATACTGCCCCTATGTACAAGAATATAACTACTATAATACTGCCCCCTATGTACAAGAATATAACTACTATAATACTGCCCCTATGTACAAGAATATAACTACTATAATACTGCCCCTATGTACAAGAATATATCTACTATAATACTGCCCCTATATACAAGAATATAACTACTATAATACTGCCCCTATGTACAAGAATATAACTACTATAATACTGCTCCTATATACAAGAATATAACTACTATAATACTGCCCCCTATGTACAAGAATATAACTACTATAATACTGCTCCTATGTACAAGAATATAACTACTATAATACTGCCCCTATGTACAAGAATATAACTACTATAATACTGCCCCTATGTACAAGAATATAACTACTATAATACTGCTCCTATGTACAGGAATATAACTACTATAATACTGCCCCTATGTACAAGAATATAACTAATATAATACTGCTCCTATGTACAAGAACATAACTACTATAATACTGCTCCTATGTACAAGAATATAACTACTATAATACTGCCCCTATGTACAAGAATATAACTACTATAATACTGCTCCTATGTACAGGAATATAACTACTATAATACTGCCCCTATGTACAAGAATATAACTAATATAATACTGCTCCTATGTACAAGAACATAACTACTATAATACTGCTCCTATGTACAAGAATATAACTACTATAATACTGCCCCTATGTACAAGAATATAACTACTATAATACTGCTCCTATGTACAGGAATATAACTACTATAATACTGCCCCTATGTACAAGAATATAACTAATATAATACTGCTCCTATGTACAAGAATATAACTAATATAATACTGCTCCTATGTACAAGAATATAACTACTATAATACTACTTCTATGTACAAGAATATAACTACTATAATACTGCTCCTATGTACAAGAATATAACTACTATAATACTGCTCCTATGTACAAGAATATAACTACTATTATACTGCTCCTATGTACAAGAATATAACTACTATAATACTGCCCCCTATGTACAAGAATATAACTACTATAATACTGCTCCTATGTACAAGAATATAACTACTATAATACTACTTCTATGTACAAGAATATAACTACTATAATACTGCTCCTATGTACAAGAATATAACTACTATAATACTGCTCCTATGTACAAGAATATAACTACTATTATACTGCTCCTATGTACAAGAATATAACTACTATAATACTGCCCCCTATGTACAAGAATATAACTACTATAATACTGCTCCTATGTGCAAGAATATAACTACTACAATACTGCCCCTATGTACAATAATATAACTACTATAATACTGCTCCTATGTACAAGAATATAACTACTATAATACTGCTCCTATGTACAAGAATATAACTACTATAATATTGCCCCTATGTACAAAAATATAACTACTATAATACTGCCCCTATGTACAGGAATATAACTACTATAATACTGCCCCTATGTACAAGAATATAACTACTATAATACTGCTCCTATGTACAAGAGTATAACTACTATAATGTAGCTACTATGTACAAGAATATAACTACTATAATACTGCTCCGATGTACAAGAATATAACTACTATAATACTGCCCCTATGTACAAGAATATAACTACTATAATACTGCTCCTATGTACAAGAGTATAACTACTATAATGTAGCTACTATGTACAAGAATATAACTACTATAATACTGCTCCGATGTACAAGAATATAACTACTATAATACTGCCCCTATGTACAAGAATATAACTGCTATAATACTGCCCCCTATGTACAAGAATATAACTACTATAATACTGCTCCTATGTACAGGAATATAACTACTATAATACTGCCCCTATGTACAAGAATATAACTACTATAATAGTGCCCCTATGTACAAGAATATAACTACTATAATACTGCCCCTATGTACAAGAATATAACTACTATAATACTGCTCCTATGTAAAAGAATATAACTACTATAATGCTGCTCCTGTGTACAAGAATATAACTACTATAATACTGCCCCTATGTACAAGAATATAACTGCTATAATACTGCTCCTATGTACAAGAATATAACTACTATAATACTGCCCCTATGTACAAGAATATAACTGCTATAATACTGCTCCTATATACAAGAATATAACTACTATGATACTGCCCACTATGTACAAAAATATAACTATGCTCCTATGTACAGTAATATAACTACTATAATACTGCCCCTATATACAAGAATATAACTAATATAATACTGCTCCTATGTACAAGAACATAAGTACTATAATACTGCTCCTATGTACAAGAATATAACTACTATAATACTGCCCCTATGTACAAGAATATAACTACTATAATACTGCTCCTATGTACAAGAATATAACTACTATAATACTGCCCCCTATGTACAAGAATATAACTACTATAATACTACTTCTATGTACAAGAATATAACTACTATAATACTGCTCCTATGTACAAGAATATAACTACTATAATACCGCTCCATATGCACAAGAATATAACCACTATAATACTGCTCCTATGTAGAAGAATATAACTACTATAATACCGCTCCATATGCACAAGAATATAACCACTATAATACTGCTCCTATGTAGAAGAATATAACTACTATAATACTGCCCCTATGTACAACAATATAACTACTATAATACTGCCCCTATGTACAACAATATAACTACTATAATACTGCCCTTATGTACAACAATATAACTACTATAATACTGCTCCTATGTACAAGAATATAACTACTATAATACTGCTCATATAAACAAGAATATAACTACTATAATACTGCTCCTATGTACAAGAATATAACTACTATAATACTGCTCCTATGTACAAGAATATAACTACTGTAATACTGCCCCTATTTACAAGAATATAACTACTATAATACTGCTCATATAAACAAGAATATAACTACTATAATACTGCCCCTATGTACAAGAATATAACTACTATAATACTGCCTCCTATGTACAAGAATATATCTACTATAATACTGCTCATATGTACAAGAATATATCTACTATAATACTGCCCCTATGTACAGGAATATAACTACTATACTACTGCTCCTATGTACAAGAATATAACTACTATAATACTGCCCTCTATGTACCAGAATATAACTACTATAATACTACTCTTACGTACAAGAATATTGGAGCAGCAGGGAATGGAGAGAGGTGAGTATATGAGTGGGGGCGGTGCCAACGTTGGCATGAGGCTCCTCTGACTCATGGACCCCATAGTGTGCCAGTGTTCCTGATGGCTAGTGGGCCCCCCGTTCGTCCAGGGCCCTGGCACTTGCCCTGGTGCATTGGGTGGTGAACTTGGCCCTGCCTATCGCCTCTCTGTACATCTTCCCTTGGTAGTCTGGTACTCAAGTTAAGTTAAGACACTTCTCATCCTGACTGTCTGAATAGTACCATGTAGGGAGTGTAACCAGTAGTGCTATGCACTTGGTTATTGTAGGCCCAGAGCAGTTCAGGCTAATAATCCAGCCATCGCAATGTCTTGTCTCCATCCAGGGTTTGAAGCATCTGCAGCAGTGTTTGATTAAATCACTCACAGGCGCCATTTCCCTGTGGGTGATATAGTATTGTTTGGGACCTCCAAATCCCATAGCTGTCCAAACACTTTTCCATGATTTTTCCTTGAAAACATGTTCCTCGGAAATCCATATACCTGAATGAAGTGTCTGCTTACGACCCGAGCTGCCATCTCTGCAGTTTGATTGGGGGTCGGTACGGCCACAGCAAACTTTGAAAAGTCATCCGCCATTACTTAACAGTACTGTAACCCTCCTGTGGCATGCCCAACCAGTAGATATTCGATCATAAAGAATTCCAGGGTTCCAGTTAAACCAGATAACTTGAGCCGGCGCCCTCTGCTCCAGTGTCTTCACCACTTCACAAGCTCTGCATTGCTGGCAGACTTCTCTGATGATCTGCTCCAGCTGAGAACAGTGCGCAAATCATTGAACCCATTTGTAAGTTTTTGATGGACCGAAATGGACACTTTTCTCATGGCCCTCCTTAGACACACTATGAGCTAAGCTACTAGGAATCACGACTTGCCACTTCTTTTCTCTCGCTGATGGCAAATACACTGTCTGGTACATTACGCCATCTTTAACATTGAGTCTTTCCAACTGATGCAGAATCTTCCAGCCATCTGAGGTCAATTCAGCCCAAGCCATCACTGAAGGCCATTCCCCTTCTAGTAGCCTGCCACTGATCATCTTGGATATGGGCCCATTTGGCCACTGTCCTGCTGAGAAAAACCATCTGGCCTGCTGTTATTCTATTAGTCGTGGTTATGGAGGCCACGGGTTTTGCTTGACCTAAGTCTGGTATCTACATCTCTTCTTCTTCTTCTGCATCCACCTGTCTGGAGGAAATGGATAGGGTGATTAGAGACAAAGCATCAGCATTCTGTTTAGTAGAATGATACTTGATAGAGTAAATACACTTCCCCATTCAGGTGACTCAACTCTGTTCCGGGGCCCCCAGCTTCGTACTTTGCAGATGAGCCAGTGGATTATTGTCAGTTCGTGCCAATTTGGCGAACTTCTCGGTCATAGCTCAGACGACTGCCAATAACTCCAGTTTAAAGAAACTGTAGTTATCTGAGTTTCATTCAGAGTTCTCAAAGACCAACTGCCATACGCTATTACTCATTCCTGGCTCCCCTGCCCCAGGGCCAGCACTGCTTCCAATCCATGAAGACTTCCATCCATATATAGAAGCAATGGACAATCATATTGAGTGTATGCCAAAACCGGGGCATTGGTGAAAGCTTCTTTCATCTGATACAAGGCTCATTGTTGCATGGGTCCCCAGGCAATGGGCCTATTCTTTGGGCCTTTTGCAATCCCCTTCAGTAACTTGTGAAGAGGCTCAGCTATCTTAGCGAAGTTTGAGATGAAATGTTGATAATATCATGTCAGCCATGGGAAGGCGCACAGCTCTCGAAAAGTCTGTGGTGGAGGCCAGTTCCTTACAGCTTCCACTTTAATTCCAGCTGGGCTGACTCCAACCGAAGACACCACGTGCCCTAGATATTCAATTTCTGCTTGAAACAAATGACGCTTTCGGGGCTACAATTCAGATTGTGGACCTGTAGACAAGCCAGAACTTGTCGTAACCTTCGGAGATGTTGCTTGTAAGAGGGTGCATGAACAATGATGCCATCCAGCTGGATCAAGATGGATTCAAAATTCAGTTCTCCCAAACAGTGCTCCATTAACCGCTGAAACATCCAAGATGCATTGTTGAGTCTGCATTCTATTGAACTCGTACAGTGCCATTTTTAAAATGAAAGCTGTTTTGGACTTGTCTCTTTCAGTCACCAGAACCAGTAGCCACTTGCCAGATTTAAGGTGGAAAAATACTTGGCCTGTTGAAGCGCCATCAGGGACTCTTCTGCTCTATGCAATAGGTAAGCGCATTGTACGTGGACACTATTCAACTTGCGAAAGTCAACACAGAATCTCAAGTTTCAATTCCTCTTTCAGATGAGCACTATGGGTGCAGCTCATGGACTCTGACTCTACCACACTACTCCACTACTCAGCATCTGCAATAGCATGCCTTTTATTTCTTGGTACAGGTTAGGGGTAATTTGTTGATATCGGTCACGGATCGGAGGTGTGTTTCTCTATGGAATCTCATGTTCAATGCAGGTTGTACATCCAAAATCATCTTCATTTCTGGAGAAAGCAGCTTAACACTCCCATAATTGGTCTTCTATCAGCTGAATTTGTTCGGAGTAGAACTCATATTTAGTGTTGAGCGATACCATCCGATACTTGAAAGTATCGGTATCAGAAAGTATCGGCCGATACCGGCAAAGTATCGGATCCAATCCGATACCGATACCCGATACCAATACAAGTCAATGGGACTCAAGTATCGGACGGTATCCCTGATGGTTCCCAGGGTCTGAAGGAGAGGAAACTCTCCTTCAGGCCCTGGGATCCATATTAATGTGTAAAAGAAAGAATTAAAATAAAAAATATTGCTATACTCACCTCTCCGACGCAGCCTGGACCTCACCGAGGGAACCGGCAGCGTTGATTGCTTAAAATGCGCGCGTGTCCTGCCTCCCGTGACGTCACGGCTTGTGATTGGTCGCGTCGCCCATGTGACCGCGACGCGACCAATCACAAGCCAGAACGTAATTTTAAAATCCTGAAGGACCTAAAATTACGTCACGGCTTGCTGTGATTGGTCGCGTCGCGGCCACATGGGCGGCACGCGACCACTCACAAGCCGGGACTTCACGTAAGGAAGTAAACGCGCGAATTTTAAGCAAACAACGCTGCCGGTTCCCTCGCTGAGGTCCAGGCTGCGTCGGAGAGGTGAGTATAGCAATATTTTTTATTTTAATTCTCTCTTTTACACATTATTACATTAATGTTGTTTCGATACCGATACCCGATACCACAAAAGTATCGGATCTCGGTATCGGAATTCCGATACCCGCAAGTATCGGCCGATACCCGATACTTGCGATATCGGAATGCTCAACACTACTCATATTATTTTGAGGATCATCCGGCCATTCCACTCCAGAGCCGGCTCTGTCCTTGGAGCTTCGGACAAAGTCACAGTCCACGGTTCCTGTTTCACAGTAATCAGGGCCAGTTGGATTTCGGGGACTGTCTCTCCTCCATAAACATACAAATCCGTAACTTTTTCGCATGCACGAAGCACGACAGGTAAATTATGTACATTGGCACACCAGATGGCTACTTGTCCATCCACCACTATCGCCATAGTATGTGCACTCATCAGGACTTGTCCAGTTCCTATTGTCTTCTGGAGCTTCAAATTCTGGAGTCTTCTGGAGTCTTCGGTGGCTTCAAATATCCATCTGTACAATCTGCTCCAGATGAGGCAAGATAATATTTCAACTCCATGGTCCAAATCCCCACCACTTTATCTTCGGGAACACTGTACCGAATCACACATACCTAACTCAGTCTTTGGAATGCCTTCTATGTAGGCCAATGTTTGGTGACTCTATGCCAGCATTTCAGGCCATCTTTGTGGAACATCAACCGGTCTAGATCACACAGAATATTAATTTATAATATATTCGAGGTTCCTGATTATGAATCCCCATGCACTATCACGACCCCTTTTTGACCCACATAAAGGTCTCCAACCTTCACGTGCATCCACACTATCCTGTGGACTGGAATCTTTGTCTAGTTAGCGGCTGTCAGCTTATTCAGTTTTCCTCGCTCGGCTTTGATAAAGTGACCGAAATGGGTCTCCAAGTACTTCAGTGGCATTGTGGAGACTTTGGCTCCTGGATCTAACAGGATGTGCACGGTCTCGTCTTCAAGTGCTATGTGACGATCACTGGACTTTGGGACACCAAGTTCTTAGGTCATTTCAGGCCTTGTCTACATAGGGCATTGCCTCCAGTGCGCCCTGGAGGAGGTCCTCGCTTAAATGTCCTGGCTCGCACTCTACCACTGTTGTCTGATCTGGGGGCAGTCCCGTGAGACATGCCCACTTTTTTGCACCTCCAGGCTCTTTCTCGGCACCTCCAACATATTAAACCCCGGGGGGGTAAGAAGTGTTCAGGTGTTCTCAGGTTTGGTCCTAAGTTGTCCGTGGGGGTGGGTCAAGCTGTGCTGGGGGTCCTCCAGTTTCGGGTCTCTTCTTGTGACTGATACGAAGGTCAGATGTCTCAGTTTTTCCCACTCCAACAGTTGGGGAGATGGGTCATGGACCGGCTTCCCTCACCACTTTTGACAGGGCGACGGGGCATGAGACTTTCGTAGCTGATCCACTTTCCAGGTCAGTTCATGGATTGCATCCCTCATCTCAGCCAAGGAGTCGGACTGCTGATTTTCAGACTGGACTCCCTGTCCTCTAGGGCTATACATGTGCACAGTGCTGGAGCCCATATCATCATCATCTTCACGTGCAAAAGCTTATGCGGCAACCTGGGCAAACTTACTCTCAAGCAGTTACTCTGAATAACATTGACTAAGAGTAAACGCAGGTAGTTAATCAGAATTAGCAGTTATATGTGAACAAAATACAATGCGATTAACCCTTTCTATGCATAAATCAATAAAACAACAGTGTTATGCCAGTATTTTAGTAATTGCCTACTTGGACCAGTGTTCGAAGTGTCTTTTACAGGAGATGCCTTTTCTCCCGGACCTCTATAAGGCTATTTATATAGACACATACTGTATATATTCAGATGTAAGATTGTACAAATTTGTCCTGAAACTGAATTAGAAGGGTCCTGGCTGGGCTGAGTCTCTAATAATTAGAAATGCCATCTGCAAGCTCTTAGGCAATGCCGAATTCTCTGATGCAGGGGTTTCCTAAGTCCTTAGAATTAGAAACGCCACCTTTAAGCTCTTAGGGAATGCCAATCTCTCCAACGCAGGGCTTCAAAGTCCTTAGAGATAAGGCCCTACGTGGCCTAGCCCAAGATGCTGCATACTTGGATGTCATCACCGAGTCGGCTCATGTCAAGCCAAACAACGCATCTCAGAGTCGCCAACAACAAATCCAAAGTTGCACCACCCTATCCAGACCTTCTCCAAGCATCCACAGCTTCACTTCCACCAGGACTTTCCTTCAACTCCTCCCAACCACCCACCACAAAAAACAGTGCTCCAACCCCAGCCTCTCTCCGCTGCCCTCTACCTGCCAGATCATATATTACATCACAAATCTCCAACAATAAAGTAAACTGTGATTAACCCTTACACAGCTATAGAGAATAACTGTATAAAGCAATGGTGGGGAATTTTATAATAAAGAAAATTATAAAAATGGTTAGGACTTACAGACAGATATTTACATAGCTTGTACATTTCAGGTAATAGTTGTTTTTTTGCACAATATGTCATCCACTGGTCTGCAGTAGCCTACAAAGTGAGATTCATAGGGAAAATAATTTTGGTTACCCTCCGGGTACAGTGTATCCAGGGGCGTAACTACCGCGGTCGCAGCGGTCGCCATTGCGACCGGGCCCCGCAGGTCAGGGGCCCAGGGCCGGCCCCTGACCTGCGGGGCCGGACTGGCCATCGGGCACTTCTGGCAAATGCCAGAAGAGCCGGTGCCAGTAGTGGGCCGCCCGCTGTACTGTTCCCCCCCCGCCCCCCGCCAGTGTCGCCGCCGCATTTAACTATACCGGCGTCTATGACACCGGTATAGTTCAATGCAATGATGTCGGAGAGAGCGTCTCCTGACGCTCCCTCTCCCATCATTCCCCGCTCTGCCTCTGACAGTACACTGTGGGTGCGCGATGACGTCATATCATCGCGCACCTGCTGTGTCCTGCGCAGACTGCAGCCACCGAGACAGGAGTAGGGACGAGCAGCGCAGGCAAAAGGAAAGGTGAGGAGAGTGTTTTTTTTTTTTCTTTTTAACCGGACTGTGGGGCCATTATCGGGGGTGGTGGGATGAGATGTGGGCTGTGCTCTATATACCCCTGTGCGGGCTGTGCTGCATATACCCCTGTGCCGGCTGTGCTGTATACATCCCTGTGCGGGCTGTGCTGTATATACCCGTGCTGGCTGTGCTCTATATACCCCAGTGCGGGCTGTGCTGTATATATCCCTGTGCGGGCTGTGCTCTATATATCCCTGTGCGGGCTGTGCTCAATATACCCCTGTGCGGGCTGTGCTCTATATACCCCTGTGCGGGCTGTGCTGTATATACCCCTGTGCGGGCTGTGCTCTATATATCCCTGTGCGGGCTGTGCTGGATATACCACTGTGCGGGCTGTGCTCTATATACCCCAGTGCGGGCTGTGCTGTATATATCACTGTGTGGGCTGTGCTGTATATATCCCTGTGCTGGCTGTGCTGTATATACCCCTGTGCGGGCTGTGCTGTATATACCCCTGTGCGGGCTGTGCTGTATATACCCCTGTGCGGGCTGTGCTGTATATATCCCTGTGCGGGCTGTGCTCTATATACCCCTGTGCAGGCTGTGCTGTATATATCCCTGTGCGGGCTGTGCTCTATATACCCCTGTGTGGGCTGTGCTCTATATACCCCTGTGTGGGCTATGCTGTATATACCACTGTGCGGGCTGTGCTCTATATACCCCTGTGTGGGCTGTGCTCTATATACCCCTGTGTGGGCTGTGCTGTATATACCACTGTGTGGGCTCTGCTCTATATACCCCTGTGCGGGCTCTGCTGTATATATCCCTGTGCGGGCTGTGCTCTATATACCCCTGTGTGGGCTGTGCTCTATATACCCCTGTGCGGGCTGTGCTGTATATACCACTGTGCGGGCTGTGCTCTATATACCCCTGTGTGGGCTGTGCTCTATATACCCCTGTGCGGGCTGTGCTGTATATATCCCTGTGCGGGCTGTGCTGTATATATCCCTGTGCGGGCTGTGCTCTATATACCCCTGTGCGGGCTGTGCTGTATATATCCCTGTGCGGGCTGTGCTGTATATACCCCTGTGCGGGCTGTGCTGTATATATCCCTGTGCGGGCTGTGCTGTATATACCCCTGTGTGGGCTGTGCTCTATATACCCCTGTGCGGGCTGTGCTATATATACCCCTGTGCGGGCTGTGCTCTATATACCACTGTGCGGGCTGTGCTGGATATACCACTGTGCGGGCTGTGCTGGATATACCACTGTGCGGGCTGTGCTGGATATACCACTGTGCGGGCTGTGCTGGATATACCACTGTGCGGGCTGTGCTCTATATACCACTGTGCGGGCTGTGCTCTATATACCACTGTGCGGGCTGTGCTGTATATACCCCTGTGCGGGCTGTGCTGTATATACCCCTGTGCGGGCTGTGCTGGATATACCACTGTGCGGGCTGTGCTGGATATACCACTGCGGGCTGTCCTGGATATACCACTGTGCGGGCTGTGCTGGATATACCACTGCGGGCTGTCCTGGATATACCACTGTGCGGGCTGTGCTCTATATACCACTGTGCGGGCTGTGCTGGCACCCAACACCATGTTGCAGTGCAGGAGATTCCTGCAACAGTCCGAGGCGTATCTAGGGGAATGTGGGGGGGGGGGGGGCCCATTTGGAAGTTCGCACCGGGGCCCATAGCTTTGTAGTTACGCCACTGAGTGTATCCCTTTATTTAAGGTTTCTGGAGAAGTCCAACACGTCAACATTTCTTTATGTTTTTGTACTAAATCTAGGAATAAATAATTCAGAATAACTAGTGGGATTAGGAAAATCATGTTGGGAGGGTGGTGCAGTGGCACTGGCTGATGACAGTAATGAAGATTAAGTAGATTAATGAGGTTAATAGAGTTTATGATGAATCATGTAAACCTGATCTAAAAAAAAGAATTACTGGACATGAAAGAGTTAATACTGACTCCGCAGCTTCGTGTAAGGGACAGGAGTCAGTGATTTTCCTAATGGGAGAGACTGAAAATACTGCCACTACATACAAGTAGAAGCTTTATCCAGAAGACGGCGGAGGAGGAAATATAAGTGCAAGAATCTGCGAGCAGCACCCAGGGGAATGAGCACAGGTAAAGGGAAGCATCTTATTCTCTGGATGGAGGCAGCAGCATGTTCCTGCGTCTGTCTCTGATGAACAGGTTTCAGCATTTTCTGATAAAATATGTTAGAAATGAGAGGAGAAAGTTAGAGATGCCGCACGAAGCAGCCACTGAAACATGGAGTGCTATTGTAATGATCGTTAATGGCTCCTGACTGCTGTATACCTGCAAAGTCATCAAACTGAAGAGTTCACCAGCCTGTCTGTGCAGTATTTATCATTGACAATTTGGCAGCTGGTACGAGAGAACATACCTACGGTATATTCTTCTGACTCAAATTCTCATATGACTACAACCTCTGATGATAATGAGATGACTCTTCTGACCCTGGATTCAAAGGTGAATAAAATGACACAGCTGACCCTGCCCTCTATTCAAATTGAGGTGACTTTGCTCACCCTGCCCCCTAATGATAATGAGATGACTCTGCTGATCCTGCCCTTTAATGATAATGTGAAGATTCTGCGGATGCTGCCCTCTAATGACAATGAGATGACTCTGCTGACCCTGCCCTCTAATGATAATGTGATGACTCTGCTGACCCTGCCCTCTAATAATAATGTGACGGCTCTGCTGACCCCACCCTCTAATAATAATAATATGACTCTATTGACCCCATCCTTTAATCATATGATGACTCTGCTGACCCTGTCCTCTAATGATAACGTGATGACTCTGCTGACCCTGCTCTCTAATAATAATGAGATGACTCTACTGACCCTGCTCTCTAATAATAATATGATGACTATGGTGACCCTGCCCTTTAATGATACTATGATGACTCTGCTGACCCTGCCTTCTAATGCTGAGATTACTCTGCTGACCCTGCCCTTTAATCATAAAGTGATGACTCTGTTGACCCAGACCCCTAATAAGATGACTCTGCTGACACTGCCCTCTAATGATGATTGGATGACTGTTGGCCCTGCCCTCCAATAAAAATGAGAAATCTATGCTGACCGTGGCCTCAAACATAAAAAAATATATTCTGCTGACTTTTCACTGTTTGAAATTTTTCCTTTTTCATTTCAGGGCGATGATACAAAAGTGTTACATAAAAATTCTACCAATGGCTTTAACATACATTTTACCCCATGTGTAATAGGCAGGATTCAATTAGATTTTAATGTTACAGAAAACTGTCTGTATTCCTTTAACCCCAGAGGGAAGTGCTTGGAAGCCTTGTATGCCTGGCTCCTCCAGAGTGATCCTCTGTAATCTTGGCCTGGAGTCAGAATCTGCAGCTGTAATGGAGCTGAACAAACAGCGAGAAAACACTGAAAAGATTCTAAATGCAAAATCCGTAAAGAGAAGATTCTCTGACAGTTCCGGCAGCTCGGACTCAGTCTTGTCCAAGTTGCATCTTCCTGGCGCAGGGTCATTTGTCAGTTCTGTGTTTTTCTAATACATGAATAATAAAATATTAAAACACTGGAAATGCAGGATATAGTTCTGCTCCTTCTGCGCCCAAGTCTCCAGCTCTACTCCATAAATGCTCTAATTGCTGCACAATTATTATTTTTTATTTTTTAGCCAAATTTCCTTTGCCGTCCCTTGGACCTGGATGATATATAAAGAAGGGATTCTGCGTCTGAAATCTGCATGATTCGTCTTCACTGTATTTCATCTTTTCTGCAGGGAAGCAAGAATTCAGGAGCCTTGGTGGCTGGCAGGGGGCTCCATACATTCTAGAAATAGAGACAGCGCAGCAATCCATCATTAATAAAGAATTTCCTGAAATCCCCCCCCCCTCCGAGCTGCGATATAACGCTGAGCGTAAGCTCCATATGGCGCTCTTGCCCATTTGTTGAGACAGCAGTCATATGGTCTGGCAGACATGTGAAAAAATATCTGCGCTGTAGTATTGCTTCTTATCACATTAAAAACCTGAGAGGAGAAGCAAAACAGAGGCCGGGAGCAGCTTCTGTCACCGGGACGTCCATGTGCTTCTGTGTCATCCTGTACCAACTAGGGAGAGAAATGCATGCCCGGCCAAACCCTGCCACATATCTGTGTTTCCCCCCTTAATATGACGACATCATTTATGAATGTTTCATGCAGCTGGTGTTTTCATGGATGAATGCTTTATAACCCCCATCCTCCTGGGTCCATTAAGATGAGAGACTATTCAGCTGCAGCATACGGTTATAGCAGATAACTGGGCTCGAAGAATGGTCCGGGCTGTCCTGACCTGTAGAGAGGAGCGAATTGTGGAGAATGACATGTAACAGAGTCCTTCACTAACATTCACACATTTCACTATCCCGTTCCTATGTACAAGAATATAATTACTATAATACTGCCCCTATGTATAAGAATATAACTACTATAATACTGCCCCTATGTACAAGAATATAACTACTATAATGCTGCCCCTATGTACAAGAATATAACTACTATAATACTGCTCACATGTAAGAATATAACTACTATAATACTGCTCCTATGTATAAGAATATAACTACTATAATACTGCTCCTATATACAAGAATATAACTACTATAATACTGCCCCTATGTACAGGAATATAACTACTATAATACTGCCTCTATGTACAAGAATATAACTACTATAATACTGCTCCTATGTACAAGAATATAACTACTATAATACTGCTCCTATGTACAAGAATATAACTACTATAATACTGTCCCCTATGTACAAGAATATAACTACTATAATACTGCCCCTATGTATAACAATATAACTACTATAATACTGCTCCTATGTACAAGAATATAACTACTATAATACTGCCCCTATGTATAAGAATATAACTACTATAATACTGTTCCTATGTACAAGCATATAACTACTATAATACTGCTCCTATGTACAAGAATATAACTACTATAATACTGCCCCTATGTACAGGAATATAACTACTATAATACTGCCCCCTATGTACAAGAATATAAATACTATAATACTGCTCCTATGTACAAGACTATAACTACTATAATACTGCTCCTATGTACAAGACTATAACTACTATAATACTGCCGCTATGTACAAGAATATATCAACTATAATACTGCCTACTATGTACAAGAATATAACTACTATAATACTGCTCCCTATGTACAAGAATATAACTACTATAATACTACCCCTATGTACAAGAATATAACTACTATAATCCTGCTCCTATATACAAGACTATAACTACTATAATACTGCCCCCTATGTACAAGAATATAACTACTATAATACTGCTCCTATATACAAGACTATAACTACTATAATACTGCTCCTATGTACAAGAATATAACTACTATAATACTGCTCCTATGTACAAAAATATAACTACTATAATACTACTCCTATGTACAAGAATGTAACTACTATAATACTGCTCCTATGTACAAGACTATAACTACTATAATACTGCCGCTATGTACAAGAATATAACTACTATAATACTGCTCCTATGTACAAGAATATAACTACTATAATACTGCTCCTATGTACAAGACTATAACTACTATAATACTGCCTACTATGTACAAGAATATAACTACTATAATACTGCTCCTATGTACAAGAATATAACTACTATAATACTGCTCCTATGTACAAGACTATAACTACTATAATACTGCCGCTATGTACAAGACTATAACTACTATAATACTGCTCCTATGTACAAGAATATAACTACTATAATACTGCTCCTATGTACAAGACTATAACTACTATAATACTGCCTACTATGTACAAGAATATAACTACTATAATACTGCTCCCTATGTACAAGAATATAACTACTATAATACTGCTCCTATGTAAAAGAATATAACTACTATAATCCTGCTCCTATATACAAGACTATAACTACTATAATACTGCCCCCTATGTACAAGAATATAACTACTATAATACTGCTCCTATGTACAAGAATATAACTACTATAATACTGCCTACTATGTACAAGAATATAACTACTATTATACTGCTCCCTATGTACAAGAATATAAATACTATAATAATGCCCCTATGTACAAGAATATATCAACTATAATACTGCCTACTATGTACAAGAATATAACTACTATAATACTGCTCCCTATGTACAAGAATATAACTACTATAATACTGCTCCTATGTACAAGAATATAACTACTATAATCCTGCTCCTATATACAAGTCTATAACTACTATAATCCTGCCCCTATGTACAAGAATATAACTACTATAATACTGCTCCTATGTACAAGAATATAACTACTATAATACTGCCTACTATGTACAAGAATATAACTACTATTATACTGCTCCCTATGTACAAGAATATAACTACTATAATACTACCCCTATGTACAAGAATATAACTACTATAATACTGCTCCTATGTACAAAAATATAACTACTATAATACTGCCCCAATGTACAAGAATATATCAACTATAATACTGCCTACTATGTACAATAATATAACTACTATAATCCTGCTCCTATGTACAAGACTATAACTACTATAATACTGCCCCCTATGTACAAGAATTTAACTACTATAATCCTGCTCCTATATACAAGACTATAACTACTATAATACTGCCCCCTATGTACAAGAATATAACTACTATAATACTGCTCCTATATACAAGAATATAACTACTATAATACTGCCTACTATGTACAAGAATATAACTACTATAATACTGCTCCCTATGTACAAGAATATAACTACTATAATACTGCTCCCTATGTACAAGAATATAACTACTATAATACTACCCCTATGTACAAGAATATAACTACTATAATACTGCCCCTATGTACAAGAATATATCAACTATAATACTGCCTACTATGTACAAGAATATAACTACTATAATACTGCTCCTATGTACAAGACTATAACTACTATAATACTGCCCCTATGTACAAGAATATAACTACTTTAATACTGATCCTATATACAAGAATATAACTACTATAATACTGCCTACTATGTACAAGAATATAACTAACATAATACTGCTCCCTATGTACAAAAATATAACTACTATAATACTACCCCTATGTACAAGAATATAACTACTATAATACTGATCCTATATACAAGAATATAACTACTATAATACTGCCTACTATGTACAAGAATATAACTACTATAATACAGCTTCTATGCACAAGAATATAACTACTATAATACTGCTCCCTATGTACAAGAATATAACTACTATAATACTACCCCTATGTACAACTATAATACTGCCCCATATGTACAAGAATATAACTACTATAATACTGCTCCTATGTACAAGAATATAACTACTATAATACTGCTCCTATGTGCAAGAATAGAACTACTATAATACTGCTCCTATGTACAAGAATATAACTACTATAATACTGCCCCTATGTACAAGAATATAACTACTATAATACTTCCCCATGTACAAGAATATAACTATTATAATACTGCTCCTATGTACAAGAATATAACTACTATAATACTTCCCCATGTACAAGAATATAACTATTATAATACTGCTCCTATGTACAAGAATATAACTACTATAATACTTCCCCATGTACAAGAATATAACTACTATAATACTGCTCCTATGTACAAGAATATAACTACTATAATACTGCTCCTATGTGCAAGAATAGAACTACTATAATACTGCTCCTATGTACAAGAATATAACTATTATAATACTGCTCCTATGTACAAGAATATAACTACTATAATACTTCCCCATGTACAAGAATATAACTATTATAATACTGCTCCTATGTACAAGAATATAACTACTATAATACTTCCCCATGTACAAGAATATAACTATTATAATACTGCTCCTATGTACAAGAATATAACTACTATAATACTTCCCCATGTACAAGAATATAACTATTATAATACTGCTCCTATGTACAAGAATATAACTACTATAATACTGCTCCTATGCACAAGAACATAACTACTATAATGCTGCTCCTATGTACAAGAATATAACTACTATAATACTGCTCCTATGTACAAGAATATAACTACTATAATACAGCTTCTATGTACAAGAATATAACTACTATAATACTGCTCCCTATGTACAAGAATATAACTACTATAATACTACCCCTATGTACAACTATAATACTGCCCCATATGTACAAGAATATAACTACTATAATACTGCTCCTATGTACAAGAATATAACTACTATAATACTGCTCCTATGTGCAAGAATAGAACTACTATAATACTGCTCCAATGTACAAGAATATAACTACTATAATACTGCCCCTATGTACAAGAGTATAACTACTATAATACTTTCCCATGTACAAGAATATAACTATTATAATACTGCTCCTATGCACAAGAACATAACTACTATAATACTGCCCCTATGTGCAAGAATAGAACTACTATAATACTGCTCCAATTTACAAGAATATAACTACTATAATACTGCTCCAATGTACAAGAATATAACTACTATAATACTGCTCCTATGTACAAGAATATATCTACTATAATACTGCCCCTATGTACAAGAATATAACTACTATAATACTGCTCCTATGTACAAGAATATAACTACTATAATACTGCTCCTATGTACAAGAATATAACTACTATAATACTGCTCCTATGTACAAGAATATAACTACTATAATACTGCTCCTATGTACAAGAATATAACTACTTTAATACTGCTCCTATGTAGAAGAATATAACTACTATAATACTGCCCCTATGTACAAGAATATAACTACTATAATACTGCTCCTATGTACAAGAATATAACTACTATAATACTGCCCCTATGTACAAGAATAAAACAACTATAATACTGCCCCCTATGTGTTATGATCCTAGAGGCAAGGATCGCAGGTCGGACTAGCTAAGTAACTGAACAGACTACTAGCTCTGGGGAAGTGGTAACTAGATTGACCACAACCTGATCCTATCCGCAAACAACTATAGGCAGCCGTGGAACGTTACCTAAAAATCCTAGACGTCTCGTCACGGCCTGAGAAACTGACTATTCCTGGAGGGAAAGTAAGTCCTCACTTGCCTCAGTGGAATGACCCCAAAGGTATAGAATAGCCCCCCACAAATATTAACGGTGAGTTAAGGGGAAAGCACAAACGCAGAGATGAAATCAGATTTAGCAAATGAGGCCTGCTAATACTAGATTGCAGAAATTAGGAAGGAAACTGTGCGGTCAATAAAAAAATATTCAATATATCCACGCAGAGATTGCTCAAGCCCGGGGCGGGGGGGGGGGGAAGCAACTCCGTACCCCAGAGCTTACCAGCAAAAAGAAATCACATGTTAGCAAGCTGGACTAGACTCATCATACACAGAAATCATATTGCAGGCAGATGAGCAAAAAATATTCAAACAGAACTTAGCTTATCCTGAAGAGGCAGAAAACGAGATAATCAGGAGTAATCAGAATAGCACTGAATACATTGACAGCCGGCAACAAGTGGAAGTGAAGCAGAGCTAAATAGGAGCCTCCCTGGTGAATAACGAGGCAGCTGATCCAGCAGACCCGCAGGATAATAAACCAAACCACCAGGGGGAGCCAAAAAACCAAAGTCACACAATACCATCTGTGACCACAAGAGGGAGCCTGAAAACGGAGTTCACAACACCTATGTACAAGAATATAACTACTATAACACTGCCCCTATGTACAAGAATATAACTACTATAACACTGCCCCTATATACAAGAATATAACTACTATAATACTGCTCCTATGTACAAGAATATAACTACTGTAATACTGTTACCAGTAGACCAGTAATGACAACCAGTAATGACAACAATTAGTTACCATAAATTCAGCTACAGGTATGTAGGTGACCCAATCCTCCTGATTCTCAGACACAAAACACCTAAGGCTAGGTTCACATTGCGTTAGGGCAATTCGTTTAGCGCTAGCGCTAGCGGATTGCGCTAACGCAATGTTTATTTAGGGGCCGCGTTCAGGGGTCGCGTTAACGTCCCCGCTCTCGCAGATCCCCGATCTGCGAGAGCGGGGAACGGACCTCGGGCGCGCCGCGGACGCTGCAAGCAGCGTCCGAGGCGCGTCACAGAAGAACGGCACATCACTAGCGCAAGCCGAAAAAGGCACGCGCTAGTGATGCGCTGCAGGCGAAATTTACATTGCTGTCAATGGGTGCGCTAACGGACCCGTTGCACGGCGTTAATTGCGACATTTTCGCCGTGCAACGCTGTCCGTTAGCGATCACCCACTAACGCAATGTGAACCTAGCCTAAGATAAGTCTCAAGATTCTGGTTAACCAGTTTGCCCATTAGACTGTTGGTGAATTGCTGAAGAGAACGACAGATGGATCTCCAAACAAGTGCAAAATGCCCTCCAAAATTTGGAAATAAACTGCACTTCGGTTCTCGGCGGGGATGTCACGGTGGCTGACCCGGTCCGTGGCCCTAGGGGACGTCCGTTGTAAATGGGGGAAAGGTCTTTAAAGGGATAGTGTTCGTGACGCCACCTGTGGTATTCGGTCAGGGTGACCAACGCTGCTTAGGGGTCCGCTGGGGTGATGTTATGGCAGCTAGATGGTAGACCTTCCCACAGGTGAAGTGTATCCCCAGGGCTTCCCAGAGTGTAGATGGTGGATGGTGTGAGGCGCATTGAAGAACGAGGACACAAGGTCGCAGTCTCTTTACCTTTACTGAAGGCTTCAGTGTCCACAGTCCAGGGTACAGACCACAGGGTAGGCAGAGTCCGGCCGGTCTGAAGGCAAATCCAGAGTCCCCTTATCCAGGTGGAAATCAGTAGCCTTCCTCTAGCGCCTGGGTGTTGTAGTACCTCCCTGCTGAGCTTCTCGGTAAGGTTCTCACAACAGATGTTAGTGTCTCTTTCTCTCTCTGTCCCCCTGATGGAAGGATAGGACAAACCCGTATGACTGATGGCCTGAGGCTTTTTACAGGGACTCTAGCATGCCCCAGCCCCCACAAGTTGCCACCCTGCCTCCTCGGTATAAGGTCTGGCAGCTAATGTGGAATTAACTGTCCTGCCGGTCTCTGAAGTAAAGTGTAGAGATCCTTACTCCCTCGGTGTTCGGCTACCGGATTCCTGCACCTCAGAAAGGAGGCAGCCTTTTGCAGGGCAGAACTCCTTCTGGATTCCTCTCCTTTTGCTATGACTTCATTTCTCACCCTCCGCAATACAATACCCTTCTAATGCCTCTTCGTTAGGATGCTGCCACACGTGGGGCAGGCGCAGCTCCGTGGCCTTCTGTCTAGGCCTCTGACAGGATCCCACCCCTGTCAGGGACCCACTGCCTGAGAGGAGCTCAGATAGCAGCTCACTGGGTGAAGCCCAGCTCGCTTCTGCCTAACTTCCTGTCCAGCCCACCAGTTTTACCTAATTGTGAGGAGTGCCCTAATAGATGGCGGCCTGGAGTGTGAAGTGTGTTGTGTGGTTTGTGATACCTGGTAAAGAGATCTCCTTTATTGCCTCCAGACGTAATATCACTTTCCCTGGTGGAAGAACGACATTACTGCAACGACCAGGACTCTGGGGCGCTGCACCTGAGTCTGCCAATTTGCCACAGGATTGTGCAGAGCAAGCCAAGGAAGTCCAAGAACCACAGGAGAGGGCAGACCCTCTAGCACTTAACAGGCAATACCTTCTGAGTGCATGGCCCCTACCTGTAGATGTAACTCTCGGATGACTCGAGTAAAATACTCCTGTCTCAAGGGTGCAGAGTCGATGGCGATTATGGGGATAGGTCTGGACAGAGAATGTGGATTGAGGTCCGGGACCTAGACAAACCTATCGTCGATCAAGTTAAACTCGCCCCACTGTCCAGAAAAGCTGAAATATCCACCTTCGATTTGCCCAGATGGATTTCAGCAGGCAGAAAAAATTGTGTCCTACCCACCGAGGAAATATGTACCTGGGTTGATAACCTACCCTCAACATCGGGCTCCTTAGTTTTCCGTGACTGTTTACAGTGTGGTAGGGAAGGACACATGTCCTTTCTACCACAGTAAAAATATCTTCCCCTTTGCGCCAAACAACAGACAGTTCTCTAGAACGTGTTGCCCCACCCAACTGCATGGGTTCCTCAGATGACTCATGTAGCGCCCCCACTGCCGCAGGGCCGAGGGGTACCCGGTACCGGGCCTCTGAGTCTCTGCTCTGGGGTTGTCACGGTGGCTAGGCCCGGTCCATGACCCTGCTGAGGGGCGCCCAATGAAAGGTGTGGATAGTGGTGGTAGTGCGGTGCAGTGCTGGTCACAGTAAATAACGAGGACACCAGGTTGCAGTCTCTTTACCTTTTTGTTTACTGAAGGTTTGGAGGTACCCAATCCAGAGTACTGTTAACAGGGCTGGCTGAGACCGGCCGGTCCAACGGCACATCCGGAGCTCCCTTTTCAGGTGGGAATCAGTGTCTACCTTCTAGCGCCTGTGTGTTGTAGTCCTTCCCTCCTGAGCACCCCGGGATAGTCCTCACAACTGATTCTGTCTGTCTCTGATGTTCGTTCTCTCTCCGTCCCCCAGATGATATGGCTAGGACGCACCCGTATAACGGGGTAGGCCTGGAGTTCTTCCGGGACTCTAGAGTCGCCCCTCTCCCACAGCTGCCTCCGTTGTCTGCTTAGGTGTTTAAGTCAGACAGCCAACCTATAATTGGCTGCCCTGCCGTGGTTTGAAGTAATGCTTAAAGTCCCTTACTTTCTCAGCGTTCCGGCCACCGACTGTTTGTGCGGCGCCCCCTCCACCGCCGCAGGGCCGAGGGGTACCCGGTACCGGGCCTCTGAGTCTCTGCTTCTGGGGTTGTCACGGCGGCTAGGCCCCGGTCCTGCAACGACCAGAACTCTGGGGCGCTGCACTCCCCCCTGGTTAAACACAGTACTCCGGGACTGGGAAGAAAAACAACAATACAGATTAGTAAACAGACATACAATTTTGTTGAGTGCAAAACAATAAGTATACTTGAACAGGCTTCCCTTTATGGGAGGTGAGGACACTTTTAACGTTACAAACATAGTCAACATTATAAATTACAGGCTATACATAACTCCTGTTACCCAACCGGGTATTCTACTTAGTGCAAATTCTGGAACAATAAATTAACATTGCCTTAAGAAACATACACTCTTAGTTTACCAAAGGCCTTCCTATAATCACATTACAGGGTAGGGTAACTTCACATTCTCCTACTTTGAACCTGCAGGACCGCCTGTCCCTATGGCACCAGACCTACTGCCTCTCCTTTCTTTTACAGGACCGCCCCGTTCAGCCAGGGCCTACTGCCTTTCGCTACTATACATAGTATAGACATAACATTCCTTTCGTTTAAAGAACTCTGAGCCAGCTCTACTCGGCTCCTTTAAGGACTCACTCTCTAACCCCTACGGGTTCGCTTTCTGTCCTTAGTAACAAAGTAACTTTCTATGGGGACGCAGGGTTTACCTTCTATCCTCACCTTCATCATTACTTCTTTACTTTCAACTACGCAGATCTCTACTTCTACCCCTGCGGGCTCTCTGCATCTTTTCCTTTCACAAAACATTATTTTCAGATTTCACAGTTCAAACAATTTAAACACATATAACTTTTCATGTAAAACAGTTACATTCTTTTTCTCAAAGCATCATCATATTACCGTTCTAAAACAGTATCGCTTTCAAGTTCAATTCCACGCATCCCCTTTAAGAGGGGACCAAGCCTTTCTGAGGTAGCTCGTCTTCTCAGCCTACCAGTCCACGCAAAGGCTCCGGAATGGCATCTTCGCAAAGTGTCTTTTAACTAAAACCAGTAGGAAAGGTATCTTCGCAAAGTGTCTTTTAACTAAAACCAGTAGGAGGCACCCTTAAGAAGGTGCAACTATTTACAAGGAAGTTCGAATCATGCACAGTCCATGATTACTGCAGTTTGTGTAAAACTTCTGGAAAACAACAATAGTGACCCCGGGTCAACAAAGGGGTCACCTTTTAAAGTTTACCCTGGACGGGTTTAGCAACAAACAATCAGGAACAGTTAAAGGAAAACTATTTACATTTTTATAAAGCAATAAAATCTTACTGGGGTTCTGCGGAAGGCGACCTCTTATCCGGCCTCACCAGGCCAACAGATCGCACCGGTGAGCCAGGACGCCGTTCCGGTCCCAGTAATGATAAAATCCCTCGCCGGGAGGTCCTCCTTACTGGCAGACGCACACGTCCCTCCGGGGCACGGCAAGGCTGGGCTTCTCGGGGTTCCGTGGGGCCGGGCTCTGCTGCTTTCCCCACTGAATCAGCTCCTTCTGGTGTTCCGGCAGCAGCCTGGAGGGCAATGCATCGCTGCACGCCCCGCGCCATCCAGCCAGCGTCTCCCGTAGCCCTCCTCCAACGAGTGTAGGTGACGGCATCACCCGGCTCCAGATCGCGAGCGATCCTCCCGCTGCAAGGCTCCACCTCCTCCCGGTCTACGCGGACCTGTATCGGCTCCCCGATCTCTTGGATTACTCCCCTTCCGCACTGGGGATTAAAGGCCACCACCACACCCCAGTGTGATGGCGGGATCTCTGGAGCACTAACTAGGTCGACCGGTTCTGTAGGATGGGGCCGGCTCCGCCATGCTGCTATCAGACGCCGTAAGTGCTCAGCATCCGGCATGATTTTCAGGCCCGGTGCGGGTAGCGTACCTTCCGCCGCGGCCGGGTAAGCAGCAACAGGAGACAACTTGATCTCAGTGGGCTGGCCCACCCGGGTGAGGACACGGGCATCAGCCTTCAGGCGGCGGGCCAGCTGTCGGGCCTCGGCTGCAGCCACACATTCTCCGGACAGTGGCACAGGGGGTCGGCCCAACAGTGGCTCGGTGAGGGTCAGACCCCGCAGCGTTGGCGTTTCAGAGCCTATCCCAGCTTGTGCGGCCTCGGACTGGGCCGGGTCAGCTCCGCGCTGTGCTCCTGGTGCCGCCATTTCTTGTTCTTTTCCCGCGTCTTCCTCCCACGGTCTCTTCCGTGGGCGGCCCCGTCCCCATGGTCTCCACCCTCCGACCAAGATCAGGAGGCGTACCTCGGCTGTTGACGGGCACGTCCTCAGGACACAGAAATACTTAGACTGGGCGGCCATTGCTGTTCGCGCTCTCCAGCTTGTCTACGCCCACTCCACGCCCCTCTTCTCTTCCTGTGCTCTCCTCAGCGCTACAATGGCGGCGGATTTTGGCGGCAAATGGCACAACACACAGTCCTCTCAATAAAGTACAGTTCAAGCACAGTAAATCACAGTCTCTAGGCACACATGACCTGATTCTTCAGGCTTAAGTAGATCCTGTTCGTGACGCCAAGTTCTGCGGCGCCCCCTCCACCGCCGCAGGGCCGAGGGGTACCCGGTACCGGGCCTCTGAGTCTCTGCTTCTGGGGTTGTCACGGCGGCTAGGCCCCGGTCCGTGACCCTGCCGTGGGGGGCGCACAGTAAAATGCAAGGTGTGGATGTTGGTAGTAATGATAGCGGTGCAGTTGTGGGGGTGCAGGTCGCAGTAAATAACAAGGACACCAGGTTGCAGTCTCTTTACCTCTTTACTGGAGATCTCTGAGTCCTCAGTCCAGAACACGGTTCACCAGGCTACGCAAGTCCAGCCGGTCCAATGGCACCTCCAGAGTCCTCCTCTCAGGTGGAGATCTGTGCCTTCCTTCTAGCGCTATGTGTTGTAGTCCTTCCCTGCTGTGCTCACGGAAAGTGACCCCACAACGGTTGTGTCTGTTTCTTAAGTTCCCTCACAACTCGATTTGATGTTCCTCTGTAATCCACCCCTTCCCTGTATTCAGGTTGGAATGGCACCCGTTTGTCAGGTAGGCCTGGAGTTCTTCCGGGACCCTAGAGACGCCCCTCTCCCGCAATTGCCCCCCAAGACTTCATAGGTGATATGTGGTAGACAGCCCGCCTGAGACCGACTGTCCTGCCGCTGTTTGGAGTATGGCTTGAAGCTGTATTCTAATCCACTCCCTCGGCGTTCCGGCCACCGGTATTGCGCCTCAGCAGGGTGCTGCCTCTTTCAACAAAACCCCTGCTGGTATTCTCCTTCTGCTTGATCTCGTTTCTCACTCAGCACAATCTGCCTCGCTTCTAGTCCTTTCTTGGGCACCGCCGCTAAGCTGAGCAGGCACGGTCCCGTTACGTTCTCTCAATGCCAAGCCTCTGCCAGGATCCCACCCCTGGCAGAGACCCTACAGTCTCTCCCTTCACAACACCCTCTGCCACAGGGTGTTGCTCTGTTCAATCCCGTCAGCGTTCTCTTCTAACTTCCTGCCTGACCCCCAGTTTACCCACTATGGTGGGGAGTGGCCTAATGAATAGCACCCTTAGCTCCCCCCGGAGGCCCTGCTGTGAAACATATTGGTGTCTGTGATACCTGATTGGAGGAACTCCTTCAGTGCCATCGAACGTACCATGGCTCCCCTTAGTGGCAGAGCCACAGTACTGCAACGACCAGAACTCTGGGGCGCTGCATTTGCGCCTCAGAAGGATGTTGCCTCGATCTACAGCACGACTCCTTCTGGTCCTATCACCTCTTTGCTGTATTCCTGTTTCTTCTCACTTTTTGTCCTTTCTTGGGAATCTGTCAGGATCCCATCCCTGACAGGTCCTCTCTCTAGCTCTTCCCAGTTACTTCTCCCTGTCTTCCTGTCCAACCCCCAGTTTTACCAGAGTGTGAGGAGTGGCCTACTAGATAGAACCACTCCCCCTGGTGGCCGGAGTGTGAAGTGTAGTGTGAGTGTTACCTGGTCAGGTGAACTCCTTTAGTGCAGTCAGACATAACATCACTCCCCTTAGTGGCAGAGCGACATTACTGCAACGACCAGGACTCTGGGGCGCTGCACTCCCCCCCGGTTAAATCCAGTACTCCTGGACTGGGAAAACAAGAACAACAATACGTGTTAACAGGAAACACACAACAATTTGAAATATCATACACAATTAAACGTAACAGTGCTTCCCTTTATGGGAGGTGAGGACTTCTTGAACGTTACGAAAGTTAGGTCATGCACAGTTTATGACTCTCTGTTCAGTGGTTGAAACAGCGGGGACCCCGGGTAAACAAAGGGGTCTCCTTTTAGAAGTTTTTGGAGCAATTCACTGTCCATTACTCTGTTGTCCATTTTTAAAACCTGTAACAGAAGATATGCACACAAACATTTTCAACTAAATAGCAGCCCTCATTAATACCTCCAAGTTTTGTAGCGGAGGGGAGTTTGATTCTGAGTGCTGCGTGTGGACCTTCGCAGCGCAGTGGTCGCTATTGACCTAACAGGGCCCGCTATGCTTGCTACCGCTGGTGTAGTGCACTGTCTTCTGGCTACACTTCTAGTGAGTCTGGGTAGCACTGGCAGGCTAGAGCTCTCAGGGCTGCTGCCACCAACAGTGGGTACGGCAGGCTCGCCGATAGCAGAGGGAGGATTTGCCATTTCAACGGTCGGCACAGCATCTTCAGGTAGGGCTTGTTGGCTGCGGGGCCAGATGATCTGGTACCACCATTGTTTCTGGTGGGTTCGGCTGGTGGAACGTTAGAACAGGTACCACGACGGCCTGATTTATCTGAGTCCAGGACTGGGGAAAGTCACCAAGGACAGTGTGGATCATCTTCTCCTTTTCTACAGGTGGGGAGGTTCCTGGATCCATTTCCCTCGCTCTCAGCTTATCAGGGCAGGCTTTAAGGTGGTCCCTGGATATCACCGTCGAGGTCTCCCCTCCATCCTTGCTGATGAGGCAAACCTTCGTGTTGTCAAAATCGGATGGCAGGACGGTATACGGTTCTGCTTCCCATTGGTCGTCGAGTTTGTGTAGCCTCCTCTTTCGTTTGAGTACGTGCTCACCAGGTGGCAAAGGAATTGCAGGGGCATGCTGGTTGTAGTCCCATTCCTGCTTCTGCCTGGCCTGAGCAAGGCTTCTTTCCACGCATTCTTGTACCTTGCGGTACCTTTGCCGCCTCTCGGTATCCCAATCGGCATCTGGCGATGTGTCTTCGGGGGTTAGGACCCCCATGTCCAGATCAACGGGTAACTTGCTAGACCTTCCTCGCATTAGGTATGCTGGAGTGCAGTTGGTGGAATTTACTGGGATGTGATTATATATGTCCACCAAGTCAGGCAACTTCGTTGGCCACAGGCTCCGTTCCTCTACGGGCAAGGTCTTTAGTAAGTCGATCACCACCTGGTTCATCTTTTCGCACATCCCATTGGTTTGGGGATGGTATGGTGTGGTTCTGATCTTCTTACACCCGTACAGTTGGCAGAACTCTTGGAACACCTCCGCTTCGAATGCTGGTCCCTGATCGGTCAGTACCTTCTCCGGGTAGCCATGGGGCCTACAAAAGTACTGCTGGAAAGCCTTGGCGGCCGTCCTGGCCGTTAGATCCTTGACAGGCACAACCACCAAAAATCTGGAGTAGTGATCCACAATGGTAAGAGCGTAGACATAGCCTGACCGGCTAGGTGTCAGCTTCACATGGTCCAGCGCGACCAGTTCGAGCTGCTGCCTGGTGATGATAGGCTGCAAGGGAGCCCGTTGGCTGCCACGGTCCCTCCTGCGTAGGCTACATGGACCGCACTCTCGACACCACTTCTCAATGGCTCTCTTCATGCCAATCCAATAGAACCTCCCTCGGAGTAGCCTCTCCAGCTTCTTCCACCCGAAGTGTCCGGCTACATCGTGGTAGGCTCCTAGAACCATGGGCGCATCTCGCCTTGGCACTACTATCTGCCATACCAATTCATGAGTACGTGGGTCGATGCTTCTCCGGCACTGCTTGCCATCATGGATAAACAGTTTGCTTCTCCCCTTCTACAGCTGTTGGGTCTCCTGTAGATCATCTGGGCCGGGATGCAATCCTGCCTGCGTCAAGAGCTCTTTCACCCGACGGACCGCGGGGTCACCATCCTGGGTTTCCGCCTATCCGTGATGGGGCAGGGGATTCAGCATGGCATCCGGTTGATTCTTGTGCCTGTCCTTCACATGATGGGAGTTCTGAGTGGCTTTGGGGCAATGGAATACAGGCAGCTCCACCTCTTCAAGTGCCTCCGGGTCTTCCCCCGTTTCTGGCCAATTGGGCATTCGAGACAAGGCATCGGCATTTGCATTCTTGCGTCCTGCCCGGTACTTGATGGTGAAGTCGTAGTTGGACAGCCGGGCCATCCACCGCTGCTCCAAGGCCCCGAGTTTGGCGGTATCCAGATGCGTTAGCGAATTGTTATCCGTGAAGACGGTGAATTTTGCCGAGGCCAGGTAGTGTTTGAACCTCTCTGTCACTGCCCAGACGATGGCAAGGAATTCCAGCTTAAAGGAACTGTAGTTGTCAGGGTTCCTTTCCGTGGGACGAAGTTTCCTGCTGGCGTAAGCGATTACCCTCTCCTTGCCTTTCTGGACCTGGGACAGCACGGCTCCCAATCCTACAATGCTGGCATCCGTGTACAGCACAAACGGTTGGTCATATTCGGGGTAGGCCAGTACCTCTTCTCCCGTCAGTGCCGACTTTAAGCAAGTGAAGGATTCCTCCAACCCCCCGTTCCAATCAAATGGGGTGTTCCTCCCCTTGGTCTTCTTTGATTGGCCCACCAACAGGTTTTGCAAGGGCGCGGCTTTCTTGGTGAAGTCCTTAATGAACCTCTAGTAATAGCCTACCAGCCCGAGGAACTGCCGGACTTCATGGAGGTTGCTGGGCTTTGGCCAGTCCTGGATCACCGTGACCTTGTCGGGGTCTGGGGCCACTCCTTTGGCGCTCACCACATGGCCCAAGTACTGCACTTTTGGTTTCAGCAGATGACATTTGGACGGTTTCACCTTTAAGCCAAAGTTGGACAGGGCTTCAAACACCTCAGCCAGGTGCTTCAGATGGTCTTCGTAGGTCTTAGAGAAGACAATGACATCATCCAAATACAGCAGTACGGTTTCAAAGATCTTGTGCCCCAGACAGCACCCCATCATCCTCTGGAACGTTCCCGGGGCATTGCACAATCCGAAGGGCATGTAGTTGAATTCGCAGAGACCCATCGGTGTCATGAAGGCCGTCTTTTCTTTGTCCGCCTCCGCCACGGGAACCTGCCAGTACCCACTGGTGAGATCTAAGGTAGAGAAGTAGTTAGCAGATTTTAAGGCAGCCAGAGACTCCTCTATCCTGGGCAGTGGGTATGCATCCTTATGTGTAATGCGATTCAACTGCCTGTAATCAACGCACATCCTCATTGTGCCATCTTTCTTTTTAACAAGGACTAATGGAGCTGCCCAGGAGCTACAACTGTCTCTCACCACCCCAGCCTCCTTCATTTCTCGCAACATGTCCTTGGCACACTGGTAATGAGCTGGGGGTACAGGGCGGTATCTCTCTTTTATGGGCCGGTGATCTCCCGTGGGGATGTGATGTTGGATCCCTTTCACCTGTCCAAAATCTAAGGGGTGTTTGCTGAATACCTGCTCGTACTCGTGAACCACCCTGTAGGCCCCCTGTTTCTGATGGGCTGGGGTAGAGTCAGTGCCCACATGCAATTCCTGACTCCAATCTTTCGAGTGCCCTGCAGAACCGTTGTCCTCCGCCACGTTTGACGGGACCAAGGGTTCAGGTGTCTGTATCACACTATTATTGACAACGAACAGTTTAGCGAGCGTGGCATACTTGGTGAGGTGAACCTCTTCCTCCCCACAATTGAGGACACGTACGGGCACCCTCCCTTGGCGGACGTCGACCACCCCCCGGGCTGTCAGGATAGTAGGCCTATTGTCTGAGTATACGGGTTCTACCAAGGCCTGGTAGTCCTTACCCCTGAGGCCTATGGCTGCCCGACACCATATTAACATCTCACTCCTGGGGGGTATCGCGATGGGGTTTGAATCACTCACAGTGACACAACCAATCTCACCACCAGTCAGCTCTACCTGCTGTCTCTGCATCAGAGCTCTGATTTCTTTTTGCAGGGCACGTTGTTCACTATGGCCAGCGGTTTCTGCTACCTGTTGCAACAAAACAATAACTTCTGCAAGACAATTTTCTATAACATTAGTACCGATGGTCATCATGGGATTACATTCACGGCGGTCAATATCAACAATTACAATCCCTTGGGCCTTCAGTTCCACCCGCCCCACCTTGATGGTGACCTCTGTGGAGATCAGACTGAACCAAAGAATCCATCTTGTCTTCCTCCTGAGAAATCTGGTTTACAACAGGAAAATTGAGCAAACTTGACATTTTCTTTTATGGAAAGTAATCACGCGCGCATTTCTCCTTGAAATTGTAGCCTTTCATCCACATACCAGATATTGTAACTTTTCACTAGAATAGATTTGCTTTGTAAGTGATTGTGAAATATGAGCGCTTGTGCGCATGTCTGTAAAATGTCTAACTTTTTACTATATAAAGAAGGGGCAGCGCCCAGTGAGGCAGGCGTGCTCCAGGGCTACCCCTGTTTATGACCACACAACCTTTGTGCTGCGTGTCATTTACTTGGATCCCTACATCCAGGAAGCCAGGGACGGAAGAGGACTCAACATTTCTTGGCGCCCGAACAGGGACCCGAGGCGAGAGTATCTGCTCGAGATTCACCTGCGGATACGGACAACGGAGATCTGGGATAATGGACGGCAAATGAACTGAAAAACCTGGCCAGGTAAGAGACATTATTAGTTCTCTTTTATCTGCCCTGTATTATCCGGAAGATCTCTACGAGCCGTGTCACGCTGGGTTAGTCTAGTAGTGAGTAGATACCTATAAAACTCGGGTTACCATATTGTATAGATTTATGAGTCTTGTCCCTGGCAGTATGTGAACAGTGTGAAGGTTGTGGCATGTTGTGAAAGAAGAGCAAAAGTACGTAGAACAATAAGCCAAAATATTTGGGACACAAGCCTTATACACGAAAGTCAGCCTAACTGGGTCATGTGGTTGCGTCCTTTCGGGGAGACCTCCGCCCATGCTTGACTCTAAGTGCTTGAAACCCTTTATTTCTGGATAAGGTTTGATAGAATGAGCCCAGGACGCGGACCCATGAGCCTGGGACAAGTATGATATCTGAAACTGAGAGTTTTGTGATCTGTATGGTGTTGCTAGGTCTGTTTGCATGTGCAATAGCACTCAAGTACGTTTTACACGTTAGAAAAAACGGAGCAGACAAGCCCTTCAATATTTTAGCTCCTTAGGAGAGAAGGCAACGAGACGCCACCAACAGAGGAAGTGGTTGTCCAAACGTCACCTAGGGTAGTCATAGCTAGTATTGGGACAAAATGGGAAATAAACAGACAAAAACCGTCTTAGGACAAGTGGAAGCAGCAGATATCATACAGGAAAGATGTGGAAAGACAGTCAGAAGACAGATTAGAAGGGTAAGAGAAAAATTGGGAATTTCAGAAGCTCTAGTGTTTAGCACTGAATGGGAAAGAGCAAAGAGAGAGAGAGGAGGAATAATTAAAGATAATGGATGGGAAGACATCGTGCACTGCATGATACAAGTCTCAAAAACAGCGAGAGAAGAAAATTGGAAGTATGACCCAGATACTTCAAAATGGACTATGGGTAAGGGACAGTGTTGTGGTATCCCACCCCCTTACCTAGATCCAAATGCCCAATCATTTGTACCATCTGGAGGAGCAGAAGGAGGAAAACAATTTCCAGCCTTGTATCCTAGACTTAATGGGGTAGAAGGATGGATATGTCAGAATTGTGGTCAGCAAAATCCAGATTGGAGGAATGATTGCCTAGCCTGTGGTGCGCCTAGACATGGCACTGTACTTGCTCCTGTTAGGGTAGTACCAAGACCTTTTAGGGAACCAAATGCTGACGGGGTAATGGGAACTAGGTATCATCAAACTCGGCAATATTTCCCTTGGTCCCCTGCTGAAGGTATGTCTCTCTTGCATAACGCGCCAGACCCCACCCAGTTTCCAGTCAGATTTGCACAATATATACAGCAAATTATGCAGACTCACGCAGGAGTCTGGGCGGATGGAGAGGAATTATGTAGAATGAAAATGACTCCTGGTCTCTTCCAGGAATTACTGGCATATCTACAGGGACATAGGCCACAGGCAGGACAAGTGGGACAGGCAGGACAAGTAGGACAAGCAGGAGAAGGTGCCCTACAAACGGTAGAATCAGGCAATCAGTTCGTAGACCACTTAATAATTTTCATGAGGCAGAAACAGAGGCAGAGAGGAACAACGGGAGTGGTGGCTCAGAAACCTGGTCAATCAGTAGATGAGTATTATCTAGGGGTAGAAAATAGCTTTAGAGATGAAGGAATAGATCTGACCACTCCAGGAATGATGAGGTTAATTACAAAAACCTTCATAGATGGATTGTCTCCAAAAGTGAAGGAGAAACTTAAGGCCGCAACTCCTGATTGGAGAACCTTGGAAGACCCACACTTGGCTAGGCAAAAAGCCGTAGGGATAGAGTTGGATTTAAGAGAAAATCATAAGCCTGTCAGAATAGCGCAAGCAAACACAACAGGAGGGAGAGCAAGACACAATTTTCCTTGTCATTACTGCAAGAAACCAGGACATTTCCAGAGAGAATGTAGAAAGAAGCAGGCAGACATAAAATCAGGAAAATTTGTACCAAAGAATAAGCCCTCAGACATCCAACAGACATCCATAGTGGATGGTCCCATACCAGATTCAGATTGACTCAATGTGTTACAAACCTCCCTACCAGCTAGAAGACCTATGATACAGGTGAATGTAGGGGGGAGAGAGATTCCATTTTTGATAGATACAGGTGCAACTTCCTCAATTTTGAATCAAGATTTTCTTCCGAATCCGGAAGATATTTCACAACAAACAACTTTTGCTGAGGGTTATGATGGGGTAATTCGAACACTGCCATATACTGTGCCCCTAGAGGTCTCATTAGGACCTAAATGTTTTGCATCCAGATTTTTGTATGCCAGAGGTGCCCCAACATGTTTGTTAGGAACTGATGTCCTAAAGAAATTAGAAGCTAATATCAATTTTAGGGAAGATGGCACAGTTATGCTGACTATCCCTGATGATGCAGAAACATTAGAACAATATGTCAGAATTCAGGCTTTTGAGGATCATACTGAAGAAAAAGAGTACACCACAGATCTAGACCTCTCAATGGTCCCAGAAACACTGTGGGCACAGGGAGATACTGATGTAGGACTATTGCATATTTCTCCTGTAAAATTATCTGTGCAACCAGGAACTGTTCTCCCACAGCTCAGACAATACCCTGTGAGTGCCCAGCAGGAACTAGCGATCACAAAACAGATAGAGGAATATAGAGAGAAAGGAGTTTTGGTAGAGATACAATCACCTGCTAACACTCCTCTGTATCCAGTCAAGAAGAGAACTCTTGATAAGAGTTCTATGCCCAAATATCGTATGGTACATGATCTAAGAGAAATAAACAAAGTTCTAGATCCAATCACCCCAGTTGTACCCAATCCTCATACGTTACTATCACAGATACCAGCCAGTTCTCAAGTGTTTACTGTAATAGATCTTTCAAATGCATTTTTCTCGGTTCCTTTACACCAAGACAGTTGGCATTTGTTTGCATTTACATTTAAGGGCAAACAGTTGGCGTGGACACGCCTTCCACAGGGAATGATACACTCCCCTACTCTTTATTCAAATGCCCTACAAACAGTCCTCCAGAGGTTTGAACCTGAATCACAGGTAGTAATTTTGCAGTATGTGGATGACCTACTACTTTGCTGCCCAGACCTAGAAACTGCAGAAAGGTCCACTGTAAGTTTACTATGTTTTCTAGAAAAAGAAGGGTGTAAAGTGAATAGACAAAAGCTACAAGTTTGTCAGACCAAAGTGGTCTTTCTAGGTCATTGCATTTCTCAAGGTAAAAAGCATCTTACACCTCAAAGAACTGAAGCAATAAGACAGATGAATGAGCCTAGAAATCATAAACAGCTACGAGCATTTTTAGGAATAGTGTCTCATTGTAGACAATGGATTATACATGCCAGTCAACTAATGCAAAAACTGTATGACTGTGTAAAAAGTGAACCTTATTTGTTGACAAAAGAAGGTCAGATTTCGTTCCAACAATTAAAAGATGCCCTTGTTTCAGCTCCAGCGTTAGGGCTACCAGACTACACCAAACCATTTCAGCTTATGGCTGCAGAAGTTGATTCTCATGCTACAGGAGTTCTTACCCAGAAGCATGCAGGGAAACAAAGACCAATTGCATATCTTTCAGCAAGGTTAGATCCAGTAGCTAGGGCAGCGCCAACCTGTGTACGTGTAGTTGTTGCTGTCTCACTATTGTTGGACAAAGCATCAGAAATTGTCCTAGAGTATCCACTCACAGTTCAAACTACACATGATGTTTATGGGATATTAAACCAGGTCCAACCAAAACACATTTCCATGGCCAGACATTTGCGGCTACAGTGTTCTTTGCTGCTCCCCTCTACTATCACATTTGCAAGGCTTCAGACTCTCAATTTAGCTACACTGCTACCTCTCGAGTCTGAAGGGGGGAATAAGGACACTGATCCACACGCAAATTTTTTCCCTACAGACACACATGATTGTACAGAGCTCATTTTACAAGAAACGGTAGGCTTACCCAATGTATCCGAAACACCACTTCAAAATCCAGATTTAGAGCTGTTCATAGATGGTAGTAGGTTTGCAGATGACACAGGTAACTTTCATACAGGGTATGCAGTTGTGTCAGAATCTGAAACTCTCAAAGCAGAACCGCTTCCACCGAAACAGTCTGCACAAGAAGCAGAACTAACAGCATTGATTGAAGCGCTAAAAATAGCTGAGAATCAGACAGTTAATATATACACTGATTCTAGGTATGCACATGGTATTGTGTTTGATTTTGGAGTAATCTGGAGAGCTAGAGGTTACATGACAGCGTCAGGACAACCTGTAAAACATGCTTCTCTGATCAAACTGATTTTAGAGGCTGTACAAGAAACAAAAGAAGTAGCAGTAATCAAGGTAGCTGCACATGTGAGACTCGACACTAGGGAATCTAGGGGAAATGATAGGGCTGATAAAGCAGCCAAAGCAGCAGCAGTCAAACCCTTACAACAGGTTCATACTGTAAACAGAAAATACTGAAGATAGACTGAGACAAGCACAGGAAGATGCAGGAGAAGAGGAGAGGGACAGGTGGAAAAAGGAAGGGGCAGAAGAACAAGCAGGAATTTGGAAGAAAGATGGACTAATATGTCTACCTAGAGCCTGGTACCCGATTGTAGTTGGTGGATTGCACCACCCTACTCATGTGTCTGCAAATGCAATGACACTACTGGCAAAGCAAGTCTGGTTGGCTCCAGGTTTTGGCAACTATGCAAGAGACTATTGTGCTGCATGCGTTATATGCCTGGCACATAATCCCGGACAGACAACAAAGACCCCTATGAAGCACCACGTCCGACCTCTCTACCCATTTCAGCGATTACAGATAGACTTTATCCAGCTGCCAAAAAGTAATGGGTATGAGTATGTGTTGGTGTGTGTGGACATGTTCTCGGGGTGGCCAGAGGCCTATCCAGTTCGGAAGGCTTCAGCTAAAAACACTGCTGTAAAGCTAGTTGCCGAACTGGTGCCCCGTTATGGTCTCCCTGAAGTGATCGAGTCAGATAGGGGTACTCATTTCACTGGAGAAATATTTCAAAATGTACTGAAAATGTTGGGTGTTGAAAGTCAGTTACACACTCCGTATCATCCACAAAGTTCTGGTAAGGTGGAACGCATGAATGGAACTTTAAAATTAAAAATACAGAAAGCCATGGCTGAAACAGGAAAGCCTTGGACAGAATGCCTTCCACTGGCCCTTTACTCAATACGCAATACCCCAAGGGGTAAGACTAAACTGTCTCCATATGAAATTTTGTTTGGCAGGACTGCCAATTTAGGATGTTATTTTCCACAGCAACTTGTGTTAAATATTGAGTCATTGACTTCTTATGTGCAAAATCTTCAGAAACAATTAACTAAGGTGCATGCACAAGTTTTTGCTTCCCTTCCAGATCCTGACAACACTGTAGGAAGTCACAAGTTGGAACCAGGTGATCAAGTCTATGTAAAAAGACACACCAGAAAGGCTCTTGAACCAAGATTTGACGGACCCTTCCAAGTCCTGTTGACAACACCTACATCAGTCAAGCTTGAAGGAAAGGCATCATGGATACATGCAAGCCATTGCAAAAAAGCAGGACAAAACTCATGATATTGATGTTAATAATGTTAACCTCAACGGAGGCATGGGATAGACTGAATTCTCTAGCCCCTTTGAACAATAGATTTGTACAACATCATAGAAAATTAGTACATGACTTGTTAAATAATACGCAACCCCTGGCAGATTGTTGGATCTGTACCCATTCACCAGTATCAGCCACAAGTATACCTTTTCTAGCAGTTCCCGTGTCAGTTGAAGAAATATTCGCTTGGCCTAATTGTTCAGACAACCTGGCCAACAACCAAACTGGTAATACTAGGCTGTGGAATACTACAATCGCCATACCAATTGTGGGATGGGTAGAATTTCCTTGGTGGCAGGGTAATCTCTCAGGGACTGGTACACATCTACAATATTTGGCCTATAAGGGTGGGGCCTGGGTACCTAGGAATAAGACTGGATTAACTAATTTAGGACAGGTCCCCACAGAAAATCTACAGCTCAGTTTCAGTACAACCGCCGATCCCTCTGATGCTTTCAAACCTGTAGTATTGGAAAGATACATACATAATAGAAAATGGGAACATTCTGAGTTGTTCCCCCAAGGTGATGCAAACAGTTGTACAAGTAAGCCAGGGAACCTGGTTTGTAATGAATCCGATGAGTATGTAAACGGAATGCCTGTATGTGGGAATCCCGCAGCCGGGTACTGTAGCCCCTTGGGACAAAAACCCTCTTGGTGTATGCTTCAGAATGTATCTAGTTTTGTGGATTTGGCTCACAGATTGGTATTGCAGCACTCAGCTCTATGGGATCTGCCTGAAGGTACATTTTGGATATGCGGAGAAGGAGCATATAAATGGCTTCCCGTAGGTATAAAGGGTACTTGTACATTAGGACGCCTAACCCCGGCTACTTTCATAATTTCAAATAAACAAGTAAATATGCAAGCCGTGCCCAAGCACACACTGTATAAAAGAGCTGCAGATAACTCACCACGCCCCTCGGGGAGGCCGCATATAGTACAAATGGGAATTCCCAACAAAATTGTTAGTACCATTTTTATTTATCCTATGTTAACACAAATGTGGGATAAATTAGTTAGAGCCACAGATTATCTAGATGATCAGATCTGGGATATATTGGATATACTAAACACTAGTATAGCTGTACAGAATCAGCTTATAATAGTCGTCAACCAACATACCCTGGTATTGGATTACCTAACTGCCTCACAAGGGGGTATGTGTCAAATCATTGGACCCACCTGCTGTCATTATATAAATCCGAATAGTACTATGAGTATGACATTTAAATTAAAGGACGTACAACGACTCAGAGATCAGTATGACAAAGACAATGACCAGAATAAGGATAGCTGGTGGTCAGATACCTTTTCTTTTCTCAACCCAGCCAACTGGTTCAGAGGGATTGGTGGGTGGGTTGCTGGGATTATGCAGAGCATTATACATATAGTTATGATTATTGTAATCATATATGTATTATTCAAGATTGTGCTCAAGGGTATCTCAGTATGCACCGATAAATTTTGTGTAATAGATGCAAGAGTATAAAGTTTTTATGTTATCTTTTAGTGATTCTAATTATTGCCGAACTAATTTTTGTTTTTATATTTTAGTATACTGCTGTATAAAGAAGAAAATGCATAGACTTTATGCAAGAATTTGTGATAGATTATAAAAGAATATGTCAAAGGGGGGAATTGTGGAGATCAGACTGAACCAAAGAATCCATCTTGTCTTCCTCCTGAGAAATCTGGTTTACAACAGGAAAATTGAGCAAACTTGACATTTTCTTTTATGGAAAGTAATCACGCACGCATTTCTCCTTGAAATTGTAGCCTTTCATCCACATACCAGATATTGTAACTTTTCACTAGAATAGATTTGCTTTGTAAGTGATTGTGAAATATGAGCGCTTGTGCGCATGTCTGTAAAATGTCTAACTTTTTACTATATAAAGAAGGGGCAGCGCCCAGTGAGGCAGGCGTGCTCCAGGGCTACCCCTGTTTATGACCACACAACCTTTGTGCTGCGTGTCATTTACTTGGATCCCTACATCCAGGAAGCCAGGGATGGAAGAGGACTCAACACCTCTTTATATCCCACTTGTGGTAACGGCTGACCATTACTGGCTATGATGGTGAAATCGTCATCGGGGCCACGAGTAATATCGGTGTCCTCCCAATACCGTTTATAAAGCACGTAAGGCATAGTCGTCACCTGAGAACCGGTGTCCAGCAGAGCATTCATGGGGATACCGTCGACCACAACAGGAAGAACTGGTCGCCCTCCAACGTATTTGGCTCTCCAATGCTGCGGGCCTGATCGTCCTACTCCTGGGGGTTGGGCCTTTGCCCCAGGGGTTGCTCATTTAAAGGACAGTACCTTGCAAGGTGGCCCACCTGGTGACAGCGGCGGCAGATGGGTCGTCCGTCCGGATGGAAGCGATCGCTGTCCCGGCCTCTGGTCGGTGGAGTCCTCCTCTGTCGCATCCAGGGGACATCTTCTGGTCTGGAGGCCAGCTGGATCTTCTCCTTGGGGGCCTCCTGTAGAGACTGCACCGTCCGGGCCAGGGCAGCAACTGTTATGATCCTAGTGGCTTAGGATCACAAATCTAACCAGCTAAGTAGAAAATAATAGGACGAGCTCTGGGGATGTGGTAACTGGACTAACCGCAAACCTGATCCTAACCGCACACACTATAGGCAGCCGTGGAACGTTTCCTGAAATCCTAGACGTCTCTTCACGGCCTGAGAAACTGACTACCCCTAAAGAGAAAGTAAGACCTCACTTGCCTCAGAGAAATCCCCCAGAGATATAGAAGCCCCCACAAATAATAACGGTGAGTTAAGAGGAAAAGACAAACGCAGAGATGAAACAGGTTAAGCAAATGAGGCCCGCTAACGCTAGATAGCAGAAAATAGCAAGGGATCTGTGCGGTCAGTAAAAAACCCTATGCAAAAATATCCACGCAGAGAATGCGAGAACCCCCACACCAACTAACGATGTGGGGGGAGCAACTCAGCACCCCAGAGCACCAGCAAGCAGGGAAATCACATATTAGCAAGCTGGACAAAAACTCATCATATACTAGGAAACATCTTGAACACAGATGAGCAAAAATAAGCAAACAGAACTTAGCTTCTCTTGGAGAGACTGATAACGGATGTAGACAGGAGCAATCAGAATAGCACTGAATACAACGGCAACAGGCAAGGAATGAAGGACCAGGTGGATTAAATAGGAAACCTAACTAGCAGATGACGAGACAGCTGATCCTGCCAGAAACCTGCAAAATAACAAAAAGAGCCACCAGGAGGAGCCCAAAGAGAGAACTCACACAGTACCACTCATGACCACAGGAGGGAGCCCGGAAACAGAGTTCACAACAGTACCCCCCCCTTGAGGAGGGGTCACCGAACCCTCACCAGAACCCCCAGGGCGATCAGGGTGAGCCACATGGAAGGCACGAACCAAATCAGCCGCATGAACATCAGAGGCGACAACCCAGGAATTATCCTCCTGACCATAGCCCTTCCACTTAACCAAATACTGAAGCCTCCGTCTTGAAATACGAGAATCCAAGATCTTCTCCACCACGTATTCCAATTCTCCCTCAACCAGCACCGGAGCAGGAGGCTCAACAGAAGGAACCACAGGCACCACATACCTCCGCAACAAAGACCTATGGAACTCATTATGGATGGTAAATGATGCCGGGAGGTCCAAGCGAAATGACACAGGGTTGAGGATTTCCAAAATTTTATAAGGACCGATAAAACGAGGTTTAAACTTAGGAGAAGAAACCTTCATAGGAACATAACGAGAAGACAACCATACCAAATCCCCCACACGAAGTCGGGGACCCACACAGCGACGACGGTTAGCAAAGCGCTGAGCCTTCTCTTGTGACAACATCAAATTGTCCACCACATGGTTCCAAATCTGCTGCAACCTATCCACCACAGAATCCACCCCAGGACAGTCAGAAGACTCAACCTGACCCGAGGAAAAACGAGGATGAAAACCAGAATTACAAAAAAAAGGCGAAACCAAAGTAGCCGAACTAGCCCGATTATTAAGGGCAAACTCGGCCAATGGCAAAAAAGTCACCCAATCATCCTGGTCAGCAGAAACAAAACATCTCAAATAAGTTTCCAAGGTCTGGTTAGTTCGCTCGGTTTGGCCATTCATCTGAGGATGGAAGGCCGACGAAAAAGACAAATCAATGCCCATCTTAGCACAAAAGGACCGCCAAAATCTGGACACAAACTGGGATCCTCTGTCAGACACAATGTTTTCAGGGATGCCGTGCAGACGAACCACATTCTGAAAAAATAACGGAACCAAATCGGAGGAAGAAGGCAACTTAGGCAAGGGCACCAAATGGACCATTTTAGAAAAACTATCACAAACCACCCAGATGACAGACATTCTCTGAGAGACCGGAAGATCCGAAATAAAATCCATGGAAATATGCGTCCAAGGCCTCTTAGGAACCGGCAAAGGCAAAAACAAACCACTGGCACGAGAACAGCAAGGCTTAGCCCGAGCACAAATCCCACAGGACTGCACAAAGGAACGCACATCCCGCGACAAGGAAGGCCACCAGAAGGATCTAGCCACCAAATCTCTGGTACCAAAAATCCCAGGATGACCCGCCAACACTGAAGAATGGACCTCGGAAATAACTCTGCTGGTCCATCTATCTGGGACAAACAGTCTCTCTGATGGACAATGGTCAGGTCTATCCGCCTGAAATTCCTGTAACACCCGTCGCAAATCTGCGGAAATGGCAGACAAAATTACCCCCTCTTTGAGGATACCAACCGGCTCAGAAACTCCAGGGGAGTCAGGCACAAAACTCCTAGAAAGAGCATCAGCCTTCACGTTCTTCGAACCAGGAAGGTATGAGAGCACGAAATCGAAACGTGAGAAAAACAAGACCAACGAGCCTGTCTAGGATTCAACCGCTTGGCCGACTCAAGATAAATCAAATTTTTATGATCAGTCAAGACCACCACACGATGCTTAGCTCCCTCTAGCAAGTGTCGCCACTCCTCAAATGCCCACTTCATTGCCAACAACTCCCGATTACCAACATCATAATTTCGTTCAGCCGGCGAAAATTTTCTTGAAAAGAAGGCACATGGCTTCATCACAGAGCAATCAGAGCTTCTCTGTGACAAAACAGCCCCTGCTCCAATTTCAGAAGCATCAACCTCGACCTGGAAGGGAAGAGAGACATCTGGCTGACATAAAACTGGAGCCGAATAAAACCGGCGCTTCAGCTCCTGAAAGGCCTCAACGGCCGCAGGTGACCAGTTAGTCACATCAGAACCCTTCTTGGTCAAATCCGTCAAAGGTTTAACCACACCAGAAAAATTAGCAATGAAGCGACGGTAAAAATTAGCAAAACCCAAGAACTTCTGAAGACTCTTAACCGATGTAGGTTGAGTCCAATCATGAATAGCCTGGACCTTGACTGGGTCCATCTCAATAGAAGAAGGAGAAAAAATAAAGCCCAAAAAGGAAACTTTCTGGACTCCGAAGAGACATTTGGAACCCTTCACAAACAAGGCATTGGCACGCAGGACCTGAAATACCATCCTGACCTGCTTCACATGGGATTCCCAATCATCTGAAAAGACCAAAATATCATCCAGATACACAATCATAAATTTATCCAGATATTCTCGGAAGATATCGTGCATGAAGGACTGAAACACAGAAGGGGCATTAGAAAGTCCAAAAGGCATCACCAAGTACTCAAAATGGCCCTCGGGCTTATTAAATGCTGTTTTCCATTCATCGCCCTGTTTTATATGCACAAGATTATACGCACCGCAAAGATCTATCTTGGTGAACCAACTGGACCCCCTAATCCGAGCAAACAGATCAGACAACAATGGCAAGGGATACTGGAATTTGACCGTGATTTTATTTAGAAGGCCCCCCACAAATAATAACGTTGAGTTAAGAGGAAAAGACAAACGCAGAGATGAAACAGGTTAAGCAAATGAGGCCCGCTAACGCTAGATAGCAGAAAATAGCAAGGGATCTGTGCGGTCAGTAAAAAACCCTATGCAAAAATATCCACGCAGAGAATGCGAGAACCCCCACACCAACTAACGATGTGGGGGGAGCAACTCAGCACCCCAGAGCACCAGCAAGCAGGGAAATCACATATTAGCAAGCTGGACAAAAACTCATCATATACTAGGAAACATCTTGAACACAGATGAGCAAAAATAAGCAAACAGAACTTAGCTTCTCTTGGAGAGACTGATAACGGATGTAGACAGGAGCAATCAGAATAGCACTGAATACAACGGCAACAGGCAAGGAATGAAGGACCAGGTGGATTAAATAGGAAACCTAACTAGCAGATGACGAGACAGCTGATCCTGCCAGAAACCTGCAAAATAACAAAAAGAGCCACCAGGAGGAGCCCAAAGAGAGAACTCACACAGTACCACTCATGACCACAGGAGGGAGCCCGGAAACAGAGTTCACAACAAGCAACGCTCTTGGTCAGCTCCTGCATCTGGAGGCGGAGTCCTGCAGGGGAGTCGTCCTCTAGGCTGTGGGCATCGGCCTCGGCGGCAATTGGGGCATCCGACGCCACCTCCTCGTGGTATGTGAGAGCGGGACGCCTGGGTGGTATTGTGCGGCTGGGTTGTCGCTCCTGCAGCACCTGGATAGCTTTATCCTTGAATTGCGCAAAAGTCAAGTCTGGATTCTGCATGGCCAGGAAGTGTAATTGGCCCCTTTGGTGACTGCACAGGAGCCCCTCAATGAACCGCTCTTTCAGGAGTTTATCCTCATCTTGCATGCTGCCGGGGTCACTCTGCTTAATGGCCCGCAGCGCCTCCTGGAGATTAAGGGCATAGTCCCGTAAGCTATCCTGCGGTCTCTGTTTGCATCCATAGAAAGTCAGTTTAATTTCTGTAGCAGTGCGGGTATCAAAGGTGGCTTTGAGCTTTGCAAAAACCTGCTGTGCAGTTCCCTTATCCGCGGCGGGCCAGGACTTCACTTCCCTCAAAGCCGCCCCGAAGAGTTGGCCGATTATCATATGAACCTTCTGTGGCTCCGTCAGGGGATAGAACTCGAGCAGGCTGCAGATTCCCTCTTTAAAATCAGTTAATGTGTGCGACTCCCCGGAGTATCGCGGGAGCCAGGCCGCTCCGGGCAGGTATGGCATAGAGAAGGGCATTATGGCCTTTGTGGTAGCGGCAGTGTCCGACTGGTTGATGGGGGCAGCGGGCTCTGTGGCCACCGGTGGCGATATTAGGGCCGCGGCTACATCCGCTAAGGGGACCGGAGCTGCCTCTGCGTTCACGGCTGCGACCGCCGCCTCCGCTTCCCCTGACTCGGACATGGCTGTCCCTTCCTCCCACTAACCTGCTGGAGGTTGGAGTTTCTCTTCCAGGGTTGGCACTTTACCGCGCTTTCTCGTTCCGCGCTTCTTTTGACCGGTTCCGCCCACAAAGCTAAGGCTCCTCCCTCCGTGCGCGGCAATGGCGAATTGTGGCGGGAACCCTTGGCAGCAATTGGCAATGCACAGTCTTTGCAATAAGTCACAGTCCAAGCACAACAAATCACAGTTCCAAGGCACACATGACCTGATTCCTCAGGCTTAAGTACATCCTGTTCGTGACGCCAAGTTGTAGCGCCCCCACTGCCGCAGGGCCGAGGGGTACCCGGTACCGGGCCTCTGAGTCTCTGCTCTGGGGGTTGTCACGGTGGCTAGGCCCGGTCCGTGACCCTGCTGAGGGGCGCCCAATGAAAGGTGTGGATAGTGGTGGTAGTGCGGTGCAGTGCTGGTCACAGTAAATAACGAGGACACCAGGTTGCAGTCTCTTTACCTTTTTGTTTACTGAAGGTTTGGAGGTACCCAATCCAGAGTACTGTTAACAGGGCTGGCTGAGACCGGCCGGTCCAACGGCACATCCGGAGCTCCCTTTTCAGGTGGGAATCAGTGTCTACCTTCTAGCGCCTGTGTGTTGTAGTCCTTCCCTGCTGAGCACCCTGGGATAGTCCTCACAACTGATTCTGTCTGTCTCTGATGTTCGTTCTCTCTCCGTCCCCCAGATGATATGGCTAGGACGCACCCGTATGACGGGGTAGGCCTGGAGTTCTTCCGGGACTCTAGAGTCGCCCCTCTCCCACAGCTGCCTCCGTTGTCTGCTTAGGTGTTTAAGTCAGACAGCCAACCTATAATTGGCTGCCCTGCCGTGGTTTGAAGTAATGCTTAAAGTCCCTTACTTTCTCGGCGTTCCGGCCACCGACTGTTTGCGCCTCAGAAGGATGTTGCCTCGATCTACAGCACGACTCCTTCTGGTCCTATCGCCTCTTTGCTGTATTCCTGTTTCTTCTCACTTTTTGTCCTTTCTTGGGAATCTGTCAGGATCCCATCCCTGACAGGTCCTCTCTCTAGCTCTTCCCAGTTACTTCTCCCTGTCTTCCTGTCCAACCCCCAGTTTTACCAGAGTGTGAGGAGTGGCCTACTAGATAGAACCACTCCCCCTGGTGGCCGGAGTGTGAAGTGTAGTGTGAGTGTTACCTGGTCAGGTGAACTCCTTTAGTGCAGTCAGACGTAACATCACTCCCCTTAGTGGCAGAGCGACATTACTGCAACGACCAGGACTCTGGGGCGCTGCACTCACACCAAGTTTCCCTTGGCTCCGGGTCTCTTGCACATTGGGTTATGTCTCTGGCGAAGATGGTGATCCACCTGGATTGCCAGAGACATGGCCACCTCAAGGGAAACAGGAGTCTCATACAGGGTTAAGGCATCCTTCATCCTTACTGATAGTCCCTCACTGAACTGGCTACAGAGTGTGGGGTCATTCCACTTAGTTAGTGTCTGTGGACCACCTCCGAAACTTGGAGCAATACTCCTCCACCGGTCGGTCTCCCTGCTGAAGCTGACAGTGTGGACTCAGCCAGAGAGACGCGGTCGTGGTTGTCGTATATAAGACCCAGCTCAAGAAAAAATTCCTCCACTGTCTGAAGTGATGGGGAGTCAGACAGGAGAGAGAATGCCCATGCTTTGGGGTGCCCCTGAAGGAGCGAGATTATTATCCCCACCCGTTGCTCCTCTGTACCTGAGAAAACAGGACGCAACCTAAAGTACACTTTGCAGGCCTCATTGAAAACAACAAACTTGTCACGTCCCCCAAGAAAACCTGTCAGGTAAAGAAGTCTTTGGCTCCACTATGGATTGCCTGGGAGTAACGGTCCCCAAACCTGATGTGTAAGGGTGCTGTAAAATGACAGTGCTTAGATCTGCCACCTCCAGGGTGAGCTGCTGCAGTTGCCCCGTCAGAGCAGTGATAGGATCTATAATGGATAAAAAAACGATTTGGTCAGAGCTAATGTCACAACTCAGCTGTCGGGTGTCCCAGGACCAGGGGCTCCTTCCCTGACCTTAAAACAAGGGGCGTCCTAGCTCGCACTGTTCCCCCGATTACTTCTGATGGTGTAGATGCCAGGGCCACGTATCTTGCCTTACCTCCTGAATCCGCCCTCAGTCTGTACTCTTCCCCCACCCAGGAAAGAGGGGAGTATTAGTGTACTGTAATACACCAACCAGACTAACAAGGTAATATGAATAGGGATAATGAAAAATACCAAACATACAAATATACACACATAAACAACAATGGTATGCACCGGGGAGTGGAGGTCGGGATTAAACCAAAGCATGAGAAGAAAGGGAATTATCACACACTTAAAACCTAACAACAGTCTCAGATAAATCCACCAAAAACGCCTTCTCCATTAACAACCACCAACAACCTCCAGCCATGCAGCATAAGCTATCTCTGACAATGAGTGCTAGCCAGGGCCCAGATTATATAGGAGATGGGAGTGGCTAACAGTGAATAGCTGAAAACCTTAGCTCCAAGAGCTCTCAACTGAGCAGATTAACCTCTGCACTGCCAAAAGAATTTAAAATGTTTAATATGAAGGTGAAGTGCTTCTAATCAGTACAGGAGTAGGAGAAGTCAGATGCTATGGTCTTCTGGCTCCTCTCTGTCGCGGTAAACCCGTGACTCTTATTCTAGTATCTATATTAAGGCCGGGTTCATACAGATCACTCGCAGACTGTGAATTATTTTATGTGAGTCTGTTTGTTGCAGGGAGAGTGCATGTTCTCCACCTTGTGGATTTTGCTGGAAGCCGTGTGACAAATAGTAGTGCTGCGATTATCCACAACTAGTGTTGAGCGATACTTTCCGATATCGGAAAGTATCGGTATCGGAAAGTATCGGCCGATACCGTCAAAATATCGGATCTAATCCGATACCGATACCCGATCCCAATGCAAGTCAATGGGACGAAAATATCGGAATTAAAATAAACCCTTTATAAACTTGTAGGTTCATTCTACATGAAGGAAAACAACTAAGAATAATGTAGGATGTATTGGGGGACGTGGCGGAGACATTAAAGGCACAGAGGTTTAGCCCAATGTAATAGAATAGCAGGATTTTGTTTTTTTTTATGACGTTCGGCGGTAGAAAGATTTTGACTATGTTAATTTTTTTTTTATTTTGTCAGATATTGATGTTTCACTACTTCCACGCCCTTCACCTTCTTTTTTACTTCTCCCACACTTTCTTCTTCATTATCCTCATCATCAGCTTCTTTGACATCAACTTCTTCACCTTATTCATCTTCTTCTTCATCTTCTACCTATTATTTTTTTGGTTACATTGTTCATATTCTTTTTATTTTACTATTATCTTCATCATATTCTACTTCTTCATCATATTCTTATTTGTGACAGGCATTCCCGTAGTTGTTATCTATAAAAGTTTGAAGATTACACCTTCCGTTCTGCCTGTCACAAAAGAGTTACATTTGTCCGCGTTCAGTTTGGCCTGCAGCATCAGGCTTTATCCAGGGGCACCACGAGGAGGAACGGACTCACCCCCATACACTGCTTAGTCTTCTTCTGCTTATAATTTAGATAATATTTTTTGCTCTGATATTTAGTGTTATGCTTAATGTTCTTCTGCTCTTTGTTCTGCAGCCTCTTGTTCTTCTGCTTCTCGGTCTTCCAGGTCGTCGTCGTCTCCAGGGTCGTCGTCTCCGGGGTCGTCGTCATCGGGGTGGTCTTCAGGGTCGTCGTCTCCGGGGTCGTCGTCATCGGGGTGGTCTTCAGGGTCATCGTCTCCAGGGTCGTCGTCATCACGGTGGTTGTCATCTCTGGTGTCGTCGTCATCTTAGGGGTGGTCTTCCGGGTCATCGTGTTTAGTCTCTTGAACTTGGAAATGTAGCAGAAGGTACAAGAAGGCTGAGAAAATGCCGAGAACCAGCTGATGGAACTGGAACTCGGATGGCTACCCGAAGGTCCAAGAGCCAATGGAACTACCGAGGACCAGCTGACGTTACTGGAACCCGGTTACTAAGCAGGAGGTACCCGTGCCTGAAAGCACTACCAAGGACCACCTGACGGTGGTGGAACTCGGATACCCAGAGGGAGGCACCTAAGCCAAAGGCTCTGCCCGGAACCAGCTGACGGTACTGGAACCAGGATGGGGAGCAGAAGGTACAAGAGCAAAAGACACTGTCGAGAACCAGCTGACGGTGCTGGAACCCGGATGGGTAGCCGAAGGTCCAAGAGCCAATGGAACTACCGAGGACCAGCTGACGTTACTGGAACCCGGTTACTAAGCAGGAGGTACCCGTGCCTGAAAGCACTACCAAGGACCACCTGACGTTGGTGGAACTCGGATACCCAGAGGGAGGCACCTAAGCCAAAGGCTCTGCCCAGAACCAGCTGACGGTACTGGAACCAGGATGGGGAGCAGAAGGTACAAGAGCAAGTGTCTGCATGGCTTTTGCAGGACACGATGCCGGCTGCACAGCAGGGGAACAGCTGGCGGTGCTGAACCCCACTGACACATTGGCTGGTGTTTTTCTCTGTGCAGCTAGCAGTACCGGGCCCCAACTGGCGGTGTTAGAGCCCGGGGTCAGCAGGAGGAGGAGATGGAGCAGAGTGTAGGCCGAAGCCTGCACTGGCGGCAGCTTTGGGTCTGTTGTGTCTGCGTGGCTTTTGCAGGACACGATGCCGGCTGCACAGCAGGGGAACAGCTGGCGGTGCTGAACCCCACTGACACATTGGCTGGTGTTTGGCTCTGTGCAGCTAGCAGTACCGGGCCCCAACTGGTGGTGTTGGAGCCCGGGCTCTGCAGGGGGAGCAGAGTGTAGGCCGAAGCCTACTTGAACCAATTTCAAAGGTAACCTTTAACCCCCCCTCAGGGGTTACAAAGTAGAAGAGCCACAGCTTATGCAGCAGTAGTGCTGCACAAGTCAAAGGTTGCTCTTTTAATTTTGCTCCTTGCACACGCTGAATGAAACACGTATAACATTTAGCCCTTTATACAGTCAAACTGTGTTGGAGGCGCGAGTTCCCTTTGTAATGAGACGCAGCACAGATGTCAAGAATCCCACCTTGGTGCTGGGTGCAGCCTCCTGAGCATTGTTATTTGCTGTACAGGAGTCTGCGCTGTCGTGTTATCCCCCGGCCTAGCGCTGTTAGCGCTGCCCATCTTCTGACCTCATTTAATGTCGGCCGGTGCGGTTCGCGATGACCATGAATCCCAGCCCCGCAGTGTCTTAACATTGTTAAAACACTGCGGGGCTGGGATTCATGGCCTGGCGCAGCACATATGTTCGCCTCTCGCACTCGGGTCCTTACACCCGCTTCAGACTGTGCGGCGTCAGCTGATCCCTTATCGCATGCCGCGGCCATGAAGCCGCACAGTCTGAAGAAGGCGGAAGGAGATGAGGGACAGGCGAAGTGATGCACCGCTCATGCCCATCAATCACACCCTCGCAGTCCCAAGAAATAAGACACCGAGGGGCGTTGTGTGGGTCAGGGCGACCGCAGAGGCGCAGGCAGCCAAACAATGATGCCAGAAGACGGGCAGCGCTACCAAGGGGGTTGCAGCGTGTCATTACAAAGGAAAGTCACACCACCGGGACGGTTAAATGGTCACACAGAGGACACATTTTAGACGTGTTTTCAGTTCCACATGTGCGAGGAGAATACGTTTATGAGCCACCTTGCACACATGCAGCATTACTGTCGTACAAGGTGGCTGTAAAACGTAAAAACGCCTGGGGGAGGGGGGACAGGTTTCCTTCAATTTCAGTTCTTGTGTCTGCGTGGCTGTTGCAGGACACGTTGCCGGCTACACAGCAGGGGAACAGCTGGCGGTGCTGAACCCCACTGACACATTGGCTGGTGTTTGGCTCTGTGCAGCTAGCACATCTGGGCCCCAACTGGTGGTGTTAGAGCCCAGGGTCAGCAGGAGGAGGAGAGGGAGCAGAGTGTAGGCCGAAGCCTGCACTGGAGCAAGTTGAAAGGGAAACTTTACCCCCCCCCAGGCGTTTGTAGCTGAAAGAGCCATCGTGTACAGCACTAATGCTGGAAAAGGTAAACTTAGCTCTTTTAATTAAGGTCCTTGCACATGCTGAACCTAACACTTATAAAAAGTGGCCCCTCCTACCGTGATACCGTCCGGTAGGTGGAACTTTCCTTTGTGATGTGACGCAGCACAGCCGTCATTCTTAACCCCTTGGCGCCGTGCGCCGCCTCCTCAGCGTTGTTTGAATCAGTCCCAGAGCCTGCGCTGTTAGGTTAGCCCTTGGCCATGCACACATTTTGCGCTGCCCGTCTTCTGACATCATTTGGTGTCAGGCTGGCTGCGCCTGTGCGGCCGCGCTGGCCGAGAGCCCGCCTCGTACTGTCTTCTGATTTAATCCCACTGGGGGCCTGAGATCCATGGACATGCGCAGTGCATATCTGAACCTCCACCTCTCACTCATCTCCCTACGGCTTCTTCTGACTGTGCGGTGTCACGGCCGTGGCATGCTATTAGGGACCAGCTGACACCGAACAGTCTGAAGAAGCCATAGGGAGATGAGTGAGAGGTGGAGGTTCAGATATGCACTGCGCATGTCCATGGATCCCAGGCCCCCAGTGGGATTAAATCAGAAGACAGTACGAGGCGGGCTCTCGGCCAGCGCGGCCGCACAGGCGCAGCCAGCCTGACACCAAATGATGTCAGAAGACGGGCAGCGCAAAATGTGTGCATGGCCAAGGGCTAACCTAACAGCGCAGGCTCCGGGACTGATTCAAACAACGCTGAGGAGGCGGCGCACGGCTCCAAGGGGGTAAGAATGACGGCTGTGCTGCGTCACATCACAAAGGAAAGTTCCACCAACCGTACGGTATCACGGTAGGAGGGGACACTTTTCATAAGTGTTAGGATCAGCATGTGCAAGGAGCACCACGAAAAGAGGCACTTTTTCCCTTTGCATCATTACTGCTGCACAAGGTTGCTCCTTCAGTAACAAATGCCTGGGGGGGGGGGGCAGGTTCCCTTAAATTTAACTTGTTGTGCCTGCGTGGCGGTCGCAGTACACGTTGCCGGCTGCACAGCAGGGGAACAGCTGGCGGTGCTGAACCCCACTAACACATTGGCGAGGTGTTTGGCTCTGAGCGGACAGCACTTCTGGATGGCAACTAGCGGTGTTGGAGCCCAGGGACAGGTGGAGGAGGAGGAGGTGGAGGAGGTAGGAGGGATTGCCACACACACAGCAGGGGAACAGCTGACGTTACTGAACCCCAATAACAGAGGAGGGACTGTCGGGACTGTGCGTACAGCACTACCAGGCAACAACTAGCGGTGTTGGAGCCCAGGGACAGGTGGAGGAGAAGGAGGAGGTGGAGGAGGTAGGAGGGATTGCCACACACACAGCAGGGGAACAGCTGACGTTACTGAACCCCAATAACAGAGGAGGGACTGTTGGGACTGTGCGTACAGCACTACCAGGCAACAACTAGCGGTGTTGGAGCCCAGGGACAGGTGGAGGAGGAGGAGGAGGTGGAGGAGGTAGGAGGGATTGCCACACACACAGCAGGTGAACAGCTGACGTTACTGAACCCCAATAACAGAGGAGGGACTGTCGGGACTGCGCGTACAGCACTACCAGGCAACAACTAGCGGTGTTGGAGCCCAGGGACAGGTGGAGGAGGAGGAGGTGGAGGAGGTAGGAGGGATTGCCACACACACAGCAGGGGAACAGCTGACGTTACTGAACCCCAATAACAGAGGAGGGACTGTCGGGACTGTGCGTACAGCACTACCAGGCAACAACTAGCGGTGTTGGAGCCCAGGGACAGGTGGAGGAGGAGGAGGTGGAGGAGGTAGGAGAGATTGCCACACACACAGCAGGGGAACAGCTGACGTTACTGAACCCCAATAACAGAGGAGGGACTGTCGGGACTGTGCGTACAGCACTACCAGGCAACAACTAGCGGTGTTGGAGCCCAGGGACAGGTGGAGGAGGAGGAGGAGGTGGAGGAGGTAGGAGGGATTGCCACACACACAGCAGGGTAACAGCTGACGTTACTGAACCCCAATAACAGAGGAGGGACTGTCGGGACTGTGCGTACAGCACTACCAGGCAACAACTAGCGGTGTTGGAGCCCAGGGACAGGTGGAGGAGGAGGAGGAGGTGGAGGAGGTAGGAGGGATTGCCACACACACAGCAGGGGAACAGCTGACGTTACTGAACCCCAATAACAGAGGAGGGACTGTCGGGACTGTGTGTACAGCACTACCAGGCAACAACTAGCGGTGTTGGAGCCCAGGGACAGGTGGAGGAGGAGGAGGAGGTGGAGGAGGTAGGAGGGATTGCCACACACACAGCAGGGGAACAGCTGACGTTACTGAACCCCAATAACAGAGGAGGGACTGTCGGGACTGTGCGTACAGCACTACCAGGCAACAACTAGCGGTGTTGGAGCCCAGGGACAGGTTGAGGAGGAGGAGGTGGAGGAGGTAGGAGGGATTGCCACACACACAGCAGGGGAACAGCTGACGTTACTGAACCCCAATAACAGAGGAGGGACTGTCGGGACTGTGCGTACAGCACTACCAGGCAACAACTAGCGGTGTTGGAGCCCAGGGACAGGTGGAGGAGGAGGAGGTGGTAGGAGGGATTGCCACACACACAGCAGGGGAACAGCTGACGTTACTGAACCCCAATAACAGAGGAGCGACTGTTGGGACTGTGCGGACAGCACTTCTGGACGGCAACTAGCGGTGTTGGAGCCCAGGGACAGGTGGAAAAGCAGAGGAACACAATGTAGGCCGAAGCCTGAGAAAGTCGAAAGGGAACCTTTAAACCCCCCCCCAAGGCGTTTGTAGCTGAAAGAGCCAGCTTGTGCAGCACAAAAGATGCAAAAGGAAAAGGTGGCTCTTTTCATCATGCTCCTTGCAAACACAGAACTAAACACTTATAAAATGTGTCCCCTGAAACCGTGAAACCGTCCCGGAGGTGGGACTTTCCTTCGTAATATGATGCAGCACAGCCGTCATTCCTCCCCCCCGGGCGCCGCGCCCCGGCTCCTCAGCGTAGTTTGATTCCGTCCCGGAGCCTGCGCTGTTATGTTATCCCTTGGCCAGGCACACTTAGCGCTGCCCATCTTCTGACATCATTTGGTGTCAGGCTGGCTGCGCCTGTGCGGCCGCGCTGGCCGAGAGCCCGCCTCGTACTGTCTTCTGATTTAATCCCACTGGGGGCCTGAGATCCGTGGCCATGCGCAGTGCATATCCTCGCCTCTCACTCCCCTCCCTACGGCTTCTTCAGACTGTGCGGTGTCACGGCCGTGGCATGCTATTAGGGACCAGCTGACACCGAACAGTCTGAAGAAGCCATAGGGAGATGAGTGAGAGGTGGAGGTTCAGATATGCACTGCGCATGTCCATGGATCCCAGGCCCCCAGTGGGATTAAATCAGAAGACACTGCGAGGCGGGCTCTCGGCCAGCGCGGCCGCACAGGCGCAGCCATCCTGACACCAAATGATGCCAGAAGACGGGCAGCGCTAAGTGTGCCTGGCCACGGGATAACATAACAGCGCAGGCTCCGGGACGGAATCAAACAACGCTGAGGAGCCGGGGCGCGGCGCCGGGGGGGGAGGAATGACGGCTGTGCTGCGTCATATTACGAAGGAAAGTCCCACCTCCGGGACGGTTTTACGGTATCAGTGGACACATTTTATAAGTGAAAAGTTCTGCGTGTGCAAGGAGATAAACCAAAATAGCTACCTTTTCCTTGTGCAGCATTACTGCTGCACAAGGAGGCTCTTTCAGTAACAAACGCCTTGGGGGGGGGGACAGATTCCCTTACATTTCAGTTGTTGTGTCAGCGTGGCGGTCGCATGACACATTGCCGGCTACACAGCTGGGGATCAGCTGACGTTACTGAAACCCAATAACACTGGGTCGTATGTTTTGACGGTGCAGACGGCACTTCTGAGCCTCAACTGGCGGTGTTGGAGCCCAGGAATTTAAGTTCAGGTGGTAGAAAGATGAACACAACAGGAGACCTGGATAACGTATACAGTGACCTAATTATTTAATCAGGAGGAGGAGTGGCAAATTCCTGCGAGATCCAGGCCTTGTTCATTTTCAGGAAAGTAAGCCGGTCAACGTTATCGGAGGATAGTCGCATGCGACGGTCAGTTAGTACACCACCTGCAGCACTAAAGACACGTTCCGATAATACACTGGCCGCAGGGCAAGACAGCACCTCCAATGCGTACTGGCTTAGCTCTGGCCATGTATCCAGGTTTGAGACCCAAAACTTGAAAGGGGAAAAGCCGTCTGGGAGTACAGCAAGAGGGCAAGACATGTAGTCTGTCACCATCTGACGGAACCGTTGCCTCCTGCTGACTGGAGCCGTCTGTGATGGTGTAGACTTTTGTGGGGGGCACAGAAAACTGTGCCACAGTTGGGCCATACTGGTCTTGCCTTGGGCAGAGGCACTGCTTCTGCTCCCTCTTTGTGCAGAGCCTCCACCACTGCCTGGACGCACTGAGCTGCTTTGGAATGCACTAGCAGCACTTCTCTCAGTTGGAATGGAGAAGATGATGGAATTGACCAGTGTGTCTTGGTACTCCCGCATTTTTCGCTCCCGGTTCAACGGTGTGATGAGGCTTTCTACGTTGTCCCGGTAGCGAGGATCGAGGAGGGTGAACACCCAATAATCAGACATGTTGAGAATGTGGGCGATGCGGCGGTCGTTTCTCAGGCACTGCAGCATGTAATCCACCATGTGCTGCAGACTGCCAACTGCCCAAGAAACGCTGTCCCCTGCTGGAGGCGTGATATCTGCCCGCTCGTCATCACCCCACCCTCGCTGTACACACTGAGTACTGGACAATTCGGTAACTCCCTCCTCTGGATGGATGTCTTCCTCCTCCATTGACTCCTCCTCATCCTCCTCACAAACTGTCCCCTGCCTACGCGTTTGTGAGGAACCACGTGGCGCTGACTGTCCAGAAGATGATGGAAATGCTGAATCCTCATCCTCCACCTCTTCCACAACATCATCCCTTAGCGCTTGCAGTGATTTTTCAAGCAGGCAGATAAGGGGGACAGTCATGGTGACTAGTGCATCATCTGCACTCGCCATCCGCGTGGAATAATCAAAGGGACGCAAAACCTGGCAGACGTCATTCATAGTGGCCCACTCTGTGGTTGTGAAGTCTGTACGGCGCTGACTGCGACTTCTTTGCGCCTGAAGCAGCTGGTACTCCATTACAGCTTGCTGCTGCTCACACAACCGCTCCAACATATGTAACGTGGAATTCCACCTGGTAGGTAGGTCACATATGATGCGATGTTCCGGCAGGCGGTGTCGGCGCTGCAGAGCCGCAATGCGCGCTTTTGCCGTGCTGGAACGCCGCAAGTGAGCACACTCTAGGCGGACCTTGTGCAGCAGTGCATCAAGATCCGGATAGTCCCTCAAAAAGCTCTGCACGACCAAATTGAGCACATGTGCCAGACATGGGATGTGAGTGAGGTTGCCGAGGCCCAGAGCTGCCACCAGATTTCGGCCATTATCACACACTACCATGCCTGGTTGGAGATTCGCTGGCACAAACCACACATCGCTCTCCTGCTTGATGGCATTCCAGAGCTCCTGCGCTGTGTGGCTACGATTCCCCCAAAAAATTAATTTCAAGACGGCCTGTTGACGTTTGGCCACGGCTGTGCTCATGTCGGTCGTAACAGGTACACGTTCATCACGGGTCCATGTGGAGGTGGACTGTGACGGCTCCTGCAGCGATGATTCTGAGGAACTGGTGTAAGAGGAGGAGTCAATGTGTACAGAATGGATTCCTGCAATCCTTGGAGTGGGCAGGACACGTCCTGCGCCACTCGCACGGTCTGTACCCGGCTCAACGACATTAACCCAATGGGCAGTGAGGGAAAGGTATCGCCCCTGTCCATGTTGACTGGTCCACGCATCGGTGGTGAGGTGGACCTTGCTACTGACGGCGTTCAAAACGTGATATGTGTCCCTCCACATGCTTGTGCAGGGCAGGGACGGCTTGCCTGCTGAAGTAAAAGCGGCTGGGCACATTGTACTGTGGGACTGCCAATGACATCAAGTCACGGAAGCTGTCAGTCTCCACCAGCCTGAATGACAGCATTTCCAGTGACAGAAGTTTGGCAATGCCTGCAGTCAGAGCCTGTGCTCGTGGGTGGTTTGACGAGAAAGGCCGCCTTTTCTCCCATGCCTGTACTACCGATGGCTGTAGACTGGGCTGGGAGTGTGTGGATGACTGGGAAAGTGGTGCTGCGGGTGGAATTACAGCGGGTCTCTGGACAACAGGGCCAGAGGTTCTTCCACGGCGATCCTGGGAGGAAGCCGAACCAGCTGCGTGCGAGCTAGAGGAAGAGGCAACACGAGCTGAAGAGGTGGTAGCTGCCGCTGTTGGTTGGCCTAGCTCTTCAGTGTGTTTTTCTAACTCCGCCGGGTGCCTGTTGCGCACATGTTTCCACATGTTGGAGGTATTGAGGTTGCTGACATTTCGACCTCTTTTGACTTTTTGATGACACACCTTGCATCTGACATAGCAAATGTCATCTGCAACTGTGTCAAAAAAGGACCAGGCACTGCAAGTCTTGGGAGCGCCCTTTTTGGCTTTTGGAAGAGACATGCTCCTAACGGGTGCCAAAGCGGAGGCTGCAGGATCCGCAGTCTTCCCCCTCCCTCTCCCTCTTTGGGCCGTACGGGGAATCTCTTCCTCAGAGCTGCTCCCACCACCTTCCTGTCCCTCACGCCAAGATGGGTCAAGGACCTCATCATCTACACTACCCTCTGCCCCCAACTGCTCCTCCTGGGTAGTCTCAGCAGCAGAGCACGCACCAGTAAGTGGCACCTGAGTGTCATCATCAGCTGATGCGGCCTGCGATGTGGTGACCGGAGCCACTGGCCCACCCGCCTCTTCAGAGGAAGAGAGAAAAAGCTGTTGGGCATCACTGCACCCTGCCTCTTCTTCCATTTCTCCAATGCTGCTTGGCTGGCCCCCTGTTTCCAAGCCAAGAGATTCAGAGAACAGAAGTAGAGACGGCTCCTGTCCTGGGCTCTCTGTCTGCCTGGGCAATTTGGCAGGTGGTGAAGAGACAGATGGCTGCTCTCCAGTGCTCTGTGTCTGAGAGGATGTGGCACTAATTGAAGTTGATGCATTAGCTGCCATCCATCCGACAACGGCTTCAATTTGTTCTTCACGCAGCAGCGGTGTACGGCGCTCTGACACAAAGCTGCGCATGAATGACTGTTGCCTGGTGAAAGTGGGTGCTGATGAGTCACCGGTGCCCGCAGCAGGCACAGAATCCCCACGTCCCCTCCCTGCTCCGCGCCCACGCCCACGTGCCTTACTCACTGCCTTCTTCATCTTGGTTGACTGATAAAGATAAGCAGAAAAGTACTAACGGCTTTGTGTGCTTATTCCTGAGCAACTCCTCCTAACAGGTATAAGAAACACTAATTTTCTAAAGTGTGGACTAGACTTTAATATGAGCTAATGTGGCCTACACAAATGTAAAGTGGTGTAACTGGTGTGTTTGGTGAACTTTATTATTTATTTATTTTTTGGGGGCTGAACTGACAACGGATAGAGCTGCAGTCACACGGAGACCGTGCAGACAGACGTAAACGGCGCTGCAAGGCCCAAAAACCCTCCTCTACGTTATCCTATGTAGTGTTTTTCCACAAATTAGCTGGAGACGGGTGGAAAGACACTAATAGGAATTTTTTGAAAAAATGTGCAGCAGCCTGCACTACTTAAAACAAAATAAAAATTGATTTGGCGGTATGACGCAGTGAAGAACCCTGAGCTGGAGACAACCAGGCTATGGCTGCTCACAGACTACAGGGCGAGCTGCAGTCACGCGGAGACCGTGCAGAAAGCCGTAAACGGCGCTGCAAGGCCCAAAAACCCTCCTCTACGTTATCCTATGTAGTGTTTTTCCACAAATTAGCTGGAGACGGGTGGAAAGACACTAATAGGAATTTTTTGAAAAAATGTGCAGCAGCCTGCACTACTTAAAACAAAATGAAAATTGATTTGGCGGTATGACGCAGTGAAGAACCCTGAGCTGGAGACAACCAGGCTATGGCTGCTCACAGACTACAGGGCGAGCTGCAGTCACGCGGAGACCGTGCAGAAAGCCGTAAACGGCGCTGCAAGGCCCAAAAACCCTCCTCTACGTTATCCTATGTAGTGTTTTTCCACAAATTAGCTGGAGACGGGTGGAAAGACACTAATAGGAATTTTTTTAAAAAATGTGCAGCAGCCTGCACTACTTAAAACAAAATGAAAATTGATTTGGCGGTATGACGCAGTGAACAACCCTGAGCTGGAGACAACCAGGCTATGGCTGCTCACAGACTACAGGGCGAGCTGCAATCACACGGAGACCGTGCAGACAGCTGTAAACGGCGCTGCAAGGCCCAAAAACCCTCCTCTACGTTATCCTATGTAGTGTTTTTCCACAAATTAGCTGGAGACGGGTGGAAAGACACTAATAGGATTTTTTTGAATAAATTAGCAGCAGACTACACTACTTGAAAAAAAAAAAAAAAAAAGAACAGTATGAGGCAATGAACCACCCTCCCTGAACTGAATACAACCAGCTATGGATGGCCTATGTGGCTGCACTCAGACTAGAGAGTGGGCTGCACTCACACACACACACACACAGACCTTGCAGATCGCTGTGAAAACAGCGCTACAAGGCAAAAGCAAGGTGAATAGTAGGTGAACACAGCGGTTGCTAAATTAGCCTTTGGAAAGCACAAAGAAGCAAATCGCTATCTCTAAACTGTCCCTCAGTCAGCAAACAGCGTCCTGTCACTAACTGAATTCACAGCAGAGTGATCGCAAAATGGCGCCAGCGACTTTTAAACTGCATCATGACATCATTTCAGCAGCCAATCACAGCCTTGCCAGTAGTTTCATGCCCTCCATGCTAAACAGGATGTGCCCACACTTGGAATCATTCTCATTGGCTGAATTTCTGCATTTTGAATCTTGGAACTTCCGATTCCGGTATCCGATACGCGGCAAGTATCGGAATCCTGGTATCGGAATTCCGATACCGCAAGTATCGGCCGATACCCGATACTTGCGGTATCGGAATGCTCAACACTATCCACAACTGACCCTTGAGATAATCCACAATTCCAGTGTAGCCAGCGCTATTAGTGAGATGATGCATTTATAAAGTGCCAAATATATCAAGTGTAGTCTCATTTTTTTCTGGATGCCTTGGTGTAGAATAGGGCTGTGATTCACAACTTTTCATCGTCCGGGTTTGCTCGTTGTGGCAGTCTTCGGAGTTTCCTGAGGTTACTTGTGCTGTACACCGGGTGCTCCTGATCTTGTTGTCGGCAGCTGCTCCAATGTTCTCTGTTTGGCTCCTGCTCCTGCTTTGTACCTCGGCTCCTGATGGGGATGGCCCTCTGGTGCGCAGTCACTACTCCTGTCACAGCAGCCTCCTTATTATCTGCGCCATCTGGCTATACAACGGTGTCACTCACTACAAGGGCAGCAATGTATCTTGTAATTCAGTATTTCTACTCTCCAAGTGTAAGAGGGTGAACTGTAGTCACACTGAGAGAGCACTAGGACCCTGTGGTTTCTGCCTGCTGCAGCAAGGGACAAATTCTGATACTGCCAGAATCCCGGAGACAATCTGGGCTGGTGGGTGGGGTCTGGTGTCTTCTGTGTAAAAATGAAACAAGGAAGTGAGAGAAAAAGTGCGGGAAGAGAAGACAGAAGCTGCGGTGATATTGCAAGGAGTCAGTGTGTGGACTTTACTGCGAGTGTGTAGAGAAAAGAAGCTGTGGAGAGACTTAGTCTTGCTAACGTTCCCCTGGAGAAGAGCCAATCTTTTGTTAACCTTTGAGAGACTTCGTTGCCAGCGTATTCTGAAGAAGAGCTAATCCATTATCTAAAAAGACTGAGACTTGACTAAAGACCCACTACGTGTTTGAGAGTCTGTGATTCCCTGTGCATTGATTGGAGAAACAAGTCTGACCGATTGCTGATACAGAGACTGACGGGTTGTCGTGGAAGCATTCCTAGGAGCTACAGAAGAAGAGACAATATCGTGAGGCCACTAACTAAGTCCCCGGTGTTTGGGCTCGGCATCCGCTGATCAGACAAGAGGAGCTTGCTGTAACTTATTGGCGCTGAAGATATAGACTGGGCTGCAGCCTGTGCGGATTCTTACCTGAGAGGAGATCTATCTCAGGATACGGTACCATAGCTATAGATACCCGGGTATCCCTGCGCAGAGTGTTTAATTGTTACTTTAGAGGAGTATCTAATATTAGAGTTGTGTAAGTTATACTCAGTGTGCCGTTCCAGGGACTCCCTTTATAACATTACAATCAATTTACACTTGTTCCTGTTTTAGTTTCCTTGTTAGGTAAATTTCTTACTAGTCTTTTGTAGCATACAGTTCTCAGGAGACCTTGGAGTGGCACAGTGATTTCAGCTGATGCTGAGCTGGTGTATCTTTGGGGTGCATCTACTTTAATATTCTCCATATTACCTTTATTATTTTGCCTTTGAGTAAATACCGTTTGGAGATTTCTGCCTTAGTCTTGGTTTGTGACTCACTGGATCTTATTCGGACCTCTGGTCATTACATTTTTTTGGCGTAGTCGGCAGGATCCAGTGTTTGTCATGGACGAGGGCGAGGGTAGAAATGACCCCGCTGTACCCGCATCCTCCTCGGGGGTTGGGGTTCCCCTGGCAGCCGCGGCGATTTCGGGAGGGTATGTGCCTGTAGGAGCTTTACTTCAGCACATGCCGAAATACGACGGGCGCAATATGGCGTTGCAAGATTGGGCTGAGAGAATCCGGAGTATTCTGCGCATGTGTAATTTGACCCCCGCGTTACGCGCTGAGCTGGCATTAAATGTACTGGAGGGCGATATTAGACGTATGGTGATGGTGCGCCCAGAATCAGAGAGGGATACGTTAGAAAAGATTTTGGAACTGTTAGAGGGGAGTTTGGGGGGCCGAGCGCGTGTGGCCCAGCTTCGGTCCCTATTCTTTAATCGCCCCCAGAGAGAGTGTGAGTCCCTGATGCAGTACTCTAATATCTTGCAAGAGACGCTGAATGAGATGCAGCGACTAGACCAGGGGGCCATGGGAGCATTCCGGGAGGTAGACCGCTTGCTCCGGGATCAATTCATCACCGGTTTAGCTAATAGACTTCTCCGGGACAAACTGTTGGAAATGGCCCGGGCTGCACCAGAATTATCCTTCTGGCAGATTTACCGAGCTGCAGTGGAAAGGGAAGAGAAATCTGCCCATGTGCCCGAGGGGTCAGTGAACAGTGCCCAGCTGGAAGAAGGTGGGTCTTCAGGGTCAGGGGGAGAGGGGCTGGTGAGCGTGGTACAAGCTTTGCGTGCTGAGGTGAAGGAGTTGAGGCTGAAATTGTCTCAACTGACAGTTGATCCCGCCTCTACCCCCTCACGGGGGCCTCCTGCCCCACCCCCTGGAACGGTGACCCCACGGACGGCCAGGTCGTCCTATCAGAATGAGTCAAGCCCTCGTCCACGAGGAGCAATCACCTGCTGGAAGTGTGGACGCCAGGGACACATCTCTCGTTACTGCCGGACGCTTGCAGCCCCAGAAACTCCGTCGCCGGCTTTAAACTTCCGGCCGCTGCCATGAGAGGGCAAGCAGCAGCGGCCCCACTCACACAAAGCCCTCGACGGAATGAGCAAGATTTGTTTGCATGTAGTCCAGTGATAGAAGCAGAATTTGAAGGGCGGAAGATGAGGTGCTTGGTTGACACGGGATCCGAATGTACTATAATGCCACTAGAAATATATGAGAGATACTTCAGTCGACTAGTGATTCCAGAGGATGGCCGAGTGATACGACTGACCGCCGCAAATAATGGTCAACTGTCAGTCAAGGGAATCGTGTGGATGCAACTAAAAATGTTTGGTCAAGAGCTGGGGCAGAAAGGGGTAGTACTGGTGGATCACCCCCCTAGAAGAGGGATGGAAGTGACGCTCGGAATGAACGTGCTGCGAGACTTGAATCACCAGATGTATGCCAGTGAAGGACCCCGATACTGGGCCCGTGCGACAAGACACCGACCCACACAGAGAATTCTACACCGTCTAGTGCTGAGTTGCGACTTGCTGAAAAGTGCGGTCCCAGGCGGCCGGGTGGGCCGGGTCAGAGTGCCATCGAGGGCCCCGATCCTGCTGGGACCAAGACAAGAGGAACTCTTAATGCTGCCTGTGGGAGCTGCACAGAGATTGAATGGGCTTGAAGTGCTACTTGAGCCCATCCGAGAGGGTTCCTCATTCGCCAAGGTACATGTGGCCCGGTCTCTGGCGATTGTGAAGAATGGACGAGTGCCGGTCCGATGCATCAATGTTTTAGATGAAGCTGTTGCAATTCCTGCTGGAACCATACTGGCTGAACTGTTCGTGCCGGCAGAAAAGGTGCCGGAAAATGCCGGATTCGAACTGCGACCAGACCAACAGTCATCCTGGACCTTTGCGGTCGAGGTAGGCCGGGCTGAGCCTCCGACGGAGGAATGGAATGGTCATGTGATCATGGAACAGATGGGAGTGGATCGGGAGAAGCTGACTCCCGCGCAGTTGGAGCAGTTGGAGAGAGTTTTGTGGGAACATCAAGAGACCTTTTCCCGACATGGAGAGGATTTCGGGTGTACCCAGATGATTGAGCATGAGATTCCAACGGGGGATACTCCACCCATTAGAGAAATATATCGGCAAATTCCTCCAGCGCTTTATCAAGAGGTGAAGAGCATGGTGGCCAGTATGCTGGACAACCAAGTGATCCGAGAGAGCCGGAGTCCCTGGGCGGCTCCTGTAGTCTTGGTCCGCAAGAAGGATGGGACACTCCGATTTTGTGTGGACTATCGAAAATTGAACGCCCACACCGTACGGGACGCATATCCTTTACCCCGTATTGAAGAATCCCTGTCGGCCCTGGGTCGGGCCAAGTATTTCTCAACGTTGGATTTGGCAAGCGGGTACTGGCAGGTCCCAATGGCTGAAAAAGATCGGGCCAAGACGGCGTTTGTCTTGCCAATGGGGCTCTTCGAGTTCAACCGGATGCCCTTTGGCCTCGCTACCGCCCCGGGAACCTTCCAACGCCTGATGGAACATTGCTTGGGCGATCTAAATTTTGAATCAGTCTTGATATATCTAGACGACATTGTGGTGTTCGGAACCTCATTTGAAGATCATCTGGAGAAGCTGCGTCAAGTTCTCCGGCGGCTCAAGAGCTACGGCCTGAAAATAAAGCCAAAAAAATGTCAACTGTTACGAAACCAGATTGAATATTTGGGGCATCTGGTGACCCCGGACAGGGTACTACCTTTAGACAGTAAGATCAAGGCGGTACAAGAGTGGCCACCTCCTTGTGACTTGCGAGAAGTGCGGGCCTTCCTGGGTCTAGCAGGATACTATCGGCGGTTTGTGCCTAAATTCTCACAAGTGGTGAGTCCCTTGAATGAACTTTTGAGAGGGACAGCGCTGGGTCCTCGAAATCGCCCCATCCCATGGGGGCCCCTACAGAAAAAGGCATTTGATGAAGTGAAAACCGCCCTAACGAGTGCCCCATTGCTGGCCTACGCCCGGTTTGACACCCCTTTTTTGTTGTATACCGATGGTAGTCTTCATGGGTTGGGGGCAGTGCTAGCACAGGTGCAGGACGGCCGAGAGCGAGTGATTTCTTATGGTAGCAGATCTTTAAGAGACTCCGAGCGAAATCCGGCTAACTACAGCTCATTCCGGCTGGAATTGCTGGCCCTGGTGTGGGCAATGACAGAACGCTTCGCCGAGTATCTAACAGGGGCGGAGGTGCTAGTCATGACAGATAACAACCCGCTAGCTCACTTAGAGAATGCAAAACTTGGGGCGTTGGAGCAGCGGTGGGTCGCCAGACTAGCCAAGTTCAATTACCGCATTAAATTTCGTTCTGGTCGAGAAAACGGCAATGCAGATGCATTGTCAAGAGTGCCCCTTGGGTCATCAGGGGAAGATGTTGACGAACAACTGGAGGACACTGAAACTCCAGTTTTGGGGCAGATACCTATCTTCCAAAGTGTGGTACACTCAAGTGGGGTGGCCACCGGGATGCCCTGTGTCCTGGGTAAAACATCCTCAGATTGGATAAGAGTCCAGGATGAGTGTCCGGACGTTGCACTTGTGCGCCGTTGGGTACAAAACAAGGCCTGGCCCAGTGCAGAGGACAAGGCTCAATTGTCCATGGAAGGAATGAAACTCCTTCGACAATGGGATAAATTGTGTGTGGAACAAGGTCTTTTGTATCGTAAGGTGTACCTGCCATCGGAGCTGCAGCATCGGTACCAACTGATAATCCCTGTGGGGATGGGTCCAGTGGTCGCTCGTGAGGCGCATGAGAAGGGGGCCCATTTTGGAAGTGAAAAGACACTCCAGTGGTTGCAGCGAGTCCTCTACTGCCCTGAGTTGGGAGGGATGGTGGCCGACGCGTGTCGGCAGTGCCGAATTTGTGGGCTCAACAAAAGCCCTGAGCAGCGGGCTCCCACACAATCTATTAAAACTTCAGCTCCGCTGGAGCTACTCATGATTGACTACGTGTTGATAGGGTACTCTACGTCAGGGTACTCCTATTGCCTGGTGATGACAGATCACTTTACCAAGTATGCTGTAGCGGTGCCGACAAGAGATCAGACGGCCAAGTCGGCGGCTGAGGCAGTGTGCCGGCATTTCTTCCAAGTGTTCGGGTGTCCGCAGAGAATACATTCAGATCAAGGGGCCTGCTTTCAGGGGACGCTGATGAAAGAGTTGCACCAGCTCTATGGTATCGAGCAGTCGAGAACAACGCCTTACCACCCTCAGGGTAACGGGGCATGTGAGCGTTTTAATCGGACCTTGTTGCAAATGTTGCGGTCCTTAGAGAGTCAGCAACAGACATGCTGGCCTGAGTATCTCCCCGAATTGATGTGGGCTTACAATAACAGGGTGCACAGTACTACTGGTTACTCGCCACACATGTTGATGTTTGGTAGACCTGGCCGAGACATTGAGGATTTGAACATGCCAGATCCCTCCTCCGTTCCCCCCCGGACTGCATCCGAGTGGGTACGAGAACATCGGCGACGGTTAAGGGTGGTGCATCAGGTGGTGGGCGACCGTCTTCGCCAGGTGGTTCATAGGGACACGCGACCCGTGCAAACAGAATTGTTCTCTCCGGGAGACAGAGTGTTGGTGAGGACAAAGCGACGGTCAGGAAAGCTGAGTGACCGATGGGAGGCGATACCGTATCTGATAAAAAAACAAGTGAATCCTGAGATTCCAGTGTACGAAGTTGAACCGGTGGGGACAGGGGGGCCAACCCGTAATTTGCACCGTAACATGCTACAACGGTGCTGGTTTGAAGATTCGGCGCCTATTCCCCCAGAGCCAGAGGCCATGTCCCAAGGGGCGGGAACTCTGAATGATCTTGAGTTTGATGGTGTGCTTATTCCCGCGCCTGCTTATTTGCCCCCTGTGACCAATCTTGCCTCGTGTGATGAGAATGTTGAGAATGTGGCGGATGCTGTTGAGGAGAGCGCATCAGGTCAACTGCTTGGTCCTGACGCTGTATCGCGGAACATCGAGCCGCGGAAGGAGGCAACTCCACTTGCGCCCACTAACACGATCACGGAAGAGACTTTAGCTCCCTCTAGGGTTGCACCTGTTGATGTAGGACTCAGGAGAACTACACGATCTACGGCAGGAATACCGCCTCAGCGATATGCTCAGGATGAATTTGAGTGGGAAGGTGTGTCGAGGACGTCAACCTCTAGTGGGGTGGCATGTAAGAGGGTGAACTGTAGTCACACTGAGAGAGCACTAGGACCCTGTGGTTTCTGCCTGCTGCAGCAAGGGACAAATTCTGATACTGCCAGAATCCCGGAGACAATCTGGGCTGGTGGGTGGGGTCTGGTGTCTTCTGTGTAAAAATGAAACAAGGAAGTGAGAGAAAAAGTGCGGGAAGAGAAGACAGAAGCTGCGGTGATATTGCAAGGAGTCAGTGTGTGGACTTTACTGCGAGTGTGTAGAGAAAAGAAGCTGTGGAGAGACTTAGTCTTGCTAACGTTCCCCTGGAGAAGAGCCAATCTTTTGTTAACCTTTGAGAGACTTCGTTGCCAGCGTATTCTGAAGAAGAGCTAATCCATTATCTAAAAAGACTGAGACTTGACTAAAGACCCACTACGTGTTTGAGAGTCTGTGATTCCCTGTGCATTGATTGGAGAAACAAGTCTGACCGATTGCTGATACAGAGACTGACGGGTTGTCGTGGAAGCATTCCTAGGAGCTACAGAAGAAGAGACAATATCGTGAGGCCACTAACTAAGTCCCCGGCGTTTGGGCTCGGCATCCGCTGATCAGACAAGAGGAGCTTGCTGTAACTTATTGGCGCTGAAGATATAGACTGGGCTGCAGCCTGTGCGGATTCTTACCTGAGAGGAGATCTATCTCAGGATACGGTACCAATAGTCATAGATACCCGGGTATCCCTGCGCAGAGTGTTTAATTGTTACTTTAGAGGTGTATCTAATATTAGAGTTGTGTAAGTTATACTCAGTGTGCCGTTCCAGGGACTCCCTTTATAACATTACAATCAATTTACACTTGTTCCTGTTTTAGTTTCCTTGTTAGGTAAATTTCTTACTAGTCTTTTGTAGCATACAGTTCTCAGGAGACCTTGGAGTGGCACAGTGATTTCAGCTGATGCTGAGCTGGTGTATCTTTGGGGTGCATCTACTTTAATATTCTCCATATTACCTTTATTATTTTGCCTTTGAGTAAATACCGTTTGGAGATTTCTGCCTTAGTCTTGGTTTGTGACTCACTGGATCTTATTCGGACCTCTGGTCATTACACAAGCACAGCAATGTCTATGTAGTTCTACACCGCATGCCGAAATGCAGTGCATTCCCAGGACAGTCATGGCCAAAGGTCTTGAGACTGAGGCAAATTTTGGTTTTCAGTTTTTCTATCTTTTAGTTGAATGTTTCTTTGGTTAAAGAAGTCCAATTGTAAACTTTCCATAACTTCCCATACGTTTTAGACTGTATTAACAATTACATGAAGTTTATATATAGTGATGACCAAAAGTGTTGGCACCCTTGAAATTGTTATAGAAAATGGAGTTATTTTCCCAGAGCCCCCGGGTCTCGTGGAGCGCAACATGAGTCCGGTAGTGGCTGCTGCTTGAAGCCTATGGAGACTCAGAAAGATTCTTTATAGACTTTGATCCACAAAATTGGGGAACGTCGAGGGAAGCGATGGACTACGTCTGACCTGTCTGGGAACTTTTTTTTTTATATAACAAATCAGTGAACGAGCGACAGTGTCTTGTTTTTCTTTCTTTTTATGTTTTGTTAGGTTTTCATTTGTGGACTACGTCAGACTCCATGGATTTTTTTTTTATAAATTGGTGACTGAGGGAAAGAGTCGGAGAGTGTTTGTTTATTTAAAAAAAGTATTTTTGTGAGTGTTTTTAATTTTTTATTACTGGGTTAGTAATGGGGGTGTCTGATAGATACCGCTTCATTACTAACACCAAGGCTTAATGTCAGCTGTGTTTTTGGACAATTCACAGCTGACATCAACCCCCGTTATCAATGGATGCCCCATTACACTGATTTCCAACACATGGGGACAATTGGGAAGAGCAAAGGCAAAATGCGAGAATTAGCATATCTAATGTGATGCGTCATTTTGGGGCGGCTGTGGGCTGTTCTTATTAGGCTGGGATGTGGCCAATAAAATCAGTGACCTTCCCAGCCTGATAATATCAGGTCTCCGCTGTCTGCTTTACCTTTGCTGCTCTCATAAAATGGGGGGAACCCACGTCATTTTTTCCCATGTTATATTTACTTATAAGGTTAAACAAGTCTACAAATCTGTAGAATAAACTCCAAATGAAAGGCACTAAAGGGTTCAAGTTTATAATATGTAGAGGGGTTGTGACATTATATATCTGCAGGATATCTAGATATCCTATTTATCTATCAATCATCTGTTATCTATTATCTATCCTATTTATCTGTCTGTCATCTATTATCTATTATTTATCTATTATCTATTTATTATCTATCATCTATCATCTACTATTATCTATCTATCTATCATCTATCTATTATCTATCTATTATCTATCTGTTATCTATTATCTATCTATCTATCTATTATCTATCATCTATCTATCATCTATTATCTACCTATATCAGTATATAAGATTTCTTTTTATTTACGACTAGATTTAATTTACATAAAGTTAATACTTTAATATTTAATATTTAAAATTTAAACTTTAAAATTAATACTATAATTAGCATGTAAAAGTTGATGCTAATTACGCGTGTCATACAGATGCTAGGTGATAAAAAATATTGCACACTCGCATTACACTCTGAGATACATTAACCCCTTCACCCCCTGAGCTTTTTTCGTTTTTTCGTTTTCGTTTTTCGCTCCCCTCCTTCCCAGAGCCATAACTTCTTTATTTTTCCATCAATATGGCCATGTGAGGGCTTATTTTTTGTGGGACGAGATGTACTTTTGAATGATACCATTGGTTTTACCATGCCATGTAACAGAAAAAGGGAAAAAAATTCCAAGTGCCATGAAATTGCAAAAAAAGTGCAGTCCCACACTTGTTTTTTGTTTGGCTTTTTTGCTAGGTTCACCAAATGCTAAAAAGAACCTCCATTACGATTCTCCAGGTCAGTACGAGTTCATAGACACCAAACATGTCTAGGTTCTCTTTTATCTAAGTGGTAAAAAAAAAATTCCAAAGTTTGCTAAAAAAGACTGCGCCATTTTCCCGATACCCGTAGCGTCTCCAATTTTCGTGATTTGGGGGTGCTAGTTAAATGCTACTGTCATCGTTTGGCAGCGGCATTTAACTAGTTAATCGGCGCGATTCTGCTCGCACTCATTGCACGCACATGTCAGCTGTACAAATCAGCTGACATGTCGCGGCTTTGAGGTGGGCTCACCGCCAGAGCCCACCTCAAAGCAGGGGATCTGCCAGCTGACATACTATTCCGTCAGCTGGCAGAAAGGGGTTAATTAATAGAGCAATAAAGGGGCAGCAGTGCTTACCTGCCCAGGGGTCAGGACTAATGCACTATCAGGATGCATTGTACCCATGTAGTAAAGCTGGCGGCAACACAGGTGCAGAACACTGATGGGACAACCACTCACAGCCTGCCAATTCACGGAGGGGTGACTGCTTAGTAGTAGGCTATGTGCACACGTTGCAGATTTTGCTGCGGATCCGCAGTGGATTGGCAGCTGTGTATTCGCAGCAGTTTTCCATGAGTTTACAGTATCATGTAAACCTATGGAAAACAAAATCCGCAGTGCACATGCTGCGGAAAAAAACGCGCAGAAACGCTGCATTGTTTATTCCACAGCATGTCAATTCTTTGTGCCGATTCCGCAGCGTTTTACACCTGCTCCATAATAGGAATCCACAGGTGTAAATCCACAGGTGGAATCCACACAAAAAAGGCAAAAAAACGTGGTAAATGGGTGGTAATTCCGCAGTAAATCCGCAGTGTGGATTTCCTGCAGATTTACCAAAATCAGTGTGGAAAAATCCGCACACCTTTCCGCAACGTGTGCACGTGGCCTTAGATTGCACAAAAGTCGCTTGTATAGGGCGCTGGTCACACACAGGTAATGCACAGTGTCTGGTTTACATCCTATTAGTGACGCCCATACTATTAGATCAGGCGGCTGCCCAGCACTATCCAGAAGCACCCATGAGCATACCTCTCAACTTTTGAAGATGGGAAAGAGGGATAAAGTTTGTGGCGCTAATTTTAGGCCACGCCTGTGACCACACCCATTCATAACTAGTCACACCCATATCCATGTCCCAACCAAACCCATTTAGCACTGCTGATCACACTGTTTCATAAAGAATAATTATAAACAAAAAATAAGGCCACACAGTGCTCCATACTGTATAATGGCTACACATGATGCTTCATACTGTATAATGGCCCCACAATGCTCCATACTGTATAATGGCCCCACATGATGCTCCATACTGTATAATGACCACACATGATGCTCAATACTGTATAATGGCCCCACATGATGCTCAATACTGTATAATGGCCACACATGATGCTCAATACTGTATAATGGCCACACATGATGCTCCATACTGTATAATGGCCCCACATGATGCTCCATACTGTATAATGGCCACACATGATGCTCCATACTGTATAATGGCCCCACATGATGCTCAATACTGTATAATGGCCCCACATGATGCTCCATACTGTATAATGGCCACACATGATGCTCCATACTGTATAATGGCCCCACAATGATGCTCCATACTGTATAATGTGTTATGATCTGGTGACCGTGGAGCCGCATGAGAGACTTTCTCAGGAGTAGGTGGTACCTGTACTGACTGCAAACCCTAAACTAACACCACAACTAGAAGTAGCCGTGGGATGTACTTAACACGTCCTAGACACCTCGACACAGCCGGAGAACTAAATACCCCTATAGATGGAAATGGGAATTCTATCTTGCCTCAGAGCAGAACCCCAAAGGATAGGCAGCCCCCCACAAATATTGACTGTGAGTATAAGAGGAAAGACACACGCAAGCAGAAAAACAGGATTTAGCAAAAGAGACACTTCTAGCTAAATAGAAAAGGATAGGACAGAATTCTAAGCGGTCAGTATTAAAATCCTAAAAATATCCACAGCAGATAGTACAAATATTCTACATCTAACTAAAGACATGGAATGTATATCTGCATCTCCTGAGAATCCAGCATGACTGAAAAATCCAAACAAAGTCTAAGCTGGACAAAAACACAATAAATTGCACTGAATTGCAAAGCACACTGCATGTGTGCACAGAGACAAAAAACCAGACACTTATCTTATCTGAATTGGCAGCATGGCATGAGGATCCAGAGAGAGATGCAATCCCTCCAAGTACAATGGACAACTGGCACTGACTCATGGAGCCTGCACACCTAAATACCTAATAGAGCTGCAATCAGCAGAAACACCTGCCCGGATTACAACCCCAAGACAACTGCACTACCACCAACAACCAACGGAGGGAGCCCAAGAGCAGAATTCACAACAGTAATGGCCCCACATGATGCTCCATACAGTAAATGACTTCATATGATGCTCCATACTGTATATTGGTTGCACATGATGCTCCATACTGTATAATGACCGCACATGATGCTCCATACTGTATAATGGCCGCACATGATACTTCGTACCGTATAATGGCCACACATAGCTACTCCTACACACGCGGCTGCGCTCCGTACACTTTGCACACACGGCTCCGCTCCGTACACACGCGCTCCACTCCATACACCTCGTACACACGCGGCTCCGCTCCATACACCTCGTACACACGGCTCCGCTCCGTACACCTCGTACACATTTAGCTCCGCTCCATACACCTCATACACACACGGCTCCACTCCATACACCTCATACACACACGGCTCCGCTCTGTACACCTCATACACACACGGCTCCGCTCCATACACCTCATACACACACGGCTCCGCTCCGTACACCTCGTACACATTGAGCTCCGCTCCATACACCTCATACACACACGGCTCCACTCCATACACCTCATACACACTCGGCTCCGCTCTGTACACCGCATACACACACGGCTCCGCTCCGTACACCTCATACACACACGGCTCCACTCCATACACCTCATACACACACGGTTCCACTCCGTACACCTCATACACACACGGCTCCGCTCCGTACACTTCATACACATTCAGCTCCGCTCCATACACCTCGTACACACGGCTCCGCTCCATACACCTCATACACATTCAGCTCTGCTCCATACACCTCATACACACACAGCTCCATACACCTCCGAGCGGAGCTGCGTGTGTGTGTACGAGGTGTACTGAGCGGAGCCGCGTGTGTGTGTACCGAGCGGCGCTGCTTGTAATTTTTGTGTAGAGCAATTGAATTGTGCCATGCTTTGCTGTCTCATTATAAGGACATGATGATACAGTGTCACAGGCTTAGGCTACTTTCATACTAGAGTCGGGTAATGTCTGTCGCAATGAGTCGTTTTGGAGAAAAAACGCATCCTGCAAAGTTGCCCGCAGGATGCGTTTTTTCTCCATAGACTTGCATTAGCGACGGATTGCCACACGTCGCATCCGTCTTTTCTTGTACGTCGTGTCCGCCATTTTCGACCGCGCATGCGCGGCCGAAACTCCACCCCCTCCTCCCTGGACTGCAGAATGGGCAGCGGATGCATTGTAAAACTGCATCCGCTGCCCCTGTTGTGCATTTATTTCACAGCATGCGTCGGTACATCGGGCCGACGCATGGCGACGGCCCCGTACCAACGCTAGTGTGAAAGTAGCCTTAGCCCTTTATGCATGGGGAAAAATAGCAGCCACAATTGATTAGCCTAGCATCGTCGCCCTCTCCCAGGGAGCTGCAGCTGCTCCTCCTCCGCAATGCACTGAAGTCATCTGTGACATCGACTACTGGTGATCATCTGTCGCTCTGCAATCACACAACACTGAGCAGCCAACGCAAACAGAGGAGGCTGTGAGTGTCCATCCCACCCTGCTCTGCCCCACTCATTCCACGCACGATTACTAGCCAGGCATTAGCTCCAGTCCACTGGTCTGCTGCTTACATTGCGGCACCCAGGCTGTGTTCGACAGGTAAGCCCTGGTGAGGTGGTGACTGTGTTACGTACCTCAAACAAGTGTCCCCTCTCTCTCCCTCTCTGAACTGTACTGCACACGCACACTGGAAGACTCAGGAACATACGGAAGGGGAAGGGGCATGGCCTAACACAAGGGGGCGTGTGGCGGCTGCTTCTCCTGTGGCCTGCGGGAAGCAGAGTGTCTTGTGCGGGACAGCGGGGAAAAGCATCAAAACTGGGACAGTCCCGCACAATGAGGGACAGTTGGTAGCTATCCCCATGAGGGCAGACACCCTAGTTTACAAAGTCAAACATGCTGGGCCTGGCTGCACCCTGAAAAATGAAGTGCAAAAAATATATACATAATATATGAGGTACTGGTCGCCACAGTGGACATGGAATTTCCAGAAATCTATTCTGCTACACTGTAACATCTGGCCGCTGCGGTTTTGATGGTGCATAAATATGCAGAGAGAAAACCGCAGTAATCCTGAGCATGGGAACGTGCCCGAAAGCAGTACGTCATCACTACTCTGTTACCCAGGGGCAGCCATGGAGGAAACCTTCCCTGTAGCTTCCTATTATAGGGGGGAGTCCGCTCTTTGTTACCAGTTGTAGCTGTTTCAGAAGTCGCCACTTCCACCTGCAATATGGCTTCTATGACTGGTTGTGATTGGTAGGGGAAACACTGACCGGACACACGACCCCGCCGCTGGCACCAGTACACACTGTGCACCTTTGTGGTTTGCACAATAACAAATTTCATCTGTTCTCCCCGGGGCCACCAACCAGGCAGCATCTCTGGGAGGTGGACAAAAAAATGAGTTTTTTAGTATAAACCTCTTCTGGAAAAGCTCCATTTTGGGGAGTTTTTGGAGGAGTTTTTATTTTCCTGAAGTTTTTGTTGAAAAGTTTTGGAAAAGTATTTTTTTTGCAGCCTTTTACTTGCCCGGTGCCCAGTTTGCAGCTGCCTCCATCAGGAGCCATTCCAGAGAACTGACCTGCTCGCTCGCTCGCTCTTTTTTTTTTTTCTCCACCAGAGACTTTCTAGCTTTTTTCTTTGTGCAATTTTCAGGTGTTTTTGGAGTGACCCCTCACAGTACATAACACTTATATGTTGCCGCAGGGTATTTCTACATCTGCAGCAATGTCTGCGTGGTATGGGTACAAAGCCTTGTGGGATGTGACGGCTCCGTATGTTCTGCAGCTGCAGCGGCGTTTCTGTGTAATATGAAAACTGTGCCTGCGGCGCACACATCAGCGCACATGTCCGGAGCTTTCTTGGAGCTGTGCACGGCTATCTAACCTCGATGGCTAAGCAGCTCTCGCTCCCTCCGTGTTCTCTGTACTTCCAGCCAAGTGACGACGCGTATGTGATGATGTCATCGCGCACGCGCCAACATGTACAGGACATTGGAAGTAGAGCTGCGCTGCTGGGGAGCTACTGTGAGGTAAGTATGTAAAATGTTTTAGTTTTCTTTATAAAATTAATTCAATGGGTGAGGGGGTGAGGGTAACTACAAGTGATGAAGTGGGAAGTGTAAAGGGGACTGCACATGATGGAGATTGGGGGTTATGGGAGACTGCACATGATGAAGTGGGGGGAGTGGGGCTGTACATGATGGACAGAGGCTGCACATGATGGAGTGGGGGGAGTGGGGCTGTACATGATGGAGTGGGGCTGCACATAATGAAGTGGGGGGTAAGGGAGACTGCACATGAAGAAGTGGGGGGAGGGGACGGGGAAAATGATGAATTCAGTGTGAGGGATGGGGGACAGCAACTTAATTGAAGGTGGGGGTGGGGAGAGCAAATGATGATCTAAGGGGAGAACAAATAATGAATTTTGAGTGTGGGAGTAAATGATGTATTGAATGTGGGGTACAGCAGTTGATAATGAATAGAGGGTGGGAGAGAAAGACATGACAATGAATTGGGGCGGGAGAGGCATGCAAATATAATGAATCAGGGTAAGAGTTAGAGCAGGAGAAACATAGAGGAGGGTGTTGAGGATGAAGTGACTGGTAATGAATTGGGGAAAAGAGTACAGGTGCTTATTAGTCTATATATTAAATGGGGAAAGTGGCTATTTATATTTAGTGGAGACACAGTGGTGGATTATAATTTATATTTGGAATGGTGGGTTGCATAATAACCAATTATATATTAATGGTGGGTGCACGCCTGTATTCAGATGTGCAATGTAGAAGAAAAGGAAGAAGTAGGGAATGTGATTTGGAAGCGGTGCTCTTGATAACTGTTATTTTATGCAGAGACGATTCCTGGCTGAAAGAAGTGATGGTGGTCTGTGCTGGATGAAAAAGAAAAGCAAAGATGAAGGACTTCAGCTAGAGATGTCACTGGTGAGTTAGTGTGTTACCTGTACACTGACACTATGCACTGTATACTATATACAGAGCTCCTGTGTATGTCACTGGTGATCACTGCATTATTTGTACACTGACACTATATACAGAGCTCCTGTGTACATTATCACCGCTGATCACTGTATTACCTGTACACTGACACTATATACAGAGTTCTTGTGTATAATGTCACTTGTGATCACTGAATTATCTGTACACTGACACTATATACAGAGCTCCTGTGTATAATGTCACCAGTGATCACTGTATTACTTGTACGCTATCACTATATACAGAGCTCCTGTGTGTCACTCGTGATCACTGTATTACCTGTACAATGTCACTATATACAGAGCTCCTTTGTATAATGTCACCAGTGATCACTTTATTACCTGTACACTGACAGTAAATACAGAGTTCCTGTTTACAATGGCACTTAGTATTGTGGGGTTTTTTTATTAATGATCGGTATTGTAGTATTCAGTCACTATGTGGTGGTAATATGTGATCTGGTCATGGTTTGGCGGTATTTGTTCCTTGTATGTGGTATTATTCAATCACTATGTGGTGGTAATATGTGGTGTAGTCATGGTATGAATATATTTGTCCCTTGTATGTGGTATTAATGGTCATTTTAAAAAAGATGTATGTGACTCATTCCCTTAAAGAAAAATACATAAAAATATATTTATTTTTAATAGTTTAGAGTAGAGTTGGGTCCAGCCAAAAGAGTCTACTGTGTCATGGTGACAGCTTAAAAATTATTTTGGCCAGAACAAAAGCTGCTGGTCATGAATGTGATCTGGGAACTGTTAATATCTGATTGGTGAGGATGTGGAAGAGAATTTGAGTTTTTCCATGAGTGGGCGGTGGGACGGTGGAGGCGGATCTGGGTGGAGCCTGGGCGGAGTCTCAAGGGGGCCCAAAAATGTTGCCAGTATGGGGCCCCAAAATTCCTAGTGGCAGCCCTGATCTGGGCTACAGACAGGCGAAGTTACCAGCGCCACATTATTTTACCCGGGACTTATACCAACATTTATCTACCTGCATGTCAATATCTTGTTATACATCTATCACCATCATTATCCTGTACCCCAGTGTCATTATCCTGTACCCCCAGTGTCAGTGTCATTATCCTGTACCCCCAGTGTCAGTGTCATTATCCTGTACCCTGAGTGTCAGTGTCATTATCCTGTACCCCCAGTGTCAGTGTCATTATCCTGTACCCCCAGTGTCAGTGTCATTATCCTGTACCCCGAGTGTCAGTGTCATTATCCTGTACCCCCAGTGCCAGTGTCATTATCCTGTACCCCGAGTGTCAGTGTCATTATCCTGTACCCCCAGTGTCAGTGTCATTATCCTGTACCCCCAGTGTCAGTGTCATTATCCTGTACCCCCAGTGTCAGTGTCATTATCCTGTACCCCCAGTGTCAGTGTCATTATCCTGTACCCCCAGTGTCTGTGTCATTATCCTGTACCCCCAGTGTCAGTGTCATTATCCTCTACCCCGAGTGTCAGTGTCATTATCCTGTACCCCCAGTGTCAGCGTCATTATCCTGTACCCCCAGTGTCAGTGTCATTATCCTGTACCCCCAGTGTCAGTGTCATTATCCTGTACCCCCAGTGTCAGTGTCATTATCCTGTACCCCCAGTGTCAGTGTCATTATCCTGTACCCCCAGTGTCAGTATCCTGTACCCCCAGTGTCAGTGTCATTATCCTGTACCCCAGTGTCAGTGTCATTATCCTGTACCCCCAGTGCCAGTGTCATTATCCTGTACCCCGAGTGTCAGTGTCATTATCCTGTACCCCCAGTGTCAGTGTCATTATCCTGTACCCCCAGTGTCAGTGTCATTATCCTGTACCCCGAGTGTCAGGGTCATTATCCTGTACCCCGAGTGTCAGTGTCATTATCCTGTACCCCCAGTGTCAGTGTCATTATCCTGTACCCTGAGTGTCAGTGTCATTATCCTGTACCCCCAGTGTCAGTGTCATTATCCTGTACCCCGAGTGTCAGTGTCATTATCCTGTACCCCCAGTGTCAGTGTCATTATCCTGTACCCCGAGTGTCAGTGTCATTATCCTGTACCCCCAGTGCCAGTGTCATTATCCTGTACCCCGAGTGTCAGTGTCATTATCCTGTACCCCCAGTGTCAGTGTCATTATCCTGTACCCCCAGTGTCTGTGTCATTATCCTGTACCCCCAGTGTCAGTGTCATTATCCTCTACCCCGAGTGTCAGTGTCATTATCCTGTACCCCCAGTGTCAGCGTCATTATCCTGTACCCCCAGTGTCAGTGTCATTATCCTGTACCCCCAGTGTCAGTATCCTGTACCCCCAGTGTCAGTGTCATTATCCTGTACCCCAGTGTCAGTGTCATTATCCTGTACCCCCAGTGCCAGTGTCATTATCCTGTACCCCGAGTGTCAGTGTCATTATCCTGTACCCCCAGTGTCAGTGTCATTATCCTGTACCCCCAGTGTCAGTGTCATTATCCTGTACCCCCAGTGTCAGTGTCATTATCCTGTACCCCCAGTGTCAGTGTCATTATCCTGTACCCCGAGTGTCAGTGTCATTATCCTGTACCCCCAGTGTCAGCGTCATTATCCTGTACCCCCAGTGTCAGTGTCATTATCCTGTACCCCCAGTGTCAGTGTCATTATCCTGTACCCCGAGTGTCAGTGTCATTATCCTGTACCCCCAGTGTCAGTATCCTGTACCCCCAGTGTCAGTGTCATTATCCTGTACCCCAGTGTCAGTGTCATTATCCTGTACCCCCAGTGTCAGTGTCATTATCCTGTACCCCAAGTGTCAGTGTCATTATCCTGTACCCCGAGTGTCAGTGTCATTATCCTGTACCCCGAGTGTCAGTGTCATTATCCTGTACCCCGAGTGTCAGTGTCATTATCCTGTACCCCCAGTGTCAGTGTCATTATCCTGTACCCCAAGTGTCAGTGTCATTATCCTGTACCCCCAGTGTCAGTGTCATTATCCTGTACCCCCAGTGTCAGCGTCATTATCCTGTACCCCCAGTGTCAGTGTCATTATCCTGTACCCCGAGTGTCAGTGTCATTATCCTGTACCCCCAGTGTCAGTGTCATTATCCTGTACCCCGAGTGTCAGTGTCATTATCCTGTACCCCCAGTGTCAGTGTCATTATCCTGTACCCCGAGTGTCATTATCCTGTACCCCGAGTGTCAGTGTCATTATCCTGTACCCCCAGTGTCAGTATCCTGTACCCCCAGTGTCAGTGTCATTATCCTGTACCCCGAGTACCAGTGTCATTATCCTGTACCCCAGTGTCAGTGTCATTATCCTGTACCCCGAGTGTCAGTGTCATTATCCTGTACCCCGAGTGTCAGTGTCATTATCCTGTACCCCGAGTGTCAGTGTCATTATCCTGTACCCCCAGTGTCAGTGTCATTATCCTGTACCCCCAGTGTCAGTGTCATTATCCTGTACCCCCAGTGTCAGTGTCATCATCCTGTACCCCGAGTGTCAGTGTCATTATCCTGTACCCCGAGTGTCAGTGTCATTATCCTGTACCCCCAGTGTCAGTGTCATTATCCTGTACCCCGAGTGTCAGTGTCATTATCCTGTACCCCCAGTGTCAGTGTCATTATCCTGTACCCCCAGTGTCAGTGTCATTATCCTGTACCCCCAGTGTCAGTGTCATTATCCTGTACCCCCAGTGTCAGTGTCATTATCCTGTACCCCGAGTATCAGTGTCATTATCCTGTACCCCCAGTGTCATTATCCTGTACCCCGAGTGTCAGTGTCATTATCCTGTACCCCCAGTGTCAGTGTCATTATCCTGTACCCCCAGTGTCAGTGTCATTATCCTGTACCCCCACTGTCAGTGTCATTATCCTGTACCCCCACTGTCATTATCCTGTACCCCCAGTGTCAGTGTCATTACCCTGTACCCCCACTGTCAGTGTCATTATCCTGTACCCCGAGTGTCAGTGTCATTATCCTGTATCCAGATTGTCAGTGTCATTACCCTGTACCCCCACTGTCAGTGTCATTATCCTGTACCCCGAGTGTCAGTGTCATTATCCTGTATCCAGATTGTCAGTGTCATTATCCTGTACCCCGAGTGTCAGTGTCATTATCCTGTACCCCCAGTGTCAGTGTCATTATCCTGTACCCCGAGTGTCAGTGTCATTATCCTGTACCCCGAGTGTCATTATCCTGTACCCCGAGTGTCAGTGTCATTATCCTGTACCCCCAGTGTCAGTGTCATTATCCTGTACCCCGAGTGTCATTATCCTGTACCCCGAGTGTCAGCGTTATTATCCTGTACCCCCAGTGTCAGCGTCATTATCCTGTACCCCGAGTGTCAGTGTCATTATCCTGTACCCCGAGTGTCAGCGTCATTATCCTGTACCCCGAGTGTCAGCGTCATTATCCTGTACCCCCAGTGTCAGTGTCATTATCCTGTACCCCCAGTGTCATTATCCTGTACCCCGAGTGTCAGTGTCATTATCCTGTACCCCCAGTGTCATTACCCTGTACCCCGAGCGTCAGTGTCATTATCCTGTACCCCCAGTGTCAGTGTCATTATCCTGTACCCCCAGTGTCATTATCCTGTACCCCGAGTGTCAGTGTCATTATCCTGTACCCCCAGTGTCATTACCCTGTACCCCAGTGTCAGTGTCATTATCCTGTACCCCCAGTGTCAGTGTCATTACCCTGTACCCCGAGCGTCAGTGTCATTATCCTGTACCCCCAGTGTCAGTGTCATTATCCTGCACCCCCAGTGTCAGTGTCATTATCCTGTACCCCGAGTGTCAGTGTCATTATCCTGTACCCCCAGTGTCATTATCCTGTACCCCCAGTGTCAGTGTCATTATCCTGTACCCCGAGTGTCAGCGTCATTATCCTGTACCCCGAGTGTCAGCGTCATTATCCTGTACCCCGAGTGTCAGTGTCATTATCCTGTACCCTCAGTGTCAGTGTCATTATCCTGTACCCCAGTGTCAGTGTCATTATCCTGTACCCCCAGTGTCAGTGTCATTATCCTGTACCCCCAGTGTCAGTGTCATTATCCTGTACCCCAGTGTCAGTGTCATTATCCTGTACCCCCAGTGTCAGCGTCATTATCCTGTACCCCCAGTGTCAGTGTCATTATCCTGTACCCCGAGTGTCAGCGTCATTATCCTGTACCCCGAGTGTCAGCATCATTATCCTGTACCCCGAGTGTCAGTGTCATTATCCTGTACCCCGAGTGTCAGTGTCATTATCCTGTACCCCCAGTGTCAGTGTCATTATCCTGTACCCCGAGTGTCAGTGTCATTATCCTGTACCCCCAGTGTCAGTGTCATTATCCTGTACCCCAGTGTCAGTGTCATTACCCTGTACCCCCAGTGTCAGTGTCATTATCCTGTACCCCCAGTGTCAGTGCCATTATCCTGTACCCCAGTGTCAGTGTCATTACCCTGTACCCCCAGTGTCAGTGTCATTATCCTGTACCCCCAGTGTCAGTGTCATTATCCTGTACCCCGAGCGTCATTATCCTGCACCCCAGTGTCAGTGTCATTATCCTGTACCCCGAGTGTCAGTGTCATTATCCTGTACCCCCAGTGTCAGTGTCATTATCCTGTACCCCGAGTGTCAGTGTCAGTATCCTGTACCCCCAGTGTCAGTGCCATTATCCTGTACCCCAGTGTCAGTGTCATTATCCTGTACCCCCAGTGTCAGTGTCATTATCCTGTACCCCCAGTGTCAGTGCCATTATCCTGTACCCCAGTGTCAGTGTCATTACCCTGTACCCCCAGTGTCAGTGTCATTATCCTGTACCCCCAGTGTCAGTGTCATTATCCTGTACCCCCAGTGTCAGTGTCATTATCCTGTACCCCGAGCGTCATTATCCTGCACCCCAGTGTCAGTGTCATTATCCTGTACCCCGAGTGTCAGTGTCATTATCCTGTACCCCCAGTGTCAGTGTCATTATCCTGTACCCCGAGTGTCAGTGTCAGTATCCTGTACCCCCAGTGTCAGTGTCATTATCCTGTACCCCCAGTGTCATTATCCTGTACCCCCAGTGTCAGTGTCATTATCCTGTACCCCAGTGTCAGTGTCATTATCCTGTACCCCGAGTGTCAGTGTCAGTATCCTGTACCCCCAGTGTCAGTGTCATTATCCTGTACCCCAGTGTCAGTGTCATTATCCTGTACCCCCAGTGTCAGTGTCATCATCCTGTACCCCGAGTGTCAGTGTCATTATCCTGTACCCCAATGTCAGTGTCATTATCCTGTACCCCCAGTGTCAGCGTCATTATCCTGTACCCCCAGTGTCAGTGTCATTATCCTGTACCCCCAGTGTCAGTGTCATTATCCTGTACCCCCAGTGTCAGTGTCATTATCCTGTACCCCCAGTGTCAGTGTCATTATCCTGTACCCCGAGTGTCAGTGTCATTATCCTGTACCCCAGTGTCAGTGTCATTATCCTGTACCCCCAGTGTCAGTGTCATTATCCTGTACCCCGAGTGTCAGTGTCATTATCCTGTACCCCCAGTGTCAGTGTCATTATCCTGTACCCCCAGTGTCAGTGTCATTATCCTGTACCCCAGTGTCAGTGTCATTATCCTGTACCCCCAGTGTCAGTGTCATTTTCCTGTACCCCCAGTGACAGTGTCATTATCCTGTACCCCCAGTGTCAGTGTCATTATCCTGTACCCCCAGTGTCAGTGTCATTATCCTGTACCCCCAGTGTCAGTGCCATTATCCTGTACCCCAGTGTCAGTGTCATTACCCTGTACCCCCAGTGTCAGTGTCATTATCCTGTACCCCCAGTGTCATTATCCTGTACCCCCAGTGTCAGTGTCATTATTCTGTACCCCGAGCGTCATTATCCTGCACCCCAGTGTCAGTGTCATTATCCTGTACCCCGAGTGTCAGTGTCATTATCCTGTACCCCGAGTGTCAGTGTCAGTATCCTGTACCCCCAGTGTCAGTGTCATCATCCTGTACCCCGAGTGTCAGTGTCATTATCCTGTACCCCCAGTGTCAGTGTCATTATCCTGTACCCCGAGTGTCAGTGTCAGTATCCTGTACCCCCAGTGTCAGTGTCATTATCCTGTACCCCCAGTGTCAGTGTCATTATCCTGTACCCCCAGTGTCAGTGTCATTATCCTGTACCCCGAGTGTCAGTGTCAGTATCCTGTACCCCCAGTGTCAGTGTCATCATCCTGTACCCCGAGTGTCAGTGTCATTATCCTGTACCCCAGTGTCAGTGTCATTATCCTGTACCCCCAGTGTCAGCGTCATTATCCTGTACCCCCAGTGTCAGTGTCATTATCCTGTACCCCCAGTGTCAGTGTCATTATCCTGTACCCCCAGTGTCAGTGTCATTATCCTGTACCCCGAGTGTCAGCGTCATTATCCTGTACCCCCAGTGTCAGCGTCATTATCCTGTACCCCCAGTGTCAGTGTCATTATCCTGTACCCCCAGTGTCAGTGTCATTATCCTGTACCCCCAGTGTCAGTGTCATTATCCTGTACCCCCAGTGTCAGTGTCATTATCCTGTACCCCGAGTGTCAGTGTCATTATCCTGTACCCCAGTGTCAGTGTCATTATCCTGTACCCCCAGTGTCAGCGTCATTATCCTGTACCCCCAGTGTCAGTGTCATTATCCTGTACCCCCAGTGTCAGTGTCATTATCCTGTACCCCCAGTGTCAGTGTCATTATCCTGTACCCCCAGTGTCAGTGTCATTATCCTGTACCCCAGTGTCAGTGTCATTATCCTGTACCCCGAGTGTCAGTGTCATTATCCTGTACCCCGAGTGTCAGCGTCATTATCCTGTACCCCGAGTGTCAGCATCATTATCCTGTACCCCGAGTGTCAGTGTCAGTATCCTGTACCCCCAGTGTCAGTGTCATTATCCTGTACCCCCAGTGTCAGTGTCATTATCCTGTACCCCCAGTGTCAGTGTCATTATCCTGTACCCCCAGTGTCAGTGTCATTATCCTGTACCCCCAGTGTCAGTGTCATTATCCTGTACCCCCAGTGTCATTATCCTGTACCCCCAGTGTCAGTGTCATTATCCTGTACCCCAGTGTCAGTGTCATTATCCTGTACCCCCAGTGTCAGTGTCATTATCCTGTACCCCGAGTGTCAGCGTCATTATCCTGTACCCCGAGTGTCAGCATCATTATCCTGTACCCCGAGTGTCAGTGTCATTATCCTGTACCCCCAGTGTCAGTGTCATTATCCTGTACCCCGAGTGTCAGTGTCATTATCCTTTACCTAGAGTGTCAGGCCTTCAAGAGGGAAGGTGAAAGTGTCCCAGGAACCCTTTTTCAACTCGACAACACCTTGTGCTACTGTGAGCAGCCTACATGGCCTATACACCTGTCTCCCACTTGGCACATTGGGGACTTCATTAGTCGGTGATTACAATGGAGCTGCCAGCAGTGGATCTTGATGATTTTCTCAAGTGCATTCAGCGGCAGAACCTTCCTCAGATGACCAATAATGACCCAATGAGGCTGGAAGTGCCAGAATTTCTGGGCGAGGCTCAGACTCCAGATTGAAGAAATCCAGAGGTTTTGAACATTAAGGGTACGTGTCCACGGTCAGCAAACGCTGCGTGTTTGACGCTGCGTGGGGCCGCAGCGTCAAACATGCAGCGTCCAGATGTTCCAGCATAGTGGAGGGGATTTTATGAAATCTCGTCTCCACTATGCGTGGTAACACGCATCCTTCGGGCCTGCGACTCCAGACATGCTGCGCGTCTTTTCAGATCGCAGCATGTCCTTGTTCCTTGCGGCGACCCTGCGTCGCCGCAAGGAATAACACAGGGCCCTATGCGAAGGGTGCGATGATCCCGGATGTGTACAATGAACACATCCGGCATCATCGCGTCCCAGAAGGGGGCGGGGCTTAGCGCCGAGCGGCTTTGCCGCTCCGACGATACCGCCGGCCATCCTGATCGTGGACACGTACCCTTAGGGTATGTGTCCACGCTCAGGATTGCATCAGGATTTGGTCAGGATTTTTCATCAGTTTTTGTAAGCCAAAACCAGGAGTGGAAAAATTAGAGGAAAAGTATAATAGAAACATATGCTCCACTTTTGCATTTATCACCCACTCCTGGTTTTGGCTACAAATACTGATGAAAAATCCTGACCAAATCCTGATGCAATCCTGAACGTGGAGACATGCCCTTATAGAGATCGCACCTTGGGTAAACCCACTTAGGGTATGTTTCCACGGTCAGGAAACGCTGCTTTTTTGACGCTGCGCAGAGCTGCAGCGTCAAAAAAGCAGCGTCCAGATGTTCCAGCATAGTGGAGGGGATTTTATGAAATCCCGTCTCCACTATGCGTGGAAACCCGCACGCGGCGGCCCTGCGACTCCGGACATGCTGCGCGTCTTTTCAGATCGCAGCATGTCCGTACACCTTTTGGGGACGCAGCGTCCCCGCAAGGCATATCACAGGGCCCTATGGGACAGAGCGATCATCCTGGATGTGAAGAGTTAACACATCCGGCATGATCGCGTCCCAGAAAGGGGGCGGGGCTTAGCGCCGAGCGGCTTCGCCGCTGCGGCGATCCCGCCGGCCATCCTGAACGTGGAGACATAGCCTTAGTTTCCCTTTTTATTTTTGCAGATCAGTAAGGGTGAGTGTCCACGGTAAGTAAACGCTGCGTGATTGACGCTGCAGCATCAAACACGCAGCGTCCAGATGTTCCAGCATAGTGGAGGGGATTTTTTGAAATCCCGTGTCCACTATGCGTGGAAACCCGCACGCGGCGGCCCTGCGACTCCGGACGCTGCGTCGCCGCAGGTAATATCACAGGGCCCTATGGCGACGGGTGCGATGATCCCGGATGTGTACTGTACACATCCGGCATCATCGCGTCCCAGAAAGGGGGCGGGGCTTAGCGCCGAGCGTCTTCGCCGCTGCGGCAATACCGCCGGCCATCCTGAGCGTGGACACGCACCCTAAGGGTATGTTTCCATGTTCAGGAAACGCTGAGTTTTTGACGCTGCGTTTTTCCGCAGCGTCAAAAACGCAGCGTCCAGATGTTATAGCATAGTGGAGGGGATTTCATGAAATCCTGACTCCACTATGCATTAAAAAACGCATGCGTTTTTGCCGCGAAAACGCATGCGCGGTGCGTTTTTTCAAAACGCAGCATGTTGCTACAATGAGCAAAACACGCAGGCACACCACAGGTGACCTGCCAGTGACCTCAGGTGCAGTTTTGGTCAGGATTTTACTTGCATAAAATCCTGACCAAAGCCTGAAGCAAAACTGAACGTGGACACATACCCTAACTTGTCTGCATCCTGTGCTTTCCATTAATCCATGTCTTTACCATCTTTGGGTTGTAACTTCAATGTTGTGGAGCGTATATTCACCGATATGCTGGTTGACAAAAGAATAATGAGAGCAGTGAACATCACCTGTTTATGAAGATCGGAATAACCACGGTAGTGGGAACTGCTGTTTTATTAACTTTATGCCCTGGGCCACTTTTACACTTCCAAATTCATGGCTTGAGTGTAGACCGGGACATCTGGAGACCCATAGCTGGTCTGGACATCGCAGTCTGTTGGACAGCAAAATAACCGATAAGTTACATAACCGGTGCTGAATTTTAGTCCTGTGTTAGTCATTGACAACCATTGTTGGGGAATGGGGCCACAAATAATCCATGCAATGATAAATTCTCCCAGATTATTCTCCTTTATCAGCTTCAATAATGTTCTCCATCTTGCCCCCACTCATATGAAGGGGCCACCAAGATATGGACCTTCTATGGTCTCGGTAGTGTCTGGAGAATGGATTGGCAAGTTGTACTTGGCTACTTGTCTTGGTTCTTGGCTTTTCCATGGACAAGCATTCGCATCCAGTCTTCATATGCAATATCATGTTGACTTCACCAGACTGGATGAAGATGTGGCTAGAAGGGTATCAGTGGTACATATGTCCTAATACAAACCGCTTAGTAAGTGTAAGTCAAGGCATTGGGAATGTCTGAGGGCTTACAAGACTGAAACACCGAGACCTTTACTGTCTATAAGCAGAAGACATTTGAGAGTTTAGTTCTTGTGCCGGAGGAACCACCGTGCCCACCACTACTGGTCATTGTTACTTTTATTCTGAGTAGTAATAACAAGTATTCTTGGTAGTAAAATACTTCACCTCTATCAATACAGATAGGGCAGACCTGTCCTTGGTATCTTGTGTGGTGTCTTTAGGGAAGAATTGGCTTTTATTAAAGAGACCAATTGAGTATGAAGTCTAATTAGAAATGATCCAAAATAATCTTTTTTTCTACTGACACTTCTATTGGAGGTATCTACCCTGTAGGTCAAAGTCTAATCTTCTACCAAACCTTGCAATCAAGTAGAGACGAGCAACCTGTAAACTATTCAAACTATTAATTTCCCAAAAATATAGGATTTTTTCCATTTAATTAGAATCCAGCAAAGTGGCAGCTGTCCGGGAAGGAGCTAAAAATATATATATATTATACTCATTTGTGCTATGCTTGCACTTTGCGTGCTATGACCCTGAAGCCCCCTTTTCTGTCTTCCATCCGCTCCCTCCCATTTTTGGATGATCCGACTTCACGTAGTCAGGTGGGAGGCAACGCATTGACGTCAATGATGTGTCACCTCCACGAAGCCTGGTCAGCACAGGATAAATGGAAGACCGGAGGAAACGGGAGGAGGACAGGGCAGGCGGCTGCAGGAGGAGGACAGGCACCTGGGACAGTCGAGTATAATCGTTCGATTCAGACTAATTTATTTGGAGAGCATTTAATTTGCTAGCCGAAAATAATCTTTCGTGTGATTCACTCATCTCTATAGCCTTGTTTTAAAAGGGGTTTTTCCAACTGGACAAAATAAATAATGGGCACTGATGCTTGTTACAGTACATATATAGATAACCATGTGATAACTGGTTACGCAGTGGGGATTACTTTTTATGTTGATTTTTCCCCTTGGTCCATTCATTGACCTCATCCTCTATGGCATCCATACACCTGATTAGATCAAATACATGAGTTTCCCAGTTGGGTAACCGATGAGAACTCATATAGTTGGTTAATTTGAGACTGAATGTAACAATTCTGTAGAGACCACTAGACATAATCATTTATTTCTGGTGCACAACAAAGTGAGAAACTATTTTGAAAACGCTTGCATTGAGGGTCAGTGGTAAGAAGATTCTTGTGGCTGTAATTTCCGACAAAGTTAATTCGTTTCCCTAATTTCTCACTATCGGACGTCTGTTCCATCCATTTCCCACCACTCCTTCCCCTGTTCAACCCCTTTCACCATTTCTCTTTCCTTATCTAATGCTTATTTCTCTTGGGTATTTTTGTCTTCCAAAATTGGTTATTTTTATGACTTTTAGATTTTGTAAAAACTTTTTGAATAAAAGTGAACGGGACACTCTTGGCAAAATACATTAAGCTATGTCTATTGTTAGACTTTAGAGGGCGGTGCATGACTAAGGGTTCCAATGAAGACCAAAGATAGAAGCCTTAAAGGGGTTGTCAGTTGAAGGCAAGTTATCACCTAATTATTGGATAGGTTGTGAGGAAAATGTATAATATAAGTTTTAGTCTCTCTGTCAGCACACATAGGGTGGGCGTTGACCCCCCTTCTCTCTGTGTTTAGCTGAGGGATTTTTGCACTTCTGACCATGGTTCTGCAAGCACATGGCAGCTGTAAAAACCCCTCCCCCCTTCTCTCTTTGCTTCTAAGTGTGTGTGAAGCTATTCTTCTCAATGCTCTGCCCTGCCCCCAAGCCAGGAAGGTATTGCGCTTGTAGAGGCACAAATCTCCCTCCAGCTGAAAACTGGTCTGATATCCTTCTCAAGACATGCGGCCCTTGGTTCTGTTATAGTAAGATATTGGGCCAACGGTTTACGCTAGGAAAATAATACATCCAGTTTGCGAATCTCCATCGGCGGATCTTTCGGCCACGGTAAACGCGGGCTTCTAGTTCCAACCGGGACAGAGTATGGATTTCTCTGGAACTACGCATCTCATCAAACCCAAATTTGGTCTCATTAGAACGCCAATGTTAATACAAGATGAATGCTGGGTGTGTTATGATTCTGACATGTTCTGTAGCGGAGATACAGGCATTAGACAAATTTGTGCTAAATTTACTAAGACTGAAGAGGTAGGAGGGTCTGAGGAAGCCAGCCCTGTTCGTGATGTCACAAGGCTGTGGTTATTTAAGTGACTCCACTTTACCCAGCCTCCAGAGTCTGCCAGAGTCTTAGAGAGTCTTACTTGAGGAGCTGTTCCTAGCCAGACCTCCTGATGCACTGGGACATTTGGGGTCCCGCCCACCAGCATGGTTTTGCCTGCAATGTCCTGAGAACATGTGTTATCTTTTCTCATTTAATCCCTTTATTTTATAATTACCTTGTATATTTTCAATTGTCTCATATTGTAACATCTTTATATGCCTTTTTGTAAACACTGCCTTCTATCGGAGTAAATATATAAATTACGCTACTGTTTTGGGTTAGCTTCGGACTTGTTTAATCGAAGCTGGTGGCAACATACCGTGTACGGGGCCTTTGGGAGTCGTTGTAGCGACTGCAGCATTGATAATTATTGTTCCTGCCTGAGTGGGAGTAGTTAAATCGCCCTCGCTGCAGGGAGCCCAATAGCCAGTACATAGCAGGCAGCCTTTCTGGCGACTAATTACCCTAGGTGCAGTACCTAATCTGACCTGAGAGAAAGGGGAGCGCCAGAGAGCTGCAAGTTTCAAGTGGAACTGTAAGCGGGATATACATAAATCCCTGCAGGTCGTGGTATATTGAAGAGCAGTGGGATACCTAAAATAAGCCCCTGCTGTAAACTGTGAGGTCAATAGCCTTTGTGTGTTTTTTCATCACATTGTAGCAGTGGAGGGATAACTAAGATAAGCCCCCCTGCATATGTGATAGCCGTCTGTTGGCCTAAAGTCACCCCGATCCATGACGTAGGGGTGACGGTCACGGTGTGAATCGTGACATATTGGTGGCAGCGGTGTGGATTCATGACATAGGTGATAACTAATGGATTGATGGGTGTCTGCTGGGACCCCCATTGATTGGCAAATGGGGAACTTTTACCCCTATTAGAATAGGTGGCAGCGTGCACTACACTACATTAATTTGCATGGGGCTGCTGAGTTCAGCTTTATTCGGCAGCCCCTTAGAGGATGAATGGAGAGAGGTTGGGGCATATGTACTGCCACTTGAATCCAACAACACCTTCTGAGGCCAGTGGGAATTCCAGTGGTCGGACATCCACAAGTTATCACATTTCCCACCCCTCAGACCCTGCTCCAGGTGTAACAGTATCATTAATTCTCAGAATATTTAATTATGGGTGCTGTAGTTTGTGGTATGACTAAGTCGGTCATCCACTATTCTATTTCCTAGTTCATTGGTACAATGATTATTCAAAATGGCAGTCATTGCACCAAACCATCCCATGAGTCTTCACCCAATGGTGACTTGGTTATAGAACTCTGATTACCTGGATCAGTTCACTCATCTGTATTAAAACCTTGGCATCGGTTAGAGATGAAACGCGTTGGAACACATTGCATAGGACACAGCCAAGAACTGGAGATCAAACTATTTATTTCCTCTGTGTTTTCCAAAAATCAGACCATACATTCTCAATGCCCTGCGAGTGACTGTGACCCTCATCCACAACACATAGGACTAACATCTGGAGTACGATAGAAAACATAGGCAGACATTGTAAATTTCCCAAGGAGTCAAAGTCAAGACAGTGAGCAGGACAAGAAAAACACACGGGTGACCGCCGGTAATATACGCTAATTGGCACATCGCTTTATTTCGGAAAACAAACCGTAGGGAGGGCGAATTATTTTTTCAGATGTTCATTCCATCACATTGAAGAGGAGCAAGAATTAAAAAAATAATAATAAATTTATATATTTAAAAAAAAGACAAACTCGGAGACGGTATTTTTTGTTTTTAAACTCACCAGATTGATTTTGTAACCCATAGATTAACGGAACATTGCACACAGTGTAACAGAGAGAAAGAGAGAAGAGCGAAGGAGCTGGAATTAAACTCGGATACAGTGCGAAAGAAATGTCCAAAAATGAATCGGATTGGACCATACTGGAAAACTTGCCATAACAACACCAAGAAACACTTAAAATGTTTAAGCCACACTGTTTGACTGAAACTTTCCTGCTTTTTTTAAATTTTACTTCATTTTTTTTTACATGGTCTGCCACATAGAGAAAGAAGAAGGGAGAGTGAGGTGGAGGAACCCACGTGAGGAAGAGGATCGAAAAGGTCAAGGAGGAGCCGGAAGGGAAGAACGATGGAGTCCAAGAGGAGAGTAACAGGAGGGACTTCAATGTGTTCAGGCATTTTCTTGGTCCACCTTGGGCTCTTCACTGGCCGCCTCTTCTTGTTGGGCACTTTCACTAGGTTTGGTTCCTTCTACATCATCTGGAAAATAAAATGGGAAACATTTGTAAGTGTTCACAAATGCCATGGAAGCACAGCGTGCCATATAAAGTTTTACTTTGTAGGATTTTACAAAAATTTCAGGAGAGAAAGGAATGTACAGTGCATCTACTACGGTGGACTCCACCACTCCTGAGATGATAATGTCTGATGCAGGATTCACAAGAGCGCTTCAGCCAAACTCCAACCTAAGCATTAACGTATATGGCCCTTCACCGCTGAAGCATTTGGTTTTCCAAATGAGATGTAACCACTGCAGGACTATCAGAGACCACAGGAGCAGTGACGCTAAACAATTACTACTTTTCTGCAATTTTTGTAAAATCTCCAAAATATACAGCAAAGCCAGAACTAATAATTTGCTTCAAATTAAACACAATCATTCCAAGCCCAAACCTCATTTTCTCCAAAGCATTACATTCCTCAACATAGGTCAAAACCACCCAACTAAGGCCGGCGTCACACTGGCGAGTTTTACGGACGTAAGAGCGCAGAAACTACGTCCGTAAAACTCGCAAAATAAACGGCACAATTATTCTGTTCTCCTATCAGCCGTATATTACGGTTCAGTATTATACGGCTTTCTACGGCCGTACAAAATCGCAGCATGCTGCGTTTGTCAGCGTATTGCGCAAATAAATCGCCAATGAAAGTCTATGGGGGCGAGAAAAATACGGATTCCACACGGACCAGCAGTGTGACTTGCGAGAAATACGCAGCGGTGTTAGTGAAAAGCTGGTAATTCAATTGCCAGCTTTTCATTTCTCCTTCCCAAACCCGACAGGATATGAGACATGATTACATACAGTAAACCATCTCATATCCCCTTTTTTTTGCATATTCCACACTACTAATGTTAGTAGTGTGTATGTGCAAAATTTCAGCACTGTAGCTGCTAAAATAAAGGGTTAAATGGCGGAAAAAATTGGTGTGGGCTCCCGCACAATTTTCTCCGCCAGAATGGTAAAGCCAGTGACTGAGGGCAGATATTAATAGCCAGGAGAGGGTCCATGGTTATTGTCCCCCCTGGCTACAAACATCTGCCCCCAGCCACCCCAGAAAAGGCACATCTGGAAGATGCGCCTATTCTGGCACTTGGCCACTCTCTTCCCACTCCCGTGTAGCAGTGGGATATGGGGTAATGAAGGGTTAATGCCACCTTGCTATTGTAAGGTGACATTAAGCCAGATTAATAATGGAGAGGCGTCAATTATGACACCTATCCATTATTAATCCAATTGTTTGAAAGGGTTAAAAAACACACACACACATGATTTAAAAGTATTTTAATGAAATAAACACAGCGGTTGTTTTAATAATTTATTGCTCTCTCAATCCATTTGCAGGCCCTCGCTTGGCAAAATAATAAACGCACAAGATACATACCCTCATCTGAACCGTCACGTCCCACGAGGTAATCCATCAGAAGGGGTTAAAATAATTTACAAGCAGGAGCCCTGCTAATGCAGCTGTGTGCTCGTGCTTGTAATTCCCCGGAGAATGAAGGAAATGTAGGTCATTGACCTACATTTCCTTCAGTCGCGGTGATGCGCCCCCTGGTGGATGTCCTCATATGACCTGGAGCGTGGGAAAAAGTTCCCAGGCTGCAGTTCATGAGAACATCCAGCAGGGGCGCATCACCGCGACTGAATGTAAGTATAGATCCTGCTTTCCTTTCAGCACCCGGGGATTACAGGCACGAGCGAGTGGTTTATCGCAGCTCGTGCCTGTAATATTAGTTAACCCCTTCAGATGGATTACCTCGTTGGACGTGATAGGACATCAGAAGGTATGTATCTTTTGCGTTTATTATTTTGCCAAGCGAGGGTCTGCAAATGGATTGAGAGAGCAATAAATTATTAAAACAACCGCTGTGTTTATTTCATTAAAATACTTTTTAATCATGTGTGTGTGTTTTTTAACCCTTTCATACAATTGGATTAATAATGGATAGGTGTCATGATTGACGCCTCTCCATTATTAATCTGGCTTAATGTCACCTTACAATAGCAAGGTGGCATTAACCCTTCATTACCCCATAGCCCACTGCTACAGGGAGTGGGAAGAGAGTGGCCAAGTGCCAGAATAGGCGCATCTTCCAGATGTGCCTTTTCTGGGGTGGCTGGGGGCAGATGTTTGTAGCCACGGGGGGGCCAATAACCATGGACCCTCTCCTGGCTATTAATATCTGCCCTCAGTCACTGGCTTTACCATTCTGGCGGAGAAAATTGCGCGGGAGCCCACGCCAATTTTTTCCGCCATTTAACCCTTTATTTCAGCAGCTACAGCGCTGAAATTTTGCACATACACACTACTAACATTAGTAGTGTGGAATATGCAAAAAAAAAACGGGATATGAGATGGTTTACTGTATGAAAACCATGTCTCATATCCTGTCGGGTTTGTGCAGGAGAAATGAAAAGCCGGCAATTGAATTACCGGCTTTTCACAGATATCGCGCTGAAGTAAATATAAATACAGAATATATATATATGTATATATATATATATATATATATATATATATATATATATATATATATATATATATATATATATATATATATATATATATATAATGTATATATGTTTTCCCGAACATTTGAGCACATAAATCCATTAGATGTCGGTTTTGCAAGCCTGCGCGAAAATCTCGCAGTACGGATGCCATACGGATTACATACGGAGGATGCTGTTATGATCCTAATGGCAGAGGATCTCAGGAGTACCAGCTAAGTCTGCAAACACAAAAAACAGCTCATAGGGAAGTGGTAACTAGGCTGACCGTATACCTGATCCTAACACAAACAACTAGCAGCAGCCGGGGAACGTACCTACGTTGGTTCTAGACGTCTCGCGCCAGCCGGAGAACTAACTAACCCTTTCAGAGAAAATAAGACCTCTCTTGCCTCAAGAGAAAGGACCCCAAAGTTATAATACAAGCCCCCAACAAATAATAACGGTGAGGTAAGAAGAAATGACAAACGTAAGAATGAACTAGATTTAGCAAAGAGAGGCCCACTGACTAATAGCAGAAAATAGAAAGATGACTTATACGGTCAGCAAAAAACCCTACAAAATATCCACGCTGAATATCCAAGAACCCCCGCACCGACTAACGGTGTGGGGGGAGGATAACAGCCCCCCTTAAGCTTCCAGCAAAATCAGGAATCACATTATAAACAAAGCTGGAACAAAATAAGGGAAATTCAAATGCACAAAAAATAAGAAAGCAGGACTTAGCTTATCTTGCAAAATCAGGAGACCAGGAGACAGGAGAAAACAGACAAGGTCTGATAACAACGAATCCAGGCACAATACAGAGTATCCAGGAAGCTTATATAGGCACACCCAGGCCAAACGAAGCAGGTGAGTGCCAACCTGGGGAAAGACACTCAAAATGCCATACCGCTAATGACCACAAGAGGGAGCCAAGAACTATAGTTCACAACAGTACCCCCCCTTTAAGGAGGGGTCACCGAACCCTCACCAAGACCACCAGGGCGATCAGGATGAGCAGCGTGAAAGGCACGAACCAAATCGGCCGCATGAACATCAGAGGCAACCACCCAGGAATTGTCCTCCTGACCATAGCCCTTCCATTTGACCAGATACTGAAGCCTCCGTCTAGAGAGACGAGAGTCCAAGATCTTCTCCACCACATACTCCAACTCGCCCTCAACCAACACCGGAGCAGGAGGCTCAACAGCAGGAACCATAGGCACCATGTACCGCCGTAACAAAGACCTATGGAACACATTGTGAATGGCAAACGACACCGGAAGATCCAAACGAAACGACACCGGATTAAGGACTTCCAAAATTTTATAAGGACCAATAAAGCGAGGCTTAAACTTAGGAGAGGAAACCTTCAGAGGGACATACCGAGAAGACAACCAAACCAAATCCCCAACACGAAGTCGGGGACCCACACCGCGGTGGCGGTTGGCAAAGTGCTGAGCCTTCTCCTGTGACAACTTCAAGTTGTCCACCACAAGATTCCAAATCCGCTGCAACCTATCCACCACGGAATCCACCCCAGGACAGTCAGAAGGTTCAACATGACCCGAGGAAAACCGCGGATGAAAACCAGAGTTGCAGAAAAATGGCGAAACCAAAGTAGCGGAACTTGCCCGATTATTAAGGGCAAACTCAGCCAGTGGCAAGAAAGTCACCCAATCATCCTGATCCGCGGAAACAAAACATCTCAAATAAGCCTCCAGCGTCTGATTAGTTCGCTCCGTTTGGCCATTAGTCTGAGGATGAAAGGCAGATGAAAATGACAAATCGATGCCCATCCTAGCACAAAAGGATCGCCAGAATCTGGACACAAACTGGGATCCTCTGTCAGACACGATATTCTCAGGAATGCCGTGCAAATAAACCACATTCTGAAAGAACAAAGGAACCAAATCGGAAGAGGAATGCAACTTAGGCAAGGGCACCAAATGGACCATCTTGGAAAAACGATCACAGACCACCCAGATGACAGACATTCCTTGAGACACCGGAAGATCTGAAATGAAATCCATGGAAATGTGCGTCCAAGGCCTCTTCGGGACGGGCAAGGGCAAAAGTAACCCGCTGGCACGAGAACAGCAAGGCTTAGCCCGAGCACAAATCCCACAGGACTGCACAAAAGATCGCACATCCCGCGACAGGGACGGCCACCAAAAGGACCTAGCCACCAAATCTCTGGTACCAAAAATCCCAGGATGCCCTGCCAACACTGAGGAATGAACCTCGGAAATAACTGTTGTGGATTCTGTTTGTGGGCTCCCTCTGGTGGTTGCTGCTGGTACTGGGTGACTTTGGTGGGTTGCGGCCTTTGGTTTCCACCTGTCCATCAGAGGCTGGGTGTTTCCTATTTTACCTGGCCTTTCTGTCATTCCCTTGCCGGCTATCAATGTATTCAGATGTGCTCTGTTTGGTTCCTGCCTACCTGCTCCCAGATCTTTCAGGATAAGCTAAGTGCTGATTTTCAGTTGTTTGGTTTTTTGTCCAGCTTGCTTATTATGTCTCTATGCTAGCTGGTAGCTCTAGTGGACTGAGGTTCTCCCCATGTGCCATGAGTTGGCACATGGGTTCTTGTAATCTCAGGATGGTATTTTTGATTAGGGTTTTTTGCTGACCGCTCAGTCCCCTTTTGTATCTTTCTGCTTTCTAGTTTACAGCGGGCCTCAATTTGCTAAAGCTATATATATCATCTCTATGTGTGTGCCTTCCTCTCATTTCACCGTCAATACATGTGAGGGGGCAACTATATCTTTTGGGGTTCATTCCTCTGGAGGCAAGTGAGGTCTTATTTTCTCTGCAGTACTAGTTAGCTCTTAGGCTGGTGCGTGGCGTCTAGAACCAACGTAGGCACGCTCCCTGGCTATCTCTAGTTGCGTTTGTCAGGCGTAGGGCAGCGGTCAGCCCAGGTTCCATCACCCTAAAGCTCGTCCGTTATTTATTTGTACTTTGCTTGTCCTGTGCTATCCCTAGCCATTGGGGATTCACGACAGTATAGCCGGCCCACAAAGTGTTAATATTTTGGGCTGAAGCAGGAGAAATAGAAGTGTTTAAGGGAAATTTTTTTTTTTTTTTTTCCCTTCAGAGTTTTGCTGCCTAGCCCTTAATTGCTGTCTAGCTGCTTCTTACCTCCTCTTAACCCTTGTATGGCTCTGATCTTAGCTGTTTAACATGGATGTCCAGAGTTTGGCTTCCAGCCTGAGTAATCTCGCGGCAAAAGTTCAAAACATACAGGATTTTGTTGTTCACACTCCCATGTCTGAACCTAGAATTCCTATTCCTTGAGTTCTTTTCTGGAGATAGATCTACCTTCCTGAATTTCAGGAATAATTGTAAATTGTTTCTTTCTTTAAAATCTCGCTCCTCTGGAGATCCTGCTCAACAGGTCAAGATTGTAATATCTTTCCTGCGGGGCGACCCTCAGAATTGGGCATTTGCATTGGCACCAGGGGATCCTGCATTGCTCAGTGTGGATGCGTTTTTTCTGGCATTGGGATTGCTCTATGAGGAACCCAACCTGGAGATTCAGGCTGAAAAGACTTTATTAGCCCTCTCTCAGGGGCATGATGAAGCGGAAATATATTGTCAAAAATTTCGGAAATGGTCGGTGCTTACTCAGTGGAATGAGTGCGCCCTGGCTGCAAACTTCAGAAATGGTCTTTCTGAGGCCATTAAGGATATTATGGTGGGGTTCCCTACGCCTACAGGTCTGAATGAGTCTATGGCTATGGCCATTCAGATTGATCGGCGTTTACGGGAGCGCAAACCCGTGCACCAGTTGGCGGTGTCTTCTGAACAGGCACCTGAGACTATGCAATGTGATAGAATTCAGTCCAGAAGTGAACGGCAAAATTATAGGCGGAAAAATGGATTGTGTTTTTATTGTGGTGATTCAGCTCATGTTATATCAGCATGCTCTAAACGCACAAAAAGGGTTGATAAATCTTTTGCCATTGGTACTCTGCAGCCTAAGTTCATTTTGTCTGTGACTCTGATTTTTTCACTGTCTTCCATTTCCGTCGATGCCTATGTGGATTCGGGCGCTGCCCTGAGTCTTATGGATTGGTCATTTGCTAAACGCTGCGGTTTTAGTCTGGAGCCTCTGGAAGTTCCTATTCCTCTGAAGGGAATTGACTCTACACCATTGGCTATGAATAAACCGCAGTACTGGACACAAGTGACCATGCGCATGACTCCCGTTCATCAGGAGGTGATTCGCTTCCTTGTACTGTATAATTTACATGATGTACTAGTGCTTGGTCTGCCATGGTTACAAACTCATAATCCTGTCCTGGACTGGAAAACAATGTCTGTGTTAAGCTGGGGATGTCAGGGGGTTCATGGTGATGCACCTCCGATTTCAATTGCTTCATCTACTCCTTCTGAGATCCCTGAGTTTTTGTCTGACTATAGGGATGTTTTTGAGGAGCCCAAGCTCAATTCGCTCCCTCCTCATAGAGATTGTGACTGTGCTATAGAATTGATTCCTGGCAGTAAGTTCCCTAAGGGTCGTTTATTTAATCTGTCACTGCCAGAGCATACTGCTATGCGGAATTATATTAAGGAGTCCTTGGAAAAGGGACATATTCGTCCATCTTCGTCCCCTCTGGGAGCAGGGTTTTTTTTCGTGGCAAAAAAAGATGGTTCCCTGAGGCCTTGTATAGATTATCGCCTTCTGAATAAGATTACAGTCAAATATCAGTATCCATTGCCATTATTAACTGATTAGTTTGCTCGCATTAAGGGGGCTAGGTGGTTCACTAAGATAGATCTTCGCGGTGCGTATAATCTGGTGCGGATAAAACAGGGTGATGAGTGGAAAACCGCATTTAATACGCCTGAGGGCCATTTTGAGTATTTGGTAATGCCTTTTGGACTCTCCAATGCTCCGTCAGTCTTTCAGTCCTTTATGCACAATATTTTCCGTGAATATCTGGATAAGTTTATGATTGTGTATTTGGATGATATTTTGGTGTTTTCTGATGACTGGGAGTCTCATGTTCTACAGGTCAGGAAGGTGTTTCAGGTTCTGCGGGCCAATTCTCTGTTTGTGAAGGGCTCAAAGTGTCTCTTCGGAGTCCAGAAGATTTCTTTTTTGGGGTACATTTTTTCTCCTTCTACTATTGAGATGGATCCCGTCAAGGTTCAGGCTATTTGTGACTGGACACAACCTACATCTGTTAAGAGCCTTCAGAAGTTCTTGGGGTTTGCTAATTTTTATCGTCGGTTCATTGCTAATTTTTCCAGTATTGTTAAACCTTTGACTGATTTGACTAAAAAGGGTGCTGATGTTGCTGATTGGTCTCCTGCGGCCGTGGAGGCCTTTCAGGAACTTAAGCGCCGGTTTTCTTCTGCTCCTGTGTTGTGTCAACCAGATGTTTCACTTCCTTTTCAGGTTGAGGTTGATGCTTCCGAGATTGGAGCGGGGGCGGTTTTGTCACAGAGAAGTTCTAATGGCTCGGTGATGAAGCCATGTGCATTCTTCTCTAGAAAATTCTCGCCCGCCGAGCGCAATTATGATGTGGGTAATCGGGAGCTTTTGGCCATGAAGTGGGCATTTGAGGAGTGGCGTCATTGGCTTGAGGGTGCTAAACATCGTGTGGTGGTCTTGACTGATCACAAGAATCTCATTTACCTTGAGTCTGCCAGGCGTTTGAATCCTAGACAGGCTCGTTGGTCGTTGTTTTTTTCTCGTTTCGATTTCGTGGTTTCATACCTGCCAGGTTCAAAGAATGTGAAGGCAGATGCTCTTTCCAGGAGTTTTGTGCCTGACTCTCCTGGAGACTCTGGGCCTACTGGTATCCTTAGGGATGGGGTAATATTGTCCGCCGTATCCCCAGACTTGCGACGTGCATTGCAGGAGTTTCAGGTGGATAAACCGGATCGTTGTCCACCAGAAAGACTGTTTGTCCCGGATGATTGGACCAGTAGTCATCTCCGAGGTCCATTCTTCTGTGTTGGCTGGTCATCCTGGAATATTTGGTACTAGAGACTTGGTGGCCAGGTCTTTTTGGTGGCCTTCCTTGTCTAGGGATGTGCGTACCTTTGTGCAGTCTTGTGAAGTGTGTGCTCGAGCTAAGCCTTGCTGTTCTCGGGCCAGTGGGTTGTTGTTATCCTTGCCCATCCCGAAGAGGCCTTGGACGCACATTTCCATGGATTTTATTTCTGATCTCCCGGTTTCACAGAAAATGTCCGTTATCTGGGTTGTGTGTGACCGCTTTTCTAAGATGGTTCATTTGGTGCCCTTGCCTAAGTTGCCCTCCTCCTCTGAGTTGGTCCCTTTATTTTTTCAGAACGTGGTTCGTTTGCATGGGATTCCGGAGAATATCGTTTCTGACAGGGGATCCCAGTTTGTGTCTAGATTTTGGCGGACGTTTTGTGCCAAGATGGGCATTGATTTGTCTTTTTCGTCTGCATTCCATCCTCAGACGAATGGCCAGACGGAGCGAACTAATCAGACCTTGGAAACTTATTTGAGGTGTTTTGTTTCTGCTGATCAAGATGACTGGGTTGCTTTTTTGCCACTGGCCGAATTTGCTCTTAATAATCGGGCTAGTTCTGCCACGTTGGTCTCTCCTTTTTTTTTGTAATTCGGGGTTTCATCCTCGTTTTTCCTCTGGTCAGGTGGAGTCTTCGGATTGTCCTGGAGTGGACGTGGTGGTGGACAGGCTACATCAGATTTGGAATCAGGTGGTGGACAATTTGAAGTTATCTCAGGAGAAGACTCAGCAGTTTGCTAATCGCCGTCGCCGCGTGGGTCCCCGACTTCTTGTTGGGGATTTGGTGTGGTTGTCTTCTCGTTTTGTCCCTATGAAGGTCTCTTCTCCTAAGTTCAAGCCTCGGTTCATCGGTCCTTATAGGATCTCGGAGATTCTTAACCCTGTATCTTTTCGTTTGGATCTCCCAGCATCGTTTGCTATTCATAATGTGTTCCATCGGTCTTTGTTGCGGAGGTATGAGGTGCCCGTTGTTCCTTCGGTTGAGCCTCCTGCTCCGGTGCTGGTGGAGGGAGAATTGGAGTATGTTGTTGAGAAGATCTTGGATTCTCGTGTTTCCAGACGCAAACTCCAGTATTTGGTTAAGTGGAAGGGTTATGGTCAGGAGGATAATTCCTGGGTGGTCGCCTCCGATGTTCATGCGACTGATTTGGTTCGCGCCTTCCATAGAGCTCACCCTGATCGCCCTGGAGGTTCTCGTGAGGGTTCGGTGACCCCTCCTCAAGGGGGGGGTACTGTTGTGGATTCTGTTTGTGGGCTCCCTCTGGTGGTTGCTGCTGGTACTGGGTGACTTTGGTGGGTTGCGGCCTTTGGTTTCCACCTGTCCATCAGAGGCTGGGTGTTTCCTATTTTACCTGGCCTTTCTGTCATTCCCTTGCCGGCTATCAATGTATTCAGATGTGCTCTGTTTGGTTCCTGCCTACCTGCTCCCAGATCTTTCAGGATAAGCTAAGTGCTGATTTTCAGTTGTTTGGTTTTTTGTCCAGCTTGCTTATTATGTCTCTATGCTAGCTGGTAGCTCTAGTGGACTGAGGTTCTCCCCATGTGCCATGAGTTGGCACATGGGTTCTTGTAATCTCAGGATGGTATTTTTGATTAGGGTTTTTTGCTGACCGCTCAGTCCCCTTTTGTATCTTTCTGCTTTCTAGTTTACAGCGGGCCTCAATTTGCTAAAGCTATATATATCATCTCTATGTGTGTGCCTTCCTCTCATTTCACCGTCAATACATGTGAGGGGGCAACTATATCTTTTGGGGTTCATTCCTCTGGAGGCAAGTGAGGTCTTATTTTCTCTGCAGTACTAGTTAGCTCTTAGGCTGGTGCGTGGCGTCTAGAACCAACGTAGGCACGCTCCCTGGCTATCTCTAGTTGCGTTTGTCAGGCGTAGGGCAGCGGTCAGCCCAGGTTCCATCACCCTAGAGCTCGTCCGTTATTTATTTGTACTTTGCTTGTCCTGTGCTATCCCTAGCCATTGGGGATTCACGACATAACTCTACTGGTCCATTTATCAGGAACAAACAGTCTGTCAGGTGGGCAAGAGTCAGGTCTACCAGCCTGAAATCTCTGCAACACACGTCGCAAATCAGGAGAAATGGCTGACAAGATTACTCCCTCTTTAAGAATACCCGCTGGCTCTGCGACTCCAGGAGAGTCAGGCACAAAACTCCTAGAAAGAGCATCAGCCTTCACATTCTTTGAACCAGGCAGGTACGAGACCACAAAGTCAAAACGGGAGAAAAACAACGACCAACGAGCCTGTCTAGGATTCAGGCGTTTAGCGGACTCGAGGTACATCAGATTTTTATGATCAGTCAAGACCACCACACGATGCTTAGCTCCCTCGAGCCAATGACGCCACTCCTCAAATGCCCACTTCATGGCCAACAACTCCCGATTACCAACATCATAGTTCCGCTCAGCAGGCGAAAACTTCCTAGAAAAAAAAGCACATGGTCTCATCACAGAGCAACCAGAGCCTTTCTGCGACAAAACAGCCCCTGCACCGATCTCAGAAGCGTCTACTTCAACCTGAAAGGGAAGTGAGACATCAGGCTGGCACAAAACAGGCGCCGAAGTAAACCGGCGCTTCAGCTCCCGGAAAGCCTCCACGGCCGCAGGAGCCCAATTAGCAACATCAGAACCTTTCTTGGTCATATCCGTCAGAGGTTTTACAATGCTAGAGAAATTAGCAATAAAACAACGGTAGAAATTAGCAAAACCCAAGAACTTCTGAAGACTCTTAACGGACGTGGGTTGAGTCCAATCATGAATAGCTCGGACCTTGACTGGGTCCATCTCCACAGTAGAAGGGGCGAAAATAAAACCCAAAAAGGAAACCTTCTGCACTCCAAAGAGACACTTTGAGCCCTTCACAAACAAAGCATTATCACGCAAAACCTGAAACACCATCCTGACCTGCTTTACATGAGAATCCCAATCATCAGAAAAAACTAAAATGTCATCCAGATAAACAATCACAAATTTATCTAGATACTTCCGGAAGATGTCATGCATAAAGGATTGAAACACTGAAGGAGCATTAGAGAGCCCAAAAGGCATCACCAAGTACTCAAAATGACCTTCGGGCGTATTGAACGCAGTTTTCCATTCATCTCCCTGCTTAATGCGCACAAGGTTGTACGCACTGCGAAGATCTATCTTGGTGAACCACTTGGCACCCTTAATCCGGGCAAACAAGTCCGACAATAGTGGCAAAGGATACTGAAATTTGACAGTGATTTTATTCAAAAGCCGATAGTCTATACACGGTCTCAAAGAGCCGTCTTTCTTGGCCACAAAAAAGAATCCCGCACCAAGAGGGGAAGAGGATGGACGAATATGCCCCTTCTCCAGAGACTCCTTGATATATGAACGCATCGCGGCATGCTCAGGTACAGACAGATTAAATAGTCGTCCCTTAGGAAATCTACTACCAGGAATCAAATCTATAGCGCAGTCACAGTCCCTATGAGGAGGAAGAGCACTGGACCTGGACTCACTGAATACATCCTGATAGTCCAACAAATACTCAGGGACTTCAGAAGGAGTAGAAGAAGCAATAGACACCGACGAGGAAACGCAATGAATTCCCTGACAACCCCAACTTGACACGGACATTGCCTTCCAATCCAAAACTGGATTATGGGTCTGTAACCATGGCAGACCCAGAACGACCAAATCCTGCATTTTATGCAAAACAAGAAAACGAATTACCTCCCGATGTTCAGGAGACATGCACATGGTCACTTGTGTCCAATACTGCGGTTTATTCTCCGCCAATGGCGTAGCATCAATTCCTCTAAGAGGAATAGGATTTTCTAAAGGCTCTAGGACAAAACCACAGCTCTTGGCAAACGATAAATCCATAACACTCAGGGCAGCACCTGAATCCACAAATGCCATAACAGGGTAGGAAGATAATGAGCAAATCAAAGTCACAGACAAAATGAACTTAGGCTGTAAATTACCAATGGCGACAGGACTAACAACCCTTGTTAGGCGTTTAGAGCATGCTGATATAACATGTGTAGAATCACCACAGTAAAAACACAACCCATTCTGACGCCTATGATTTTGCCGTTCGGTTCTAGTCAGGATTCTATCACATTGCATTGAGTCAGGTGTCCGTTCAGACAACACCACCAGAGGATTAGCAGTTTTGCGCTCCCGCAAACGCCGATCAACCTGGATGGCCAGAGCCATAGAATCATTCAGACTTGTAGGAATGGGAAAACCCACGATCACATTCTTAATGGCTTCAGAAAGGCCATTTCTGAAATTTGCGGCCAGAGCACACTCATTCCATTGAGTAAGCACGGACTATTTCCGAAATTTTTGGCAGTACACCTCAGCTTCATCCTGGCCCTGAGAGATAGCCAGCAATGCTTTTTCTGCCTTTATTTCAAGATTGGGCTCCTCATAAAGCAATCCGAGCGCCAGAAAAAACGCATCAATATTTGCCAATGCCGGATCTCCTGGCGCCAATGAGAAAGCCCAATCCTGAGGGTCGCCACGCAAGAAGGAGATAACAATTTTAACTTGTTGAGCTGAGTCTCCAGACGAACGAGGTCTCAAAGATAGAAACAATTTACAATTATTCCTAAAATTCCCAAATTTAAATCGATCTCCAGAGAACAGGTCAGGAATAGGTATCTTAGGTTCTGACATAGGACTGCTAATAACAAAATCCTGAATGCCCTGCACACGTGCAGCAAGCTGATTCACACTAGTAATCAGAGTCTGAACATTCATGTCTGCAGCAGAGCTTCAAGCCACTCAGAGATAAAGGGGAGGAAGAAAAAAAAACAAAAAAAACTCAGACTTCTTTTCTTATAGTCCCGCTTCAGCAATGCACTTCTAGGCCTGGATTACTGTTATGATCCTAATGGCAAAGGATCTCAGGAGTACCAGCTAAGTCTGCAAACACAAAAACCAGCTCATAGGGAAGTGGTAACTAGGCTGACCGTATACCTGATCCTAACACAAACAACTAGCAGCAGCCGGGGAACGTACCTACGTTGGTTCTAGACGTCTCGTGCCAGCCGGAGAACTAACTAACCCTTTCAGAGAAAATAAGACCTCTCTTGCCTCAAGAGAAAGGACCCCAAAGTTATAATACAAGCCCCCCACAAATAATAACGGTGAGGTAAGAAGAAATGACAAACGTAAGAATGAACTAGATTTAGCAAAGAGAGGCCCACTGACTAATAGCAGAAAATACCAGAACACAGGCATGCTTACCTGTTCAAGGCCTCCAACAATACTTGGGCCTGGTGCACCCTGGATAGTGCAATTGTTGGAGGCCTTGAACAGGTAAGCATGCCTGTGTTCTGGTGTTTTTTTTGAGTTTAGTGGAGTTTTTCCTCCAATGGTGTTTTAATAGCAGAAAATAGAAAGATGACTTATACGGTCAGCAAAAAACCCTACAAAATATCCACGCTGAATATCCAAGAACCCCCGCACCGACTAACGGTGTGGGGGGAGAATAACAGCCCCCCTTGAGCTTCCAGCAAAATCAGCAATCACATTATAAACAAAGCTGGAACAAAATAAGGGAAATTCAAATGCACAAAAAATAAGAAAGCAGGACTTAGCTTATCTTGCAAAATCAGGAGACCAGGAGACAGGAGAAAACAGACAAGGTCTGATAACAACGAATCCAGGCACAATACAGAGTATCCAGGAAGCTTATATAGGCACACCCAGGCCAAACGAAGCAGGTGAGTGCCAACCTGGGGAAAGACACTCAAAATGCCATACCGCTAATGACCACAAGAGGGAGCCAAGAACTATAGTTCACAACAGGATGCCATGCGCAAAATACGCTGACACACCCTGACTACGGATCAATATTTTGGGAACATTTCTCCGTATTACGGCTGTAGTGCGGACGTATAATACGTGGTGTATTGTCTTACGCCAAGTGTGACGCCGGCCTAAGACACAGAAAGCCCACCATTAATAAAAGAACAGTTAAACAATTAAGCGCAAGGCTATAAACTTGTCGACCTCTCTGCTCAAGTTTTTTTACTTTAGTTTTTTATTCTTTTGCATTTTGCATAGAATATACATTTTGATATTTATTTTATTACAGTAATTAACCAGAGCCAGCATGGGTTTGTAGCAAACAAGCCATGCCAGACTAATCTAAATTCCATCTGTGATGGAATCACTGACTGGGTGGATCACGGAAATGTGGTAGATAAAGTATATCTCAACTTCAGCAAAGCAGATGATAAAGTATCTCAAACTATCCTTATCGAAAAAATGACCAAGTATGGGATTGACAAGGCTACCGTTAGGTGGATTCATAACTGGCTCAGTGATCGTACTAATAGACTGGTGATAAATGGTTGTACATCCAATTGGAAGAGTGTTTCCAGTGCAGTACCACAAGGCTCTGTCCTGACCCCAGTGTTGTTCAACATTTTTAAAAATGATCTAGATAAGGGAACTGAAGGTAAACTAATCAAATTTTCAGACGATGGAAAGCTAAGAGGGATAGCTAACACTAGAAAAGACCAAGAATGGATTCAGAAGGATCTAGATAAGCTTGAATAATGTGAAGCAACTAATAGAATGGTATTTAACAGGGGGAAATGCAAAATTCTACATCTAGACATGAAAAACAAAAATTATATCTACCTAATGGGAGGAATAGAACTAAGCAACAGCATGTGTGGAAAAAGACTTAACTATACTAATAGATCACAGACTGTACATAAGTCAACAGTGTGGTGCAGCTGCAAAAAAGGCACACACCGTTTTAGGATGCATTAAGAGAAGCACAGAGTCTAGATCAAGTGAAGTAATTATCCCCCTCTACTAATGAAAATAGAAGGGAGAAGATACAGATTAAACTTTTTGACAGTGAGGGTGATCAAAGAGTGGAAAAGGCTGCCACAAGAGGTGGTGAGTTCTCCTTCAATGGAAGTCTCCAAACAGAGGCTGAACAGACATCTTTCTGAGATGGTTTAGTGAATCCTGCATTGAGCAAGGGGTTGGACAAGATGTCCCAAGAGGTCCCTTCCAACTCTACCATTGTTGGATTCTATGATCAATGAGAATGCCATCAGTAGACATCAGAGGTGACCAGAGATCAGCAGTGGCATTACTGAGAATACCTCCTATTCATCACCAGAGCTCAGCGGTGACATCACTGAGAATGCCTCTTATCCATCACTACACTGTGTTCCAAATTATTATGCAAATTTGATTTAAGTGTCATAAAGATTTTTTTTTTTTGTTTTTCAAATAAATTCATGGATGGTACTGTGTCTCATGGCTCAATAGATCACTGAAATCAATCTTAAACACGTGATAATTAGTTTTCCAGGTGATTCTAATTAAAGGAAAACTACTTAAAAATGATGTTCCACATTATTAAGCAGGCCACAGGTTTCAAGCAATAAGGGAATTAAAAAGGATTTCTTTGCTGTTGAAAAGCGTTAAATAGTGCAATGCCTTGGTGAAGGGATGAAAACATTAGATATTTTACGAAAACTTAAGAGTGATCATCATACTCTGATGAGATTTGTGACTGAAACAGAGCACAAACAGAGTTCATGCAGATAAAGGCATAATGAGGAAGGTTTCTGCCAGACAAATTCATTGGATTAAGAGAGCAGCTGCCAAAATACCATTACAAAGCAGCAAACAGTTATTTGAAGCTGCTGGTGCGTCTGGAGTCCCTCGAACCTCAAGGTGTAGGATCCTTCAAAGGCTTGCTGTGGTGCATAAACTTACTATTCGGCCACCCCTAAACAGTGTTCACAAGCAGAAATGGTTGCAGTGGGCCCAGACATACATGAAGAATACTTTTCAAACAGTCTTATTTACTGAGGGTGTCGCGCAACCCTGGATGGTCCAGATGGATGGAGCAGTGGATGATTGGTGGATGGCCACCATGTCCCAAGGCTGCGACGTCAGCAAGGAGGTGGAGGAGTCATGTTTTGGGTCGGAATCATGGGAAAACAGCTGGTAGGGCCCTTTAAAGGTTCCTGAAGGTTGAAAAATGACCTCTGCAAAGTGTATAGAGTTTCTGACTTACAACTTTCTTCCATGGCATAGAATGCAGAAACGTGCCTTCAGGAACAAACTCATCTTCATGCTGACAATGCACCATCTCATGCTGAAAAGAAACCTCTGAGTCACTGGCTGCTATGGGCATAAAAGGAGATAAACTCATGGTGCGGCCACCATCTTCCTCTGACCTCAACCCTATAGAGAACCTTTGGAGGATCATCAAGCAAAAGATCTATGAGGGTGGGAGGAAGTTCACATCCAAACAGCAGCTCTGGAGGCAAAGTAATACAAGCAGAAACTCTCCGAAAACTCACAAGTTCAATGGATGTAAGAATTGTGATGGTGACATCAAAGAAGGCTCCTATGTACATGTAACTTGGCCTGGTAGGAGGTTTTAGAGTTAAATAGCTTTTTTATTCAGTGAATGTGACCTCCTAATGCTGCAAATTCCACAAATGAGACTTTTCAGTTCTTTAATACCATCTGCCATCTGACGTACTATCCCGTCGAGGTGACCTGGGAATTAATTCCCAGTGACGGGATAGTACATCATAGGCGATCTGACGAACTCACGGCAGATAGCTCACGGCTATCCCAGGTGTCAGCTGATTATTACGGACCGCTCCCGGCACATTAACCCCTGGAACACTGCGATCAAACATGATCACAGCGTTCCGGCGACATAGGGAAGCATCGCGCAGGGAGGGGGCTCCCTGCGTGCTTCCCTGAGACCCTCCATCCTCCTCCCTGCAGGCTCTGGATCCAAGATGGCCGCGGGGTTCTTTCGGGTTCTGCAGGGAGGTGGCTTGCAAGCGCCTGCTGAGAGCAGGCACCAGAAACCCTCCTGCAGTGCCTGTCAGATCGCTGATCTGACACAGTGCTTTGCAAAGTGTCAGATCAGCGATCTGACACTATAAAGTGATGTCCCACCCTGGAACAAATTAAAAAGTTTAAAAAAAAATATTAACATGTGTAAAAAAAAAAAGAAAAAAAAATCCTGAATTGTCACGATATGGTATGAAATATCATATAAGTTTAGTTTCTCTTCCTAGCAAAAAAAAAAAAATCCTGAATAAAGAAAAAAAAAAAAAATATATATATATATATATTGTTCCAATAGATAAATTTATTTATGCAAATAAAAAAACACAATAAAATGGAATAGCACGCGATCAAAAGGACCATCCACTAGACATCAGCGGTGACATCACTGAGAATGCCTCCTATCCATCACCAGAGATCAGCGGTGACATCACTGAGAATGCTTCCTATCCATCACCAGAGATCAGCGGTGACATCACTGAGAATGCCTCCTATCCATCACCAGAGATCAGAGGTGACATCACTGAGAATGCCTCCTATCCATCACCAGAGATCAGCGGTGAGACATCACTGAGAATGCCTTCTATCCATCACCAGAGATCAGCGGTGACATCACTGAGAATGCCCCCTATCCATCACTAGAGATCAGCGGTGACATCACTGAGAATGCCTCCTATCCATCACCAGAGATCAGCGGTGACATCACTGAGAATGTCTTCTATCCATCAACAGAGATCAGCGGTGACATCACTGAGAATGCCCCCTATCCATCACTAGAGATCAGCGGTGACATCACTGAGAATGTCTCCTATCCATCACCAGAGATCAGCGGTGACATCACTGAGAATGTCTCCTATCCATCACTAGAGATCAGCGGTGACATCACTGAGAATGTCTCCTATCCATCACCAGAGATCAGCGGTGACATCACTGAGAATGCCTCCTATCCATTACCAGAGATCAGAGGTGACATCACTGAGAATGCCTCCTATCCATCACCAGAGATCAGCGGTGACATCACTGAGAATGTCTCCTATCCATCACTAGAGATCAGCGGTGACATCACTGAGAATGCAGCCTATACATCACCAGAGATCAGAGGTGACATCACTGAGAATGCCTCCTATCCATCACCAGAGATCAGAGGTGACATCACTGAGAATGCCTCCTATCCATCACCAGAGATCAGCGGTGACATCACTGAGAATGTCTCCTATCCATCACTAGAGATCAGCGGTGACATCACTGAGAATGCAGCCTATACATCACCAGAGATCAGAGGTGACATCACTGAGAATGCCTCCTATCCATCACCAGAGATCAGCAGTGACATCACTGAGAATGCCTCCTATCCATCACCAGAGATCAGCGGCGGTGACATCACTGAGAATGTCTCCTATCCATCACCAGAGATCAGAGGTGACATCACTGAGAATGCCTCCTATCCATCACTAGAGATCAGCGGTGACATCACTGAGAATGTCTCCTATCCATCACCAGAGATCAGCGGTGACATCACTGAGAATGTCTCCTATCCATCACCAGAGATCAGCGGTGACGTCACTGAGAATGCCTCCTATCCATCACCAGAGATCAGAGGTGACATCACTGAGAATGCCTCCTATCCATCACCAGAGATCAGAGGTGACATCACTGAGAATGTCTCCTATCCATCACCAGAGATCAGCGGTGACATCACTGAGAATGCCTCCTATCCATCACCAGAGATCAGAGGTGACATCACTGAGAATGCCTCCTATCCATCACTAGAGATCAGCGGTGACATCACTGAGAATGCAGCCTATCCATCACCAGAGATCAGAGGTGACATCACTGAGAATGCCTCCTATCCATCACCAGAGATCAGAGGTGACATCACTGAGAATGCCTTCTATCCATCACCAGAGATCAGCGGTGACATCACTGAGAACGCCTTCTATCCATCACCAGAGATCAGCGGTGACATCACTGAGAATGCCTCCTATCCATCACCAGAGATCAGAGGTGACATCACTGAGAATGTCTCCTATCCATCACCAGAGATCAGAGGTGACATCACTGAGAATGTCTTCTATCCATCACCAGAGATCAGAGGTGACATCACTGAGAATGTCTCCTATCCATCAACAGAGGTGACATCACTGAGAATGTCTCCTATCCATCACCGATCAGTGGTGACATCACTGAGAATGCCTCCTATCCATCACTAGAGATCAGAGGTGACATCACTGAGAATGCCTCCTATCCATCACCAGAGATCAGAGGTGACATCACTGAGAATGCCTCCTATCCATCACCAGAGATCAGCGGTGACATCACTGAGAATGTCTCCTATCCATCACCAGAGATCAGAGGTGACATCACTGAGAATGTCTCCTATCCATCACCAGAGATCAGAGGTGACATCACTGAGAATGCCTCCTATCCATCACCAGAGATCAGCGGTGACATCACTGAGAATGTCTCCTATCCATCACCAGAGGTGACATCACTGAGAATGTCTCCTATCCATCACCGGAGATCAGTGGTGACATCACTGAGAATGCCTCCTATCCATCACTAGAGATCAGCGGTGACATCACTGAGAATGTCTCCTATCCATCACCAGAGATCAGAGGTGACATCACTGAGAATGTCTCCTATCCATCACCAGAGATCAGAGGTGACATCACTGAGAATGCCTCCTATCCATCACTAGAGATCAGAGGTGACATCACTGAGAATGTCTCCTATCCATCACCAGAGATCAGAGGTGACATCACTGAGAATGCCTCCTATCCATCACCAGAGATCAGAGGTGACATCACTGAGAATGTCTCCTATCCATCACCAGAGATCAGAGGTGACATCACTGAGAATGCCTCCTATCCATCACCAGAGATCAGCGGTGACATCACTGAGAATGTCTCCTATCCATCACCAGAGATCAGAGGTGACATCACTGAGAATGTCTCCTATCCATCACTAGAAATCAGAGGTGACATCACTGAGAATGCCTCCTATCCATCACTAGAGATCAGAGGTGACATCACTGAGAATGCCTCCTATCCATCACCAGAGATCAGCGGTGACATCACTGAGAATGCCTCCTATCCATCACCAGAGATCAGCGGTGACATCACTGAGAATGCCTCCTATCCATCACCAGAGATCAGCGGTGACATCACTGAGAATGTCTCCTATCCATCACTAGAGATCAGCGATGACATCACTGAGAATGCCTCCTATCCATCACCAGAGATCAGAGGTGACATCACTGAGAATGTCTCCTATCCATCACTAGAGATCAGAGGTGACATCACTGAGAATGCCTCCTATCCATCACCAGAGATCAGAGGTGACATCACTGAGAATGCCTCCTATCCATCACTAGAAATCAGAGGTGACATCACTGAGAATGCCTCCTATCCATCACTAGAGATCAGAGGTGACATCACTGAGAATGCCTCCTATCCATCACCAGAGATCAGAGGTGACATCACTGAGAATGTCTCCTATCCATCACTAGAAATCAGAGGTGACATCACTGAGAATGTCTCCTATCCATCACCAGAGATCAGAGGTGACATCACTGAGAATGTCTCCTATCCATCACTAGAAATCAGAGGTGACATCACTGAGAATGCCTCCTATCCATCACTAGAGATCAGAGGTGACATCACTGAGAATGCCTCCTATCCATCACCAGAGATCAGCGGTGACATCACTGAGAATGCCTCCTATCCATCACCAGAGATCAGCGGTGACATCACTGAGAATGCCTCCTATCCATCACCAGAGATCAGCGGTGACATCACTGAGAATGTCTCCTATCCATCACTAGAGATCAGCGATGACATCACTGAGAATGCCTCCTATCCATCACCAGAGATCAGAGGTGACATCACTGAGAATGTCTCCTATCCATCACTAGAGATCAGAGGTGACATCACTGAGAATGCCTCCTATCCATCACCAGAGATCAGCGGTGATATCACTGAGAATGCCTCCTATCCATCACTAGAGATCAGAGGTGACATCACTGAGAATGTCTCCTATCCATCACCAGAGATCAGAGGTGACATCACTGAGAATGCCTCCTATCCATCACCAGAGATCAGCGGTGACATCACTGAGAATGCCTCCTATCCATCACCAGAGATCAGCGGTGACATCACTGAGAATGTCTCCTATCCATCACCAGAGATCAGCGGTGACATCACTGAGAATGTCTCCTATCCATCACCAGAGATCAGGGGTGACATCACTGAGAATGTCTCCTATCCATCACCTGAGATCAGCGGTGACATCACTGAGAATGTCTCCTATCCATCACCGGAGATCAGCGGTGACATCACTGAGAATGTCTCCTATCCATCACCGGAGATCAGCGGTGACATCACTGAGAATGTCTCCTATCTATCACTAGAGATCAGCGGTGACATCACTGAGAATGTCTCCTATCCATCACCGGAGATCAGCGGTGACATCACTGAGAATGCCTCCTATCCATCACCAGAGATCAGTGGTGACATCACTGAGAATGCCTCCTATCCATCACCAGAGATCAGAGGTGACATCACTGAGAATGTCTCCTATCCATCACTAGAGATCAGCGGTGACATCACTAAGAATGCCTCCTATCCATCACTAGAGATCAGCGGTGACATCACTGAGAATGTCTCCTATCCATCACTAGAGATCAGCGGTGACATCACTGAGAATGCCTCCTATCCATCACCAGAGATCAGAGGTGACATCACTGAGAATGCCTCCTATCCATCACCAGAGATCAGCAGTGACATCACTGAGATTGTCTCCTATCCATCACTAGAGATCAGCGGTGACATCACTGAGAATGCCTCCTATCCATCACCAGAGATCAGTGGTGACATCACTGAGAATGCCTCCTATCCATCACCAGAGATCAGAGGTGACATCACTGAGAATGCCTCCTATCCATCACCAGAGATCAGCGGTGACATCACTGAGAATGTCTCCTATCCATCACCAGAGATCAGAGGTGACATCACTGAGAATGCCTCCTATCCATCACCAGAGATCAGCGGTGACATCACTGAGAATGCCTCCTATCCATCACCAGAGATCAGCGGTGACGTCACTGAGAATGCCTCCTATCCATCACCAGAGATCAGTGGTGACGTCACTGAGAATGCCTCCTATCCATCACCAGAGATCAGCGGTGACATCACTGAGAATGCCTCCTATCCATCACCAGAGATCAGCGGTGACATCACTGAGAATGTCTCCTATCCATCACCAGAGATCAGAGGTAACATCACTGAGAATGCCTCCTATCCATCACCAGAGATCAGCGGTGACATCACTGAGAATGCCTCCTATCCATCACCAGAGATCAGCGGTGACATCACTGAGAATGTCTCCTATCCATCACCAGAGATCAGAGGTGACATCACTGAGAATGTCTCCTATCCATCACCAGAGATCAGCGGTCACATCACTGAGAATGCCTTTTATCCATCACCAGAGATCAGCGGTGACATCACTGAGAATGTCTCCTATCCATCACCAGAGATCAGCGGTGACATCACTGAGAATGCCTCCTATCCATCACCAGAGATCAGCGGTGACATCACTGAGAATGCCTCCTATCCATCACCAGAGATCAGAGGTGACCTCACTGAGAATGTCTCCTATCCATCACCAGAGATCAGCGGTGACATCACTGAGAATGTCTCCTATCCATCACCAGAGATCGGCGGTGACCTCACTGAGAATGTCTCCTATCCATCACCTGAGATCAGAGGTGACATCACTGAGAATGCCTCCTATCCATCACCAGAGATCAGCGGTGACATCACTGAGAATGTCTCCTATCCATCACCAGAGATCGGCGGTGACCTCACTGAGAATGTCTCCTATCCATCACCTGAGATCAGAGGTGACATCACTGAGAATGCCTCCTATCCATCACCAGAGATCAGCGGTGACATCACTGAGAATGCCTCCTATCCATCACTAGAGATCAGCGGTGACATCACTGAGAATACCTCCTATCCATCACCAGAGATCAGCGGTGACATCACTGAGAATGCCTCCTATCCATCACCAGAGATCAGCGGTGACATCACTGAGAATGCCTCCTATCCATCACCAGAGATCAGCGGTGACATCACTGAGAATGTCTCCTATCCATCACCAGAGATCAGAGGTGACATCACTGAGAATGCCTCCTATCCATCACCAGAGATCAGCGGTGACATCACTGAGAATGCCTCCTATCCATCACCAGAGATCAGCGGTGACATCACTGAGAATGTCTCCTATCCATCACCAGAGATCGGCGGTGACCTCACTGAGAATGTCTCCTATCCATCACCTGAGATCAGAGGTGACATCACTGAGAATGCCTCCTATCCATCACCAGAGATCAGCGGTGACATCACTGAGAATGCCTCCTATCCATTCTCCAAACACTGGTGACTTCACTGAATTTCATTTGTATAATAGCTCCTTGTTACAATGTATCAGTGCAGGAAGAGGTGGTTAGTAGGGTGGAATAAAACTAACACAATACATTAATGCCAATCACATGCTTGTCATAAACCCAGGTAATGCCAAGCTGAAGATTTCAGGGCGTTAAGTAGGGGAATGATTGACAACGGCATCATACAAACCGTTCTGCCCGCCATGAAATTCCACAAATAAGATTACAGCTTCTCCGGAGAAAAGGATTACATAAATCCCATATAATCCTGCTGTAATTTGGACAACACTACGCAGGAAAAAAATGAATACAATAAGCAGAGCAGATTAGGATTTGCCTACCGGTAATATGAATGTGCCAGTACATTGCCAGCCTACGGGAAGGACTATGGCACCCGGGCATCGTGGGCAGATTGACAATGCACCTCTAAATAAAGAATAAGACTTTCCAGTGTGTCTGAATCTGCTGACATTGTGTCACCTGCCAATAGCATGAGCCAAGAAGTTACCTTGTCACCCGATCACCCGGATCTATCGGATCTCCTAGGCAATCATTTATAGTGAAAGAAACCCCCCATCTATGCCTTTTAAATTATTATAAAACTTGCTGTGTTAAGATTTATAGTTACATTGATGTGAAAGGAAGTAGCTAACTTCTTCTCATGTATAAACATCAATGGAATTTACACTAACTACAGCCTGGGCAGAATGTATGTAAAGGAAAAAAAGAACAATTTCCTTATAACAAGTCTCTCCAAAGATCAGTTCTAGAGTAGGAAGTTACTAGTTGTCACTTGCTTTTCTCACATGGAAGTGTCGTGACATTGGTGAAGAAGGAAGTAGCGAACTTCTCCTAATATCACAAAATAGCGATAGATATTGAGCAGCTGCCGCCGGAGAGTCAGGGCTGTAGAGAATAACAAGCCTTCCGGAAAAATAGGGTTAGGAGTTGGAAATAATTATGCATCAGCTGCCATTATCAGAATGAGATTAGGCAAAAAATATCAGTGGGGCTGAATGTAACAAAGGCGGGAAAGGAAGTAGCTAATAGATCGTGCGCTAGGGCCGCCCAGGACACGATGTACAGTGAGTGCAAGAAATCACACACCTACTTATAGAATTGCCGTGTAATGCTGTCATCTCCTGTGCTGTCCAGATGTCACCGTATCCCAGAATTCCAAGCGGAGGAAGTTCACCGACCGCCATAGTGGGACACCCAAGTGATGAGTGCCTCAATATGGAAACTGCTGGTGGTACCAACCTATTGCGCGGAACCACCAGCGGAACACCGTCACACCACACACACTGTATACGCCGTACGCACCACACACACTGTATATGCCGTACGCACCACACACACTGTATACGCCGTATGCACCACACACACTGTATACGCCGTACGCACCACACACACTGTATACGCCGTACGCACCACACACACTGTATACGCCGTACGCACCACACACACTGTATATGCCATATGCACCACACACACTGTATACGCCGTACACACCACACACACACACTGTATACGCCGTACGCACCACACACACTGTACACGCTGTACGCACCACACACACTGTATACGCCGTACGCACCACACACACTGTATACGCCGTACGCACCACACACACTGTACACGCTGTACGCACCACACACACTGTATACGCCGTACGCACCACACACACTGTATATGCCATATGCACCACACACACTGTATACGCCGTACGCACCACACACACACACTGTATACGCCGTACGCACCACACACACACACTGTATACGCCGTACGCACCACACACACTGTATACGCCGTACGCACCACACACACTGTATACGCCGTACGCACCACACACACTGTATACGCCGTACGCACCACACACACACACTGTATACGCCGTACGCACCACACACACTGTATACGCCGTACGCACCACACACACACACTGTATACGCCGTACGCACCACACACACTGTATATGCCATATGCACCACACACACTGTATACGCCGTACACACCACACACACACACACACACACACACAGTACACACCACACACACTGTATACGCCGTACACACCACACACACACACACACACACACACACACCGTACACACCACGCACACTGTATACGCCGTACGCACCACATACACTGTATACGCCGTACACACCACACACACACACACACACAGTACACACCACACACACTGTATACGCCGTACACACCACACACACACACACACACACACACACCGTACACACCACGCACACTGTATACGCCGTACGCACCACATACACTGTATACGCCGTACGCACCACACACACACGCCGCACGCACCACACACACACTGTATACGCCGTACACACCACACACACAGTTACAAACACTCTATATGCCGTATGCACCACACACACTGTATACGCCGTACGCACCACACACACACACACGCCATACGCACCACACACACACACTGCATACGCCGTACGCACCACACACACTGTATACGCCGTACTCACCACACACACACACATGCCATACGCACCACACACACACTGTATACGCCGTACGCACCACACACACTGTATACGCGTATGCACCACACACACACACATGCCGTATGTACCACACACACAAACACTCTATACGCCGTACACACCACACACAAACACTCTATACGCCGTACGCACCACACAGTCACAAACACTCTATATGCCATACGCACCACACACACACTCACACTTACACTCACACACAGCAGTTTTAATGTGACTGCCACTATCTGTCTGCACAAAGATGGCGGCGGTCTGATTTACTGCACCTGCGCAAATTACACGCAGGCGCAGTGACGGGCAGCACGGTGGCGCAGTGGTTAGCACTGCAGCCTTGCAGCGCTGGAGTCCTGGGTTCAAACCCCACCCAGGACAACATCTGCAAAGAGTTTGTATGTTCTCTCCGTGTTTGCGTGGGTTTCCTCCCACATTCCAAAGACATTCTGTTAGGGAATTTAGATTGTGAGCCCCATCGGGGACAGCGATGATAATGTGTGCAAACTGTAAAGTGCTGCGGAATATGTTAGCGCTATATAAAAATAAAGATTATTATTAATCATTGGGCTGATCCCGGCATCAGATGCGCGACATGTCTACAGGCAGAGGAAGCCGCTCACATTAACCCCTTCCCGACATTTGACGTACTATCCCGTCGAGGTGGGGTGGGCCCGTATGACCGCCGACGGGATAGTACGTCATCATCGATCAGCGGCGCTCACGGGGGGAGCGCGGCCGATCGCGGCCGGGTGTCAGCTGCATATCGCAGCTGACATCCGGCACTATGTGCCAGGAGCGGTCACGGACCGCCCCCGGCACATTAACCCCCGGCACACCGCGATCAAACATGATCGCAGTGTACCGGCGGTATAGGGAAGCATCGCGCAGGGAGGGGGCTCCCTGCGGGCTTCCCTGAGACCCCCGGAGCAACGCGATGTGATCGCGTTGCTCTGAGGGTCTCCTACCTCCCTCCTCGCCGCAGGTCCCGGATCCAAGATGGCCGCGGCATCCGGGTCCTGCAGGGAGGGAGGTGGCTTACCGAGTGTCTGCTCAGAGCAGACACTTGGAAAGCCTGCAGCCCTGCACAGCAGATCGTCGATCTGGCAGAGTGCTGTGCACACTGCCAGATCAATGATCTGTGATGTCCCCCCCTGGGACAAAGTAAAAAAGTAAAAAAAAAATTTTTCCACATGTGTAAAAAAAAATAAAAAAAAAATTCCTAAATAAATAATAATAAAAAAAATATATTATTCCCATAAATACATTTCTTTATCTAAATAAAAAAAACAAAACAATAAAAGTACACATATTTAGTATCGCCGCGTCCGTAACGACCCAACCTATAAAACTGCCCCACTAGTTAACCCCTTCAGTAAACACCGTAAGAAAAAAAAAAAAAAAACGAGGCAAAAAACAACGCTTTATTACCATACCGCCGAACAAAAAGTGGAATAACACACGATCAAAAAGACTGATATAAATATCCATGGTACCGCTGAAAACGTCATCTTGTCCCGCAAAAAAAAAGCCGCCATACAGCATCATCAGCAAAAAAATAAAAAAGTTATAGTCCTGAGAATAAAGCGATACCAAAATAATTATTTTTTCTATATTTTAGTTTTTATCGTATAAAAGCGCCAAAACATAAAAAAATGATATAAATGAGATATCGCTGTAATCGTACTGACCCGACGAATAAAACTGCTTTATCAATTTTACCAAACGCGGAACGGTATAAACGCCTCTCCCAAAAGAAATTCATGAATAGCTGGTTTTTGGTCATTCTGCCTCACAAAAATCGGAATAAAAAGCGATCAAAAACGGTCACGTGTCCGAAAATGTTACCAATAAAAACGTCAACTCGTCCCGCAAAAAACAAGACCTCACATGACTCTGTGGAGCAAAATGTGGAAAAATTATAGGTCTCAAAATGTGGAGACGCAAAAACTTTTTTGCTATAAAAAGCGTCGCTGGTTTCACACTTGCGTTTTTGTCTGCAGCGTTTTTTGCACAAAAAACCGCATGCGTTTTTTCCCTATATTTGACATTGAAAACGCATGCGGTTTTTTTGTACGCGTTTGGTCGCGTTTTCAAACGCATGCGGTTTTTTTCTGCATGCGTTCATTTTCAGAAATACAACCTGCAGTATTTTCTTGCGTTTTTAAGCACATGCGTTTGTTTGCGTTAAAAACGCATGCATTTTTATCGAAAAAAAACAGAAAACACACTGAAAAGCCACCCACCACCATCAAGGTGATAAAGGGATCCAAACCCTAACCCTAACTCTACCCCTAACCTCACCCCTAACCGTTTAATGAACATTTTCTGACAGTCATAGTGCCACGTATTTCAGTGCCACGTATTTCAGTGCCACGTATTTCAGTGCCACGTATTTCAGTGCCACGTATTTCTGTGCCACGTATTTCAGTGCCACGTGTTTCAGTGCCACGTATTTCAGTGCCACGTATCACGTATTTCAGTGCCACATATTTTAGTACCACGTATTTCAGTGCCACGTATTTCAGTGCCACGTATTTCAGTGCCACGTATTTCAGTGCCACGTATTTCAGTGCCACGTATTTCAGTGCCACGTGTTTCAGTGCCACGTGTTTCAGTGCCACATATTTCAGTGCCACGTATTTCAGTGCCACGTATTTCAGTGCCACGTATTTCAGTGCCACGTATTTCAGTGCCACGTATTTCAGTGCCACGTATTTCAGTGCCACGTATCACATATTTCAGTGCCACGTATTTAAGTGCCACGTATTTCAGTGCCACATATTTCAGTGCCACGTATCACGTATTTCAGTGCCACGTGTTTCAGTGCCACGTATTTCAGTGCCACGTATTTCAGTGCCACATATTTCAGTGCCACGTATTTCAGTGCCACGTATTTTAGGGCCACGTATTTCAGTGCCACGTGTTTCAGTGCCACGTATTTCAGTGCCACGTATTTCAGTGCCACGTATCACGTATTTCAGTGCCACGTGTTTCAGTGCCACGTATTTAAGTGCCACGTATCACGTATTTCAGTGCCACGTATTTCAGTGCCACGTATTTCAGTGCCACGTATTTCAGTGCCACGTATTTCAGTGCCACGTATTTCAGTGCCACGTATTTTAGTGACACGTATTTTAGTGACACGTATTTCAGTCACGTTTAGGGTTAGGGTGAGGGGTAGGGTTAGGGCTAGGGTTGGAGGTAAAGTTAGGGTTAGGGTTTGGATTACATTTACGTTTGGATTAGGGTTGGGATTAGAATTATGGGTGTGTCAGGGCTAGGGGTGTGGTTAGGGTTACCGTTGGGATTAGGGTTAGGGGTGTGTTTGGGTTAGGGTTTCAGGTAGAATTGGGGAGTTTCCACTGTCCAGGCACATCAGGGGCTCTCCAAGCGCGACATGGCGTCCAATCTCAATTCCAGCCAATTCTGCGTTGAAAAAGTAAAACAGTGCTCCTTCCCTTCCGAGCTCTCCCGTGCGCCCAAAAAGGGGTTTACCCCAACATATGTGTTATCAGCGTACTCGGGACAAATTGAACAACAACTTCTGGGGTCCAAGTTCTCTTGTTATCCTTAGGAAAATAAAAATTTGGGGGGCTAAAAATCATTTTTGTGGGAAAAAAAAGATGTTTTATTTTCACGGCTCTGCGTTATAAACTGTAGTGAAACACTTGGGGGTTCAAAGTTCTCACAACACATCTAGATAAGTTCCTTGGGAGGTCTAGTTTCCAATATGGGGTCACTTGTGGGGGGTTTGTACTGTTTGGGTACATCAGGGGCTCTGCAAATGCAACGTGACGCCTGCAGACCAATCCATTTAAGGCTGCATTCCAAATGGCGCTCCTTCCCTTCCGAGCTCTGTCATGCACCCAAACAGTGGTTCCCCCCCACATATGGGGTATCAGCGTACTCAGGACAAATTGGACAACAACTTTTGGGGTCTAATTTATCCTGTTACCCTTGTAAAAATACAAAACTGGGGGCTAAAAAATCATTTTTGTGAAAAAAAAAAAGAATTTTTATTTTCACGGCTTTGCGCTATAAACTTTAGTGAAACACTTGGGGGTTCAAAGTTCTCAAAACACATCTAGATAAGTTCCTTGGGAGGTCTAGTTTCCAATATGGGGTCACTTGTGGGGGGTTTGTACTGTTTGGGTACATCAGGGGCTCTGCAAATGCAACGTGACGGCTGCTGACCAATCCATTTAAGTCTGCATTCCAAATGGCGCTCCTTCCCTTCCGAGCTCTGTCATGCGCCCAAACAGTGGTTCCCCCCCACATATGGGGTATCAGCGTACTCAGGACAAATTGGAAAACAAATTTTGGGGTCCAATTTATTCTGTTACCCTTGTAAAAATACAAAGCTGGGTGCTAAAAAAATCATTTTTGAGAAAAAAAATAAAAATTATTTTCACGGCTCTGCGTTATAATCTGTAGTGAAACACTTGGGGGTTCAAAGCTCTCAAAACACATCTAGATAAGATCCTTAGGGGGTCTACTTTCCAAAATGGTGTCACTTGTAGGGAGTTTCAATGTTTAGGCACATCAGGGGCTCTCCAAACGCAACATGGCGTCCCATCTCAATTCCAGTCAATTTTGCATTGAAAAGTCAAATGGCGCTCCTTCCCTTCCAAGCTCTGCCATGCGCCCAAACAATGGTTTACACCCACATATGGGGTATCAGCGTACTCAGGACAAATTGGCCAACATTTTTTGGGGTCCAATTTCTTCTCTTACCCTTGGGAAAATAAAAAATTGGGGGCGAAAAGATCATTTTTGTGAAAAAATATGATTTTTTATTTTTACGGCTCTGCATTATAAACTTCTGTGAAGCACTTGGTGGGTCAAAGTGCTCACCACACATCTAGATAAGTTCCTTAGGGGGTCTACTTTCCAAAATGGTGTCACTTGTAGGGAGTTTCAATGTTTAGGCACATCAGGGGCTCTCCAAACGCAACATGGCGTCCCATCTCAATTCCAGTCAATTTTGCATTGAAAAGTCAAATGGCGCTCCTTCCCTTCCAAGCTCTGCCATGCGCCCAAACAATGGTTTACACCCACATATGGGGTATCATCGTACTCAGGACAAATTGCACAACATTTTTTGGGGTCCAATTTCTTCTCTTACCCTTGGGAAAATAAAAAATTGGGGGCGAAAAGATCATTTTTGTGAAAAAATATGATTTTTTATTTTTACGGCTCTGCATTATAAACTTCTGTGAAGCACTTGGTGGGTCAAAGTGCTCACCACACATCTAGATAAGTTCCTTAGGGGGTCTACTTTCCAAAATGGTGTCACTTGTAGGGAGTTTCAATGTTTAGGCACATCAGGGGCTCTCCAAACGCAACATGGCGTCCCATCTCAATTCCAGTCAATTTTGCATTGAAAAGTCAAATGGCGCTCCTTCCCTTCCAAGCTCTGCCATGCGCCCAAACAATGGTTTACACCCACATATGGGGTATCATCGTACTCAGGACAAATTGCACAACATTTTTTGGGGTCCAATTTCTTCTCTTACCCTTGGGAAAATAAAAAATTGGGGGCGAAAAGATCATTTTTGTGAAACAATATGATTTTTTATTTTTACGGCTCTGCATTATAAACTTCTGTGAAGCACTTGGTGGGTCAAAGTGCTCACCACACATCAAGATAAGTTCCTTAGGGGGTCTACTTTCCAAAATGGTGTCACTTGTAGGGGGTTTCAGTGTTTAGGCACATCAGGGGCTCTCCAAACGCAACATGGCGTCCCATCTCAATTCCAGTCAATTTTGCATTGAAAAGTCAAATGGCGCTCCTTTCCTTCCGAGCTCTGCCATACGCCCAAACAGTGGTTTACCCCCACATATGGGGTATCAGCGTACTCAGGACAAATTGTACAACAACTTTGGGGGTCCATTTTCTCCTGTTACCCTTGGTAAAATAAAACAAATTGGAGCTGAAATAAATTTTGTGTGAAAAAAAGTTAAATGTTCATTTTTATTTAAACATTCCAAAAATTCCTGTGAAACACCTGAAGGGTTAATAAACTTCTTGAATGTGGTTTTGAGCACCTTGAGGGGTGCAGTTTTTAGAATGGTGTCACACTTGGGTATTTTCTATCATATAGACCCCTCAAAATGACTTCAAATGAGATGTGGTCCCTAAAAAAAAATGGTGTTGTAAAAATGAGAAATTGCTGGTCAACTTTTAACCCTTATAACTCCGTCACAAAAAAAAATTTTGGTTCCAAAATTGTACTGATGTAAAGTAGACATGTGGGAAATGTTACTTATTAAGTATTTTGCGTGACATATGTCTGTGATTTAAGGGCATAAAAATTCAAAGTTGGAAAATTGCAAAATTTTCAAAATTTTCGCCAAATTTCCATTTTTTTCACAAATAAACGCAAGTTATATCGAATAAATTTTACCACTAACATGAAGTACAATATGTCACGAGAAAACAATGTCAGAATCGCCAAGATCCGTCAAAGCGTTCCAGAGTTATAGCCTCATAAAGGGACAGTGGTCAGAATTGTAAAAATTGGCCCGGTCATTAACGTGCAAACCACCCTTGGGGGTGAAGGGGTTAAAGGGGTTTTCCCATGAACGAAATTTCATTTTAAAAATTGTCTGTATCTGACCGTGTACGGAGCATAGCACATCTCCTGGGCAGGGGAGGAAGCAAAAGACAATACTGACATTACAGCAGGGGATCACAGAGGATTCATTTTGTGAGGTAAAATATTTCACTGACTGTTTTTAAAAAAATGTTACCTCACAAAATGTATCCTCTGCGATCTCCTGCTGTAATGTCAGTATTGTCTTTTGCTTCCTCCCCTGCCCAGCAGATGTGCTATGCTCCGTACACGGTCAGACACAGACAATTTTTAAAATGAACTTTCGTTCATGGGAAAACTCCTTTAAAAAGCAAATATCAACGCCAACATGGCTCCTCCTAAAAAGTACACCAATGACAATGAAAGAAAAGCAGCAAAGGCACAATGTCGAAGACAACGAAGGGCAAATGAGACTCTTGAAGAGCAACAGCATTGCTGGGACAAAAACAATGCATATAAGCGTAGGCGTCAAGCACATGAGTCCCCTGATGCAAAAGTCATCAGATTATCACAGGATGCCATAATTCAACAACAGCGCCGCATGCCTGCCCCCATTGTGACATTACCGCTCTCCCGATGCAATAGCATCAGGCCTCCATATAGTAGGATAATAAGAGACACGACTCAGCAGACAGTATCACACAGGATAGGATTAGATACACAGCTCAGCAGACAGTATCACACAGGATAGGATTAGATACACAGCTCAGCAGACAGTATCACACAGGATAGGATTAGATACACAGCTCAGCAGACAGTATCACACAGTATGGGATTAGATACATGGCTCAGCAGACAGTATCACACAGGAGAGGATTAGATACACGGCTCAGCAGTCAGTATCACACAGGATAGGATTAGATACACAGCTCAGCAGACAGTATCACACAGGAGAGGATTAGATACACAGCTCAGCAGACAGTATCACACAGGAGAGGATTAGATACACGGCTCAGCAGTCAGTATCACACAGGATAGGATTAGATACACGGCTCAGCAGTCAGTATCACACAGGACAGGATTAGATACACGGCTCAGCAGACAGTATCACACAGGAGAGGATTAGATACACGGCTCAGCAGACAGTATCACACAGGATAGGATTAGATACACGGCTCAGCAGTCAGTATCACACAGGATAGGATTAGATACACGGCTCAGCAGACAGTATCACACAGGAGAGGATTAGATACACAGCTCAGCAGACAGTATCACACAGGATAGGATTAGATACACAGCTCAACAGACAGTATCACACAGTATGGGACTAGATACACGGCTCAGCAGACAGTATCACACAGGAGAGGATTAGATACACGGCTCAGCAGACAGTATCACACAGGAGAGGATTAGATACACAGCTCAGCAGACAGTATCACACAGGATAGGATTAGATACACAGCTCAGCAGACAGTATCACACAGTATGGGATTAGATACACGGCTCAGCAGACAGTATCACACAGGAGAGGATTAGATACACGGCTCAGCAGACAGTATCACACAGGAGAGGATTAGATACACAGCTCAGCAGACAGTATCACACAGTATGGGATTAGATACACGGCTCAGCAGACAGTATCACACAGGAGAGGATTAGATACACAGCTCAGCAGTCAGTATCACACAGGAGAGGATCAGATACACGGCTCAGCAGACAGTATCACACAGGATAGGATTAGATACACAGCTCAGCAGACAGTATCACACAGGATAGGATTAGATACACAGCTCAGCAGACAGTATCACACAGGATAGGATTAGATACACAGCTCAGCAGACAGTATCACACAGTATGGGATTAGATACACGGCTCAGCAGACAGTATCACACAGGAGAGGATTAGATACAAGGCTCAGCAGTCAGTATCACACAGGATAGGATTAGATACACGGCTCAGCAGACAGTATCACACAGGAGAGGATTAGATACACAGCTCAGCAGACAGTATCACACAGGATAGGATTAGATACACAGCTCAGCAGACAGTATCACACAGTATGGGATTAGATACACGGCTCAGCAGACAGTATCACACAGGAGAGGATTAGATACACGTCTCAGCAGACAGTATCACACAGGAGAGGATTAGATACACAGCTCAGCAGACAGTATCACACAGGATAGGATTAGATACACAGCTCAGCAGACAGTATCACACAGTATGGGATTAGATACACGGCTCAGCAGACAGTATCACACAGGAGAGGATTAGATACACGGCTCAGCAGACAGTATCACACAGGAGAGGATTAGATACACAGCTCAGCAGACAGTATCACACAGTATGGGATTAGATACACGGCTCAGCAGACAGTATCACACAGGAGAGGATTAGATACACAGCTCAGCAGTCAGTATCACACAGGAGAGGATCAGATACACGGCTCAGCAGACAGTATCACACAGGAGAGGATTAGATACACAGCTCAGTAGACAGTATCACACAGGATAGGATTAGATACACAGCTCAGCAGACAGTATCACACAGTATGGGATTAGATACACGGCTCAGCAGACAGTATCACACAGGAGAGGATTAGATACACGGCTCAGCAGACAGTATCACACAGGAGAGGATTAGATACACAGCTCAGCAGACAGTATCACACAGGATAGGATTAGATACACGGCTCAGCAGACAGTATCACACAGGATAGGATTAGATACACAGCTCAGCAGACAGTATCACACAGGATAGGATTAGATACACAGCTCAGCAGACAGTATCACACAGTATGGGATTAGATACACGGCTCAGCAGACAGTATCACACAGGAGAGGATTAGATACACGGCTCAGCAGACAGTATCACACAGGAGAGGATTAGATACACAGCTCAGCAGACAGTATCACACAGGATAGGATTAGATACACGGCTCAGCAGACAGTATCACACAGGATAGGATTAGAGACACAGCTCAGCAGTCAGTATCACACAGGAGAGGATTAGATACACAGCTCAGCAGACAGTATCACACAGTATGGGATTAGATACACGGCTCAGCAGACAGTATCACACAGGAGAGGATTAGATACACAGCTCAGCAGACAGTATCACACAGGATAGGATTAGATACACGGCTCAGCAGACAGTATCACACAGGATAGGATTAGATACATGGCTCAGCAGTCAGTATCACACAGGATAGGATTAGATACACGGCTCAGCAGACAGTATCGTACAGGATAGGATTAGATACATAGGTCAGCAGTCAGTACCACACAGTATGGGATTAGATACACAGCTCAGCAGACAGTATCACACAGGAGAGGATTAGATACACGGCTTAGCACCTAGTTAATTGGTTCATACTGTATTTTCTCAGTGAGGGTAATGACCTTTCCTGGATAAATGTAACGTGATCTCTTTATTATATTGGGATCCGACTCAGTAAGATTACAGCCCCGAGAGAGTAATTAGTGGAGAGACGCAGCGATTCACGTCACACATCATCCGTATATACCGCCATCTAAAAATATTCACCGTACAATACCTGGCAGCAGTGTATCTGGGAGGGGAGGACGGCGCTCCGGCCCGGCGTGTGCGTCACTCCAGGAGGAAAACAGTTACAAAATTGTAATAATACAGGCTCACTGCTCATTACAACAGCTGAACCAGCCCCTTCTCTGTGCACTGATTGTCATACACAAGGGGGCTGGCTGACTGCTCATTACATTAGCTGAACCCAACCCTTTGCAGCCTGTGCACCGTTGTCATTCAAAAGGGGGCTGGCATACTTCTCGTTACAATAGCTAAACCAGCCCCCTTCTTAGCTATTGTAATGAGCCAGTCAGCCGAGCCCCTTCACACACACACAACACTGATTACAAACTTCTTATGTATTTGAAAGAAGATGGAAGTTCCTCCTGAAAGACATGTAGCAATGTAATATGATGTGATGTGCGGTATTAGTAATAGAGACGTGTTCTGCCCAGCCACAGGTAGTTACTATGGATAGTTAGCGTTAATGGTTGGGACTAGCCCAGAGTGGGAGAGGGTAAAGTGAAGGGACAAGGACAGATTTCTGTCAGGAAATCAGATAGGGCAAAGCCTGCAGCAGAAGTAGACCTATGGTCTGATAAATAAGAAGTTGCATGACGTGGGCGTTCCTGGGGCAAGTGAAGCCAAAGCAACATATAGCAAGATCCAGCAAAGAGGCAAGAGAAAGTGACAGAAAGTGAGTGGTTCTCCAGAGAAGAGACCTGGGGCAGAAAAACCTAGCAACGCAATACCGAGCCTGACGGACAGATCAGAGCTGGGAACGTGAGACAAAAAGTGCCCCAGGTGGTAGTTCTAAGATGTTGGCCAGCAGAGAAGTTGAGTAACGGCCATACTGGCCAAGTATCTCCTCTAAGGGGAAAGTACAGGATGAAGTACAAGATCGAATTTTGCAACCAAAAGAATGGAGAAATGCAGAGAAGACTTAAATTATATAGAGGATGGCAAAAAAGATGCGTTTTAAGATGGCAATATGCGTTTTAAGATGGCGGTTAGTGGTGTAGCATCAAAAGGAGAACCCACCCATCATTGGTGTAGAAGACATGAAAGGACATGAAGAACCATCCAGAGGTTCCACCTCCAAAAAGGAGGGTCCAAAGAGAAATGCCAGACTACAGTGAGAGAAGCTTGCATAAGGAAATTGAAGTGGACGGAAAATGCCCACCCATTCAAGTGTGACGAGAGAACATGGACGAAGACGTTAATGAAACTGGATGGTGCGCCAAAAAAACCCCACCAAGTGAAAGATGGAGCAGTAATCTAGGGTGCACAGCAACGAGAAGGCCGGCGCCATTAGTTTGCAGGGAGTCAAGGAGTGAGCAGCACTGTGCAGTGATGGTGAGAGAGGCCATGGCTGGGGCAGGTCGGTCATCATCATGTCCAGAGCTATCCGGGTGATGAAGAGGATGGCTTTGGAAGAAAGGCAGTAGTAGGCCTTAGATTCAGCATGCAGTCGGCCGGTGGAGGAGGACACTGTAGTTTGCGATAATTGACGTAGCTGGTAGAGCAAGAATTGGAAGTCGACACAATAGAGGGGTGATCGCCCGCCTCACGGGTGGAATACTGGCATCACGCAGGAAAATATTGCGGGTGGTATCTGTCTCCAACTACGGTGGAGGCAGAAGAGCCCGAGGTTTGTGGTCTGAAGCACAGGTAACACCAGGTGGTCTGGTGGAAAAAGCCACAGGGTCTCCTGGAGGAGGACCAGTTGCGGGACTAGAGCTGGAGGTCAGACTGCTAACCACGGCTTGGTTTGCAGCCCGTGGGAGGACCAATTGACTCATAGCTTTACTAGCCCAAGAGACTCCCATGCCTAACTCTACCCCTGCGAGGAAAACACCCATGGCCCTATGGTTCTCAGGGGTGATAGAAGTCAAGAAATAGAGAGAGGAGTGGGTGAAAACACAATTGGACAGTCCAGTGGGACAATGGCTGGTCCAGGAAATGACACTAGGGATGGGGTTGTCCTTTGTCGGGTTGCAGGGATACGGATTCCTGGAGGAGGAAATGAAAAAGACATGTGGTACTTGAATTCCCACTCCGTCCAGCGTAGTCCCTTTCCCTCTCGCCTGAAAAGCTTGCAGTCTGGGGAGTGTTTAAGGTTTTTAAAAGGAGATGGTCCATTGGAATTGTACACGGTGGCCTTCTTATGAGTGAAGAGGAGTCCAGATGCAGAAAGAGAATAGAGGGCAATATGGCCCAGAGTAGAGGCGGGGATAGGGCCCACCACAAGAGCCCTAATACCTCCCAGTACAGAAGTCTGTGTGGAGGACAAAGTCAAAGAGACAACCTCGAGTCTTCATACCGAGGAGATGAAAGTCGTGAGTGGAGTGTCCTCAGGACTGCCGGTCACGGTAACACATCCCGCCGCCGTGTATGTGGTCCATGGTGCCCATTCTGCAGCATAAGTACGAGAGGCAAAGCCAAGGAAGTCCTGGGTCTGAGACTGGAAGCAGTGAAGCTCGAATGAGGTGGAGGCTGGAGAGGTTCTCGTTGTGCTTGTTGCACTCTTTGTGTCTGGAGCAGTTTTAAGATTTCAGAAGAACCTAAATCGAGAGGATCAGTAATCCAAATGTCCAGGACTTCCAGAAGTTGCTAGCCATGGGTGGCTGAAGTCATTGTTGCCCCTAGTTTTGTGGGGCTCGTTGCGCTTTCCCCCTGTTGGATTGAAAGACGGAAGGTTTTACACCCTCATTTAAGGACTGGGCCAAATCCAGGACGAACGTTTCCCCTAGAGGACTGTGCCCCTGTCCTAAGGACTGATGATGGAATAATGTACTGTGCAGTTGTCACATGGGCTACCCTCAAAGGGATGGACTTTGCTATTTGGTTTCTCCAGGGCCCTTACAAAAACGGGCCAGATTAACTCAATGAACTGGTGCTTGGTTAAAAGGTCTTAGTTGGTTGCTCTACTTAGAAGGACCAGTACTTCACCCAACCACTATCCATGAGTGGAGGAAAAGTTTTGGTGTTATCATTCATATTTTCTGAAAAGAGGCCAAGAAAGCAAAAATTCTGCCGGGGTATGTAAACTTTTGAGCACAACTGTATACGCCCCTGGGTATGAACATGGTCACAACAGAAATATACAGCAAGGGAACACTTAGATTACTATCACGGGACCTTTCTAAGAAGTGACTGTCGGCAGCGTAGCACCTCTTTAATTTGGAAATTGGACATTTAAATACCTGCCCTAAAGTTATTTTTCATTTTCCTTCCCTTTTGATGAATTCTTGATTTTTATGTGGATACTTTTGAACTATTTTTTTCCTCTTCTAGTGAATGGGTGATTGCATAGAAGTAGCTGCTGACAACTCCTGGAGTGTGAGAGTGTGCGCTGTGTTACCAGATGGCGCTGTGTTGTCAGAATGCAGCGCCACCTGTCAGCACTTACTGCTACTGTGTGTCATATTGTAGCAAATCTGCGATTGAAACTGTAACAGCCAAGAAAGTGGGAAAAATACCCATTACCAGTCTGGCTCCAGTGGGCAGGGATTGCTGCAGATCTCCTGCAGTGGCAGCGACGGTTCTGTGACATAATGTAATGTAATTAGACAGACATTTCCGCCAGAGGCGTAGCTAAGGTTTCAACTTAGGGGGGCGAAACATCTGAGTGGGCCCCTAACCAGATAACCCTGATTACAGCTACGGTTGCGCACTCTAGTTGTGAATATAGGGGAACCTCAGAATATGACCCTACTGTTAATGAAAATAAATCTATATACAAAAACGAACATTGACTTTACAGCCATATTGGACCATATGCAACTTTGATGGTCACAATACTCTGAGTGCCCCTATAACAATGATGCTTAAGTGCCCACTTAACATTTAGTAATGTCCCCTAAGTTCCCCCATGTACTGCTCCATTATACACAGTATGGTGAGCTTAAAGCTTCCCTATACACAGTCTAAGGCCCCCACTGCTCCCCTATACAAAGTATGTTGATTCTATGATGTTCCCACTGCTCCCCTATAGATAGTATGATGTTCCCACTGCTCCCCTATAGATAATATGAGCCCAATGCTCCCCTATACACAGTGTAATGCTGACAGAACTCCACTATAGAAAGTATAATGCCCCCCAGAGCCCCCCTACATACAGTGTAATGGGCCAACAGCTCCCATATGCACAATATGCCTTCACAGTTTCCTATACACAGTATGATGGGCCCGCAGCTCCCTTATACACAGTATGATGCGCCCACAGCTCCCTTATACATAGTATGATTGGCCCACAGCTCCCGTATACACAGTATGATGCGCCCACAGCTCACTTATACACAGTATGGTGGGCCCGCAGCTCCCTTATACACAGTATGATTGGCCCGCAGCTCCCTTATACACAGTATGATTGGCCCGCAGCTCCCTTATACACAGTATGATGGGCCCGCAGCTTCCTTATACACAGTATGATGGGCCCACAGCTCCCTTATACACAGTATGATGGGCCCGCAGCTCCCTTATACACAGTATTGTTGAGGAGAGCCATAAGATCAAATACTTAATTAACCTCAACACATAAGGTAATTGAGAGAAGCAACCTATAACATGTATTGTTTAACCTTACATAAGTTTTCCTCAGACAAAGTGAGACACTGAGGATGGCCGCCATCTCCTTCAGCATGCCGTGTGCTCTGGTATCCAAGATGACGCCCACCCTGATGACCTCATGGATCCACCCACAGCGACGCCCACCCTGATGACCTCATGGATCCGCCCATGGACTTGCTCATGCCCAACCCACTAACCAATGGAATACATCCGATCACTCCCATTTTAGAGCTAACCGAGCCCCCTTACAGGAGATATATAACATTGTGTTTGACTAATAAACTTCCCTTCTTGGAGCTGAGCCACACATTGATCAAGGAGAGTTACAGCTGACTGTGTCTGGTGTATTTCTTTAGTGCACTGTTGTGAATTTTGATTCTGGGCTTCCCCGGTGGCCGCTTGTGGAATTGGACTTGTCATCCTCTTTCCTGTTTCACCTGGTTCCATCAGTAGTGGGTGTCGCTATTTAAGCTCATTTCTCTGGTGGTTTCTTGCCGGTCAACAATGTTATCTGATGCCTCTCAGTGCTTGTTCCTGCTTCTAGACAACTACTAGATAAGTTGGACTTTTGTCCATGTTTTGTTTTGCCTATTTGTTCCAGTTCACAGCTGAAGTTTTGTTACTGTGTCTGGAAAGCTCTCGTTGATCAGGGATTGCTACTCTGGTGTTATGAGTTAATGCCAGAGTTTAAGGTAATCTCTGGATGGTGTTTTGTTAGTGTTTTTCTGCTGACCATGAAAGTATACTGTCTGTCTTCTGCTATCTAGTAAGCGGACCTCAAATTTGCTAAGACTATTTTCCTGCTGCGTTTGTTGTTTCATCTGAACTCACCGTCATTATATGTGGGGGGCTACTGTCTTCTTTGGAATATTTCTCTAGAGGTGAGCCAGGTCTTATATTTCCCTCTGCTAGCTATTTAGGTCTTAGGCCAGAGCTGGGCATCTAGCGATAAATAGGAAATGCTACCTGGCTATTTCTAGTTGCGCGGCAGGCTTAGTTCATGGTCAGTATAGTTCCATCTTCCGAGAGCTTGTCCCTCTATAGGCTTGCTATGATCTCTGCCTGCAGAGATCATGACAGTTTGACCGGACCAATAAAGTGTTAAAGACCCAGGTTGAGAAAGGAGAGTTATAAGAAGTCTGCTGGAATTTTTTTTTTTTTTTCCTCCAGTCTGCCTTGCTGCAGTCTTTTTTCTCTCTCTCCTCCTAATCTCTGTATGGCTCTGTGTGCACCTGACAATCATGGATCTCCAGAGTGTAACTGCGGGTTTGAATAATCTCATCACGAAAGTACAAAATTTACAAGATTTTGTGGTACATGCTCCGGTATCTGAGCCGAGAATTCCTTTGCCGGAGTTCTTCACAGGGAATAGAGCTAGCTTCCAGAATTTCCGAAATAATTGTAAGCTTTATTTGTCCCTGAAGTCTCGTTCAGCTGGAGACCCTGCTCAGCAGGTTAGGATTGTGATTTCCTTGCTCAGGGGTGACCCTCAAGATTGGGCCTTCTCATTGCCAGCAGGGGATCCTGCGTTACGCGATGTGGATGCGTTTTTTCTGGCCTTGGGCTTGCTTTATGAGGAACCTCATTTGGAACTTCAGGCAGAAAAAACTTTGATGGCACTATCTCAGGGGCAAGACGAAGCTGAAGTTTTCTGCCAAAAATTCCGTAAATGGTCTGTGCTTACTCAGTGGAATGAGTGCGCCTTGGCGGCAACTTTCAGAGAAGGTCTCTCTGATGCCGTTAAGGATGTTATGGTGGGGTTCCCTGTGCCTGCAGGTCTGAATGAGTCCATGACAATGGCTATTCAGATTGATAGGCGTCTGCGGGAGCGCAAACCGGTGCACCATCTGGCGGTGTCTATGGAAAAGACGCCAGAAAGTATGCAGTGTGATAGAATTCTGTCCAGGAGCGAGCGACAGAATTTTAGACGGAAGAATGGATTGTGTTTCTATTGTGGGGGTTCTACTCATGTTATATCAGCATGCTCTAGGCGTACAAAGAAGCTTGATAAGTCTGTTTCCATTGGCACCATTCAGTCTAAGTTTATTTTGTCTGTAACCCTGATTTGCTCTTTGTCATCCATTGCCACGGACGCCTATGTTGACTCTGGCGCCGCTCTGAGTCTTATGGATTGGTCCTTTGCCAATCGTTGTGGTTTTGATTTAGAGCCTTTGGAGACTCTTATTCCTCTGAAGGGGATTGACTCCACCCCATTGGCTAATAATAAACCACAATACTGGACACAAGTAACCATGCGTATCAATCCGGATCACCAGGAGATTATTCGTTTCCTGGTGCTGTATAATTTACATGACGATTTGGTACTGGGATTGCCATGGTTGCAGTCTCACAACCCAGTCTTGGACTGGAGAGCAATGTCTGTGTTGAGCTGGGGATGTAAGGGTATTCATGGGGACTTACCTTTGGTTTCTATTTCGTCGTCCATTCCCTCTGAAGTCCCTGAGTTCCTCTCTGATTATCAAGGCGTCTTTGACGAACCCAAGCTTGGGTCGTTACCTCCGCACCGTGAGTGCGATTGTGCCATAGATTTGATACCGGGTTGTAAATATCCAAAGGGTCGTTTGTTTAATCTGTCTGTGCCGGAACATGCTGCTATGCGGGAATATATAAAGGAGTCTTTGGAAAAGGGACATATTCGTCCATCTTCTTCTCCCTTGGGAGCCGGGTTTTTCTTTGTCTCAAAAAAAGACGGCTCTTTGAGACCATGTATTGATTATCGGCTTCTGAATAAGATCACTGTTAAGTATCAATACCCATTGCCATTGCTTACTGATTTGTTTGCTCGTATAGAGGGTGCTAAGTGGTTCTCTAAAATTGATCTTCGTGGGGCGTATAATTTGGTGCGGATCAGGCAGGGGGATGAGTGGAAGACCGCATTTAATACGCCCGAGGGCCACTTTGAGTATTTGGTCATGCCTTTTGGTCTTTCTAATGCCCCTTCAGTTTTCCAGTCTTTTATGCATGATATTTTCCGCGATTTTCTGGATAAATTTATGATAATATATCTGGATGATATTCTGATTTTTTCTGATGACTGGGACTCTCATGTCCAGCAGGTCAGGAGAGTTTTTCAGGTTCTGCGGTCTAATTCTTTATGTGTGAAGGGGTCTAAGTGCGTTTTTGGGGTCCAGAAAATTTCCTTTTTGGGGTATATTTTTTCTCCCTCTTCCATTGAGATGGATCCCGTCAAGGTGCAAGCTATTTGTGACTGGACTCAGCCCTCCTCTCTTAAGGGTCTTCAGAGATTTTTGGGCTTTGCCAACTTTTACCGCCGATTTATTGCTGGTTTTTCGGATGTCGTTAAACCACTGACTGATTTGACCAGACAAGGCGCTGATGTTGCTAATTGGTCCCCTCATGCTGTAGAGGCCTTTCAGGAGCTTAAGCGCCGTTTTGCCTCTGCCCCTGTGTTGCGTCAGCCTGATGTGAATCTGCCTTTTCAGGTTGAGGTTGACGCTTCGGAGATCGGAGCTGGGGCAGTGTTGTCGCAGAAAGGTTCCGACTGCTCCGTCATTAGGCCTTGTGCCTTCTTTTCTCGCAAATTTTCGCCCGCAGAGCGGAATTATGATGTTGGGAATCGGGAGCTTTTGGCCATGAAGTGGGCGTTTGAGGAGTGGCGCCATTGGCTCGAGGGGGCTAGGCATCAGGTGGTGGTATTGACTGACCACAAAAATTTGATTTATCTTGAGACTGCCAGACGCCTGAATCCTAGACAGGCGCGCTGGTCTTTATTTTTTTCTCGCTTTAATTTTGTGGTGTCATACCTACCGGGTTCTAAGAATGTTAAGGCAGATGCCCTTTCTAGGAGTTTTGACCCGGACTCTCCTGGTAATTCTGAACCCACAGGTATCCTTAGGGAGGGAGTAATTTTGTCGGCCGTTTCTCCTGATCTGCGGCGGTCCTTGCAGGAGTTTCAGGCGGATAGACCGGATCGTTGTCCGCCTGATAGACTGTTTGTTCCGGATGATTGGACCAGCAGAGTCATCTCTGAGGTACATTCTTCTGCATTGGCAGGTCATCCCGGAATTTTTGGTACCAGGGATTTGGTGGCAAGATCCTTCTGGTGGCCTTCCCTGTCACGAGATGTGCGAGTCTTTGTGCAGTCATGTGACGTTTGTGCTCGGGCCAAGTCTTGTAGTTCTCGGGCTAGCGGACTGCTGTTGCCCTTGCCTATTCCTAAGAGGCCTTGGACACACATCTCGATGGATTTTATTTCAGATCTGCCTGTTTCCCAGAAGATGTCTGTCATCTGGGTGGTCTGTGACCGTTTCTCTAAAATGGTCCATTTGGTTCCTCTGCCCAAGTTGCCTTCTTCTTCTGAGTTGGTTCCTCTGTTTTTTCAGAATGTTGTCCGATTGCACGGTATTCCTGAGAATATTGTTTCTGACAGAGGTACTCAATTTGTGTCTAGATTTTGGCGGGCATTCTGTGCTAGGATGGGCATAGATTTGTCTTTTTCATCTGCTTTTCACCCTCAGACTAATGGCCAGACCGAGCGGACTAATCAGACCCTTGAGACATATCTGAGGTGTTTTGTCTCTGCTGACCAGGATGATTGGGTTGCTTTTTTGCCATTGGCAGAGTTCGCCCTCAATAATCGGGCCAGCTCTTCCACCTTGGTGTCCCCGTTTTTCTGTAATTCGGGGTTTCACCCTCGATTTTCCTCCGGTCAGGTGGAATCCTCGGATTGTCCTGGAGTGGATGCGGTGGTGGAGAGATTGCATCACATCTGGGGGCAGGTTATGGACAATTTGAAGTTGTCCCAGGAGAAGACTCAGCGTTTTGCCAACCGTCATCGTCGTGTTGGTTCTCGGCTTTGTGTTGGAGATTTGGTGTGGTTGTCTTCTCGTTTTGTCCCTATGAGGGTCTCTTCTCCTAAGTTTAAACCTCGGTTCATCGGCCCTTATAGAATATTGGAGATTCTTAATCCTGTTTCTTTCCGTTTGGACCTCCCTGCGTCCTTTTCCATTCATAACGTTTTTCATCGGTCGTTATTGCGCAGGTATGAGGTACCTGTTGTACCTTCAGTTGAGCCTCCTGCTCCGGTGTTGGTTGAGGGTGAGTTGGAGTACGTTGTGGAGAAAATTTTGGACTCTCGTGTTTCCAGACGGAGACTCCAGTATCTGGTCAACTGGAAGGGTTACGGCCAGGAGGATAATTCTTGGGTCAATGCATCTGATGTTCATGCTTCTGATCTTGTTCGTGCCTTCCATAGGGCTCATCCTGGTCGCCCTGGTGGATCTGGTGAGGGTTCGGTGCCCCCTCCTTGAGGGGGGGGTACTGTTGTGAATTTTGATTCTGGGCTTCCCCGGTGGCCGCTTGTGGAATTGGACTTGTCATCCTCTTTCCTGTTTCACCTGGTTCCATCAGTAGTGGGTGTCGCTATTTAAGCTCATTTCTCTGGTGGTTTCTTGCCGGTCAACAATGTTATCTGATGCCTCTCAGTGCTTGTTCCTGCTTCTAGACAACTACTAGATAAGTTGGACTTTTGTCCATGTTTTGTTTTGCCTATTTGTTCCAGTTCACAGCTGAAGTTTTGTTACTGTGTCTGGAAAGCTCTCGTTGATCAGGGATTGCTACTCTGGTGTTATGAGTTAATGCCAGAGTTTAAGGTAATCTCTGGATGGTGTTTTGTTAGTGTTTTTCTGCTGACCATGAAAGTATACTATCTGTCTTCTGCTATCTAGTAAGCGGACCTCAAATTTGCTAAGACTATTTTCCTGCTGCGTTTGTTGTTTCATCTGAACTCACCGTCATTATATGTGGGGGGCTACTGTCTTCTTTGGAATATTTCTCTAGAGGTGAGCCAGGTCTTATATTTCCCTCTGCTAGCTATTTAGGTCTTAGGCCAGAGCTGGGCATCTAGCGATAAATAGGAAATGCTACCTGGCTATTTCTAGTTGCGCGGCAGGCTTAGTTCATGGTCAGTATAGTTCCATCTTCCGAGAGCTTGTCCCTCTATAGGCTTGCTATGATCTCTGCCTGCAGAGATCATGACAGTGCACATGATCAATATCCATTAGGCCAGGAGTAGGCAACTAGAGAATTGAACATTTTATTAATTGTTCAACCCTAATATTTGGCCGCCCAACCTGGGGCCAGCAGAGGAAGAGCCCTGAACCGTGAGGACCGGCGAGTGGAACGGCTGGATGCACTGAGTACCCCGAACCGGGAGACTGATCACCTCCTTAACAGAACACGGTAAGTCTGATTTTTATAATCTGTAGTCTTTACCTGTGTCCTTCGGGGTATCCTGTGCAGATTGCCTGACCGTGTCCGGTTTTCTTGGTATCTGTAAGACGGCAGAAGGGTCTCTCCGCTGCTGGTCATTTAATTGCAAGAACCGTCACATGTTTTTAGTTGCCTGCTGCCTGTTACATGTTGTGAAGAGGGGAGATGACTAGTAGTTAAGAGAAGCAAGGTTTTTTTTTTTTTTTTTTCTACAGAGGGATAGGCAAGTGATAAAACAGGAAAAACAGGTTTTTACAGAAGGAGATGACTGGTAGTTAGGAAAAGCATTGTGTTTGGAACAGGAATAGCAGGTTTCTAGGAAAGAAGAAGCAAGTGTTTACAGAAGGAAAAGCATGTGGTAGGACGGGAAAAACAAGTTTGTTTTTAGAGAAGGAAAGCAAGCAAGTAGAAAAATAAAAATAAATAAATAATAATAATTTTTGTCTGTGGTATACGGTTGTCGCCTGTGATAAGATTTTCAGTTCTGTACAAGAGAGACTAGGACCTGGAGTGATTGACTCGGCCTAGGGGGGCCCGGTAAAGCTTGGAGCGAATTGGCTCAGTTCGGGCATAATAAATTGTGTAGCGGCTCATTGAAACTTGGAGCGAATTGGCTCAGTTCGAGCCAATTAAATTTATAGTTTTTCTTTTTTTTGCCCCGTGACATCGAGTGAGTTGACTCTGCACGGGGACCGGTAAGTTAGGGAGCAATTTGACAAAGTAGGGAATAATTGGTTTGTAAAGTACGGAGCACGGAAGTCAGACAGGGACCACGTGACAAGAAGCAATAGGAACTGAGTACTGCAGACTCAGTTCCCTTTAGAATCTCAGGTTTGAGTCATCTCCCCCGTCTTATTGTTTGTTTGGTGTTAGTTATCTTGATAGATAGATATATATACTGTATATCTATAGAAAGATGGAGAAATTAATGCAGTTCTGCCGTATGGGCACTAAGCCAAATTCAGATGGCAAGTTAAACTCATGCACATTAGTGGAAATTGTGTGGAATGCCAGAAGGGGGATGGTTACAGCCCCTGGAGTGGAAGCTTGTCTTAAAAGAAAGAAAAGGTATCCTAGAAGATAATGGATTGTTGTCTATTGCTAGGGCAGGAGAAAGAGTCTCTGAAAGTCTGTATAAAAAAAAAAAAAAAAAAATGGAAATTGGGTAGAAGAGAAAAGGAATAGAAAGAATAGAGTTTTGAGTTGTGTATTGCAAAAATATGTCCTGTGAGCGGCCACCACCGTATAATGGTGGCCCAGAGCCATGTGCTAAATGTAATGGCGGCCATTTTGTTAATGGCAAATGTGTTAAATGTAATAGCAGCCAAAATGGTGGCCCAGAGCCATGTGCTAAATGTAATGGCGGCCATTTTGTTGGTGGTAAAAATAATTCTGACGGCGGCCATTTTGTTGGTGGTAAAAATAATTCTGACGGCGGCCATTTTGTTGGTGGTAAAAATAATTCTGACGGCGGCCATTTTGTTGGTGGTAAAAATAATTCTGACGGCGGCCATTTTGTTGGTGGTAAAAATAATTCTGACGGCGGCCATTTTGTTGGTGGTAAAAATAATTCTGACGGCGGCCATTTTGTTGGTGGTAAAAATAATTCTGACGGCGGCCATTTTGTTGATGGAAAAGGTGTTAATGCCAACGGCGGCCATGTTGTGGATGGCAAATGTAATTCTGACGGCAGCCATGTTGTGGAAGGCAAATGTGCTGGTTCTGGTGGTGAACATCTCAGACTAAGGCTACACACCACATCACTAAATCCTTGTTACCCAGTAATGACCACTGATGGCCAATACTATATTCTTTCGGGAAATAAAAAGGCTTTACCCATGTTTCCTACTTCAGTGGTTTCCAATGAAGCACCAACCCTTTCTACTATCACTTCCAATGCCAATTTAGCCGCACACCCACATGAGATGCTCCAAGCAGCAGCCTCTCCTCCCAATGCTTCCACAACAGCACTCTCATGCAGTCTACCTAACCCTATACCTGGTACCTCACAGGCTGTCTCGCAGCCAAGCGCACACCTGTATGGGACGGTGGCAACTGTAACAAGGGGGGCTCAATGTGGGAGGAGGATACCAATAGCACAGGAAACACAAAGGGGAGGGAATGTTGGCAACCTATTTTTGAAAAAGAACTTCCTGAGGGACCCTTGTTAGTGGTGGGAAAGGGTGACATAACAATGGAGACAGACGCTATTGTTAATGCTGCCAATTCTCGGTTAGAGCACAATGGAGGTGTAGCTAGAGCTATAGTGGAAGCAGGAGGGGCGACTATTCAAGCTGACAGTCGAATCATTGTTGAGTCATGTGGTCAGATAGCTGTTGGGGACATAGCGGTGACTAAAGCTGGCAATCTCCTGTGTAGAATGATCATACACACTGTGACCCCTACTTATGACCCTTTTCATCCAGACGTTAGTGCTCAACAACTTCATGCAGCAATAACTCGCATTAATGAGGACAGGACTGTTAAAGCTTTTAAGACTGCCTGCGTCACCTGGAGCCCACACCATGATACTGGAGCTGCCCAAATAGAGGTCCTCATTCCAGGACTGTTACCTCCTCCGGCTCCTCATACACAAGGGACTACATCTGCACTCCCGGTGCCATCTCTACTCCCGCCTCAGGTGCCACCGCCAACAGTGCCAATGCTCATGTCTGAGGAGCCCACCATCTATGTCAAGTTTACACCCCAGCAAGCTGCTACTCTGTTAAACCAAGTTCTAGATCCAGAAAAACAGCCGATGCCTTTCTACAGGAGCATGACGAGACATGGGACTCTGGTGTTGAGTTCTGCCAAGAACCTAAGACAAGGGCCTCAGATGAGTTGGCTGACCTATCAATTATTATTGTCGCAAAAGGTTTCCAGATGCCTCAAAGCTGATGCAGCCATTGTACGATGACCTCAAGACGTCAGCGTTTCCACTATGAACAAAATCCGTGGAAGCTTTCTACGGTCTTAAACAGGCCATACAGTCTGCACCAGCTCTTTGAATCCCAAATCCTGATATCATCTGAGGACATCCAGTTCTCTTAATGGCTCCACACGACATAATTGCTATTCTTGGAACCTAAACATCTGTTGGTGCAGCATCATATGAGACTCCAATGTTGGCTCTTGGTTCCGGATAATGCCACTCTTGTCCGCTGCAGCATCTTCAAACTGTCCACGCTGCTTCCTCTTTCCAGGGGGGATGTGGATGATACTGATGCTCTCGGAGAAGATGCCTCTACACACTCAGAGGATCATGACTGTCTTGAACAAATGCATGAAGAAGTAGCCTCCCAGAAAAAACGTGTCTGAAGACCCACTCCCACATGCTGACGTGACGTTCTTCACTGATGGTTCCAGATTTGCAGATGAAACAGGAAGGTTCCACATGGGATATGCCGGATCCCTACCACCGCACGTCTGCACAAGAAGCGGAACTTAAGGCTTTGACGTTGGCTTGTCAGGAAGCGACCGAGAAGGTGGTCAACATCTACACGGATTCAAGATACGCTTTTGGAGTGGCTCATGACTTCGGCAGTATCTGGGCAGCCAGAGGATACCTAACGTCCAGTGGAACTCCTGTAAAACATGCTGCTACGATGCAAGAACTTGTGGTCACTCTGGATCTACCTTCAAAGGTTGCAGTGATCAAGATCAAAGCTCACGGGAGACTGGATTCTCCAGAAGCAAGGGGAAACTACTTATTTGCTGACAAAACAGCAAAAACCTATGCTGTGGATCCATTTGGGAAAGAGAAAGCAGCGGTGTACGTGACACAAGACACTGAAGAAGGGACTAAAGCCTCTCTTATGAGGATCATCCATCTACATCAAGACAAGACATCAGATGATGAAAAGAACTCATGGCAGAAAGGAGGAGCTAAAAAAGGATGAAGATGGAGTCTGGAGGATGAACAAAAAGGTCTGTCTACCCCGTAATCTGTACCCCTCAGTGACAGAATGGGCACATGGTATCACCTACAGAGGCAAGAATCAGATGAATGACCCGATTTGGAAGACCTACATGGCAGTTGGGATCTCTACTGTCACCCAAAATTATTTCAAGTCCTGCCTTGTGTGTGCAGCATGCAATCCAGCACCGCCTCAGAAAGTTACTCAGAAACATTTGGCTAAACCACTTTATCCCTTTCAGAGAATTCAGATTGACCACATTCGAATGCCAAAAGTAGGGAAGTACGAGTATGTACTGGTAGTGACTGACATGTTCTCAGGATGGCCCGAAGCCTATCCAGTAACCAACATGACTGCCAGAGTGACTGTTAAGAGACTGATGACTGAAGTAGTATGCAGATATGGGGTCCCAGAGGTAATTGAGAGTGACCAAGTACCCGCATTCACTGCTGCTCTGACTAAGGAACTATGGACATTGGTGGGAGCGGATTTGGGTTTACATACTCCATATCACCCACAGAGCAGTGGGAAAGTAGAAACACTGAATGGCACCTTCAAAAATAAATTACTGAAAGCCAGTTAGGAGGTCAGACTTGGACAGACATTTTGCCCGTTGCCTTATACTCAGTCAGAAACACTCCAAGGGGTTCTACTAAACTCACACCATTCGAGATTCTTTTTGGGGGGCCTCCAAGATTGGGTCAATATTTTCCACAACAGCTAGCCTTGGGAAGTGATACTCTTGTAAATTATGTAATTGTTGTTACTAAAGAACTGTCAGTAACACATGTACAAGTTTTATCATCCATTCCAGGTCCAGATTCCAGTGAAGGTACCCATACTTTCTAACCTGGTGACTACATGCTGGTAAAGAAGTTCATCAGAAAAGACATTCCTGGAGTCGAGATTTAAGGGTCCCTACCAAGTGCTCCTGACTACTCCTACTTCGGTCAGGATTGCTGAGCGCCTCCTGGATCCATCTCTCACATTATAAACTTGTTAGACAGTTAGGGACAGAGTAGGATCTGACCTGCTTGTCAAAGTCCAGCTACAAAGGGAGGTTTTCCACAAGGGAAAACTTGTCTCAAACTGGTGAAAACCCCAATTCCCCCTCCCGGGCAAGACGGTCAGATCTAGGATGTGTACATCAGGGTTAGTCGCACATGTGTATTTTATGTAACCATGGAGATGGAAGATTGGAGAGTAATAGATCCAGCAGGTAGTAAAGTCCCAAGGACATGGGTAACACGCTCCGATATACCTCCTCGGTATACCCATAATTAGTCACACATTCTCTGGTGTCTATAGCATCCATATTGTCATGAAGCTTCTGATGTCATACTAACACTTAACATCGGTGGGTTAGGGAACCACGGTGGGATCAAGATAAAAGAAAAGGTTAATAAAGTATTTAGGGGGGACTGTTGAGGAGAGCCATAAGATCAAATACTTAATTAACCTCAACACATAAGGTAATTGAGAGAAGCAACCCATAACATGTATTGTTTAACCTTACATAAGTTTTCCTCAGATCAAAGTGAGACACTAAAGATGGCTGCCATCTCCTCTACCAGAGCCGTGTGCTCTGGTATCCAAGATGACGCCCACCCTGATGACCTCATGGATCCACCCACAGCGACGCCCACCCTGATGACCTCATGGATCCGCCCATGGACTTGCTCATGCCCAACCCACTAACCAATGGAATACATCCGATCACTCCCATTTTAGAGCTAACCGAGCCCCCTTACAGGAGATATATAACATTGTGTTTGACTAATAAACTTCCCTTCTTGGAGCTGAGCCACACATTGATCAAGGAGAGTTACAGCTGACTGTGTCTGGTGTATTTCTTTAGTGCACATGATCAATATCCATTAGGCCAGGAGTAGGCAACTAGAGAATTGAACATTTTATTAATTGTTCAACCCTAATAGTATGATGCGCCCACAGCTCCCTTATACACAGTATGATGGACCCGCAGCTCCCTTATACACAGTATGATGGGCCCGCAGCTCCCTTATACACAGTCTGATGCGCCCGCAGCTCCCGTATACACAGTATGATGGGCCCGCAGCTCCCTTATACACAGTATGATGCGCCCGCAGCTCCCTTATACACAGTATGATGCGCCCGCAGCTCCCTTAGGGTATGTTTCCACGGTCAGTAAACGCTGCTTGTTTGACGCTGCAGCGTCAAACAAGCAGCGTCCAGATGTTCCAGCATAGTGGAGGGGATTTTATGAAATCCCGTCTCCACTATGCGTGGAAACCCGCACGCGGCGGCCCTGCGACTTCGGACATGCTGCGCGTCTTTTCAGAACGCAGCATGTCCGTACACCTTGCGGGGACGCAGCGTCCCCGCAAGGCATATCACAGGGCCCTATGGCGAGGGGTGCGATGATCCCGGATGTGTACTGTACACATCCGGCACCATCGCGTCCCAGAAAGGGGGCGGGGCTTAGCGCCGAGCGGCTTCGCCGCTGCGGCGAACCCGCCGGCAAGCCGTACAGTGGAGCCATACCCTTATACATAGTATGATTGGCCCACAGCTCCCGTATACACAGTATGATGCGCCCACAGCTCCCTTATACACAGTATGATGGGCCCGCAGCTCCCTTATACACAGTATGATGGGCCCGCAGCTCCCTTATACACAGTATGATGGGCCCGCAGCTCCCTTATACACAGTATGATGGGCCCGCAGCTCCCTTATACACAGTATGATGGGCCCGCAGCTCCCTTATACACAGTATGATGGGCCCGCAGCTCCCTTATACACAGTATGATGGGCCCGCAGCTCCCTTATACACAGTATGATGGGCCCGCAGCTCCCTTATACACAGTATGATGGGCTCGCAGCTCCCTTATACACAGTATGATGGGCCCGCAGCTCCCTTATACACAGTATGATGGGCCCGCAGCTCCCTTATACACAGTATGATGGGCCCGCAGCTCCCTTATAGACAGTATGATGGGCCCGCAGCTCCCTTATACACAGTATCATTGGCCCGCAGCTCCCTTATGCACAGTATGATGAACCCGCAGCTCCCTTATACACAGTATGATGGGCTCGCAGCTCCCTTATACACAGTATGATGGGCCCGCAGCTCCCTTATACACAGTATGATGGGCCCTCAGCTCTCCTATACACAGTATGATGGGCCCGCAGCTCCCGTATACACAGTATGATGGGCCCGCAGCTCCCTTATACACAGTATGATGGGCCCGCAGCTCCCGTATACACAGTATGATGGGCCCGCAGCTCCCGTATACACAGTATGATGGACTCACAGCTTCCTTATACACAGTATGATGGGCCCACAGCTCCCTTATACACAGTATGATGGGCCCGCAGCTCCCTTATACACAGTATGATGGGCCCTCAGCTCCCTTATACACTGTATGATGGGCCCGCAGCTCCCTTATACACAGTATGATGGGCCCGCAGCTCCCGTATACACAGTATGATGGGCCCGCAGCTCCCGTATACACAGTATGATGGACTCACAGCTCCCTTATACACAGTATGATGGGCCCACAGCTCCCGTATACACAGTATGATGGATCCGCAGCTCCCTTATACACAGTATGATGGACTCACAGCTCCCTGTCATGGTTTGGATGCCCCGGTCATTTACTCATCCTCCGGCGTATTCACTATTTTGTGGCACTGCTGCAGTGCCGCTGCTCAAACTTGTGAGTGCAGCTTCTGACAGGCCAGAAGTTAGAAGCTATGTCACAAGCGCTCAATGTAAGACTATGAGGCTATGTGCACTTGTTGTGGATTTACTGCGGATTTCCTGTGTTTTTGTGCAGATTTCACCTGTGTTTTACTACCTGCAGAATCCTATACAGGAGCAGATGTAAAACGCTGCGGAAACCGCAAATAAAATTGACATGCTCCAAAAAATAAAACGCAGCATTTCCGCGTGGTATTTTCCACCCCATGGGCACTGCGGATCTGGTTTTCCATAGGTTTACATGGCACTGTAAACCAGATGGAAAACTGCTGCAGATCCGCACCGTGTGCACATAGCCTGACAGTGAGAGAGAGGCCAGAACGAGGCTCCACAGACTCACACTGATTAGTGACCTCTGTGCCACTCCATGAAACACTGGAGCCTCGGACAGGTCACAAACTGCAGGAGACGGAGCCGAGCGGAGACTAAAACAGATGAAAACGCCAGAAGGTGAGGATCAGACAGGGGGCAGGGGACGGGGATTGTCAGCACCGCTCCAGCAGTGAAATAAATAATAATGCTGGAGTGGTGCTGTAAATGTGATGCAGCTCTTGGTTACTGTATGCGGCTCCTTATACTAATACTCATAAAAGACCCAGGTGGTACGTATCAAAAGCCCCCGACCCCCCATCTCCAGCCTCCCCAGACAGCAAATATTACATGATGGAGCACATATAATATCATAACTAAACATTATAATATTCAGCCCCCAGTGACCTGCCCCCCCTCCCCCACTTCAGCCCCAATACCCCCATCATCTCACATCCACCACCTCAGTGACCTGTCCCCCCTCACCCACCTTCTGCCCTCACAACACCCCCATGGTCTCACATTCACCCCCCAGTGTCCAGTCCCCCCTCCCCCACAATACCCTAACAGTCTCACAGTGACATACCTGAATTTAATAAACCCAATAAGTCCCATCCCCAGCACTTACTGATGAAGTTTGCACTGCGGGCAGGACCAGGAAGTGTGAGTGAAATGTACGGTGTGGGCACTAGGACCCAGCGTGCCTGAGCCAATCCCAGCGTGCACAGAGGGAAGAAAGCTGCAGCCAGGAAAAGCTTCATGATCAGGTCAGACGGGCGAAACCATTCACTGCAGGGGGGAGACTGCAGCCGCCACTGTGCTAGTAGCAGCCTGCAGAGTCTCCGTCAGACGGGAGCAGACATTATACTGCTCTGCTCCTATGCGGTGTTCTGCCCTGGCTCCCAGTGGGCCCCTTCATGTGACAGGGCCCGGGGCGATGGCCCCCTCTGCCCCCCCCCAGTAGGTACGCTACTGATTTCCGCCTCATCTAATTGCTCCCTATTCTTCCAGCTGACAAGTTAAAAATACTCTCCTTCCCCTATTTCGTCAGAGGCGATCACCCAGGGACACACATATGGGTGTAAGTGTGTGCGAGACCCAGGGCTGCGAATCTAAATGACGCCAACAGGGACCCACAAAGCTCACTGTCTAGACAACAGCTGCATGGTTGCTGTGGAAACCGGCCACTTTTGGTTGATGGACCCATTGAAAAGAGCACCTGAGAGGAAGAAAACAAGATCTGATGCTTCATATGACTTCTCAGGTGCAACTTCTGAGCACTTAAAATAAAGAAAAGAATAAAATATATATATACAGTATGTACACAAACAATAGCCATAATCACATACATATGAGCGCACACATACATGTACAAACAGCAGAATGGACACATAATGCATAGATTATGCGTTCCTACATAAAATATGCACATACGCATTACACATACTGTACATGTGAACATTCAGGCAATATACACATTATCCGTATACCCACAGAGGACCTGGTTCATGAAGACGTTTTTGAAAGAATTGTAATGTAAAACACCTTGAATGTCACTGAAAATATTTGCAACTCAAAGTTGCGCAAAAAATGTTGCAGTTTAGTCCTGACCAGATTTGCCCAAGTGGACGGAACTGGGGTGTGACGGGGTGTGATGGGGTGTGATGGGGTGTGAAGGGGTGTGATGGGGTGTGATGGGGTGTGACGGGGTGTGACGGGGTGTGATGGGGTGTGACGGGGTGTGACGGGGTGTGATGGGGTGTGACGGGGTGTGATGGGGTGTGAAGGGGTGTGATGGGGTGTGATGGGGTGTGAAGAGGTGTGATGGGGTGTGATGGGGTGTGAAGGGGTGTGATGGGGTGTGATGGGGTGTGACGGGGTGTGATGGGGTGTGATGGGGTGTGAAGGGGTGTGACGGGGTGTGATGGGGTGTGACGGGGTGTGACGGGGTGTGAAGGGGTGTGATGGGGTGTGACGGGGTGTGAAGGGGTGTGATGGGGTGTGACGGGGTGTGACGGGGTGTGAAGGGGTGTGATGGGGTGTGATGGGGTGTGAAGGGGTGTGAAGGGGTGTGATGGGGTGTGACGGGGTGTGATGGGGTGTGATGGGGTGTGACGGGGTGTGACGGGGTGTGAAGGGGTGTGATGGGGTGTGATGGGGTGTGACGGGGTGTGAAGGGGTGTAATGGGGTGTGATGGGGTGTGAAGGTGTGACGGGGTGTGATGGGGTGTGACGGGGTGTGATGGGGTGTGACGGGGTGTGACGGGGTGTGAAGGGGTGTGATGGGGTGTGATGGGGTGTGAAGGGGTGTGATGGGGTGTGATGGGGTGTGACGGGGTGTGAAGGGGTGTGATGGGGTGTGATGGGGTGTGAAGGGGTGTGAAGGGGTGTGATGGGGTGTGACGGGGTGTGAAGGGGTGTGATGGGGTGTGATGGGGTGTGACGGGGTGTGAAGGGGTGTGATGGGGTGTGACGGGGTGTGATGGGGTGTGATGGGGTGTGATGACGCCCGCCCACTGAAGTCCTCTAAATGAATGCAAATTTAGTGTCACAAGTTACCCATGAAATGTAGTTGATTCCCTGACTGGAGGCACAAGGATCTTACACAAGTGGCGCCATCATTAAATAGCTTGTCTGGGACTTTTATATTGATAACCTATCCTTAGACCACGTTCACAAGGTCAGTATTTGGTCAGTATTTTACATCAGTATTTGTAGCCAAAATCAGGAGAGGAACGATCAGAAGAAAAGTATAATAGAAACACATCACCACTTCTGCATTTATCACCCACTCCTGGTTTTGGCTTATAAAGACTGATGTGAAATACTGACCAAATACTGCTAGTGTGAACATGGCCTTAGGATAGGTCATCAAAATCTGATCATTGGAGGTGCGGCAAGCGGCACCCCGCACCCCCGAGATCAGCTGCTCCTGATTCCAGTGGTGGACGTGGCCAATATGAAGTTGACAGAACATATCCTAAGGGGAAACTATGAACCAGAGATCTCTTTCACTGACAGCAAAACATTGAAAAGTGCACACGTTTCTTAAAGGGGTCCTGCGCTTTGGACACTTTGTTAGAAGGGTCACGGATTATAAGTGTCAGAAGGTGTCACGATCCCTTAGCCGCTGCCACCAATTGGTCACGAAATCCACAGGGATTCCTGACCACTGTCACCAATATGTCACGGATTGGGGTGACTTTAGACCAACAGACGGCTATCACATGTGCAGGGGGCTTATCTTAGTTATCCGTCCACTGCCACAATGTGATGAAAAAAGAAACACACACAAGGCTAGGGACCTCTTAGTTTACAGCAGGGGCTTATTTTAGGTATCCCACTGCTCTTCAATATACTATGAACTGCAGGGATTTGTGTATCCCACTTACAGTTCCACTTAACACTTGCAGCTCTCTGGCGCCCCCCTTACTGTCAGGTCAGATTAGGTACTGCACCTAGGGCAATTAGTCGCCAGAAAGGCTGCCTGCTATGTACTGGCTATTGGGCACGCTGCAGCGACGCGATAAACTACTCCCACTCAGGCAGGAACAATAATTATCAATGCCGCAGTCGCTGCGTAGTCACCCAAAGGCCTGCACACGGTAGTGCCGCCACCAGCTTCGATTAAACGGGTCCGAAGCTAACCCAAAACAGTAGCGTAAATTCCCTTCAAGAGACAGGGTACGTTTTTAGAGCAGGAGAACGAGTCTAGTATTAATTATTATACTCATAAAGTTTATGCAGTGTTTATAAAAAGTTCTATAAAGATGTTACAATATGAGACAATTGTAAATATGTACAAAGTAATTATAAAAAAACAAAGGAGTACAGGAGAATAACACTTACAGTTGTTCAAAGCATTGCAGGCAACCAGGCTAGTGAACTTTCCATGTATCCCAGTGCATCAGGGCGTGCACTCTGAGCTCTTCAGGTAAAAACTCAAATCTCCCTCTCTTGGACGCCTGCCAGCACTTAAAACCTACAGCCTGTGACCTCACAGAAAGGGCTGGCTTTTCCAAACCCTCCTACCTCTTCAGTTTTACTAACTGGGCATTAAATATATCTGATGCCCGTAACTTCGCTACAGAACATGTCATAATCATACCCCACCCAGAATTCATCTCGTGTTATCGCTAGCATTCTAGGGAGATCAAATATGTCCTATTTGGGATGTATATTTACAGAGAAATCCCTATTTCTTTACCAGATGGAGTTAGAAACTCATCTTTAGAGTGATGGATAGCTCCACCGAGGGGAAGTAAGAATATATATTTTTTGTGTTCCTATCTTAAATTATTTGCCTAATATCTTACAAAAACAGAACAAAGGACTTTCATGATTCTGGAAGTTTCTCATCCAGTTAAAGCTGGTCACTTTCCACTACAGGAAATGCCGGTCGTAAATACCTTGGCGAGGGGGGATGAGGGCTTGTGAGCTGAAAGTCAGGAATTTGCAGCTACAAGCTGTTGCCGAGTCACTCCAAGAAGGGGGCTTAGCCCACAGCATGCTAGCAAGAGAACTAAACTTATATGATATTTCATACCATATCGTGACAGAAGGGTCACGGTTAGAAGGGTCACGGATGCTGCCTTTCTCCATAGCTTTGCTATGTAATGTACTTTCTGCACTCCAGAGCCTCCTTCCTTCCATCCTTTCAGAAGCCTTTCATTTTCTTGCTCTGTCAGTGCTGCTGGATCATCGCTTTTACATTAGTGACATATTTCTAGACAACAGATCACACCCGGCTGTCAGCAAAAACAATCTAGGAGGCTGCAACACACAATAAACAAAAAAGCCTACGGAACGTAGAAATAATCCGCACTTTACGAACTGTAACAAGTAGGAAATCTGTCCTGTCTGCAGCTACCACTAGGGGGCGATCAGTGTAGACAGATTTTTGTTGTTGTGCTCAGTGGAAAGTGAATAACTACAAGCTGGAAGCAGCAGATGGCGGCATGTAATGCAATGACTATGGCAGAGGGTCACATGTGGGAGATGTGTGGAATCTGTGGGTGCTGCAGTGCTATGTGATTGTACTGTGCTGTATCATTAGGTAATAGGTAAAGCATGGAAATCTAGGCAGGAAGGAGTGCACTGTGTAACGAGTGCACTGAATGCACTATGTATATGGGGAATGAATGGCACTGACAAGGCACTGTATACGGACTACAGTACAGACCAAAAGTTTGGACACACCTTCTCATTCAAAGATTTTTCTGTATTTTCATGACTATGAAAATTGTACATTCACACTGAAGGCATCAAAACTATGAATTAACACATGTGGAATTATATACTTAACAAAAAAGTGTGAAACAACTGAAATTATGTCTTATATTCTAGGTTCTTCAAAGTAGCCACCTTTTGCTTTGATGACTGCTTTGCACACTCTTGGCATTCTCTTGATGAGCTTCAAGAGGTAGTCACCGGGAATGGTCTTCACTTCACAGGTGTGCCCTGTCAGGTGTAATAAGTGGGATTTCTTGCCTTATAAATGTGGTTGGGACCATCAGTTGTGTTGAGCAGAAGTCTGGTGGATACACAGCTGATAGTCCTACTGAATAGACTGTTAGAATTTGTATTATGGCAAGAAAAAAGCAGCTAAGTAAAGAAAAACGAGTGGCCATCATTACTTTAAGAAATAAAGGTCAGTCAGTCCGAAAAATTGGGAAAACTTTGAAAGTGTCCCCAAGTGCAGTGGCAAAAACCATCAAGTGCTACAAAGAAACTGGCTCACATGAGGACCGCCCCAGGAAAGGAAGACCAAGAGTCACCTCTGCTTCTGAGGATAAGTTTATCCGAGTCACCAGCCTCAGAAATCGCAGGTTAACAGCTGCTCAGATTAGAGACCAGGTCAATGCCACACAGAGTTCTAGCAGCAGACACATCTCTACAACAACTGTTAAGAGGAGACTTTGTGCAGCAGGCCTTCATGGTAAAATAGCTGCTAGGAAACCACTGCTAAGGACAGGCAACAAGCAGAAGAGACTTGTTTGGGCCAAAGAACACAAGGAATGGACAATAGACCAGTGGAAATCTGTGCTTTGGTCTGAGGAGTCCAAATTTGAGATCTTTGGTTCCAACCACCGTGTCTTTGTGCGATGCAGAAAAGGTGAACGGATGGACTCTACATGCCTGGTTCCCACCGTGAAGCATGGAGGAGGAGGTGTGATGGTGTGGGGGGGCTTTGCTGGTGACACTGTTGGGGATTTATTCAAAATTGAAGGCATACTGAACCAGCATGGCTACCACAGCATCTTGCAGCGGCATGCTATTCCATCCGGTTTGCGTTTAGTTGGACCATCATTTATTTTTCAACAGGACAATGACCCCAAACACACCTCCAGGCTGTGTAAGGGCTATTTGACCAAGAAGGAGAGTGATGGGTGCTACGCCAGATGACCTGACCTCCACAGTCACCAGACCTGAACCCAATCTAGATGGTTTGGGGTGAGCTGGACCGAGAGAAGGCAAAAGGGCCAACAAGTGCTAAGCATCTCTGGGAACTCCTTCAAGATTGTTGGAAAATCATTCCCGGTGACTACCTCTTGAAGCTCATCAAGAGAATGCCAAGAGTGTGCAAAGCAGTCATCAAAGCAAAAGGTGGCTACTTTGAAGAACCTAGAATATAAGACATAATTTCAGTTGTTTCACACTTTTCTGTTAAGTATATAATTCCACATGTGTTAATTCATAGTGTTGATGCCTTCAGTGTGAATGTACAATTTTCATAGTCATGTAAATACAGAAAAATCTTTGAATGAGAAGGTGTGTCCAAACTTTTGATCTGTACTGTACATGAGGGGGCACAGACATATTTCCAGCACTGGAGCCCTTCGCTGCTTGTCTCCCTCCCTGGCTCAGATATTGAGATGAGATCACAGAATCACCAAAGTTTGGTTGCAATTAATCAATAGGATCCTAAAGAACATGTTCAGAAAAAAAGATGCAGATTAACCTTGAAAGATATTAGTAATATCACCTAATAATTCTGCACAGTGTCGTCCTGCCCTCTGAAAACATGAGCAGCACTGAGTATATGTCTGCCAGTTTAATACAATGTATCAGTCTGATGTTTTGTCTTCACTTTGGATACAAGTAGCTGAGAACAGAACTACGGACAATCAGTCTCTGGATAGAAGTTGTAGAAATTTCATTATTAAGACCATTTACATAAAAGTGGAAACATTTTCACTACTTTAGAAGTCTTTGGTACATCATATGGAAAGTTTGGTAGACAGCTATACAATGTATCTTCTCCAATAATCCAGGGCCGGAGGCTGATTTACTGCTGTGTTCTGGTAATTAACAGCCAGATAATGACCTGACGTGATTAGTGGTAGAGGAGGTAAACGACTCGCCCGTCTGAGGATTGATGAAATGTTGTCAATATCAGGACGTGATGGTCGCAGATAGCGGATAATAGAGTGTACATAAGAGCGTTCTCGGCAATCCATCGGGGCGGTCAGATCTCTGCCGTACTCGTCCTGCGCTCAATAAATTAGCAGCTCTTAAATCTCGCAGGAGGCAGGAACCAATATCACTTGTGTCTGAAAGGAGATCTCCACCTCAGCAGCCACAATCACCTCTACAAAACTGAGTAATATTGTAAATTCTATTTTTTTTTATTTAAAGTGCACCTGTCATTGATGCTGGCCAAACCACAAGGCTACGGTTAGGTGGATTCATAACAGGCTCAGTGATCATACTCAAAGGGTGGTAATAAATGGCTGCACATCCAATTGGAAGTGTTACAAGTGGGAACCACAAGGCTCTGTCCTGGCCCCAGTGTTACAAGTGGTAACCACAAGGCACTGTCCTGGCCCCAGTGTTACAAGTGGGAACCACAAGGCACTGTCCTGGCCCCAGTGTTACAAGTGGGAACCACAAGGCTCTGTCCTAGCCCCAGTGTTACAAGTGGGAACCACAAGGCTCTGTCCTGGCCCCAGTGTTACAAGTGGGGTACCACAAGGCTCTGTCCTGGCCCCAGTGTTACAAGTGGGAACCACAAGGCACTGTCCTGGCCCCAGTGTTACAAGTGGGAACCACAAGGCACTGTCCTGGCCCCAGTGTTACAAGTGGGAACCACAAGGCACTGTCCTGGCCCCAGTGTTACAAGTGGGAACCACAAGGCTCTGTCCTAGCCCCAGTGTTACAAGTGGTAACCACAAGGCACTGTCCTGGCCCCAGTGTTACAAGTGGGAACCACAAGGCTCTGTCCTGGCCCCAGTGTTACAAGTGGGAACCACAAGGCTCTGTCCTGGCCCCAGTGTTACAAGTGGGGTACCACAAGGCTCTGTCCTGGCCCCAGTGTTACAAGTTGGGACCACAAGGCTCTGTCCTGGCCCCAGTGTTACAAGTTGGGACCACAAGGCTCTGTCCTGGCACCAGTGTTACAAGTGGGGTACCACAAGGCTCTGTCCTGGCACCAGTGTTACAGGTGGGGTACCACAAGGCTCTGTCCTGGCACCAGTGTCACAAGTGGGGGACCACAAGGCTCTGTCCTGGTCCCAGTGTTACAAGTGGGGTACCACAAGGCTCTGTCCTGGCCCCAGTGTTACAAGTGGGAACCACAAGGCTCTGTCCTGGCCCCAGTGTTACAAGTGGGGGACCACAAGGCTCTGTCCTGGCACCAGTGTTACAAGTGGGGTACCACAAGGCTCTGTCCTGGTCCCAGTGTTACAAGTGGGGGACCACAAGGCTCTGTCCTGGTCCCAGTGTTACAAGTGGGGGACCACAAGGCTCTGTCCTGGCACCAGTGTTACAAGTGGGGTACCACAAGGCTCTGTCCTGGCCCCAGTGTTACAGGTGGGGTACCACAAGGCTCTGTCCTGGCCCCAGTGTTACAGGTGGGGTACCACAAGGCTCTGTCCTGGTCCCAGTGTTACAAGTGGGGGACCACAAGGCTCTGTCCTGGTCCCAGTGTTACAAGTGGGGTACCACAAGGCTCTGTCCTTGCCCCAGTGTTACAAGTGGGGACCACAAGGCTCTGTCCTTGCCCCAGTGTTACAAGTGGGGTACCACAAGGCTCTGTCCTGGCACCAGTGTTACAAGTGGGGGACCACAAGGCTCTGTCCTGGTCCCAGTGTTACAAGTGGGGTACCACAAGGCTCTGTCCTGGCACCAATGTTACAAGTGGGGACCACAAGGCTCTGTCCTTGCCCCAGTTGTTGTGAATTTGGATTCTGGGCTCCCCCGGTGGCTACTGGTGGAATTGAACTGGTGTTGTCATCTTCTCTGTTCACCTGTTCCCATCAAGATGTGGGAGTCGCTATATAACCTTGCTGCTCTGTTAGTTGCTTGCCGGTCAACAATGTTATCAGAAGCCTCTCTGTGCTTGTTCCTGCTCCTAGACAACTACTAGATAAGTTGGACTCTTGTCCATGTTTGTTTTTGCATTTTTGTTCCAGTTCACAGCTGAAGTTCCGTTACTGTGTCTGGAAAGCTCTTGTGAACAGGAATTGCCACTCTGGTGTTATGAGTTAATGCCAGAGTTTTAAAGTAATTTCTGGATGGTGTTTTGATAGGGTTTTCAGCTGACCATGAAAGTGTCCTTTCTGTCTTCTGCTATGTAGTAAGTGGACCTCAAATTTGCTAAACCTATTTTCATACTACGTTTGTTATTTCTTCTTAATTCACCGCCAATACATGTGGGGGGCCTCTGTCTCCTTTTGGGGTATTTCTCTAGAGGTGAGCTAGGACTAATATTTTCCTCTGCTAGCATTAGTTAGTCCTCCGGCTGGTGCTGGGCATCTAGAATCAACGTAGGCATGCTACCCGGCCACTGCTAGTTGTGCGTTAGGTTTAGTTCATGGTCAGCTTAGTTCCCATCTTCCAAGAGCTAGTTCCTATATATGCTTATGCTATGTTCTCTTGCCATTGAGAACATGACAGTTTGACCGGCCACCTAAAGGGTTAAAATCCTTGGCTGAGAAAGGAGAGAAATAAGAAGTCTGCTGAGAATTTTTTTTTTTTTTTCTCCTTCTAATCTTTGAATGGCTCTGTGTCCACCTGTTTGTAATGGATCTTCAGAGTATATCTGCAGGTTTGAATAATCTCGCCACGAAGGTACAAAATTTGCAAGACTTTGTTTGTCATGCACCTGTATCTGAGCCGAGAATTCCTTTGCCGGAATTTTTCTCGGGGAATAGATCTGGGTTTCAGAATTTTCGAAATAATTGCAAATTATTTTTGTCCCTGAAATTTCGCTCTGCCGGAGACCCTGCACAGCAGGTCAGGATTGTGATTTCCTTGCTCCGGGGCGAACCTCAAGACTGGGCTTTTTCATTGACACCAGGGGATCCTGCGTTGCTCAATGTGGATGCGTTTTTTCTGGCCTTGGGGTTGCTTTATGACGAACCTCATTTGGAGCTTCAGGCAGAAAAAACTTTGATGTCCCTATCTCAGGGGCAAGATGAAGCGGAAATTTACTGTCAAAGATTCCGTAAATGGTCTGTGCTTACTCAGTGGAATGAGTGCGCCCTGGCGGCGACTTTCAGAGAGGGTCTCTCTGATGCCATTAAGGATGTTATGGTGGGGTTCCCTGTGCCTGCGGGTCTGAATGAGTCCATGACAATGGCTATTCAGATCGATAGGCGTTTGCGGGAGCGCAAACCAGTGCACCATCTGGCGGTGTCCACTGAGAAGTCGCCAGAGAGTATGCAGTGTGATAGAATTCTGTCCCGAAGCGAGCGGCAGAATTTTAGACGGAAAAATGGGTTGTGTTTCTATTGTGGTGATTCTACTCATGTTATATCAGCATGCTCTAAGCGCACTAAAAAGCTTGATAAATCTGTTTCCATTTGCACCTTACCGTCTAAATTTATTCTATCTGTGACCCTGATTTGCTCTTTGTCATCTATTACCACGGACGCCTATGTCGACTCTGGCGCCGCTTTGAGTCTTATGGATTGGTCCTTTGCCAAACGCTGTGGGTATGATTTAGAGCCTTTGGAGACTCTTATTCCTCTGAAGGGGATTGACTCCACCCCATTGGCTAATAATAAACCACAATACTGGACACAAGTAACTATGCGTATTAATCCGGATCACCAGGAGATTATTCGCTTTCTGGTGCTGCATAATCTACATGATGATTTGGTGCTAGGATTGCCTTGGCTGCAGTCTCACAACCCAGTCCTCGACTGGAAAGCTATGTCTGTGTTGAGCTGGGGATGTAAGGGGGCTCATGGGGACGTACCTGTGATTTCCATTTCATCATCTATTCCTTCAGAAATTCCTGAGTTCCTGTCTGACTATCGTGACGTCTTTGAGGAATCCAAGCTTGGTTCATTACCTCCGCACCGAGAGTGCGATTGTGCCATAGATTTAATCCCGGGTAGTAAATACCCAAAGGGTCGTTTATTTAATCTGTCTGTGCCTGAACATGCTGCTATGCGAGAATATATAAAGGAGTCCTTGGAAAAGGGACATATTCGTCCATCGTCATCTCCCTTAGGAGCCGGTTTTTTCTTTGTGTCAAAAAAAGACGGCTCTTTGAGACCATGTATCGATTATCGGCTTTTGAATAAAATCACTGTAAAATATCAATACCCATTGCCGTTGCTGACTGATTTGTTTGCTCGCATAAAGGGGGCCAAGTGGTTCTCTAAGATTGACCTTCGTGGGGCGTATAATTTGGTGCGAATCAGGCAGGGGGATGAGTGGAAAACCGCATTTAATACGCCCGAGGGCCACTTTGAGTATTTAGTGATGCCTTTTGGTCTTTCAAATGCTCCGTCAGTTTTCCAGTCCTTTATGCATGATATTTTTCGCGATTATTTGGATAAATTTATGATTGTGTATCTGGATGATATTCTGATTTTTTCGGATGACTGGGACTCTCATGTCCAGCAAGTCAGGAGGGTTTTCCAGGTTTTGCGGTCTAATTCTTTGTGTGTGAAGGGTTCTAAGTGTGTTTTTGGGGTACAGAGGATTTCCTTTTTGGGATATATTTTTTCTCCCTCTTCCATTGAAATGGATCCTGTCAAGGTTCAAGCTATTTGTGATTGGACGCAGCCCTCTTCTCTTAAGAGTCTTCAGAAATTTTTGGGCTTTGCTAACTTTTATCGTCGATTTATTGCTGGTTTTTCGGATATTGCTAAGCCATTGACCGATTTGACTAAGAAGGGTGCTGATGTTGCTGATTGGTCCCCTGACGCTGCGGAGGCCTTTCGGGAGCTTAAGCGCCGTTTTTCCTCTGCCCCTGTGTTGCGTCAGCCTGATGTTGCTCTACCTTTTCAGGTTGAGGTCGACGCTTCTGAGATCGGAGCTGGGGCAGTGTTGTCGCAGAAAAGTTCTGACTGCTCCGTGATGAGGCCTTGTGCCTTCTTTTCCCGTAAATTTTCGCCCGCTGAGCGGAATTATGATGTTGGGAATCGGGAGCTTTTGGCCATGAAGTGGGCTTTTGAGGAGTGGCGCCATTGGCTTGAGGGGGCCAGACATCAGGTGGTGGTATTGACTGACCACAAAAACTTGATTTATCTTGAGACCGCCAGGCGCCTGAATCCTAGACAGGCGCGCTGGTCATTATTTTTCTCTCGGTTTAATTTTGTGGTGTCATACCTACCGGGTTCTAAGAATGTTAAGGCGGATGCCCTTTCTAGGAGTTTTGAGCCTGACTCGCCTGGTAACTCTGAGCCCACAGGTATCCTTAAGGATGGAGTGGTATTGTCAGCCGTTTCTCCAGACCTGCGGCGGGCCTTGCAGGAGTTTCAGGCGGATAGACCGGATCGTTGCCCACCTGATAAACTGTTTGTTCCTGATGATTGGACCAGTAGAGTCATCTCTGAGATTCATTCTTCTGCGTTGGCAGGTCATCCTGGCATTTTTGGTACCAGGGATTTGGTGGCAAGGTCCTTCTGGTGGCCTTCCCTGTCACGAGATGTGCGAGGCTTTGTGCAGTCTTGTGACGTTTGTGCTCGGGCCAAGCCTTGTTGCTCTCGGGCTAGTGGATTATTGTTGCCCTTGCGAATTCCTAAGAGGCCTTGGACGCACATCTCGATGGATTTTATTTCAGATCTGCCTGTTTCTCAGAAGATGTCTGTCATCTGGGTGGTGTGTGACCGTTTCTCTAAGATGGTCCATTTGGTTCCTCTGCCCAAGTTGCCTTCTTCTTCCGAGTTGGTTCCTCTGTTTTTTCAAAATGTTGTTCGTTTGCATGGTATTCCTGAGAATATCATTTCTGACAGAGGGACCCAATTCGTGTCTAAATTTTGGCGGGCATTCTGTGCTAGGATGGGCATAGATTTATCTTTTTCGTCCGCTTTCCATCCTCAGACGAATGGCCAGACCGAGCGGACTAATCAGACCCTGGAGACATATCTGAGGTGTTTTGTCTCTGCTGACCAGGATGATTGGGTTGCTTTTTTGCCATTGGCGGAGTTCGCTCTCAATAATCGGGCCAGCTCTGCCACTTTGGTGTCCCCGTTTTTCTGTAATTCGGGGTTTCATCCTCGATTTTCCTCTGGTCAGGTGGAAACTTCGGATTGTCCTGGAGTGGATGCTGTGGTGGAGAGATTGCATCAGATCTGGGGGCAGGTGGTGGACAATTTGAGGTTGTCCCAGGAGAAGACTCAGCTTTTTGCCAACCGCCACCGTCGTGTTGGTCCTCGGCTTTGTGTTGGGGATTTGGTGTGGTTGTCTTCTCGTTTTGTCCCTATGAGGGTCTCTTCTCCTAAGTTTAAGCCTCGGTTCATCGGCCCGTATAAGATATTGGAGATTCTTAACCCTGTTTCCTTCCGTTTGGACCTCCCTGCATCCTTTTCTATTCATAACGTTTTTCATCGGTCATTATTGCGCAGGTATGAGGTACCGGTTGTGCCTTCCGTTGAGCCTCCTGCTCCGGTGTTGGTTGAGGGTGAGTTGGAGTACGTTGTGGAGAAAATCTTAGACTCTCGTGTTTCCAGACGGAGACTCCAGTATCTGGTCAAGTGGAAGGGATACGGCCAGGAGGATAATTCTTGGGTGAATGCATCTGATGTTCATGCCTCTGATCTGGTTCGTGCCTTTCATAGGGCCCATCCTGATCGCCCTGGTGGTTCTGGTGAGGGTTCGGTGCCCCCTCCTTGAGGGGGGGTACTGTTGTGAATTTGGATTCTGGGCTCCCCCGGTGGCTACTGGTGGAATTGAACTGGTGTTGTCATCTTCTCTGTTCACCTGTTCCCATCAAGATGTGGGAGTCGCTATATAACCTTGCTGCTCTGTTAGTTGCTTGCCGGTCAACAATGTTATCAGAAGCCTCTCTGTGCTTGTTCCTGCTCCTAGACAACTACTAGATAAGTTGGACTCTTGTCCATGTTTGTTTTTGCATTTTTGTTCCAGTTCACAGCTGAAGTTCCGTTACTGTGTCTGGAAAGCTCTTGTGAACAGGAATTGCCACTCTGGTGTTATGAGTTAATGCCAGAGTTTTAAAGTAATTTCTGGATGGTGTTTTGATAGGGTTTTCAGCTGACCATGAAAGTGTCCTTTCTGTCTTCTGCTATGTAGTAAGTGGACCTCAAATTTGCTAAACCTATTTTCATACTACGTTTGTTATTTCTTCTTAATTCACCGCCAATACATGTGGGGGGCCTCTGTCTCCTTTTGGGGTATTTCTCTAGAGGTGAGCTAGGACTAATATTTTCCTCTGCTAGCATTAGTTAGTCCTCCGGCTGGTGCTGGGCATCTAGAATCAACGTAGGCATGCTACCCGGCCACTGCTAGTTGTGCGTTAGGTTTAGTTCATGGTCAGCTTAGTTCCCATCTTCCAAGAGCTAGTTCCTATATATGCTTATGCTATGTTCTCTTGCCATTGAGAACATGACACCCAGTGTTACAAGTGGGGTACCACAAGGCTCTGTCCTGGCCCCAGTGTTACAAGTGGGAACCACAAGGCTCTGTCCTGGCCCCAGTGTTACAAGTGGGGGACCACAAGGCTCTGTCCTGGCACCAGTGTTACAAGTGGGGTACCACAAGGCTCTGTCCTGGCCACAGTGTTACAGGTGGGGTACCACAAGGCTCTGTCCTGGCACCAGTGTTGCAAGTGGGGGACCACAAGGCTCTGTCCTGGTCCCAGTGTTACAAGTGGGGGACCACAAGGCTCTGTCCTGGCACCAGTGTTACAAGTGGGGTACCACAAGGCTCTGTCCTGGACCCAGTGTTACAAGTGAGATACCACAAGGCTCTGTCCTGGCCCCAGTGTTACACGTTGGGACCACAAGGCTCTGTCCTGGCCCCAGTGTTACACGTTGGGACCACAAGGCTCTGTCCTGGCCCCAGTGTTACAAGTTGGAACCACAAGGCTCTGTCCTGGCCCCAGTGTTACGAGTGGGGTACGACAAGGCCCTGTCCTGGCCCCAGTGTTACGAGTGGGGTACGACAAGGCTCTGTCCTGGCCCCAGTGTTACAAGTGGGGTACCACAAGGCTCTGTCCTGGCCCCAGTGTTACAAGTTGGGACCACAAGGCTCTGTCCTGGCCCCAGTGTTACAAGTTGGGACCACAAGGCTCTGTCCTGGCACCAGTGTTACAAGTGGGGTACCACAAGGCTCTGTCCTGTCCCCAGTGTTACAGGTGGGGTACCACAAGGCTCTGTCCTGGCACCAGTGTTACAAGTGGGGGACCACAAGGCTCTGTCCTGGTCCCAGTGTTACAAGTGGGGGACCACAAGGCTCTGTCCTGGCACCAGTGTTACAAGTGGGGTACCACAAGGCTCTGTCCTGGTCCCAGTGTTACAAGTGGGGGACCACAAGGCTCTGTCCTGGTCCCAGTGTTACAAGTGGGGGACCACAAGGCTCTGTCCTGGCACCAGTGTTACAAGTGGGGTACCACAAGGCTCTGTCCTGGCCCCAGTGTTACAGGTGGGGTACCACAAGGCTCTGTCCTGGCCCCAGTGTTACAGGTGGGGTACCACAAGGCTCTGTCCTGGTCCCAGTGTTACAAGTGGGGGACCACAAGGCTCTGTCCTGGTCCCAGTGTTACAAGTGGGGTACCACAAGGCTCTGTCCTTGCCCCAGTGTTACAAGTGGGGACCACAAGGCTCTGTCCTTGCCCCAGTGTTACAAGTGGGGTACCACAAGGCTCTGTCCTGGCACCAGTGTTACAAGTGGGGGACCACAAGGCTCTGTCCTGGTCCCAGTGTTACAAGTGGGGTACCACAAGGCTCTGTCCTGGCACCAATGTTACAAGTGGGGACCACAAGGCTCTGTCCTTGCCCCAGTTGTTGTGAATTTGGATTCTGGGCTCCCCCGGTGGCTACTGGTGGAATTGAACTGGTGTTGTCATCTTCTCTGTTCACCTGTTCCCATCAAGATGTGGGAGTCGCTATATAACCTTGCTGCTCTGTTAGTTGCTTGCCGGTCAACAATGTTATCAGAAGCCTCTCTGTGCTTGTTCCTGCTCCTAGACAACTACTAGATAAGTTGGACTCTTGTCCATGTTTGTTTTTGCATTTTTGTTCCAGTTCACAGCTGAAGTTCCGTTACTGTGTCTGGAAAGCTCTTGTGAACAGGAATTGCCACTCTGGTGTTATGAGTTAATGCCAGAGTTTTAAAGTAATTTCTGGATGGTGTTTTGATAGGGTTTTCAGCTGACCATGAAAGTGTCCTTTCTGTCTTCTGCTATGTAGTAAGTGGACCTCAAATTTGCTAAACCTATTTTCATACTACGTTTGTTATTTCTTCTTAATTCACCGCCAATACATGTGGGGGGCCTCTGTCTCCTTTTGGGGTATTTCTCTAGAGGTGAGCTAGGACTAATATTTTCCTCTGCTAGCATTAGTTAGTCCTCCGGCTGGTGCTGGGCATCTAGAATCAACGTAGGCATGCTACCCGGCCACTGCTAGTTGTGCGTTAGGTTTAGTTCATGGTCAGCTTAGTTCCCATCTTCCAAGAGCTAGTTCCTATATATGCTTATGCTATGTTCTCTTGCCATTGAGAACATGACACCCAGTGTTACAAGTGGGGTACCACAAGGCTCTGTCCTGGCCCCAGTGTTACAAGTGGGAACCACAAGGCTCTGTCCTGGCCCCAGTGTTACAAGTGGGGGACCACAAGGCTCTGTCCTGGCACCAGTGTTACAAGTGGGGTACCACAAGGCTCTGTCCTGGCCACAGTGTTACAGGTGGGGTACCACAAGGCTCTGTCCTGGCACCAGTGTTGCAAGTGGGGGACCACAAGGCTCTGTCCTGGTCCCAGTGTTACAAGTGGGGGACCACAAGGCTCTGTCCTGGCACCAGTGTTACAAGTGGGGTACCACAAGGCTCTGTCCTGGACCCAGTGTTACAAGTGAGATACCACAAGGCTCTGTCCTGGCCCCAGTGTTACACGTTGGGACCACAAGGCTCTGTCCTGGCCCCAGTGTTACACGTTGGGACCACAAGGCTCTGTCCTGGCCCCAGTGTTACAAGTTGGAACCACAAGGCTCTGTCCTGGCCCCAGTGTTACGAGTGGGGTACGACAAGGCCCTGTCCTGGCCCCAGTGTTACGAGTGGGGTACGACAAGGCTCTGTCCTGGCCCCAGTGTTACAAGTGGGGTACCACAAGGCTCTGTCCTGGCCCCAGTGTTACAAGTTGGGACCACAAGGCTCTGTCCTGGCCCCAGTGTTACAAGTTGGGACCACAAGGCTCTGTCCTGGCACCAGTGTTACAAGTGGGGTACCACAAGGCTCTGTCCTGTCCCCAGTGTTACAGGTGGGGTACCACAAGGCTCTGTCCTGGCACCAGTGTTACAAGTGGGGGACCACAAGGCTCTGTCCTGGTCCCAGTGTTACAAGTGGGGTACCACAAGGCTCTGTCCTGGCCCCAGTGTTACAAGTGGGAACCACAAGGCTCTGTCCTGGCCCCAGTGTTACAAGTGGGGGACCACAAGGCTCTTTCCTGGCACCAGTGTTATAAGTGGGGTACCACAAGGCTCTGTCCTGGCCCCAGTGTTACAGGTGGGGTACCACAAGGCTCTGTCCTGGTCCCAGTGTTACAAGTGGGGGTCCACAAGGCTCTGTCCTGGTCCCAGTGTTACAAGTGGGGGACCACAAGGCTCTGTCCTGGCACCAGTGTTACAAGTGGGGTACCACAAGGCTCTGTCCTGGCCCCAGTGTTACAGGTGGGGTACCACAAGGCTCTTTCCTGGCCCCAGTGTTACAGGTGGGGTACCACAAGGCTCTGTCCTGGTCCCAGTGTTACAAGTGGGGGACCACAAGGCTCTGTCCTGGTCCCAGTGTTACAAGTGGGGTACCACAAGGCTCTGTCCTGGCACCAGTGTTACAAGTGGGGACCACAAGGCTCTGTCCTTGCCCCAGTGTTACAAGTGGGGTACCACAAGGCTCTGTCCTGGCACCAGTGTTACAAGTGGGGGACCACAAGGCTCTGTCCTGGTCCCAGTGTTACAAGTGGGGTACCACAAGGCTCTGTCCTGGCACCAATGTTACAAGTGGGGACCACAAGGCTCTGTCCTTGCCCCAGTGTTACAAGTGGGGTACCACAAGGCTCTGTCCTGGCCCCAGTGTTACAAGTGGGAACCACAAGGCTCTGTCCTGGCCCCAGTGTTACAAGTGGGGGACCACAAGGCTCTGTCCTGGCACCAGTGTTACAAGTGGGGTACCACAAGGCTCTGTCCTGGCCACAGTGTTACAGGTGGGGTACCACAAGGCTCTGTCCTGGCACCAGTGTTGCAAGTGGGGGACCACAAGGCTCTGTCCTGGTCCCAGTGTTACAAGTGGGGTACCACAAGGCTCTGTCCTGGCACCAGTGTTACAAGTGGGGTACCACAAGGCTCTGTCCTGGACCCAGTGTTACAAGTGAGATACCACAAGGCTCTGTCCTGGCCCCAGTGTTACACGTTGGGACCACAAGGCTCTGTCCTGGCCCCAGTGTTACACGTTGGGACCACAAGGCTCTGTCCTGGCCCCAGTGTTACAAGTTGGAACCACAAGGCTCTGTCCTGGCCCCAGTGTTACGAGTGGGGTACCACAAGGCTCTGTCCTGGACCCAGTGTTACAAGTGAGGTACCACAAGGCCCTGTCCTGGCCCCAGTGTTTCCAGTGGGGTACCACAAGGCTCTGTCCTGGCACCAGTGTTACAAGTGGGGACCACAAGGCTCTGTCCTGGCCCCAATGTTACAAGTGAGGTAGCACAAGGCTCTGTCCTGGCACCAGTGTTACAAGTGGGGTACCACAAGGCTCTGTCCTGGCACCAGTGTTACAAGTGGGGTACCACAAGGCTCTGTTCTGGACCCAGTTTTATAAGTGGGGTACCACAAGGCTCTGTCCTGGCCCCAGTGTTACAAGTTGGGACCACAAGGCTCTTTCCTGGCACCAGTGTTACAAGTGGGGTACCACAAGGCTCTGTCCTGGCCCCAGTGTTAAAAGTGGGATACCACAAGGCTCTGTCCTGGCACCAGTGTTACAAGTGAGATACCACAAGGCTCTGTCCTGGCACCAGTGTTACAAGTGGAGTACCACAAGGCTCTGTCCTGGCACCAGTGTTACAGGTGGGGTACCACAAGGCTCTGTCCTGGCACCAGTGTTACAGGTGGGCTACCACAAGGCTCTGTCCTGGCACCAGTGTTACAAGTTGGAACCACAGGGCTCTGTCCTGGCCCTAGTGTTACAAGTGGGATACAACAAGGCTCTGTCCTGGCCTCAGTGTTGTTCAACATTTTTGTAAATGATCTAGATAAGGGAACTGAAGGTAAACTGATCAAATGTGGAGACAATGTAAAGCTAGGAGGGATAGCTTAAGGCCCCGTCTCACATAGCGAGATCGCTAGCGAGATCGCTGCTGAGTCACAATTTTGTGACGCAACAGCGACCTCAGTAGCGATCTCGCTATGTTTGACACGTAGCAGCGACCAGGCCCCTGCTGTGAGATCGCTGGTCGTGTCGGAATGGCCTGGACCTTTTTTTGGTCGTTGAGGTCCCGCTGACATCGCTGAATCGGTGTTTGTGACACCGATCCAGCGATGTCTTCACTGGTAACCAGGGTAAACATCGGGTTACTAAGCGCAGGGCCGCGCTTAGTAACCCGATGTTTACCCTGGTTACCATCGTAAATGTAAAAAAAACCAAACACTACATACTCACATTCCGGTGTCCGTCAGGTCCCTTGCCGTCTGCTTTCCGCACTGACTGACTGCCGGACGGAAAGTGAAAGTACAGCACAGCGGTGACGTCACCGCTGTGCTGTTAGGGCCGGCGCTCAGTCAGTGCAGGAAGCGGACGCAGGGGGACGCGAAGGTGAGTATGTAGTGTTTGTTTTTTTTACATTTTACACTGGTAACCAGGGTAAACATCGGGTTACTAAGCGCGGCCCTGCGCTTAGCAACCCGATGTTTACCCTGGTTACCCGGGGACCTCGGCATCGTTGGTCGCTGGAGAGCGGTCTGTGTGACAGCTCCCCAGCGACAAAACAGCGACGCTGCAGCGATCGGCATCGCTGTCTGTATCGCTGCAGCGTCGCTGTGTGTGACGGGGCCTTAACACTAGAGAAGACCAAAAAAGGGTTCAGAAGGATCTAGATAAGCTTGAACAATGTACAGCGACTAATAGAATGGTATTTAAAATCTGGGCAAGAAAAACAAAAATTACAGCTATAGAATGGGAGGAAAGGAATAGAACTAAGCAACGCATGTGTGAAAAAGACTTGTGTATACTAATAGATCACAGACTGCACATGAGTCAACAGTGTGATGCAGCAGCAAATAAAGCAAATACAGTTCTAGGATGTAGTAAGAGAAGCATACAGTCTAGATCACGTGACGTAATTCTCCCCCTCTACTCCTGCTTGGTCAGGCCTCATCTGGAATACTGTGTCCACCGCACTTTAAAAAAGACATTGAAAAACTGGAGCAAGTTCCAGGATGGTGACCGGTCTGCAAAGTATGTCCTGCGAGTAACGGTTAAAGCATCTGGGATTATTTAACTTTCAATGGGGTTGGACACGATGACTCCAGAGGTCCCTTCCAGCTATAACATTCTAGGATTATATGATTCTATGAATCAGAGTCAGTCTGCACGATTTCTCCACTATTTAGTGTGAGACATGAGTAGTCTGATTCAGTCCCAACATCACTATAGTGATTGACAGGTCTCTACAGCGGTGCAGCTAGAGTCTGATGGGGCCTGATGCAAAATTTGGACCTGAGCCCCCACCTGCATGTTGGTCAAATGTATTAGCGCTTGTTGTGTTCTAAATCCAATAAAGACCTATGTGTTCGTCACCTCTCCCCCAATAGTAGAATAATTTCCCCCAATTTTTTGTCACCCATTCTGGGCCCTTCCTGGTATACTGACCCCATCCCTTTCCTCTGGTATAATGTCCCCCCATCCTGAGTCCTTTTCTGGAAAATGGCCCCCATCCTGGTATAATGTCTCAGCTCCTGGACCATCCTATAATAATGCCGCTATTCTCTAAAAAAAAACCCATAAAAGATTCTTCTTAGTTTCCCCTTCTCCCATGATGTGCAGCTGCCTGTGCTTGGCCGTTGGCATGAACAGGGACCCGAAACGAATAGGTGCTGGCATCGGCGGGCCCGCCTCCCTCATGGGCTGCTTGTCCCAATCTTTGTACCCCTGGGTCTCTCCCATGTGTGTACATACTACGAGACCTGTCAGTCAACTGGAGCGGAGTGAGGACCATATCGAGGAAGTGTCGGACTAGACAGGTCTTTCCATATTGTCCCCGGCCGGCTCTTCAGACTGTTTTCTCTGAAGTGTCGGAGTATTTCAGAGAAGAACATACCCAGCTGCTGTGGTGCCGCCAGGCTCTGATTCTTCTGCCTGTGGTTTGTGGCTGTAGGAAGCAGGTGACAAGTTCCCTTTAATTACCTTGCGCTGAATTTTGAATTCTCAGGAGCTGCATTCAGAATTCTGCCATATTTCTGAGTTGCTTTATAGCAGTGATTTATAACACATGGCTTTTCAGCTGTTGCAAAACTACAACTCCCAGCATGCTCTGACAGCGGATGACTACTTTGCTAAGAAGGTTATTAACCAATCACATTGAGGTGTGCAGCGCCCTCTTTAGCCCGTGTGGGGTACTGCTGCAGCACAACAGTGAACAGTCTTATTTTTGTCCCAGGCTCCCAATATTCTGATGAAACAATGGACTGTGATCATTGACTGAGGTGCCAAGTGCCCATAAACGACCCCCCAGCGATAAAAGTAACTAATTACTCCTCCTGTCACTGATTAATGGTGCTCCGTTAGCAGCTCGACCCTACAACATGCACTCCCATACTTCACCATGAAGGAGAATACCGGAGTAACACTTTGAGGAGGGAGCAGGAAACAGAAAAATGCACTGGGCTGCCCCTACTCCAACGAGACAAAAAATACTCTGTGCTGCTGTGGGACTCTGCTTCTTCCAATATTACTTCTCAGTCGGTGTCCTCATTACCAAGAACTATTCTGTACTGATCTGTTTCCTACTTATTGATACTCACATTCGGTAACCTGTCAAAATAATCCAAAAAACTAGTAGTGACCCCTAAATTACCAGGAGCAGAAGATTATATGAACATATAGTTCTTGCAGCCACCACTAGGAGGAGCCCTAATGCATACTGTTCTTACATGATAACCCAGTATGCAGTAAGCTGCTGAGCTCCCCCTAGTGGTGACTGCAGGCAGGAAGAATCATGTTGTGTTTGGACGTGTATGTGTCAGAAGTCGGACCTGTGACAGCTGTGGGAGACACTTAAAAAAACCTGAATATTAAAATGCCATGATGGTAAATATTACTCATGATAATAGATTTGGAACTAGCTTCAATTACTATTATTTAGTAATTGAATATTATTACTATTATTTATCAAGATTATTGTACTTGTTTTTATTATGTATACCCCTCCTCACCTGTAAAGCGCCATGGAATAAATGGCGCTATAACAATAAATAATAATAATAATAATAATTATTATTATTTAACCGTTTTGATGCCACAGCCAATTGCTGACAGAGGCATATAGGTGGTTTGATCCAGGGGAGTGCATTTACTTCAACATTATCCCTAACTTTTGGGCTGAGGGTCTACTGTATAAAGCCCACCCTGTGGTTGGGGGGCTTCATAGGGGATCACTATATTAATAATATACTGCGATGCTAAAGTGCTCCAGTGTATTGTAATAGTGATTGTGGTTTAAGTCACACAGGAAGGCTAAAAGAATATGAAAAATATATATATAAAAAAAGTTAAAAAGGTATCAAACAATTTTCAAATCCAAAAAAGAAATAAAAAATAAATAAAACAAGCCCATTTGGTATGACAGCATCTAGAAAGCTCAAATATTCAAAATATAACATGAGGAAAACGCTCTAACAAAAAACAATCACCAATTGGGCTATTTTGGTCATTTACCATTGCAAAAAAATGGAATAAAAAGCGATCAAAAAGCCTTATATACCCCCAAATAGTAACAATAAAAGCTACAGCTCAGCATGGAAAAATAAAAACATTTTTGATAAAATTAACAATTTTTTAAGAACAGTAACATTTGAGTCAGCAAGAGGTTAAAAAACAATAAATTATCATCCTTCTCCCCTCAACTATCAATGCCCGAGAGATCCTTTCCCTGGGAGACCCCCAAGGAAAAATGATCCAATTTTTAAAGTGGCAATTGGGGCTCATTTGTTTCAACTTTATAGATCTTTGTCGATGGAGAAGAAAAAAAAAGTATCAAGTGTGAATCTTGGAAGCATGAGATAGAAATAGTGAAAGCACAAAAAAATGTCCTGGTAAGTAAGGGGTTAAGGACTCTGAATTCCTTACATTATGGAGACATGCTAATAAGACCCTCGGCCGGCTGCAATTCACATCACAACCACTAGGAGGCCAGTTTTACACACAGATAGCATAAACATCTCCCGACAGAGTATCACAACATCATGTTATTGGTAAAGCTGGTCATTGTAATTATTTATGATAAATATTTATAATATACATTATTTTATTGATTTTAATTAACTGTAAATTAACGTTGAGCCCAACGGGCGGAAATTTAATAATTTTATTCCCATTTATTAATTATACCGTAATGAATTTGTGTTCAGTGGGAAGAGTCCAATGTAACATCCCTAAACTGCTGACAATCACATTGTATCCGCTCATCTCCTGGAAACAATGTTTCACAATATCCCGGTTCCCGCTCGCTAAATTTTACTGCAGAATTGTATATAATGACCCTGGTGCTGGCGGGGGTCCCCCTTTACCTGCTCTGCAGCCATCATCCCCCCTAAGTAGTTACATCCATTTAGAAACCACCATGAGGTATATTAGGAGGATGGGGGGGCAGCTGTGACACCGCCATAAATTAGGACGGTAACCATAAATAACGGAAGAATAGAAAGTCCTGAGAAGGATCGGGGTCTGTGTGCGGTCGCATAGCGTGGGGCAACCCCGCAAGAGAAATGCGGCAATAAAACAGATTCCTTCTGCATAAAAAAAGAAAATTTACATATTTTAATTTACTTTTCATATTAAATAAAATTAAAAAAAAACAGTGAAGACGCCGACTCCTCCGCCCGATTGGAAGCCGCTTTAACAATATATTAGGGAATTGCTAAGAGAATGCGTCACCAGAAAATGATCTATGGCTTAAATCAGTCTTGTCTGTAGATCTCCTTGGTGTTCATGGTGTTGTTTGGAAATCTCTTTGGTCTTCTGTTGTGAACTCTGTTTCCGGGCTCCCTCCTGTGGTCGTGAGTGGTACTGTGTGAGTTCTCTCTTTGGGCTCCCCCTGGTGGCTCTTTTTGTTATTTTGCAGGTTTCTGGCTGGGATCAGCTGTCTCGTCATCTGCTAGTTAGGTTTCCTATTTAATCCACCTGGTCCTTCATTCCTTGCCTGTTGTCGTTGTATTCAGTGCTATTCTGATTGCTCCTGTCTACATCCGTTATCAGTCTCTCCAAGAGAAGCTAAGTTTGGTTTGCTTATTTTTGCTCATCTGTGTTCAAGATGTTTCCTAGTATATGATGAGTTTTGTCCAGCTTGCTAATATGTGATTTCCCTGCTTGCTGGTGCTCTGGGGTGCTGAGTTGCTCCCCCCACATCGTTAGTTGGTGTGGGGGTTCTCGCATTCTCTGCGTGGATATTTTTGCATAGGGTTTTTTACTGACAGCACAGATCCCTTGCTATTTCCTGCTATCTAGCGTTAGCGGGCCTCATTTGCTTAACTGTTATGGTTTCCAATGGCAAGGAAACATCAGAAGCATAGAATAAACGGACAAGCTCTCGGGTGATGGAAACTAGAGCTGACCGCGATGCTAAACCTACACACCACACTAGAAGTAGCCAGGGGGCATTCCTGCGTTGTCTCTAGATGCCGCGCGCCAGCCGGAGAACTAACTACCCCTGGTAGAAGAAAACACAGTCCTGGCTTGCCTCCAGAGAATGTCCCCACAGGAGATAGCAGCCCCCCACATATAATAACGGTGAGAGCAGATGAAAAGACACACGTAGTATGAAAGCAGATTTAGCACAGAGAGGCCCGCTAACTAAATAGCAGAAAGATACAACAGAGGACTTCGCGGTCAGCTGCAAAACCCTTCAAAACACCATCCTGAAATTACCTTAACTCATGTGACAACTCATGCCACTGGAGTGGTAATTTCAGCCCAACAAGAGCTTCCAGCTGCAGAGATTCACATAAGTGCAAACTGGACAAAACATACAAAAATAGACTTAAGGACTAAAGTGTCCAACTTAGCTGAGCAGAAAACTGGGAGCAGGAACATGCAACAGAATCACTCTGGATACATTGATGGCCAGCATTAGAATGACTGAGGAGCAAGGTTAAATAGGATACTCCCACATCCTGATAGGAACAGGTGAACTGAGAAGGCAAAGCTTGCAGGACACCAGTACCACAAGAGACCACCGGGGGAGCCCACGAACCGAATCACAACAGTACCCCCCCCTTAAGGAGGGGGCACCGAACCCTCACAAGAACCACCAGGGCGATCTGGATGAGCCCTATGAAAGGCACGGACCAAATCAGAAGCATGAACATCAGAAGCTGTAACCCAAGAATTATCCTCCTGACCGTAGCCCTTCCATTTCACCAGATATTGAAGTCTCCGTCTGGAAACACGGGAGTCCAAGATTTTCTCCACCACGTACTCCAATTCACCCTCAACCAGCACAGGAGCAGGAGGCTCAACAGAAGGCACAAGTGGTACCTCATACCTCCGCAATAATGACCGATGGAAGACATTATGGATAGCAAAGGATGCTGGGAGGTCCAAACGAAAAGACACAGGGTTAAGAATTTCCAAAATCTTATAAGGACCGATGAACCAAGGCTTAAACTTAGGAGAAGAGACCCTCATAGGGACAAAACGGGAGGACAACCACACCAAGTCCCCAACACGAAGACGAGGACCAACACGACGATGGCGATTAGCAAAACGTTGAGTCTTCTCCTGGGACAACTCCAAATTGTCCACCACCTGCCCCCAAATACGATGCAACCTATCCACCATGGTATCCACTCCAGGACAATCCGAAGACTCCACCTGACCAGATGAAAAACGAGGATGGAACCCTGAATTGCAAAAGAAAGGGGAGACCAAAGTGGCAGAACTGGCCCGATTATTAAGGGCAAACAGCCAATGGCAAAAAGGAGACCCAGTCATCCTGATCAGCAGACACGAAACACCTCAAATAAGTCTCCAAGGTCTGATTAGTACGTTCCGTCTGGCCATTTGTCTGGGGATGAAATGCAGACGAAAAAGACAAATCAATGCCCATCCTGGCACAAAACGCCCGCCAAAATCTGGACACAAACTGGGATCCCCTGTCGGAAACGATATTCTCCGGAATACCATGCAGCCGAACCACATTCTGAAAAAACAGGGGCACCAACTCAGATGAGGAAGGCAGCTTGGGCAAGGGCACCAAATGAACCATCTTAGAAAAGCGGTCACACACCACCCAAATGACGGACATCTTCTGAGAAACAGGGAGATCAGAAATAAAATCCATAGAGATGTGTGTCCAAGGCCTCTTAGGAACAGGCAAGGGCAACAACAACCCACTAGCCCGAGAATAACAAGGCTTGGCCCGAGCACAAACATCGCAAGACTGCACAAAAGTACGCACGTCCCGAGACAGGGAAGGCCACCAGAAGGACCTAGCCACCAAATCTCTGGTACCAAAAATTCCCGGATGACCTGCCAACGCAGAAGAATGAACCTCCGAGATGACTCTATTGGTCCACTCATCCGGCACAAACAATCTATCTACCAGGCGGACAACGATCAGGCCGATCCGCCTGAAACTCTTGTAAAGCACGTCGCAGGTCTGGGAAGACAGCAGACAATATCACCCCATCCTTAAGTATACCCGTAGGTTTAGAATCACCAGGGGAATCAGGTTCAAAACTCCTAGAAAGGGCATCCGCCTTCACATTCTTAGTACCTGGCAGATACGAAACCACAAAATTAAACCGGGAGAAAAACAACGACCAGCGCGCCTGTCTAGGATTCAGACGTCTGGCCGACTCAAGATAAATCAAATTTTTGTGATCAGTCAAGACCACCACCTGATGTTTAGCACCCTCAAGCCAATGACGCCACTCCTCGAATGCCCACTTCATCGCCAAAAGCTCCCGATTACCGACGTCATAATTTCGCTCGGCGGGCGAAAACTTTCGAGAAAAGAACGCACAAGGTCTCATCACTGAACAATCTGAACTTTTCTGCGACAAAACCGCCCCCGCTCCGATCTCGGAAGCATCAACTTCCACCTGAAAAGGAAGAGAAACATCAGGCTGGCACAACACCGGAGCAGAAGAAAAACGGCGCTTAAGCTCCCGAAAGGCCTCCACAGCAGCAGGAGACCAATCTACAACATCAGCACCCTTTTTAGTCAAATCAGTCAAAGGCCTGACAACGCTAGAAAAACCAGTTATGAATCGACGATAAAAGTTAGCAAAGCCCAAAAATTTCTGAAGGCCCTTAAGAGAAGTCGGTTGCGTCCAGTCACAAATAGCCCGAACCTTCACAGGATCCATCTCAATAGAAGAGGGGGAAAAAATGTACCCCAAAAAAGAAATCTTCTGAACCCCAAAAACACACTTTGAACCTTTAACAAACAGAGAATTGGTCCGCAAAACCTGAAAAACCCTCCTAACTTGTTGAACATGAGATTCCCAGTCATCCGAAAAAATCAGGATATCGTCCAAATACACAATCATAAATTTATCCAGATATTCACGGAAAATATTGTGCATAAAAGACTGAAAGACCGAAGGGGCATTTGACAGACCAAAAGGCATCACCAAATACTCAAAATGGCCCTCGGGCGTATTAAATGCGGTTTTCCACTCATCCCCCTGCTTAATTCGCACCAAATTATACGCACCGCGAAGATCAATCTTAGAGAACCACTTCGCCCCCTCAATGCGAGCAAATAAATCTGTCAGCAATGGCAAAGGATACTGATACTTGACTGTGATCTTATTCAAGAGTCTATAATCAATACAAGGTCTCAAAGAACCATCGCTTTTAGCTACGAAAAAGAACCCCGCTCCAAGAGGAGACGAAGAAGGACGAATATGTCCCTTTTCCAAGGACTCCCTAATATACTCTCGCATGGCAGCATGTTCAGGTACAGACAGATTGAATAGACGACCCTTAGGAAATTTACTGCCAGGGATCAAATCTATGGCGCAATCGCAATCTCTGTGAGGAGGAAGAGAATTAAGAGTAGATTCCTCAAAAACCTCACGATAATCAGACAAAAACTCAGGAATTTCGGAGGGAATAGATGAAGCAATGGAGACCAAAGATGTGTCCCCATGATTTCCCTGACATCCCCAGCTTAGTACAGACATTGTTTTCCAGTCAAGGACTGGGTTATGAGTTTGCAACCATGGCAATCCCAGCACCAACACATCATGTAGATTATACAGTACAAGGAAGCGAATCACCTCTTGATGGTCTGGAGTCATACGCATAGTCACTTGTGTCCAGTATTGTGGTTTATTACTAGCCAATGGTGTAGAATCAATACCCTTTAAAGGTATAGGAGCTTCCAGAGGCTCTAGATCAAACCCACAGCGCCTGGCAAAGGACCAATCCATAAGACTCAAAGCGGCGCCAGAATCCACATACGCATCCGCAACAATAGAAGATAACGAACAAATTAGAGTTACAGACAAAATAAACTTGGACTGCAAAGTGCCAATAGCAGAGGATTTATCAACTTTCTTTGTTCGTTTAGAGCATGCTGATATAACATGAGTAGAATTTCCACAATAGAAGCACAAATGATTTTTGCGCCTATAATTCTGTCGTTCGCTTCTGGACAGAAAGCTATCACATTGCATACTCTGTGGTGCCTCTTCAGAAGACACCGCCAACTGGTGCACAGGTTTGCGTTCCCGTAAACGCCGATCAATCTGAATTGCCATTGTCATGGACTCATTCAGACCAGTAGGCGCAGGAAACCCCACCATGACGTCTTTTACAGCATCAGAGAGACCTTCTCTGAAAATTGCCGCCAGAGCGCACTCATTCCACTGAGTAAGCACAGACCATTTTCGAAATTTTTGACAATATATTTCGGCTTCATCTTGCCCCTGAGAGAGGGCTATTAGGGCTTTCTCAGCCTGAATCTCCAAATTTGGTTCCTCATAAAGCAACCCCAAAGCCAGAAAAAACGCATCCACATTGAGCAACGCAGGATCCCCTGGTGCCAATGAAAATGCCCAATTTTGGGGGTCACCCCGCAGTAAAGAAATAACAATTTTTACTTGCTGGGCAGGATCTCCAGCAGAATGAGATCTCAGCGAAAGAAACAATTTACAATTGTATTTAAAATTTAGAAAACAAGATCGATCTCCAGAAAAAAACTCCGGTATAGGAATTTTAGGTTCAGACCGAGGAGCATGTAACAAAAAATCTTGTATATTCTGAACTTTAGAGGCAAGATTATTCAAATTGGTAGCCAGACTCTGGGGATCCATATTTCAACAGATAAAGTCTAAGCCATTCAGGGGTTAAGAGGAGAGGAAAACAGGAGACTGCAATTAGAGCTGGAGTGCAACTTCAGAGGAAGGAAAAAAAAAAAAAAAAGGTTTCACACAGTTCCTTTTCTCTCCTGCTTCAGCCTATAGATTAAACATTTTGGGCTGGCCATACTGTTATGGTTTCCAATGGCAAGGAAACATCAGAAGCATAGAATAAACGGACAAGCTCTCGGGTGATGGAAACTAGAGCTGACCGCGATGCTAAACCTACACACCACACTAGAAGTAGCCAGGGGGCATTCCTGCGTTGTCTCTAGATGCCGCGCGCCAGCCGGAGAACTAACTACCCCTGGTAGAAGAAAACACAGTCCTGGCTTGCCTCCAGAGAATGTCCCCACAGGAGATAGCAGCCCCCCACATATAATAACGGTGAGAGCAGATGAAAAGACACACGTAGTATGAAAGCAGATTTAGCACAGAGAGGCCCGCTAACTAAATAGCAGAAAGATACAACAGAGGACTTCGCGGTCAGCTGCAAAACCTTTCAAAACACCATCCTGAAATTACCTTAACTCATGTGACAACTCATGCCACTGGAGTGGTAATTTCAGCCCAACAAGAGCTTCCAGCTGCAGAGATTCACATAAGTGCAAACTGGACAAAACATACAAAAATAGACTTAAGGACTAAAGTGTCCAACTTAGCTGAGCAGAAAACTGGGAGCAGGAACATGCAACAGAATCACTCTGGATACATTGATGGCCAGCATTAGAATGACTGAGGAGCAAGGTTAAATAGGATACTCCCACATCCTGATAGGAACAGGTGAACTGAGAAGGCAAAGCTTGCAGGACACCAGTACCACAAGAGACCACCGGGGGAGCCCACGAACCGAATCACAACACTTAAAGGGAACCTGTCACCCCGTTTTTTCGGTATGAGATAAAAATACTGTTAAATAGGGCCTGAGCTGAGCATTACAATAGTGTAGTTTGTGGACCCCGATTCCCCACCTATGCTGCCGAAATACGTTACCGAAGTAGTCGTTTTCGCCTGTCAATCAGGCTGGTCAGGTCAAAAGGGTGTGGTGTCCTCCCCCAGATCTTGCGTAGTTTTCCGTTGGTGGCGTAGTGGTGTGCGCATGTCCAAGGTCCAGATTCCTCTGCCAGGGGATTTCAAAGAGCGCGGTGTCCGTTATTGCATTGGTGATCGGTGGGCGCGGCCATCTTCCTTTGGCCGCGCGTGCGCAGAAGCGGCGCTGTGCTGGCCGCGACGCTCTGCTGGCCGCGGCTTCAGGAAAATGGCCGCCGCGATATCCATCTGCGCACGCGCGGCATCCCGCGGCCATTTTCCTGAAGCCGCGGCCAGCAGAGCGTCGCGGCCAGAACAGCGCCGCTTCTGCGCACGCGCGGCCAAAGGAAGATGGCCGCGCCCACCGATCACCAATGCAATAACGGACACCGCGCTCTTTGAAATCCCCTGGCAGAGGAATCTGGACCTTGGACATGCGCACACCACTACGCCACCAACGGAAAACTACGCAAGATCTGGGGGAGGACACCACACCCTTTTGACCTGACCAGCCTGATTGACAGGCGAAAACGACTACTTCGGTAACGTATTTCGGCAGCATAGGTGGGGAATCGGGGTCCACAAACTACACTATTGTAATGCTCAGCTCAGGCCCTATTTAACAGTATTTTTATCTCATACCGAAAAAACGGGGTGACAGGTGCCCTTTAACCTGTTTCATCTCTGCGTTTGTCTTTTCCTCTTAACTCACCGTTATTATTTGTGGGGGGCTTCTATATCTCTGGGGTTATTTCTCTGAGGCAAGTGAGGTCTTTACTTTCTCTTTAGGGGTAGTCATTTTCTCAGGCCGTGAAGAGACGTCTAGGATTTCAGGAAACGTTCCACGGCTGCCTATAGTGTGTGCGGTTAGGATCAGGTTTGCAGTTAGTCCAGTTACCACATCCCCAGAGCTCGTCCTATTTTCTTCTACTTAGCTGGTTAGATTTGTGATCCTAAGCCACTAGGATCATAACAGTGCAACAGGCCAAAAGTGTTAAATGCATCGCAAAAGTGGGATAAGAGAAGTCCTGAGTACAATTTTTTTTTTCTGCTCTGCAGTGTGTCCTGCTTCTCTCCTCCCCTTAATCTCTGGGTGGCTTTGAGTTCAGCTGCAGACATGGATATTCAGAGTCTGACTTCTAGTGTGGATCATCTTGCTGCAAGGGTGCAAAGCATTCAGGATTTTGTTGTTCACAGTCCTATGTCTGAGCCAAAAATACCTATTCCTGAGTTTTTTTCTGGAGATAGATCTAGGTTTCTGAATTTTAAGAATAATTGTAAATTATTTCTTTCTTTGAGACCTCGTTCCTCTGGTGATTCCGCTCAGCAAGTTAGAATTGTTATCTCTCTGTTACGCGGCGACCCTCAAGATTGGGCCTTCTCCCTGGCGCCAGGAGATCCTGCATTGCTGAATGTGGATGCGTTTTTTCTGGCCCTTGGATTGCTTTGTGAGGAACCTAATCTGGAGAACCAGGCAGAAAAGGCCTTGCTGGCTCTCTCTCAGGGTCAGGATGAAGCTGAGGTGTATTGTCAAAAATTTCGGAAATGGTCGGTGCTTACTCAATGGAATGAGTGTGCCCTGGCTGCAAATTTCAGAGAAGGTCTTTCTGAAGCCATTAAGAATGTTATGGTGGGGTTCCCCACGCCTGCGAGTCTGAATGAGTCAATGGCTTTGGCCATTCAGATTGATCGGCGTTTGCGGGAGCGCAAACCTGCGCACCATCTGGCGGTGTTTTCTGAACAGAAACCTGAGTCTATGCAATGTGATAGGATTCTGACCAGAATTTAACGGCAAAATCATAGACGTCAGAATGGGTTGTGCTTTTACTGTGGTGATTCAGCTCATGTTATCTCAGCATGCTCTAAGCGCACAAAAAACTTTGCTAGATCTGTCACCATTGGTACTATACAGCCTAAGTTCATTTTGTCTGTTACTTTGATTTGCTCTCGGTCATCCTACTCAGTTATGGCTTTTGTAGATTCAGGTGCCGCCCTGAATCTGATGGATTTGTCATTTGCCAAGCGCTGTGGTTTTATCCTTGAGCCATTACAGTTCCCTATTCCATTGAAGGGAATTGATGCTACACCATTGGCCAAGAATAAACCTCAATACTGGACTCAAGTGACCATGTGTATGACTCCTGCACATCAGGAGGTGATTCGCTTTCTTGTGTTATATAATTTGCATGATGTTGTCGTTTTGGGTCTGCCATGGTTGCAGGCTCATAATCCAGTCCTGGATTGGAAAGCTATGTCTGTGTTGAGTTGGGGTTGCCAGGGAATTCATGGCGATGCTCCCTTGGTATCAATTGCTTCCTCTACTCCTTCTGAGGTCCCTGAGTTTTTGTCGGACTACCAGGATGTATTTGATGAGCCCAAATCCAGTGCCCTACCTCCTCATAGGGATTGTGATTGTGCTATAAATTTGATTCCTGGTAGTAAGTTCCCTAAGGGACGACTATTTAATTTGTCTGTACCAGAGCATGCCACTATGCGGAGCTATGTAAAGGAGTCTTTGGAGAAGGGACATATTCGCCCCTCCTCGTCCCCTCTTGGTGCGGGATTCTTTTTTGTGGCCAAGAAGGATGGTTCCCTGAGACCCTGTATAGATTATCGCCTTCTAAATAAAATCACGGTCAAATTCCAGTATCCCTTGCCATTGTTGTCTGATCTGTTTGCTCGGATTAGGGGGTCTAGTTGGTTCACCAAGATAGATCTTCGCGGTGCGTATAATCTTGTGCGTATAAAATAGGGCGATGAATGGAAAACAGCATTTAATACGCCCGAAGGCCATTTTGAGTACGTGGTGATGCCTTTTGGACTTTCTAATGCCCCTTCTGTGTTTCAGTCCTTCATGCACGATATCTTCCGAGAATATCTGGATAAATTTATGATTGTGTATCTGGATGATATTTTGGTCTTTTCAGATGATTGGGAATCCCATGTGAAGCAGGTCAGGATGGTATTTCAGGTCCTGCGTGCCAATGCCTTGTTTGTGAAGGGTTCCAAATGTCTCTTCGGAGTCCAGAAAGTTTCCTTTTTGGGCTTTATTTTTTCTCCTTCTTCTATTGAGATGGACCCAGTCAAGGTCCAGGCTATTCATGATTGGACTCAACCTACATCGGTTAAGAGTCTTCAGAAGTTCTTGGGTTTTGCTAATTTTTACCGTCGCTTCATTGCTAATTTTTCTGGTGTGGTTAAACCTTTGACGGATTTGACCAAGAAGGGTTCTGATGTGACTAACTGGTCTCCTGCGGCCGTTGAGGCCTTTCAGGAGCTGAAGCGCCGGTTTTCTTCGGCTCCAGTTTTATGTCAGCCAGATGTCTCTCTTCCCTTCCAGGTGGAGGTTGATGCTTCTGAAATTGGAGCAGGGGCTGTTTTGTCACAGAGAAGCTCTGATTGCTCTGTGATGAAGCCATGTGCCTTCTTTTCAAGAAAATTTTCGCCGGCTGAACGAAATTATGATGTTGGTAATCGGGAGTTGTTGGCAATGAAGTGGGCATTTGAGGAGTGGCGACACTGGCTAGAGGGAGCTAAGCATCGTGTGGTGGTCTTGACTGATCATAAAAATTTGATTTATCTTGAGTCGGCCAAGCGGTTGAATCCTAGACAGGCTCGTTGGTCGTTGTTTTTCTCACGTTTCGATTTCGTGGTCTCGTACCTTCCTGGTTCGAAGAACGTGAAGGCTGATGCTCTTTCTAGGAGTTTTGTGCCTGACTCCCCTGGAGTTTCTGAGCCGGTTGGTATCCTCAAAGAGGGGGTAATTTTGTCTGCCGTTTCCCCAGATTTGCGACGGGGTTACAGGAATTTCAGGCGGATAGACCTGACCGTTGTCCATCAGAGATACTGTTTGTCCCAGATAGATGGACCAGCAGAGTTATTTCCGAGGTCCATTCTTCAGTGTTGGCGGGTCATCCTGGGATTTTTGGAACCAGAGATTTGGTGGCTAGATCCTTCTGGTGGCCTTCCTTGTCGCGGGATGTGCGTTCCTTTGTGCAGTCCTGTGGGATTTGTGCTCGGGCTAAGCCTTGCTGTTCTCATGCCAGTGGTTTGCTTTTGCCTTTGCCGGTTCCTAAGAGGCCTTGGACGCATATTTCCATGGATTTTATTTCGGGTCTTCTGGTCTCTCAGAGAATGTCTGTCATCTGGGTGGTTTGTGATCGTTTTTCTAAAATGGTCCATTTGGTGCCCTTGCCTAAGTTGCCTTCTTCCTCCGATTTGGTTCCGTTATTTTTTCAGAATGTGGTTCGTCTGCACGGCATCCCTGAAAACATTGTGTCTGACAGAGGATCCCAGTTTGTGTCCAGATTTTGGCGGTCCTTTTGTGCTAAGATGGGCATTGATGTCTTTTTCGTCGGCCTTCCATCCTCAGACGAATGGCCAAACCGAGCGAACTAACCAGACCTTGGAAACTTATTTGAGATGTTTTGTTTCTGCTGACCAGGATGATTGGGTGACTTTTTTGCCATTGGCCGAGTTTGCCCTTAATAATCGGGCTAGTTCGGCTACTTTGGTTTCGCCTTTTTTTTGTAATTCTGGTTTTCATCCTCGTTTTTCCTCGGGTCAGGTTGAGTCTTCTGACTGTCCTGGGGTGGATTCTGTGGTGGATAGGTTGCAGCAGATTTGGAACCATGTGGTGGACAATTTGATGTTGTCACAAGAGAAGGCTCAGCGCTTTGCTAACCGTCGTCGCTGTGTGGGTCCCCGACTTCGTGTGGGGGATTTGGTGTGGTTGTCTTCTCGTTATGTTCCTATGAAGGTTTCTTCTCCTAAGTTTAAACCTCATTTTATCGGTCCTTATAAAATTTTGGAAATCCTCAACCCTGTGTCATTTCGTTTGGACCTCCCGGCATCGTTTACCATCCATAATGTGTTCCATAGGTCTTTGTTGCGGAGGTATGTGGTGCCTGTGGTTCCTTCTGTTGAGCCTCCTGCTCCGGTGCTGGTTGAGGGAGAATTGGAATACGTGGTGGAGAAGATCTTGGATTCTCGTATTTCAAGACGGAGGCTTCAGTATTTGGTTAAGTGGAAGGGCTGTGGTCAGGAGGATAATTCCTGGGTTGTCGCCTCTGATGTTCATGCGGCCGATTTGGTTCGTGCCTTCCATGTGGCTCACCCTGATCGCCCTGGGGGTTCTGGTGAGGGTTCGGTGACCCCTCCTCAAGGGGGGGGTACTGCTGTGAACTCTGTTTCCGGGCTCCCTCCTGTGGTCGTGAGTGGTACTGTGTGAGTTCTCTCTTTGGGCTCCCCCTGGTTGCTCTTTTTGTTATTTTGCAGGTTTCTGGCAGGATCAGCTGTCTCGTCATCTGCTAGTTAGGTTTCCTATTTAATCCACCTGGTCCTTCATTCCTTGCCTGTTGTCGTTGTATTCAGTGCTATTCTGATTGCTCCTGTCTACATCCGTTATCAGTCTCTCCAAGAGAAGCTAAGTTTGGTTTGCTTATTTTTGCTCATCTGTGTTCAAGATGTTTCCTAGTATATGATGAGTTTTGTCCAGCTTGCTAATATGTGATTTCCCTGCTTGCTGGTGCTCTGGGGTGCTGATTTGCTCCCCCCACATCGTTAGTTGGTGTGGGGGTTCTCGCATTCTCTGCGTGGATATTTTTGCATAGGGTTTTTTACTGACCACACAGATCCCTTGCTATTTTCTGCTATCTAGCGTTAGCGGGCCTCATTTGCTTAACCTGTTTCATCTCTGCGTTTGTCTTTTCCTCTTAACTCACTGTTATTATTTGTGGGTGGCTTCTATATCTCTGGGGTTATTTCTCTGAGGCAAGTGAGGTCTTTACTTTCTCTTTAGGGGTAGTCAGTTTCTCAGGCCGTGAAGAGACGTCTAGGATTTCAGGAAACGTTCCACGGCTGCCTATAGTGTGTGCGGTTAGGATCAGGTTTGCGGTTAGTCCAGTTACCACATCCCCAGAGCTCGTCCTATTTTCTTCTACTTAGCTGGTTAGATTTGTGATCCTAAGCCACTAGGATCATAACAGTCTTCATGATGGTGATTGAAGATCTCATTGTTCTTCATGGTGTCGTTTGAATATCTCCTTGGCTTTCATGGTGTTGTTCGGAGATCTCCTTGGTCTTCATGATGTTTTTTCGAGATCTTCTTGGTCTTCGTGATGTTGTTTGGAGATCCCTTTGGTCTTTGTAGTCTTGTTTGGAGATGTCCTTGGTTTTCATGGAGGTGTTTGAAGATCTCCTTGGTCTTCATGGTTTTGTTTGGAGATCTCCTTGGTTTTCATGGTGTTGTTTGGAGATCTCCGTGGTTTTCATGGTGATGTTTAGAGATCTCCTTTGTCTTTATGGCGTTGTTTGGAGATCTCCTTGGTCTTCCTGATGTTGTTTAGAGATCTTCTTGGTCTTCGTGATGCTGTTTGGAGATCTCTTTGGTCTTCGTAGTCTTGAATGGAGATCTCTTTGGTCTTCATGGTGGTGTTTGAAGCTCTACTTGGTCTTCATGGTTTTGTTTGGAGATCTCCTTGGTCTTTATGGTGGTGTTTGAAGATCTCCTTGGTCTTCATGGTATTGTTTGGAGATCTCCTTGGTTTTCATGGTGATGTTTAGAGATCTCCTTTGTCTTCATGGTGTTGTTCGGAGATATTCTTGGTCTTCATGGTGTTGTTTGGTTACTGGTGCCTCTTGTTAATTGTACTGCAGTCTCTGTGGCCTTTCAGAAAAGGTAAAGTGTATGTATTGGGAGACATGTGACACTTAGATTGCACACAGAGTAACGTCCTGTCAGTAAGCTTGTGAAATATGAAGGTAATTGCTTGCACCAGAAATTTTTAGGGGCTGCATCGCAGCACTACCGCACTTTCTGTGAAAGTCCAGAAAGGAATAAGAATAAAAATGGACTGATTTTCCCTGCAGATCGGGTGAGTGCTGGCATTTTTTTTTGAAAGTTTAATATACGTACTTCAGCATTGCACCACCCAGAAGACATCTGTGCAAGAGGTTGTTAATCAGTAAAAATGGGGTATACACTGAATAAGGCTTTAGAATTGGTGCCCATACAGTCTCCAGTGCACCACAAAATATTGGCCTTTGATTGGCTACAGGGCTCATGTGACTTCATATTATGCGAGCCTTGACGCCTACATTCCTGGAACATTGCCAATTCAGGAGGCAAGTATCTGCACTTTTTATTTTACAAGGAGGACTGCTTTATTTAAAATTGGGATTCTACAGTTAGGGACAACCCCTATAACAGCAAATAAGCAGGACACACAGGAAAATGGGATGCTTTCATGGAGAAATGTAATGTGTGGTTATCATACTGTGTGTGTAGGGGAATGTACTTTGGGAACATGATACTGAGTGGGGGGAATGTACTGTGGGGACATCATACTGTGTGTAGGAGAATGTACTGTGGGGACATCATACTGTGTGGGGGGAAAGTACTGTGGAGACATCATACGGTGTATAGGAGAATGTACTGTGGAGACATCATACTGTGTGTAGGAGAATGTACTGTGGAGACATCATACTGTGTGGGGTGAATGTACTGTGGGGACATCATACTGTGTGGGGGGAAATGTACTGTGGGGACATCATACTGTGTGTAGGAGAATGTACTGTGGGGACATCATACTGTGTGGGGCGAATGTACTGTGGGGACATCATACTGTGTGTGGGGGAATGTACTGTGGGGACATCATACTGTGTGTGGGGGAATGTACTGTGGGGACATCATACTGTGTGTGGGGGAATGTACTGTGGGGACATCATACTGTGTGGGGCGAATGTACTGTGGGGACATCATACTGTGTGTGGGGCGAATGTACTGTGGGGACATCATACTGTGTGGGGCAAATGTACTGTGGGGACATCATACTGTGTGGGGGGGAATGTACTGTGGGGACATCATACGGTGTATAGGAGAATGTACTGTGGGGACATCATACTGTGTGGGGCAAATGTACTGTGGGTACATCATACTGTGTGGGGGGGAATGTACTGTGGGGACATCATACTGTGTGGGGCGAATGTACTGTGTGGACATCATACTGTGTGGGGCGAATGTACTGTGGGGACATCATACTGTGTGGGGGGAATATACTGTGGGGACATCATACTGTGTGTAGAATGTACTGTGGGGAAATCATACTATGTGTGGGAAGAATGTACTGTGGGGACATCATACTGTGTGGGGGGAATATACTGTGGGGACATCATACTGTGTGGGGGGAATGTACTGTGAGGACATCATACTATGTGTTGGAAGAATGTACTGTGGGGACATCATATTGTGTGGGGGGAATGTACTGTGAGGACATTCTATGTGTGGGGGAATGTACTGTGGGGACAGCATACTGTGTGTGAGGGGAATGTACTGTGGGGACATCATACTGTGTGGGGGGGAATGTACTGTGGGGACATCATACTGTGTGGGGCGAATGTACTGTGGGGACATCATACTGTGTGTGGGGGAATGTACTATGGGGACATCATACTGTGTGTAGGGGAATGTACTGTGGGGACATCATACTGTGTGGGGCGAATGTACTGTGGGGACATCATACTGTGTGGGGGGAATATACTGTGGGGACATCATACTGTGTGTAGGAGAATGTACTGTGGGGAAATCATACTATGTGTGGGAAGAATGTACTGTGGGGACATCATACTGTGTGGGGGGAATGTACTGTGGGGACATCATACTGTGTGTGGGGGGAATGTGCTCTGGAGACATCATACTATGTGTGGGAAAAATGTACTGTGGGCACATCACACTGTGTGGGGGAATGTAGTGTGGGGACATCATACTGTGTGTGGGGAATGTACTGTGGGGACATCATACTGTGTGGGGTTAATGTACTATAGGGACATCATACTGTGTGTGGGGGAATGTACTGTGGAGACATCATACTGTGTGTAGGGGAATATACTGTGGGGACATCATACTGTGTGTGGAGGAATGTACTGTGGGGACATCATACTGTGTGGGGGGAATGTACTGTGGAGACATCATACTGTGTGTGGGGCAATGTACTGTGGGGACATCATACTGTGTGGGGGAATGTACTGTGAGGACATCATACTATGTGTTGGAAGAATGTACTGTGGGGACATCATATTGTGTGGGGGGAATGTACTGTGAGGACATTCTATGTGTGGGGGAATGTACTGTGGGGACAGCATACTGTGTGTGAGGGGAATGTACTGTGGGGACATCATACTGTGTGGGGGGGAATGTACTGTGGGGACATCATACTGTGTGGGGCGAATGTACTGTGGGGACATCATACTGTGTGTGGGGGAATGTACTATGGGGACATCATACTGTGTGTAGGGGAATGTACTGTGGGGACATCATACTGTGTGGGGCGAATGTACTGTGGGGACATCATACTGTGTGGGGGGAATATACTGTGGGGACATCATACTGTGTGTAGGAGAATGTACTGTGGGGAAATCATACTATGTGTGGGAAGAATGTACTGTGGGGACATCATACTGTGTGGGGGGAATGTACTGTGGGGACATCATACTGTGTGTGGGGGGAATGTGCTCTGGAGACATCATACTATGTGTGGGAAAAATGTACTGTGGGCACATCACACTGTGTGGGGGAATGTAGTGTGGGGACATCATACTGTGTGTGGGGAATGTACTGTGGGGACATCATACTGTGTGGGGTTAATGTACTATAGGGACATCATACTGTGTGTGGGGGAATGTACTGTGGAGACATCATACTGTGTGTAGGGGAATATACTGTGGGGACATCATACTGTGTGTGGAGGAATGTACTGTGGGGACATCATACTGTGTGGGGGGAATGTACTGTGGAGACATCATACTGTGTGTGGGGCAATGTACTGTGGGGACATCATACTGTGTGTGGGGGGAATGTACTGTGGAGACATCATACTATGTGTGGGAAAAATGTACTGTGGGCACATCACACCGTGTGGGGGAATGTACTGTTGGGACATCATACTGTGTGTGGGGAATGTACTGTGTGGACATCATACTGTGTGTGGGGGAATGTACTGTGGGGACATCATACTGTGTGAGGGGGTTTATACTGAGGTGGCATCATACTGTGTGAAGCCCCTTTTACACGTCCTGATGATACCTGTACATAGTACCTGTGTTATCAGTGTTGCATGTCCGTGTCACATACTTGTGTATGTGTGAGTCATCCATGTGCCGTCCATGTGACACGTATGCCTTGTAAGAAATAATTATTTTTGTGTGTTATTGCTTTGTAAACTTTGCAAAGACCTTTTATAGATAGGTCGCTAGATAGTTATTATAAAAAATGGCACCTTTTAGTGCTTTGTATGGTGACCCAATGTTATAGCTATTAACCTAATAAATTAATAAAACAACATGGGTTCCCCCAATTTTTGATAACCAGCCAAGAGAAAGCAGACAGCTGGGGGCTTATATTATCAGGCTGAAAAGGTCCTTGGTTGTTGGGTCCATCTCAGCCTAAAAATACCATGAAGCCGCCCAGAAGTGGCACATCACATGAGATGCCCCAATTCTGGCTCTTTGCCTTCTCTCTTCCTGGTTGCCCTAGTGTGGTCGCAATCGGGGTACTGGGATTTGGGTTTGATTACCAAAAATAGGGGGAACCCACATCATTTTTTTCATTTATTCTTTTAGTTAATACATGTACAGTAAACTGCATACACGTCACTAAAGATATATCTAACGGATATCTATTTATCTATTATCTATCTATCATCTATCTTAATAGAAAAAAATCAGTGCAGCAATAGCAAAATAGAGGGGTGCTGATCCTCCCAGGCATACACAATTCCCCAATATACTAAAAAATTGGAAAAAAAATTGGAAAAAATTGAGATGCTCCAATTCTGGCTCTTTGCCGTCGCTCTTCCTGGTTGCCCTAGTGTGGTCGCAATCGGGGTACTGGGACTTGTGTTTGATTACAAAAATAGGGGGGACCCACATCACGAGTGTGAAAGCACAACCAACATTCAAAAGTGACCAAAACATCAGCCAGAAAGCATTGGTACTGAGATGTGGTCTGTGGTCCCCACCTGCAGAACCACTGCTTTATTGAGGGGGTCTTGATAATTGCCAATAATTTCCATCTGTTGTCTATTCCATTTGCACAACAGCATGTGAAATTGATTGTCAGTGTTGCTTCCTAAGTGGACAGTTTGATTTGACAGAAGTTTGATTTACTTGGAGTTAGATTCTGTTGTTTAAGTGTGTTCCGCTTATTTTTTTGAGCAGTGTATATTACAGAGGAAGCAGAAGGCAGAAGAGTCCAAAGTAGTATCCCCAAACTCTGACAATCACAATGTATCAGCTCAGTTCTCGGAAAAAATGTTTCATCATGTCTGTTACCAATGATTACATTTTTCTGCTAAATTGTTTATCAACATAGAAAGATACATAGATGATTGATAGATAGATGCTAGATAGATAATAGATAATATATAGATAGATAACAGATGATAGATAATAGTAGATAAATAGATAGATAGATGGAAGAAAAAATCGAACAGCGCCGTATAGATGAATTCAGCGTGCAAGACCCTCCAAACAAATATCTATTTGTATAAATAATTAAAAAAGAAAAAAAGGAGGCAGCACTCCAAAAAATGGTGAAAAAGAGTTGACTTTATTAGCCCATATGGGCTACTAAAGTCCACTTTATTTCATCATTTATCGGAGTGCTGCCTACTTTTTTCTTTTTTATTATTCATACAAATAGATAGAAAGATAGATAATAGATAAATAGAAAATAGATAATAGAAAGATAGATAATAAATGATAAATAGATAATAGATAGATAATAGATAGATAATGGTTGTGAGGGATGAGAGAGACTCGATTTTGGATTTATGAATTCAGGCCCCATAAATTACCCAGATCTCCTTCCAATCCTGAAATGTGGCCCCCACCCTTGGGAAAAGTACACAGATTCCCAAAAGAGCAGGACTTTGCCAAATGGCCAGTAAATTATAGGCCACCTGTTAATGAAGGCACAGAGGGGCAGAGCTAGGACCCCCTGCTGTCTTTTGTGCAAGGCAACCAACATGAAAGCAAACTCTAGATCGAAGTCACCGACACCTAGAGATGAATCATGAGAGTACTAGGCATCTCAGGGTTATGTCCCATATACTACCAGAACCCTGGAAATCCCCTAAACGCACCCCCACGTCTCATATCTCTCTAGCTGCCCCAGATGCCGAGCTATCGAGACTGGCTCTCTAGAACCACTTAGTCGAACCAAATTTGGACTCTCTGTATCGGACCAACCTCAACGAACCTGTTGAGACGTTAATCGTCCCGTTTGGACCTCCCCCTGAGAAGTTGTGACCCATCCTAGATATTGGGAATTATTTTAGCTAGGAGGTAAGGGGAATTCAGCCCAACCCAGAGGGGCAGAGGCATATTTGGGAGGGGGCACGCAAAGGATTAAAAGCTAGCTACACACCTTCAGCCCTGTCTTCGTTCTGCCATGGAAGCTACGTTGCGTCACGTGTGGAGACGGACCAGGAACTAAGGAAGTACCTGTGGACTCAGCGCTTCCCTGGGGCCCACATGCTATAAGACATGGTAACTTGATGCATACAGCTAACTGCTACCCCAACCCGTACCCTAATTCTGTATTTTCTGTATATTTATCTGTATACATTTGTAGATTCTAGTGCGCCTTTCGGCAAATAAAAATATCAATTAATCTTGGGCTGCTCGTTTATCTCGAAACCCGATCTCCCATGTCCGTGAGTTCAGGTAGTACTTATATGCTACCCGGGGTTGGTTTCTGACCCGATATAGGCTTGTTAACAGACCAGGCTTATATCTAACGAGGAACTGGTGGCAGCATACATTTCTGGTGTTATTGTGGGATCCTGGCAGTGACGGACGGAGGTTTATATGTATATTCCCGGCCTGGGACTGGTGATATATACTGTATATACCTCCCTCACTGCAGAGTGCCCCGATAACCAGTACGTGACAGGGCAGCCTCTCAGGCGACTACTTATCCTAGGTGCAGTTTCCTGAAATACCGGTGGGTAAGGGGGGCGCCGGAGAGCTGTGACTGTGCAAGCTCCGTCACAGATTGGTGACGGCGGGGTGATATCCGTATCCCCCGGTCCTCTCATGTGTGTATTTTCATTGCAATAGGTAATAGATAGATAATAGATAAACATAGACACAGACAGTGATCTTGCAGGAATGATGGAGGAGCCAAGAAGCTATTAATTAGAGGGTCACGTACTTGTACAATGCCCACCCTGCTGTGCACAACGCCCATCATAGGATAGCGATCTTCCCGAGAAATGTACAGTGGGCTCTGCTACATGCATTATATTTAGAGGGCAGTAGATACCACTAATGTTATGGGATTTGTGAAATGCTGTAAAAATTATAGGCCCCAAATTGTGTTCCTAAACTTCAGTACAGGACAATATAATTTGTCGCCCCCTGTCTGCATGGTAATAACAAACCCTTTACTTGGCCTCCTGGGGGAGGATTTCATGTATGATCCCTTCTACATCACCAGCCCTCCATACGTAGTCACATGAACAAGGATTTGCTCCTATTTTTTTTTTTTTTAAAGGATTGTACAATTAATTTGATCTCAATTGATTCATCCAAACGAGACCCAAATTGCAGATTCCTGGGAGTTTTACAAGAAATAATTGGTGAGATTTAGGTCTGACAAATGGGAACTTGGGAAACATGTATGAGCCCTGTCAGCCAATCAGCAGCTGTTGTAAAGATCATGTGATACAATCTGTGAGGCCCGCCTCTGAGGAGTCATGGAGGATCCACGTCAGAGATTCTGACTGGCTGAGAGGCCCCGTGTGGTTTTCCATGTTAATCTGCAGAACCAATAAGTAATTTTTTAATACAATAGATACAAAAGTGTTCCAGCTGCTCAGCCTCCACTGCTCCTTACCTCCCTTCTTGTTGTCGTCTTGACTGCTGTCCGCTGTGTCTTGTTTGGCTTGCTCTTTTGCCGGGGAAGCTTCTGGGCTGGCAGCAGGCACATTGGCTTGTTTGCACTCATCCTTTGCTTGGTTGGCGTCTTGACCCGAGGAGTTCTCACTTGTGCCCTTTACTTCTGGCTCTGTTTTCTTGACTTCATTAGAAGGTTTTTCTGTATTTTTGGCCTCTTCCTCTGAAGCCGCCTCTTGCTTTTTACCTTCTGAAGAACTATCTACTTTTTTCTTATTATCTTCAGACAAGGGTCCATCACTGGTGGGTTCCTCTGTCTTTCGGGTCTCATTTTCTGTCTTGTTGGCGTCTTCCTTGGCATCTTCTTTGTGGTTCTCCATGGGTTCTCCGCTGTTCTCATCTCCTTTTTTATCTCCCTTGAGTTTTTTCCGGATTATATGTCCGCGGAAGCTGGCCTGGATTTTGGTCGCTGCTTTATGAGCTTTGTCCTCTGGCTTGTTTGCATCTTGTTCGATTTTTTGGTCGCCCTCCTCATTTTTTTCCACCTTTAGGGGGGAAAACAGAAGAACATTTGAGAAATCTTCCTTATAACAAACACATCTCGCTTCAGTTATAACAAGTGTAATTTTCTTTATAAAAAAAATACCAAACATTAAAGAAGTTTCATATTTTGGAGCCTCTGGGAATTTTTTGGGTCTATTAAATTAAAATTGATGACTTCTTGCTACAAAGTGGAATGAATTATTCATGAGTTCCCCGAGCTTCACATCATCGCTGTCTCGGGTGGTTTACTAAACGTCATGATGTTTTCTATGTAGCAGTTACAAAAAAATAATTATGTATGGGCTGAAAGAGACGTAAAAATATCAAAAAGAACACAGAGGGAATTCCAGAAACTCAACTCTTTAGGGAGAACAGAGGTGGCAGATGCACTTGGACTTTGCTATCCACATGGGCACAAATGTCCCTTTCCAACCAGAAGACATTGCCACAATGACATGAGAACGGAGGTACTGAGCATGTGCGACCACCAGCTATTTACTGCAGCTGCATCCCCCTCCTCCTCCTCCCGTCCTCTCCTTTCCTCTGTCTTCACTTCCTATGTCACAGAGATTGTATAGGAAAGAAAATATGAATTCCAGGCTTCCATTTCGATCTCTGCCATCTTGTATATGTATGGCATATCTAAGGTGGTGTCCAGTTCTTATCTACTCAATGGGCATCTCTGTACCCCCGCCATTCGTGGTGAGTTGGCCACTGGTAATCAGTAGGTTGGCACTTTCTTGGCACATGTGAGAATAACCCTTCACATAAGTAGAAAAGCATGCTCACTTTCTTCTAGAAAGAGCGCCACACCTGTTCAGGTCTGGTATTACAGCTCCAATCAATTGAAGCGAATCTGTTTTTTGGAAGAAGGCAGGCATGTTTTTTCTAATCTAGTACAATTCCTTTAAGCCCTTTTTTTTCTAACAAGAAAAAAGGGAAGAATATAGACGTGCACATATTTCAGGCAGAAACCACAGGGGCCGGTTCGTAGACTTCCTATATATTGTGCATCCTGCAAAATCCTCTCCACCAACAACCGTGAAAGGCCGAAGAAAGGAACCGTCGGACACGTTACAAAGAGGAGCTGTTCAAGAGGTAATTACGAAGTCTCTGTACGACGGCGACACAGAAGAAATTGTATTGTACCTGCCGCGCCGGAGCCGAGAAACCCAACAATAGCGGCTCCTTATGTAATTGTAACACAACCGGCACAGCTCAATACGATCAATGCACCCCCCATGGGGGGACACAAAGCTGCCTGCAGAGGTCTGACTACCCCGGACCGCCCGCATCCGCAGCATCTACCTGCTGTCATGGAGATGCCCAGCTGCTTCAGACACTCAAGCTTTTGAGATAGCGATGAATTTAAGCTTCGGCACAACGGAAATATTATTTCTCAAAAATGAAAACATTTATAATGTAAAATTTGGGATATTTAAAGGGAACCTGTCAGGCGATCCAGCAATAGCATGAATTGCAGCTTGGTGGCACGGACGCTCCGAAAACTCGAAAGATCCGCCCGGCATCTGCCAGTGCTGCAGCAAATGATTGACAGGTCGTTCTAGATAGAGACCCCTGATAAGAGCCAGCCGGGGCGATGCCGGGCCAGTCTGGTCTCCGTCTATAGTCCCTGCCTGATGAGCGTTTCACAGAGAAACACATCTGCAATCCAGGATCTGGATCACGCTGTCCACAATTTGGGCAGCATGAATTATTTTTCAGGTTCCCTTTAAGCACTGCTCTGAAGGATGCCTCCAAAAACAGCCAGAAATGCGGCGAAATGTGCACTTCTGCCAGTGGATTTGCAAAACCCCATCCTTTCTGCAACTACGATTGTTCTGGCAAAATCTGGACTGTTGCAAAGTATCACTCCACCTACATGTGCAACGAGCCGTGCGCTTTATGGCAGCCGCAATGAATGGGAGTCACGGGGCAGAACAGTGCCCATAGGGTAATACAGTCTCCATTAGGTAATGAGTACAGCTCCCCCTCCAGAGACCAGGGAGCGTCAGAGGAGCTGTATACAGAGCATTATATGGGGGTATAGTGTATGTTGTTAGTATTGTCTTATCTCGACCACCAGAAGTACTACCCGACCTTCATCTATTGATAATGAGATGATTCTGCTCATCATGTCCAAGTCTACACAGCAAAGCTGACAAACAAGCAGGGCCACTATAAAGGAAGTACGAGGGGCCCAGAAATAAATGCAAAAAAGGGGCCAATTTTCTACCACCACAATTTGGGCCATACGTTTTCACTTTGATGAAAGGCACAGGTCCCATCATGGGGTCCGGCGCGTGTTCTTTCCAAACAATCAATGAATAGCACAAAACAATAACAAAGTGACGACGAAAGTGACACCAGGATGTAAATATGCTGCAGTCTGAATTCATTTAGGGACCTTAATAAATTTGGGGTTCTGGTCGGGGTGTGAATGACTACACAGGGGACGTGGGTGACTCGTGTGAAGAGGAGGAGGAACGTAACAAAAGCATAAAGCTCTGAGACTGCAGACTTCAGAGAGGGGCGCCGCACCCCGCTGGGTCTACAGGTGCACTCTGGGTACAATATGTAAATTAGGTAAAAAAGGAATTCCCATAAGGTGTGGCCAATACAATGGGCAGTGTCCACGGCGGCAAATATTCTGCGCTTAATGAGTTACTTAAACTTTTATTTTACTTTTTAATAATTGTATCCAGCATGGAAAGTTGCGAAACTTTTCAAATAAGTTTATTTAAAAAAAAGTCTTCATTCCTGTAAAAAGATTTCACATAAGCAGCTTTTTCCCGGATGATTTGCTGGATTCAGCCGCATTTATATCAGATGGTACTCAGTAGGAGTACAGATGATGGCAGTGAGAGGGTCCGTGTCTCACCAACTCTGGGGAGAAGCTGCTGCAGATGATTGTCCTGATACGCAGAGCTCAGAGAAGACGGACGCTGCCGACCCATCACTGCCATCATCTGTACTCCTAATCATATCTATGCTGGAAACAGACTGGAGAAAAGCCACAGAATGAAGATAAATCTCCTAATGAATGATGAAAAATCTATATACATTTTATTTCAACCACAAATTACATAACATCTAAAATCAATGTGTATAAAAGGAGTACAGACACAAAAAATGCAAACACAATGCATGTATCAAATGAAAACAATGGGTCAAAGAGGCGAAGGTAAAGTAACCAGTATGGGTACCTATACTCAGAGGTATTAATAATTTAAACGATTGCTAATTGCTAATTTAACATTCCAATGAATTTATGAGTATCTATAAATAAACTACCTTAAAAAGGTCCCAATATATTAATTACTACGCCTCCTATATACATTTCTCACTCAATATGATATATATCCCATTAGAATACATTTCAGCAGAACTATAATAAATTTATAAACAATGTGACAGCCATAAAAAATGTATATTTATACACCAGTGTGCTTGCTATGTACCATAAACCTAAAGATATCCTGCAAAAGGTGTATTGATTATCCAAGTGAATGAAGATATATACAAAAATATCCAGGATTAAAGTGTCAAGTGCTTAATAAAAGTGAACAAATATTAGTTCTTTGGCATACTTTGCACCAATGTGCTAATTATGTGCCATTAAATAGTGGCTGCAGGTAAATGAAGGTAAGTACATAAAAATCCAAGATTAAAGTGCCAAGTGCTTAATTAGGTACACTAATGAAAGGGTTCATCTATGAGCCCCTTGAGCCCAGTCTGCTCACACAGGTCATGTATCTTACTATTTTTCAGCCTTTCTTATGCTTTCGTGTGTGCTAGTATGCCATATAGCTGAACCCTTTCATTAGTGTACCTAATTAAGCACTTGGCACTTTAATCTTGGATATTTTTGTATATATCTTCATTCATTGGATAATCCATACACCTTTTGCAGGATATCTTTAGGTTTATGGTACATAGCAAGCACACTGGTGCATAAATATACATTTTTTATGGCTGGCACATTGTGTATAAATTTATTATAGTTCTGCTGAAATGTATTCTAATGGGATATATATCATACTACATATTGAGTGAGGAATTTATATAGGAGGCGTAGTAATTAATATATTGGGACCTTTTTAAAGGTAGTTTATTCATTGGAATGTTAAATTAGCAATTTGATGTAATTTACTACAAATAGTTTAAATTATTAATACCTCTGAGTATAGGTACCCATATTGGTAACTTTACCTTCGCCTCTTTGACCCATTGTTTTCATTTGATACATGCATTGTGTTTGCATTTTTATGTCTGTACTCCTTTTATATACATTGATTTTATGTGTTATGTAATTTGTGGCTGAAATAAAATTTATACAGATTTTTCATACCTTTTTGGCGTTTACTTCCGTGGAAAATTATAGGTTATATTGATATTTGGGAGTGCCAATTATCTAGGCCTAGTATATCTTTTGACCCCTAATGAAGTGGTTTGTAAAGTTTCAGAACGTTCCACACTGGACACAATTATTGAAACAAAAATGGAACTTTACAGATTATAAATCCAGCCCCGATGGTGACGATCCCCGCACACCGCTGTCCCCGCGCTGTAACACCACGCGGATGATTCACACTGACGAGCGATCCTGCTAATTGCAATCAAGCTCCGGCTAAGAATAGAAAAATGGCCTCACACTGGCCGAGGGACATCGAGGAAGAGATCAGTCCAGCAGCACATGGAGGGGCCATATAGACCACCCATATCTAGAGGCTGTGCCACCAATCTACGGCATTCCCATCACAAGTAAGTATATATATCTAATATATAAAGCTGTGTATGTGTGTGTGTGTGTATGTATGTATGTGTGTGTGTATGTGTGTATGTCCGGGATTGGCATCTGCACCGTCGCAGCTACAGCCACAAAATTTTGCACAGTCACACGTCTGGACCCCGAGAGCGTCATAGGCTATGCTGTGAGGTGAAATTTTAACCCCGCGCTTTCCAATTCACCAAACAATTTTGCCCCTATCTACATAATGGGGAAAAAGTGAAAGGAAAAGTGTTGGAGGCGAATTGACAGCTGCCAGATGTGAACGAGGGGGACTTAAAGAATGAGAGCGATGGCGCCAAAGAGTATATACCGTACAGTTGCTAAGGTGGGGCCCCGACATGGGATACTCACCACACACGGGGATATGAACACACACACAAAATGCGCCACACACTACCACGTGCTCGAACACATATACCACCCTCAGCGCACATTTCACCACACATATACCGACCTCGCCACATAAAAGTCGAAACACAAAAGTCGCAGCTCAAAACTCGCCACGCGCAAAACTCGTCACATGCAAAACTCGCCACACGTGCAAAACTCACCTCATGGAAAACTCGCCACACGCAAAACTTGCACACGTGGAAAAATTGCCACATGCACAAAAGTTGCAACACATGCAAAAGTTGCCTCACAGAAAAGTTGCACATACTCAAAAGGCACCACACATAAAACTCGCCATGCGCAAAACTCGCCATGCGCAAAACTTGCTGCACACAACTTGCTACACTAACCTGTCACATGCAACTCGACACACAAAAAGATGCTACACGCATGTCGCCACACAAAACTCATCTCACAAAAGTCGCTACATGCATGTCGCCACACGCAACTCAACACACACAACTTGACACACGAAACTCGCCCTAAAACACACACAAGTCTGGTATTATCCTTCAAAAATAAAAATCTGATTAATAAGCAGACAAACTACAAGAGCAACAAATGTACCATATAGGAATCCGGCAGCTGTCAGTCACATGACCTGTCTATTATGTGTATGCGTGAGCTAATATATACTGCCAGGGGGGAGGGCTTCCTGTTGGCTGGGGATTTATCAGGCTGACAATAGCAACCAATCACAGCTCAGCTTCTATTTTGCTACAGTTAATTAATCTGAGCTCTGATTGGTTAATATAGGCAACAAAGGACATTCTCAGTATAACAAAACTTGTGTGAGGTAATAGCATGTCAGTTAGGGTGTGTTGGTGGAAAGGTTGATGTCAGTCACATTACCTCTATGTGAGAGGATATAGAAACTGCCAGTTACAGACTATTTTTACCACAATAATGCCTCATAAGCAAAGGAATTCCATGGCATGAATGTCAGCTGATGCGAAAAGAAAAGCTGCATTACGGGCCAATGAAAAATGTGAAGACCGTGAAACAAGGCTGACACACAAGAGAACAGCACCTGCTTCCTCAAGAGCCAATTAACTTTCTGAGCAGAGGGAAGCGAGGCATGCAGATAAGAGAACAAGAGCTGCTTCCTCAAGAGCCAATGAACTTTCTGAGGAGAGGGAAGTGAGGCTTGCAGACATGAAAACAAGAGCTGCTTCCTCAAGGGCCAATGAACTTTCTGAGGAGAGGGAAGTGAGGCTTGCAGACATGAAAACAAGAGCTGCTTCCTCAAGTGCCAATGAACTTTCTGAGGAGAGGGAAGTGAGGCTTGCAGACATGAAAACAAGAACTGCTTCCTCAAGGGCCAATGAACTTTCTGAGGAGAGGGAAGCGAGGCTTGCAGGCAAGAGAACAAGAACTGCTTCCTCAAGAGCCAATGAACTTTCTGAGGAGAGGGAAGTGAGGCTTGCAGATAAGAGAAGAGCTGCTTCCTCAAGGGCCAATGAGTCATCTGAGCAGAGAGAAGGCCGACTTGCCGCTAAGAGAATTGCTATTTCTTCCACCAGGGCACAGGAAATGGTTGGAGATTTGAAACATGCTGCCTTTTGTTACCAGTCAGACATAAACTATCAGCATAATCCTAAAGTTCAGATAGGAAAAATGGATGTGGTCTGCATGTACTGCAGTGCCCTGAAATGGAAAGATGAACCACCAGGTTTATGCTGTGCAAATGGCAAGATAAAACTTCCACCTCTCCTGTCACCACCAGATCGCCTAAAGTCTCTGATGACAGGTAACAGTACAATATCAAAGCATTTCTTGGACAACATCAGGAAGTACAACTCCTGCTTCCAAATGACATCATTTGGTGCAACAAAAGAAATGTTTACAACAGGATTTATGCCGACATTTAAAGTTCAAGGACAGGTTTACCACTCAATTGGCTCAACCACTGGACAGATCACCTTCCCAAGCAACTTTTGTTGCATGGTGACTTCCATTGAGGAGTTGAAAGCAAATGTTTTTCCAAACATTCAACTCCACTTCAAAAATTCTGGCTGGCCGTGTGAAAGGGCTATTCTAGCTCATAAACAGGACAGCGTCAACAAGATCAATCTTCAAATTCTAAATCTCCTTCCAGGTGTGTGCACAACCTACAAGTCAGTGGATACAGTAATAGACCCTGCTCAAGCATTATTTTATCCAACTGAGATCCTCAATTCCTTGGAGCCACAAGGACTTCCTCCTCACAACATCTTTCTAAAACCTGGAGCACCTATTCTGCTATTGAGAAATTTGGATCCACCAACAAAGCTGTGTAATGGAACAAGACTCTTGATTAAGAACCTGTTTCCACATGTAATTGAGGCAACCATTTTGACAGGATGTGCCACAGGAGAAGATGTTTTCATTCCAACAATTCCTCTCATTCCACCTGATTTGCCTTTTGATTTTAAACGCCTCCAGTTTCCTGTTCGACTGGCATTTGCTATGTCCATCAACAAGGCTCAGGGACAGTCCTTGAAAGTAGTTTGAATCGATTTACAATCTCCATGCTTTTCTCATGGTCAACTTTATGTGGCCTGTTCAAGAGTTGGAACAGCCAAAAATCTGTTCGTCTTTGCACCTGAAGGAAAAACTAAGAATGTCGTTTATCAAAAGCCTCTCGAATAAGTAGTAGAAGATTACTTCACATTACTTGGCCAATTTAGTTAAATCTGTGTGGAATATCTCTGGTGTTGAAATATATGTTGTGAAATGCTTCTATTACCTTAGTTTTTGCTTTTAATAATTACATTTCTATCTATTTGTTTTGTGGTTTTTGTGTGCAGAATAAATTTTTGTTAACACAGTCTATTTTGCTAACAGCAGTTATTAACCCGGGCGAAGCCGGGTAGTACAGCTAGTACTAAATAACAATGTACTTGCCATAGATATACATACCAAAGTAACCACAGACCAGTCCATGATCAGATGCTGCATTCAGAGACCCCAGACCAGGCTCCCCATATAAAAATACACCGGGTCTCGTAAATAAACACAGATGCTACACCAGACCCCCTAACCAAGTACAGACCCCAGACCAGACCCCCTAACCAAGTACAGACCCCAGACCAGACCCCCTAACCAAATACAGACCCCAGACAAGACCCACAAAACAAATACAGACCCCAGACCAGACCCAGAAAACAAATACAGACTCTAAACCAGACCCCTAACCAAATACAGACCCCAGACCAGACCCAGAAAACAAATACAGACTCTAAACCAGACCCCTAACCAAATACAGACCCCAGACCAGACCCAGAAAACAAGTGCAGACCCCAGACCATACCAGCAAAACAAATACAGACCCCAGACCAGACCCCCTAACCAAATACAGACCCCAGACCAGACCCACAAAGCAAATACAGACCCCAGACCAGACCCCCTAACCAAATACAGACCCCAGACCAGACCCACAAAACAAATACAGACCCCAAACCAGACCCAAAAACAAATACAGACCCCAGACCAGACCCAGAAAACAAATACAGACCCCAGACCAGACCCCGTAACCAAATACACATCCCAGACCAGACCCACAAAACAAATACAGACTCTAAACCAGACCCCCTAACCAAATACAGACCCCAGACTAGACCTCCTAACCAAATACAGATCCCAGACCAGACCCACAAAACAAATACAGACCCCAGACCAGACCCAAAAAACAAATACAGACCCCAGGCCAGACCCAGAAAACAAATACAGACCCCAGACCAGACCCCGTAACCAAATACACATCCCAGACCAGACCCAGAAAACAAGTGCAGACCCCAGACCATACCAGCAAAACAAATACAGACCCCAGACCAGACCCCCTAACCAAATACAGACCCCAGACCAGACCCAGAAAACAAGTGCAGACCCCAGACCATACCAGCAAAACAAATACAGACCCCAGACCAGACCCCCTAACCAAATACCCCAGACCAGACCCACAAAGCAAATACAGACCCCAGACCAGACCCCCTAACCAAATACAGACCCCAGACCAGACCCACAAAACAAATACAGACCCCAAACCAGACCCAAAAACAAATACAGACCCCAGACCAGACCCAGAAAACAAATACAGACCCCATACCAGACCCCGTAACCAAATACACATCCCAGACCAGACCCACAAAACAAATACTCTAAACCAGACCCCCTAACCAAATACAGACCCCAGACTAGACCCCCTAACCAAATACAGACCCCAGACCAGACCCACAAAACAAATACAGACCCCAGACCAGACCCACAAAACAAATACAGACCCCAGACCAGACCAAGAAAACAAATGCAGACACCAGACCAGACCCTCTAAGCAAATACAGACCCCAGACCTGCAAAACAAATACAGATACCAGACCAAAACCCCTAAGCAAACGCAGAAACCGGACCAAGCCACCTCAAGCAAATACAGACCCCAGAACCAGACCCCCTAAGCAAATACAGACCCCAGGGCCCAGATCAGACCCGCAAACCAAATATAGAAACCAGACCAGACCGCCTAAACAAATACCGACCCCAGACCAGACCCCCAAAGCAAATGCAGAAACCAGACCAGACCTGCAAAACAAATACAGACCCCAGGCCTCTATATAAAAAATACCCCAGACCAGACCCCCTAAACATACACATGACACAACAGACCCACTATATTAAAACAAGAACGTGTCCAGATCCACTAAAAAATAAAGAGCTCAGGCCCCTAAGCAAATCCAGACCCCAGACCAGACCCACTATGAAAAAAAATAAACCAGACCAGACCCACTATATAAATAAAAAATAAATACACACATATATACAGAATAGCCCAACTGTAGCCCCGTACCCCCCTGATCCCGTCCATAAAGCTGTCTGAGCCGTCTGCAGCTCTGGGGGTCTTGTCTCCCAGTAATCTGGCAGCCGGTGCTGGAGATGTCGCCTCCATAAATCCGAGGCTTTCGGAATATCGGCCATGATGTGGTTAATGCATGCCGGAGCCCATACAGGCAGGTCGGGGGGATTCACTCGGGGTACGTGCACACGGAGCTGTCATAGAAATCCATTCAGGAATTTTTCACAAGGATTTCAGATCTGACACACGAAGGTTTTTGAAGCGGTTTCTCCACGTGTTATTATTATTTTTTTTTGCAGCCTTTTAAATTAACAGTTTCAAAACGTAACAGGGAAAAAAACCTGTATGAACAGTGACGTGGATTTCCATAATTGAAGCCAAAAGGTAGAGTTTTCCAAAAGTAGATCAAACAGATTTTGATTTTGATGCAGATCCGCTTCAAAGTCCACACACAAAAAAAAGAAAAAATCTGCGTGAAACTATAACAAACGGATTTACTACTAGTTTTGTGGCATAAAAAAAGTTACAAATTTCGCAGCTTTATGCTTCTCTGGACACTTTATAACAGAGACCCAAAAAGTATTCACCTTTTGTGCGCAAAAAAAGGCAACTGAAACTCTGATTAACAAACATTAAAACTTTGCCCGTGTCACATTGTTGCCTCATTTCTTTCCCACGCCTTTTTTGCAGTTAAATATGCAGCACAATGAGATTTCTGAAATCTCGCGCACATGGTGCTTATTTTTCCTTTGCAGATTTGAAGCAGTTTCCAATCTCCAGCGTCAATTCTTTCAGCGATGTTTGCTCATTCATTATACAAGGAATGGGAACAGAATGGGGGTCAATATACAAGGAAGGAGTCCAGGATTGGGGGCATTATATCACAATGGGGGTCATTATACCAGGAAGGGGCCCAAAATGGGGGTTATTATCGGGTGGATTATAACAGGGCCAATCTGGGCGGTAGCCCAGGGCCCAGTGGTGTGTGGGGGCCCTGGGCTACCACTCAGATTGCCCGCCGCCATCAGAGCATTACTGCCCTGAATGGCATATGGGCCCGGTGGGCAGAGAGGGCCTGCATCGGGCCCCGTCTCATCTGCTCACCGGGCTCCTACCGGCGCTGCGGCAGTTTCACCTATTGACGTGCGGGTGCGTCAATAGTTAACAACAGCCGCCAGCCAATTGGAGGCTGGCAGCTGAAGTCGGCCGCAGGCGCAGCGCACACGTCGCCGGCGTCTGACGTCATTGTCAGTCGCCTGCGAGTGCGCGCTGCTGGAGGGAGCTCGCCGCTGGAGCGCACAGGTCAGGTGACGAGAACTCGTTTTTTTTTTGTTTTTTTTGCGAACTGCAATCTGGGGGGCCCGGGCGGGCCAGATTGCTGGACACACTGGGGCAGATTGCTGGACACACTGGGGCAGATTGCTGGACACACTGGGGGCAATATGCTGGAGTCAGACACTGAGGCAGGATGCTGGACACATTGGGGGCAGAGATGCTGGATACATTGGGGGCAGAGATGCTGGACACATTGGGGGCAGAGATGCTGGATACATTGGGGGCAGAGATGCTGGACACATTGGGGGCAGAGATGCTGGACACTGGGGGCAGAGATGCTGGACACATTGGGGGCAGGATGCTGGACACTGGGGGCAGAGATGCTGGACACATTGGGGGCAGGATGCTGGACACATTGGGGGCAGGATGCTGGACACATTGGGGGCAGAGATGCTGGACAATGGGGGCAGGATGCTGGACACATTGGGGGCAGAGATGCTGGACAATGGGGGCAGGACGCTGGACACATTGGGGGCAGAGATGATGGACACTGGGGGCAGGATGCTGGACACTGGGGGCAGAGATGCTGGATACGTTGGGGGCAGAGATGCTGGACACACTGGGGGCAGGACTGGAGACATGGGCAGAATGTAGATATGGGGCATGAGTGGAGACACGGGGCAAAATGAAAAACATGGGGCAGGATTGGAGACAGATCGTGCAGGATCATGGGGCAGGATGGATATGATGGAGACTGATGGGGCAGGATGGGGAGATCATATGGGGCAGGATGGATACTCATGAGGGCAGGATGGGGAGATCATATGGCTGGAGCCAGGAATGAGATACACGGGGCCAGGGTGGGGAATATTATTACCATAGGGGCTAATTAAGGGATATTATTACTGCAGTGATGTATTTATTTTATTTTTTGAGAACACTGTTTTAAATGGGGGGCGGTCCTGTTACTGTGTAGAGTGACACTATATCGCCTTTTTTTCTTCATGTGGTGTAATGTAGAAGTTGGGAAAAATTAAGTAATGTGTCCTGCAAGCGGAGCTCGAGATAACTGTGTTATTTCCTGCAGAGAGGAGCCCTGGCTGGATGAAGTGATGGTGGTCTGTGCTGGATGAAAAATGAAGGACTTCACCTAGAGACATCACTGGTGAGTCAGTGTTACCTATACACTGACACTATACACTGTATACTATATACTGAACTGAAGGGTAAATTGACTAGATCAATGGATGTTTGACAGGTTATAGTTTCACACAGCAACTATTTTTCTGGAATAATCTGGTTCAGGTATATGATGACCCTGTCGCATGACCCCGTCACGACCCCATCACATGACCCCGTCACATGACCAGGGGGCCCACAGTGTCTGAACAGTCCGGGGCCCTGGCTATCCTTAATCCACCCCTGGTTATTATACAAGGAAGGGGCCCAAAATGGGGGGGTCATTATACAAGAAAGGGGCCCAGAATGGAGGTCATTATATCAGGAAGTGCCCCAGAATGGGGGTCATTATACAAGGAAGGGGTCAAGGAAGGAGGTCATTATATCACGAGGGTGCATAGGATGGGGGTTATACAAGAATGGGGTCCAGGATGGAGATTATTGTATGAGAAAGGGGCCCAGAATGGGGGTCTTTATACCAGGAACGGGCCCAGAATGGGGGTCATTATACAAGGAAGGGGCCCAGAATGGGGGTCATTATACAAGGAAGGGGCCCAGAATGGGGGTCATTATACAAGGAAGGGGCCCAGAATGGGGGTCATTATACAAGGAAGGGGTCCAGGATGGAGGGTATTATATCAGAATGGGGCCCAGAATGGGGGTCATTATACAAGGAAGGGGTCTAGAATTGGGCTTTTTATATCATGAGAGTACATAGGATAGGGGTCATTATACCAGAATGGGGTCCAGGATGGAGATTATTATAAGAGAATGGGGCCCAGGATGGGGGTATTTATACCAGCAACGGGACCATAATGGAGGTCATTATACCAGGAATGGGCTCAGAACGGCGGTTATTATACCAGAATGGGGTCAAGGACGGAGATTATTATACCAGAAAGGGGCTCGGAATGGGGTTTTTTTATACCAGAATGGCGGATATTATACCAGGAAGTGTCCCAAGATGGGGGTCATTGTACAAGGAAGGGGCACAGAATGGGGGTCATTATACCAGAATGGGGTCCAGGATGGGGGACATTATTACAGGCAGGTACCATGATGGGACACTATTACACTTATGTCTTTGTACTATTTAGAGCGCCACAAGGGTCCTTACATCCGACCAACATGCAGGTGGGAGCCCAGGTCCATATTTAGCATGAGGACCCATGGGACTATAGTTACGTCACTGAAAACAGGTCTGTTTTTTGCATATGAAAAAAAATGATTGATGTCTGAATTAGCCCTTACTGCGTTGTAAAAGTAGTGTATGAACGGCTATAGCTAAAAAATCCCCCGCCTTTGTCTCTTCCTTTCCTTTTCAGATTTAGTTAGTTTTTTTTTTATTATTATTTAGGCTTCCATTATTCAGATTAATCAATGCACTAAAAACAACAAAAAACTGTTTCAAAACCTGCACAGTTGACATTTTTGCAACCACAGATGTTGATGGGTGGAAATAACCCAAAATAAATCTACACCCGGAAGAACGCACCAACATTTCTACCATCAATCATAATATTTTCCTACAACCCTAATTTTTATTTCTTCTTAAAGGGGTTGTCCAGTTTTATGTATAAATGTACGGCAATAGTATAATACTAAAAATAAATGGACTAATGCCTCCGCTATTTGCACTGCGCGGCTCACTCACAGGAGATGAGATCAGTCTCACTACGATATTAACGTATTGTCGCTCTGCAGACGTTAAGTTGGCGACTTCTTTCTAAATAATGGTTCAATTAAAATCTGTACAACTTTCTCATAAACAGTATCTGCATTTATTTATTTTTTACCATGTACATGAACTCTGCTTGCATTAATGAATGGGGATATAGCTGAGAACATTTCCGCTCCTTAGAATGTTTACATGATACAATGTATCAGTCTAGACCAGTTTATTGAAACTGAACCCCCGATAAGAGGCCATTTGTGGCTGCCTCCTCTGCCTCCTGCCAAGCACCACTGAGTAGGATGAAAACACTTTTCCATCCCAGCTTTGCTGCCTTTTTTTGGGAGCCCTTTATCCAATTCCATTGAACGCCAGAATCCGGACAATCGTCAGTGAGCGAATCACAGCCCCGCCACTCCGGTCCTGGGCTCCCGCCAAGAGCTCTGATCTGCACTGATACATTGTAACCATCCTGTCACCTGAACAATGAATTGTGAATACGAGCTTTTCCATTCACTGACAGTAAGCAAAGATACTGAAAATGATGAGAAAGGGAAAGAAAGTGGATTACAAAGTGTAAGAACTTCACAAACTCTTTAAAAAGTTTTTCCCCAAACTTAATAATGACTTAATAAAGATGATCAATGTGTGATCGGTGGGATGAAGCCTGCGGTCCACCACTCCTACCAATCGGCTGACCAGACGGGCACAGCTACTTCTCACCAGAAAGCTTTCAGTACCATTAATGGCCACCGCACCAGTGACGGATAATGGATGCAATCTGGGCAGCTGCACAGGGGCCCAAGAGGTCAGGGGGCCATTCTTACCACCAAAGCAGGTGGCATTGTGCATTACCATGAGCTACTGATTGTAAAGGGCCCATATACTGTTCTTACAGAAGGGCCCCTCAGTCTGTGCCCCCCACAATGTGCGGCCACATCCTGTGCCCTGCAGTCAGCTGATCAGGGGGGTGTCGGGAGTCGGACCTATATACCATAGACCATCAGTATTAAAGTCTTGGACAATCCCTTTAACTGCAGATCTTGTTTTGCCCTTTGCAGGATTTAGGCATCGCAGAGACATCTGGAGACTCCATTTCCTTCTGGTTCTATCATTATCTCCGCGCTGTTGGCCGGTTTGGAGCGATGTGATCCGATTCTCTGCCGTCCAGGCCTCCTCATGTTACATTCTACTTAGGATATTAGATACAAGAATTCCGGCTGCGGGGAATGATCAATCTCTGTTATTATTAAATGTGCAGGTCCTGTGACGTGCGAGCGAGCGAGCGTCCCACCGGAGACCGGGCGCTAAGTCACCGTCCTCCTGTCTCACCGCACATCTGTTCCTTCCACGCAGCTGCCAGGAGGACTTGGCAGGTTCACATCCCATTATATGATACTCTGCTATGCTACATTATGTCGTGATACGTTATATAGTAATACATTATATTATATACAACCTATTACATTATGTTATTAGATTGTTCTACATTCTTATATTAGATACTATATTACACTAGGCTATATTATGTTATTTTCTTGTAATTGTATGTTCTATTAGATTATATACTGTGTTATATATTTAATATTACTTTACATTATGTTCTATTAGGTTTCATTATATATTCTGATGTTATATTATATTGTTACATTATATTAAATGAAATATATATATACAGTTGTGCTCATTAGTTTACATACATATTTATTGTCAAACTCCTGTGTATTTACTGTATGTAGCACTGTAATGCATGCTGCCGGCTTCTGCTGTGATTTTACAGTAAGTGGCTGCTGAATTGTGTGTTACTGACATCTATATATCTTTGTATTCTATGTGTATATATCTGTTCTATTCTAACCTGTCAGTGTGATTTTACTGTATGCAGCAGATGTATTACCGGCTTTTATTCTATCTGTCTATGTAATATATATATATATATATATATATATATATATATATATATATATATATATATATATATGATATGTGTGTTACTGACAGCTATATATCTTTGTATTCTATGTGTATATATCTATTCTATTCTAACCTGTCAGTGTGATTTTACTGTATGCAGCAGATGAATTGCCGGCTTTTCGAAGCTCACCGGCACATAAAAATCGGACAGAACTTGCATGGTCTAAGCGCTGTGCGATTCTTTTCTCGCACCCATAGGCTCGCATTGGTGAGTCTCGGCGACAATCGTAGCAAGCTTTGATTTTCCACACACGCTGAATACGGCAGAGAAAATAACCGGTGATGTGAGCTGCTCCATAGATTAACACTGGGCTGAGTGCTGCGATGTTTTCTTGCATAGTACTCAGCCGTATTCTACAGTAGTGTGACCCCGACCTAAAAGTACAAGTCTCTTCTGCTGATCAGGTGCAGCGGTAGCAGTCATTACCCTGGGACCACCCAGAACAAGGAGTAAAATCTGCAAGTTTGAGTTTATGGGGTAACATTTCTCCATCATGGAGAGTGTGAGGAGACTTATAGGCCTTGCCATGCTCCTCTGATAATTTAAATATGCAAATATCGGCTACAGTGAAGAACACAAATGACAAAATCTGCAGCAAAAAAGCAACAAAAATGGAGCAAAACCTGCTTTTTGTAACCAGCTTTATTTACTATCATTCTGCAGGTTTTTCCTGCAAAAAAAAAAATGCAGCAAAAATGCAACGTGTGAACATAGCCAAATTAAAGTTCATTTTATAAAGAAGAAACTCCTGTTAAAATTTAAGCAAAATATGGCACCCACAAAACAGCATTAAAAACATCACTGTATTAAGAAAAAGTGCACATTCACAGAATTACCAGCGTGTATAAACACATGAGGGGCCGCTTTGCTTCCTTTCTCAGGGCATTGTGATTGGACGCCATTCGTCAGCTGCCCGTTCATTCACCCTGTTACTCTCTTCATTCACTTTTTGTACATATAAAGTAGATATTTTTCCGCAGTTGGTGAATGTCGTTGTTTCCTTCTGTTTTGGGGCTGATTACGTTCTCCCCCTAGAAGCAGAGCCCCCCGCTCCTGAGCGTTCATTTATAATGGTAAGGATAAGCGGAGAGTGGGGCCAAACATTTCGCCTGAATGGATCCCTTTAAGGTTTGGCCTCTGCTGAGACGCTGAACACATTTTTGACATTCCGCCAGATCCTTTGATTTGTTTTTTTCCCCCCATTTTTCCCTGTTTTATGCTTTCCTGCTGGAGAACGCTTCTTTCAGGACATTTATTCCTCCCTCCGCCCTGGAGGATGAGATGTGTATCCAGCTGCCATCAGCAGATAAAGTGCAGAGATCAATGGCGCTATTGTCCCCGGTCACCTGGGATGTTGGGGGGGTGATGATAATTACATTAGGTAATTAGCTGGACACTCTCCTGGGCGCACGATCAGTATCCGGACAATGGCGGCCGCAGCGGCAGGTGGGAGGTTGTGTCAGTACAGGAATTAGATGATTTACTTCCTACTAAATAAGACACAGACGAGCGCTGCAAACAAAGGGTTAATTTACTTACAGTGGGGAAAAAAGTATTTAGTCAGCGACCAATTGTGCAAGTTCTCCCTCTTATAAAGATGAGAGAGGCCTGTAATTGACATCATAGGTGATCACAACTATGAGAGTCACAATGAGAAAACAAATCCAGAAAATCACCGCGTCTGATTTGGAAGATTTATTTTGAAAATTATGGTGGAAAATAAGTATTTGGTCTCCTAAAAACATGGAAGATCTCTGGCTCTCACAGACCTGTAACTTCTTCTTTGAGAGGCTCCTCTGTCCTCCACTCATTACCTGTAGTAATGGCACCTGTTTGACCTCGTTATCAGTATAAAAGACACCTGTCCACAACCTCAAACAGTCTGACTCCAAAATCCACTATGGTGAAGACCAAAGAGCTGTCGAAGGACACCAGAAACAAAATTATAGCCCTGCACCAGGCTGGGAAGACTGAATCTGCAATAGGCAAGCAGCTTGGTGTGATTAAATCAACTGTGGGAGCAATAATAAGAAAATGGAAGACATACAAGACCACTGATAATCTCCCTCGATCTGGGGCTCCACGCAAAAATCCCAGAACCACACGGGGGACCTAGTGAATGACCTGCATAGAGCTGGGACCACCATAACAAAGGCTCCCGTCAGTAAAACACTAAGCCGCCAGTGCCAGACGTGTCCTCCTGCTTAAGCCAGTACATGTCCGGGCCCGTCTGAAGTTTGCTAAAGAGCATTTGGATTATCCAGAAGAGTATTGGGAGAATGTCACATGGTCTGATGAAACCAAAGTAGAACTGTTTGGTAGAAACAAAACTCGTCATGTTTGGAGGAGACAGAATGCTGAGTTGCATCCAAAGAACACCATACCTACTGTGAAGCATGGGGGAGGCAACATCATGCTTTGGGGCTATTTCTGTGCAAAGGGACCAGGACGACTGATCCGTGTACATGAAAGAATGAATGGGGCCATGTATCGTGATATTTTGAGTGCAAACCTCCTTCCATCAGCAAGGGCATTGAAGATGAAATGTGGATGGGTCTTTCAGCATGATAATGATCCCAAGCACACCGCCAGGGCAGCGAAGGAGTGGCTTCATAAGAAGCATATGAAGGTCCTGGAGTGGCCTAGCCAGTCTCCAGATCTCAACCCCATAGAAAACCTTTGGAGGGAGTTGAAAGTCCGTGTTGCCCAGCGACAGGCGAAAAACATCACTGCTCTAGAGGAGATCTGCATGGAGGAATGGGCCAACATACCAACAACAGTGTGTGCCAACTGTTGTGGATTCTGTTTGTGGGCTCCCTCTGGTGGTTACTGCTGGTACTGGGTGACTTTGGTGGGTTGCGGCCTTTGGTTTCCACCTGTCCATCAGAGGCTGGGTGTTTCCTATTTTACCTGGCCTTTCTGTCATTCCCTTGCCGGCTATCAATGTATTCAGATGTGCTCTGTTTGGTTCCTGCCTACCTGCTCCCAGATCTTTCAGGATAAGCTAAGTGCTGATTTTCAGTTGTTTGGTTTTTTGTCCAGCTTGCTTATTATGTCTCTATGCTAGCTGGTAGCTCTAGTGGACTGAGGTTCTCCCCATGTGCCATGAGTTGGCACATGGGTTCTTGTAATCTCAGGATGGTTTTTTTGATTAGGGTTTTTTGCTGACCGCTCAGTCCCCTTTTGTATCGTTCTGCTTTCTAGTTTACAGCGGGCCTCAATTTGCTGAACCTATATATATCATCTCTATGTGTGTGCCTTCCTCTCATTTCACCGTCAATACATGTGGGGGGCAACTATATCTTTTGGGGTTCATTCCTCTGGAGGCAAGTGAGGTCTTTATTTTCTCTGCAGTGCTAGTTAGCTCTTAGGCTGGTGCGTGGCGTCTAGAACCAACGTAGGCACGCTCCCTGGCTATCTCTAGTTGCGTTTGTCAGGCGTAGGGCAGCGGTCAGCCCAGGTTACATCACCCTAGAGCTCGTCCGTTATTTATTTGTACTTTGCTTGTCCTGTGCTATCCCTAGCCATTGGGATTCATGACAGTATAGCCGGCCCACAAAGTGTTAATTGTTTGGGCTGAAGCAGGAGAAAAAGAAGTGTTTAAGGAATTTTTTTTTTTTTTTTTTTTTTTCCCTTCAGAGTTTTGCTGCCTAGCCCTTAATTGCTGTCTAGCTGCTTCTTACCTCCTCTTAACCCTTGAATGGCTCTGATCTTAGCTGTTTAACATGGATGTCCAGAGTTTGGCTTTCAGCCTGAGTAATCTCGCGGCAAAAGTTCAAAACATACAGGATTTTGTTGTTCACACTCCCATGTCTGAACCTAGAATTCCTATTCCAGAGTTCTTTTCTGGAGATAGATCTACCTTCCTGAATTTCAGGAACAATTGTAAATTGTTTCTTTCTTTAAAATCTCGCTCCTCTGGAGACCCTGCTCAACAGGTCAAGATTGTAATATCTTTCCTGCGGGGCGACCCTCAGAATTGGGCATTTGCATTGGCACCAGGGGATCCTGCATTGCTCAGTGTGGATGCGTTTTTTCTGGCACTGGGATTGCTCTATGAGGAACCTAACCTGGAGATTCAGGCTGAAAAGGCTTTATTAGCCCTTTCTCAGGGGCATGATGAAGCGGAAATATATTGTAAAAAATTTCGGAAATGGTCGGTGCTTACTCAGTGGAATGAGTGCGCCCTGGCTGCAAACTTCAGAAATGGTCTTTCTGAGGCCATTAAGGATATTATGGTGGGGTTCCCTACGCCTACAGGTCTGAATGAGTCTATGGCTATGGCCATTCAGATTGATCGGCGTTTACGGGAGCGCAAACCCGTGCACCAGTTGGCGGTGTCGTCTGAACAGGCACCTGAGACTATGCAATGTGATAGAATTCAGTCCAGAAGTGAACGGCAAAATTATAGGCGGAAAAATGGATTGTGTTTTTATTGTGGTGATTCAGCTCATGTTATATCAGCATGCTCTAAACGCACAAAAAGGGTTGATAAATCTTTTGCCATTGGTACTCTGCAGCCTAAGTTCATTTTGTCTGTGACTCTGATTTTTTCACTGTCTTCCATTTCCGTCGATGCCTATGTGGATTCGGGCGCTGCCCTGAGTCTTATGGATTGGTCATTTGCTAAACGCTGCGGTTTTAGTCTGGAGCCTCTGGAAGTTCCTATTCCTCTGAAGGGAATTGACTCTACACCATTGGCTATGAATAAACCGCAGTATTGGACACAAGTGACCATGCGCATGACTCCCGTTCATCAGGAGGTGATTCGCTTCCTTGTACTGTATAATTTACATGATGTACTAGTGCTTGGTCTGCCATGGTTACAAACTCATAATCCTGTCCTGGACTGGAAAACAATGTCTGTGTTAAGCTGGGGATGTCAGGGGGTTCATGATGATGCACCTCCGATTTCAATCGCTTCATCTACTCCTTCTGAGATCCCTGCGTTTTTGTCTGACTATAGGGATGTTTTTGAGGAGCCTAAGCTCAATTCGCTCCCTCCTCATAGAGAGTGTGACTGTGCTATAGAATTGATTCCTGGCAGTAAGTTCCCTAAGGGTCGTTTATTTAATCTGTCACTGCCAGAGCATACTGCTATGCGGAATTATATTAAGGAGTCCTTGGAAAAGGGACATATTCGTCCATCTTCGTCCCCTCTGGGAGCAGGTTTTTTTTTCGTGGCAAAAAAAGATGGTTCCCTGAGGCCTTGTATAGATTATCGCCTTCTGAATAAGATTACAGTCAAATATCAGTATCCATTGCCATTATTGACTGATTTGTTTGCTCGCATTAAGGGGGCTAGGTGGTTCACTAAGATAGATCTTCGCGGTGCGTATAATCTGGTGCGGATAAAACAGGGTGATGAGTGGAAAACCGCATTTAATACGCCTGAGGGCCATTTTGAGTATTTGGTAATGCCTTTTGGACTCTCCAATGCTCCGTCAGTCTTTCAGTCCTTTATGCACAATATTTTCCGTGAATATCTGGATAAGTTTATGATTGTGTATTTGGATGATATTTTGGTGTTTTCTGATGACTGGGAGTCTCATGTTCTACAGGTCAGGAAGGTGTTTCAGGTTCTGCGGGCCAATTCTCTGTTTGTGAAGGGCTCAAAGTGTCTCTTCGGAGTCCAGAAGATTTCTTTTTTGGGGTACATTTTTTCTCCTTCTACTATTGAGATGGATCCCGTCAAGGTTCAGGCTATTTGTGACTGGACACAACCTACATCTGTTAAGAGCCTTCAGAAGTTCTTGGGGTTTGCTAATTTTTATCGTCGGTTCATTGCTAATTTTTCCAGTATTGTTAAACCTTTGACTGATTTGACTAAAAAGGGTGCTGATGTTGCTGATTGGTCTCCTGCGGCCGTGGAGGCCTTTCAGGAACTTAAGCGCCGGTTTTCTTCTGCTCCTGTGTTGTGTCAACCAGATGTTTCACTTCCTTTTCAGGTTGAGGTTGATGCTTCCGAGATTGGAGCGGGGGCGGTTTTGTCACAGATGACCGATGGCTCGGTGATGAAGCCATGTGCATTCTTCTCTAGAAAATTCTCGCCCGCCGAGCGCAATTATGATGTGGGTAATCGGGAGCTTTTGGCCATGAAGTGGGCATTTGAGGAGTGGCGTCATTGGCTTGAGGGTGCTAAACATCGTGTGGTGGTCTTGACTGATCACAAGAATCTCATTTACCTTGAGTCTGCCAGGCGTTTGAATCCTAGACAGGCTCGTTGGTCGTTGTTTTTTTCTCGTTTCAATTTCGTGGTTTCATACCTGCCAGGTTCAAAGAATGTGAAGGCAGATGCTCTTTCCAGGAGTTTTGTGCCTGACTCTCCTGGAGACTCTGGGCCTACTGGTATCCTTAGGGATGGGGTAATAGTGTCCGCCGTATCCCCAGACTTGCGACGTGCATTGCAGGAGTTTCAGGTGGATAAACCGGATCGTTGTCCACCAGAAAGACTGTTTGTTCCGGATGATTGGACCAGTAGAGTCATCTCCGAGGTCCATTCTTCTGTGTTGGCTGGTCATCCAGGAATATTTGGTACTAGAGACTTGGTGGCCAGGTCTTTTTGGTGGCCTTCCTTGTCTAGGGATGTGCGTACCTTTGTGCAGTCTTGTGAAGTGTGTGCTCGAGCTAAGCCTTGCTGTTCTCGGGCCAGTGGGTTGTTGTTATCCTTGCCCATTCCGAAGAGGCCTTGGACGCACATTTCCATGGATTTTATTTCTGATCTCCTGGTTTCACAGAAAATGTCCGTTATCTGGGTGGTGTGTGACCGCTTTTCTAAGATGGTTCATTTGGTGCCCTTGCCTAAGTTACCCTCCTCCTCTGAGTTGGTTCCTTTGTTTTTTCAGAACGTGGTTCGTTTGCATGGGATTCCGGAGAATATCGTTTCTGACAGGGGATCCCAGTTTGTGTCTAGATTTTGGCGGACGTTTTGTGCCAAGATGGGCATTGATTTGTCTTTCTCGTCTGCATTCCATCCTCAGACGAATGGCCAGACGGAGCGAACTAATCAGACCTTGGAAACTTATTTGAGGTGTTTTGTTTCTGCTGATCAAGATGACTGGGTTGCTTTTTTGCCACTGGCCGAATTTGCTCTTAATAATCGGGCTAGTTCTGCCACGTTGGTCTCTCCTTTTTTTTGTAATTCGGGGTTTCATCCTCGTTTTTCCTCTGGTCAGGTGGAGTCTTCGGATTGTCCTGGAGTGGACGTGGTGGTGGACAGGCTACATCAGATTTGGAATCAGGTGGTGGACAATTTGAAGTTATCTCAGGAGAAGACTCAGCAGTTTGCTAATCGCCGTCGCCGCGTGGGCCCCCGACTTCTTGTTGGGGATTTGGTGTGGTTGTCTTCTCGTTTTGTCCCTATGAAGGTCTCTTCTCCTAAGTTCAAGCCTCGGTTCATCGGTCCTTATAGGATCTCGGAGATTCTTAACCCTGTATCTTTTCGTTTGGATCTCCCAGCATCGTTTGCTATTCATAATGTGTTCCATCGGTCGTTGTTGCGGAGGTATGAGGTGCCCGTTGTTCCTTCAGTTGAGCCTCCTGCTCCGGTGCTGGTGGAGGGAGAATTGGAGTATGTTGTTGAGAAGATCTTGGATTCTCGTGTTTCCAGACGCAAACTCCAGTATTTGGTTAAGTGGAAGGGTTATGGTCAGGAGGATAATTCCTGGGTGGTCGCCTCCGATGTTCATGCGACTGATTTGGTCCGCGCCTTCCATAGAGCTCACCCTGATCGGCCTGGGGGTTCTCGTGAGGGTTCGGTGACCCCTCCTCAAGGGGGGGGGTACTGTTGTGGATTCTGTTTGTGGGCTCCCTCTGGTGGTTACTGCTGGTACTGGGTGACTTTGGTGGGTTGCGGCCTTTGGTTTCCACCTGTCCATCAGAGGCTGGGTGTTTCCTATTTTACCTGGCCTTTCTGTCATTCCCTTGCCGGCTATCAATGTATTCAGATGTGCTCTGTTTGGTTCCTGCCTACCTGCTCCCAGATCTTTCAGGATAAGCTAAGTGCTGATTTTCAGTTGTTTGGTTTTTTGTCCAGCTTGCTTATTATGTCTCTATGCTAGCTGGTAGCTCTAGTGGACTGAGGTTCTCCCCATGTGCCATGAGTTGGCACATGGGTTCTTGTAATCTCAGGATGGTTTTTTTGATTAGGGTTTTTTGCTGACCGCTCAGTCCCCTTTTGTATCGTTCTGCTTTCTAGTTTACAGCGGGCCTCAATTTGCTGAACCTATATATATCATCTCTATGTGTGTGCCTTCCTCTCATTTCACCGTCAATACATGTGGGGGGCAACTATATCTTTTGGGGTTCATTCCTCTGGAGGCAAGTGAGGTCTTTATTTTCTCTGCAGTGCTAGTTAGCTCTTAGGCTGGTGCGTGGCGTCTAGAACCAACGTAGGCACGCTCCCTGGCTATCTCTAGTTGCGTTTGTCAGGCGTAGGGCAGCGGTCAGCCCAGGTTCCATCACCCTAGAGCTCGTCCGTTATTTATTTGTACTTTGCTTGTCCTGTGCTATCCCTAGCCATTGGGATTCATGACAGCCAACCTAGTGAAGACTTACAGAAAACGTGTGACCTCTGTCATTGCCAACAAAGGATATATAACAAAATATTGAGATGAACTTTTGTTAATGACCAAATACTTATTTTCCACCATAATTTGCAAAATAAATCTTCCCAAATCGGACGAGGTGATTTTCTGGATTTGTTTTCTCATTGTGACTCTCATAGTTGTGGTCACCTATGTCGTCAATTACTGGCTGCTCATCTTTATAAGGGGGAGAACTTGCACAATTGGGGGCTGAATAAACACTTTTTTCCCCACTGTATATGATTAATATATCCAAAATTAAAGAAATCTCCAAACTACACATCCAGACTGCTGTTATAGGGGGGCTCCAGACTACACATCCAGACTGCTGTTATATGGGAGCTCCAGACTACACATCCAGACTGCTGTTATAGGGGGCTGCAGACTACACATCCAGACTGCTGTTATAGGGGGGCTCCAGACTACACATCCAGACTGCTGTTATAGGGGGCACCAGACTACACATCCAGACTGCTGTTATAGGGGGGCTCCAGACTACACATCCAGACTGCTGTTATAGGGGGGATCCAGACTACACATCCAGACTGCTGTTATAGGGGGCTCCAGACTACACATCCAGACTGCTGTTATAGGGGGCTCCAGACTACACATCCAGACTGCTGTTATAGGGGGGCTCCAGACTGCACATCCAGACTGCTGTTATAGGGGGCTCCAGACTACATATCCAGACTGCTGTTATAGGGGGGCTCCAGGCAACACATCCAGACTGCTGTTATAGGGGGGCTCCAGACTGCACATCCAGACTGCTGTTATAGGGGGCTCCAGACTATATATCCAGACTGCTGTTATAGGGGGGCTCCAGACTACACATCCAGACTGCTGTTATAGGGGGCTCCAGACTACACATCCAGACTGCTGTTATAAGGGGCTCCAGACTGCACATCCAGACTGCTGTTATAGGGGGGCTCCAGACTACACATCCAGACTGCTGTTATAGGGGGGCTCCAGACTACACATCCAGACTGCTGTTATAGGGAGGCTCCAGACTACACATCCAGACTGCTGTTATAGGGGGCTCCAGACGACACATCTAGACTGCTGTTATAGGGGGGCTCCAGACTACACATCCAGACTGCTGTTATAGGGGGCTCCAGACTACACATCCAGACTGCTGTTATAGGGGGCTCCAGACTACACATCCAGACTGCTGTTATAGGGGGCTCCAGACTGCACATCCAGACTGCTGTTATAGGGGGCTCCAGACTGCACATCCAGACTGCTGTTATAGGGGGGCTCCAGACTTCACATCCAGACTGCTGTTATAGGGGGCTCCAGACTACACATCCAGACTGCTGTTATAGGGGGGCTCCAGACTACTCATCCAGACTGCTGTTATAGGGGGCTCCAGACTACACATCCAGGCTTCTGTTATAGGGGGCTCCAGACTACACATCCAGACTGCTGTTATAGGGGGCTCCAGACTACACATCCAGGCTTCTGTTATAGGGGGCTCCAGACTACACATCCAGACTGCTGTTATAGGGGGCTCCAGACTACACATCCAGACTGCTGTTATAGGGGGCTCCAGACTTCACATCCAGACTGCTGTTATAGGGGGCTCCAGACTTCACATCCAGACTGCTCTTATAGGGGGGCTCCAGACTACACATCCAGACTGCTGTTATAGGGGGCTCCAGACTACACATCCAGGCTTCTGTTATAGGGGGCTCCAGACTACACATCCAGACTGCTGTTATAGGGGGGCTCCAGACTACACATCCTGTAATAATTATAGGGGATAACTCAGGAGACTCGTTGCGTGGAACAAGACAACTACAGGACACAGTTTTATAAGTGGTAAAGTCTATATTATCACACGGTGATTCAAACAGGTGCAGAGAGAAACTCAAGTCCACAACACTTGGTGTAAATATTAAACGCAGCTTAGCAGTCTATAGGAAATTTCAGAGGAAAATGCAATCACGCAGAAAGCCTATGAAACACAATTATTCTTGAGGATACTTGACACAAATAAGTTCTTGTTTTAGACCAAACACAGATAGATATGCTTATAAGGCAGTTCAAATAATATCTTAGCACAACCAGGGAGGCCTGGGTAATAGTCTCAGGTTCTTGCAGAGCAGAAACAGCTTACATGTCCAGCAAATGCAGATGGAAGTAAATATGAGCAGCAGATGAAGGAGGATTACTGGAAACTGGTGTATGCAGCAGGAACTCAGAGCAAAGTACCAGGATAACCCCACAGGTTCACAGGAACAGGTATATAGCCAGGGAGTAATCAGAAGTCAGGAGCTGGATGCAAGGCAGAACACTCCAGCACAGACTGAAGGCTGGGGTGGAGTTTTATAGCACGAAGACACAGTGCACATGAGTCCAAAGACGCCATCTTGGAAAAGGGCAGTAATGCACAAAAGGTAATAAAAATGTTCAGAGTCCTGACACATCCAGACTGCTGTTATGGGGCTCCAGTCTACACATCCAGACTGCTGTTATAGGGGGGCTCCAGACTACATATCCAGACTGCTGTTATAGGGGTCTCCAGACTACACATCCAGACTGCTGTTATAGGGGGGCTCCAGACTACACATCCAGACTGCTGTTATAGGGGTCTCCAGACTACACATCCAGACTGCTGTTATAGGGGGGTCTCCAGACTACACATCCAGACTGCTGTTATAGGGGGGCTCCAGACTACACATCCAGACTGCTGTTATAGGGGTCTCCAGACTACACATCCAGACTGCTGTTAAAGGGGGGCTCCAGACTACATATCCAGACTGCTGTTATAGGGGGCTCCAGACTACACATCCAGACTGCTGTTATAGGGGGGTCCAGAAAACACATCCAGACTGCTGTTATAGGGGGGCTCCAAACTACACATCCAGACTGCTGTTATAGGGGGCTCCAGACTACACATCCAGACTGCTGTTATAGAGGGCTCCAGACTACACATCCAGACTGCTGTTTTAGGGGGATCCAGACTACACATCCAGACTGCTGTTATAGGGGGGCTCCAGACTGCATATCCAGACTGCTGTTATAGGGGGGCTCCAGACTACACATCCAGACTGCTGTTATAGGGGGCTCCAGACTACACATCCAGACTGCTGTTATAGAGGGCTCCAGACTACACATCCAGACTGCTGTTATAGGGGGGCTCCAGACTACACATCCAGACTGCTGTTATAAGGGGCTCCAGACTACACATCCAGACTGCTGTTATAGGGGGCTCCAGACTACACATCCAGACTGCTGTTATAGAGGGCTCCAGACTACACATCCAGACTGCTGTTATAGGGAGGCTCCAGACTACACATCCAGACTGCTGTTATAGAGGGCTCCAGACTACACATCCAGACTGCTGTTATAGAGGGCTCCAGACTACACATCCAGACTGCTGTTATAGGGGGGCTCAAGACTACACATCCAGACTGCTGTTATAAGGGGCTACAGACTACACATCCAGACTGCTGTTATAGGGGGGCTCCAGACTACACATCCAGACTGCTGTTATAGAGGGCTCCAGACTACACATCCAGACTGCTGTTATAGGGGGGCTCCAGACTACACATCCAGACTGCTGTTATAGGGGGCTCCAGACTACACATCCAGACTGCTGTTATAGGGGGGCTCCAGACTGCTGTTATAGGGGGCTCCAGACTACACATCCAGGCTGCTGTTATAGGGGGCTCCAGACTACACATCCAGACTGCTGTTATAGGGGGGCTCCAGACTGCTGTTATAGGGGGCTCCAGACTACACATCCAGACTGCTGTTATTAGGGGCTCCAGACTACACAGCCAGACTGCTGTTATAGGGGGCTGCAGACTACACATCCAGACTGCTGTTATAGGGGGGCTCCAGACTACACCTCCAGACTGCTGTTATAGGGGGGCTCTAGACTACACATCCAGACTGCTGTTATAGGGGGCTCCAGACTTTACATCCAGACTGTTGTTATAGGGGGCTCCAGACTACACATCCAGACTGCTGTTATAGGGGGCTCCAGACTACACACCCAGACTGCTGTTATAGGGGGCTCAAGACTGCACATCCAGACTGTTGTTATAGGGGGGCTCCAGACTACACATCCACACTGTTGTTATAGGGGGCTCCAGACTACACATCCAGACTGCTGTTATAGGGGGCTCCAGACTATACATCCAGACTGCTGTTATAGGGGGCTCCAGACTACGCATCCAGACTGCTGTAATAGGGGGCTCCAGACTACACATCCAGACTGCTGTTATAGGGGGCTCCAGACTACACATCCACACTGTTGTTATAGGGGGCTCCAGACTACACATCCAGACTGCTGTTATAGGGGGCTCCAGACTACAGATCCAGACTGCTGTTATAGGGAGGCTCCAGACTACACATCCAGACTGCTGTTATAGGAGGCTCCAGACTACACATCCAGACTGCTGTTATAGGGGGGCTCCAGACTACACATCCAGACTGCTGTTATAGGGGGGCTCCAGACAACACATCCAGATTGCTGTTATAAGGGGCTCCAGACTACACATCCAGACTGCTGTTATAGGGGGCTCCAGACTACACATCCAGACTGCTGTTATAGGGGGGCTCCAGACTACACATCCAGACTGCTGTTATAGGGGGGCTCCAGACTACACATCCAGACTGCTGTTATAGGGGGCTCCAGACTACACATCCAGGCTGCTGTTATAGGGGGCTCCAGACTACACATCCAGACTGCTGTTATAGGGAGGCTCCAGACTACACATCCAGGCTGCTGTTATAGGGGGCTCCAGAACACACACCCAGACTGCTGTTATAGGGGGCTCCAGACTACACATCCAGACTGCTGTTATAGGGGGCTCCAGACTACACATCCCGACTGCTGTTATAGGGGGCTCCAGACTACACATCCAGACTGCTGTTATAGGGGGCTCCAGACTACACATCCAGACTGCTGTTATAGGGGGCTCCAGACTACACATCCACACTGTTGTTATAGGGGGCTCCAGACTACACATCCAGACTGCTGTTATAGGGGGCTCCAGACTATACATCTAGACTGCTGTTATAGGGGGCTCCAGACTACGCATCCAGACTGCTGTTATAGGGGGCTCCAGACTACACATCCAGACTGCTGTTATAGGGGGCTCCAGACTACACATCCAGACTGCTGTTATAGGGGGCTCCAGACTACGCATCCAGACTGCTGTTATAGGGGGCTCCAGACTACACATCCAGACTGCTGTTATAGGGGGCTCCAGACTACACATCCAGACTGCTGTTATAGGGGGCTCCAGACTACAGATCCAGACTGCTGTTATAGGGGGCTCCAGACAACACATCCAGACTGCTGTTATAGGGGGCTGCAGACTACACACCCAGACTGCTGTTATAAGGGGCTCCAGACAACACATCCAGACTGCTGTTATAAGGGGCTCCAGACTACACATCCAGGCTGCTGTTATAGGGGGCTCAAGACTACACATCCAGACTGCTGTTATAGGGGGGCTCCAGACTCCACACCCAGACTGCTGTTATAGAGGGCTCCAGACTACACATCCAGACTGCTATTATAGGGGGCTCCAGACTACACATCCACACTGTTGTTATAGGGGGCTCCAGACTTCACATCCAGACTGCTGTTATAGGGGGCTCCAGACTATACATCCAGACTGCTGTTATAGGGGGCTCCAGACTGCACATCCAGACTGCTGTTATAGGGGGCTCAAGACTGCACATCCAGACTGCTGTTATAGGGGGGCTCCAGACTATACATCCAGACTGCTGTTATAGGGGGCTCCAGACTGCACATCCAGACTGCTGTTATAGGGGGGCTCCAGACTATACATCCAGACTTCTGTTATATTGGGCTCCAGACTGCACATCCAGACTGCTGTTATAGGGGGCTCCAGACTGCACATCCAGACTGCTGTTATAGGCGGGCTCCAGACTGCACATCCAGACTGCTGTTATAGGGAGGCTCCTGACTACACATCCAGACTGCTGTTATAAGGGGCTCCAGACTACACAGCCAGACTGCTGTTATAGGGGGCTGCAGACTACACATCCAGACTGCTGTTATAGGGGGGCTCCAGACTACACCTCCAGACTGCTGTTATAGGGGGGCTCTAGACTACACATCCAGACTGCTGTTATAGGGGGCTCCAGACTTTACATCCAGACTGTTGTTATAGGGGGCTCCAGACTACACATCCAGACTGCTGTTATAGGGGGCTCCAGACTACACACCCAGACTGCTGTTATAGGGGGCTCAAGACTGCACATCCAGACTGTTGTTATAGGGGGGCTCCAGACTACACATCCAGACTGCTGTTATAGGGGGCTCCAGACTACACATCCAGACTTCTGTTATAGGGGGGCTCCAGACTACACATCCAGACTGCTGTTATAGAGGGCTCCAGACTACACATCCAGACTGCTGTTATAGGGGGGCTCCAGGCTACACATCCAGACTGCTGTTATAAGGGGCTCCAGACTACACATCCAGACTGCTGTTATAGGGGGCTCCAGACCACACATCCAGACTGCTGTTATAGGGGGCTCCAGATTACACATCCAGACTGCTGTTATAGGGGGGCTCCAGACTACACATCCAGACTGCTGTTATAAGGGGCTCCAGACTACACAACCCAGACTGCTGTTATAGGGGGCTCCAGACTACACATCCAGACTGCTGTTAGAGGGGGCTCCAGACTACACATCCAGACTGCTGTTATAAGGGGAACCAGACTACACATCCAGACTGCTGTTATGGGGGACTCCAGACTACACACCCAGACTGCTGTTATAGGGGGCTCCAGACTACACATCCAGACTGCTGTTATAGGGGGCTCCAGACTGCTGTTATAGGGGGCTCCAGACTACACATCCAGACTGCTGTGATAAGGGGCTCCAGACTACACACCCAGACTGCTGTTATAGGGGGCTCCAGACTACACATCCAGACTGCTGTTATAGGGGGGCTCCAGACTGCTGTTATAGGGGGCTCCAGACTACACATCCAAGCTGCTGTTATAGGGGGCTCCAGAATACACACCCAGACTGCTGTTATAGGGGGCTCCAGACTACACATCAAGACTGCTGTTATAGAGGGTCTCAAGACTACACATCCAGACTGCTGTTATAGGGGGCTCCAGACTACACTTCCAGACTGCTGTTATAGGGGGCTCCAGACTACACATCCAGACTGCTGTTATAGGGGGCTCCAGACTCCACATCCAGACTGCTGTTATAAGGGGTTCCAGACTACACATCCAGACTGCTGTTATAAGGGGCTCCAGACTACACAGCCAGACTGCTGCTATAGGGGGGCTCCAGACTACACATCCAGACTGCTGTTATAGGGGGCTCCAGACTACACATCCAGACTGCTGTTATAAGGGGCTCCAGACTACACACCCAGACTGCTGTTATAGGGGGCTCCAGAATACACATCCAGGCTCCTCTTATAGGGGGGCTCCAGACTACACATCCAGACTGCTGTTATAAGGGGCTCCAGACTACACACCCAGACTGCTGTTATAGGGGGGCTCCAGACTACACATCCAGACTGCTGTTATAGGGGGCTCCAGACTACACATCCAGACTGCTGTTATAGGGGGGCTCCAGACTACACATCCAGACTGCTGTTATAAGGGGCTCCAGACTGCACATCCAGACCGCTGTTATAGGGGGGCTCCAGACTACACATCCAGACTGCTGTTATAGGGGGCTCCAGACTGCACATCCAGACTGCTGTTATAGGGGGCTCCAGACTACACATCCACACTGCTGTTATAGGGGGATCCAGACTACACATCCAGACTGCTGTTATAGGGGGGCTCCAGACTACACATCCACACTGCTGTTATAGGGGGGCTCCAGACTACACATTCAGACTGCTGTTATAGGGGGCTCCAGACTACACATCCAGACTGCTGTTATAGGGGGCTCCAGACTACACATCCAGACTGCTGTTATAGGGGGCTCCAGACTACACATCCAGACTGCTGTTATAGGGGGCTCCAGACTACACATCCAGACTGCTGTTATAGGGGGCTCCAGACTACACATCCAGACTGCTGTTATAGGGGGCTCCAGACTACAGATCCAGTCTGCTGTTATAGGGGGCTCCAGACAACACATCCAGACTGCTGTTATAGGGGGATGCAGACTACACACCCAGACTGCTGTTATAAGGGGCTCCAGACAACACATCCAGACTGCTGTTATAAGGGGCTCCAGACTACACATCCAGGCTGCTGTTATAGGGGGCTCAAGACTACACATCCAGACTGCTGTTATAGGGGGGCTCCAGACTCCACACCCAGACTGCTGTTATAGAGGGCTCCAGACTACACATCCAGACTGCTATTATAGGGGGCTCCAGACTACACATCCACACTGTTGTTATAGGGGGCTCCAGACTTCACATCCAGACTGCTGTTATAGGGGGCTCCAGACTATACATCCAGACTGCTGTTATAGGGGGCTCCAGACTGCACATCCAGACTGCTGTTATAGGGGGCTCAAGACTGCACATCCAGACTGCTGTTATAGGGGGGCTCCAGACTATACATCCAGACTGCTGTTATAGGGGGCTCCAGACTGCACATCCAGACTGCTGTTATAGGGGGGCTCCAGACTATACATCCAGACTTCTGTTATATTGGGCTCCAGACTGCACATCCAGACTGCTGTTATAGGGGGCTCCAGACTGCACATCCAGACTGCTGTTATAGGCGGGCTCCAGACTGCACATCCAGACTGCTGTTATAGGGAGGCTCCTGACTACACATCCAGACTGCTGTTATAAGGGGCTCCAGACTACACAGCCAGACTGCTGTTATAGGGGGCTGCAGACTACACATCCAGACTGCTGTTATAGGGGGGCTCCAGACTACACCTCCAGACTGCTGTTATAGGGGGGCTCCAGACTACACATCCAGACTGCTGTTATAAGGGGCTCCAGACTGCACATCCAGACCGCTGTTATAGGGGGGCTCCAGACTACACATCCAGACTGCTGTTATAGGGGGCTCCAGACTGCACATCCAGACTGCTGTTATAGGGGGCTCCAGACTACACATCCACACTGCTGTTATAGGGGGATCCAGACTACACATCCAGACTGCTGTTATAGGGGGGCTCCAGACTACACATCCACACTGCTGTTATAGGGGGGCTCCAGACTACACATTCAGACTGCTGTTATAGGGGGGCTCCAGACTCCACACCCAGACTGCTGTTATAGGGGGCTCCAGACTGCGCATCCAGACTGCTGTTATAGGGGGCTCCAGACTACACATCCAGACTGCTGTTATAGGGGGCTCCAGACTACACATCCAGACTGCTGTTATAGGGGGCTCCAGACTACACATCCAGACTGCTGTTGTAGGGGGCTCCAGACTACACATCCAGACTGCTGTTATAGGGGGCTCCAGACTACACATGCAGACTGCTGTTATAGGGGGCTACAGACTACAGATCCAGACTGCTGTTATAGGGGGCTCCAGACAACACATCCAGACTGCTGTTATAGGGGGCTGCAGACTACACACCCAGACTGCTGTTATAAGGGGCTCCAGACAACACATCCAGACTGCTGTTATAAGGGGCTCCAGACTACACATCCAGGCTGCTGTTATAGGGGGCTCAAGACTACACATCCAGACTGCTGTTATAGGGGGGCTCCAGACTCCACACCCAGACTGCTGTTATAGAGGGCTCCAGACTACACATCCAGACTGCTATTATAGGGGGCTCCAGACTACACATCCACACTGTTGTTATAGGGGGCTCCAGACTTCACATCCAGACTGCTGTTATAGGGGGCTCCAGACTATACATCCAGACTGCTGTTATAGGGGGCTCCAGACTGCACATCCAGACTGCTGTTATAGGGGGCTTAAGACTGCACATCCAGACTGCTGTTATAGGGGGGCTCCAGACTATACATCCAGACTACTGTTATAGGGGGCTCCAGACTGCACATCCAGACTGCTGTTATAGGGGGGCTCCAGACTATACATCCAGACTTCTGTTATATTGGGCTCCAGACTGCACATCCAGACTGCTGTTATAGGGGGCTCCAGACTGCACATCCAGACTGCTGTTATAGGCGGGCTCCAGACTGCACATCCAGACTGCTGTTATAGGGAGGCTCCTGACTACACATCCAGACTGCTGTTATAAGGGGCTCCAGACTACACAGCCAGACTGCTGTTATAGGGGGCTGCAGACTACACATCCAGACTGCTGTTATAGGGGGGCTCCAGACTACACCTCCAGACTGCTGTTATAGGGGGGCTCTAGACTACACATCCAGACTGCTGTTATAGGGGGCTCCAGACTTTACATCCAGACTGTTGTTATAGGGGGCTCCAGACTACACATCCAGACTGCTGTTATAGGGGGCTCCAGACTACACACCCAGACTGCTGTTATAGGGGGCTCAAGACTGCACATCCAGACTGTTGTTATAGGGGGGCTCCAGACTACACATCCAGACTGCTGTTATAGGGGGCTCCAGACTACACATCCAGACTTCTGTTATAGGGGGGCTCCAGACTACACATCCAGACTGCTGTTATAGAGGGCTCCAGACTACACATCCAGACTGCTGTTATAGGGGGGCTCCAGGCTACACATCCAGACTGCTGTTATAAGGGGCTCCAGACTACACATCCAGACTGCTGTTATAGGGGGCTCCAGACCACACATCCAGACTGCTGTTATAGGGGGCTCCAGACTACACATCCAGACTGCTGTTATAGGGGGGCTCCAGACTACACATCCAGACTGCTGTTATAAGGGGCTCCAGACTACACAACCCAGACTGCTGTTATAGGGGGGCTCCAGACTACACATCCAGACTGCTGTTAGAGGGGGCTCCAGACTACACATCCAGACTGCTGTTATAAGGGGAACCAGACTACACATCCAGACTGCTGTTATGGGGGACTCCAGACTACACACCCAGACTGCTGTTACAGGGGGCTCCAGACTACACATCCAGACTGCTGTTATAGGGGGCTCCAGACTGCTGTTATAGGGGGCTCCAGACTACACATCCAGACTGCTGTTATAGGGGGCTCCAGACTACACATCCAGACTGCTGTTATAGGGGGGCTCCAGACTGCTGTTATAGGGGGCTCCAGACTACACATCCAAGCTGCTGTTATAGGGGGCTCCAGAATACACACCCAGACTGCTGTTATAGGGGGCTCCAGACTACACATCAAGACTGCTGTTATAGAGGGTCTCAAGACTACACATCCAGACTGCTGTTATAGGGGGCTCCAGACTACACTTCCAGACTGCTGTTATAGGGGGCTCCAGACTACACATCCAGACTGCTGTTATAGGGGGCTCCAGACTCCACATCCAGACTGCTGTTATAAGGGGTTCCAGACTACACATCCAGACTGCTGTTATAAGGGGCTCCAGACTACACAGCCAGACTGCTGCTATAGGGGGGCTCCAGACTACACACCCAGACTGCTGTTATAGGGGGCTCCAGACTATACATCCAGACTGCTGTTATAGGGGGCTCCAGACTACACATCCAGACTGCTGTTATAAGGGGCTCCAGATTACACACCCAGACTGCTGTTATAGGGGGCTCCAGACTACACATCCAGGCTCCTCTTATAGGGGGGCTCCAGACTACACATCCAGACTGCTTTTATAAGGGGCTCCAGACTACACACCCAGACTGCTGTTATAGGGGGGCTCCAGACTACACATCCAGACTGCTGTTATAGGGGGCTCCAGACTACACATCCAGACTGCTGTTATAGGGGGGCTCCAGACTACACATCCAGACTGCTGTTATAAGGGGCTCCAGACTGCACATCCAGACCGCTGTTATAGGGGGGCTCCAGACTACACATCCAGACTGCTGTTATAGGGGGCTCCAGACTGCACATCCAGACTGCTGTTATAGGGGGCTCCAGACTACACATCCACACTGCTGTTATAGGGGGATCCAGACTACACATCCAGACTGCTGTTATAGGGGGGCTCCAGACTACACATCCACACTGCTGTTATAGGGGGGCTCCAGACTACACATTCAGACTGCTGTTATAGGGGGGCTCCAGACTACACATCCATACTGCTGTTATAGGGGGGGCTCCAGACTGCACATCCAGACTGCTGTTATATGGGGCTCCAGACTATACATCCAGACTGCTGTTATAGGGGGCTCCAGACTTTACATCCAGACTGCTGTTATACGGGGCTCCAGACTACACACCCAGACTGCTGTTATAGGGGGGCTCCAGACTACACATCCAGACTGCTGTTATAGGGCGCTCCAGACTACACATCCAGACTGCTGTTATAGGGGGGCTCCAGACTACACATCCAGACTGCTGTTATAGGGGGCTCCAGACTACACATCCAGACTCCTCTTATAGGGGGGCTCCAGACTACACATCCAGACTGCTGTTATAAGGGGCTCCAGACTACACACCCAGACTGCTGTTATAGGGGGGCTCCAGACTACACATCCAGACTGCTGTTATAGGGGGCTCCAGACTACACATCCAGACTGCTGTTATAGGGGGGCTCCAGACTACACATCCAGACTGCTGTTATAAGGGGCTCCAGACTGCACATCCAGACAGCTGTTATAGGGGGGCTCCAGACTACACATCCAGACTGCTGTTATAGGGGGCTCCAGACTGCACATCCAGACTGCTGTTATAGGGGGCTCCAGACTACACATCCACACTGCTGTTATAGGGGGATCCAAACTACACATCCAGACTGCTGTTATAGGGGGGCTCCAGACTACACATCCACACTGCTGTTATAGGGGGGCTCCAGACTCCACACCTAGACTGCTGTTATAGGGGGGCTCCAGACTACACATCCAGACTGCTGTTATAGGGGGCTCCAGACTACACATCCAGACTGCTGTTATAGGGGGGCTCCAGACTACACATCCAGACTGCTGTTATAGGGGGCTCCAGACTGCACATCCAGACTGCTGTTATAGGGGGCTCCAGACTTTACATCCAGACTGCTGTTATACGGGGCTCCAGACTACACACCCAGACTGCTGTTATAGGGGGGCTCCAGACTACACATCCAGACTGCTGTTATAGGGGGCTCCAGACTACACATCCAGACTGCTGTTATAGGGGGCTCCAGACTTTACATCCAGACTGCTGTTATACGGGGCTCCAGACTACACATCCAGACTGCTGTTATAGGGGGCTCCAGACTGCACATCCAGACCGCTGTTATAGGGGGGCTCCAGACTACACATCCAGACTGCTGTTATAGGGGGCTCCAGATTACACACCCAGACTGCTGTTATAGGGGGCTCCAGACTACACATCCAGGCTCCTCTTATAGGGGGGCTCCAGACTACACATCCAGACTGCTGTTATAAGGGGCTCCAGACTACACACCCAGACTGCTGTTATAGGGGGGCTCCAGACTACACATCCAGACTGCTGTGATAGGGGGCTCCAGACTACACATCCAGACTGCTGTTATAGGGGGGCTCCAGACTACACATCCAGACTGCTGTTATAAGGGGCTCCAGACTGCACATCCAGACCGCTGTTATAGGGGGGCTCCAGACTACACATCCAGACTGCTGTTATAGGGGGCTCCAGACTGCACATCCAGACTGCTGTTATAGGGGGCTCCAGACTACACATCCACACTGCTGTTATAGGGGCATCCAGACTACACATCCAGACTGCTGTTATAGGGGGGCTCCAGACTACACATCCACACTGCTGTTATAGGGGGGCTCCAGACTACACATTCAGACTGCTGTTATAGGGGGGCTCCAGACTCCACACCCAGACTGCTGTTATAGAGGGCTCCAGACTACACATCCATACTGCTGTTATAGGGGGGGCTCCAGACTGCACATCCAGACTGCTGTTATATGGGGCTCCAGACTATACATCCAGACTGCTGTTATAGGGGGCTCCAGACTTTACATCCAGACTGCTGTTATACGGGGCTCCAGACTACACACCCAGACTGCTGTTATAGAGGGCTCCAGACTACACATCCAGACTGCTATTATAGGGGGCTCCAGACTACACATCCACACTGTTGTTATAGGGGGCTCCAGACTTCACATCCAGACTGCTGTTATAGGGGGCTCCAGACTATACATCCAGACTGCTGTTATAGGGGGCTCCAGACTGCACATCCAGACTGCTGTTATAGGGGGCTCAAGACTGCACATCCAGACTGCTGTTATAGGGGGGCTCCAGACTATACATCCAGACTGCTGTTATAGGGGGCTCCAGACTGCACATCCAGACTGCTGTTATAGGGGGGCTCCAGACTATACATCCAGACTTCTGTTATATTGGGCTCCAGACTGCACATCCAGACTGCTGTTATAGGGGGCTCCAGACTGCACATCCAGACTGCTGTTATAGGCGGGCTCCAGACTGCACATCCAGACTGCTGTTATAGGGAGGCTCCTGACTACACATCCAGACTGCTGTTATAAGGGGCTCCAGACTACACAGCCAGACTGCTGTTATAGGGGGCTGCAGACTACACATCCAGACTGCTGTTATAGGGGGGCTCCAGACTACACCTCCAGACTGCTGTTATAGGGGGGCTCTAGACTACACATCCAGACTGCTGTTATAGGGGGCTCCAGACTTTACATCCAGACTGTTGTTATAGGGGGCTCCAGACTACACATCCAGACTGCTGTTATAGGGGGCTCCAGACTACACACCCAGACTGCTGTTATAGGGGGCTCAAGACTGCACATCCAGACTGTTGTTATAGGGGGGCTCCAGACTACACATCCAGACTGCTGTTATAGGGGGCTCCAGACTACACATCCAGACTTCTGTTATAGGGGGGCTCCAGACTACACATCCAGACTGCTGTTATAGAGGGCTCCAGACTACACATCCAGACTGCTGTTATAGGGGGGCTCCAGGCTACACATCCAGACTGCTGTTATAAGGGGCTCCAGACTACACATCCAGACTGCTGTTATAGGGGGCTCCAGACCACACATCCAGACTGCTGTTATAGGGGGCTCCAGACTACACATCCAGACTGCTGTTATAGGGGGGCTCCAGACTACACATCCAGACTGCTGTTATAAGGGGCTCCAGACTACACAACCCAGACTGCTGTTATAGGGGGGCTCCAGACTACACATCCAGACTGCTGTTAGAGTGGGCTCCAGACTACACATCCAGACTGCTGTTATAAGGGGAACCAGACTACACATCCAGACTGCTGTTATGGGGGACTCCAGACTACACACCCAGACTGCTGTTACAGGGGGCTCCAGACTACACATCCAGACTGCTGTTATAGGGGGCTCCAGACTGCTGTTATAGGGGGCTCCAGACTACACATCCAGACTGCTGTTATAGGGGGCTCCAGACTACACATCCAGACTGCTGTTATAGGGGGGCTCCAGACTGCTGTTATAGGGGGCTCCAGACTACACATCCAAGCTGCTGTTATAGGGGGCTCCAGAATACACACCCAGACTGCTGTTATAGGGGGCTCCAGACTACACATCAAGACTGCTGTTATAGAGGGTCTCAAGACTACACATCCAGACTGCTGTTATAGGGGGCTCCAGACTACACTTCCAGACTGCTGTTATAGGGGGCTCCAGACTACACATCCAGACTGCTGTTATAGGGGGCTCCAGACTCCACATCCAGACTGCTGTTATAAGGGGTTCCAGACTACACATCCAGACTGCTGTTATAAGGGGCTCCAGACTACACAGCCAGACTGCTGCTATAGGGGGGCTCCAGACTACACACCCAGACTGCTGTTATAGGGGGCTCCAGACTATACATCCAGACTGCTGTTATAGGGGGCTCCAGACTACACATCCAGACTGCTGTTATAAGGGGCTCCAGATTACACACCCAGACTGCTGTTATAGGGGGCTCCAGACAACACATCCAGACTGCTGTTATAGGGGGCTGCAGACTACACATCCATACTGCTGTTATAGGGGGGGCTCCAGACTGCACATCCAGACTGCTGTTATATGGGGCTCCAGACTATACATCCAGACTGCTGTTATAGGGGGCTCCAGACTTTACATCCAGACTGCTGTTATACGGGGCTCCAGACTACACACCCAGACTGCTGTTATAGAGGGCTCCAGACTACACATCCAGACTGCTATTATAGGGGGCTCCAGACTACACATCCACACTGTTGTTATAGGGGGCTCCAGACTTCACATCCAGACTGCTGTTATAGGGGGCTCCAGACTATACATCCAGACTGCTGTTATAGGGGGCTCCAGACTGCACATCCAGACTGCTGTTATAGGGGGCTCAAGACTGCACATCCAGACTGCTGTTATAGGGGGGCTCCAGACTATACATCCAGACTGCTGTTATAGGGGGCTCCAGACTGCACATCCAGACTGCTGTTATAGGGGGGCTCCAGACTATACATCCAGACTTCTGTTATATTGGGCTCCAGACTGCACATCCAGACTGCTGTTATAGGGGGCTCCAGACTGCACATCCAGACTGCTGTTATAGGCGGGCTCCAGACTGCACATCCAGACTGCTGTTATAGGGAGGCTCCTGACTACACATCCAGACTGCTGTTATAAGGGGCTCCAGACTACACAGCCAGACTGCTGTTATAGGGGGCTGCAGACTACACATCCAGACTGCTGTTATAGGGGGGCTCCAGACTACACCTCCAGACTGCTGTTATAGGGGGGCTCTAGACTACACATCCAGACTGCTGTTATAGGGGGCTCCAGACTTTACATCCAGACTGTTGTTATAGGGGGCTCCAGACTACACATCCAGACTGCTGTTATAGGGGGCTCCAGACTACACACCCAGACTGCTGTTATAGGGGGCTCAAGACTGCACATCCAGACTGTTGTTATAGGGGGGCTCCAGACTACACATCCAGACTGCTGTTATAGGGGGCTCCAGACTACACATCCAGACTTCTGTTATAGGGGGGCTCCAGACTACACATCCAGACTGCTGTTATAGAGGGCTCCAGACTACACATCCAGACTGCTGTTATAGGGGGGCTCCAGGCTACACATCCAGACTGCTGTTATAAGGGGCTCCAGACTACACATCCAGACTGCTGTTATAGGGGGCTCCAGACCACACATCCAGACTGCTGTTATAGGGGGCTCCAGACTACACATCCAGACTGCTGTTATAGGGGGGCTCCAGACTACACATCCAGACTGCTGTTATAAGGGGCTCCAGACTACACAACCCAGACTGCTGTTATAGGGGGGCTCCAGACTACACATCCAGACTGCTGTTAGAGTGGGCTCCAGACTACACATCCAGACTGCTGTTATAAGGGGAACCAGACTACACATCCAGACTGCTGTTATGGGGGACTCCAGACTACACACCCAGACTGCTGTTACAGGGGGCTCCAGACTACACATCCAGACTGCTGTTATAGGGGGCTCCAGACTGCTGTTATAGGGGGCTCCAGACTACACATCCAGACTGCTGTTATAGGGGGCTCCAGACTACACATCCAGACTGCTGTTATAGGGGGGCTCCAGACTGCTGTTATAGGGGGCTCCAGACTACACATCCAAGCTGCTGTTATAGGGGGCTCCAGAATACACACCCAGACTGCTGTTATAGGGGGCTCCAGACTACACATCAAGACTGCTGTTATAGAGGGTCTCAAGACTACACATCCAGACTGCTGTTATAGGGGGCTCCAGACTACACTTCCAGACTGCTGTTATAGGGGGCTCCAGACTACACATCCAGACTGCTGTTATAGGGGGCTCCAGACTCCACATCCAGACTGCTGTTATAAGGGGTTCCAGACTACACATCCAGACTGCTGTTATAAGGGGCTCCAGACTACACAGCCAGACTGCTGCTATAGGGGGGCTCCAGACTACACACCCAGACTGCTGTTATAGGGGGCTCCAGACTATACATCCAGACTGCTGTTATAGGGGGCTCCAGACTACACATCCAGACTGCTGTTATAAGGGGCTCCAGATTACACACCCAGACTGCTGTTATAGGGGGCTCCAGACTACACATCCAGGCTCCTCTTATAGGGGGGCTCCAGACTACACATCCAGACTGCTTTTATAAGGGGCTCCAGACTACACACCCAGACTGCTGTTATAGGGGGGCTCCAGACTACACATCCAGACTGCTGTTATAGGGGGCTCCAGACTACACATCCAGACTGCTGTTATAGGGGGGCTCCAGACTACACATCCAGACTGCTGTTATAAGGGGCTCCAGACTGCACATCCAGACCGCTGTTATAGGGGGGCTCCAGACTACACATCCAGACTGCTGTTATAGGGGGCTCCAGACTGCACATCCAGACTGCTGTTATAGGGGGCTCCAGACTACACATCCACACTGCTGTTATAGGGGGATCCAGACTACACATCCAGACTGCTGTTATAGGGGGGCTCCAGACTACACATCCACACTGCTGTTATAGGGGGCTCCAGACTATACATCCAGACTGCTGTTATAGGGGGCTCCAGACTGCACATCCAGACTGCTGTTATAGGGGGCTCAAGACTGCACATCCAGACTGCTGTTATAGGGGGGCTCCAGACTATACATCCAGACTGCTGTTATAGGGGGCTCCAGACTGCACATCCAGACTGCTGTTATAGGGGGGCTCCAGACTATACATCCAGACTTCTGTTATATTGGGCTCCAGACTGCACATCCAGACTGCTGTTATAGGGGGCTCCAGACTGCACATCCAGACTGCTGTTATAGGCGGGCTCCAGACTGCACATCCAGACTGCTGTTATAGGGAGGCTCCTGACTACACATCCAGACTGCTGTTATAAGGGGCTCCAGACTACACAGCCAGACTGCTGTTATAGGGGGCTGCAGACTACACATCCAGACTGCTGTTATAGGGGGGCTCCAGACTACACCTCCAGACTGCTGTTATAGGGGGGCTCTAGACTACACATCCAGACTGCTGTTATAGGGGGCTCCAGACTTTACATCCAGACTGTTGTTATAGGGGGCTCCAGACTACACATCCAGACTGCTGTTATAGGGGGCTCCAGACTACACACCCAGACTGCTGTTATAGGGGGCTCAAGACTGCACATCCAGACTGTTGTTATAGGGGGGCTCCAGACTACACATCCAGACTGCTGTTATAGGGGGCTCCAGACTACACATCCAGACTTCTGTTATAGGGGGGCTCCAGACTACACATCCAGACTGCTGTTATAGAGGGCTCCAGACTACACATCCAGACTGCTGTTATAGGGGGGCTCCAGGCTACACATCCAGACTGCTGTTATAAGGGGCTCCAGACTACACATCCAGACTGCTGTTATAGGGGGCTCCAGACCACACATCCAGACTGCTGTTATAGGGGGCTCCAGACTACACATCCAGACTGCTGTTATAGGGGGGCTCCAGACTACACATCCAGACTGCTGTTATAAGGGGCTCCAGACTACACAACCCAGACTGCTGTTATAGGGGGGCTCCAGACTACACATCCAGACTGCTGTTAGAGTGGGCTCCAGACTACACATCCAGACTGCTGTTATAAGGGGAACCAGACTACACATCCAGACTGCTGTTATGGGGGACTCCAGACTACACACCCAGACTGCTGTTACAGGGGGCTCCAGACTACACATCCAGACTGCTGTTATAGGGGGCTCCAGACTGCTGTTATAGGGGGCTCCAGACTACACATCCAGACTGCTGTTATAGGGGGCTCCAGACTACACATCCAGACTGCTGTTATAGGGGGGCTCCAGACTGCTGTTATAGGGGGCTCCAGACTACACATCCAAGCTGCTGTTATAGGGGGCTCCAGAATACACACCCAGACTGCTGTTATAGGGGGCTCCAGACTACACATCAAGACTGCTGTTATAGAGGGTCTCAAGACTACACATCCAGACTGCTGTTATAGGGGGCTCCAGACTACACTTCCAGACTGCTGTTATAGGGGGCTCCAGACTACACATCCAGACTGCTGTTATAGGGGGCTCCAGACTCCACATCCAGACTGCTGTTATAAGGGGTTCCAGACTACACATCCAGACTGCTGTTATAAGGGGCTCCAGACTACACAGCCAGACTGCTGCTATAGGGGGGCTCCAGACTACACACCCAGACTGCTGTTATAGGGGGCTCCAGACTATACATCCAGACTGCTGTTATAGGGGGCTCCAGACTAAACATCCAGACTGCTGTTATAAGGGGCTCCAGATTACACACCCAGACTGCTGTTATAGGGGGCTCCAGACAACACATCCAGACTGCTGTTATAGGGGGCTGCAGACTACACATCCATACTGCTGTTATAGGGGGGGCTCCAGACTGCACATCCAGACTGCTGTTATATGGGGCTCCAGACTATACATCCAGACTGCTGTTATAGGGGGCTCCAGACTTTACATCCAGACTGCTGTTATACGGGGCTCCAGACTACACACCCAGACTGCTGTTATAGAGGGCTCCAGACTACACATCCAGACTGCTATTATAGGGGGCTCCAGACTACACATCCACACTGTTGTTATAGGGGGCTCCAGACTTCACATCCAGACTGCTGTTATAGGGGGCTCCAGACTATACATCCAGACTGCTGTTATAGGGGGCTCCAGACTGCACATCCAGACTGCTGTTATAGGGGGCTCAAGACTGCACATCCAGACTGCTGTTATAGGGGGGCTCCAGACTATACATCCAGACTGCTGTTATAGGGGGCTCCAGACTGCACATCCAGACTGCTGTTATAGGGGGGCTCCAGACTATACATCCAGACTTCTGTTATATTGGGCTCCAGACTGCACATCCAGACTGCTGTTATAGGGGGCTCCAGACTGCACATCCAGACTGCTGTTATAGGCGGGCTCCAGACTGCACATCCAGACTGCTGTTATAGGGAGGCTCCTGACTACACATCCAGACTGCTGTTATAAGGGGCTCCAGACTACACAGCCAGACTGCTGTTATAGGGGGCTGCAGACTACACATCCAGACTGCTGTTATAGGGGGGCTCCAGACTACACCTCCAGACTGCTGTTATAGGGGGGCTCTAGACTACACATCCAGACTGCTGTTATAGGGGGCTCCAGACTTTACATCCAGACTGTTGTTATAGGGGGCTCCAGACTACACATCCAGACTGCTGTTATAGGGGGCTCCAGACTACACACCCAGACTGCTGTTATAGGGGGCTCAAGACTGCACATCCAGACTGTTGTTATAGGGGGGCTCCAGACTACACATCCAGACTGTTGTTATAGGGGGCTCCAGACTACACATCCAGACTTCTGTTATAGGGGGGCTCCAGACTACACATCCAGACTGCTGTTATAGAGGGCTCCAGACTACACATCCAGACTGCTGTTATAGGGGGGCTCCAGGCTACACATCCAGACTGCTGTTATAAGGGGCTCCAGACTACACATCCAGACTGCTGTTATAGGGGGCTCCAGACCACACATCCAGACTGCTGTTATAGGGGGCTCCAGACTACACATCCAGACTGCTGTTATAGGGGGGCTCCAGACTACACATCCAGACTGCTGTTATAAGGGGCTCCAGACTACACAACCCAGACTGCTGTTATAGGGGGGCTCCAGACTACACATCCAGACTGCTGTTAGAGTGGGCTCCAGACTACACATCCAGACTGCTGTTATAAGGGGAACCAGACTACACATCCAGACTGCTGTTATGGGGGACTCCAGACTACACACCCAGACTGCTGTTACAGGGGGCTCCAGACTACACATCCAGACTGCTGTTATAGGGGGCTCCAGACTGCTGTTATAGGGGGCTCCAGACTACACATCCAGACTGCTGTTATAGGGGGCTCCAGACTACACATCCAGACTGCTGTTATAGGGGGGCTCCAGACTGCTGTTATAGGGGGCTCCAGACTACACATCCAAGCTGCTGTTATAGGGGGCTCCAGAATACACACCCAGACTGCTGTTATAGGGGGCTCCAGACTACACATCAAGACTGCTGTTATAGAGGGTCTCAAGACTACACATCCAGACTGCTGTTATAGGGGGCTCCAGACTACACTTCCAGACTGCTGTTATAGGGGGCTCCAGACTACACATCCAGACTGCTGTTATAGGGGGCTCCAGACTCCACATCCAGACTGCTGTTATAAGGGGTTCCAGACTACACATCCAGACTGCTGTTATAAGGGGCTCCAGACTACACAGCCAGACTGCTGCTATAGGGGGGCTCCAGACTACACACCCAGACTGCTGTTATAGGGGGCTCCAGACTATACATCCAGACTGCTGTTATAGGGGGCTCCAGACTACACATCCAGACTGCTGTTATAAGGGGCTCCAGATTACACACCCAGACTGCTGTTATAGGGGGCTCCAGACTACACATCCAGGCTCCTCTTATAGGGGGGCTCCAGACTACACATCCAGACTGCTTTTATAAGGGGCTCCAGACTACACACCCAGACTGCTGTTATAGGGGGGCTCCAGACTACACATCCAGACTGCTGTTATAGGGGGCTCCAGACTACACATCCAGACTGCTGTTATAGGGGGGCTCCAGACTACACATCCAGACTGCTGTTATAAGGGGCTCCAGACTGCACATCCAGACCGCTGTTATAGGGGGGCTCCAGACTACACATCCAGACTGCTGTTATAGGGGGCTCCAGACTGCACATCCAGACTGCTGTTATAGGGGGCTCCAGACTACACATCCACACTGCTGTTATAGGGGGATCCAGACTACACATCCAGACTGCTGTTATAGGGGGGCTCCAGACTACACATCCACACTGCTGTTATAGGGGGGCTCCAGACTACACATTCAGACTGCTGTTATAGGGGGGCTCCAGACTACACATCCATACTGCTGTTATAGGGGGGGCTCCAGACTGCACATCCAGACTGCTGTTATATGGGGCTCCAGACTATACATCCAGACTGCTGTTATAGGGGGCTCCAGACTTTACATCCAGACTGCTGTTATACGGGGCTCCAGACTACACACCCAGACTGCTGTTATAGGGGGGCTCCAGACTACACATCCAGACTGCTGTTATAGGGCGCTCCAGACTACACATCCAGACTGCTGTTATAGGGGGGCTCCAGACTACACATCCAGACTGCTGTTATAGGGGGCTCCAGACTACACATCCAGACTCCTCTTATAGGGGGGCTCCAGACTACACATCCAGACTGCTGTTATAAGGGGCTCCAGACTACACACCCAGACTGCTGTTATAGGGGGGCTCCAGACTACACATCCAGACTGCTGTTATAGGGGGCTCCAGACTACACATCCAGACTGCTGTTATAGGGGGGCTCCAGACTACACATCCAGACTGCTGTTATAAGGGGCTCCAGACTGCACATCCAGACAGCTGTTATAGGGGGGCTCCAGACTACACATCCAGACTGCTGTTATAGGGGGCTCCAGACTGCACATCCAGACTGCTGTTATAGGGGGCTCCAGACTACACATCCACACTGCTGTTATAGGGGGATCCAAACTACACATCCAGACTGCTGTTATAGGGGGGCTCCAGACTACACATCCACACTGCTGTTATAGGGGGGCTCCAGACTCCACACCTAGACTGCTGTTATAGGGGGGCTCCAGACTACACATCCAGACTGCTGTTATAGGGGGCTCCAGACTACACATCCAGACTGCTGTTATAGGGGGGCTCCAGACTACACATCCAGACTGCTGTTATAGGGGGCTCCAGACTGCACATCCAGACTGCTGTTATAGGGGGCTCCAGACTTTACATCCAGACTGCTGTTATACGGGGCTCCAGACTACACACCCAGACTGCTGTTATAGGGGGGCTCCAGACTACACATCCAGACTGCTGTTATAGGGGGCTCCAGACTACACATCCAGACTGCTGTTATAGGGGGCTCCAGACTTTACATCCAGACTGCTGTTATACGGGGCTCCAGACTACACATCCAGACTGCTGTTATAGGGGGCTCCAGACTGCACATCCAGACCGCTGTTATAGGGGGGCTCCAGACTACACATCCAGACTGCTGTTATAGGGGGCTCCAGATTACACACCCAGACTGCTGTTATAGGGGGCTCCAGACTACACATCCAGGCTCCTCTTATAGGGGGGCTCCAGACTACACATCCAGACTGCTGTTATAAGGGGCTCCAGACTACACACCCAGACTGCTGTTATAGGGGGGCTCCAGACTACACATCCAGACTGCTGTGATAGGGGGCTCCAGACTACACATCCAGACTGCTGTTATAGGGGGGCTCCAGACTACACATCCAGACTGCTGTTATAAGGGGCTCCAGACTGCACATCCAGACCGCTGTTATAGGGGGGCTCCAGACTACACATCCAGACTGCTGTTATAGGGGGCTCCAGACTGCACATCCAGACTGCTGTTATAGGGGGCTCCAGACTACACATCCACACTGCTGTTATAGGGGCATCCAGACTACACATCCAGACTGCTGTTATAGGGGGGCTCCAGACTACACATCCACACTGCTGTTATAGGGGGGCTCCAGACTACACATTCAGACTGCTGTTATAGGGGGGCTCCAGACTCCACACCCAGACTGCTGTTATAGAGGGCTCCAGACTACACATCCATACTGCTGTTATAGGGGGGGCTCCAGACTGCACATCCAGACTGCTGTTATATGGGGCTCCAGACTATACATCCAGACTGCTGTTATAGGGGGCTCCAGACTTTACATCCAGACTGCTGTTATACGGGGCTCCAGACTACACACCCAGACTGCTGTTATAGGGGGGCTCCAGACTACACATCCAGACTGCTGTTATAGGGCGCTCCAGACTACACATCCAGACTGCTGTTATAGGGGGGCTCCAGACTACACATCCAGACTGCTGTTATAGGGGGCTCCAGACTACACATCCAGACTCCTCTTATAGGGGGGCTCCAGACTACACATCCAGACTGCTGTTATAAGGGGCTCCAGACTACACACCCAGACTGCTGTTATAGGGGGGCTCCAGACTACACATCCAGACTGCTGTTATAGGGGGCTCCAGAATACACATCCAGACTGCTGTTATAGGGGGCTCCAGACTACACATCCAGACTGCTGTTATAAGGGGCTCCAGACTGCACATCCAGACCGCTGTTATAGGGGGGCTCCAGACTACACATCCAGACTGCTGTTATAGGGGGCTCCAGACTGCACATCCAGACTGCTGTTATAGGGGGCTCCAGACTACACATCCACACTGCTGTTATAGGGGGATCCAGACTACACATCCAGACTGCTGTTATAGGGGGGCTCCAGACTACACATCCACACTGCTGTTATAGGGGGGCTCCAGACTCCACACCTAGACTGCTGTTATAGGGGGGCTCCAGACTACACATCCAGACTGCTGTTATAGGGGGCTCCAGACTACACATCCAGACTGCTGTTATAGGGGGGCTCCAGACTACACATCCAGACTGCTGTTATAGGGGGCTCCAGACTGCACATCCAGACTGCTGTTATAGGGGGCTCCAGACTTTACATCCAGACTGCTGTTATAGGCGGGATCTAGACTACACATCCAGACTGCTGTTATAGGGGGGCTCCAGACTACACACCCAGACTGCTGTTATAGGGGGGCTCCAGACTACACATCCAGACTGCTGTTATAGGGGGCTCCAGACTGCACATCCAGACTGCTGTTATAGGGGGCTCCAGACTGCACATCCAGACTGCTGTTATACGGGGCTCCAGACTACACACCCAGACTGCTGTTATAGGGGGGCTCCAGACTACACATCCAGACTGCTGTTTTAGGGGGGCTCCAGACTACACATCCAGACTGCTGTTATAAGGGGCTCCAGACTGCACATCCAGACCGCTGTTATAGGGGGGCTCCAGACTACACATCCAGACTGCTGTTATAGGGGGCTCCAGACTGCACATCCAGACTGCTGTTATAGGGGGCTCCAGATTACACATCCACACTGCTGTTATAGGGGGATCCAGACTACACATCCAGACTGCTGTTATAGGGGGGCTCCAGACTACACATCCACACTGCTGTTATAGGGGGGCTCCAGACTCCACACCCAGACTGCTGTTATAGAGGGCTCCAGACTACACATCCATACTGCTGTTATAGGGGGGGCTCCAGACTGCACATCCAGACTGCTGTTATAGGGGGGCTCCAGACTATACATTCAGACTGCTGTTATAGGGGGGCTCCAGACTCCACACCCAGACTGCTGTTATAGAGGGCTCCAGACTACACATCCATACTGCTGTTATAGGGGGGGCTCCAGACTGCACATCCAGACTGCTGTTATATGGGGCTCCAGACTATACATCCAGACTGCTGTTATAGGAGGCCCCAGACTACACATCCAGGCTGCTGTTATAGGGGGGCTCCAGACTATACATTCAGACTGCTGTTATAGGGGGGCTCCAGACTCCACACCCAGACTGCTGTTATAGAGGGCTCCAGACTACACATCCATACTGCTGTTATAGGGGGGGCTCCAGACTGCACATCCAGACTGCTGTTATATGGGGCTCCAGACTATACATCCAGACTGCTGTTATAGGGGGCTCCAGACTGCACATCCATACTGCTGTTATAGGGGGGGCTCCAGACTGCACATCCAGACTGCTGTTGTATGGGGCTCCAGACTGCACATCCAGACTGCTGTTATAGGGGGCTCCAGACTGCACATCCAGACTGCTGTTATAGGGGGCTCCAGACTGCACATCCAGAGTGCTGTTATAGGGGGGCTCCAGACTACACATCCAGACTGCTGTTATAGGGGGCTCCAGACTTAACATCCAGACTGCTGTTATAGGGGGGCTCCAGACTGCTGTTATAGGGGGCTCCAGACTACACATCCAGACTGCTGTTATAAGGGGCTCCAGACTACACACCCAGACTGCTGTTATAGGGGGGCTCCAGACTGCATATCCAGACTGCTGTTATAAGGGGCTCCAGACTACACATGCAGACTGCTGTTATAGGGGGGCTCCAGACTACACATCCTGACTGCTGTTATAGGGGGCTCCAGACTTAACATCCAGACTGCTGTTATAGGGGGGCTTCAGACTGCTGTTATAGGGGGCTCCAGTCTACACATCCAGACTGCTGTTATAAGGGGCTCCAGACTACACACCCAGACTGCTGTTATAGGGGGGCTCCAGACTGCACATCCAGACTGCTGTTATAAGGGGCTCCAGACTACACATCCAGACTGCTGTTATAAGGGGCTCCAGACTACACATCCAGACTGCTGTTATAGGGGGGCTCCAGACTACACATCCAGACTGCTGTTATAGGGGGGCTCCAGACTACACATCCAGACTGCTGTTATAAGGGGCTCCAGACTACACATCCAGACTGCTGTTATAAGGGGCTCCAGACTACACATCCAGACTGCTGTTATAGGGGGGCTCCAGACTACACATCCAGACTGCTGTTATAGGGGGGCTCCAGACTACACATCCAGACTGCTGTTATAAGGGGCTCCAGACTGCACATCCAGACCACTGTTATAGGGGGGCTCCAGACTACACATCCAGACTGCTGTTATAGGGGGGCTCCAGACTACACATCCACACTGCTGTTATAGGGGGCTCCAGACTACACATCCAGACTGCTGTTATAGGGGGCTCCAGACTACACACCCAGACTGCTGTTATAGGGGGCTCCAGACTACACATTCAGACTGCTGTTATAGAGGGCTCCAGACTACACATCCAGACTGCTATTATAGGGGGGCTCCAGACTACACATCCAGACTGCTATTATAGGGGGGCTCCAGACTACACATCCACACTGCTGTTATAGGGGGCTCCAGACTCCACATCCAGACTGCTGTTATAGGGAGCTCCAGACTTTACATCCAGACTGCTGTTATAGGGGGCTCCAGACTCCACATCCAGACTGCTGTTATAGGGGGGCTCCAGACTGCACATCCAGACTGCTGTTATAGGGGGCTCCAGACTCCACATCCAGACTGCTGTTATAGGGGGGCTCCAGACTACACATCCAGACTGCTGTTATAGGGGGCTCCAGACTGCACATCCAGACTGCTGTTATAGGGGGCTCCAGACTCCACATCCAGACTGCTGTTATAGGGGGGCTCCAGACTGCACATCCAGACTGCTGTTATAGGGGGCTCCAGACTATACATCCAGACTGCTGTTATAGGGGGCTCCAGACTGCACATCCAGACTGCTGTTATAGGGGGCCCCAGACTACACATCCACACTGTTGTTATAGGGGGCTCCAGACTCCACATCCAGACTGCTGTTATAGGGGGGCTCCAGACTGCACATCCAGACTGCTGTTATAGGGGGCTCCAGACTATACATCCAGACTGCTGTTATAGGGGGCTCCAGACTACACATCCAGACTGCTGTTATAGGGGGCTCCAGACTGCACATCCAGACTGCTGTTATAGGGGGCTCCAGACTTAACATCCAGACTGCTGTTATAGGGGGGCTCCAGACTGCTGTTATAGGGGGCTCCAGACTACACATCCAGACTGCTGTTATAAGGGGCTCCAGACTACACACCCAGACTGCTGTTATAGGGGGCTCCAGACTGCACATCCAGACTGCTGTTATAGGGGGCTCCAGACTACACATCCAGACTGCTGTTATAGGGGGCTCCAGACTACACATGCAGACTGCTGTTATAGGGGGGCTCCAGACTACACATCCAGACTGCTGTTATAAGGGGCTCCAGACTACACATCCAGACTGCTGTTATAGGGGGGCTCCAGACTGCTGTTATAGGGGGCTCCAGACTACACATCCAGACTGCTGTTATAAGGGGCTCCAGACTACACACCCAGACTGCTGTTATAGGGGGGCTCCAGACTACACATGCAGACTGCTGTTATAAGGGGCTCCAGACTGCACATCCACACTGTTGTTATAGGGAGGCTCCAGACTACACATCCAGACTGCTGTTATAGGGGGGCTCCAGACTACACATCCAGACTGCTGTTATAAGGGGCTCCAGACTACACATGCAGACTGCTGTTATAGGGGGGCTCCAGACTACACATCCAGACTGCTGTTATAAGGGGCTCCAGACTACACATCCAGACTGCTGTTATAGGGGGGCTCCAGACTGCTGTTATAGGGGGCTCCAGACTACACATCCAGACTGCTGTTATAAGGGGCTCCAGACTACACATCCAAACTGCTGTTATAGGGGGGCTCCAGACTACACATCCAGACTGCTGTTATAAGGGGCTCCAGACTACACATCCAGACTGCTGTTATAAGGGGCTCCAGACTACACATCCAGACTGCTGTTATAGGGGGGCTCCAGATTACACATCCAGACTGCTGTTATAAGGGGCTCCAGACTACACATCCAGACTGCTGTTATAGGGGGGCTCCAGACTACACATCCAGACTGCTGTTATAAGGGGCTCCAGACTGCACATCCAGACCGCTGTTATAGGGGGGCTCCAGACTACACATCCAGACTGCTGTTATAGGGGGCTCCAGACTGCACATCCAGACTGCTGTTATAGGGGGCTCCAGACTACACATCCAGACTGCTGTTATAGGGGGGCTCCAGACTACACATTCAGACTGCTGTTATAGGGGGCTCCATACTACACATCCAGACTGCTGTTATAGGGGGATCCAGACTACACATCCAGACTGCTGTTATACGGGGGCTCCAGACTAGACATCCACACTGCTGTTATAGGGGGGCTCCAGACTACACATTCAGACTGCTGTTATAGGGGGCTCCATACTACACATCCACACTGCTGTTATAGGGGGGCTCCATACTACACACCCAGACTGCTGTTATAGGGAGCTCCAGACTTTACATCCAGACTGCTGTTATAGGGGGCCCCAGACTACACATCCAGACTGCTGTTATAGGGGGCTCCAGACTCCACATCCAGACTGCTGTTATAGGGGGGCTCCAGACTGCACATCCAGACTGCTGTTATAGGGGGCTCCAGACTATACATCCAGACTGCTGTTATAGGGGGGCTCCAGACTATACATCCACACTGCTGTTATAGGGGGGCTCCATACTACACACCCAGACTGCTGTTATAGGGAGCTCCAGACTTTACATCCAGACTGCTGTTATAGGGGGCCCCAGACTACACATCCAGACTGCTGTTATAGGGGGCTCCAGACTCCACATCCAGACTGCTGTTATAGGGGGGCTCCAGACTGCACATCCAGACTGCTGTTATAGGGGGCTCCAGACTATACATCCAGACTGCTGTTATAGGGGGGATCCAGACTACACATCCAGACTGCTGTTATAGGGGGCTCCAGACTACACATCCACACTGTTGTTATAGGGGGGCTCCAGACTACACATCCAGACTGCTGTTATAGGGGGCTCCAGACTACACATCCAGACTGCTGTTATAGGGGGCTCCAGACTACACATCCAGACTGCTGTTATAGGGGGGCTCCAGACTGCACATCCAGACTGCTGTTATAGGGGGCTCCAGACTATACATCCAGACTGCTGTTATAGGGGGCTCGAGACTGCACATCCAGACTGCTGTTATAGGGGGCCCCAGACTACACATCCACACTGTTGTTATAGGGGGCTCCAGACTCCACATCCAGACTGCTGTTATAGGGGGGCTCCAGACTGCACATCCAGACTGCTGTTATAGGGGGCTCCAGACTATACATCCAGCCTGCTGTTATAGGGGGCTCCAGACTACACATCCAGACTGCTGTTATAGGGGGCTCCAGACTACACATCCAGACTGCTGTTATAGGGGGGCTCCAGACTCCACATCCAGACTGCTGTTATAGGGGGGCTCCAGACTGCACATCCAGACTGCTGTTATAGGGGGCTCCAGACTATACATCCAGACTGCTGTTATAGGGGGCTCCAGACTGCACATCCAGACTGCTGTTATAGGGGGCCCCAGACTACACATCCACACTGTTGTTATAGGGGGCTCCAGACTCCACATCCAGACTGCTGTTATAGGGGGGCTCCAGACTGCACATCCAGACTGCTGTTATAGGGGGCTCCAGACTATACATCCAGACTGCTGTTATAGGGGGCTCCAGACTACACATCCAGACTGCTGTTATAGGGGGCTCCAGACTACACATCCAGACTGCTGTTATAGGGGGCTCCAGACTACACATCCAGACTGCTGTTATAGGGGGCTCCAGACCACACATCCAGACTGCTGTTATAGGGGGCTCCAGACCACACATCCAGACTGCTGTTATAGGGAGGCTCCAGACTTAACATCCAGACTGCTGTTATAGGGGGCTCCAGACTGCACATCCAGACTGCTGTTATAGGGGGCTCCAGACTTAACATCCAGACTGCTGTTATAGGAGGGCTCCAGACTGCTGTTATAGGGGGCTCCAGACTACACATCCAGACTGCTGTTATAAGGGGCTCCAGACTACGCACCCAGACTGCTGTTATAGGGGGGCTCCAGACTGCACATCCAGACTGCTGTTATAAGGGGCTCCAGACTACACATGCAGACTGCTGTTATAGGGGGGCTCCAGACTACACATCCAGACTGCTGTTATAAGGGGCTCCAGACTACACATCCAGACTGCTGTTATAGGGGGGCTCCAGACTGCTGTTATAGGGGGCTCCAGACTACACATCCAGACTGCTGTTATAAGGGGCTCCAGACTACACACCCAGACTGCTGTTACAGGGGGGCTCCAGACTGCACATCCAGACTGCTGTTATAGGGGGCTCCAGACTACACACCCAGACTGCTGTTATAGGGGGCTCCAGACTACACACCCCGACTGCTGTTATAGGGGGGCTCCAGACTGATGTTATAGGGGGCTCCAGACTACACATCCAAGCTGCTGTTATAGGGAGCTCCAGACTGCACATCCAGACTGCTGTTATAGGGGGGCTCCAGACTGCACATACAGACTGCTGTTATAGGGGGCTCCAGACTACACATCCAGACTGCTGTTATAGGGGGCTCCAGACTGCACATACAGACTGCTGTTATAGGGGGGCTCCAGACTACACATCCAGACTGCTGTTATAGGGGGCTCCAGACTACACATCCAAGCTGCTGTTATAGGGAGCTCCAGACTACACATCCAGACTGCTGTTATAGGGGGGCTCCAGACTACACATCCAGACTGCTGTTATAGGGGGGTCCAGACTGCACATACAGACTGCTGTTATAGGGGGCTCCAGACTGCACATACAGACTGCTGTTATAGGGGGCTCCAGACTACACACCCAGACTGCTGTTATAGGGGGGCTCCAGACTACACATCCAGACTGCTGTTATAGGGGGCTCCAGACTACACATACAGACTGCTGTTATAGGGGGCTCCAGACTACACATCCAGACTGCTGTTATAGGGGGCTCCAGACTACACATGCAGACTGCTGTTATAAGGGGCTCCAGACTACACATCCAGACTCCTGTTATAATGGGCTCCAGACTACATATCCAGACTGCTGTTATAGGGGGCTCCAGACTGCACATACAGACTGCTGTTATAGGGGGGCTCCAGACTACACATCCAGACTGCTGTTATAGGGGGCTCCAGACTACACATCCAGACTGCTGTTATAGGGGGGCTCCAGACTACACATCCATACTGCTGTTATAGGGGGGCTCCAGACTACACAACCCAGACTGCTGTTATAGGGGGGTCCAGACTACACACCCAGACTGCTGATATAGGGGGGCTCCAGACTACTCATCCAGACTGCTGTTATAGGGGTCTCCAGACTACACATCCAGACTGCTGTTATAGGGGGCTCCAGACTACACATCCCGACTGCTGTTACAGGGGGCTCCAGACTACACATCCAGACTGCTGTTATAGGGGGCTCCAGACTTTACATCCAGACTGCTGCTATAGGGGGCTCCAGACTACACATCCAGACTGCTGTTATAGGGGGCTCCAGACTACACCTCCAGACTGCTGTTATAGGGGGCTCCAGACTACACATCCAGACTGCTGTTATAGGGGGCTCCTGACTTTACATCCAGACTGCTGTTATAGGGGGGCTCCAGACTACACATCCAGACTGCTGTTATAGGGGGGGCTGCAGACTACACATCCAGACTGCTGTTATAGGGGGGCTCCAGACTACACACCCAGACTGCTGTTATAGGGAGATCCAGACTTTACAACCACGCTGTTGTTATAGGGGGCTCCAGACTTTACATCCAGACTGCTGTTATAGGGGGGCTCCAGACTACACATTCAGACTGCTGTTATAGGGGGGCTCCATACTACACATCCAGACTGCTGTTATAGGGGGCTCCAGACTACACATTCAGACTGCTGTTATAGGGGGGCTCCATACTACACATCCAGACTGCTGTTATAGGGAGCTCCAGACTTTACATCCAGACTGCTGTTATAGGGGGCTCCAGACTACACATCCAGACTGCTGTTATAGGGGGCTCCAGACTACACATCCATACTGCTGTTATAGGGGGGCTCCATACTACACATCCAGACTGCTGTTATAGGGGGCTCCATACTACACATCCAGACTGCTGTTATAGGGGGCTCCAGACTACACATCCACACTGCTGTTATAGGGGGGCTCCATACTACACATCCAGACTGCTGTTATAGGGGGCTTCAGACTACACACCCAGACTGCTGTTATAGGGGGCTCCAGACTTTACATCCAGACTGCTGTTATAGGGGGGCTCTAGACTACACATCCAGACTGCTGTTATAGGGGGCTCCAGACTGCACATCCAGACTGCTGTTATAGGGGGGCTCCAGACTACACATCCAGACTGCTGTTATAGGGGGCTCCAGACTTTACATCCAGACTGCTGTTATAGGGGGCTCCAAACTACAAATCCAGACTGCTGTTATAGGGGGGGGATCCAGACTACACATCCAGGCTGCTGTTATAGGGGGCTCCAGACTGCACATCCAGACTGCTGTTATAGGGGGGTTCCAGACTATACATCCAGACTGCTGTTATAGGGGGCTGCAGACTACACATCCAGACTGCTGTTATAGGGGGGCTCCAGACTACACACCCAGACTGCTGTTATAGGGAGCTCCAGACTTTACAACCACTCTGCTGTTATAGGGGGGCTCCAGACTACACATCCAGACTGCTGTTATAGGGGGGCTCCAGACTATACATCCAGACTGCTGTTATAGGGGGCTGCAGACTACACATCCAGACTGCTGTTATAGGGGGGCTCCAGACTACACACCCAGACTGCTGTTATAGGGGGGCTCCAGACTACACATCCAGACTGCTGTTATAGGGGGGCTCCATACTACACATCCAGACTGCTGTTATAGGGGGCTTCAGACTACACACCCAGACTGCTGTTATAGGGGGCTCCAAACTACAAATCCAGACTGCTGTTATAGGGGGGGGATCCAGACTACACATCCAGGCTGCTGTTATAGGGGGCTCCAGACTGCACATCCAGACTGCTGTTATAGGGGGGTTCCAGACTATACATCCAGACTGCTGTTATAGGGGGCTGCAGACTACACATCCAGACTGCTGTTATAGGGGGGCTCCAGACTACACACCCAGACTGCTGTTATAGGGAGCTCCAGACTTTACAACCACTCTGCTGTTATAGGGGGGCTCCAGACTACACATCCAGACTGCTGTTATAGGGGGGCTCCAGACTATACATCCAGACTGCTGTTATAGGGGGCTGCAGACTACACATCCAGACTGCTGTTATAGGGGGGCTCCAGACTACACACCCAGACTGCTGTTATAGGGGGGCTGCAGACTACACATCCAGACTGCTGTTATAGGGGGGCTCCATACTACACATCCAGACTGCTGTTATAGGGGGCTCCGGACTACACATCCAGACTGCTCTTATAGGGGGGCTCCAGACTATACATCCAGACTGCTGTTATTGGAGGCTCCAGACTACACACCCAGACTGCTGTTATAGGGGGCTCCAGACTATACATCCAGACTGCTGTTATAAGGGGGCTGCAGACTACACATCCAGACTGCTGTTATAGGGGGGCTCCAGACTACACACCCAGACTGCTGTTATAGGGGGCTCCATACTACACATCCAGACTGCTGTTATAGGGGGCTCCAGACTTTAAAACCACGCTGCTGTTATAGGGGGGCTCCAGACTTTACATCCAGACTGCTGTTATAGGGGGCTCCAGACTACACACCCAGACTGCTGTTATAGGGAGCTGCAGACTTTACATCCAGACTGCTGTTATAGGGGGGCTCCAGACTACACATCCAGGCTGCTGTTATAGGGGGGCTCCATACTACACATCCAGACTGCTGTTATAGGGGGCTCCAGACTACACATCCAGACTGCTGTTATAGGGGGCTCCAGACTACACATCCAGACTGCTGTTATAGGGGGGCTCCATACTACACACCCAGACTGCTGTTATAGGGAGCTCCAGACTTTACATCCAGACTGCTGTTATAGGGGGCTCCAGACTACACATCCAGACTGCTGTTATAGGGGGCTCCAGACTACACATCCAGACTGCTGTTATAGGGGGCTCCATACTACACATCCAGACTGCTGTTATAGGGGGGCTCCAGACTACACATCCAGACTGCTGTTATAGGGGGCTCCAGACTACACATCCAGACTGCTGTTATAGGGGGGCTCCATACACATCCAGACTGCTGTTATAGGGGGGCTCCAGACTACACAGCCATACTGCTGTTATAGGGGGCTCCAGACTACACATCCAGACTGCTGTTATAGGGGGCTCCAGACTTTACATCCAGACTGCTGTTATCGGGGGCTCCAGACTACACATCCAGACTGCTGTTATAGGGGGGCTCCATACTACACATCCACACTGCTGTTATAGGGGGGCTCCATACACATCCAGACTGCTGTTATAGGGGGGCTCCAGACTACACACCCAGACTGCTGTTATAGGGGGGCTCCAGACTTTACATCCAGACTGCTGTTATCGGGGGCTCCTGACTACACATCCACACTTCTGTTATAGGGGGGCTCCATACACATCCAGACTGCTGTTATAGGGGGGCTCCAGACTACACACCCAGACTGCTGTTATAGGGGGGCTCCAGACTTTACATCCAGACTGCTGTTATCGGGGGCTCCTGACTACACATCCACACTTCTGTTATAGGGGGGCTCCATACACATCCAGACTGCTGTTATAGGGGGGCTCCAGACTTTATATCCAGACTGCTGTTATCGGGGGGCTCCAGACTACACATCCAGACTGCTGTTATAGGGGGGCTCCAGACTACACATCCAGACTGCTGTTATAGGGGGGCTCCAGACTAGACACCCAGACTGTTGTTATAGGGGGCTCCAGACTATATATCCAGACTGCTGTTATAGGGGGCACCAGACTACACATCCCGACTGCTGTTATAGGGGGGGCTCCAGACTACACATCCAGACTGCTGTTATAGGGAGGCTCCAGACTATATATCCAGACTGCTGTTATAGGGGGCTCCAGACTACACATCCAGACTGCTGTTATAGGGGGCTCCAGACTACACATCCAGACTGCTGTTATAGGGAGGCTCCAGACTATATATCCAGACTGCTGTTATAGGGGGCTCCAGACTACACATCCAGACTGCTGTTATAGGGGGCTCCAGACTATATATCCAGACTGCTGTTATAGGGGGCACCAGACTACACATCCAGACTGCTGTTATAGAGGGGGCTCCAGACTACACATCCAGACTGCTGTTATAGGGGGCTCCAGACTACACATCCATACTGCTGTTATAGAGGGGGCTCCAGACTACACATCCAGACTGCTGTTATAGGGGGCTCCAGACTACACATCCAGACTGCTGTTATAGAGGGGGCTCCAGACTACACATCCAGACTGCTGTTATAGGGGGCTCCAGACTACACATCCAGACTGCTGTTATAGGGGGCTCCAGACTGCACATCCAGACTGCTGTTATAGGGAGCTCCAGACTACACATCCAGACTGCTGTTATAGAGGGGGCTCCAGACTACACATCCAGACTGCTGTTATAGGGGGCTCCAGACTACACATCCAGACTGCTGTTATAGGGGGCTCCAGACTGCACATCCAGACTGCTGTTATAGGGAGCTCCAGACTACACATCCAGACTGCTGTTATAGGGGGGCTCCAGACTACACATCCAGACTGCTGTTATAGGGGGGCTCCAGACTACACATCCAGACTGCTGTTATAGGGGGGCTCCAGACTACACATCCAGACTGCTGTTATAGGGGGCTCCAGACTTCACATCCAGACTGCTGTTATAGGGGGCTCCAGACTACACATCCAGACTGCTGTTATAGGGGGGCTCCAGACTACACATCCAGACTGCTGTTATAGGGGGGCTCCAGACTACACATCCAGACTGCTGTTATAGGGGGGCTCCAGACTACACACCCAGACTGCTGTTATAGGGGGGCTCCAGACTACACATCCAGACTGCTGTTATAGGGGGGCTCCAGACTACACACCCAGACTGCTGTTATAGGGAGCTCCAGACTACACATCCAGACTGCTGTTATAGGGGGGCTCCAGACTACGCATCCAGACTGCTGTTATAGGAGGCTCCAGACTTCACGTCCAGACTGCTGTTATAGGGGGCTCCAGACTACACACCCAGACTGCTGTTATAGGGGGGCTCCAGACTTCACATCCAGACTGCTGTTATAGGGGGGCTCCAGACTACACACCCAGACTGCTGTTATAGGGGGGCTCCAGACTTCACATCCAGACTGCTGTTATAGGGGTTCTCCAGACTACACATCCAGACTGCTGTTATAGAGGGGGCTCCAGACTACACATCCAGACTGCTGTTATAGGGGGCTCCAGACTACACATCCAGACTGCTGTTCTAGGGGGCTCCAGACTATATATCCAGACTGCTGTTATAGGGGGCTCCAGACTACACATCCAGACTGCTGTTATAGGGGGCTCCAGACTACACATCCAGACTGCTGTTATAGGGGGCTCCAGACTACACATCCAGACTGCTGTTATAGGGGGGCTCCAGACTACACACCCAGACTGCTGTTATAGGGGGGCTCCAGACTTCACATCCAGACTGCTGTTATAGGGGTGCTCCAGACTACACATCCAGACTGCTGTTATAGGGGGGCTCCAGACTGCACACCCAGACTGCTGTTATAGGGAGGCTCCAGACTACACATCCAGACTGCTGTTATAGGGGGCTCCAGACTGCACATCCAGACTGCTGTTATAGGGGGCTCCAGACTACACATCCAGACTGCTGTTATAGGGGGGCTCCAGACTGCACATCCAGACTGCTGTTATAGGGGGCTCCAGACTGCACACCCAGACTGCTGTTATAGGGGGGCTCCAGACTTTACATCCAGACTGCTGTTATAGGGGGGATCCAGACTACACATCCAGACTGCTGTTATAGGGGGGCTCTAGACTACTCATCCAGACTGCTTTTATAGAGGGGCTCCAGACTACACCTCCAGACTGCTTTTATAGAGGGGCTCCAGACTTCACGTCCAGACTGCTGTTATAGGGGGCTCCAGACTACACACCCAGACTGCTGTTATAGGGGGGCTCCAGACTTCACATCCAGACTGCTGTTATAGGGGGGCTCCAGACTACACACCCAGACTGCTGTTATAGGGGAGCTCCAGACTTCACATCCAGACTGCTGTTATAGGGGTTCTCCAGATTGCACACCCAGACTGCTGTTATAGGGAGGCTCCAGACTATATATCCAGACTGCTGTTATAGGGGGCACCAGACTACACATCCAGACTGCTGTTATAGAGGGGGCTCCAGACTACACATCCAGACTGCTGTTATAGGGGGCTCCAGACTACACATCCAGACTGCTGTTCTAGGGGGCTCCAGACTATATATCCAGACTGCTGTTATAGGGGGCACCAGACTACACATCCAGACTGCTGTTATAGAGGGGGCTCCAGACTACACATCCAGACTGCTGTTATAGGGGGCTCCAGACTACACATCCAGACTGCTGTTATAGGGGGCTCCAGACTACACATCCAGACTGCTGTTATAGGGGGGCTCCAGACTACACACCCAGACTGCTGTTATAGGGGGGCTCCAGACTTCACATCCAGACTGCTGTTATAGGGGTGCTCCAGACTACACATCCAGACTCCTGTTATAGGGGGGCTCCAGACTGCACACCCAGACTGCTGTTATAGGGGGGCTCCAGACTGCACACCCAGACTGCTGTTATAGGGGGGCTCCAGACTGCACATCCAGACTGCTGTTATAGGGGGCTCCAGACTACACATCCAGACTGCTGTTATAGGGGGGCTCCAGACTGCACATCCAGACTGCTGTTATAGGGGGCTCCAGACTGCACATCCAGACTGCTGTTATAGGGGGCTCCAGACTACACATCCAGACTGCTGTTATAGGGGGGCTCCAGACTGCACATCCAGACTGCTGTTATAGGGGGCTCCAGACTGCACACCCAGACTGCTGTTATAGGGGGGCTCCAGACTTTACATCCAGACTGCTGTTATAGGGGGGATCCAGACTACACATCCAGACTGCTGTTATAGGGGGGCTCTAGACTACTCATCCAGACTGCTTTTATAGAGGGGCTCCAGACTACACCTCCAGACTGCTTTTATAGAGGGGCTCCAGACTACACATCCAGACTGCTGTTATAGGGGGCTCCAGACTACACATCCAGACTGCTGTTATAGGGGGCTCCAGACTACATATCCAGACTGCTGTTATAGGGGGCTCCAGACTACACATCCAGACTGCTGTTATAGGGGGCTCCAGACTGCACATCCAGACTGCTGTTATAGGGGGCTCCAGACTACATATCCAGACTGCTGTTATAGGGGGCTCCAGACAACACATCCAGACTGCTGTTATAGGGGGCAACAGACTACACATCTAGACTGCTGTCATAGGGGGCTCCAGACTGCACATCCAGACTGCTGTTATAGGGGGGCTCCAGACTGCACACCCAGACTGCTGTTATAGGGGGGCTCCAGACTTTACATCCACACTGCTGTTACATGGGGTCGGCATATTTAGTGTTCCTGAGTTCAGGATTTTTGAAGACTAAAAAAAGTAATATTTATTTTTTCGTGACACAGCGCCAGTTATCATGCAGGTTGTGTCTGGTATTGCAGCTTATTCACGCTAAACAGACTATGGCTGAGCTGCAATGCCAGCCACAACCATAGGAAAGAGTGGCGCTATTTCTAGGAAAATCCAATCCCTTTAGTTGCAATCTCTTATGACCCCGTTTAGTCTGATCCTTTTATAACCAGTAGCGTTTTTGTGCACATTTCCTATATGGCGGCTCCTTATACCGGTGAGTGCTCGGTACTTGGTCCTGTAAGTGTTGTGCCCCATATCTCAGCACTGAGCGGCTCTTGCTGAGGATTTTGTTTCCCGTCATCTGCTCGGGGATTGTTATGTGTTATATGCAAACTTGCTCCAGATTTTCTGCTGACTTTTAGTGAAATGTTAATGCCAGGAGCGGAAGAAAGCATCAAAGGACGATGTCCCACGCTCATATTTATTCATCACATACAAAAAGAGACAGAGGAGCGCTGCTCCGGTCCCTGCGATCTCGTGTTCTTTAATCTCCGGCACAAGCGCTGGAGAGAAGCCTCCAGAGGAATGTTCTGCAGTCCTCCGTGGGAAGGATAGAAACCTCCAGCTGTCACCGGGTAATTGATCCGATACACCTGAGTCACAATCCCAAATATCAGGCGATAAAGAAGAAACGAAAACACAATGCTGCAAAGGGGCGGCACTGTCTTAAAGGGTTTGTCCATGATTGTAAAGGACGGTGGCAAGCATCTGCATGGGCTCATGAAAAGTCCGTCCCAACACAGACTTCCATTAAAGATGGGTCAGAGCGCTCGTGAAGCACTCTGCCTGATCACAGGAAAGACTGGAGAGGAGAGATGAGTAGCCCTCTGAAAACCATAGTACCCTGGTCACTGCCCTCTACCAGGGAGCCTAAAACCCCTCCATTGCTGTAGACCACCAGGGATTCTCATATCCAAAGAGTGGTCGTAAATGGCTGCACATCCAGTTGGAAGAAAGTCTCAAGTGGGGACCACAGGGTTCTGTCCTGGGCTCTGTATTGTTCAACATCTTTATCAATGATTTAGATGAAGGAATTGAGGGTACACTGATTAAATTTGCTGATGACACAAAGCTAGGAGGGATAGCTAATACTAGAGAAGAGAGAGGATTCAAAAAGATATAAATAAACTGGAGCAGTGGGCAGCAACTAACAGAATGGTCTTTAACAAGGAAAAATGCAAAGTCCTACATCTGGGCAATAAAAATGAAGAAAAGCATATACAGAATGGGAGGAATAGGGCTAAACAACAGCACGTGTGAAAAAGACTTGGGTATACTAATAGATCACAGACTGAACATGAGTCAACAGTGTGATGCAGCAGCAAAAGGGCAAATACAATTCTGGGATGTATTAACAGAAGCATACAGTCTAGATCACGTGAAGTCATTATTGCCCTCTACTCCTCTTTGGTCAGGCCTCATCTGGAATATTGTGTCGAGTTCTGGGCACCACATTTTAAAAAAGACATCAACAAACTGGAGCAAGTTCAGAGAAGAGCGACCAGAATGGTGACCGGTCTGCAAACCATGTCCTATGAGGAATGGTTACAGGATCTGGGAATGTTTAGCAGCAAAAAAAGAAGACTGAGAGCAGGCTTAATAGCCGTCTACAAATATCTGAAGGGCTGTTGCAGCGCCCCAGAGTCCTGGTCGTTGCAGTACTGATGCTCCGCCGCTAAGGGGAGCTATGGTACGTCTGATGGCACTGAAGGAGTTCATCTGACCAGGTATCACAGACACCAATACATTTCACAGTCTGGCCTCCAGGGGGAGCTAAGGGTTCTATTCATTAGGCCACTCCTCACACACTGGTAAAACTGGGGGTCAGGCAGGAAGTTAGAGAGAAGCTGACTGGGTTGGAACCAGGCAACACCTTGTGGCAGAGGGTGTTGTAGGGGGGAGATTCGGTAGGGTCCCTGTCAGGGGTGGGATCCTGACATAGGCCTGGCAAACAGAGAGAACGTTACGGGACCGCGCCTGCACTTCATAGCGGCGGTGCCCTAAGAAAGGACAAGAAGCGAGATTTATTGTGCTGAGTGAGAAACGAGATCAACGCAACAGGGAGAAATACCAGTAGGAGTCGTGCTGTAAGACGAGGCAACATCCTACTGAGGCGTAAATAACCGGTGGCCGGAACGCCGAGGAAGTATAGAGCTCTAAGCAATACTTCAAACCAACGGCAGGGCAGAGAGCTATAGGCGGGCTGTCTCACCTACATCACCTACGCAGACATAGGGGGCAACCTTTGGAGAGGGGCGACTCTAGGGTCCCGGAAGAGCTCCGAGCCTTCCCGTCATACGGGTGCGTCCTACCATAAGATCTGGGGGACGAGAAGAAGAGGAAGAACATCAGAATCGAGTCCACAACACATAAGCGCTAGAAGGAAGGCACAGATTTCCACCTGCGAAGGGAACTCTGGAGGTGCCATCGGACCGGCCGGACTTGCGCAGCCTGGTGAACCGTATTCCAGACTGAAGACCCAGAAGCCTTCAGTAAAGAGGTAAAGAGACTGCAACCTGGTGTCCTCGTTATTTACTGCACCGCACCACCACCACCATCCACATCTATCACTGTACGCCCCTCAGCAGGGTCACGGACCGGGCCTAGCCACCGTGACAACCCCAGAGCAGAGACTCAGAGGCCCGGTACCGGGTACCCCTCGGCCCTGCGGCAGTGGGGGCGCTACACTGTCACATTGTAGAGGGATCATCTTTATTCTCATTTGCACAAGGAAAGACTAGAAGCAATGGGAGGAAACTGAATGGGAGGAGACACAGATTAGATATTAGAAAAAAACTTGTTGACAGTGATGGTGATCAATGAGTGGAACAGGCGGCAACGAGAGGTGGTGAGTTCTCCTTCAATGGAAGTCTTCAAACAGAAGCTGGACAGATATCTGTATGGGATGATTTAGTGAGTCCTGCTTTGAGCAGGGGGTCGGACCAGATGACCCAGGAGGTCCCTTCCAACTCTAACATTCTATGATTCTATGATATTGATCCCTTCACTTCCCCAGACCACCAGGGATTGTTATATTGACCCCTTCTCGTTCCCAGACCACCAGAGATTCTCATATTGACCCCTTTACTTCCCAAGACCACCAGGGATTTTACATTGACTCCTTCACTGCCCCAGACCACCAGAGATTCTCACATTGTTAGCATTAACCCTTTAACTGCCCTATATCACCAGAGATCCTGACAGTAACCCCCTAAATGACATAGAAAGCTGAAACTCCTAAAAATAAACTCTACAATACACCTGGACCACCAGGGATTTTTACATTAACTCCTTCTCTGCTGTCGATAACCAAGTATCCTGTCATTAACCCTTTCCCTGCCCTAGATGACATCAGATGCTTCCATCAGAGCTTTATATGGGGACTCTGTATGGAATAGTGGGGTGTGATATTACATACAGCGATCAGACATTCACCTCCGCTGCAAGTGCCACAAAGACCCTCAGTTGGGTCCATGGGGCTCTATGGAAACATCCCATGAAAGTATGGGGAGCTTTCTGCTATTTTATGGGAACAGACCCTTTTTTCCACCAATTATGCATGGAGTAGATGGAGGTGCACAGAGCTCCGATCCGTGGCCCCGGTCTTATCGGTGGCACGTGGCTGCTGGGGGACTCGGGGTACAAGTTTTGCCTTTTCGCTCAGGAGCGTCACTACATCACACTGCTGCTGCGTGCACTGCCATAGCTTCCACCTTCATTATCTGGGTGTATGGAATAATGGCCCCCAATGTGTGATTGCCATCTCACTATTCCCGGACATGTAGGCGTTAATTAACCCTTTCAGCTCTGCTCCATCAGTGGCAGGAACGTGGCTGATAATATGTGTTTCGGGTTATTGATATTTTCTGCAAACACGGCAATTAACAACCACAATTAGCGGACAGGTCAGCTGAGCAGTAAACGCCTTCGCTGCTAATGTCGGCCCCGAGGCTTTGACTTCAGGATCCTGCACCAGCGGATTTCACTGATGAAACATGTGTCACATCAATGCCATGTTACTGAAAAGCTTCCTACATGGGGGCCGTCAGCAACTCCCCAGGGGGACTTATTAAACGTTCAATCTCCTTGGCATCCTCTATGGAGTGCCCATCAAGGGTTAATCAATCCGACTCCTTGCCCCCTAGTATTCATTATACATTATACCAGGAAGGGGTGCAGAATGGAGGACATTCTTATAGGATCAGGCCCAGGATGGGGACATTATTACTGGAAGGGGCCAAGAGAGTGGACATTATTACTGGAAGTGGACCAGGATGGAAGACATTCTTATAGGAAGGGACCCAGGATGGTGGACATTATTATAGGAAGGGGCTCAGGATGGCAGACATTATTATAGGACAGGGCCCAGGATGGCGGACATTATTATAGGAAGGGGCTCAGGATGGAGGACATTCTTATAAGAAAGAACCCAGGATGGCGGACATTATTATAGGAAAGGACCCTGGATGGAGGACATTATTATAGGAAAGATCCCAGGATGGCAGACATTATTATAGGAAGGGGCCCAGGATGGCAGACATTATTATAGGAAGGGGCTCAGGATGGCAGACATTATTATAGGAAAGGACCCATGATGGCAGACATTCTTATAGGAAGGGACCCAGGATGGTGGACATTATTATAGGAAGGGACCCAGGATGGCAGACATTCTTATAGGAAGGGGCCCAGGATGGCAGACATTACTATAGGAAGGGGCTCAGGATGGCAGACATTATTATAGGAAAGGACCCATGATGGCAGACATTCTTATAGGAAGGGACCCAGGATGGTGGACATTATTATAGGAAGGGACCCAGGATGGCAGACATTCTTATAGGAAGGGACCCAGGATGGTGGACATTATTATAGGAAAGGACCCAGGATGGCAGACATTCTTATAGGAAGGGACCCAGGATGGTGGACATTATTATAGGAAGGGGCCCAGGATGGCAGACATTCTTATAGGAAGGGACCCAGGATGGTGGACATTATTATAGGAAGGGACCCAGGATGGTGGACATTATTATAGGAAAGGACCCAGGATGGCAGACATTCTTATAGGAAGGGACCCAGGATGGTGGACATTATTATAGGAAAGGACCCAGGATGGCAGACATTCTTATAGGAAGGGACCCAGGATGGTGGACATTATTATAGGAAAGGACCCAGGATGGCAGACATTCTTATAGGAAGGGACCCAGGATGGTGGACATTATTATAGGAAGGGGCTCAGGATGGCAGACATTCTTATAGGAAGGGACCCAGGATGGTGGACATTATTATAGGAAGGGGCTCAGGATGGGACATTATTATAGGACAGGGTCCAGGATAGTGGACAATATTATAGGAAGGGGCCCAGGATGACGGACATTATTATAGGAAGGGTCCAGGATGGCGGACATTATTATAGGAAGGGGCCCAGGATGACGGACATTATTATAGGAAGGGTCCAGGATGGCGGACATTATTATAGGAAGAGGCCCAGGATGGCGGACATTATAATAGGAAGGGGCCCAAGATGGCGGACATTATTATAGGAAAGGGCCCAGGATGGCGGACATTATAGGAAGGGGCGCAGTATGGAGGACATTCTTATAGGATCAGGCCCAGGATGGCGGACATTATTATAGGAAGAGGCCCAGGATGGGGACATTATTACTGGAAGGGGCCAAGAGAGTGGACATTATTACTGGAAGTGGACCAGGATGGCAGACATTATTATAGGAAGGGGCGCAGTATGGAGGATATTCTTATAGGATCAGGCCCAGGATGGCGGACATTATTATAGGAAGAGGCCCAGGATAGCGGACATTATTATAGGAAGGGGCCCAGGATGGTGGAGATTATTATAGGAAAGGGCCCAGGATGGCGGACATTATTATAGGAAAGGGCCCAGGATGGTAGACATTATTATAGGAAGGGGCGCAGTTTGGAGGACATTCTTATAGGATCAGGTCCAGGATGGTGGACATTATTATAGGAAGGGGCCGAGGATGGAGGACATTATTATAGGAAAGGGCCAGGATGGCGGACATTATTATAGGAAGGGGCGCAGTTTGGAGGACATTCTTATAGGATCAGGTCCAGGATGGCGGACATTATTATAGGAAAGGGCCCAGGATGGGGGACATTATTATAGGAAAGGGCCCAGGATGGGGGACAGTATTATAGGAAGGGGCGCAGTATGGAGGACATTCTTATAGGATCAGGTCCAGGATGGCGGACATTATTATAGGAAGGGGCCCAGGATGGAGGACATTACTATAGGAAAGGGCCAGGATGGCAAACATTATTATAGGAAGGGGCCCAGGATGGCAGACATTATTATAGGAAGGAGCCCAGGATGGGGGACATTATTATAGGAAGGGGCCCAGGATGGCGGACATTATTATAGGAAAGGGCCCAGGATGGTAGACATTATTATAGGAAGGGGCGCAGTTTGGAGGACATTCTTATAGGATCAGGTCCAGGATGGAGGACATTATTATAGGAAAGGGCCCAGGATGGGGAACATTATTATAGGAAAGGGCCCATGATGGGGGACAGTATTATAGGAAGGGGCGCAGTATGGAGGACATTCTTATAGGATCACGTCCAGGATGGCGGACAGTATTATAGGAAGGGGCCCAGGATGGTGGACATTATTATAGGAAAGGGCCAGGATGGTGGACATTATTATAGGAAGGGGCCCAGGATGGCAGACATTATTATAGGAAGGAGTTCAGGATGGCGGACATTATTATAGGAAGGGGCCCAGGATGGTGGACATTATAATAGAAAAGGGCCCAGAATGGCGGACAGTATTATAGGAAGGGGCGCAGTATGGAGGACATTCTTATAGGATCAGGTCCAGGATGGCGGACAGTATTATAGGAAGGGGCCCAGGATGGTGGACATTATTATAGGAAAGGGCCAGGATGGCAGACATTATTATAGGAAGGGGCCCAGGATGGCGGACATTATTATAGGAAGGAGTGCAGGATGGCGGACATTATTATAGGAAAGGGCCCAGGATGGGGGATATTATTATAGGAAAGGGCCCAGGATGGCGGACATTATTATAGAAATAGGCCCAGGATGGCAGACATTATAATAGGAAGGGGCCCAGGATGGCAGACAGTATTATAGGAAGGGGCCCAGGATGGCGGACATTATTATAGGAAGGGGCCCAGGATGGCGGACATTATTATAGGAAAGGGCCCCGGATGGCGGACATTATTATAGGAAGGGGCCCAGGATGGCGGACATTATGATAGGAAAGGGCCCAGGATGGCGGACATTATGATAGGAAGGAGCCCAGGATGGCGGACATTAATATAGGAAAGGGCCCCGGATGGCAGACATTATTATAGGAAGGGGCCCAGGATGGCAGACATTATTATAGGAAAGGGCCCAGGATGGCGGACATTATGATAGGAAAGGGCCCAGGATGGAGGACATTATTATAGGAAGGGGCCCAGGATGAGGGAGATTATTACATAATAGGGAACATTATACTAGAAAGGGGCCCAGGAAGGGGGACATTATTATAGGAAAGGGCCTGAGATGGCAGACATTATTATAGTAAGCAGCCCAGGATGGGGAAGATTAATATAGTAAGGGGCCAGGACGGGGGAGATTATTACATAATGGGGAACATTATACCAGGAAGGGGGACATTATTCCTGAAAGGAGCCAAGGATCGGGGACATTATTACAGGAAGGAGTCAGGACTGGGGGAATTTATTACATGGTACGGTGGAGGTGAAAACTCGTGTCCTTATAAGACCTAGAACGCTACATCTGACCAACATGCAGGTGGAGGCCCAGGACCAAATGTTGCCCCGAAGCCCACCAGACTCTAGTTACATCACTGATATCGGGCATGATAGGAAGTCAGCTAATTCTGCCTTCATTGAGTGAGAACCAGAAGAATTATGAATACAGCTCCGGATGGGATTATGTAGAGTAGTCATTTCATAAAATATAGAGGTTAAAGGGATTATTCTTTAACCTTTTGTTACTTAGATGCAGGTAATTGGGGTTAATATCCTTATTGTAGTGGGAACATTTGCACTGTTTGGCTTTTGTAGGTTCCTTGTTTCGTTGGACATTGAACTAATAAGTGGTCAGTGATGATAAATCAGGTGAGAGAAACTTAGAAAAAGACATACAAATGTTAGAAACTCTTGCACGAGACCATCATATCGAGCTCACTTATGGATTCACTGTTAGCTCATTCTGCAGCCGGCTACACATGGAGATCACAGAAGGCAAATGATGTAAAAGTTTTAATGAAACCCAATTGCAAAAATTAATTTTAGCCATAAATTTACACATTTAAAACAAAAATGTAGTCAAAGATGAACGACCCCTTTTTAAGCAAAGCCTCTATCATAATAATACATAATATCACACTGTAATATACGGTAATATTCCCATTGGATTTACCACAACTAGAGCGAAACTAGAGGAGTTGCCAATTGCAAATAATGGGATTTCATACTGCGACCTCCAAAGGGATTTAGAAAGTGAGAGTGGGATCTGATTGGCTGCAAGGATGGGCCAAAATCCTCAAAAAAATCTCCTGCAACAGAAATTTATAGGGCAAGCGAAGGGTCAATGGAGCCAAGGAGTCCCAGAAATCCTGGTAGGATGTATCCTCGACCATATTCTGACCTTAGTGACGGGGATCACAGGTTATATGTCTTCTTTGTAATCAATGAATGAGCTGTAATACCAGATTCTGCCTGTGAACAAATGTGGCGCTATTTCTAGGAAAAAAAAAAGCCATCTTTTTCTAATCCCCTAATAACCCCTTTAATTCTAACTTCCCTCCTTTTTACTTTAAGGTCTTTGATAGTCACAGGAGATTCAGTTCTACTTCTCTGACTCCATCTCTTACAGATAAGTGCTTCACAATAAGAGATGTACGACCCACATCACTCCACCCAGGGTGGGATCTACTGTCTACAGCAGGCCACAGATTATACATTTGTATCTACAGCCACCATAACACAGGATCTGCTGCTTAGAGCCATTAAATCATATAAAAAAGCATGCAGATCCTGGCTGGAATAGTAAGTGGATCCCTGGAAGAGCAGTACGTAGATCCTGGCTAGAGCAGCAAGTAGATCCCAACTAGAGCTGGAAGCAGATCCAGGCTAAGATAGTAGGCAATTCCTGGCTATATCAGCAAGCAGATCTCTCAATTAGATCTTGGCTAGAGCAGCAAGCAGATCCTTAGTAGAACAGTCAGCAGATCCTCTCAAACGCAACAAGAAAATCACCACAAGGAAGTAAGTTGATTCCAGCTAAAGCAGTAAGCAGCTCTTTGCTAAAGCACCAACCAGATCCTCCCTACAGCGACAAACAGATCCTCCCTAGAATAACAATCAGATACTCCTTAAAGCACCAATGAGATCTTTCCTGGAGCAACCAGCAGATCCTTCCTAGAGAAAAAACAGATCCTTCCTAGAGCCCAATCGGATATTCATTGGAGCAACAAGCAGATATTCCCTAAAGCAATGAACAATTCCTCCCTAGAGCAACCAGCAGATCCTTGCTAGAGTAACAAGCAGAGCCTAGATACAAAAATTATCAGATCCTTCGTAGAACAACAATCAGATCCTCCTTAGAGCACCAATTAGATCTGCCCTGGAGCAACGAGCAAATCCTCCCTAGAGCAAAGAACAGATCCTCCCTAAAGTAACCAGCAGACCCTCCCTAGAGCAACCAGCAGATCCTCCCTAGAGCAACCAGCAGACCCTCCCTAGAGCAACCAGCAGATCCTCCCTAGAGTAACCAGCAGATCCTCCCTAGAGTAATCAGCAGATCCTCCCTAGAGCAACCAGCAGATCCTCCCTAGAGCAACCAGCAGATCCTCCCTAGAGCAACCAGCAGATCCTCCCTAGAGCAACCAGCAGATCCTCCCTAGAGCAACCAGCAGATCCTCCCTAGAGCAACCAGCATATCCTCCCTAGAGCAACCAGCATATCCTCCCTAGAGTCACCAGCAGATCCTCCCTACAGCATCCAGCATATCCTCCCTAGAGCAACCAGCATATCGTCCCTACAGCATCCAGCATATCCTCCCTAGAGCAACCAGCATATCCTCCCTAGAGCAACCAGCATATCCTCCCTAGAGTCACCAGCAGATCCTCCCTAAAGCAACCAGCAGACCCTCCCTATAGAAACCAGCAGACCCTCCCTAGAGTAACCAGCAGATCCTCCCTAGAGTAACCAGTAGATCCTCCCTAGAGCAACCAGCAGACCCTCCCTAGAGTAACCAGCAGATTCTCCTTAGAGCAACCAGCAGATCCTTGCTACAGTAACAAGCAGAGGCCAAATACAGCAAGCAGTAGATCCACCCCAGAATAATAATCAGATACTCCTTAAAGCACCAATGAGATCTTTCAAGGAGCAACCAGCAGATCCTTCCTAGAGCATAAACAGATCTCTCCTAGAGCACCAATTGGATATTCATTGGAACAACAAGCAGATATTCCCTAGAGCAATGAACAATTCCTCCATAGAGCAACCAGCAGACCCTACCTAGAGTAACCAGCAGATCCTCCCTAGAGTAACCAGTAGATCCTCCCTAGAGCAACCAGCATATCCTCCCTAGAGTCACCAGCAGATCCTCCCTAGAGCAACCAGCAGACCCTCCCTATAGAAACCAGCAGACCCTCCCTAGAGTAACCAGCAGATTCTCCTTAGAGCAACCAGCAGATCCTTGCTAGAGTAACAAGCAGAGGCTAAATACAGCAATCAGTAGATCCACCCTAGAGGAGCAAGTAGATCTGTAAAGCGCCACTCCAGCAGGGTTTTTTTTATTATTCCAGCGCTGGATTGGTGCAATTAGTGTTGACCCTACTGTTATATCCACCGGCCGCCGTCTTCTCCTCTTCCTGACGTCGCTCCGATCCCGCAACCCCACTTTGTGACCGCAACTTGTAACTGACCTGAAGTCAAAGGTAGCGGTCACAAGCGCTCAATGTAAATCCCTGAGCGCCTGGTCCTGGCGTTGTCAGAGACTTACATTGAGTAATGACTACTAGATCACTCAGAAAACATGGGTAATCGTGCAGATCACAATCTGCGTAAGACGACTGGAGCGGCTCCAAGAACAGAAGAAGACGGCGACTGGTGAGTATGAGACTAAGAGGCGGGAACTTCCTTCATTGGCACCACTCCATGGCTGCAATAAAAAAAAACCCGGAAGAGCTGCTTCAAGAAGTTCACAGAAGAAACTGAGACCCCCCAAAAGAGCCTCTAAAGCCATGCTACAAATATATCCGCAGCTCCTCCTCATGTGACACATGTATCCTTCACATGGTCTCCAAATGTAGCAGAGATGAATCCATCACACAAGTGTCTCTCTGCTGCATGGAGAATTACAGCAGTCCTATGTAAGCCCACAGATAACTCATTATACTAATCGGGAACATCCTGCCAGAAGACAAAACCCGCTCTGTTATTTCCCTAAACTGTGAATGTGCAGATATAGTCGAGTCTTTGTCCACCTTATCCGAACCCAAAAAGCTCTGTTAGCAAAAGATTTTCACCGTGACATTACTGCTGAATCAATGGTGACCAGAATGATCTATAAATGATGATCCGGCAGAAGCAGAACGGTCAGCGTGTCGTCTCTGACCTCGCAAGAACTACAGGACGCCCAAGTAATAACGCTCAATTGGAAACCCCAGCTTTAATTGAAGTTTCCCTATAACACAATTCCGCTCGACGACATCTATATAAGGGGCCATTCACATTGCATTTCTCACCTTCAGTTGCCCCTATACAGCGAAAAATTACAATGAGGTTTTTTTTCCGCAGGTGGACATCTTGATAGATTGTAGTTTATTATATTCTTGCGCCATCTGTAAATACAGAGACCGCCAAAAAAAAGGGGAAATGGGGTTCATTTCAACTCCATTTGTCCCACTGGACTTTTTTGGACAAACAGGTGAAACACCTGATGGAAGAGGCAAAATGCAACAGGAATGACCACTTAGAAACATTCTCTCTATATATGTAGATAATTCTATTGTTTCCTCTGTGATTGTGACCAAAGGGATCGGCAACCCTACCGCTGACCATGCAATGGTCCAAGTAATGGCTACAGCCCCCATACACATCAGATAATGATGGATCAGGTGGCTGCTATCTCCCCCGATTCTCCATACTCAGGAGAGCCACAGTCAGACATCTCTGGAGGCTGCGTATCTCTGGAGAACAGAAGGATCAGAAGTCCAAAATCGGACATGCCAGATCCTTATCTCCTCCAACAAACATCTGTTAGGGCCCCCCATACAAATTAGACCATGGGTGCGGATGACATTTCATGCGTACATACTGAGATCTTGGCGAACAGAAGAAGGTACAAATTAAGACATGAAATGCTAACAGTTTGAAGAACGTTGGGACACCCCAGTTAGGACCAACACATCATGAGCAGATGGTACGTCTGGCCAGGAGACAACCACCGATGGATCCACCAAGCATTGTTATGGTATATGTTGGGTAATGATCTTTGCTGTAAACTGTACTACATTGTATGAAGTGAGGGATGCAAGCTTCAGATACATGATGCCCCATCCATAAACACCATAGGAAGCTTCTCTAAGAACATACCAGCATTATACACGGCACAAGGGAGCGGAGGGATCTTGTAATGGATTTTGCAATGGGACTCATGAGCTTTTTGCTATACCTTTGACTTTTGCAGAGTGAAACATCTCTGACCTCTTCTTATATTATCTTGGAGATGCAACCAACTATAACGGCCCAAAAAGGAAACTTGGAACATCTTCCTTTACAACTGAGAGCAGCAGGTGAATTCAGGACATTGAAGGACTGCTATACTGTAAGTATGAACTTCACTCTACCCCAATCCTGACTTCCATGGTCTTGTCCTCTCTCCTCCTTTTCTCCTCTGTTACCTCTGAAGCAGCTGTATAGTATAGATGAACTTTCATCTAGTGGGCTTCATAGGAGCCACCATATCTACGATCCTGTTGGATCCACCCATGATGCCTCTTCCATTGACCCTTTGAAGGCATTGGACGAATACATTTGGCCACTCTAAATGATCGCTTTCCTACCTAGTTCACCCCAATTTTACTAGGGTCAGAATCAGCAGATCAGGTATAACTGGAGGATCTATTCCCTCAACTGCACCCATTGTTGCGTTACTTAATGTTATCCTTGAACATTGCTCTGCTCCAAGTTACTGCTCAAAATACTACAGTTTTATGCATAAAGCTTCTCCAAAACTGCATGCATATAGATGTAACCTGTCTCTGAAGTGGTAGACATACCATATGGGATGAGCACCTACTCCCATCACAAAAGCAACCATCGATGTCCTAGATCTAAGCGTTCTGTGAGATAGTTATTGTAAACCCAGTCAAACATCCTCTATTCATTGACCTTTCCATTAAAATATCACGATTGGCTGCTGACTCTTCGAGTCTCCATAATCGGAAAAGTCAAATCCAGAAATCCCACTGTCACATCTCATCTTCTGGTCTTCTGGCAGCTCACCCAGACAGGAACATGAGGTAGGAATATATTAAGAGCTGAAAGGCATCTTCACTCATCACGTGCCACCACCGGTTGACAGTGACCCATTCCATTTGACGTTGAGTCAAGGGAACAAAAAGAAAAAAAAAAAAGAACGTCTTGCTCTGAAAACCTCCACCGGTAGATTGCAATGTGTAGACATCATCAAGGCATCTTGCCATGCCTTAAAGCCTTTAATCCTTCTCTTCTATACGTCTCTGCCAGTAATGGAGAATTCAGCTGGAGCATGGAGACGGTAATGAAGTTCTTTCTGAATCCCAAATGAGCAGGAAGATTTTTTTCCACAGTCTGAAGCCATTTCTCCGACTTTAATCTATCACCTCCCTTTTCGTCTGGATGTGTCCTCGTTGCCAGGCTCATTGACGTACTCAAGAATTTAAAGTCATCCCCGAGGCCATTCCATTCATTGACTTTGCCTCAGGTGAAGGAAGATTTACTCTTCTCAATCAACTACAAAATCCAACATGGATTTGGAATGTTCCGTCCACCCTTGTATGAAATATCCTAGCGTTCCTTCCAATTGTTGACCCAATCTATGGTTTATCCAAATGATCCTCCATCCATTTGTAGAGTAAATCTTTCCTAATCGTTCAGGTCACCGTAATACCTTGTACTTGTAAATGGCTTAAGGCTTAGAAGGGATGGGGCTCCGAGTAATTGGCTTTATATTGCAACACGTTGATTGACGCGACATGCGTGGAACAATAAAGTGTCACTGTGCCGATGCCTCCTACAAGTGCAGCGCGGCTAAGAAGACGGAGAACCCCCCCATTGTGGCTGCAGAAATAGGTGTGGCATCCTCCTATAGGAACTTTGAAAATCCTATAGAGACCAATCATGGTGGAGAATGTATTGATTACATTTGACTATTGAACATTGTAATAAATGGGCAATTCATCGGCATTGTCAATAAAGGGTCGACCCAGCTAGAGCCGCCGATTATAGGGCAGGACTAGGAATGACTGGCTGTCGTCTTTATTCCCAGTAGGATATGTAGGCTGCTGAATTTTCATTTCGGAGATCACAAGAAGCAATTATCATCCTTGTGTTGAAGATCATCGATGAAGTCAAGTGATTGACAGCGAGCTACCTAATCAACTGGTTGTAACGTTCATGCAAAACCTAAAATATCACAAGAGGAATAGTCCAGAGCCACGTATAAGTCTATTGTAGCATTTATGGCTAAGGAACCAGCAATTTACCTGTCTGTCTTATCTTAGATACCTACAGAAAGCCATTCTCATCTCCGAGGCTGCAGACACAATGAGCATTTCCACCGTCTCCGTAATTATGGACCTGAGCCGTGATGTGTGCTCAGTTCATTAAATGACAGGAACATTTCAGCATGCGGTACACCATAAAAGCCGGCTCAGTCTCCCACCCTCTCCATCGCTCCCCTTCTCCTTTGCTTCTCACTAACCCCACCCTGCCATGGTCTTTCCTCCCTATTCTACAAGTGATACACGTTGTCAGCCACACCTTTAACCCCTCCGAGGCCACCGTTGATGGATGAAAACCATGGAAAATGTTGGGATTAACCCTGTGGAGCAGTCGGAGAATTTAATCCCACACGTATATGTGATCGGCCATGCATTAAGTATTGGCAGTAATGTATAGTCTGCACCTGTCAATCAAGACCATTTGTAAGAATGTATCTCACATTGCTACATTGTATCAGTAGATGCAACCCTTACATATAAAATCTAGCATCATAATTCTGCTGATTGGGGGCTACATCTCGGTGACCCTCTGCCTGGATTGTAAGAAGGCTTCATTTTAGGGGTGTAGCCTAAGTCACGGAGACGCCCCACTTGTTACACATCTTACAAAGCATTCAAATCATTGGAAACATATAAAAAATTAGGCGAATTTCAGACATTTTTGGATTTTTGCTTCTATAAGGTCACCTGTATATACCGTACATATATCTCACCCACCCCGGCTGTTAACAGGTCCCCAGGAATGTGCTAGGGGCGGGGTCCTCCACATCTCCAGCTCCGGGAAAACCGGTAAAATCCTCTCTTCTTCCAGATAATTCCCCACAAATAATTGTGTAAGCATCAACCTCATTGCTCACGGTCATAAAACAACAGGTTTAATCCTCTGCCCCCAATACCCTGCCACCATGGGTCCTCCGTCAGGGCTGAGGAGACACAAGGCAACGTTACAATGGAGACCTGGCTGCCCCAGGTGTGGATGGATGTTCTACCTATGGAAGACCCGTCATGGCCAACCACCCATGGGAACACGAGGTTTACACATGGGGGGTCTTTACGCCTCCGCCACCTCCGCCGCCCCTTCGTCTCGTCTCCATGCATGGATTTGGGGGGGAATTACCTGTTTTGTTCTTCTCATACAGCACAGCATGGTGGGATGTGTTGGTCTACTTTCGTCTTTCGTTCCTGTCTCCTTCTTTTCTTCCTCTCTCGCTCTTTTCCTTCGCTCGCCCCCTGTCACACACACATAGACAGGCGCACACTCTCAGCAGCACACATCCAGTAGGGGGGCTCACAGAGACTGGAGGGTCTGCTCCCCTGCTCTCATCACAGGCTCTCTGGCAGGATCTTCAGCAGACTTGGGCACTGGCTCTCAATGACTGCTCGCCTCCTCCGTCTTTCCTTTTCCCACCCCTCCTCATCCTTGTCAGCCGCCTCCTCCCAATCCCCCATCATGAATATTTAAACACCTCCAATCTGTGCCCAATTACCCACGAGGGTCCCGCACACGCAGGAGAAGCAGAGGGGGCAGGAGAAGCAGAGGGGCAGGAGAAGCAGAGGGGGCAGGAGAAGCAGAGGGGCAGGAGAAGCAGAGGGGCAGGAGAAGCAGAGGGGCAGGAGATGCAGAGGGGGCAGGAGAAGCAGAGGGGCAGGAGATGCAGAGGGGCAGGAGAAGCAGAGGGGCAGGAGATGCAGAGGGGCAGGAGAAGCAGAGGGGCAGGAGATGCAGAGGGGCAGGAGAAGCAGAGGGGCAGGAGAAGCAGAGGGGGCAGGAGAAGCAGAGGGGGCACTAGCTGCTGCCTCCATCCCTGCATGTCCTGTAGGGTCCCCTCTGGCCGGGGGAGAGGAGCAGGGTGTATATACAGGGTGTTCTGCACAGACCCCAGAGCTCGGCTGCCATTGTTCAGGTGATGAGGACCAGCGGTGAGATCATCCATGGTGACATCAGAGGCAAAGATGGATCTGGACCTCACCCCAAAGGATGGAAGTCATGTGGGCAGTGTCCTCACACCATAGTCAACTGGTTGTGTCATGTCAGGCAGAGAGATCACAGAGAGAAGAGAGATAGAGATAGATAGATAGATAGATAGATAGATAGATAGATAGATAGTAGATAGATGATAAATAGATAGATAGATGATAGAAAGATAGATAATAGATATATAGATAGATAATAGATAGATAGATAATAGATAGATAGATAGATAGATAGATAGATAGATAGATAATAGATAGATAGATAATAGATGATAGAAAGATAGATAATAGATAATAATAGATAGATAGATAGATAGATAATAAATAGAAAGATAATAGATAATAGATAGATAATAGATATATAGATAGATAATAGATAGATAATATATAATAGATAGATAATAGATAATAGATAGATAATAGAAAGATAATAGCTTGGTAGATGATAGATACATAATAGATAGATAGATAGATAGATAGATAGATAGATAGATAGATAGATAGATAGATAATAGATAGATTATATATAGATAGATAATAGATAGATAGAAGATAGATAATAGATAGAGAGATGATAGATAGATAGATAGATAGATAGATAGATAGATAATAGATGATGGAAAGATAGATAATAGATAATAATAGATAGATAATAGATAGATAATAGATAGATAATAAATAGAAAGATAATAGATAGATAGATAGATAGATAGATAGATAGATAGATAGATAGATAGATAGATAGATAATAGAGATAGATGAATAGATAGATAATAGATATATAGATAGATAATAGATAGATAATATATAATAGATAGATAATAGATAGATAATAGAAAGATAATAGCTGGATAGATGATAGATAGATAATAGATAGATAGATAGATAGATAGATAGATAGATAATAGATAGATAGATTATAGATAGATGATATATAGATAGATAATAGATAGAAGATAGATAATAGATAGAGAGATGATAGATAGATACATAGATAGATAATAGGTAATAGACAGATAGATGATAGACAATAGATAGATAATAGACAGATAATAGATAAATAGTTAATAGATGATAGATAATATATAATAGATAGATAGACAATAGATAGATAATAGATAGTTAGATGATAGATAGATAGATAGATAGATAATAGATAGATAATAGATAAATAAATAGATGATAGATGGATAATAGATAGATAATAGATAAATACATAATAGATAAATAAATAGATGATAGATTGATAACACAGGTCAACAAAAAAAAAATTTTTTTCTGGTGTCCAAAATATTTTAATGAATTTAGGGTATTTTTGGGGTGCTGATTCTGAATATGCTATCAGTTTTGCCAGATTGGCTCAAGTTTTTGAGATTTTTGGTATCTTATTTATAGCACTTGTTGGTAAATGCGACGCATCATCTCATTAATTTCTTTGGATTAGTACTTGAACTGAGCAGTTCTCAATATAGTTTTGTGTTAATTAGTGTTCTAAAAGTTTGTTCATAGCTTGATTTTTGCACTAACTTTATGTTGTTGTCTGTTTTCCAGTGAAAAGCATGAACTCATCAAGAAGAAGTTGTCTTAACGATCCAGACTCATTCTGTTACATTTGTGGTGAATACACACTGCCAAAACATAGAAGAAACATAACAGACTTCGTAAAAAAAGTGTATTTTGCCTATTTTGGGGTTATGCTTGGGGACCAAGACAAGTTTTGGGCACCACACATAGTGTGCAAAGCATATATCGAATTATTACGAAAATGGAGCAAAGGACAAAGAAAAAGCTTCAAATTTGGTGTTCCAATGGTGTGGAGAGAGCCAAAAAATCATCATGATGACTGTTATTTCTGTGCAGTGCAAGTGCAAGGATTCAATAAGCATAAGAAACGAAAATGGGAGTAACATGGAATCTGCAAGAAGGCCTGTCCCTCATTGTGAAGATGTGCCTGTACCTGTGTTTACCATAAATAACAGTCATCATGATGATTTTTTGGCTCTCTCCACACCATTGGAACACCAAATTTGAAGCTTTTTCTTTGTCCTTTGCTCCATTTTCGTAATAATTCGATACATGCTTTGCACACTATGTGTGGTGCCCAAAACTTGTCTTGGTCCCCAAGCATAACCCCAAAATAGGCAAAATACACTTTTTTTACGAAGTCTGTTATGTTTCTTCTATGTTTTGGCAGTGTGTATTCACCACAAATGTAACAGAATGAGTCTGGATCGTTAAGACAACTTCTTCTTGATGAGTTCATGCTTTTCACTGGAAAACAGACAACAACATAAAGTTAGTGCAAAAATCAAGCTATGAACAAACTTTTAGAACACTAATTAACACAAAACTATATTGAGAACTGCTCAGTTCAAGTACTAATCCAAAGAAATTAATGAGATGATGCGTCGCATTTACCAACAAGTGCTATAAATAAGATACCAAAAATCTCAAAAACTTGAGCCAATCTGGCAAAACTGATGACATATTCAGAATCAGCACCCCAAAAATACCCTAAATTCGATGAAATATCTTTGGCACCAAAAATGCTGTTGACCAGTGTAATAGATAGATAGATAGATAGATAGCTTGAGAAAGACTGTTCACAGCCGAAACGTTGCCACACCATATGGACTAATAAAGGCCCTTTTTATCATACAAATCATTGGAGTGCTGCCTGCTTTTCTTTTTTGCATATATCTGTATGACAACAGGATCGTTGTTTGGGATGCCTTGCACTCTGTTTTTGCATATTTGGAGATGTTCTGATATTTTTTTTATCATAGAAATAGATTAGATAGCTAGATGATAAATAATATATAGATAGAATCCTAGAATGTTAGAATTGGAAGTGACCTCCAGGGTCCTTGTGTCCAACCTCCTGCTCAATGCAGATGTTTGTCCAGCCTCTAATTGAAGACTTCCATTGAAGGAGAACTCACCACCTCTCGTGGCCGCTTGTTCCACTCATTGATCTCCCTCACTGTCAACAAGTTTCTTCTAATATCTAATCTGTATCTTCTCCCTTTCAGTTTCCTCCCATTGCTTCCATGTGCAAATGAGAATAATGATGATCCCTCTACACTGTGACAGCCCTTCAGATATTTGTAGACAGCTATTAAGTCTCCTCTCAGTCTTCTTTTTTGCAGGCTAAACATTCCCAGATCCTTTCATCGTTCCTCATAGGACATACTCTGCAGTTCACTCACCATCCTGGTAACTCTTCTCTGAACTTGCTCCAGTTTTTCAATGTCTTTTTAAAAATGTGGTGCCCAGAACTGGACACAGTATTCTAGATGAGATCTGACCAAGGAGAAGTAGAGGGGGATAATGACTTCACGTGGTCAAGACTCTATGCTACTCTTAATACATCCTAGAACTGTGTTTTCCTTTTCTGCTGCTGCATCACACTGTTGACTCCTGTGCAGTTTGTGATCTATTAGTTTACCCAAGTCTTTTTCACACGTGCTATTGCTGAGTTCTATAGCTCCCATTTTATAGCTGTAATTTTCATTTTTCTTGCTCAGATGTAGAATTTCACATTTCTCCCTGTTAAATACTATTCCATCAGTTCCTGCCCATTGTTTAAGCTTATCCAGATCCTTCTGAATCCTTTCTATGTTTTCTCTAGTGTTAGATAATTCTCCTAGCTTTGCATCGTCTGCAAATTTGAAATTTACCGTCAGCCCCCTTATCTAGATCATTTATAAAAATGTTGAACAACAATGGTGCCTTGTGGTACCCCACTTGAACCACTCTTCCAATTGGATGTGCAACCATGTATTGAGTATGATCACTGAGCCAGTTATGAATCTCCCTAACTGTTGCCTTGTCAATCACATTCTTGGCCATTTTCTCAATAAGGTTAGTATGAGATACTTTATCAAATACTTCGCTGAAGTCGGCATATACTATATCTACCGCATTTCCCTGATCCACCCAGTCAGTGATTCCATCTTAGAAGGAAATTAGATTGGTCTGGCATGGCTTGTTTGCTCTGGTTAATTGCTGTATTCTTATCCAAGTACTTACGTACATGATGTTTAATAATTTGTTCACAGATCTTTCCTGGTATAGAAGTAAGGCTCACTGGCCTATAATTTCCTGGCTCCGTCTTCTTCCCTTTTTTGAAAATAGGGACAACATTTGCCCTTTTCCAATTTTCTGGAACTTCTCCGGTTCTCCAGGATTTTTCAAAGAATCTGGCTCGTGGTTCTGCAATTTCCTTGTGCTCTTTCAGTACAGTAATTCATCTGGACAAGGAGATGTAAATTCATGTAAAATAGCTAACTGTTCGCTCACCATCTCTCTGTTTATTGATAGTGTGGATTCTTTTATTTCTTTGATGGCACTGTGAAGATCGGTTGATATTACAATTGCTTTCTTAGAGAACACAGATGCAAAATAGGAATTTAAAAGTTCAGCCTTCTCAATATTATTTTTGACCACTTCACCCTTTTCATCCTATAGCATCTTTGACTTTTCTTTTGCTTTTGACATGCCCCCAAAATCCTTTTTTACTGCTTGTTGTCTCCCTTGCAAGTCTCATTTCACTACTGGCTTTAGCAAGACTTGCCTTGCATTCCCAGCAGACACGATTATATTCTTCTTTAGATATGCCCTTGTGAAGACACAACATTATATCTTAATTAACCAGACGTCTCTATTCTCAGCAAGCCAGGAAGAAGAGACTGTTATTTATATGTTAATCTTTGAATTTATGTTTCTTTCTGGTTGGTCAAGAAAACAGACTTTTGTTCCTGTAAGCCCATAATATTGACTTGTAAGTTGACAATTTGTTGTAACATATTGTGCTCTTATCCTGGATGACTAGTGATACAGGGTCAAGGAACAATGATGTTTGCTGATACCCATTGTCCAGGCCAGCTAGTTTGTTGACTTGAAAAATAGAGGAAAAACTATGCAAATAAATTACATAATTAAACAATGCATCCCGTCAACTAGCCTTGTACCTCAATGGACTGTCAGCTTCCTAAGCTCAGTGGCGTATCTAGGGGGGGGCAGCCGGGGCATTTGCCCCGGGCGCAGCCGGCAGGGGGGCGCAGTCGGGCCGCCTAAAGCGGCGGTCCGCAGTGTCTCCCCCGGCGGCTGCATTCTGCCGCCCCCCTGCACTGGGAGTCAGCTGTTCTCTGTGCCGACTGTCAAGCTGACAGCCGGCACAGAGAAGCTGCGGCGCGCCGGCTCCCAGTGTTCAATTGTACTTGTATCTGTGATGCGAGTATCATTGAAGCTCCGACTGCCGGGTCAGAGCGATGCCAGCAGCGTGATCAGGTCATGTGATCACGCTGCTGACGTCACTCACCTGCGCGGCAGAGCAGGAGCTGCAGATCGACCAGGAGACACAGAGCGGTGGTAAGTGCTCCAGTGGAGCTGAAGACACCGAAGGTGCAGGGGGGGATTTACTGTGAGTGGGGATGGGAGCATATAATATTGTGGGGGGGATTTACTGTGAGTGGGAATGGGGGCATATATTGTGGGGGGGATTTACTGTGAGTGGGGATGGGGGGCATATATTGTGGGGGGGATTTACTATGAGTGGGGATGGGGGCATATATTGTGGGGGGATTTACTGTGAGTGGGGATGGGGGCATATATTGTGGGGGGTAATACTGTGAGTGGGGGTGGGGGCATATATTGGGGGGATTTACTGTGAGTGGGGATGGGGGGCATATATTGTGGGGGGGATTTACTGTGAGTGGGGATGGGGGCATATATTGTGGGGGGGGATTTACTGTGAGTGGGAATGGGGGGCATATATTGTGGGGGGATTTAATGTGAGTGGGGATGGGGGGCATATATTGTGGGGGGGATTTAATGTGAGTGGGGATGGGGGGGATATATTGTGGGGGATTTAATGTGAGTGGGGATGGGGGATATATTGTGGGGGGATATAATGTGAGTGGGGGTGGGGGGGATTTAATGTGATTGGGGATGGTGGAATATATTATTGGATGGGGATATTTAATATGAGTGGAGATGGAGGGATTTATTGTGGGGGGGAGATTTAATATGAGTGGGGATGGGGGGATTTATTGTGGGGAAGGGATTTAATGTGAGTGGAGATGTGGGATTGAATGTGTGTGGGGGGAGATTTGTCATGGGGATGGGGGGGATTTAATGTGTGGGGGAGATCTAAGGACACAAAATGAAGAGCAAAGCGGGAGATGGGGGGCATGTATGAGGAAACAGTATGGGGGATGGGTGCAGACACAGTATGAGTAGCGATGTGAAAAACGTATGTGGACAGAGTTCGGGGAGTGAGGGTGTTGGGATGTGTGCATGCGTAGCATGGGGGGACAGTGTAAGGGCACAGCCAGGAGGGGACAGTATACAAAGGAGGGGGAGTGTGATGAGAGGGTACAGTATAAATACTGGGCCCTATAGGGACACAGTGTGAGAGGTCAGTGTGAAGAGGGGTCCGGTATAGAAAGGGGAGGTCAGTGTAAAGAGCGTGCACCATAAGAGGGACAGTGTGGGGGTCATATTTTGTGCAGACAATATAGTGAGGGGCAATTTTTTTTATTCAGGAGCATTATAATGACACTTGTATCTTTAAGGGCGTCATGTGGAGATTTTCTGCAAAAGAGCGGAGAAGATGGAAGTCTGCAGAGACGGCCGTGGATGAGAAAACTCATCATGGGGTCTGGACAAGATGAAGAAAAGGAGAACGACTCCAGAGACGACGTCATCTATAAGGTACCTGGATGTAAATGTTATTTGTGATACTGACTAACTCTCATGTTTTTATTTATGTTAGGAGCATTAAAGGGGATGTCCAGGTTTGCGCCAAACTGAATTCTTGCCCTGGGTGCCAGAAACCCTAGATACGCCTCTGCCTAAGCTTGTCATTACCTCCTCTCTGTGTGTGCCATATGGGAGGGTAGTCGGTCTCGGAAGCGGAAGCCATTTTGGGACCCTCCTGTCAACTAGCCTTGTACCTTAATGGACTGTCATCTTCCTAAGCTTGTTGCTACCTCCTCTCTGTGTGTGCCACAGGTGGGATTGTCGGCCCTGGAAGCTCTGAAGTCACAGCTGTGTGGGTGGGGGCCAGGGAGGTAATCATAGCCGAGAGCAATCCCTGGATCACACCCTGACCTCCTCTCTCTATATAGTAATGACTCTTCCTCTGCATACCTGGGTACTGCATCATCTGTGCCTGGGTAGTATTGGGCTCCTTGCAAGTGGTTTCACAATAACTGAGACACAGTCCAGTTTAACTTCAACATCAACAGCTTAGCACGGCAAGGGCATTTCTAGTATCAACTACAGGCTTCACAACATGTGATGTTCTTTCTGTCCCTATCCTTTTCTCCCTCTCACTAAGCTCATTCCTGGGAAGGACTGTACCTTTCGGTCCCTCAGCGTCCTCTCTGTCCAGATTCCTTGCCTCGCGTGGTGGTGTCCTCAGCCGCTTCGTCCCGGATCTAAAGACCGATGCCCATGCAAAAATCTGCCACATAATGAGCGGCTTACCAATTCTGCTTTTCCTCCTTCTTAGCAAATACAGTCCCAGTAATACTGCATCCGCTAGCCCTGCTGCTGTTGTACCTTCAGATGAGAACCGGCCTCGGGATGCTATTGGCTGGGTCTCACTCTCCTTGAACGTTGCGTGGCATGATGTTGCCCTGCCCTGCTGCTAGCCAGCCCATGAGCTACACGGGCGCCCGGCCTCGACTAACTACACCAGGAAGCCCTCTCTATCTTAGCCCACCATACCCCTCCTATGTTAACTATCTACACCCTGTTCCCTTATGACTGAGTGTTGAACTATAATCTCTGTGCCCCATCTAGTGGCCAATCTGTAGTAATACTCCCCTTTAACATTATACCCCATCTAGTGGCTGACCCGGGGTAACTCACTTTCCCTAAATACATATGTACACTTGGCATCAATATAAAGATACCGCATATATACATCGGGACAAAACATTAAACGGGTTAGAGGCAAATATCAACATTACAACCCCTTACATTCCTCCTTTCTTAATCCTTAATTCTTCTTTCTCATCCCTGACCAATGTAACATATTATTATATACTATTTTTTAAGAAACATTAAATACTCTACACAGGGAGGAAATAGGAGTAGAGTAATTTTGCACTCAACATGAGTCAAGTCTGTCCATTATGAATAATGTTCTGATCACCAAGAATATGGTTACTTTTATAAGGGGGTTCTTCTCCCCCTTTCTTTAAACTTGGCACTACCTGATGCCACAGTGCCAGGATAGCCCCTGGTAGCAATCCCAAAATGGTATCCTGATTTCCAGCAGAAAGGGCACAACAGGTGCAACAAAACAAAAAGAGTCCATAAGCTCCAAATATAAAATACCCAGTTCGCAGTGTTCCAGGTCAAAACAAACATACAAGAAAACAAAGGAAATCCTCGTCCTCGTCAATGAAAAGTTTTGGCCACGTAATGCTCCCCTTTTATTGAGGAGAAAAATCAGGGTTTCTTCTTTACCCCGTGGGACACAGAACAGTCCTTCCATAATTTCTCTACGTGCAACAGCACAACAAAACATAAAGTAAACTTTATCTTCAGTGGCACGCATCCCGTGCCGCTCCAGTGGTGGTGGCACCCCATACCCGGTTTCGTGATGGGGGTGACCCTGCAGCTGCAGGGGTCACAGGCCGCCATGATGAAGTAGCTGCGTTGGGGGCTTGTGAGGTAGAAGCTACGTGGCGGACCGGTCACGCCGAACTCGGACCCATACACAGTTCCATCTCCTCTGGCGTGCACAAGGTAACAGCCACCGCAAAGTAGCCCCAAGGGCAGTTCTCTTTGAAGAAGGAGACCCAGTCCCCTTCCTCCTGGGGCCTCCCGAACTTTACAGAGGTGGCATTGACATACAACTTCTCCTTAGTTCCGAACTCTCGAATGAATTCATAGCCACGGCCTACCTCCACATGGACCAGCTGGCCATAGGTGTGACGACCAGCCATAGCGCCACTTCCTGGCCGACGCAACTCTGCCCAGACCTCCCTTTCCCTTTGTTTTTTCCCATCACCAGAGCTGTCTGCTCTGGTGATGGGAATGGGCCCTCATTGGCGGGAGTGGAGCGAAAGGCCCCCTGCGATGTTCCGACGTTCATGGTGGATCTTCCCTCTAGCACATGGCGAGTAGTAGTAGGTACTGGAGCCCCGTCTCCTCATATAGAGGCGTACGCACCACCTCCGACCGTTGACTCCTGATCGTGCCCGCCTCGCGGCTGCCATATCTCTCCGCGGAGATTGCGTGGACGTGTCTCACAAGAAAAAGATCCGGTTCAGGCCTAGCTTCTGGTACGAGCTCCTCCTGCTCTTGGTTCCCGCTGCCAAGGTTCTTGCTCCCGATGACATGAAGACTCCGGTTTCACAGTGGAAGGGGAAGATGATAGTCCTGACAAAGGCCTCTGCACAGAATCCTGGGATCTCCTTTGACGTGGTTCCAGATCCACTCAGCCTTGTCGCTTAGTGTCTTCTGGATGTCGGCCCATCTCCAGCAGTTGTCGGGATCCCCCGTCTTCGGGTAAGGATGCTATTTCCCACGCCTTGCCACCTCGTTGCACAGGTCAGGTCCTCTCCCTCTCCTGCCGACAGCTACATACTATGCGGCACACTCCTCCTCAGCGCAGCGTATAGGAACGATGCATCACCATCAGTGCCGGGTCACATAATGGAACCGTGCAGCCACACCCATGATTGTCTTCTGGGCCCCACCCGTTCCAGGGTGGGGTCACTTCCAGCCGCTCCACCCATTCTCTCTCAGGCTGTCTTAGGAAGTGCGGCGCCAGGTGTGTACTGCGCATCCTCCGGAGGCGCCCTTCGTGCCATCTCTGTCACGCCCACAATGGGTGCAACCACAGCAATGTTCTCTCTTCTTGGCACCATCCTTCTCCACCTTCGTGGCCGCCATCTTGGAGTCAGTCCCATGCCAGTTGTTAGTCTTATCCAGGTTATCTGTCACCTCCAGGGCTTCTGTTCCTCCTGGAATCTCAATGTTAGTAATGTCCGTTTTGTCCACATCCGCTGCTCTCACCACAGCATTCTCTTCTCCTATTGCAGTCTCCCTGCAGCACGAAGCAGTGGCATCCTGCCGACTATGCCAAGTGTGGGTTGGGGCCAGGGAGGTAGTCATAGCCGAGAGCAATCCCTGGATCACACCCTGACCCCCTCTCTCTATATAGTAATGACTCTTCCTCTGCCTACCTGGGGACTGCATCTCTGCGCCATAAGGGTCCCTCCTGGGTAGTATTGGGCTCCTTGCAAGCGGTTTCACAATAAATAAGACACAGTGTGGTTTATCATCAACATCTACAGCTTTACTCAGCACATCAAAGGCATTTCCAGTATCATCAACAGGCTTCACAACAGGTGCTGTTCTTTTTGTCCCTTTCCTTTTCTCCCTCTCACTAAGCTCATTCCCGGGACGGACCATACCTTTTGGTCTCTCAGCGTCTTCTCTGTCCAGATTCCTTGCCTCGCGTGGTGGTGTCCTCAGCCGCTTCGCCCTGGATCTAAAGACCACCGCCCACGCAAAAATCTGCCACATGATGAGCGACCTGCCCATTCTGCTTAGCCTCTTTCTTAGCAAATACAGTCCCAGTAATACTGCAGCCCTGCTGCTGTTGTTCCTTCAGATGAGAACCGGCCCCAGGATGCTATAGGCTGGGTCTCACTTGCCTTGAACGTTGCATGGCATGTCGGTTGTCGGTGTCACCCTGGGCTGGGCTAGTGAGCTACACGGGTGCCCGGCCCCGAATAACTACACTAGGAAGCCCTCTCTATCTTAACCCACCATGCCCCTCCTATGTTAACTATCTACACTCTGTTCCCTTATGACTATGTGTTGAACCACGACCACCTGAGCTGCCGCCTCACCACCACCAGTGCTGCAGCACACCAACCTCCTGTCTCTTCCCCACTATCCTGAAGAATGTAAGTCCGCAAGGACAGGGTCCTCTCCCCTCTACCAGTCTGTCATCGTTAATTTGTGTACTGTAAATGATATCTATAACTCTGTATGTAACCCCTTCTCATGTACAGCACCATGGAATTAATGGTGCTATATAAATAAATAATAATAATAAAATAATAACTATAATCTCTGTGCCCCCATCTAGTGGGTGCCCCCATCTAGTGGCAAATCTGTAGCAAAACTCCCCTTTAACATTATACGCCCACCGAGTGGCCGACCCGGGGTAACTCACTTTCCCTAAATACATATGTACACTTAGCAACAAAGTCTATGCATCAATATAAGGATACCGCATATATACATCGGGACAAAACATTAAATGGGATAGAGGCAGATATCAACATTACAACCCCTTACAGCTGCTCTTATCCTGTTGAGTCAGCTGAAAGGTGAGATTCTGTAATTTTGCACAATCTTGGGTATTTTCTGGGACTGTTTTATGTGTTATTTGCCTGTTTTGTGGTTCAATAAAGTATTGCCACACTGTTTTACCCTCACCCTGTGTTGTCTGAGTAGTGTTACGCCCATGTTAAAAGGAAAGCGGGAGTTCGGTGGGATGATCACTGGACAATGTGGTTTCGACTAGCGGACCAGGGTGCCCGCTGACCCTCCTTCCCCATGTCTCCACAGCCCCCCTCTTTCCATTTAACATACATTATTTTTTTCCTTTTTAACAAGTGAGTAAGGTCTGTGTTCATCTGTCCTGGTCTCTATAAATGCTTCCCATTCTTCCTTCTTTTCGGGATTCTTACCGATTGTGGATTGTTGTCCGATTGTGTGTTATCTGAGTTACTCTTTGCAATAGACGGATGGTGAGTGTGGTCTTTCTGTTCCAGTACGTTTATGGAAGCAGAAATGATCTTTAAGTCCCTATTTGATTCTCAGTGACATTCCCATTGAAGGACACATCATTATATCAGGGCCCCAGAGACAATGGGTTATCTCTCTTATTGTATTGAGTCTTGATTGACAGCCGACAGTCATATTAAGACATTTACACTTGATAATGCCAAGAGCACTTGATATCCATGGGGTGAATGATGGAAGAGAAGAATCCTCTAGGACGAGTGATTAGAAATGCAGAACCAGGACCTTATATTCTGCATATGGGCTTGTAGTGTGATATAGGGTCAGGCTTTGTAAATTACTCCCAGTTACTTTATGGGCGTTCATAGAAAATGATGACTGGGAAAGCAAGGATGAATGCAAGATCGAGCTCTTCAGGTTTCCAGTGGGAGATGGATGTATGAAGCCTTCAAGAAGCCTGTGATGATGAGAAATGTGTGATGACGATTGTAAGACATCAACTGTAAGATAACCACTGATGAGCAAGTATGCTCGTTACTCGAGTTTCTCTGAGCATGCTCGAGTGGTCTCTGAGTATTTCGGCGTGCTCGGAGATTTAGTTTATGTCGACGCAGCTGCATGATTTGCAGCTGCTAGACAACTTGAAAACATGTGGGGATTGCCTGTTTGTTATTATGGAGTGCTGAGAGTGCACAGCGAGGCGCATATAGGACACTGCTGGCCAATCATTGAATCCTGATCTATCTCCAGTTGTCTTGACTAGATCTTGTCACTGAAACTTGATAGGCACGGACGAGAAAATGAGGCTGACGACCGGCGCGACTCTTATCACTTTAATCCAAATCAAGCGCAAGTCATGACTTCAACCATGCTTCAATGTCCTGTGACGATGAAGCAGCAGGTATGGAATCACTAGAAGCTATAGTTGCAAACATGCACACCATCGGCCCAAGACATTAATTCGCTCCCCAATGGACCAAAGCAGCAGTGGAGTTTGGCAACCCCCTGGGTGTCTGAGCAGCCGTCTTTAGGATCAGTCTGCTCTCCTACATTGAGGAAGGAGCTAGAAAAGGTGCCTCAAACATAGTCAGCTTCACCTTGACCTGGCAGCATACCACAGATGGCGGGTATCCCTCATAGTGGTCCACACAAAAGGAAGAAAATGATGGTACTCAACCTTGGAATGTGAGAACTCTGATAGACAATATCAAGGCAGACAGACCAGAGAGAAGAACGGCACTGGCTGCTAAGGAGCAAGTTCACTACAACGTGGACATGGCAGCTCTCAGCGATACCCACTTAGCAGATAAAGGCCAACAGACAGAGTGTAGTGGTGGATACACGCCTTTCTGGAGTGATCGAGGCAGTGCTTAACATCGAGAGGCAGATGTGGGATTTGCTATCAAATCTCACCTTGTTCGTAAACTTGCCTATCTTCTGGAGGGTATCAATGACTGCCTGATGACACTTCAGCTCCCACTTACAAACAAGAAGCATACTACGCTGATTAGTGCCTATGCTCCCACCATGACCAATCCAAATGATATTAGAGATAAGTTCTATGATGAACATCACACACTTATCTCAGTAATACCATAGTCAGACAAGCTTATTATATTCGGAGACTTTAATGAGTGGGAACAGAGTATCAAAACTGGGAAGGAGTCATTGTGAGATGCGGCAATGGCAAGTGTAACAGTAATGACCTTCTGCATCTCGAGGTGTGTGCCACATATGACATTGTCATCACCAACACTCTGTTCCATCTACCCTCTCGCAAGAAGACATCGTGGATGCACCCACGCTGGAGTCACTGGTGTCTCAGTGACGATGGCATTGACAGGAAGAAGGAAGGGCCGGACTTTAGAGTAACAAGAGCCACGTGTGGTGCCGACTGCTGGACCGACCACCGCCTCATTGTGTCTATGTTCGGGCTTCGTATACTGCCGTTGGGGAGACCTCAAGGACAGAAGACTACAAAGAGGCTGAATATCTCCAAGCTGCAAAGTAGAAGAGTTGAAGGAGAATTTGTCAATGACCTTGATGGCAGACTGTCAAACACATCGCAGGCAGATGAGAACGGCGTTGAAGAACAGTGGACTATTATTAAAGATTGCTATTTACAATACTGCCCAGGAGCGTCTTGAACCAGCTGCAGAAGCAACCAAGATTGGTGTGATGAAAACGCCAAAGAAATAATTCACTGCTAGAAGAGAAATATCAGCAGTACAAAGCACATCAAAATGAAGCCACATCGTTAGCCAAGAAGGATGCCTTTATCAACACAAAAAGAAAAGTACAGATAAAGCCACGCAAGATGCAGGACAGCTGGTTTAGCAAGAAGGCTCTCAAAATACTGGGCTATGCAGACAGCCATGACCTGAAGCACTTCTATGATGCGCTAAAGGCTGTATATGGACCCCAATCATCCAACTCCTCATCTTTCCTCTACGTGGACAGAATAAGCTGCAGACAGAACAGATTCTGGAATGGTGGGCTGAGCCTTCAACAGTGTCCTTAATCGCACTGCCATTGCCAACGACGAGTCCATTGCTTGCCTGCCCCATGTATAAATCAACAAGGACCTCGATGTTCTTCCCAGTGAAGATGAAGTCAGGAAGGTGGTAAAACAACTCTCCTGTGGGAAAGCAGCCAGGAAACGATCCTATACTTGCCGAGTTATACAAACCAGGTAGCCCTATCATGATGCAAATCATGACTAAACTATTCCAGTCCATGTGGAAAAAGAAACAGGTTCTGCAACAGCTGAAAGATGCCAGCATAATCCACATCTACAAGAGAAAAGACAACTGCCAATCTTGAGGCAACCATTGAGGCATCTCCCTTCTGTCAACTGCAAGGAAGATTCTGGCTCGTCTCTTGCTCAAACGTCCCCTCCAGCACATTGAGCAAGGTCTACTACCCGAAAGCCAGTGCGGCATCCCTGTTGAACATGGGACAGCAGATATGATTTGCGCATCACTTCAACTCCAGGAAAAGTGCTAGGAGCAATACAGCCACCCTTTGTGACTTTTGTGGACTTGACCAAGACTTTTGACACAGGCAGCCAAGATGGGTTGTGGAAAATCATGGCAAAGTTTAGCTACCCGAGCAAGTTCATCACAATCTACCGGCAGCTCCATGATGGTATGATGGGGAAGGTCTTGAACCATGAAAACAAATCGGAGGCCTTCTCAGTTACAAATAGCGTAAACAAAGGCTGCGTACTCGCCCCAACCCTGTTCGGTATGCTATTTTTTGCCACGTTGAGAGTTGCCTTTAACAACTGCGAAGAAAGTATCCATGTTGGGTACAGGACTGACTGCAAGCTATTCAACACCAGGTGCCTGAAGGCCGATACAAAGGTGCATGAGACTGTTATCCATGACTTCTTGTTTGCTGATGCCCGCGCACTCAACGACAGCACTGAGCAGCAGATGTATCATGAAATGGACTGTTTTTCACAAGCTTGCGACAACTTCAGTCTTGTTATCAATAGCAAAAAGACCGAATTTATCTACCAACCTGCTCCAGGAAAGCCATATCAGCAGCCATGCATTAAGGTAAAGGAGCACAACCTCAAAGTAGATGACAACTTCACTTACCTGGGCAGCACACTCTCCCACATAGTGACCATAGATGCTGAGGTCAACAGCAGAATTGCTAAAGCCAGCACCACCTTCGGAAGACTTGCGTAAGAATATCTGGAAGGAAGGGGACTCAGCCTTACCACCAAGCTGAAGGTTTATTGTGCTGTGGTTCCTACCACACTTCTCTATGCCAGCTGGCATGCCAAACAGCTCAATCACTTTCACCTGAGCTGTCTCTGCAGACTTCTCCACATTAGGTGGCTAGACAGTGTCCTCGACACTGCAATCTTGGAACAAGCTGGGATCTTGAGCATTTACACTTTTCTGCTAAAACCCCAAGCCAGGTTGGCTGGATGTGTGGTCAGGATGCCAGACAGCCACCTGTCTAAACAACTGCTGTATGGAGAACTGTGTCCGTGAAAGAGAGCAGAAGAATTACTACAAAAGCTGGAGAAGCTAGCTTGGCAAGGCAGGATCAGCTTAAAAGCACACGCAGATGAAGATAGGAGAATCTTTGAGGCAAAACGAAAGCAAGCTGTGCGCAAGACACAAGCCGTATCTACTGTCCTGACCAAATCTAGTTACTTATGTCACCTATGTGGGCGATCCTTCTGGGCCAGGATTGGCCTCATCAGTCACCTCTGAAACCGCAGCCACTGATCCTCCTCTAAACCCTGAAGTCACGACCATCTTCGACTACGAAGGACGAACAACAATATGATAGGCCTCATCAAAAGGTTTTTACTATTTTCTAACATTCTTCCCCAGAGATTTACAAAAATCTTTTAATAAATTAAACGTACCTCCAAATGTGGTCGATATAGTTTACCTTGGCTAGAGCAAAGCATTTAATAAAATATCTCATACTATCCTTAATGAAAAAAATCACCAATTATGGCAATGACAAGGCTATAGTTATGTGGATTCATAACTGGTTCAGTGATCATACTCAATGGTTGCACATCCAGTTGGAAGAGTGTTTCCAGTGGGGTACCACAAGGCTCTGTCCTGGCCCCAGTGTTGTTCAACATTTTTATAAATGATCTAGATTAGAGAACTGAAGGTAAACTAATCAAATTTCCAGATGATGCAAAGCTGCAAAGGATACTTAACACTGGAGAAGACAGAGAAAGAATTCAGAAGGACCTAGATAAGCTTAAACAATGGGCAGCGACTAATAGATGGTATTTAACAAGGAAAAATTGAAGATTCTACATCTGGGCAAGAAAAACGAAAATTACATGTACAGAATGGGTGGAATAGAACTAAGCAACAGCACGTGTGAAAAAGAATTGGGTATACTAATAGATCACATACTGTACATGAGTCAACAGTGTGATGCAGCAACAAAAAAGGCAAACACAGTTCTAAGATGTTTTCAGAGAAGCAAAGAGTCTTGATCACGTGAAGTCATTATCCCCCTCTACTCCTCCTTGGTCAGGCCTCATCTGGAATACTGTGTACAGTTCTGGGCACTACACTTTAAAAAAGACATTGAAAAACTGGAGCAAGTTCAGAGAAGAGCTACCAGTATGGTGAGCGGATTGCAAGGTATGTACTGTACTACGAGGAACGGTTAAAGGATCTGGGAACGTTTAGCTTGCAAAAAAAGAAGGCTAAGGAGAGACCTAATAGCTGTCTACAAATATCTGAAGGGTTGTCGCGGTGTGGAGGGATCATGCTTATTCTCATTTGCACATGGAAACACGAGAAGCAATGGAATGAAGATGAAAGGGAGAAGATACAGATTAGATAAATATAAAAAAAAGTTGACAGTGAGGGTGATCAATGAGTGGAACAGGCTGCTACAAGAGATCTTGAGTTCTCCTTCAATGGAAGTCTTCAGACAGAAGCTGGAGAGACATCAGTCTGAGATGGTTTAGTGAATCTTACATTAAGCATGGGGTTGGACATAATAACCTTGGAGGTCCTTTCCAGATCTAACATTCTCTGACTCTATAATTCTATGAAATGGTATCAATGAAAAATAAAATGCCTCCTGCAAAAATATAAACCCCATATTCTAGCGTTAATCAAAATGATGTACACATCAGTAGACCATGGTCGTCAGAGTAGAGCCCTGTGAATTTCCACCTAATTGACGGCATTCAGATGACATTCAGAGGAAACTTCTGGCTTTCAAATCACTGAAGCTAATAGCCTCAGTGAAACATATCTCCCCTCCAGCATTTTGCCAGTTACTTCGTTACATATCCCCCTTCTCTGCCCAAAGTCGGGGGTTTTGGCACCTTCACTTACTAAGCAGGGAAGTCTTGATTGGGCATCTACGTTACCATGCAGCTTCTCTGGCCTATGCCCAACGTGGAAGCTGAAGTGCTGGAGCGCCAGAAACCACCTAGTCACCCAAGCATTCTTCCTGTTTCTTTTCCCTCATCCATCTCTGGGGCACATGGTCTGTCACTAACCTGAACTTCCGGCCTTACAGGTAGTACCTCAGCGTATCAATTGCCCATTTGATGGACAAGCACTCTTTCTCTACGATGGCATAGTTCTATTCACAGAAGGAGAGTTTCCTACTCAGGTGTAAGACTGGATGTTCATCCCCATCTACAAGATAACTCCCAACCCCACCTCGGAGGCGTCCATCTGGACCACAAACTCCTTTGTGAAGTCAGGTGTGACCAAAACCTGCTGGTTGCATAGGGTGAGCTTCAACTCCTGGAATGCCATCTCCACTTCAGAGTACCACTTGGCTATTGACGTTTTTGTGCCCTTATGAAGAGGTCAGTCAGAGGGGTGGCTATCACGGTGAAATTTGGGATAAATCGCCGACAATAGCCTACAATTCCCAGAAAGGCCCGATCTTGCTTCTTGGAGACCGGTTGCTGCTAATTTTGGGTTGCCTCCACTTTATTTACTTGCGGCTTTATTTCACCCATCCCAACGATATAGGTAAAGTATTTTGTCTCTTACTTACAAAACGGCAGACTTCTTTTGATTTATGGTAAACCTGCCTTCCTCACTGCATCTAGTACCGCCTGGACCTTCTGCAGGTGACTTCCCCAATCCAGGCAGAAGATCACGATGTTGTCCAGATAAGCGGCGGCATGCTTTTTGTGAGAAGCTAGGATCCGGTTCATGGCCCTTTGGGACTCCCTGCAGTCCGAACGGCATACTAGTGTACTGAAAGCACCCACAAGGTGTAGAGGCCGTCTTCTCCTTGTCACTTGGGGACAGGAGAATTTGCCAGTTTTGATAGGTCCAGGGTGGTGATATATCTGGCTGACCCTAGCTTCTCAATGAGCTCATCTACCAGGGGCATCAGATGAGTTGAACTTGGACACCTCATTTAGCTTCCTATAGTTGTTACAGAAACTCCACTCTCCATCCGGCTTCGGCACAAGAACCATGGGGCTGAACCAGTTGTTCTTTGACTCCTCGATGAATCCCAGGCTTAACGTTCTCCTCACGTCCTTGGAGATCACCTCGCAGCAGGCTTCGGAAATCTGGTATGCCTTTTGGTTCACCCTCACATGCAGTTCCATCAGGATGTCATGATTCACAACCTGCGTACAACCTGGCAATTCCGAAAACATGTCCCGGTTCCGCTGTAGAAGCTCTCGGGACTGTTGCTTCTGGGCCAGTGACAGTGTTTCTGCCACTCTGACATCCTCGACCCTAGCTTCAGGGTTGGCCCCCAGGCACGTAGCTTCCACCCGTTCCCTATCTTGCTCTGGTGTGAGCAGGTTAATGTGGTACACCTGGCACAGCTTTCTTCTCCCTGGTTGGTAGACCTTGCAGTTCACGTCACTCAACTTTTCAATTACCTCGTATGGCCCTTGCCACTTGGCCAGGAACTTACTTTCCACTGTGGGGATCAACACCAGCACCCAGTCTCCAGGGCTAAACTGTCATAGTCTCGATGCCCGATTGTAGAAACTTACCTGGGCTTCTTGTGCTTGAAGGAGGCTCTCCTTCACAATCAGCATCACCTTTGCTATACAGTCCTGCATTTGGACCACATGCTCGATGATGCTCTGATGGGGTGTAGCCTCTGCTTCCCATGTCTCCCCTGCAATATTAAGAAGTCCCCAAGGGTGCCATCCGTATAGCAACTCAAACAGTGAGAATCCCATACAAGCCTGATAGAGAATAACAGGTATGGCAGTAGGCAATCCCAGTCTTGGCCATCCCTCTCCACGATCTTGTTAAGCATAGACTTCTTGGTCTTGTTGAACCTCTCCACCAGGCCGTTTGTCTGTGGATGGTACACCGACGTCCGGAGTTGTATAATCTGAAAAGTCTTACTCAACTCCCTCATCATTTTGGACATAAACGTAATTCCTTGATCAGTCAGGGTCTCCTTTGGCAGGCCTGTCCAGGAGAAAATATGGACTAACTCTCAGTCTATGCTCCTAGCAGAGGAGTTCCTCAGGGGTACCGCCTTCTGGTACCGTGTTGCATAGTCCAATACAACTAGGATGTATTGGTGCCCCCTGGAGGAGTTAACTAGGAGCCCTACAAGGTCCATGGCAATCCGGTCAGAAAGGACCTCTATAATGTGCAAAGGCACTAGGGGACTTCGGAAATGGGATACGGGAGCAGTTAGCTGACAAGTATGGCAGGATCAGCAGCAGTTAACAATCTCTCTGTGACAACCAGGCCAGTACAACCTCTAAAGGACCCGTTCTTGAGTTTTGTCTACTTCCAGATGCCCATCCAAGACATGAGAATGGACCATGTCTAGTGCCTTACCCCTATAGGGACCTGGTACTATCAACTGGTTTACCACTTCCTCTCTCAGTTCAGTGACCTGATATAGCAGCTCCTCATTTAAAGGGAACCTATCACCCCGTTTTTTAAAGATTAGATAAAAATAGTGTGAAATAGGGGCAGAGCTGGGCTTTACATTAGTGCTTTTTTGGTGACTTTATTCCCCCGTTAGGCTGCCGAAATACCTTTGTGAAGTGGCCGTTTTGTCCTGTCACTCAAGTTGGTCAGGTCGGATGGGCGAGGTTAAATAGCGGTTACTCCCCCTGCTTCTCGGCGTGTCTTTCGTAAACGCGATCTGTGAATGGCACAGATCGCGCTTTTTCTTAGCAGTTGCGCAGTGAATTTGCCTCCGGCGCCTGCGCATTATGTTTTTCCCAACTGTGGGCATAGCATATTTTATATCATTGCGCATGCGCAGGTCGTAACTTTAGCCTTGGTGCCCCGGAAGTGATCATATGGGCATAGTGTTTATCTGGATGCCGGTAAAAAACGATAGATGAACGATAGGCAGGCGAGCGATTTTGGCACCAAACTTACGCTCGCAGTTCGGGCTGAGAAAAAATTACCGGCATCCAGATAAACACTATGCCCATATGATCACTTCCGGGGCACCAAGGCTAAAGTTACGACCCGCGCATGCGCAATGATATAAAATATGCTATGCCCACAGTTGGGAAAAACATAAGGCGCAGGCGCCGGAGGCAAATTCACTGCGCAACTGCTAAGAAAAAGCGCGATCTGTGTCATTCACAGATCGCGTTTACGAAAGACACGCCGAGAAGCAGGGGGAGTAACCGCTATTTAACCACGCCCATCCAACCTGACCAACTTGAGTGACAGGACAAAACGGACACTTCACACAGGTATTTCGGCAGCCTAACGGGGGAATAAAGGCAACAAAAAGGCACTAATGTAAAGCCCAGCTCTGCCCCTATTTCACACTATTTTTATCTAATCTTTAAAAAACGGGGTGATAGGTTCCCTTTAAAGCATTGTGGAAACTTGGTGTCAGCCCCCGGCTCTTGTACAACACCATTTATCACAGTCAAATGCCCGCTTTAAAGTAAGATCCTGCATTTGAGCAGTCCTAAAATTACTCCCTGGAAATCCCCAGTTCAAGAATCTCGGTCTCACTGGTCACTGTCTTGTTCTCGTCACTAGCCAGGACACAAAGGGAAATTCATCCACCTCCCACTGCAATGGGGTTTCATTGTGGTTGAACTGGCTCCTGTCTGAGTCACTTAATATCTCCACCTTCTGCCATAAGTCCCAGAACAGGCAAAAGTTCCGTCCTATTATCACTGGATGTAGCAAGTCCTTAACCACCTCTACCAGGGTCACCAAACTCTCTGAGTCCAAGAGTCCAAGAATCCTGACACCAGTACCCCATTTATTGTTACGGGATAGTAACAATATATACATTGTAACGATATAGTCTGATAGTCCACACTGCAGAAGGGGTAGGCATAATATGAACAGCGCCTCCCCATGCTGTATTCCATCTGTTTGTAGGGATTAGTACACCAGACAGCTACATGACCAGAACTGTGAGAACAAGTCTTTACCTGTGGTTTTTGGCAACCCCTCAGCGACCCCTGGGACCTCGGACTCCTCCTAGTGGTGGCTCTACTACCCCTCTTTTGGGATTCGGTCTCCCTCTGGGTACCTCCACTATAGGGATACAACACCAGGCTTCCTTAGGGACCTCTTGACCACCTGGTACCTTTCTACTAGGCCAAACAGGTCATCCGCGTTTCGGGGATTCCCCTGGGCAATACAGGTCTGCACCAGCCTGAGAAGAGAGTGGCTAAATCTGTCCATTACGACCCGCACTATTATCTGGGCCGGGGTGGAGGACTCCGGCTGCAACCACTTCAGTAACAGATGCAGCAAATTGAACATTTGGGAGCAAGGGAGTTTATCACTGCAGTATGACCAGTAGTGGACTCTTTGAGCTTGGACAGACATAGTCACCCCTGAATGTGCCAGTATCTCAGGTTTTAGTTTGTCATATTCCTGGGCATCTTGTAAGGCCAGGTCATAATAAGCCTTCTGGGGCTCGCCAGTTAGATAGGGGGCCAGCACCTCCGCCCACTGGTCTGTCAGTAGTTTTTCCCACTCTGATACCTGCTCAAAAACAGTCAAAAATGCTTCCACATCATCGCCCAGGGTCATCTTTTGCATCGCTTGTCTTACCGCTGTACGGACTTATGTGTCGTTCTCTGGACTTGGGAGAGGGGCTGACGGTCTCCCACGAACGGCCTCTGTGAGCAATTCAATCTGCTGCTGTCGGAACCTCTCTTGTTGCTGCTGCTGCCCATGTTGGAGATACTCCTGTTGCTGCTGTATCTGTTGCATAAGCAGATGACTTTTCTCCTGCTGGGCTTTCACAAGGTACTTAATCAGGTCCTACATGTTGTCTGACGTCGCTTCTCGGCCTATGACCATCTTCACCTAGGCCATGCGTTTTTTTTTCCACAGCCATCACACGTTTCCCTGGGGAAATTGCCCAACTGTGGTAGATCGGCTCACACGGCTGCACATGGAGGTAGACACAGTTACACTGTCTTTTTAAATCTTCCATATTATACATTTTGCGTAAACCAACACGAAGTGCACATAAACACGGCCCTTCGGGCAAAAACAGGAAGAACAAAACAAAATGGTATGCAGTCTCTGCATCTGTGGGGATCTACCCACTTAGGATAGTAATTACTCACTGGTTCAGCATTTCCTTCTCAGGACACAAAACACTGGAGTTCATCTCTCCAGCCCTAGTGAACACTGAATGCCTCTAGAGGCTAACTAACACACGAATCACGCCCTGGGGTGGAGATAAGGTGAAAAACCTCCCACCCACTCTATGGTTGTCCACAAAAACCCAGCCCTTAAAATAGCCCTTTAACCCCTCTCAGCACATAGTGTGCTGGAGGAAACTTCTGGGTTTCAAATCACTGAAGCTAATAGCCTCAGTGAAACATATCTCCCCTCCAGCAAATCACAATGTGTATATAGTGTATGTGTATGTACTGTATGTGTTGTGAGGCTGTGACCCCTGTTACAGCTACGGGGTGCTGTTTTGTTCTCACCAGGTTATGCATGCAGACGGATGAAGTCCATAGGTGTGCATGGGAGTCACGGATTTCCAGTCCAGGTTTTTCATGTGGCTGAAGGCCACAGGTTTCTGTATGTTAAAGCCCTGCAGTAAGCGGTACGGGTGTGTCAGGTGCACATCAGTGTCAGTCTGGTGTGTGCTGGTGTGCAGAGCAGAGGCCTGCAGAGTGCTGGCTGAGTGCCTGGAGGTACAGGCCAGCGGAACCAGCACCCAGGGCAGCTGAATAGCATGGCACCCGCAGAGTATACAGTGATGCAAGTCTTCCATGGTACTAGTCTCGGATGTGGACAGTCCTGTGCCTGGAGGTGGACGTCCTGTGCCCGAAAGAGGACTAGCCTGCGTAACGATTACAAACAGGTGGATATGGTGCCCGGCTGCTATTCAGAGGATATCCTGGGCTGTGTATGGCTGTGTGAGTAAAGAGACTGTAATACAGCGATGCAGGACACCCACGAGAAGTGGTCAGAGGAAGGCGGGCGTGTGTAGTGTCTGCAACATATGAGGCTGTGTGTATGGAGACTGTAGTATGGCGTGTGGTCACCTAGGGAAACTGGACAAGCAAAGTCTCGCCTGTTTAGGGACTGCAAATCTAAAGCCATATGATATGTATTGCTATGAACTGGTATGAACTGAACACTGATAATATACACTGAAGTTATATGCGTTTGTGTGAATTGGACTTTAATGCTGTGAAGAAGCACATTAAAGAGACTTTTGCATTGCAACTTTGTGGGTCACTGCCTCTTCACTGCGTACGATGCTGCTGGTGCCTTACATTGTATACAGTGTATGTTTTGAGGCAGTGAGGGGGATCATATGCGAGGGTCGATATGTATTCCCCAGGATGCGGACAGAGTCTTATTAAACCACCTGGAGAGCCTTGTGTTCACTGCAGGACGCCTGTAAATCACAAGGCAAAATAAAAGAAAGAGTGGTCACCGTTACTGCTCATTACAGTAATGAATATGGACCCGACTCCACTCCCATAGGGGTGGAGCCGCATATTCATTACTGTAATGAGCAGTAACGGTGACCGCTCAACGCTGGAAGAAGCTGTCAGCGCCTGGGGACCGGAGATGCAGGGACCGCGCCAGGAGCAGGTGAGTATAATGGGGAGGAGGAGCAGTGTGCGATATTCACCTGTCCTCGTTCCGGGTGCTGCTCCGTCTTCCGCGTCCTCTGCAGTGATGCTCAGGTCAGAGGGCGCGATTTCCAATTTTCCAAAATTTCACATGTACATAATATAGTGCTTAGCCAATGTTCTATGGCAGTAATGCAGTTCCAATTTTCTAGATTTACCATTCTAAACAATCCATAGTGCAGCTTTATATTTTCTTACATCTTGTGACCACAACCAGTGACTGACTGGAGGTTAGAGGTAACGGTCACAAGCACTTCATGTACATCTGAGCGCATCGTTCTGGCCTCATAGACTTACATTGAAAAGTGGCCTCCAGCTCACCCAGCAAACACTGGAACAAACCTTCATTTTTTTCATTCTTTCTGTAGCATTATTGCAGTTCCATGTTTCCAATATTCCATATGTACAGAATTCAGCGTTTACCGGTTTTCTACGGCAGTCAATTCCATTTGAGAGTGCAGCTATTTTTCCTAAACTTTACTTTTTATTGATACCATTTGACAGAACATTTAATTTATTATTTTTGTATTTATTTATTTTATTATTTTATTTTTTATTTATTTATTTTTGTATATTTTTATAAAATGATGGCTCTTGCAAAACTGACTTTTTTGTATGAGTGGTCAAAATGTAAAAAAAAAAATAGCAAAAAACTTTCATTTGTGTTATACTGGTTTTTTTTTGGTATTTTTTGTCATATCTTATGCACAATAAGTAGGTTCACATTATTATACAGATTGATACTAAATATTTTGACTCTCCCGACACATCCATGAAATCGGTATTTTACGGTATAGAGAGAAGCGGATATATAAAGATGGCAGTTACGTGGTCAAAATGAAGGCTACATCAGTCAGTTAGCCTTAATATGTGTTTTGTGTATTTACTTTTGGCATTTTGCGCCTTTTATTTGCTTTTTCATCTAACCAAACAACTAAGCACAAATTCCCTTTCTGAAGGGATAAGGGGGTGTTTTTTTGGAAATCTAGTGAGACCGAGTTTAAGTGACGTGCCAATGGTAAATGCAGCCCCCGTTATCGGTGCCGTGACAAGCTTATAAAGGCTGCCACTAATCATACAGATGAGGAACATGTGTTCCCCGTGTCGCCATTATAACAATTTATAAAGCATCGGGGGAGGAATCACAGGCCCATTCATTGTGGGGACACTGTGCAGGTGACAGGCAGCTGTGGCTTGTAGTGACAGCGCGAGAGGAGCAGCTCCGCACCCAGCCTCTGTAGACTCGGCCTAATGAGACGGTAATTGATTGGATGTGACCTCTCATTCAGAGCCCGGATTATTAATATTATTTCTGAATTATCTTTATGGCACAGGCCTTTTTTTTTTTCCTCGATCGGAGTTGGCAAGGCTGCGACGGTTGAATCCATCAGCGGCCTGGCAGGACAGAAGAAATGAGGGAAGACCGCTGGGTATAAAGGGATGAATGCAAATTATCTAAACGACATGGCATTTCCTAAGTGGAAATTCCACCTTAATGCGGATGCCTTAAAGGGATTCAATATATATTTTCAATATCAGCGGGAAACCTGTTCCTGGGTTGTACACATAAGTGTAGTCAGGGGGTTCAGCACAGGGGGCGAGAGTGAAACATATCCTTGGATCTCCAGCCCAAGTAACGTGGGTATGCACCCTATGGGAGGCACCTCACCCGATGAGCCTGTTGCTTCCACATCTGCTCTGGCTATGTTGTGCGGTCTTCTAAATGCTATACTTTAGAGTATTGTTGACATTTTTCTAATTACCCCCAATAAATGGCGTCACTGATGGCCGATCAGTTGCCCCGGTGTCAATGCTCAGTTACGGAACTACACCTGCACCGTTCCGTTGCCGGAATAGTAGCCACGGGCTAGTAGCACACATGCACCCCCTATTGATTTTAATAAGGGGGCTGATGTGCAGTACCTGTCCGTGGCCACTATACAGTCGGTGGAGCTGTGCTGCACAGCTCTGCAACTGAGCCGCCAACAATGACAGGCGGGAACAGCTGACAGGCGGGAATGGCGGTTTTCATACCCCAATCGATCAGACATTTATAACCTATGCTAAGAATAGGCCATCAATGTTAAAGCCCCGGATAACCCTTTTAAGTAGCAATGTCCAAACCCTTTAAGTAGTAATCTTCCCTTCATAGAGTTGACCAAAAAAGATTTGCAGGACACAGGTCTAGTGGCCACGTTGTTAGTCCACAACTACCAGACCAGAGCCCCCCCAGACCCCCTCACTTGTCCATGGGCCGTGTGAGGTGGTGTAATACTCGGGTCACAGTGTATGGGCTTGACTTACCATACCGGGCACACACAAGAGTGTTTGGAAGGCAGGATCCATGCTTTTCTAATCCTATCCAGCCCTTTAAGCTTTAGCAGCAGATTAGAGTTCGGAGAGGATTTTGTACAAGTTCATGAACAGCAATTTCTCTTTGTAGTTAGGAGGAGAGAATGTTGCACCTATAGGAGGTGGTGAGGTTGTGAGCGGCTCGATGGTATTGATTTGTCAATTGTTTCAATTACTGAAGGAAAACAGATCTATTGTCAGGACGGTCATGTCTCCGAGCCGGCATGACTCCAGGGCACTACGCGTGGTTAAGGAGGGTTCCCTAATGGTAGAAGAGCCCCAGCTTCTCAGGACTTGTATCAACACTAATTCTCTAACATCTACCGGGGACATAGCAGAGCGAGGGGCACAGGATGGAGATACATCGGCAGCTGGGCACCTCAATGCTCCACACTGTGATAGTTTGGGGGCTCACTTTGTCAGTTGGCAGGGCACTGTTATAGTTTGAGAGGCACTGTTATAGTTGAAGGGACACTGTCATATTTGCAGAAGAACTGTCATAGTGGGAAGGGCACTGTATTAGTTTGGGGTAATTGTCATAGATCAAGAGGAACTGTCATAGTTGGAGGGGCACTGTCATAATTTGAGGGAAACTGTGACTCTTGAAGGGGATCTATGATAGTTGCAAAGGCACTGTCATAGATCGAGGGGAACTGTAATATTTGGTGGGTAACTTTAATGGTTGAAGGGGCACTGTCATAGTTGGAGGGGCACTGTCATAGTTGGAGGGGCACTGTCATATTTGGAGGGTCACTGTCATAGTTGGAGGGGTACTGTCATAGTTGTAGGGACACTATGATATTTGGAGAGTGTGAGGGGTTGACACGCTTAGCTGCTTCTTCAGGTAGACATAGGAACACATCGGTGGTGAAACACCTGCTGGTTTATTAATGTCAGCATATGCAGCGCCCCAGAGTCCTGGTCGGTGCAGTAATGTCGCTCTGCCACTAAGGGGAGTGATGTTACGTCTGATTGCACTAAAGGAGTTTCTCTGACCAGGTAACACTCACACTACACTTCACACTCCGGCCACCAGGGGGAGTAAAGGGTTCTATCTAGTAGGCCACTCCTCACACTCTGGTAAAACTGGGGGTTGGACAGGAAGAGAGGGAGAGAAGTAGCTGGGAAGAGCTAGCGAGAGGACCTGTCAGGGATGGGATCCTGGCAGACTCCTAAGAGCAGAACTAACCAGTGCACAACGGGAATACAGTAAAGAGGAATTAGGACCAGAAGGAGTCGTGCTGTTAGACCGAGGCAACATCCTTCTGAGGCGCAAACAGTCGGTGGCCGGAACGCCGAACAAGTAAGAGACTTTAAGTACTACTGCAAACAACGGCAGGACAGCCAATTATAGGTTGGCTGTCTCACACAAATCACCTAAGCAGACAATGGAGGCAGCTGTGGGACAGGGGCGACTCTAGGGTCCCGGAAGAACTCCAGGCCTACCCCGTCATACGGGTGCGTCCTACCATATCACCTGGGGGACGGAGAGAACGAACATCAGAGACAGACACATCAGTTGTGAGGACTATCCCGGGAGCTCAGCAGGGAAGAACTACAACACATAGCGCTAGAAGGTAGACACTGATTCCCACCTGTAAAGGGAACTCCTGATGTGCCTTTGGACCGGCCGGTCTCTGACAGCCCTGTTGACAGCGCTCTGGACTGAGGACTCTAAAACCTTCAGTAAAGAGGTAAAGAGACTGCAACCTGGTGTCCTCATTATTTACTTCGACCTACACTGCACCGCAACATCACCACCATCCACATCTATTACTGTACGCCCCTCAGCAGGGTCACGGACCGGGTCTAGCCACCGTGACAACCCCAGAGCAGAGACTCAGAGGCCCGGTACTGGGTTCCCCTCGGCCCTGCGGCAGTGGGGGCGCTACAGTTTGGCGTCACGAACAGGATCTACTTAAGCCTGAGGAATCAGGTCATGTGTGCCTTGGAACTGTGATTTATTGTGCTTGGACTGTAACTTATTGCAAAGACTGTGCGTCGACAATTGCCGCCAAGAGTTCCCGCCATGATTCGCCATCGCAGTGTGCGGAGGGAGGAGCCACAGCTTCGTGGGCGGAACCGGTCAAAAGAAGCGCGGAACGAGAAAGCGCGGTAACGGGCCGATCCCGGAAGAGGAACCCCGATCTCCAGCAGGTTAGTGGAGGAAGGGCCAGCCATGTCCGAGCCGGGAGGAGCGGAGGAGGAGGCCGCAACCGGGGACGCAGGGGCACCTCCGGGCCCCGCAGCGGGCAAAGCCGCGGCCCTAATACCACCACCGGTTGCCGCAGAACCCGCTGCCCCCAGCAGTCAGTCGGACACTGCCGCTACCACAAAAGCCATAATGCCCTTCTCTATGCCGTACCTGCCCGGAGCGGCCTGGCTCCCGCGATACTCCGGGGAGTCGCATACATTCACTGACTTTAAGGAAGGGCTCTGCAGCCTGCTCGAGTTCTATCCCCTGACAGAGCCTCAGAAGGTTCATATGATAACCGGCCAACTCTTTGGGGCGGCTCTGAGAGAATTGAAGTCCTGGCCCGCCGAGGATAAGGGAACTGCACAGCAGATTTTTGCAAAGCTTAAAGCCACCTTTGATACTCGCACTGCTACAGAAATCAAACTGACTTTCTATGGATGCAAACAGGGACCGCAGGATAGCTTACGGGACTATGCCCTTAATCTCCAGGAGGCGATGCGGGCCATTAAGCAGAGTGACCCCGGCAGCATGCAGGATGAGGATAAACTCCTGAAGGAGCGGTTCATTGAGGGGCTCCTGTGCAGTCACCAGCGGGGCCAATTGCACTTCCTGGCCATGCAAAATCCAGACTTGACTTTTGCGCAATTCAAAGATAAAGCTATCCAGGCATTGCAGGAGCGACAACCCAGCCGTGCAGCACCTCCCCGGCGCCCCGCTCTCACATACCACCAGGAGGTGGCGTCGGATGCCCCAGTCGCCGCCGAGACCGATGCCCAGAGCCTAGAGGACGACTCCCCTGCAGGACTTCGCCTCCAGATGCAGGAGCTAACCAAGAGCGTTGCTGCCCTGGCCCGGACGGTGCAGTCCCTACAGGAGGCCCCCAAGGAGAAGATCCAGTTGGCCTCCAGACCAGAGGATGTCCCTTGGATGCGACAGAGGAGGACTCCGCCGACCAGAGGCCGGAACGACGATCGCTTCCACCAGGACGGACGACCCATCTGCCGCCGCTGTCACCAGGTGGGCCACCTTGCAAGGTACTGTCCTTTAAACGAGCAACCCCTGGGGCAAAGGGCCAACCCCCAGGAGTAGGACGGTCAGGCCCACAGCATTGGAGAACCAAGTACATTGGAGGACGACCAGTTCTCCCTGTAGTGGTTGATGGAATCCCCTTGAACGCTTTGCTGGACACCGGTTCTCAGGTGACGACTATACCTTACGTGCTTTATAGACGGTATTGGGAGGACACCGATATTACTCGTGGCCCTGACGATGATTTCACCATAATAGCCAGTAATGGTCAGCCGTTGCCACAAGTGGGGTATAAGGAGGTCACCATCAAGGTGGGGCGGGTGGAATTGAAAGCCCAAGGGATTGTGATTGTTGATATTGACCGTCGAGAATGTAATCCCATGATGACTCTTGGTACTAATGTTATAGAAAATTGTCTTGCAGAAGTTATTGTTTTATTGCAACAGGTGGCAGAAACCGCTGGCCACAGTGAGCAACGTGCCCTGCAGAAGGAAATCAGAGCTCTGATGCAGAGACAGCAGGTAGAGCTGACGTGGTGAGATTGGTCGTGTCACTGTGAGTGATTCAAACCCCATCGCGATACCCCCCAGGAGTGAAATGTTAATATGGTGTCGGGCAGCCATAGGCCTCAGGGGAAAGGACTACCAGGCCTTGGTAGAACCCGTATATTCAGACAATAGGCCTACTATTCTGACAGCCCGGGGGGTGGTCGACGTTCGCCAGGGGAGAGTGCCCGTACATGTCCTCAATTGTGGGGAGGAAGAGGTTCACCTCACCAAGTATGCCACGCTTGCCAAATTGTTCACCGTTAATAATAGTGTGATACAGAAACCTGAACCCTTGGTCCCGTCAAACGTGGCGGAGGACAACGGTTCTGCAGAGCACTCGAAAGACTGGTGTCGGGAATTGCATGTGGGTACTGACTCTACCCCATCCCATCAAAAGCAGGGGGCCTACAGGGTGGTACACGAGTACGAGCAGGTATTCAGCAAACACCCCTCAGATTTTGGGCAGGTGAAAGGGATCCAACACCATATCCCCACGGGAGATCACCGACCCATAAAAGAGAGATATCGCCCTGTACCCCCAGCTCATTACCAGTGTGCCAAGGACATGTTGCGGGAAATGAAGGAGGCTGGGGTGGTGAGAGACAGCTGTAGCCCCTGGGCAGCTCCGTTAGTCCTTGTTAAAAAGAAGGATGGTACAATGAGAATGTGTGTTGATTACAGGCAGTTGAATCACATTACACATAAGGACTAGTGTTGAGCATTCCGATACTGCAAGTATCGGGTATCGGCCGATACTTGCTGTATCGGAAATTCCGATACCGAGATCCGATATTTTTGTGATATCGGGTATCGGTATCGAAACAACATTAATGTAAAAATGTGTAAAAGAGAGAATTAAAATAAAAAATATTGCTATACTCACCTCTCCGACGCAGCCTGCACCTTACCGAGGGAAGCGGCAGCGTTCTTTGTTTAAAATTCGCGCTTTTCTTTCCTTTACGTGAGTCCCGGCTTGTGATTGGTTGCGTGCCGCCCATGTGACCGGCACGCAACCAATCACAGCAAGCCGTGACGTAATTTCAGGTCCTTCAGGATTTTAAAATTACGTTCCGGCGTTGTGATTGGTTGCGTCGCAGTCACATGGGAGACGCAACCAATCACAGCAAGCCGTGACGTAATTTCAGGTCCTTAAGGATTTTAAAATTACGTCCCGGCTTTGTGATTGGTTGCGTCGCAGTCACATGGGAGACGCAACCAATCACAAGCCGTGACGTCACGGGAAGCTGGACACACGCGCATTTTAAAATGGGCGCGTGTCCAGCCTCCCGTGACGTCCCGGCTTGTGATTGGTTGCGCCGCGATCAACCAATCACAAGCCGGGAGGCTGGACACGCGCCCATTTTAAAATTTTAAAATGCGCGCGTGTCCAGCCTCCCGGCTTGTGATTGGTTGACCGCGGCGCAACCAATCACAAGCCGGGACGTCACGGGAGGCTGGACACGCGCCCATTTTAAAAAGTGCGCGTGTCCAGCCTCCCGTGACGTCACGGCTTGTGATTGGTTAATGGCGGCCATGTTGCCGGGACGCGGACCAATCACAGCAAGCCGTGACGTAATTTCGTCACGGCTTGCTGTGATTGGTCCGCGTCCCGGCAACATGGCCGCCCTGACCAATCACAAGCCGGGACTTCACGTAACCAAGTAAAAGCGCGAATTTTAAACAAACAACGCTGCCGGTTCCCTCGCTGAGGTCCAGGCTGCGTCGGAGGGTGAGTATAGCGATATTTTTTATTTTAATTCTTTCTTTTACACATTTATATGGATCCCAGGGCCTGAAGGAGAGTTTCCTCTCCTTCAGACCCTGGGAACCATCAGGAATACCGTCCGATACTTGAGTCCCATTGACTTGTATTGGTATCGGGTATCGGTATCGGATTGGATCCGATACTTTGCCGGTATCGGCCGATACTTTCCGATACCGATACTTTCAAGTATCGGACGGTATCGCTCAACACTAATAAGGACGCATACCCACTGCCCAGGATAGAGGAGTCTCTGGCTGCCTTAAAATCTGCTAACTACTTCTCTACCTTAGATCTCACCAGTGGGTACTGGCAGGTTCCTGTAGCGGAGGCGGACAAAGAGAAGACGGCCTTCACGACACCAATGGGTCTCTGCGAATTCAATTACATGCCTTTCGGATGCACAATGCTCCCGGGACGTTCCAGAGGATGATGGAGTGCTGCCTGGGACACATGAACTTCGAAACCGTGCTGCTGTATTTGGATGATGTCATTGTCTTCTCTAAGACCTACGAAGACCATCTGAAGCACCTGGCCGAGGTGTTTGAAGCCCTGTCCAACTTTGGCTTAAAGGTGAAACCGTCCAAGTGTCATCTGCTGAAACCTAAAGTGCAGTACCTGGGCCATGTGGTGAGCGCTGAAGGAGTGGCCCCAGACCCCGACAAGGTCACGGTGATCAAGGACTGGCCAAAGCCCAGTGACCTCCACGAAGTCCGGCAGTTCCTCGGGCTGGTAGGCTATTACCGGAGGTTCATTAAGGACTTTACCAAGAAGGCCGCACCCTTGCAAAACCTGTTGGTGGGCCAACCAAAGAGGACCAAGGGGAGGAGCACCCCCTTTGATTGGAACGAGGAGCTGGAGGGATCCTTCACTTGTTTGAAGTCGGCACTGACGGGAGAAGAGGTACTGGCTTACCCCGAATACGACCAACCGTTTGTGCTGTACACAGATGCCAGCAATGTGGGATTAGGAGCCGTGCTGTCCCAGGTCCAGAAAGGCAAAGAAAGGGTGATCGCTTACGCCAGCAGGAAACTCCGTCCCACGGAAAGAAACCCTGATAACTACAGTTCCTTTAAGCTGGAATTCCTTGCCATCATCTGGGCAGTGACAGAGAGGTTCAAACACTACCTGGCCTCCGCGAAATTCACCGTCTTCACGGATAACAATCCGCTAACGCATCTGGATACTGCCAAACTTGGGGCCTTGGAACAGCGGTGGATGGTCCGGCTGTCCAACTACGATTTCACCATCAAGTACCGGGCAGGACACAAGAATGCCAATGCCGATGCCTTGTCCCGAATGCCCAATTTGCCAGAAGCGGGAGAAGACCCGGAGGCACTTGAAGAGGTGGAGCTGCCTGCATTCCATCGCCCCAAAGCCACTCAGAACTCTCATCATGTGAAGAACAGGCACAGGAACCAACCGGATGCCACGCTGAATCCCCTGCCCCATCACGGATGGGCGGAAACTCAGGATGGTGACCCCGCAGTCCGTCGGGTGAAAGAGCTCTTGACGCAGGCAGGGTTGCATCCCGGCCCAGATGATCCACAGGAAACCCAACAGCTGTGGAAGGGGAGAAGCAAACTGTTTATCCATGATGGCAAGCTGTGCAGGAGGAGCATCGACCCACGTACTCATGAATTGGTGTGGCAGATAGTGGTGCCAAGGCGAGATGCGCCCATGGTTCGGGGAGCCTACCACGATGGAGCCGGACACTTCGGATGGAGGAAGCTAGAGAGGCTACTCCGAGGGAGGTTCTATTGGATTGGCATGAAGAGAGCCATTGAGAAGTGGTGTCGGGAGTGCGGTCCATGTAGCCTGCGCAGGAAGGACAGTGGCAGCCAATGGGCTCCCCTGCAGCCTATCATCACCAAACGGCCGCTCGAACTGGTCGCGCTGGATCATGTGAAGTTGACACCTAGCCGGTCCGGCTATATCTACGCTCTTACCATCGTAGATCACTACTCCAGATTTCTGGTGGTTGTACCTGTCAAGGATCTATCGGCCAGGACTGCCGCCAAGGCCTTCCAGCAGTACTTTTGTAGGCCCCATGGCTACCCGGAGAAGGTACTGACTGATCAGGGACCAGCATTCGAAGCAGAAGTGTTCCAAGAGTTCTGCCAACTGTACGGGTGTAAGAAGATCCGAACCACGCCGTACCATCCTCAAACCAATGGGATGTGCGAAAACATGAACCAGGTGGTGATCGACCTATTGAAGACCTTGCTCGTAGAGGAACGGAACCTGTGGCCGACAAAGTTGCCTGACTTGGTGGATATCTACAATCACATCCCAGTAAATTCCACCAACTGTACTCCAGCGTACCTAATGAGGGGAAGGCCTAGCCAGTTACCCGTTGATCTGGACATGGGGGTCCTAGTCCCCGAAGATACCTCGCCGGATGCAGATTGGGATGCAGAAAGGCAGCGAAGGTACCGCAAAGTACAGGAGTGCGTGGAAAGAAGTCTCGCCCAGGCTAGGCAAAAACAAGAAAGGGACTACAACCAGCACGCTCCTGCGATTCCCCTGTCACCTGGTGAGCAAGTACTCAAACGAAAGAGGAGACTACAGAAGCTCGATGACCAATGGGAAGCAGAACCGTATACCATCCTGCCATCCGATTTCGACAACACGAAGGTCTGTCTCATCAGCAAGGACAGAGGGGAGACCTCGACAGCGGTATCCAGGGATCACCTTAATGTCTGCCCCGATAAGTTGAGATAGAGGGACACGGCCCCAGGAATCTCCCCGCCGGTGGAAAAGGAGAAGATGATCCATACCGTCCTAGGTGACTTTCCCCAGTCCTGGACTCAGATAAATCAGGCCATCGTGGTACCTGTTCTAACGTTTCAACAGCCGGACCCACCAGAAACAATGGTGGTACCAGATCATCCGGTCCCGCAACCTCAACAAGCCCTACCTGAAGATGCCATGCCGACCGTTGAACCGGCAAATCCTCCCTCCGCTATCGGTGAGCCTGCCGTGCCTACTGTTGCCAGTAGCAGCAGCCCTGAGAGCTTCAGCCTGCCAGTGCTACCCAGACTCACTGAAAGTGTAGCTAGAAGGCAATACACTACACCAGGGGTAGCAAGTATAGTGGGCCCTGTTAGGCCAGTAGCAACCCCTGCGCTGCGAAGGTCCACACGCAGCACTCAGAATCAAATTCCCCTCCGCTACAAAACTTAGAGATACTAATAAGGGCTGTTATTTAGTTGAAAATGTTTGTGTATATATCTTTTGTTACAGGTTTTAAAATGGACAATAGAGTAATGGACAGTGAATTGCTCCAAAAACTTCTAAAAGGGGACCCCTTTGTTTACCCGGGGTCCCCGCAGTTTCAACCACTGAACTGAGAGTCATAAACTGTGCATGACCTAACTTTTGCAACGTTCAAGAGTCCTCGCCTCCCATAAAGGGAAGCACTGCAATGTTTAATTGTTTATGATATTTCAAAATTTTGTGTGTTTTCTGTTAACATGTAATGTTGTTCTTGTTTTCCCAGTCCGGGAGTACTGGATTTAACTGGGAGGGGGAGTGCAGCGCCCCAGAGTCCTCGTCATTGCAGTAATGTCGCTCTGCCACTAAGGGGAGTGATGTTACGTCTGACTACACTAAAGGAGTTTCTCTGACCAGGTAACACTCACACTACACTTCACACTCCGGCCACCAGGGGGGGTGGTTCTATTTAGTAGGCCACTCCTCACACTCTGGTAAAACTGGGGGTTGGACAGGAAGACAGGGAGAGAAGTAACTGGGAAGAGCTAGTGAGAGGACCTGTCAGGGATGGGATCCTGGCAGAGTCCTAAGAGCAGAACTAACCAGTGAACAACGGGAATACAGTAAAGAGGAATTAGGACCAGAAGGAGTCGTGCTGTTAGACCGAGGCAACATCCTTCTGAGGCGCAAACAGTCGGTGGCCGGAACGCCGAGCAAGTAAGAGACTTTAAGTACTACTGCAAACCACGGCAGGACAGCCAATTATAGGTTGGCTGTTTCACACAAATCACCTAAGCAGACAACGGAGGCAGCTGTGGGAGAGGGGCGACTCTAGGGTCCCGGAAGAACTCCAGGCCTACCCCGTCATACGGGTGCGTCCTACCATATCACCTGGGGGACGGAGAGAACGAACATCAGAGACAGACACAGCAGTTGTGAGGACTATCCCGGGGTGCTCAGCAGGGAAGAACTACAACACCCAGCGCTAGAAGGTAGACACTGATTCCCACCTGTAAAGGGAACTCCTGATGTGCCTTTGGACCGGCCGGTCTCTGACAGCCCTGTTGACAGCACTCTGGACTGAGGACTCTAAAACCTTCAGTAAAGAGGTAAAGAGACTGCAACCTGGTGTCCTCGTTATTTACTTCGACCTACACTGCACCGCAACATCACCACCATCCACATCTATTACTGTACGCCCCTCAGCAGGGTCACGGACCGGGTCTAGCCACCGTGACAACCCCAGAGCAGAGACTCAGAGGCCCGGTACCGGGTTCCCCTCGACCCTGCGGCAGTGGGGGCGCTACACATACACCAAGGCATAGTTTAGAAAAACAAAAACTGAGCCTTCCTGGCTTATCGGAAAAAAAAAACAAATAAAGTACCACAAAGTCTTTTCTTTGCAGGTTCCAATCTGCAGTTAACCCGCACAGTCCTTAGCTCCCCTGGGAGCTATCTGAGTGTTCCTGCTCTCCCCAGACAGGACACCCACTGATGCTCATGGCCAGGTATTAAACACCCCATGTTATGATCACATGACCTTGACATCACACAGGTTCTGTCAGGGCTCTGCAGGTGGAGATACGGTGGACCTCCTCCCACCCGCTCTATGCAGGTCCACTAAAACCAGCCCATAACATAGGATAATATTAACTCTCTCACCACTTAGTGTGCTGGAAGCAAAAACAATCTGGTTTTACATCACTGACCGCAGTATGTGCAATGTGACACGTATCTCCCTTCACATGCTATGCCAGTGACTCTGTCACAAGGGACACTGTGATAGTTTGCGGAGCACTGTCATAGTTTGAGGGGAACTGTGATACGTGGAGGGGCAATGTCTTAGTTCGAGGGTCATTGTAATAGTTCAAGGGGAACAGTGTTTCTTCGAGGGACATTATGATAGTTGCAGGACACTGTCACAGTCTGAGGAACACTTTCATAATTTGAAGGTCACTGTCATAGTTAGAGTGGCACTGTGATAGTTGGAGGGGTACTGTGATAGTTGGAGGGGTACTGTGATAGTTGGAGGGGCACTGTGATAGTTGGAGGGGTACTGTGATAGTTGGAGGGGTACTGTGATAGATGGAGCGGCACTGTGATAGTTGGAGGGGCACTGTGATAGTTGGTAGGGTACTGTGATAGTTGGAGGGGTACTGTGATAGTTGGAGGGGCACTGTGATAGTTGGAGGGGCACGTCATAGTTGAAAGGCCACGGTGATAATTGGAGTGGCATGGTGATAGTTGGAGGGGTGCTGTGATAGTTGGAGGGCTACTGTGATAGTTGGAGTGGCACTGTGATAGTTGGAGGGGCACTGTGATAGTTGGAGGGGCACTGTGATAGTTGGAGGGGTACTGTGATAGTTGGAGGGGCACGGTGATTGTTGGAGGGGCACTGTGATAGTTGGAGGGGCACGGTGCTAGTTGAAGGGGCACGGTGATAGTTGGAGGGGCACGGTGATAGTTGGAGGGGTACTGTGGTAGTTGGAGGGGCACGGTGATAGTTGGAGGGGCACGGTGATAGTTGGAGGGGTACTGTGATAGTTGGAGGGGCACTGTGATAGTTGGAGAGGCACGGTGATAGTTGGAGGGGCACGGTGATAGTTGGAGAGGCACGGTGATAGTTGGAGGGGCACAGTGATAGTTGGAGGGGTACTGTGATAGTTGGAGGGGCACTGTGATAGTTGGAGGGGCACGGTGATAGTTGGAGGGGCACAGTGATAGTTGGAGGGGTACTGTGATAGTAGGAGGGGCACTGTGATAGTTGGAGGGGCACGGTGATAGTTGGAGGGGCACGGTGACAATCATCATAGTTGGAGGAATAGATAGACAGAAATAATCCACATAAACATATTTTCTGGGGTTACGCAACATAGGAGGAGCAGATGAGTGGAGGCAGCTGCTTCTCTAGATCAGCGTCTCCCTCCTGCACACACCACCTGGCAGACACTGGGACCCGCTGGGTTCTCTTGTAGGAAACTGTTCATTACATCCCGGGGTAGTGAACTCATCTTGTGCAGACATTAATGTGATCCACAGGGGCCGGTGTCAAGAAATGTGAGGACCGGTAGACACAATTTAACAACTACTTATTACGAAGGCAGAAGGTAATGAAGGGTGTGCAGACGTGTGACCAGAGGCCAGGAATAGAAGAGGAAGTGTGAACAGTGAGTTACTGAATCATAGGACTTTATAATGCTCGTATCGGGAGTCACAAATAAGGCACCAGTGATAGTGGATGAACTCTTCTCCATGGAAGTGACACTACAATCCTGGCGGTTCATACATCACACACCAGACTTTTGTAGGGTCCCTTGTCCCAGGAGTGGACAATGAAGGACGTGGATCTAGGCCCTGTGCCGTCATCAGACGCACACACACAAACTAAAGGCACAAATACATGAATTTTACACATTAAATCTGCGATCCCGATCACTGGCAGATACAGTCCAATCGCTCATCATAATGTACACTTTAACATATCTGTAACAGAAGTTGATGACTACTTTAAAGGTGGTAGTGGCTGCACAGTTTGTCCCAATATTATGTCCACCTCTTACCCTGATTCTGTCCACATTTGCTACTCTGCTATTCCTGTGAGAAGTTGCATCCTTGCAAGTGCAGCATCCCCACCTAAGGGCAATGGGGTACTCGGCTCCGGGTCCTTCGGTTCTCGGTGGGGATGTCACGGTGGCCCGACCCGGTCCGTGGCCCTTTTATGGGGCGTCCAATAAAAGGAATAGTTCTTATGGGGAAAGGTCTTTAAAGGGATAATGTTCGTGACGCCACCTGTGGTATTCGGTCAGGGTGACCGACGCTGCTGTGAGGGGTCAGCTGGGGTGATGTTATGGCAGCTAGATGGTATACCTTCCCACAGGTGAAGTGTATCCCCAGGGCTTCCCAGAGTGTAGATGGTGGATGGTGTGAGGCGCAGTGAATAACGAGGACACAAGGTTGCAGTCTCTTTACCTTTACTGAAGGCTTCAGCATCCACAGTCCAGGGTACAGATCACAGGGCAGGCAAAGTCCGGCCGGTCTGAAGGTAAATCCAGAGTCCCCTTATCCAGGTGGAAATCAGTAGCCTTCCTCTAGCGCCTGTGTGTTGTAGAACCTCCCTGCTGAGCTTCTCGGTAAGGTTCTCACAACTATTGTAGATGTTATTTTCTCTTCCTCTCTGTCCCCCAGATGGAATGTATAGGACAAACCCGTATGACTGGTGGCCTGAGGCTTTTTACAGGGACCCTACGACGCCCCAGCCCCCACAAGTTGCCACCATGCCTCCTGGGTATATGGTCTGGCAGCTAACGTGGAATCAACTGTCCTGCCGGTCTCTGAAGCAAGGCTTGGAGACGATTGCTCCCTCGGTGTTCCGGCTACCGGATTCTGCGTTTCAGAAGGAGGCAGCCTTTTGCAGGGCAGAACTCCTTCTGGATTCCTCTCCTTTTGCTATGACTTCATTTCTCACCCTCTACAATACAATTCTCTTTTGTGTCCTTCCTTAGGATGCTGCCGCACATGGGGCAGGCGCAGCTCCATGGCCTTCTATCTAGGCCTCTGACAGGATCCCACCCCTGTCAGGGACCTCTCTGTCCGCAGCTCTGATGTTCCTCTTTTCCCCTGTCTGCCTGACAGGAACTGCCTGGGTGAAGCCCAGTCAGCATCTGACTAACTTTCTATCCAGCCCACCAGTTTTACCTAATTGTGAGGAGTGCCCTAGTAGATAGGAGCAAGGCTCCCCCTGGTGGACTGGAGTGTGAAGTGTGGTGTATGGTTTGTGATACCTGGTAGGAAGATCTCCTTTATTGCCTTCAGATGTAACATCACTCCCCCTGGTGGAAGAATGACATCACTGCAACGACCAGGACTCTGGGGAGCTGCACAAGCAGTTACCAATTTGCCTACACATCCCTGCTATTCCTGGGAAGTATCCTTGCACATCTTTGCTGCTCCTGTACAATCCACACATCTGGTTCAGCGGCATCAAGTGCTTCCAGCTCTGCTTGCCCATCGGCCATCCTACGTACACTGCTGTGCTGATCTTCGCTAATCCCCATGCCGCCTGGCAAATCCAGCTCTGCTGCATCATCACTTCTGGTCCGTGCTGCTCATTCTGATCTAGGGCTTAGGGATCAAACCTCACCAGGTGAGCCCATAACAGATAGATAGATAGATAGATAGATAGATAGATAGATAGATAGATAGATAGATAGATAGATAGATGCAGTTGAAACCAGAAGTTTTCATCCACTATATATAAAGACACATCTGCAGGTTTTTCTCAATATCTGCTAAAATCAGAATAAACCTTTCCTGTTTTAGGTCAATTAGGATTACCATAATTATTAACATTTCCCAAATGCCAGAGTAATGAGAGAGAGAGAGAGGGAGAGAATGTTTTAAGGCATTTATATTACTTACTGCAAAGTCAAAAGTTTCCATCCATTTCATTAGTATTTGGTGCCATTGCCCTTATACTGAATGACTTGGGTCACACGTTTGGTATATCCTTCTGTGATGGTGTGATATGTTATGTGGGTATCATTTTGTGTATATTTATATTTTACTGATTTTCATAGTGTTCTCTTGTTGCCCTGTATCATTCCGTGTATTCACCATATTGTCTAGAGTCTCAATTACCTTCCAAAAGGCTGATAATTGAATTAGCTCACTTAGGGTACCGTCACACAGTGGCATTTTCATCGCTACGACGGCACGATTCGTGACGTTCTAGCGATATAGTTACGATATCGCTGTGTCTGACACGCTACTGCGATCCGGAACCCCGCTGAGAATCGTACGTCGTAGCAGATCGTTTGAAACTTTCTTTCGTCGTCTAGTGTCCCGCTGTGGCGGCATGATTGCATCGTGTGACACAGGTTGTATACGATGTGCGCACAGTAACCAATGGCTTCTACATCGCAAATACGTCATGAAATTATCGCTCCAGCGCCGTGTATTGCAACGTGTGACCGCAGTCTACGACGCTGCAGCGATAATCATACGACGCTGCAACGTCACGAATCGTGCCGTCGTAGCGATGAAAATGCCACTGTGTGACGGTACCCTTACTGTCTGCAGCCTGACTGTATCTATGCCTCTTGATGACCCCCTGTAGTGCCTTAATTCTCAAGGCACCTTTGTCAGGTCTGGGAGGCCTGAAAACCACCACAACCTGTCTGACTACCCGTGGACATAAGGAGGGGGCTGGGGAGGACAGGAGCTGGGAAGTCAGTTCCTGTGTGGTGAGGGTCATGTGAACACAGCACATCAGAAAGAAAGGGAAGCATATGGACCATTTTATCCTCTGCTGGATTATGGGACTCTCATCTCCTTGGACATTTTATCCTGTTACTGAACTGCATTCGTGTTCTGGATTATTGTATCCTCAGTGCAGTGGATTGTTTATGGACCTTTTAGTTTTGCCTATAATAAAGGTCTTGGGATTGTTCACCCTTCCCTCGCTCTGTTGATTGTGTGGTATCGGAGAAGGACCCCGTGACACCTTCCACAAGCTTCTCACAATAGTTGGTCGGAATTTGGGCCTGTAGGTCGCCTTGCTCGCACCGGCCTTTTCAGCTTTGCCCATAGGATTGAGATCAGGGCTTTGTGATGGCCGCTCCAAAACATTGACTTTGTTATCTTGAAGACACTTTGTTACCATTTTGGCAGTATGCTTCCGGTCATTGTCCATTTGGAAGACCCATTTCCACCCAAGCTTTAACTTCCTTTCTGATGTCTTGAGATGTTGCTTCAGTATTCTCACATAATCATCTCTTCTCATGATGCCATCTATTTTGTGAAGTGCACCAGTCCCTCCTGCAGCAAAACAACCCCACAACATGATGCTGCCACCTCCATGTTTCACAGTCGGGATGGTGTTCTTAGGCTTCCAAGCTTCTCCCTCTTTTCCTCCAAATGTAATGATGGTCATTATGTTCAAAAAGTTCAGTTTAGTTTCATTAGACCACAGGACATACCTCCAAAAATGAAGGTCTTTGTTCCTGTGTGCATTTGCAAACATTAATCTGGCTTTTTTATGTTTCTTTAGGAGTAATGGCTTCTTCCTGGCAGAGTGGCCTTTCAATCCATGTTGATACAGTACTCGTTTCACTGTGGATATTGACATAATCTTACCAGCTTCCGCCATCGTCTTCACAAGATGTTTTGCTTTTGTCCTTGGGTTGATTTGCACATGTCAGACCAAAGCACGTCCACATCTGGGACACAGAACCCATCTCCTTCTTGAGCGGTATGATGACTGGACATTCCCTTCTTGTTTGTACTTGCATATAATTGTTTGTACAGATGAACGAGGCACCTTCAGGTATCTTGAAATTGTACCCAAGGTTGAGCCTGACTTGTACCAATCCACAATTCTCTTCCTGATATCTTGGCTGATTTCTTGAGACTTTCCCATGATGCTACAGAAAGAAGCAGTGTGTTTCAGGTGTGCATTAAAATACATCCACAGGTGTGTATCTAATTAACTCAGATGTTGCCAGAAAATTAGAAGCTTCCAAACACATGACATCATCATACCGGCAGCCCAGAATTGCTTAAAGGCATAGTAATCTTAGTGTATGTAAGCTTCTGACTCTGCAGTTAGTAATAAAAATGCATTGAAATTAGCTCTCTCTCTCTCATTATTCTGGCATTTGGCAAATATTAATAATTATGGTAATCCTAACTGACCTAAAACGGGAAAGGTTTATTCTGATTTCAGGTCAGATATTGAGAAACATGCAAATGTGTCTTTTATATATAGTGGATGGAAACTTCTAGTTTCAACTGTAGATAGGTGATAGGTAATAGATAGATAATAGATAGAGAATAGATAGATAATAGATAGATAGATAATAGAGAATAGATAGATAATAGATACAATATATAGTATTACTATCAGTAAATAACAGGAAACATCGGATTTTCCTCTGAATTGCAGATCGCTTCATCTCTTCTTTAGCATTAAATCTAACCAAATTTCTGTGCTGCAATAACCATTTTATCTCGCTCTGTTTTACACACTCCATAAAGCCGCCACCGCTGTGCCAGCAGGAAAATGCTTTACTACAAGAATAATAAAAGATTAAGGCTGGGTTCTATGGGCGGACGCTCTTCCTTTCAGAAAACCACATGTAGTGTGAAGGTAACGGGATTAATAGGACACGTCCTGATTGTGGTCCCTTCAGCCTTTTGTTTCCTTTTTTTTTACACCTGTCCTTGGGGATCTGAAGAATGGGGGCGGCCAGTCTTCATGAAACGGCTTAGCCATCCAGAAGTGCAGCTGTCAGGGCATACTGGGAGTTGTAGTTCTGCAGCAGGTTGGGAGATCTATTAGTCAATGTGAACAACTATCGGCACAATGCCTGTATCCGGCTTGTTATAATGTAACATGGCATAATGTGATATTCGCCGGTGCTGACCGGCATACAGTGACGACCACTATCTGGGAAATGACACCTCCACATACAGTAATGTAGTCAGCGTTCTTAGAAAGCACCAGGTATTGATTTTCCTCTAAAGGCGCGTGATGTCACCAACACTCAGGATGGACGGAGGCCAACAGGGTCGTATCCATCATCCCGGACAGGGAGTTCTAAGAATTATTATTGTGTTTTCCCTTCCTGGTAATTTTTCGGGCAGGGTGAAGGGCGTTGACGTGTCTGTGCTCATATCTATCATGCACTAATGCCAGTAAAGTGATGTCATACACGAGTCCCTGGATTTCAGTAGTGTATGACATCACTGGCCATGATGACATCACCGTGAGTATATACTCCGACATATTACTCTAAATATGTCAATACAGAATAAAAAGCTGTGCCTAGGTCCAGGGGTGGAATAAAAGGGACTGCACCTCCCGGGCAGTAAAGGTCAATGATCCCACCATTGTTAAAGGGGTTGTCCAGTCTAGTCATCACTGATACACATAAGTTCTATATCGGTGAGGGTCCAACCACTGGCACTGGCACTGGATGTACGCATGATCAATTGCCCCTCCGTTCATTCTCTATGGAGCTGCCAGAAAAAAATTGATCGTAGATCTCAGCAGCTCCATAGGGAATAAATGGAGCAGAAGTTGAGCGTATGTACACCGATCCATACTAACGGGGATCAAACTTCCTTGTTCTGGAGGTCCTAGTGATTAGAGCCCCACCAATGAACGTGAATAGATGATAATAACTTATCTTCACTAGACAACCCCTATAAGCCTTTATTCCCCCATTATAAAGCTTCTAATGATTGTGCCGCCCTGCGGGAAAATACTCTGGCCAAGGCATGATGCTCAGCATATGTGGCATATCAGATGCTGATTACACAGGATAATTGCACAGGTGTGCCTTAGGGTGGCCACAATAAAAGGCCACTCTAAAATGTGAAGCTTTACTGTATTGGGTGGTCTGATGGGGGGTCAGAGAACCAGTCAGTACCTGGTGTGACCACCATTTGCCTAATGCAGTGCTGCACACCTCCTTCCACAGAGTTGATGAGGATATTGATTGTGGCCTGTGGATTGTTGATCCTCTCTTCAGTGTGCAAAGTTGCTGGATATTGATAGAAACTTGAACATGCTGTCATATATGTTGATCCAGAACATCTCAAACATGCTCAATGGGTGACATGTCCGGTAAGTATGCTGCCATGCAAGAACTGGGATGTTTTCAGCTTTCATGAATTGTGCACAGATCCTTGCAACATGGAGCTGTGCATTACCATGCTGCAACATGGGGCCATGCATTACCATGCTGCAACATGGGGCCATGCATTACCATGCTGCAACATGAGGTGATGGTCGTGGGTGAATGGAACAACAATGGGCCACGGGATCTCATCATGGCATCTCTGTGCATTCATAATGGCAACAATAAAATGCACCTGTGTTCGTTGTCCATAACATATGACTGCCAATATCATAACCCCACCGCCACCATGGGCCACTCGATTCACAACATAGACATCAGCAAACCGCTTACCCACACAACGCCACAAGGCGGGTGGTTGGTGGAGGTCCCCAAGAACGTGAAAACCCAAAGTCATGATGTGACGACACAGAATTTAATCTTAATTATGCCAGATATCTATTTTCAGTATATCAGGAGACATAGGCTATTGTCTAAACGTTGACTAATGAATTTGTGTTTTTCTTCTGTGGGTGAAGAAACACAGACTGTTGTCATATTAGTCTAAACGTTGACTATTGAAATTAATGTTTCTGAATTGTTGCATGGTTGATGTTTACCTCCTATATCAGCTCCTACAGGTTATTGTCTGCTATCTTAAGAGGGCAGGGATGCAGAGTCATTGAACAATTTACCTCTTATATTAGCTCCTACAGGTTATTGTCTGCTATCTTTAGAGGACAGGGATGCAGGGTCATTGAACAATCGATGTTTGCTAATATGTTGACTACCCATTGTATAAGCCCATGTAGCTTGTTAACCTGCAGAACAGTGGAGGATAAACTATACAGATTGATTAAATACTCAAACAATGATAATTAATCTCATTTAACCTACCCCCTGAATTGTGGATAATGCCTTGAACCACAAAAGTGGGTATAAAAAAGGATTTCTATCCTTCTGCAATAGGGAGAGACTATACAGAACAATAGCTAAGACACCATGACTCCATCAAGAGGATTTCCGATTTGATACTTTACAGGGTGCCAGCTTTAGGGACCAAGGCTCAAGTTGGAAGAATACAGAGCTGCTCCATTGAACATCACTGAACCCATGGAGATGTTTGGGGAAGCCAGGTTGGGACCCTCCGGTCACCTAGTCCCATGGATACATTTGGGGAAGCCAGGTTGGGACCCTCCGGTTACCTGGCCCTATGGAAATCTTCAGAGAAGTCAAGTTGGGACCCACTGCCACCTGGCCATATGGAGATGTTCAGAGAAGCCAGGTTGGGACACTCCGGTCACCTGGCCACGTGCCTCAATAGACTGTCAGCTTCTTAAGCTTGTTGTTCCCTCCTCTCTGTGGATGCCCACCAAAATCAGGGTGCCACTGATAGGAATAGTCAGCCAAGGAAGCCCCGAAGATGCAGATGCTCTAATCCCAGTCAGCAGAATTAAAGGTGATACTCTTTAATTTTGCACCATCTTGGGTATTTTACTGAGATTGTTCTATATGTTATTGTCTGTTGGCGGTTCAATAAAGTTTTGGCACACTGTGTTGCCCTCACCCTGTGTTTCCTGAGTAGTATTATGCCCACGGGGAAAAAATGCGGGTGTTCAGTGGGTTGAGCTTTGGTCCATGCGGTATTTCTTAAGACAGCTTGGCCAGCGGACAAGAGCACCCACTGATCCTCATGTCTCCAGACATGCCCCCTCCGTATATTAGGCCCTGGCTAAGAAAAACCCTAAGGCCAAATCTATGGAGGGCATTGGTGGACCCATGGTGATTATCCAATTTCTAGGGAACGATTCATAAATTGAGAGTAGGGTCATTCTTTCTAAACCATCTCATTTTTTTACTTTAAGACATTGAGATGTTTAATTTAAAGTAAAATTCCTTTAAGGCATCGCTTGTCTTCTTTTGGTTTTTAGTGCTGTATCTTCATTGATGAGAAATGTCAATTCTTTTAACCACATGACGGCTGTAGATATAATTAAAAACAAGAAAAGGGACGACCGGGGACTAAATCTTTCTAAAATAAGGAAGCCGCCTGCTTTGTATAAGCAGCGACGTGAGATCTGAAGTCGGAGCGAAGCCCAGCAGCCTGGCGCCTGGCAAGGGACCAAACTGCCGAAGACACAAATATCTGCACTCGCTGCCTCTCCCCAACAGCAACACTTTCTACATTTCTCTAATTAGTGATTTTAATTAGAATTTCGCTGTTTTTTTAGTGCAATGTGGAGCTGGTAACAGATCTGCCAATGAGGGATGGGAGCAGAAAACTGTTTTTAATGGTTACTGAAGCTTTAATCGATTTAACCTTTTCTCTTCTTGTATATTTGTTGTGAAATTCTATTTTCCGGCATCTGATAGTACAAGTAAATACTTCAGCTTTAACATATGGTAATGGGGGATTAAATGTAGGGGGTGCGTAAAAGGTACATATAAGAGGTGCAGAGGTAGTGGACGTAGCTGAGCCCTCGAGCCAGAAAGGTCCCTTTGAGTCGTCAGTGAACCCAATGGGCACTTGCCAAATTTGTGTGATGGCTTTGGTTAAGGATGCCCTTTACAGACCAAGCCTCACTCTATGCCCACTTCCGTTCAGTTTTCTGCTCTATGACCCTGCCATTGTTTCCCGCCTTTTTTAATGGAGCATCCCAGTATCACGCACAAGAAGCCATCCATTGCTTTCCGGGACACTTTGTGGCACATTGGAAATTTGCTATCTCCTCCAGGTGTCTGGGATGTCTCCTTTTTCCCTGAGAGCCTCCTGGACATTACAGGGACAAGTATGGATTTTGCATTAGGACCCACGACCTTACCATGTCTGTCTAATTGGCTTAGGGGTCGTGGATAGAGTCTAGAGGAGAAAACGAAAACCAAGCACTTGGTCTAGGGTGTTAATAAAGGACTTTGTAAAAGGAGCTTATGATCAGGCCTTAGATAAGAAGAGAGGTCCTTAAAGCTAGCAATGCAACCAGGCACCTGTCTTCTATGTGTGCCACTGGTTTCCTTTCAAATGGGTTTCCTACCAATATGGAGTAAGAGAACATTGAAGAATTGTCATAGGATACGCATAGTTGTCATAGAGTAAATAAGGCAGACACTATGTGGCTCCTTATTTTTAACATTTTACCAATGTGTTCGTCATGGAGATCTCCAAGGTCTCTGACATTTTTCTGTCCAGTATGTTGTATACTATTCTAGAGATACATACGGTTAATTCTCTATTATTTGCCATCAGATGCCATGTTACTTTCTGACCCAAGTGTCCAGAGTTTATTCGGTATTTATAGCTGATGCTTAAAGCTTATCTTATATTTAGAGAACTTTTATGGCTGGACATCCCGGAGGCTTAAGATTGTGGGTCGAAGATTTTTTTGTGGTCCCCATTTCGTGATCGCTAATCATTGTGTGATCATTATCTATCTCCGAATGCTCTTGTGGGTGCCGGAGTTTTATCTGATGATGAAGTCAAAGAGGTTTTTCCTGGAGCCTCCTAGACAAAGGTGTTGTCATATGGCAGCTCCTTTCTCGATTATGGTAGAGCCACTTCAAACTTCATAGCTGTCTTATGCCAATACAGGAGAGGGGACTATACCCAGGGGGCAAAAAGTCTGCCAGCCATTGACTACCACAATGGACCTGTCTTCCCATAACATGAAGGTGGTAATGGGCTCATGTGCAGCCTGGTATGTGATACCTGATACGTCCATCCATGATGAAGGTCAATATTTTTCACAATTTTTCCACCAACCTCCATGACCTTACATTTTCTTTATTTAATTTTACACGGCTCATCTTTCATTGAGCCCCAAACACAGAGGAAGCACTGCTACTGTCCATAAGGTAGGAGAGCCATGAATGAGGTGGTCTATGGCTAGCAACCTCCTATCATCTAACCAGGGGTCAGCCTTAATCTTGTGATGGTGGGTTTTGTTCACTGGAAACCCCACATCCCATGTCTCCCCTTTAATATCCCCTGATCCCATCCAACAGTGTTTTTCACCAGCCGATCACTGGAACACCTGCTTTATCTCCACTTCAGCCTTGAGACAATAAGTAAAGTAAAAGTATAAAGCTGCGATCGGCTGAGAACAATCCATTCTGTGTGTTTCCGCTGTCACCCACAACCAGTTAATATAATTTTCCTTCACCGCACTGAGATATGGTTCTGAGATGTAGAAAAACACAAGCGGAGAAGAAAAAAGAAAATATTTCAGCTGATAAACCTGTCCGTGATGCCACAGCTACTGCCAGTCCTCCTTTGGCTTTCTCAAGGCACCTGCCCTTCTTCAGCCTCCTCTTCACTCTCCGCCGGTTCTTCCGGCGTCGGCTAAACCTCGAAGCACGTTCTGACGTCATGATATGGGTCGGCGTACATCATCATGTCAGAATGTGCATCAATGCTTAGCCGGCATCGAACATGCTGATCAAGACTGGAGAGGCGTCCAGCTCCAAACAGAGCCGGTGACCCCTTCGCAAACCATAAAAATACAGCAAAATGGCAGCCAATTGAATGAATTCACGCAAATTGAATTCCCCAAAATTCAGATTAGCTAAAATATATATATTTGGGGGGGAAATTCTAAAATAAATTAATTAGTTTAGAATTGATTTTCTCATGCTTCCTGGTTAGTAATTCATAGTTGGAGGTGTTTTGAGACATATCTGGAGCAGCTTTGACTTCTATAGATCATCTGTGATCGGTTGGGTTCATCAGGAGCAAGCGTTCAATTCTCCTACAGTGCCACCACAGGGAACATTCAGTATTACATACCAACCAATATGTTTTCTATGTAATGTACAGACATGTTGGGTCCTCCAGATAAAGAGATGCTCTTTGTAGCCATTCTTCACTCTGACAGGTGAAGACCCTGACAGGTGAAGACCCTGAGTAAGATAGTGCACCCTCTATAAACCCTAAATTCCTCAAGAATGTGTTTTAGTCTTTTAGGGGGGGGGGTTGCCTTAGTTGAATTCTTGTGTACAAGTGATATTCATTTTTTCACCCCTAATATGTATATTTTGGTATTTTGATGGTTTTGCATATGACATTACCTTTTCCCTGACTGCAGTTCCCCCTGGTCCATTGTTGCATCATCCACGGCTGCATGAAACCATGGTCCGCAGTACAGAATACAACCCCATGAATGACTTGTCTGCCGAATAATGAACCGCAGACACAATGCACTGCCATGGTAACAACACTCCATGTATTTTAGGCGAATTCTACAGCTATTCTCTGGTAATAATGATCGTTCTTCACAGACTTACAGCGTCATGGGAAATGTTACTAGAACAATGGTTAATTATGGCTCCTCCACGTGTGACACGGCGCTGACGATGCTACATCTGAGACCAAGATAAAGGAAGTAGCACGAGGTGTGAGAACTATTGCAACGGCGTGTGTAAAATAGTCAGATGTGGAGATTGTGCAGACACATAAGGTTAAGACACTGGTGTGGATAGCAGTAGGAAAGTCTTTGCGCCACTGCATATAAGATTCAGGTGCTTTGCATGGCGGTGCGAGGAGTGATAATAGCCATTACTGAATCCAGTGGTATAACTAGAGTCCACTTGGCCCTGGTGCAAAATTTGGACCTTGGCCCCACTTGCATGTTTGCCAGATGTATGGGGCCTTGTAGCATTCCAGATCCTGTGTAGAGATATGTAATAATATCCCCCATCTACTATATAATTGTCTAAGGGTCACTTCCGTCCTTCTGTCTGTCTGTCTGTCCCGGATATTCATTGGTCGTGGCCTCTGTCTGTCATGGAAATCCAAGTCGCTGATTGGTTGCACCAAAACAGCCATGACCAATCGGCGACCGGCACAGTCCGGAAGAAAATGGCCGCTCTTTACTCCCCGCAGTCAGTGCCCGCACCATACTCCCCTCCGGTCACCGCTAACACAGGGTTAATGCCGGCGGTAACGGACCGCGTTATGCCGCGGGTAACGCACTCCGTTACCACTGCTATTAACCCTGTGTGTCCCCAACTTTTTACTATTGATGCTGCCTATGCGGCATCAATAGTAAAAAATGTAATGTTAAAAATAATAAAAAAACAAAAAACCTGCTATAGTCACCCTCCGTTGTCCGCCGAGCCGCTCGCGCCGGCCGCCATCTTCCGTTCCCAGCGATGCATTGCAAAATTACCCAGAAGACTTAGCGGTCTCGCGAGACCACTAAGTCATCTGGGTAATTTCGCAATGCATCCTGGGAACGGAAGATGGCGGCAGCCGCGCGCCCATCGGCACAGCGCCGTTGGATCCCAGGAGGTGAGTATGTAACTTTTTTATTTTAATTTACTTTTTTTTTAACAGGAATATGCTGCCCACACTGCTAAATACTGCGTGGGCTGCGTTATATACTGCGTGGCTGCTATATACTATATACTACATAGGCTTTACTATATAATACATGGCTGCTATATACTACGTGGGCAGTACTATATACTACATGGCTGCTATATACTATGTGGGCAGTACTATATACTACATGGCTGCTATATACTATGTGGGCAGTACTATATACTACATGGCTGCTATATACTACGTGGGCAGTACTATATACTACATGGCTGCTATATACTACGTGGGCAGTACTATATACTACATGGCTGCTATATACTATGTGGGCAGTACTGTCATGATCTCAATGGCAAGAGAACATAGCATCAGCATATATAGGAACTAGCTCTTGGAAGATGGGAACTGAGCTGACCATGAACTAAACCTAACACACAACTAGCAGTGGCCGGGTAGCATGCCTACGTTGATTCTAGATGCCCAGCACCAGCCGGAGGACTAAATAATGCTAGCAGAGGAAAATAAGTCCTAGCTCACCTCTAGAGAAATACCCCGAAAGGAGACAGAGGCCCCCCACATGTATTGGCGGTGAATTAAGATGAAATAACAAAACGTAGTATGAAAATAGGTTTAGCAAATTTGAGGTCCACTTACTACATAGCAGAAGACAGAAAGAACACTTTCATGGTCAGCTAAAAACCCTATCAAAACACCATCCAGAAATTACTTTAAAACTCTGGCATTAACTCATAACACCAGAGTGGCAATTCCTGTTCACAAGAGCTTTCCAGACACAGTAACGAAACTACAGCTGTGAACTGGAACAAAAACTGCAAAAACAAACATGGACAAGAGTCCAACTTATCTAGTAGTTGTCTAGGAGCAGGAACAAGCACAGAGAGGCTTCTGATAACATTGTTGACCGGCAAGCAACTAACAAAGCAGCAAGGTTATATAGCGACTCCCACATCTTGATGGGAACAGGTGAACAGAGAAGATGAAGACACCAGTTCAATTCCACCAGTAGCCACCGGGGGAGCCCAGAATCCAAATTCACAACAGTACCCCCCCCTCAAGGAGGGGGCACCGAACCCTCACCAGAACCACCAGGGCGATCAGGATGGGCCCTATGAAAGGCACGAACCAGATCAGAGGCATGAACATCAGATGCATTCACCCAAGAATTATCCTCCTGGCCGTATCCCTTCCACTTGACCAGATACTGGAGTCTCCGTCTGGAAACACGAGAGTCTAAGATTTTCTCCACAACGTACTCCAACTCACCCTCAACCAACACCGGAGCAGGAGGCTCAACGGAAGGCACAACCGGTACCTCATACCTGCGCAATAATGACCGATGAAAAACGTTATGAATAGAAAAGGATGCAGGGAGGTCCAAACGGAAGGAAACAGGGTTAAGAATCTCCAATATCTTATACGGGCCGATGAACCGAGGCTTAAACTTAGGAGAAGAGACCCTCATAGGGACAAAACGAGAAGACAACCACACCAAATCCCCAACACAAAGCCGAGGACCAACACGACGGTGGCGGTTGGCAAAAAGCTGAGTCTTCTCCTGGGACAACCTCAAATTGTCCACCACCTGCCCCCAGATCCGATGCAATCTCTCCACCACAGCATCCACTCCAGGACAATCCGAAGATTCCACCTGACCAGAGGAAAATCGAGGATGAAACCCCGAATTACAGAAAAACGGGGACACCAAAGTGGCAGAGCTGGCCCGATTATTGAGAGCGAACTCCGCCAATGGCAAAAAGGCAACCCAATCATCCTGGTCAGCAGACACAAAACACCTCAGATATGTCTCCAGGGTCTGATTAATCCGCTCCGTCTGGCCATTCGTCTGAGGATGGAAAGCGGACGAAAAAGATAAATCTATGCCCATCCTAGCACAGAATGCCCGCCAAAATCTAGACACGAATTGAGTCCCTCTGTCAGAAACGATATTCTCAGGAATACCATGCAAACGAACAACATTTTGAAAAAACAGAGGAACCAACTCGGAAGAAGAAGGCAACTTGGGCAGAGGAACCAAATGGACCATCTTAGAGAAACGGTCACACACCACCCAGATGACAGACATCTTCTGAGAAACAGGCAGATCTGAAATAAAATCCATCGAGATGTGCGTCCAAGGCCTCTTAGGAATAGGCAAGGGCAACAATAATCCACTAGCCCGAGAACAACAAGGCTTGGCCCGAGCGCAAACGTCACAAGACTGCACAAAGCCTCGCACATCTCGTGACAGGGAAGGCCACCAGAAGGACCTTGCCACCAAATCCCTGGTACCAAAAATGCCAGGATGACCTGCCAACGCAGAAGAATGAACCTCAGAGATTACTCTACTGGTCCAATCATCAGGAACAAACAGTTTATCAGGTGGGCAACGATCAGGTCTATCCGCCTGAAACTCCTGCAAGGCCCGCCGCAGGTCTGGAGAAACGGCTGACAATACCACTCCATCCTTAAGGATACCTGTGGGCTCAGAGTTACCAGGCGAGTCAGGCTCAAAACTCCTAGAAAGGGCATCCGCCTTAACATTCTTAGAACCCGGTAGGTATGACACCACAAAATTAAACCGAGAGAAAAATAATGACCAGCGCGCCTGTCTAGGATTCAGACGCCTGGCGGTCTCAAGATAAATCAAATTTTTGTGGTCCGTCAATACCACCACCTGATGTCTGGCCCCCTCAAGCCAATGGCGCCACTCCTCAAAAGCCCACTTCATGGCCAAAAGCTCCCGATTCCCAACATCATAATTCCGCTCAGCGGGCGAAAATTTACGGGAAAAGAAGGCACAAGGCCTCATCACGGAGCAGTCAGAACTTTTCTGCGACAACACTGCCCCAGCTCCGATCTCAGAAGCGTCGACCTCAACCTGAAAAGGTAGAGCAACATCAGGCTGACGCAACACAGGGGCAGAGGAAAAACGGCGCTTAAGCTCCCGAAAGGCCTCCACAGCATCAGGGGACCAATCAGCAACATCAGCACCCTTCTTAGTCAAATCGGTCAATGGCTTAGCAATATCCGAAAAACCAGCAATAAATCGACGATAAAAGTTAGCAAAGCCCAAAAATTTTTGAAGACTCTTAAGAGAAGAGGGCTGCGTCCAATCACAAATAGCTTGAACCTTGACAGGATCCATTTCAATGGAAGAGGGGGAAAAAATATATCCCAAAAAGGAAATCCTCTGTACCCCAAAAACACACTTAGAACCCTTCACACACAAAGAATTAGACCGCAAAACCTGAAAAACCCTCCTGACTTGCTGGACATGAGAGTCCCAGTCATCCGAAAAAATCAGAATATCATCCAGATACACAATCATAAATTTATCCAAATAATCGCGAAAAATATCATGCATAAAGGACTGGAAAACTGACGGAGCATTTGAAAGACCAAAAGGCATCACTAAATACTCAAAGTGGCCCTCGGGCGTATTAAATGCGGTTTTCCACTCATCCCCCTGCCTGATTCGCACCAAATTATACGCCCCACGAAGGTCAATCTTAGAGAACCACTTGGCCCCCTTTATGCGAGCAAACAAATCAGTCAGCAACGGCAATGGGTATTGATATTTAACAGTGATTTTATTCAAAAGCCGATAATCGATACATGGTCTCAAAGAGCCGTCTTTTTTTGACACAAAGAAAAAACCGGCTCCTAAGGGAGATGACGATGGACGAATATGTCCCTTTTCCAAGGACTCCTTTATATATTCTCGCATAGCAGCATGTTCAGGCACAGACAGATTAAATAAACGACCCTTTGGGTATTTACTACCCGGGATTAAATCTATGGCACAATCGCACTCTCGGTGCGGAGGTAACGAACCAAGCTTGGATTCTTCAAAGACGTCACGATAGTCAGACAGGAACTCAGGAATTTCAGAGGGAATAGATGATGAAATGGAAACCACAGGTACATCCCCATGAGTTCCTTTACATCCCCAGCTCAACACAGACATAGCTCTCCAGTCGAGGACTGGGTTGTGAGATTGCAGCCAAGGCAATCCTAGCACCAAATCATCATGTAGATTATACAGCACCAGAAAGCGAATAATCTCCTGGTGATCCGGATTAATACGCATAGTTACTTGTGTCCAGTATTGTGGTTTATTATTAGCCAATGGGGTGGAATCAATCCCCTTCAGAGGAATAGGAGTCTCCAAAGGCTCTAAATCATACCCACAGCGTTTGGCAAAGGACCAATCCATAAGACTCAAAGCGGCGCCAGAGTCGACATAGGCGTCCGTGGTAATAGATGACAAAGAGCAAATCAGGGTCACAGATAGAATAAACTTAGACGGTAAGGTGCAAATGGAAACAGATTTATCAAGCTTTTTAGTGCGCTTAGAGCATGCTGATATAACATGAGTAGAATCACCACAATAGAAACACAACCCATTTTTCCGTCTAAAATTCTGCCGCTCGCTTCGGGACAGAATTCTATCACACTGCATACTCTCTGGCGACTTCTCAGTGGACACCGCCAGATGGTGCACTGGTTTGCGCTCCCGCAAACGCCTATCGATCTGAATAGCCATTGTCATGGACTCATTCAGACCCGCAGGCACAGGGAACCCCACCATAACATCCTTAATGGCATCAGAGAGACCCTCTCTGAAAGTCGCCGCCAGGGCGCACTCATTCCACTGAGTAAGCACAGACCATTTACGGAATCTTTGGCAGTAAATTTCCGCTTCATCTTGCCCCTGAGATAGGGACATCAAAGTTTTTTCTGCCTGAAGCTCCAAATGAGGTTCGTCATAAAGCAACCCCAAGGCCAGAAAAAACGCATCCACATTGAGCAACGCAGGATCCCCTGGTGTCAATGAAAAAGCCCAGTCTTGAGGGTCGCCCCGGAGCAAGGAAATCACAATCCTGACCTGCTGTGCAGGGTCTCCGGCAGAGCGAGATTTCAGGGACAAAAATAATTTGCAATTATTTCGAAAATTCTGAAACCCAGATCTATTCCCCGAGAAAAATTCCGGCAAAGGAATTCTCGGCTCAGATACAGGTGCATGACAAACAAAATCTTGCAAATTTTGTACCTTCGTGGCGAGATTATTCAAACCTGCAGTTACACTCTGAAGATCCATTACAAACAGGTGGACACAGAGCCATTCAAGGGTTAAGAGGAGGTAAGAAGCAGCTAGACAGCAATTAAGGGCTAGACAGCAAAACTCTGAAGGGAAAAAAAAAAAAAAAAAAAATTTTCCCTTAAACACTTCTCTATCTCCTGCTTCAGCCCAAACAATTAACACTTTGTGGGCCGGTCAAACTGTCATGATCTCAATGGCAAGAGAACATAGCATCAGCATATATAGGAACTAGCTCTTGGAAGATGGGAACTGAGCTGACCATGAACTAAACCTAACACACAACTAGCAGTGGCCGGGTAGCATGCCTACGTTGATTCTAGATGCCCAGCACCAGCCGGAGGACTAAATAATGCTAGCAGAGGAAAATAAGTCCTAGCTCACCTCTAGAGAAATACCCCGAAAGGAGACAGAGGCCCCCCACATGTATTGGCGGTGAATTAAGATGAAATAACAAAACGTAGTATGAAAATAGGTTTAGCAAATTTGAGGTCCACTTACTACATAGCAGAAGACAGAAAGAACACTTTCATGGTCAGCTAAAAACCCTATCAAAACACCATCCAGAAATTACTTTAAAACTCTGGCATTAACTCATAACACCAGAGTGGCAATTCCTGTTCACAAGAGCTTTCCAGACACAGTAACGAAACTACAGCTGTGAACTGGAACAAAAACTGCAAAAACAAACATGGACAAGAGTCCAACTTATCTAGTAGTTGTCTAGGAGCAGGAACAAGCACAGAGAGGCTTCTGATAACATTGTTGACCGGCAAGCAACTAACAAAGCAGCAAGGTTATATAGCGACTCCCACATCTTGATGGGAACAGGTGAACAGAGAAGATGAAGACACCAGTTCAATTCCACCAGTAGCCACCGGGGGAGCCCAGAATCCAAATTCACAACACAGTACTATATACTACATGGCTGCTATATACTATGTGGGCAGTACTATATACTACATGGCTGCTATATACTACGTGGGCAGTACTATATACTACATGGCTGCTATATACTACGTGGGCTGTACTATATACTACATGGCTGCTATATACTATGTGGGCAGCACTATATACTACATGGCTGCTATATACTACGTGGGCAGTACTATATACTACATGGCTGCTATATACTACGTGGGCAGTACTATATACTACATGGCTGCTATATACTACGTGGGCAGTACTATATACTACATGGCTGCTATATACTACATGGGCAGTACTATATACTATATGGCTGCTATATACTACATGGGCAGTACTATATACTACATGGCTGCTATATACTACGTGGGCAGTACTATATACTACATGGCTGCTATACTACGTGGGCAGTACTATATACTACATGGCTGCTATATACTACGTGGGCAGTACTATATACTACATGGCTGCTATATACTATGTGGGCAGTGTTATAAACTACATGGCTGCTGTATACTACATGGGCAGTACTATATACTACATGGCTGCTATATACTACGTGGGCAGTACTATATACTACATGGCTGCTGTATACTACGTGGCCTGTGTTAGATACTGAGTGGCAGGGGCGTAACTACCGCGGTCGCAGCGGTCGCCATTGCGACCGGGCCCCGCAGGTCAGGGGCCCCGGGCCGGCAGGTCTGAGCAGGGCCAGGCTGGCCATCGGGCACTTCTGGCAAATGCCAGAAGAGCCGATGCCAGTAGTGGGCCGCTGCACTGTTCCTCCCCCGGAACCCCCCCCAGTGCCGCCGCCGCCGCCGCCGCATTTAACTATACCGGCGTCTATGACACCGGTATAGTTCAATGCAATGATGGGAGGAGAGAGCGTCACCTGACGCTTCCTCTCCCATCATTCCCCGCTCTGCCTCTGACAGTACACTGCGGGTGCGCGATGACGTCATATCATCGCGCACCTGCAGTGTCCTGGGCAGACTTCAGCCGCCAGGAGCAGCGCGGGCAAAAGGAAAGGTGAGGAGAGTTTTTTTTTTTTTTTTCTTTTTAACCGGACTGTGGGGCCATTATCGGGGGGGGGGGATGAGATGAGATGTGGGCTGTGCTCTATATATCCCTGTGCGGGCTCTGCTGTATATACCCCTGTGGGGACTCTGCTGTATATATCCCTGTGCGGGCTCTGCTGTATATATCCCTGTGCGGGCTCTGCTGTATATACCACTGTGCGGGCTCTGCTGTATATACCACTGTGCGGGCTCTGCTGTATATACCACTGTGCGGGCTCTGCTGTATATAACACTGTGCGGGCTGTGCTCTATATACCACTGTGCGGGCTCTGCTGTATATAACACTGTGCGGGCTGTGCTCTATATACCACTGTGCGGGCTCTGCTGGATATACCACTGTGCGGGCTGTGCTGTATATACCACTGTGCGGGCTCTGCTGTATATACCACTGTGCGGGCTGTGCTGGATATACCACTGTGAGGGCTGTGCTGTATATACCCCCTGTGCTGGCTGTGCTGTATATACCCCTGTGCGGGCTGTGCTGTATATACCCCTGTGCGGGCTGTGCTGTATATACCCCTGTGCGGGCTGTGCTGTATATACCACTGTGCGGGCTGTGCTGGATATACCACTGTGCGGGCTGTGCTGGATATACCACTGTGCGGTCTGTGCTGGATATACCACTGTGCGGTCTGTGCTGGATATACCACTGTGCGGTCTGTGCTGGATATACCACTGTGCGGTCTGTGCTGGATATACCACTGTGCGGGCTGTGCTGGATATACCACTGTGAGGGCTGTGCTGTATATACCCCCTGTGCTGGCTGTGCTGTATATACCCCTGTGCGGGCTGTGCTGTATATACCCCTGTGCGGGCTGTGCTGTATATACCCCTGTGCGGGCTGTGCTGTATATACCACTGTGCGGGCTGTGCTGGATATACCACTGTGCGGGCTGTGCTGGATATACCACTGTGCGGTCTGTGCTGGATATACCACTGTGCGGTCTGTGCTGGATATACCACTGTGCGGTCTGTGCTGGATATACCACTGTGCGGTCTGTGCTGGATATACCACTGTGCGGTCTGTGCTGGATATACCACTGTGCGGGCTGTGCTGGATATACCACTGTGCGGGCTGTGCTCTATATATCCCTGTGCGGGCTGTGCTGGATATACCACTGTGTGGGCTGTGCTGGCACCCAACACCATGTTGCAGTGCAGGAGATTCCTGCAACAGTCCGAGGCGTATCTAGGGGAAGCGGGGCGGGGGAAGGTGGGGGGGTTGTGGGGGTGGGGGAAGGTGGGGGGGGTAGGGGGGGGGGTAGGGGGTGGGGTAGGGGGGGCCCCATTTGGAAGTTCGCACCGGGGCCCATAACTTTGTAGTTACGCCACTGCTGAGTGGGCTGCGTTATATACTATATGGCTGCTATATACTACGTGGGCACTGCTATATACTACATGGCTGCTATATACTACATGGCCAGTGTTACATACTATGAGGCCTGTGTTTTGTACTGCGTGGGTTGTGCTATATATTGCGTAGCCTGTGTTATATACTATGTCGCCTGTGTTATATAGTACGTGGCTGCTATATACTGTTTGGGCTGTGTTATATATTGCGTGGCCTGTATTAACGCATCGGGTATTCTACAATATGTATGTATGTATATAGCAGCCACATGCTATATAGCACAGGCCACGTACTATTTGTATGCTATATACTACATGGCTCCTATATACTACGTGACCTGTGCTATATACTATGTGGCTGCTATATACATACATATTCTAGAATACCCGATGCGTTAGAATCGGGCCACCATCTAGTCCTGTAATAATGTCCCTGATCGTGGCCCCTTCCTAAAATAATGTCCCCCCTTCTGAACTCTTTCCTATAATAATGTCCCCTTTCCTATAATAATGTCCTCCATCCTGGCCACTTCTTGTAATGATGCCCCCGTCCTAGACCACTTTTAGTATTAATTTTCCTGATCGTGGCCCCTTCCTAAAATAATGTCCCACCTTCTGAGCCCCTTCTTGTAATAATGTCCCCCTTCCTGTAACAATGTCCCCTTCCTATAATAATGTCCTCCATCCTGGCCACTTCCTGTAATAATGCCCCCATCCTGGACCACTTTTAGTGTTAATTTCCCTGATCCTGGACCCCTTCCATGTATAGTGTTCTCCATCCTGGGCCTCTTATTGGTATAATGTCTCACTCTTCTGGTATAATATCCTCCATCCTGGGCCCCTACTAGCAATAATGTCCTGTTCTCCAATAAATGCAAAAAAAAAAAAAATGATTTTTCTTTCTTGCCTCTGCTCCCAAGACATGAGACGTTCTCTTCTATAGCCGGAGCAGAATCTGGCAAATGACTTTGGCGTACAAGCGATGGGCAGCTCATGACGTCACTGCCATGTGCCACCTGTGACTAGCACACTGATGTCAACTGCTGGCCTGTGATTGGTAGGAGACATGCATTGCAGTGTATGGAGCCGGTGGGTCTCTGTGCCACAATGCATTTCAGTTGATAATGCATCCTTGGATGCACATCCAGCTGAAATAGCCGCTGGCATCGGAGGCCCCTCTCCAGCATGGGCCCGGTCACTGCAACCCCCACTGAGACTGTGACAGTTACGCTCCTCATTGGATCAATAACATAATCCTTGCGCCTGGGTGGGCCTGTGCTCAATCTTCCACACCCCTGCTTAACTCTACATCCAATGACTGCTTATCTCCTCCCCTGACAGATGACACACCCCCTATGTAAGCACAACCCATGAGGACCCAATAATAGTACAAATTACCCACTGACCCCAGCCATACACTACTATGATGAGAAAACGCATTTTGGTCCTTGAGGAAAACATTAAAAAAAAAGTTCTGAAGTATGATTCGGTATGATTTTATGGGGGGGCTCAGTGCTTGCACTGCTCTCCTGCAGCACTGGGGTCCTGAGTTCAAACCTTATGAAGGACAATATTGTATGGAGTTTGTATGTTCTTCGCATGTGTGAGGTGAGGGTACTTCATTTACTTCCACACGCCAAAAATATACTAAGAGGTTAATGGTTAGTGGGCTTTCTATGAACCCATTGGCCCAGGTGCTTGTAAGGGAATGATCTTTCCTGTCCTTGATCGCACATCGGCTGCCTCCGGTGTCAGACACCACAACCCCCTCCCTGTGTACAACACTGACGGAGGGAGGACGAGGTTGTGGTGCAATCGCTGATCTTCCCATCAGTTCCTCGGGGGTGGGTGGGCAAATACTGCATTGTGCACTGATCTAGTGGGCTTATGTTTTGTATTAACCCTTTGTGTTCAGACCTAGCTTCTATATCTTGATAGTTCTGCTCTAGTTTACCCTTTGGATGACTTACTAGACTTGACCTAGGACTGTTTTCATTACCATTCTGACCCACCACAACCCATTGGACTCTCTGGTTCAGATGCGACTAGCTGGCACCTACAAATGCTTCTCACAAAATTAAAACATCATCAAAACGTTAATTTATTTCAGTTCTTTAATACAACAAGCGAAACTCATATTATTATTATTGTTATTATTATTTATTTCTATAGCACCATTAATTCCATGGTGCTGTACATGAGAACGGGGTTACATACAGGGTTACAGAGTCATTACACATAGAGTGATCTATTTCACATGTTTATTTCTGTTAATGTTGATGATTATGGCTTACAGCCAATGAAAACCCAAAAGTCATTATCTCAGTAAATTAGAATACTTTATAATACCAGCTTGAAAATGATTTTAAAATCTGAAATGTTGTCCTACTGAAATGTATGTTCAGTAAATGAACTCAATACTTGGTCGGGGCTCCTTTTGCATCAATTACTGCATCAATGCGGCGTGGCATGGAGGCGATCAGCCTGTGAGGAAACAATCCTTTCCAGGCTGCAGTTATCCCGGTTGCTTGTGCACCTTTTGCTACCACACTTGTTCCTTCCACTCCACTTTCCATTAATATTCTTGGATACAGCACTCTGTGAACAGCCGGCTTCTTTAGCAATGACCTTTGGTGGCTTCCCCTCCTTGTGGAGTGTGTCAGTGACGCCTTCTGGACATGTCAGGTCAGCAGTCTTCCCCATGATTGTGGAGCTACTGAAACAGACTAAGGACCTTTATAAACAATTAGAAGCCTTTACAGGTGTTTATTGTTAATTGTTCTAGTTTACTGAGATAATGACTTTGGGGTTTTCATTGGCTGTAAGCCATAAACATCAACATTAACAGAAATAAACATGTGAAATAGATCACTCTGTGTGTAATGACTCTATAGAATATAGGAGATTCACTTATTGTATTGAAGAACTGAAACAAATTCACTTTTTGATGACATTATAATTTTGTGAGAAGCACTTGTATATAGTCAACAGACACAATCTGGGTGAGGCGTTTGACATATTCTCATACAGGGGAAACACCTGAGTGCACTATGGTGACTGGTCGGCTATTTGCTTTGACTACTTTGCTACAAACTGGATTTATTTTCTTTTTCTTTTTTTTCTTTCATAGGGTATAAATCAGAATGAAGGCTCTGAATAATAAAGCAATGCAATGGAAACTCATCCTGAGCTGGAACCTGGAAATTAAGATGCGAAATCCAACTATCGTCCTCCTGATGGGAATAAGGAGAGTTCTAGGAAATTCCTGCTTACTGTAATTGCTTTCCGACTCACAGAATGTGACGTGAGCGATAAGAGAGTGCGGAATAATGCTCATATAGAAATCCTCACATCAAGAAATCCTGGGGAAGTCTCTAGATGAGCGGAGAAATGAACGGAAGCCGGTTCCCATCACAAAGACATCAATTTACCCTGGAGCTTAGCTGCAGCGCGGGAGTTTCTGAAGCTCCGGGTGTGAGCACTTCCATGTCGTCTGATAACTGCTGCTCTGGAAATGAGCTGAAGATGAGTTACAATAAAAAGTTGGAAAACTAATAATAAAAACATCTTTCATTTTGACCCTTGTCAGAGCTCCGGATATAACCTGCAACCCATAGTATACAGTGCCAGAGATAGGGGCAGGCAGACCAGGCAGCTGCTTAGGGCCTCCGCTCCTCCAGAGGCCCCTAGCTGAGTCTGTCTGGTTGCTGTGATGCCATTTTCCTGGTGATGAATTGGAAGAGTATGAAGTTGTCATCATGCAAGACCTTAATTTTAACCCAAATGCTTTAAAATATCAGTTTGGTCATGTAATGAAAGAAAACTGACGGCAAAACGTTTTGCATCTACTATTTATTGATCAGAACATGAAGAGTAGTAATTCATTGCTTCCAATGCCATAACTTAGTATTTTGTAGCATAACCTCTAGCTTTAATTACTGCCCCACACTGACGGGGCATTGAAGCCACTCGGGTATAGGACATCCTGAGGGATCTCGCTCCATTCCATTTACAAATCTGCAAACAATTCATCTTTCTTGCTCTGGGTTCGGGCCCCATCTCATCGCCCTAACTCATTGCAAAGGTGCTCTCTAGGGTGTAAATCAGGTGATTGGCTCGGCCATTGCAACAGGCCGACATTTTTCTTTGCTAACCAATTGTTGATTAAATTGGATGTCTGCTTAGGATCATTGTCTTGCTGGAATTTCCAGGCCTTGCCTGCTTTGGTTTTACCATGTGGCAGAATTAGTTTCTCAAGTATATCCTTGTACATGGTATCATTCATATTTCCATCAATTCTATGCAGAGAGTCATTGGCAGATGCAGAAAAGCAGCCACACACCATGAAATTGCCTCCACCATGTTTCACTGTAGGTGTTCTGGTATTTTACATCATTATGTTTTCCAGTTGTGTGGTGTATAGTGCTTGCCATCACTACCAAACAGATTGAACTTGGATTAATTTAACCACAATACCTTAGATCAATCTGTCTCCCCTTCCATTGACCGTGTTCTTTGGCAAACACAAGTCGGACCTTCCGGTTCTTTGCAGAAATGAAAGGCTTCTTTACTGGAACTCATACATTGAACCCTACTGCTCTTAGCCATCACCCCACAGTTTGGCGATTCACTTTGACCCTATATTCTTTGTTCATTCCATGCGAAATTGGTACAGCACTTTTATGGACATCAGATCCTGACTATTTCTTAATAATGTGATCCACTTTGGAGGAAGTGTTCCATGGTCGCCCACTTCTAGGTTTGTCAGCCGTTCCATAACCTTCTTTTTCTTTCTTTATTATATGTGACACTTGACTCTGACAGCAGTTGAATTCCATAGTTCCCTCTTTTTGGCTTTTGCCTGACTTCACTCTCAGAATAATAAGCTTCCTGACATCTGTTGATAAATTTGGCTTTGGCTTTGCCATGTTTTAACCAAAAAACACCCCCCCCAAAAAAATGTAGTCAAAATTCGAATAAATAAACAACAACAATAAAACAATGTCAAATACAGTTTTCATCCTTTCATAGCTGACAACCATTTGCTTCCAGTTTACTAAAATCACCAGGAAAATGGCGTCACAACAACTTGACAGACGTAATAACACTTTTAGAAAAAATGCAAAACTTTTGGTCACCGGTGCTGTACATATTGTCTGACACCGCAAGTTAGTATCCAGCACCTTGATTTTGCATAGTATGGTGGGGGCACGGTAAAGAATTGTTATTTAGACAACTGAATGGAAGTCTTATAAGTGGATTGTAAAAAGTCTTTCGCGGGTGCAGAAGACGCACAGGTTGTGGGATTTACTTATTGTTAGTATCGATAAACAAAATAACAATGATAAAAAAAACTGATAAATTCTGCTTCTCTGGTTCTTGGTAGATCCAAGAGCAAATAATTCCTGATCTATTATCTCATGCCCAGTACTGGATTCAAAGCTGCACTTCTCAGTACTGCTGTATTATATCCTCCATGCACCTGTTGATTTATAGAAAGTGTTTATCTCATGACAAATACAGTGCTGGATTGTCAGCTACACTGCTTAAGTACTACTGTATGATGTCATCCGTGCTTCTGCAACTTCTAATAAGTATTTTACCTTACCCTGAATTGGATTCACAACCACATTGCTCAGTAATGCTGTACAATCCTATCAATGCTGCTGCAGCTTTATAATCAGTATTTATCTCACACCAGTGCTGGATTCACAGCTACACTGCTCAAGTACTACTGCATAATGTCTTTGCAGACAGGCAGCAGGATATTATCTGCTGTTGCTACGAACTACAATTTGGAATGGAGTATATGTGTCACCTTGGTGCACTGATAGAGTGTTGAGAGGTTTGTTCAATGGAGCAGGTCTCACGAATGACTGGCAGAGATGGACGAGAGCGGTCATTCCCACCCTCCAGTCTGTCAGGTGTAACTTGGTGAAAAGGACAGCTGAGCTTCTTGAGCGTGGCTGGGAGTGGAGGTGTAAAGATCTGAGACTTACTTGTCTGAGAGTAAGTGGTAGAAAAGACCTTTGTGTTCTGGTCTTTCTAGCAGGGTTTGATAGATTGAGGCTGGCCTTTGCTGCTATAATCTGAACATGTGAGCCCCGTACTACTCTATGGATATTTTTGTTTAATTTTTCACATATTCCAGAGAAGGAATGCTTTACTGGAATTGTGACAGACTTAAATAAAACTTCCTTCTTGCACAAAGAGCTGTTGGTGCCTGTGTGAACTCTATCCAACTGCCTGAATGCGAGAGAACCCTCACAGTCCTCTTTGTTGCTTTATATTGTAGTGTTTTAGCCCCTCCCCTGAGCTGGATTCACAGCTAAACTGCTCAGCACATGCTGTAAAACGTCCTGCATCTAACTTATGCTACAAAGAGTCAGAAAAGCAGGAATCCCTCATGTCTGTGTGTGCCACATATGGGAGACATCTCCACCCACCAGCCCAGAGACAACTAAAAATTAGAAAAGGAAGATGCAGGATATCATGGACAGGAAAAAAATGTTACACATGGCAACTTATTCTGAAACGTCACCTGAAAAGACAGGCATGCTTTGACATGCAATACCTTACAAAGCCAATGGGAAAGAGTGGCGCTGTTTCTAAAGAAAGCGTAGTATACTGGTCCTTTTTCTCCAAGCGTTTGCATCTTAAAGACAATATGTGATATGGGTCGCCCTCCTCTCCAGATTCCTCTAGGACATGCCCAGCGATAAGGCGCAGCTTTGGTCTCCTCAAGGACGTAGAATGACAATGGCCGGAAACGGCTGATATCACATTCACCCCCCTGCAGACCGGAGGGGTGCCAATATTAAAGCAAAACTCCTTTCACCACCCTTTTAATCCCCAGTATCGGATTTATTTAAAATGTATCTTTTTTTATTTCCTGTAACATATTTGTAGTAAATTTGACGATTGTCGAAAACTAGGAGACCTGATGTAACGTAAATCCAGGAATTACCGCCCTGGAACATCCATCAATAAAATAATCAGCGTCTCCACGGAGACAAGGCCGATGTGGTACCCCCCGGTGACGCTTGTACGGCTCATCCGTTGCCATGGTAACAAATGGATGCCACAAAAAAAAAAAAAGGTAATCGTACCCGAGGAGACGATGCTGCGTAGCGTGATACGATTGGGGCATCCGCACGTTTTTACTCGAGGTGACGGTTTCCATTGTAAAGGGAGGTTTAACCCCCGGATGACCGGGTTGGACGTCACTGAGGGAATTTAAGATATAATAATAGGGTATTGGGTCCCAAAAATGAGACTGACACCCAAAAAAAAATAAAAAAAATAAAAGAGAGGGGAAAACATCTCCAATTAGAAGGGCGCTGACGATAAAGTATTTATATACACTTGATATGCAAAAGTGTGCCGTGCGCGTCCTATAAATCATATTTATGGCTCACTATACTAATGAGAGCGGTAAAGAAGATTACAGCGAGCGGTGAGGTAATCCGGATCATCACGTCGGACGTGCAAACAAATTGCAAACACTTTGTCATTTCAGGGATTTTATTATTTGGATGCAGTAATATATATAACGTCCCATCCCCTCCCCCGAAGGAGATGCTTAACGGGGAGAAATTACACGACTTGTTATATTTATTCATTCAAATTCAACTAATTAAATTTAAGCATTAAAATAAATCTGCACAGTGCTCAGTATAAATGAGTACACCCCCCTTAAAAATAAGAGTTTAATCAATATCTCACTGAACGCAAGAACAATTTCCATCATTTTTTTTTCACCCATAACATGACAGTAAGATTATTAATTTTTTTTTTCATTGCAAAATCTTCAGTTTTACCCAAGTGAGTTGATGCAAAAATTAGTACACCCCACATTAAAATCTAATACATCTAGTATTTTTTTATGACCTCCATGATGTGTAAGGACGGCACCCGGTATTCTAGTCCTAGAATGAACAAATTGGCGACATATTGTAATATCAATCTAAGGCCTCTTTCACACGTCAGTGTCTCCGGTACATGTAGTGACAGTTTTCTCACGTACCGGAGACACTGACACACGTAGACCCATTTAAATGAATGGGTCTATGCACATGTGCGTGTTTTCACATGGACCGTATGTCCGTGCTGAAAACACGTCGACATGTCCGTTTTCTACCGGCAGCACGGACCACAATACGGACAGCACACGTGCACACGGAGAACAGTGTGCACTCTCCTCCGTGTGCACGTACCGCCCGCAGGAGACACAGCGCTACACCCCCCCGCATGTGGTGCTAAAGGCTGCATTCATCTCTTCTCCCCCGCCGGAGAGAAGAGATGAAAGATCTTTTTTTTTTTTTTTATTTGGGGGGGGGGGGGGGGGGGGGGGGTGAAAAATAAAGTTTGCATGTGCCCCCCGCCTCCCCCCCAGTGCGCCGCCCGGCCCCTTGCTGAAGAAATACTCACCTAGTTCCCGCGATGTCTCCCCTGTCCTCTCCGTGCTGGCAGCTTCTCCTGTGTGAGCGGTCACGTGGTACCGCTCATTACAGTCAGGGAATATTCACTGACTGTAATGAGGGCTCCCACGTGACCGCTCACACAGGAGAAGCTGCCAGCACGGAGAGGACAGGGGAGACATCGCGGGAACTAGGTGAGTATTTCTTCAGCAAGGGGCCGGGCGGCACACTGGGGGGGGGGACGCGGACACACATGCAAACTTTATTTTTCACCCCCCCCCAAAAAAAAAAAGAAAAAGAAAAGATCTTTCATCTCTTCTCTCCGGCGGGGGAGAAGAGATGAATGCAGCCTTCAGCACCACATGCGGGGGGGACAGCGCTTAGTGTAGCGCTGTCTCTCCTGCACGGTCCGTGTGGTCCTCAGGCGGCACACGGGCGGCAAATGGATGCCGCACGTATGTGCCACTTGAGCACACGGACATACGGACACGGATATCTCCGGTACCGGTTTTTCCGGTACCAGAAATATCAGGACGTGTGAAAGAGCCCTAAGATGGAGAGCAATGACAACTTGTTTCTTCAGAATCCCCCAAAGGTTTCCGGTTGGGTCCGATCAGGAGACACTTGGCCACTGAGTCACTTTCACCCTGTTCTTCTTCAGAAATGCAGCAGATGTGAGTTTTGCATCGTTGTAATGTTGGAAAAGGGCTCAATGGAACAGACTGAAATTTACATAATAAAAGGAGAAAAGTCAGCAGCAGCACAGAGGGTTTCAGAACAGGAGTGTGCTGACCTTTAGGAGCCAATTAATTTGTGTAATGATGTGTGTTATGGCCACTGAGTCACTTTCTCCCTATTCTTCAGTAATGCAGCAGATGTGAGTTTTACATCGTTGTCCTGTTGGAAAAGAGCTCAAAGGAACAGACTGAAATTTACACAATGAAAGGAAAAAAGTCTGCAGCAGTGCAGAGGATTTCAGAACAGGAGTGTGCTGACCTTTAAGAGCCAATTCATTTGTGCAATGTTGGTTTTAAGGACAGCACTGCGCTGCACGTGATGGATGCTCAGCGTCATGCATGCGAGGAGGGAATGGACACTAGTGGGATGTGGTGATCACAATGGTCTTTCAGCTGCACAGAGTATTTCAGGAGGTGAGTGTGCTGACTCTGTGTAGTCTGATATAATCATAGCTTTAGCTTTGCAGCTTCATGTCTTTGTGCTGATGATGGAGGAAGCTGCGATGGTGCCAGAGCGATGGAAGGAGGTCATTGATTGAATCCTAAATCAGATGTTACTTATTGGACTGTTATAGGAATGTAAATCTGGCCGATCGATGCTGCCGCTGACACGCCATGCAGAGCACAAGGCGAATGTGGCCAAATATCGGCAGAAAGTGGAAAATTATCAAAGATGAAAAATAATTGGAAAATAACTGTTTAATAATCTGTAATGGGAGATTATTGTGACATTGTTACATTGTTACTGTCCGCTTTCCCACATGTCATACTGGCTCTGACCTCTCCCTGAAACCCCCCTACAATGAGCTGGTCACGGGGGTCCTCAGGGGCATGACTAGAGGGGGTAAAGGCTGGTGCTGTACCTCGTCCTACCTTGGGGTCACATGTGTGATGCCCAAAAGTGACCACCAGAAGAATCATGCCCCCACAGTGCTCATCAGAAATCATGATATCCCCACACTGCCCATATATATTATGGTGCTCCCAGTGCCCCCTAGTATAGCATGATGCCCATCAATACCCCCATAAAGTTTAAAGGGATCCTGTCACCCCCAAAATCGAAGGTGAGCAAAGCCCTCCGGCATCAGGGGCTAATCTCCAGCATTCTGTAATGCATTCTGTAATGCTGTAGATAAGCCCCGATGTATCCTGAAAGATGAGAAAAGAGGTTAGATCATACTCACCCAGGGGCGGTCCCGGTTCTGTTCTGGTCCGATAGGAGTCGCGGTCCGGTCCGGGGCCTCCCATCTTCTTATGATGACGTCCTCTTCTTGTCTTCACACTGCGGCTCAGGTGCAGGCGTACTTTATTAGCCCTTTGAGGGCAAAGTACTGCAGTGCGCAGGCACATGATGCCCAGCAGTTCACCCATATAGCATGATGCCCAACAGTGCCCCATGTAGAATGATGCCACGCAGTTCACCAATATCATGCTCTCACAGTGCCCCTTATACATTATAATGCCTCCACAGTGCCACACTACCCAAAGTGAGGAAAAAAAACATACAAATCCTACCACCATTTCCATGATGTGCGGAGCGGACCCTCGCTCATGCTGTGTGATGTCCAGTGCATCTTATAGTGATGTCACCACACATGTATTGGTATTCACATGGTATCCTAAAATAATAAATGCCCTCAAATAATATTCTAAGCACAAGTGGGATACCTATCATAAAAGCAAGTGATGTAAGTGCCATGGGGGCTCACACTGGCACAGAACCACTACCCCTGCCTGATGTCTTTTTTAAAGCTACTACAGTGTTTACAGCTGCCACTAGGGGGAGCTCACTGCATCCAGACTGATACAGATCCCTTTGAGTGCAGTGTTTAGTAACGATCCACACTGTGATTGACTCCCCCTAGTGGCGACTGCAGGAAGCCGGAATTATGTCATTTATCAATTAAGGAAAAGACAAGTATACTAAATATGCTACAATGTAATTTCTATATTTTGTATTCTGCTGCAGAGGAGTTAGAATTTACTAGCTGCAGCTCAGATTCTTCCTTTGAATGATTTCATTGATAAATGCTATTTATATAAAGTTATTTTTATGTTACTGTTTCAAGCACATTCTGTCCTCCCAGGCATGTTCACAGCACTTTCTGAACATGGCCGTCACTGGTCTTACAGCATCAAGTCTGACACATTTGTGCACAGCGAAGGACTAAAGGTAATGTGACCTGACAGATCATAAAGAAGATGAAATCTACAAAGTCACTTCAGCAATTCAAGGCAAGTGGTGGAATAAAAATAATCACTGTTCTCCATGTATCATAGCAGAAGCCGAGACGGATGCCCTGCCAGCATGGTGCCAGCATGGTGCCAGCAAGGAGACGCCACTCTGGGCCATCAGTACAAGAAACCTACATGTGTTGGAGAATTCTGCAGATTACAGAAGAAGCAATCCTCATTTATCTCCACAAGTTATGTAGATTATACTATGCAAATAATGAAGGTATTTTAGAGTTAAATGTAAGGGGGAGGAGAGCAGAAGATGCGACTAAGCAACGCTCCACAGCACTGACTACCGAATGTCACCATCTTCTGACTGAACTGAGTAAGAAGGAACTAAAAGATGGGGAAAGCATTACTGGAGGGAAGAACTTGAAGGTGACACCAGGTCAGGTGATAGTTGTAGCGCAGTCGTCAAACATAAAAAGCTGAGGTGTCGAGGTGGGAACATAGTCATTACATTACTGATCCTGAGTTACCTCCTGTATTATACCCCAGAGCTGCACTCACTATTCTGCTGGTGCAGTCACTGTGCACATACATTACATTACTGATCCTGAGTTACCTCCTGTATTATACCCCAGAGCTGCACTCACTATTCTGCTGGTGCAGTCACTGTGTACATACATTACTAATCCTGAGTTACATCCTGTATTATACTCCAGAGCTGCACTCACTATTCTGCTGGTGCAGTCACTGTGTACATACATTACATTACTGATCCTGAGTTACATCCTGTATTATACTCCAGAGCTGCACTCACTATTCTGCTGGTGCAGTCACTGTGCACATACATTACATTACTGATCCTGAGTTACCTCCTGTATTATACCCCAGAGCTGCACTCACTATTCTGCTGGTGCAGTCACTGTGTACATACATTACATTACTGATCCTGAGTTACATCCTATATTATACCGCAGAGCTGCACTCACTATTCTGCTGGTGCAGTCACTGTGTACACACATTACATTACTGATCCTGAGTTACATCCTGTATTATACTCCACAGCTGCACTCACTATTCTGCTAGTGCAGTCACTGTGTACATACATTACATTACTGATCCTGAGTTACATCCTGTATTATACCCCAGAGCTGCACTCACTATTCTGCTGGTGCAGTCACTGTGTACATACATTACATTACTGATCCTGAGTTACATCCTGTATTATACCCCAGAGCTGCACTCACTATTCTGCTGCTGCAGTCACTGTGCACATACATTACATTACTGATCCTGAGTTACCTCCTGTATTATACCCCAGAGCTGCACTCACTATTCTGCTGGTGCAGTCACTGTGTACATACATTACATTACTGATCCTGAGTTACATCCTGTATTATACTCCAGAGCTGCACTCACTATTCTGCTGGTGCAGTCACTGTGTACATACATTACATTACTGATCCTGAGTTACATCCTGTATTATACCCCAGAGCTGCACTCACTATTCTGCTGGTGCAGTCACTGTGTACATACATTACATTACTGATCCTGAGTTACATCCTGTATTATACCCCAGAGCTGCACTCACTATTCTGCTGGTGCTGTCACTGTGTACATACATTACATTACTGATCCTGAGTTACATCCTGTATTATACTCCAGAGCTGCACTCACTATTCTGCTGGTGCAATCACTGTGTACATACATTACATTACTGACCCTGAGTTACATCCTGTATTATACCCCAGAGCTGCACTCACTATTCTGCTGGTGCAGTCACTGTGTACATACATTACATTACTGATCCTGAGTTACCTCCTGTATTATACCCCAGAGCTGCACTCACTATTCTGCTGGTGCAGTCACTGTGTACACACATTACCCCAGAGCTGCGCTCACTATTCTGCTGGTGCAGTCACTGTGTACATACATTACATTACTGATCCTGAGTTACATCCTGTATTATACCCCAGAGCTGCGCTCACTATTCTGCTAGTGCAGTCACTGTGTACACACATTACCCCAGAGCTGCACTCACTATTCTGCTGGTGCAGTCACTATGTACATACATTACATTACTGACCCTGAGTTACATCCTGTATTATACCCCAGAGCTGCACTCACTATTCTGCTGGTGCAGTCACTGTGCACATACATTACATTACTGATCCTGAGTTACATCCTGTATTATACCCCAGAGCTGCACTCACTATAATAATAATAATAATAATAATAATCTTTATTTATACAGCGCCAACATATTCCGCAGCGCTTTACAGTTTAACAGCTTCAAACACAACAGTAATAAGTAACAACGTTAACAATACAATAATTAAAGCACAATAAGCCGCCCCTGCTCGTGAGAGCTTACAATCTACAATGAGGTGGGGAGATACAAAGTACAGGTGTGTATTTACAGTGATGTATTTACAATGATGGTCCAGCCATCTTCAGGGGGTGGGGGGTAGATGAGGATAGTGAATGGGCTACACACAAACAAAATAACTGATTAGGGAACATGATAGGCCGCACTGAACAAATGAGTTTTGAGCTAGCGCCTAAAACTATGCAAGTTGTGGATGGTCCTAATATCTTGGGGTAGAGCATTCCAGAGGATTGGCGCAGCACGGGAGAAGTCTTGGAGTCGGGAGTGGGAGGTACGGATTAGTGCAGAGGTTAGTCGAAAGTCATTTGCTTAATTTGGTTAATCATAGTGTTTCCACTAATGGTTTTGTTATTACTTTGGGTAGGATAATGGTGCTGCATGATTAGCGGGGTGGATGGGGGGGACGTGTTTGATGAGGGAGGGGGGGTGGTGGAGAGGTTAGTGAAGAGTCATGCTCTTTTTTTTCCCTTAACTTTATGTGTGCTGATTCCGACCAATCAGGGCGCAGAAACCATCCACAACGTCATGACACAAGGTCTTCTGTGATTGACTCACATTGAGTCACATGTCTGTGGCCATATGAAAAGCAGACATCTTGTTTGCTGGGGTCATTGTCTCAGTGTCACAGTGCAGAGAGGCCGCTCCTGCTCTAGTGCTGCTGCTGCTGAAAGTGAACTTGTCAGTGAAATACATAGGATCCTGTCCTGTATGAAATCGATCTTCCAGCATCAAACTAGATTGTGCAAAAACTGTGTGGCGTCTCCAGATTCACCATTTGCTAAACCTATTAGTTGGTGATAAAACTGTTTTTCAGAGACAAATCAGAAGGCCAGATTTCTAGTGATGAGCGAATATACTCGTTACTCGAGATTTCCAGAGCACGCTCGGGGGTCCTCCGAGTATTTTTTAGTGCTCGGAGATTTAGTTTTTATTGCCGCAGCTGAATAACTTACATCTGTTAGCCAACATAAGTACACGTGGGGGTTGCCTGGTAGGGATGCTCTGGAAATCTCGAGTAACGAGTATATTCGCTCATTATTACAGATTTCCACTAAAAAATCGTTAGGTATAACAGTGTTGTTCAGGCACACTATCTAAGAAAATAAATAGTGATTGTTCATTTAGTGACAGGTGACTGAAGGATCTGGGCCTAAGGTTATGAAACAGCAGGTAACAAGAGGGGAAGAGTACATACAACATGACTGGGAAAAAGCGAGGTTGTGGTGGAAGGAGGAATAGAATTGGTGTTCGACATGTACGTGGGTTAGGTGTTAATGTTAATGAAAGCTCAACTGAACAAACACCGTCTCGTCCTATCCAATGACCACTGACAACATCTGTTAATGGACGGGCTACTCCACTCATTTTCTTTGGCTGCCGCACAGCGGTCAGCCTTGTAGATGAGGGCCAGAAAGAGCATGTGCCCCAGTGGATGATAAGCACTGCATCAAATGGCCTCTTCTCCTCTTCCTCACCTTAACATCACACACAAAACAATCCTCAGAGGTGGCACCCCAATCATCCTTGTTTCCCCTCGTGTCACAAATTTCCAAACGCTCAACAGACCGTGGGGAACCATAGATGGTCCATTCTGCAGAACTGTTAACACATTCTACTCTATGGGCATCAGAGGTCTGCTCTGAAGATTCACAGAATCCAGAGGAGGAAAGCATCTGCACCGATGCCCAAAATGTTTTCATGTTGGATCCGGGGCTGTACAAAGTGGCGTCTGAGCAGAATTGAGATCCTCATCACCACACGTTAACCAATGGGGGTGGAGGTGATCCTGATGAGACTTAGATACCAGAGGCATTCACGGATTGTACTGTGGTGTCAGGGCAGGAAGAGGAGGAGGGTGACTCTCAGGGTGAGGAGTGTGAGAACAGAGGATGACGATGAACTTTTAGATCCCACTTGGTGTGAACCTAGAGGCTCGCAGATGAGTAGCTCAGCAGAGGTGGTGGAAGAGGAGAAAGACTAGGAGATTACATTGTGGCTTCCCACACAGAGTAATGCAACCACGACAAGCACTGCATCCTCAGCGCGAAATCTGGTTGTGGCCAGCAACAGTCGCAAGTGTGCAGTTTGCAAAAGACAGCCTAGCCTAGGCCTTTTTTGAGACCTCAATTAATGACCCAACTCACATTATCTGCCAAATTAGCAAAAAAAAACTGAGTAGAGCTAAAATTTGCAATAATTTGACTACTACATGCATAAAATGGCACATGCACGATCAACATGCCTCAGTGTGGGAATCTCACTGCACTAAAGTGCGGACTAGCAGGCCTCGCCAACCACCATTAGAAGCAGCAGCTGTGTAAGTGGCATTAGCAATTTCTGTGAGTCGTTTCACACATTTTATAGACCAGCCCATGCACCAGCACAACAGAGTACAAGCCTGACACATTGTCAACGACTGAAGAGGATGGTGCAGGAGTATCTAGAACTCAATATGAATGTCATCAGGGGGGTTGGACCCTTTTCCATTTTAATCTTCAAAAATGGAAGAGTGGCCTGAGAAGCCTGTCACGCTTTGGAGGTTTTCTCATGCCCGGCAGCCAGCATCCTCTGGGAACGTGTCTTCAGCACTGCTGCTGGCGTACTCATGGATAAGCGCATCCGGCTGTCCCCTGAAAGTGTAGACCACCTAACTTTCATCAAAATGAACAAGTCATCGATCTCCAATGATTTTTGCATCCCAGTCGCAGACTTGGCTGACTAGGCGATGGTGTCCTTTAATGTCATGAATTGATCTTGCATTATTGCAGTCTGTGCCATCTTTGTGGTGTCTTCTGTGCCTGCTGTTGCTACTGCTGCTTCTGCTTGAAGCAATATTTTGAAATGTGGAGACTCCAAGTTGGGTCTCTATTTTGTGTTTTGCCTGTAGTTGAAGGTGTGTCAGATATCTATTATACTGTTTCTACTTTGTGGAAATTTATGCCACTTTAGTGCTATGTGGCAATTATTTTTTGAAATGTGGAGACTCCAAGTTAGGTTTCCATTTGGTGGGTTGCCTGTATAAGTAGGTCTCCCAGACAGGCAAGCTTGCACTTACTTTCACTCAGCTACCAGTGTTACTTTCCTTACATTTTTCTACCAATAGTACTGTATGAAACTGATGTTTGTGCCATCTGAGTGTGGCTGGAAGAAAAATAAAAAATTGGAGGTGTTGCATGAGGTATCAGGTCTCCCAGCTAAGAAGGCTTACACCAACATCGCTCCCTTAACCACCAGGTCCTCATTGAAAATTCAATTCCAAGCTGTAAAATCTGGGCCAGACCCTGATACCTCATGCATGACCCATGGCTGACTGTATTGTGGAATACCAGCTCCAACATGCCCATGGGTATTCTGGTCAGCCTCCACACATAACAACTAAAGAGTGGGCATGGATGTCTGACATTTGTGCTGTTCTCCAAAACTTTGAGGACTCCACAAAGATGGTGAGGGGCAATGACGCCATAGTCAGTGCAACAATCCCACTTCTGTGCCTTCTTATGCTACGTTCACATTTGCGTTGTGCAGCGCAGCATTGGCGGCGCAACGCACAACGCATACACAACGCATGCATAACGCTGCGTTTTGCGACGCATGCATTGTGTTTTTGGACGCCAAAAAAATGCAACTTGCTGCGTCCTCTGCGCCCTGACGCTTGCGTCAAAAAAGACGCAAGCGTCAAAAAACGCAAGACAACGCATGTCCATGCGCCCCCATGTTAAATATAGGGGCACCCGACGCTGCGCTGCACAACGCTAATGTGAACGTAGCATTAAACAGTCACTACTCACAATTAAAGCTGAAGCTTTGAATGCGGACCAGGTGGAGATGGAGGAAGACATGAGACAAGGAAATATTACCTAGCTCAGCCTCATCTCATCTGAGGAAAAAGGATTGAGTAACAATGAGGAGGTGGAGGCTGAGGAAGAGGAGGAGGAACAGGAGCTGGTTGCTAGTGTGCCAGAGAGTAGTTTCCACACAAGTTTCATCCCATCTCTCCTACATGGATGGGCTGAGGAAGGGAATGAGGAGGAAGAGATGGAGTAGATGTAGAGTAATCATCATGCTGGAGACAGGGAAGTGTTGGCCATAGGGACCTTGGCACATATGACCAACTTTATATACTACTGCCTTTCCCATGACCCTCATGTTACATTCATCTTGACCAAGAAAGAGTACTAGCTGTTCACCCTGTTCACTCTGCATCTCCCCTTCCTGTGGAGAGGTCTACTAAAATGGTGCTTTACCAGAAGACCATTGTGGAAAATATGTTGAAAAATTCCCATCAGACAATGCTAGCAGCACGGGCAAGTGTGCTTGCCCAACTAAAGAGGAGAGGTGAGGGAGGCATGCATCAGGTACAGCAGAGGCAGGGGTACGCTGTCAGAGGCCAGGGTGTTGTGTATCTGCTTTTTGGGCTCCCCTGGTGGTTGCTGGTGGTACTGGTGACTTGTTTGCACTTTGCTGCTTCTGTTCACCTGCTTCCATCAGCGTTTGGGAGTTTCCTATTTAGCCTTGCTCTCCAGTCATTTCCTTGCCGGTCATCATTGTAACCAGAGCCTTCGGTTGCATGTTCCTGCTACTAGTCTGCTGATCAGCTAAGTGGACTTTGTCCTTTTGTTTTGTATCTTTAGTCCAGTTTGCAGTTTTTGTAATTCTCTGTAGCTGGAAGCTCTTGCGGGCTGAAATTGCCACTCCTGTGTCATGAGTTGACACAGGAGTCTTAAAGTAATTTCAGGATGGTTTTTTGAAAGGGTTTTCAGTTGACCGTGAAGTCCTCTTTTGTATCCTTCTGCTATCTAGTAAGTGGACCTCTCTTTGCTAAATCTACTTTCATACTGTGTATGTCTTTTCCTCTTATTTCACCGTTATTACATGTGGGGGGCTGCTATCATCTTTTGGGGAGCCGGTTTTTTCTTTGTCTCTAAAAAGGATGGCTCTCTGAGGCCTTGTATTGATTATCGACTCCTGAATAAGATTACAGTCAAATATCAGTATCCGTTGCCTTTGCTGACTGATTTGTTTGCTCGCATAAGGGGGGCTAAGTGGTTCTCTAAGATTGATCTTCGTGGGGCGTATAATTTGGTGCGAATTAAGCAGGGGGATGAGTGGAAAACCGCATTTAATACGCCTGAGGGCCATTTTGAGTATTTGGTAATGCCTTTCGGCCTTTCTAATGCACCTTCTGTCTTTCAGTCCTTAATGCATGATATTTTCCGTGAATATTTGGATAAATTTATGATAGTGTACTTGGATGATATTTTGATTTTTTCTGATGACTGGGAGTCTCATGTTCAGCAGGTCAGGAGGGTTTTTCAGGTTTTGCGGGAGAATTCTTTGTGTGTAAAGGGTTCTAAGTGTGTTTTTGGGGTTCAAAAAATTTCCTTTTTGGGGTACATTTTTTCCCCTTCTTCTACTGAGATGGACCCTGTCAAGGTTCGGGCTATTTACGACTGGACGCAACCTACTTCTCTGAAGAGTCTCCAGAAATTCTTGGGCTTTGCTAATTTTTATCGTCGATTTATAGCTGGTTTTTCTGGCGTTGCTAAACCTCTGACGGATTTGACTAAAAAGGGTGCTGATGTTGCCAATTGGTCCCCTGCTGCCGTGGAGGCCTTTCGGGAGCTTAAGCGCCGCTTTTTGTCTGCCCCTGTGTTGCGCCAGCCTGATGTTTCCCTTCCCTTTCAGGTTGAGGTCGATGCTTCCGAGATTGGAGCGGGGGCGGTTTTGTCGCAGAAAAGTCCCGACTGCTCAGTGATGAGACCTTGTGCGTTCTTTTCGCGAAAATTTTCGGCCGCCGAGTGAAACTATGATGTTGGTAATCGGGAGCTTTTGGCCATGAAGTGGGCATTTGAGGAGTGGCGTCATTGGCTTGAGGGTGCCAAACATCAGGTGGTAGTTTTGACTGATCACAAGAATTTAATTTATTTGGAATCTGCCAGGCGCCTGAATCCTAGACAGGCACGTTGGTCGTTGTTCTTTTCCCATCTTAATTTTGTGGTCTCGTACTTACCGGGTTCTAGGAATGTGAAGGCAGATGCTCTTTCTAGGAGTTTTGAGCCTGACTCTCCTGGGAATTCTGAACCTGCTGGTGTCCTTAAGGATGGAGTGGTTTTGTCTGCTGTCTCTCCTGATTTGTGACGTGCTTTGCAAGAATTTCAGGCGGATAGACCTGGTCGTTGTCCGTCTGGTAGACTGTTTGTTCCTGACGAGTGGACCACTAGAGTCATCTCGGAAGTTCATTCTTCTACTCTGGCAGGTCATCCGGGAATTTTTGGCACCAGAGATTTGGTGGCTAGATCCTTCTGGTGGCCTTCCCTGTCTCGAGATGTGCGTGTTTTTGTGCAGTCTTGCGATGTGTGTGCTCGAGCCAAGCCTTGTTGTTCTAGGGCTAGTGGGTTGTTGTTGCCCTTGCCTATTCCGAAGAGGCCTTGGACGCACATCTCTATGGACTTTATCTCGGACCTCCCTGTTTCTCAGAAGATGTCTGTCATCTGGGTGGTGTGTGACCGTTTTTCTAAAATGGTTCATTTGGTGCCATTGCCTAAGTTGCCTTCCTCATCTGAGTTGGTCCCTCTGTTTTTTCAAAATGTGGTTCGCCTGCATGGTATTCCGGAAAACATCGTTTCTGACAGGGGTACCCAGTTCGTGTCTAGATTTTGGCGGGCAGTCTGTGCCAGGTTGGGCATTGATTTGTCTTTTTCGTCTGCATTCCATCCTCAGACCAATGGCCAGACGGAACGAACTAATCAAACTTTGGAGACTTATTTGAGGTGTTTTGTGTCTGCGGATCAGGATGATTGGGTTGCCTTTCTGCCATTGGCGGAGTTTGCTCTTAATAATCGGGCTAGTTCTGCCACTTTGGTTTCTCCTTTCTTTTGCAATTCAGGGTTTCATCCGCGTTTTTCATCTGGTCAGGTTGAATCTTCGGATTGTCCTGGAGTGGATGCGGTAGTGGATCGGTTGCATCAGATTTGGGGACAAGTGGTGGATAATTTGGAAGTGTCCCAGGAGAGGACTCAGCAGTTTGCTAACCGCCGTCGTCGTGTTGGCCCCCACCTTCGTGTTGGGGACTTGGTGTGGTTGTCTTCCCGTTTTGTCCCTATGAGGGTTTCTTCTCCTAAATTTAAGCCTCGGTTCATCGGTCCTTATAGGATTTTGGAGATTCTTAACCCTGTCTCCTTTCGTTTGGACCTCCCGGCATCTTTCGCTATCCATAATGTGTTCCATCGGTCGCTGTTGCTGAGATATGAGGTACCGGTGGTTCCTTCTACTGAACCTCCTGCTCCTGTGCTGGTGGAGGTTGAATTGGAGTACGTGGTAGAAAAGATCTTGGACTCCCGTATTTCCAGACGGAGACTTCAATATCTGGTTAAATGGAAGGGCTATGGTCAGGAAGATAATTCTTGGGTAACTGCCTCTGATGTTCATGCCTCGGATTTGGTTCGTGCCTTTCATAGGGCTCATCCAGATCGCCCTGGCGGTTCTTGTGAGGGTTCGGTGCCCCCTCCTTAAGGGGAGGGTACTGTTGTGTATCCGCTTTTTGGGCTCCCCTGGTGGTTGCTGGTGGTACTGGTGACTTGTTTGCACTTTGCTGCTTCTGTTCACCTGCTTCCATCAGCGTTTGGGAGTTTCCTATTTAGCCTTGCTCTCCAGTCATTTCCTTGCCGGTCATCATTGTAACCAGAGCCTTCGGTTGCATGTTCCTGCTACTAGTCTGCTGATCAGCTAAGTGGACTTTGTCCTTTTGTTTTGTATCTTTAGTCCAGTTTGCAGTTTTTGTAATTCTCTGTAGCTGGAAGCTCTTGCGGGCTGAAATTGCCACTCCTGTGTCAAGAGTTGACACAGGAGTCTTAAAGTAATTTCAGGATGGTTTTTTGAAAGGGTTTTCAGTTGACCGTGAAGTCCTCTTTTGTATCCTTCTGCTATCTAGTAAGTGGACCTCTCTTTGCTAAATCTACTTTCATACTGTGTATGTCTTTTCCTCTTATTTCACCGTTATTACATGTGGGGGGCTGCTATCATCTTTTGGGGTATTTCCCTAGAGGTAAGCCAGGTCTGTTTCTTCCTCTACCAGGCTTAGTTAGTCCTCCGGCTGGCGCGTGGCATTTAGGAAGCCGTAGGTATGCTCCCTGGCTACTATTAGTTGTGTGGTAGATTTAGCTCACGGTCAACTCGAGTTTCCATCACCCGAGAGCTCGATCGTTATTTATATGTTTCTTACGTTCCCTTGCCATTGGGAACCATGACACCAGGGCCAATTTCATGACAGCAGCCCAGCGTCCAGACCTTAATGACCAGGAATTTTTGACATGGAGGGAAATGTTTTTAAAGATGGTCAAGCAATACCTGGCCTACAAAACCAGCGTACTCCCTAATTCCTCTGCGAGCTTCATCTATTAGGTCTCAAAGCTGGACACCTGGCATGAACTGCCCATCTATGCCTTGGAGGTGTTGTGCTGTCCTGCCACTGGCATCTTGTCTGAGTGGGTTTTTAGTGCTGACAGGGGGTCAAAACAGACAAATGCTTTCACCTGTCAACAGAAAATACTGACAGGCTCAATCTGATAAAAATGAACAAAGCCTGGATTGGCCACGACTTCTCCACACCCCCACATGACAGCAGTACATGAAGTGTTTGTAATCTTCGATATGACTGTATTACCCTCCTTATTATTCTTCCCTGGTGTTGCACTTTGTGCAAAGACGTTATGAGTGTAGAAGTACATCAACTGCACTTTCAAAATATTTTAATGAGGCACGCCAGTTGTTACCTTCAAGGGTGTGTGTATGACCCTCCTTATAATTTTTTTCCTGACTTTGCACTATATGCAAAGCCTTTATGAGTGTAGAAGTACCACAACTACACTTTCTTAATTTTTGAATGAGGCACTACATTTGGTGCCTCGAAGGGTGTATGGATGACCTTGCTTGTAATTTTTGGAAGGTTTTACACTTAGTGCATAGCCTTTATGAGTCTAGAAGACCAAAACATGACAATTTGAACAGAATGTGTATGAGGCCTCCTTTAAGTCTAATACAGGGTATATCTGAGTCCCTTATTTTTGGCAGTTCTTGCTTCCTTCATAAATTACACTGAAATTTCCAATGTTTTAATAAAAATTTCAATTTTGGGTTACTTAAATTATATATCTTTAAAAATCTTTTACATTTTGCCTTCTATACAAGTCATTATACTGGAAAGAATGTTTCTTAGCATTTTTTGTTTTCATGTAAAATCCAATTTCTGTTCGATTTTGAATGTTTTATTATCAGTCCTTAAAGTGGAGTAAAAGTGTGACCCCATTGTTCTCAGCAGCGATCTGGGGGTCAGAGATGCTTCCAGGGGTCTTCCCTATGCTGTTCTTCCATTCAGCACTTTTCCCATTCATTTGAACATTTTCACAGCCCCTCTGACCTCTTTGTAGGGTCTGCTGGAAAAAAGCTTGGCTTTCCCATTGACTCCCATTATACTCGTTACTCAAAACTAGTATTCAAGCATTAGGAATTCCTTGTTTCGAGTAACGAGCATCCAAGCATTTTAGTGCTCGCTCATCCCTAATCATCAATCATCTTTTAGTCTTTTAAAAACTATGAGGTTTGCAAGCAAAAACAGCTTAAAAGAAAAAAAATGAATTAGAAGAGTTTTCCAAGAGTTTTCAGAGGGGATTTTGGAGAGAATCCATTCAAAAAAAACTTCTGAAAAACTCAGTGTGAACAAAGCCTTTAAAGAATGGCCTTTTTTCCTCTAAGCTTGTGAACCTGTGATTGTAATGTAGTGTCCGTGTGTTAATTTACCCACTTACCACCTCCTGCTCCGCTATACAGTGCCATTCTGCCCCGCTTCTCAGTGACTGCTCTTTAGATTTTCGGGATCACCCTGAGCTGTGTGTGAGCTGAAAGTGGCTTTTGCATTGTTAGTTTATGGAGGGTCAGAGCGAGGATCAAAACGAGGCTCCATAGACTAACATTGTAAAGGAGACTTCCGGCTCTAACATAGAGTGCAGAGTAACGGAGAGTCTGAAGAGCGGTGATGCCATTTAGAATAGGCTTGGAATGGCACTGGATCCCGGATAAAATGACAGTAGGATACATTTCCCCTTCAAAACTTAAAATACATTAAAAACTTGAATTTTCCGTCAGTTTTTGAGCACCAACTGAGCAGAAACTCTCCAAATGGTCCTCAAAAATGCAAAAGTCTACAAAAAATCCTCAGGGTCTACTCCGTTTTTGCTCTGAAAGCTGCACAAAGAATCCATGTGCTAGTTTTCAACTAAAAAACTCCACAAAAACTCAGTGAACACATGGAGTTTTTTGAGGTTGTCAAAAAGTTGAGTTTTCTAGTTGACCTGCTTCAGGTAAAAAGTTTGGGAAGCATTAGAAAAAGTTTTTTTTAGAGCAGGTCTACTCCAAAAAACGGCTGAAAAATAACGGTGTGTTCACGCATTTTTTTGCTGACTTTTTGGAGTGGAAACTCCAACTTTTTGAGGAGGATATTAGAGTTTCCAGTTAGTTCTTGCTCCAAAAACTCTTATATTCACATACGCTTAGGTTCCACGTCCAGCCATCTTCCCAGTCAGCTGCTTCAGTCTCTCTGGATATGATGCTCCGCCGGTGTAGTTGCTGCGGGTGACATCACATCTCCAATCTTCGAGGGTTCAGAATTAAGGACAAAGACTTGTGGAGATAGGAAGGTGAGTGTGAAGGTGACGAGAAGAGCCGAGCAGAAGGAGGTGCAATCATTCCTCGCAGCCTGACTTCAGCGGGACATATTTTAAAAAGGGATTTGACATTTTTCCTAATGGATGGAGATAAATCAGTCACAGCGAGCACGGAACGTAAGAATACAAATGCACTGGAAAGGATTAAACTTCATCTATATTCATATGTACAGTGTCGGCTGCACAGACCTGTAATGAGCGGGGGCTGACGGGCTGCACCCCGATCTGGGCCACATTGCATATTACTCGCTACTCTACGGCTTCCACCTCCCCTAAACATGGATGTCAGTTCCCTGCGCCCCCACATTGCGCCGATGCTTCTCTCAGTTACTGACCCTTTTTAAGCTACTTTTCATCTTAAGCCGTTTTTGGACAATTTTCTCAGCAGGTCAGAAAAAAATAAAAGGATCTGGCAGCTTGTGTTCTCACACATAGGTGGACTGAATATTTCACTGGCAGGCTTTCACCTCCCAAAAAAGATGTAATCCCACCACTGCCAGCAAAACTCATAAAAAGCCCCTTGTGTTGCATGCAGTGTGCCACCCAGAGAACCAACCTAAGGACCCCAATGCAGTGCCAAAGTCTGAAATACCTCTAAGGCCGGTTTAAACTCATTTGTTTATTTCCAGTACCAGAAAAAACGGTAGCGGAGATATCTGTGTCCGTGTGTGTGATATGTGCGGCACATGTGTGGCAACTGTGTGCCGCCCGTGTAACACATCAGTGCCACATGGATGGCCATGGGGGAAGAAGCGCTACAGTATGGAGTCTGTCAGTTTTTCAATTAAAGGACTTCATTCTGGCTGTGTCTATATTTACATATAACTGTAGATGTCTCTCCATTACTAAGCCGTGAGCTTGATGTCACCTGACAATACAAAGGTGACATCAACCCCACAAATATGAACCCCACTTGCCACCACTACAGGGCAAGAGCCGGGCAAAGTGCCAGAATTGGCGCATCTAATAGATGAGCCTATTCTGGGCAGCTGCGGGCTGTTGTTTTTAGGCTGTGGGGGGCAATAACCATGGCCCCTTACCAGCCCTCAGCTGTGAGCTTTAGCAAGGCTGGTTGTCAAAAATGCGGGGGACCCCACACTGTTTTTTTTTAAATGATTTATTTCAATAATTTAAAAAACACCATGGGGACCCCTCTATTCTTGATAACCAACCTTGCTGAAGCTGACAGCTGAGGGTTGCAGTTCCCAGATGTGAGTTTTGCCTGGTTGGTTCAAGAAAATAAAGATGGGGGCTGGAACAAAGCGCAGCTGGGAGGAGGCCCCCCATGACTGCTTTGAGCCGGGCGGTCTTTTTTAAATGATGCTCCGGCTGGGGATAGGAGAATGGAAAGGGGGGAGGGGTTTAGAAGGGGGAGGTAGTAGGGAAAGTGCGGGAAAACCGCCATTCCCTACCTTATTCCAGAAGAAGGAAGAAGTCCAGGATGGCGTCGGCGGAGTCCATGCTGGCCCAGCTCCGAGAGATGGCCAGATCCAGAAGAGGGGGCTGGCTTGAGGCCCAGCTGGCCTCCATCATTGGTGCCGCAGTAGGATCCGGGCAGAGCTCACGGGGCAGGAGGACCAGGCCCCCAGAGAGACTATCTCCGGATCTCCCGGCGCGTGGCAGGCGCAGGCTCCGGAGCCCCTCCAGGGACCCTGCGGGCGGTGAGTCCAGCGGCGCTGCCTCCCCCGGCCGCTCCCGCTCCGGCAGGAATCCAAGCACCCGGCCTGCACGCGCCGGGCGTCAGACTCAGGACACCGCCGCTGCTGCCGGGAGCGCCGGACCGGAAGTGCGGCCTGCGCGATCCAGGCAGAGCGCAGCCGCAGCTTCATCCGCTCCTGGCAGGTTCCCATCTAACGGCGGGCGTGCGGCCGCCGCTCCACCAGCTCCATCCGGTGTCCCGGCGTCCAGGGGCAGAGCGGCCGCCGCTTCCCCTGCCCCCGCTTCTCCTGCTCACACCAGATCCACAGCGCCCAGGGGGCGCGCGGCGGCAGGGAGAGGGAGAACAACGCTGCCAGGAAGAGCAGCCCAGCCAGGCAGAGCGACACAGCCAGGAGGAGCAGCAAGAGGAGCAGCACGTCCAGGAGGAGCAGCACGGCTAGGACGAGCAGCGGCAGCAACAATCAGGAATTCGGCCCTTTTTCCTGCGGCAGGCACCCACAGCCCATCACCTCCCAGGGTGCCTGCTGGGATGACCACAAGGAGTACACAGGTGGCGGACGGTCAGCGGTCAGGAGCTCTTCTGCGTCCCGCCTGTACGGAACGGCGCAGCGGAGGGAGAGATGCAGGCAGCAGTGTCGAGCTGCCTGCCCGGGAGCGAAGATCGTTACACGACCGGGCGAGCTCGCCCGGGTTGGAACGCGGGGATCGGTCGCGGTCGCCCAGGAGATCTCCAGAACATAGAGCAGCGTTTACCCGTTACCCATCGGACGGTGAGGTGGCGGGGGATACTGACGGCGGACGGAGGAGTGGATCGGTACAGCAGCTACAGCACGCTCGGGTCCCCCCTGGTGACGAGGAGGCCAGGGGCGCGGGCCCAGGGCATCGACGCGGTAAGGAGGTGTCGGAGTCCAGCGGTGATCGTCAAGGAAGGTCGGAGCGACAGGGATCCGGAGGTCCGGCTGGCGGGGACACGGCACCCGCGCAGCGTTGTGAGTATGAGTCTACGTCTGGTTTGTCGCCCGCAGGGGCCGGGTTGCAGGAAGCTAGGGGAGGTCGGGTGGCGGTGTGTGAGGAACGTCAGAGGAGTGGGTCGATTGTGGCAGAGGTGCCTGGTATGCAGGATTTATTGCAGGGTATGTCGCAAATTTTGCGTAGATTGGAGGGGGGGTCGGCAACTGGGGTTGCCGCATCGCCGGTGGAGGCGTGGTTGGCTGGGCGGGGGGTGGAACCTCAGTTGGGGAGTGGTTTGGTAAGCCCTAGTCGGGTATTGGGGGTGGCATCGGCAGGTGTATCAGTTTCGGTTCAGACAGAGAAGGAGAAAGGTGATACGGTCAAATTAGATGACAGAGCGAAAGGGGAAGTTTATGTGTGCTTTGAAGGGCCGTTGGGAGCGCATTTAAAAAAGGAGGTGAAGGAGAAGATTTGGAGAGACGAGTATGTGGAAATTTTTTCTTTGCTTCCGTTGGAGAAGTTTAACTTGGATAAAGGGAAAAAAGATGATAGCAAAAAGGAGGAGGAAGAAAAGCGGAGGTGGCGGTTAATTCTGCAGACATTTGTGAATTGGTTACAGGCATTCGCAATATTGGCGAGCGTAGTGGGGGAGAAGGTGCCCGAGAATTGCTCGGGTTTGTTTTGCTATCTAGACTCGATTGGGGAGGCGCATCGTACATACGGCGGTCAGACGTGGCTGCGGTATGATGAGCAGTTTAGGCAGAGAAAAGCGGTGAGGCCGGAAATTAGGTGGGACCAGAAGGATATAGGCCTTTGGCTGAAGGTTATGGCCCCAGCTAGACATGGGCAGTCCTTTCATGGGTCCGGGGGTGGTGGCAGCCAGCAGGCGGGACACGGAAGCAGTAGTCAGGGCGCACAGGGAGCAAAAGAGAAATCTGGAACCTGCTGGCAGTTTAATGACGGGCAGTGTAAATATGGTAACACCTGTAAATTTAAGCATGTGTGTTCCCACTGTAACGGAAGTTCACATGGGGCTTCAAAGTGTTTCAGGAAGGGAAAAGGAAAGTCAGTTTTGGGTGCCGGTCAAGGGGGAGAGCCCGGTGAGGCTTCAGGAGATGGCCCCCTTTCTAAATAGGTACCCTGATCAGGTGAAGGCAGGTGTTATTTTTAATGGTTTTGCGGATGGTTTTAGGATTCCTCCCCCGAGTCACGAGGTTCCTTTTTCGATTAAGAATTTGAGGTCGGCAATGTTGCATGCCGAAGTGGTTGATGTTAAGCTCAAGAAAGAAGTGGAGTTGGGAAGGATGTCTGGGCCATTTTTGAACCCGCCGACTGAGGGTATGGTGGTTTCCCCCTTGGGGGTAGTGCCTAAGAAAGAGCCGAATGAGTTTCGGTTGATTCAACATTTGTCGTATCCAAAGGGTCGGTCGGTAAATGATGGCATCGCCCAAGAGCTGTGCTCTGTTGAGTATACATTGTTCGATGCAGCGGTGCAGTGGGTGAGAAGGCATGGCCCGGGGGCGCTGTTGGCAAAGACGGATATTAAATCGGCCTTCCGTTTGCTTCCGGTGCATCCGGACAGTGTTCCGTTATTAGGTTGTTTTTGGAATGGTGGTTACTATTTGGACAGATGTTTGCCAATGGGCTGCGCCATTTCTTGTTCGTTGTTTGAGACATTTAGTACGTTTCTGGAGTGGGTGGTTAGGGACGTGGCGGGAGTTCAGTCGGTTATCCATTATTTGGATGATTTTTTGTTTATTGGGCCGCCTGATTCCGCAGTGTGTCGTAATACGTTAACGGCTATGTTTTGGGTCGCAGAGCTTTTCGGAGTTCCATTAGCGGCGGATAAGACAGAAGGTCCCAGCACGGCGTTGAGTTTTTTGGGAATTTTAATTGACTCCGAAAAAATGGAGTGTCGGTTGCCGGAGGATAAGTTGGCCATGCTGCAGCAGGAGGTTGAAAGAGCTAGAAGAAAGCGGAAGTTGACTTTGAAAGAGTTCCAGTCTCTTTTGGGTAGATTGAATTTTGCATGTCGGATCATACCCATGGGCAGGATATTTTGTCGCAGGTTGTCGGTTGCGACGGCAGGCGTGAAGGAGCCGCACCATTTTATTCGCCTGAGAAAAGAACACAAAGATGACTTGCTAGTGTGGCAACGTTTCCTGTGCACTTACAACGGGCGGTCATTGATTCAGCAGGAGGTCTTGACAAACTTTGATTGCGAGATATTCACGGATGCAGCCGGTTCGGCTGGTTACGGGGCTTATTGCGGTGGTCGTTGGTGTGCCGGACGGTGGCCAAGCCAGTGGAGAGACTTGGGCCTTACAAAAAACCTGGTCCTGTTGGAATTGTTTCCTATTGTGGTAGCGGTTTCCATTTGGGGGGAAATGTTTGCTAACAGACGGATTCGTTTTCATTGCGATAACATGAGCATTGTGTCGGTGATTAACAGTTTGTCGGCCTCATCTTCCCCGGTGATTAAGTTGGTGAGGGAGTTGGTTTTTCGGTGCTTGGAGCTGAACGCTTGTATTTCGGCGGTACATGTGCCAGGTGTGCAGAACTCAATAGCAGATGCATTGTCTCGTTTCCAGTGGGACCGTTTTCGGGAATTGGCGCCGGACGCGGAGATCTCGGGAGAGGAATGCCCTTTGCATATCTGGAGCGTGATAATGGACGAGCGGGACGGTTGATCCAGGAGTCTGTTACGAGCCAAACATGGGCATCATATGAAGCATCTTGGCGGGTATGGCAAAGTTGGGTGTCGGTGTGGGGCCAGTTGGTGTCAAGACAGGATGTTGGCAGTATTATTCTTGATCGGGAAGGCGGCTGAAGAAGGTTGGTCAGTTTCGAAGGTTAATAAATTTGTTGCTGGATTGGCTTTTGCTTTTAAGTTGCAGGGGTTGGTTGATGCGACAAAACATTTTTTGGTCAGACAGGCACTTAGGGGTTTCAGGAGAGGTAATCAGACGATTGACCGTCGCCGCCCCATTTCGTTTAGCCTTTTAGAGCGGTTGGGTGGAGTCTTGGAGATTATTTGTGGTTCGGGTTTTGAGTTGGCGTTGTTCCGCCTTGCCTTTTCATTAGCATTTTTTGGGGCCATGCGCGTTGGGGAACTGGTGTCTGCGTCCAAAGTTAGAGCTGGGGGTTTGTTGGAGTTTGTTTGGAGTTGGGGTTTGTTGGAGGATGTGGAAGTTTGGACGGGGGGTATCGTTTTTTGGATTCGGCGTTCAAAGACTGACCAAATTGGAAGAGGGAGACGTGTCGTGCTGGGGAGGGTTAACGGGTCTCTGATGTGTCCTAGAGGTTGTCTGGAAGCATACTGGCAGTTATGGTCAGGCAGATCTGGCCCTTTGTTGTGTCACGCAGAGGGGTCATTTTTGTCACGCTTTCAGTTCATTGCAGTGTTAAGAAGGGGGTTGCAGGAGTTGGGCCTTTCTCCGGATATGTTTGGGTCGCATTCATTTCATATCGGGGCGGCATCAGAAGCTGATAGTTTGGGTTTGGGAGCGGAAGATATTTGTAGAATTGGCAGGTGGACTTCCAATCGTTACTTAAGTTACGTCCGTCATTAATTTAGTGGTGTGATTATGATTTCGTATTTGACCCCAGTGTTTTTTCTTCATGCATCTTGTTGCAGGTATGTCCCCTTACTTAGCCTGGATCTTCGGACATTCGTTCGTTCATTGGGGGGCGCTGCGGGCCGAGGTCAGGCCGGACGGTAGGCAACTGGGCTTTAGTAGGCGTCAAGTTGTCATTCGGTGGTTGGGTTATAGGGGGATGGTGTGGGGCAGGGCCCTTCCTGAATTTTCTAAGGCGGTTCGGTTAGATAGACAACCTGACATTTTAATTGTGCATTTGGGGGGGAATGACTTGGGTGTGCGGCCTGTTAGGGAATTGATTAGGGACATACGGTTCGATTTGTTGAGGTTGCAGGTATCATTTCCTGGGGTGTTGATTGTGTGGTCAGATATTGTGCCTAGAAAACGGTGGAGGGGGGCTAGATCTTTGAAGGGTATTAATAGGGCTAGGGTCAAGTTGAATAGGGCAATAGCGGGTTTTGTTTCTAGGAACGGGGGGATTAGTGTTAGACATTTTGAATTGGAGTCAGGGCTTGGTAACTACTGGTTGGAAGACGGAGTCCACTTAAACGCGATTGGGATTGATTTGTGGACTTTAGCATTGCAAGAAGGAGTTGAACGGGCGTTGGTGGCGTTGGGGCACTCACGAGCCTGAGGTGGTCAGGGCTGTTCGTGTGTGGTGGGGGGGTGGGGGTTCTTGGAGTTGACGCTGATTGGTTGGGGGAAGGAATTGGAGCATAATTACAGGCAATTTAAAATGTGGTGGGGTTGGATCTGGCATTTTGGTATGGGCTCTGGACGGGGTTTTACCCTGGGAGCTGTTGGTGGTTTTTTCTCTTCCCGGAACGGGATGTACGGTGCCCTCGAGCTGGTTTTTCACGGCTGAGGGTAACATGGTGGTCGATCTTATCTTGTGGGGTTTTGCCAGATCTTTTTAGCTCCAAGAACCCTCCCCTCGAATTTATACTGTTGTATTTATGTTATGTTAATTTTATTAATAAAAAGTTGGCCGCTGTGGCCAAAATATCCAAAAGAATAATTGGTTATGTTTTATTTAAGGAAAGGTTGGGTCGGTGGGCAGTTTTTTGGTGGTTAGGTTACATACGTAGGAAAAGACCGTACTCGGCATACGCGGTCAGGTGAACCCATGGCAGGTTTTTCATTCATTTATTTCGTTGTATCGCAGGTGGCGGGTGAGGAATACCCCGATCATCTGCTCCTGCTGTCACTGTTATTAGCGGCAGCAGGTGTCGGATGATGGGAGTAATAGTCACAAAAGCCCCCACCTGCTGTCATCGTTCTGACTTTAACCTAACTCTCATCATTCTCTTCTGCTCGTGCTGATTGCCGTCAGAGTAGGGGAGAATGATGAGAGCCGTCTTCAGCACCTGCCGCCGGGGAACAGTGATTATCATCACTGTCCCCAATGGGGCTCACAATCTAAACTCCCTATCAGTATGTCTTTGGAATGTGGGAGGAAACCGGAGAACCCGGAGGAAACCCCCGCAAACACGGAGAGAACATACAAACTACATTTTTAATAAGAATTATTGTGACATTTTCTTTGAAGTATCACATCTTGTAAGAAGTCCTGAATAAATAAACATACAAAATAAGTATACAAGTATACAATAGCGAGATCGACAAATGGCACAATCATCATCCAAAGGGAGCTGAAGGGGTTATTTAAAGCTATGTTTAATTCCATTGGTCCCCCCCATGTACATATGTGTAATAATGGCGCAAGGACCTGATTCTGCTTCTCACAGAATAACAACGATCTCGTCTGTCCAGGATTCTGATCATCCAGCAAATTGATTGCAGTCTGACAGTAAGTGCACAGAAACACAGTATGCTGCCCTCACAGCTCCCCACACAGTGTGATGCCCCCATAGCTCCCCCCAAAGCATGATGCTCTCATAGCGCCCCAAACAGTATGATGCCCCCTATAGCTTCCCACACAGTATAATGGCCTCACAGCTCCCCATACAGTACAATGCCACCACACAGAATGATGCACCTACATTACCTCCCACTAGTGTTGAGCATTCCGATACCGCAAGTATCGGGTATCGGCCGATACTTGCGGGTATCGGAATTCCGATACCGAGATCCGATACTTTTGTGGTATCGGGTATCGGTATCGAAACAACATTAATGTAAAAATGTGTAAAAGAGAGAATTAAAATAAAAAATATTGCTATACTCACCTCTCCGACGCAGCCTGCACCTTACCGAGGGAAGCGGCAGCGTTCTTTGTTTAAAATTCGCGCTTTTCTTTCCTTTACGTGAAGTCCCGGCTTGTGATTGGTTGCGTCGCAGTCACATGGGCGACGCAACCAATCACAGCAAGCCGTGACGTAATATCAGGTCCTTAAGGATTTTAAAATTACGTCCCGGCTTTGTGATTGGTTGCGTCGCAGTCACATGGGCGACGCAACCAATCACAAGCCGGGACGTCACGGGAGGCTGGACAAGCGCGCATTTTAAAATGCGCGCGTGTCCAGCCTCCCGGCTTGTGATTGGTTGACCGCGACGCAACCAATCACAAGCCGGGACGTCACGGGAGGCTGGACAAGCGCGCATTTTAAAATGCGCGCGTGTCCAGCCTCCCGGCTTGTGATTGGTTGACCGCGATGCAACCAATCACAAGCCGGGACGTCACGGGAGGCTGGACAAGCGCGCATTTTAAAATGCGCGCGTGTCCAGCCTCCCGTGACGTCACGGCTTGTGATTGGTTGCGTCGCCCATGTGACTGCGACGCAACCAATCACAAAGCCGGGACGTAATTTTAAAATCCTTAAGGGCCTGAAATTACGTCACAGCTTGCTGTGATTGGTTGCGTCGCCCATGTGACTGCGACGCAACCAATTACAAAGCCGGGACTTCACGTAAGGAAAGAAAAGCGCAAATTTTAAGCAAACAACGCTGCCGGTTCCCTCGGAGAGGTGAGTATAGCAATATTTTTTATTTTAATTCTTTCTTTTACACATTAATATGGTTCCCAGGGCCTGAAGGAGAGTTTCCTCTCCTTCAGACCCTGGGAACCATCAGGAATACCGTCCGATACTTGAGTCCCATTGACTTGTATTGGTATCGGGTATCGGTATCGGATTGGATCCGATACTTTGCCGGTATCGGCCGATACTTTCCGATACCGATACTTTCAAGTATCGGACGGTATCGCTCAACACTACCTCCCACACATAAAATATTGCCCCCACTGACACCCACACCGTATGATGTCCACACAGACCCCTCAAACAAATTTTGAGGCCCCTAAAGTTCCCCCACAGAGTATGATACCCTAAACAGTATGATGCACCGCACAGCTCCCCTCAGTTGCTCCCAAATCCTTCAAACATTATGATCTCCCACAACCCTACAAATATTGTGATCCTTGACAGCCCCCCTAAAAGTATGATCCACCACAGCTTGTCCCACAGTATGAAGGCCCCACAGCCCCCTAAAAAGTATGACCATCAGCAATCCTGACTGAGAATGAAAAGAAAGACCCCACTAATACTCGTCTCGCCCCATTCCACTGCTGTGCTGCTGCAGACTGGGCTCTACGATCTAGTGATATTATCACGCATGCTGCACTGAGTCGCAGTCACATGGGCTCAAGCTGAATGGTGGAACAAGGAAGCCAGCGGCCATTGATAAAGCTGAGGCGCTGGGCGAGTGGATGTCGGAGCTCCCCCAACACACAGCTGGGGCATCACTGCTTCCAGCCCTATGGCTGTCTTGGATCAAAGGTTGGAAAGAGCAACAAAAGGGCTGGATGAGGGACACAGAGTGCAGTTTGCCCAGGTCTCATCTAGGGTAATGCAGGAAATAAAGTGGAGGAGGAGGGAGATGCAGCTGCAGCTTTCTTATTTGGTGTGTGTAAGACTTGTGCTGAGAGAGGGGAGAGGGAGCTGCTCTGGAAAGAGCCTGCATACTCTGCAGACATGGGGGGAGAATATATACAAAAAACAGCAGGAGAAAAAAAAAGTCCACAAATCTGCAGAGAGAACAATTCCTGCCTGTTTTGTATCTAATAAACATCTATGGCGGCCTGAGGAGATGGCTAATAAATGTCTTTCTTCTGGAAATGTTACAAAGTTCTTTTTTTTTGCAATGATAACTCTGTGGTTGGTGGTTCACAGCCTTCAATACTCGGCGCAGCTCTGGGAGAGAGAGGTACAATATGGAAATCTCTCACAGCGTCCGTGGTCTGCGGGTAATGGTAATGGAATAAAGAAGCAGATATTTACATTGGAACAAATTGATATTTGATAGAAGGTAAATGATGTACTAGCCGGAATATCCGGAGACGCTCCGCAGTCACATCTGCTTCCAATCTGGTAATAATCTCACTGGATTCACTTATATCCTGATTGACATTTATCTCCAGACAATCCTGCCGATGTGATCCTACAGGAAAAGCTCGATGATAGGCAGATAGATAGATAGATAGATAATAGATAATAGATAATAGACAGATAATAGATAGATAATATATAGATGATAGATAGATAATGATAGATAATAGATAGATAATAGATAATATATAGATGATACAGTAGATAGATAATAGGTAGAAAGATAATAGATAGATGATAGATAATAGATAGATAATAGATAGATGATAGATAAATAATAGGTAGATAGATAAATACAGTGAAGGAAATAAGTATTTGATCCCTTGCTGATTGTGTAAGTTTGCCCACTGACAAAGACATGAACAGTCTATAATTTTAAGGGTCGGTTATTTTTAACATTGAGAGATAGAATATCAAAAATAAAATCCAGAAAATCATATTGTATAAATTGTATTCATTTATTTCCATTTTGCAGTGAGGAATAAGTATTTGATCCCTCTGGCAAACAAGACTTAATACTAGGTGGTAAAACCCTTGTTGGCAAGTGTCACGATTCACACCGTGACTGTCAAGATCCCTTAGCCGCGGCCAGCAGTTTGTCACAAAATCCACAGGGATTCCTGACCACTGTCACCAATATGTCACGGATTGGGGTGACTTTAGACCAACAGACGGCTATCACATGTGCAGGGGGGCTTATCTTAGTTATCGCTCCACTGCCACATTGTGATGAAAAAAACACACACAAGGCTAGGGACCTCTTAGTTTACAGCAGGGGCTAATTTTAGGTATCCCACTGCTCTTCAATATACCACGAACTGCAGGGATTCTTGTGTATCCCGCTTACAGTTCCACTTAAACCTTGCAGCTCTCTGGCGCCCCCCTTTCTATCAGGTCAGGTTAGGTACTGCACCTAGGGTAATTAGTCGCCAGAAAGGCTGCCTGCTATGTACTGGCTATTGGGCATGCTGCAGCGACGCGATAAACTACTCCCGCTCAGGCAGGAACAATAATTATCAAGCCGCAATCACTACAACACCCAAAGGCCTGCACACGGTAGTGCCGCCACCAGCTTCGATTACACGGGTCCGAAGCTAACCCAAAACAGTAGCGTAATTCCCTTCAGAGACTTAGGGTAAGTTTTTAGAGCATGGAGAAAGAACTGGCATGAAATAATATACCCCACAAAATGTAGGCAGTGCTTTATCAAAATATTTTACAAAGATGTTACAAATGAGACAATTGCAAATATGTACAAGGTAATTATAAAAAAAACGGAATAACATGAGAAATAACACTTACAGTTGTTCAAAGCATTGCAGGCAACAGGCTAGGGGAACTTTCCATCTATCCCAGTGCATTAGGGCGTGCACTCTGGGCTCTTCAGGTAAAAACTCAAATCTGACCCTCTTGGACGCCGGCCAGCACTTAAAACCTACAGCCTGTGACCTCACAGAAAGGGCTGGCTTTTCCAACCCCTCCTACCTCGTCAGTGTTACTCACTGTGCATTAAATATATCTGATGCCCGTCACTTCGCTCCAGAACATGTCATAGTCATATCAAACCCAGCATTCATCTCGGATTAACGTGAACATTCTAATGAGATCAAATATGTCCTATCTGGGATACATATTTGCAGAGAAATCCCTACTTCTTTATTAGATGGAGTTAGAAACCCGTGTTTCGAGGGATGGGTAGATCCTCCGAGTGTGATTATGATGATATATTTTTGAGTTCCTATCTCCCATGGTTGGCCTAATATCTTACAAAAACAGAACAAAAGACTTTCATGATTCTGGAAGTTTCTCATCCAGTTATAGCTGGACAAGAGCTTACACGGCAGGAAATGCCGGTCGTAAATACCTTGGCGGGGGCTGAGGCTTGGCAGCTGAAGTCAGGCATTTGCAGCTAGAAGCAATAAAACTTGTACACTCATTGACAAGACAGGCTGAACACAGAGTGAAGGGGGGTCACTGCCCACCCTATGAGTACTGGCAGAGAAACTAACTTATATGATATTTCATACCATATCGTGACACCTCCCCCTTTTGGCGTGCGCTACGGCGGCAGAACCTCTCGGTATGCCTCCATGCGCACCTCCGTGGGTTCACCCTGGCGGCAGAGTCCGTCTGCATTCCCATGCTCTTTGCCCGCTTTGTGTTTAATGGTGAAGTCAAATTGCTGAAGGGCAAGGCTCCAGCGTAGCAACCTGCCATTGGTTCCACACATGGCGTTAAGCCAGCGCAGAGGGTTGTGGTCGGTCACCACAGGGAAGGGGCGACCGTACAAGTAGGGCTGCAAGCGCTGCAGGGCCCAGACTATGGCCAGGCACTCCTTCTCGATGGTGGAGTAGGCCACTTCCCTCGGCAAAAGTTTCCGGCTCAGGTACAACACGGGGTGCTCTTGGTCCTCCGAGTCAACCTGGCTGTGCACAGCACCGAGGCCAAACTCGCTGGCGTCGGTCTGTACCAAGAACGGTCGACTGCTTTCGACTGCTTTCAACACAGGGGCATTGCACAGTGCAGTTTTCAACGCCTGGAAGGCCCCCTCACAGCCATCTGTCCAGTTGACAATGTGGGGTAGCTTCTTCCTGGTGAGGTCTGTCAAAGGTTTTGCCAGGCTACTATAGTGCTGCACAAATCGCCTATAGTACCTTGCAGTGCCCAGGAAGGACATCACCTGTTTCTTGGTCCCAGGAGTGGGCCAGTTCACGATCGCGCCCACTTTCTCAGGCTCTGGCTTCAGGGTGCCTCCGCCTACCCGGTGCCCCAGGTAGTGGACCTCACTCATGCCCATCTGGCACTTTCCGGGCTTGACAGTCAGTCCTACTCGGTGAACTCGCCTGAGCACCTCCTCGAGATGCTGCAGGTGTTCCTCCCAGGAGGGACTGAAGATGGCAATGTCATCCAAGTACGCCACAGCATACTTCTCCAGTCCCTGAAGCAGGAGGTTGACCATCCGCTGGAAAGTGGCAGGGGCATTCTTCATGCCGAAGGGCATGACCGTGGACTCGTACAGTCCAAAGGGTGTGATAAAGGCGGACTTCTCCTGTGCCTCGGGGCTCAGGGGAATCTGCCAGTATCCGCGACTCAGATCCATTATTGTCAGGTATTTTGCGCCAGCTAACTTCTCAAGCAGGTCCTCGATGCGCGGCATTGGGTGCGCGTCAGAGGCTGTAATGGCTTGAGCCCCCTGTAGTCCACGCAGAACCGGGTGGTCCGGTCCTTTTTTGGCACGAGCACTACAGGTGAGGCCCACGCGCTCTTTGACCGTCGAATGACCCCCAGCTGTAACATCTCATCGATCTCCTGGCGCATAATCTGCTGCACCTGGTCAGAGATTCGATAGGGTGTTCACCGTAGTGGGGCGTGATTCCCGGTGTCCTCCTCGTGGACGGCTAACTCAGTCCTTCCAGGCCGGTTGGAGAATATGACCCGGAAGGGTTCCAGTGTGGTTTGCAACTGCAACCGCTGTGGTTCATCTAGCGAGGCGCTTACCTCCATGTCCTCAATGGACCCATTGGCCTTGGCTTGGGCCAGCATGTCCAGGAGAGTGTCTTCATCCCCGTCTTCGGGTGTGCTGCAGACCGGTAGGACGAAAGGTTCACGTTCGTGATGAGCCTTCATCATGTTGACGTGAAAGGCCTTTCGCCTACCCCGAGCGTGGTCAAGCGTGACCACGTAGGTGACCGGGTTGAGCTGTTGGTGGACGACGTACGGGCCCTCCCAGGCTGCCTGAAGCTTATCCGTTGGTACGGGGACCAGCACCCACACCTTTTGACCCACGTGGTAGGTCCGCTCCCGGGCGTTCTGGTCGTACCAGTGCTTCTGATCAGCCTGAGCCTGCGTCATGTTGTCATGCACCAACTGCGTCAAGTTCTGCATCTTGTCACGGAAGCGCATGACATACTCCACTATGGACACTTCAGAAGGGTTCGGCTCTTCTTCCCAGGATTCTCTTACCAACCCAAGGGGTTCCCGGACTCGCCTGCCATACAGGAGCTCGAAGGGGGAGAACCCCGTCGAGGCCTGCGGAACCTCTCGGTAAGCAAACAGCAGGTGTGGGAGATACCGCTCCCAGTCGCGCCCTTGAGTCTCAACCAGCATGCGTAGCATCTGTTTGAGGGTACCATTGAAGCGTTCACACAAGCCATTGGTCTGTGGGTGATACGCACTCGATACCAGGTGCTTCACCTGCATTTTCTTACAGAGAGCCTCCATTAGGTGAGACATAAATTGGGTCCCTTGATCAGTAAGCATTTCCCTGGGAAATCCTACACGTGAAAAGATGGCCAACAGGGCATCCGCCACCTTATCTGCCCTAGTTGAAGACAGAGCTACTGCCTCTGGGTACCGGGTAGCATAGTCTACCACAGTAAGAATAAATCGCTTTCCAGAGCTGCTGGGGACGGCCAGCGGGCCCACAAGGTCCACCGCGATGCCCTGGAAAGGCTCCTCTATCACTGGCAAAGGGATCAGGGGAGCCTTAAGAGCAGGCCCCGCCTTCCCCACTCTTTGACAGGTGACACAGGAGCGGCAGTAGTTTGACACATCTGTCCCCATCTTAGGCCAATAGAAGTGTTGAGACAGCCGGGCCTTAGTTTTGCTGATCCCCAAGTGTCCAGCTAGCGGGATCTCATGGGCAATCTGCAACAACTCACCCCGGAATTGCTGTGGGACGACCAGCTGTCTTTCCCTCAACCACTCCTTTTGTGATTCTCCGGGTACTGTCTCCCGGTACAACCTTCCTCCTCTCCAGAACACCTTCTCCTTATCAGTCTCGGAGAAGCGCGTCCCGGCGAGTCGTCTCAAACTTTCTAGGCTCGCATCCGTGTGCAGAGCGGCCTGAAACTCCTGGCTAGGGGAAGCCAGAAGTCACGTCAGAATCCCTTCCCCACGGGAGCCCTCTGGGACCTGCTCTGGGTCCACCTCTGGTTCAGTCATACTGATGACTGAGGAGGGTCCGGGAGGCAGACAGTTATCTGCGTTCCGGGCACTCTGACTGTGGGTGACAGCAGCTACGTAGGCTGTCTCCCCGGGGATTTCTACAGACCCATCAGCCGACGCTGCTATGGGCTCTACCTCCCCATCCACCCCCAACACTTCAGGAGCATTGCTACTTATGGGCCAGTTACCTTCCTCGGTGGCACTGGTCAATTGCACGGCATCACCTTCCTCACGGTTCCCATGAATCTCCCCATTTCCTGTAGCACCGACACTTGCCCCTGCTAGGGGTTCCTCAGCCGGCTCACTCCGCAGAGCGACGTGGCTGAGCACTCCTGTACCTATGGACACATCAACTTTCACAGAAACATCATTATCAGGTTCAGTTGGCACAGGTACAACATTTTCACCATCAATCTTAGGGAAAAAATGGTTATCAGATGCATCATTACAAGATAAAGCATGGTCAGGTAACACATGCGATTTCCCATCATCATCAACATCATCATCATCACGGTTAACGTTACCCTCATTAGTAGATTGGGGAGGGGTGTCAACGTCGTAGTATTCAACCAACCTCCCCAAATCAGTCCCCAACAAAACATCAGTGGGCAAATTATCAGACAGCCCCACTTCGTTCACCCCGCTCCCAGCACCCCAATCAATATAAACCCGGGCCATCGGTAAGGGACAGCTGATGCCCCCAATCCCAGTGACAGTTAGGGTTTTCCCCGGAATGATTTCTTCAGGGGCCGCCAGTTCGGGTCGGATGAGGGTTCGTTCAGCCCCGGTGTCTTTGAGGCCTGTAGCAACATGACCTCCCACAGTGACGTGCTGTACGTTATCACACACCCTCCCAGCCACACAACCCACCAAAAGAACTGCTGCATTAGGCCCTGGGGCCTTGGCTGAGGGGTTCTTTTGCTTGACTGGACACTGGGGACTGATATGACCAGGCTGCCTGCAGTGGTAACACTGGCGAAGTTCGGTGGTAGGTTTGGTGCTGTTGGCCATGGGGACAGGACCTCTGGTGTGTTGGGTGGCAGGGGTACTGGCGTTGGTTGCAGGCTTACCCCCTCTCCAGCTGGTGGTGACTGGCTTCCGCACTTCCGATCTACGGTTGGCCTCATAGGCATCGGCAATCTGCGCTGCTTTCATCACGTCTTTGGGCTCTCTGTCCATCATGAACTGTCGCACCTCAGCTGGGCAAAGATGGAAGAACTGGTCTTTGATCATCAGGTCTCGCAGCTGTGCAAAGGTGGTCACTGACAGTCCTTGGGTCCACTGGTCAAAGTGGGTCCCCAGTCCATGCACCACATCACTGTAACTGTCGTGTGGGCCACGTTGGAGGGTCCGGAACTTTTTACGGTACACCTCGGGTGTAAGCTGGTACTTGGCTATCAGAGCCTGCTTGATGGCCTCATAATCACCATCTTGTTCTTGAGGGAGGGCAGCAAACGCCTCCAGAGCTTTTCCTCTCAGCCCTGGTGTCAGGTATCGTGCCCATTCTTGTGTAGGCAGCTGGTACTGTCTGCAGGCTTTCTCAAAGGCCCGCAGAAAAGTGTCCAAGTCCCTGTCCTTTTCCATAACAGGGAAGTGATCGGGCCGGGGCTTCGGTATCTGAGAGCTGCTGGGCTCATGGCTGGACTGGGATGACCCCTGCATTTGCAGTCGGGCCATCTGCAGCTGGTACTCCCGCTGCGCTTGGGCCTCTCGCTCGGCTCGCTGGGCCTGGGCCTCTCGCTCGGCTCTCTCTGCCTCTCGCTGGGCCTCTCGCTCGGCTCGGGCCTCGGCCTCCTGCCGGTATTGCTGAATCAGCTGCCGACGTCCCTCATGGTCGTCAGCGGGGAATTCTTTCAAGGCCGCCTGCAGGTGGGGGTCCAATTCGCCCGGATTGCTAACGGGGCCAGCATTCAGTGGTTGGACCTCTGCTGCAGCACCATGTTCGCTGGTGCTGGCTTCTGGGCTCTGTGAGTGGTCTAGAGCGGCTTCCCATTGCATCAGGACTGCGACCAGTTGGCTTTTGTTTTTGCTTGCAAAGTCAATGTGCTGTGACTTGCATAAGGCAACAAGGGTGTCTCTGGTCTGCTGTTCATAAAAGGCTTCTCCCAGCCCAACCATGGTTGCCAAATAAAAGATAGGATAGGAAAACAAAGAGAAAGGGAGGGGATAATTACCAGTAAACAATTGTCTCACAACTAATAAACACTGAGTTCGTTCTCCAAACTTATTTGCGCAGAGTCCTCGCAAGAACTTTCTGCAAGTTTTTAGTGAGAGGAATGATTGCTCAAACCAAATCACTAATGCTCTAATATCCCACCGCCTTGCCACCAATTGTCACGATTCACACTGTGACTGTCAAGATCCCTTAGCCGCGGCCAGCAGTTTGTCACGAAATCCACAGGGATTCCTGACCACTGTCACAATATGTCACGGATTGGGGTGACTTTAGACCAACAGACGGCTATCACATGTGCAGGGGGGCTTATCTTAGTTATCCCTCCACTGCCACAATGTGATGAAAAAAACACACACAAGGCTAGGGACCTCTTAGTTTACAGCAGGGGCTTATTTTAGGTATCCCACTGTTCTTCAATATACCACGAACTGCAGGGATTCTTGTGTATCCCGCTTACAGTTCCACTTAAACCTTGCAGCTCTCTGGCGCCCCCCTTTCTATCAGGTCAGGTTAGGTACTGCACCTAGGGTAACTAGTCGCCAGAAAGGCTGCCTGCTATGTACTGGCTATTGGGCACGCTGCAGCGACGCGATAAACTACTCCCGCTAAGGCAGGAACAATAATTATCAAGCCGCAATCGCTACAACACCCAAAGGCCTGCACACGGTAGTGCCGCCACCACCTTCGATTACACGGGTCCGAAGCTAACCCAAAACAGTAGCGTAATTCCCTTCAGAGACTTAGGGTAAGTTTTTAGAGCATGGAGAAAGAACTGGCATGAAATAATATACCCCACAAAATGTAGGCAGTGCTTTATCAAAATATTTTACAAAGATGTTACAAATGAGACAATTGCAAATATGTACAAGGTAATTATAAAAAAAACAGGGAATAACATGAGAAATAACACTTACAGTTGTTCAAAGCATTGCAGGCAACAGGCTAGGGAAACTTTCCATCTATCCCAGTGCATCAGGGCGTGCACTCTGGGCTCTTCAGGTAAAAACAAATCTGACCCTCTTGGACGCCGGCCAGCACTTAAAACCTACAGCCTGTGACCTCACAGAAAGGGCTGGCTTTTCCAACCCCTCCTACCTCGTCAGTGTTACTCACTGTGCATTAAATATATAAATATATCTGATGCCCGTAACTTCGCTCCAGAACATGTCATAGTCATATCAAACCCAGCATTCATCTCGGATTAACGTGAGTATTCTAATGAGATCAAATATGTCCTATCTGGGATACATATTTGCAGAGAAATCCCTACTTCTTTATTAGATGGAGTTAGAAGCCCGTGTTTCGAGGGATGGGTAGATCCTCCGAGTGTGATTATGACGATATATTTTTGAGTTCCTATCTCCCATGGTTGGCCTAATATCTTACAAAAACAGAACAAAAGACTTTCATGATTCTGGAAGTTTCTCATCCAGTTATAGCTGGACAAGAGCTTACACGGCAGGAAATGCCGATCGTAAATACCTTGGCGGGGGCTGAGGCTTGGCAGCTGAAGTCAGGCATTTGCAGCTAGAAGCAGTAAAACTTGTACACTCATTGACAAGACAGGCTGAACACAGAGTGAAGGGGGGTCACTGCCCACCCTATGTGTGCTGGCAGAGAAACTAACTTATATGATATTTCATACCATATCGTAACAGCAAGCCCAGCAGTCAGACGTTTCTTGTAGTTGATGATGAGGTTTGCGCACATGTCAGGAGGAATTTTGCTCCACTCCTCTTTGCAGATCATCTCCAAATCATTAAGATTTTGAGGCTGTCGCTTGGCAACTCGGAGCTTCACCTGCCTCCATAAGTTTTCTATGGGATTAAGGTCTGGAGACTGGCTAGGCCACTCTATGACCTTAATGTGGTTCTTTTTGAGCCACTCCTTTGTTGCCTTAGCTGTATGTTTTGGTTCAATGTCTTGCTGGAAGACCCAGCTACGACCCATTTTTAATGTCCTGGTGGAGGGAAGGAGGTTGTCACTCAGGATTTTACGGTACATGGCTCCATCCATTCTCCCATTGATGCGGTGAAGTAGTCCTGTGCCCTTAGCAGAGAAACACCCCCAAAACATAATGTTTCCACCTCCATGCTTTACAGTGGGGATGGTGTTCTCTGGGTCATAGGTAGCATTTCTCTTCCTCCAAACACGGCGAGTTGAGTTAATGCCAAAGACCTCAATTTTTGTCTCATCTGACCACAGCACCTTCTCCCAATCACTCACAGAATCATCCAGGTGTTCATTGGCAAACTTCACACTTGCACATGTGCCTTCTTGAGCAGGGGGACCTTGCGGGCACTACAGGATTTTAAGCTTTGTGTGCTTTTATGCACACACTGATTACAAGAAAACAGGTCGCAGGTGAGGATGTTACCTTTAGTAGCCATTCACACCCATTTGTATCAACTTCTGTGCATGTTATCAGGCCAAGATCACCAGGGGATGTAAACTACTGATCAGGGTCATTTGGATGTTTTGGGTTCTCATTATGATTTAAAAAGAGAAAACACAATAGTTTAACAATAAATGGCTTCACCTAACCACTAACCATGAGTGGAGAAAAAGTATTGGTGTTATCATTAGTGATGAGCAAACATACTCATTATTCGAGATTTCTCGAGCACGCTCGGGTGACCTCCGAGTATTTTTTAGTGCTTGGAGATTTAGTTTTCATTGCCGCAGCTGAATGATTTACAGCTATTAGCTAGGCTGAGTACATGTGGGGGTTGCCTGGTTGCTAGGGAATCATTCAGCTGCAGCAATGAAAACTAAATCTCCTAGCACTAATAAATACTTGGAGGTCACCCGAGTGTGCTCGGGAAATCTCGAGTAATGAGTATATTCGCTCATCACTAGTTATCATTCATATTCTCTGAAAAAAGGCCAATAAATCAAAAATTCTGTAAACTTTTGAGCACAACTGTAGATAGATAGATAGATAGATAGATATCAGATAGATAGGTAATAGATAATAGATAATATATAGATAATAGGTAGACAGATAGATAATTGATAGGTAGATAATAGATAGATAGATAGATAGATAATTGATAGATAATAGATAGATAATAGATAGAAAGATAATAGATAGATAACAGATAGATAGGTAATAGATAATAGATAATATATAGATAATAGGTAGATAGATAGATAGATAGATAGATAGATAGATAGATAATAGATAGATAGATAGATAGATAGATAGATAGATAGATAGATAGAACAATATCTCAGAGGACCCGTTATTTCATATTGTCAGAATTGATGAGCATTGTTGGAAGGTATTTTCTGGTTATTAATATCTAAAGTTTCCCTGGGAAACTATCCCCGGACTGAAACTTCCGGAAATGTAAAGTCATTATGGATAGAATGTGGGATTTCTTTACATAGAAAGCTCCAGCTTTTAGTCTTGTCCATTTACATTACGTTCTTATACTGAAAGCTAAAAGCCATGTGAGAGTTTGTCTAATGGAGCAGAGAAGAATTAATGTATAGTTTGTGTTACAATTTGTGAGACGAGTGATGGAGACAAATATATTCTACTGACTTCCAGCACATTTACTGTAATGTCTGTAGAGTGAGCAAAGCTCAGCGTCCGCACTGGGAGAAGAACAAGAGGATATTTCAGGAGCCCAATTGAGTGCACACAGATGAAGCATCACATTTGGAAAATAAATCATGCTGCAACATTCATAATCGCATCATATTATAACTAAGGATAAGCCAACCCAAACTGGAAAGTTCGGAGTTTGTACAGAACAAGTATCTGTTACCGAACCTCGAACACGGATTTTTTACTATATGTCCGGGTTCCTGTTTGGGTTCACCAGGCTTGTTCAAAGTATGCATCCCCTGCCTGTGGGAGTACTGTCCTATAATCCACTGTGTGTACTCCGCATCCCCCGCCTGTGGGAGTACTGTCCTATAATCCACTGTGTGTACTCCGCATCCCCCGCCTGTGGGAGTACTGTCCTATAAGCTACTGTGTGTACTTTGCACCCCTCGCCTGTGAAAGTACTGTCCTATAATACACTGTGTGTACTCTGCATCCCCCGCCTGTGGGAGTACTGTCCTTTAAGCAGCTATATGTACTCTGCATCCCCTCGCCTGTGGGAGTACTGTCCTTTAAGCAGCTGTGTGTACTCTGCATCGCCTCGCCTGTGGGAGTACTGTACTATAAGCCACTGTGTGTACTTTGCACCCCACGCCTGTGGGAGTCCTGTCCTTTAAGCTGCTATGTGTACTCTGCATCCCCCACCTGTGGGAGTACTATCCTTTAAGCAGCTGTGTGTACTCTGCATCCCCTTGCCTGTGGGAGTACTGTGCCTTTAAGCAGCTGTGTGTACTCTGCATTCCCTCGCCTGTGGGAGTACTGTTCTTTAAGCAGCTGTGTGTACTCTGAATCCCCTCACCTGTGAGAGTACTGTCCATTAAGCAGCTGTGTGTACTCTGCACCCCCCACCTGTGGGAGTACTGTTCTTTAAGCAGCTGTGTGTACTCTGCACCCCCCACCTGTGGGAGTACTGTTCTTTAAGCAGCTGTGTGTACTCTGCATCCCCTTGCCTGTGAGAGTACTGTCCATTAAGCAGCTGTGTGTACTCTGCATCCCCTCGCCTGTGGGAGTACTGTCCATTAAGCAGCTGTGTGTACTCTGCACCCCCCACCTGTGGGAGTACTGTGCCTTTAAGCAGCCGTGTGTACTCTGCATCCCCTCGCCTGTGAGAGTACTGTCCATTAAGCAGCTGTGTGTACTCTGCATCCCCTCACCTGTGGGAGTACTGTCCATTAAGCAGCTGTGTGTACTCTGCACCCCCCACCTGTGGGAGTACTGTGCCTTTAAGCAGCCGTGTGTACTCTGCATCCCCTCACCTGTGGGAGTACTGTCCTTTAAGCGTGTCTGTGGATGAGGCCTGTATAACATAGACTAGATTCTACAAACTATTTCAAAGTGAGATCTCCTCTACTGTATGACTTTAGTAACCGAAGAAAATTTTGTGGGCCTGTGGATGAGGCCTGTATAACAGACTAGATGCTACAAACAATTTCAACGTGAGATCTCCCCTACTGTAGGCCCTCTCCCTAAGAATGCCATCTTAGCTACCATGGATGTGGAATCCCTATATTCTAACATCCCTCATGATGATGGACTATCCACCTGCCAACTGCTTCTTGAATCTAATGGGATCCCTTCTAAGTCTGTATTAAGACTCACCAGATTTATCCTCACACAACTTTTTTTCTTTCGGAGAAGAGCTATATCTACAATGCAACAGAACTGTTCAGTATATAAGAGTAGCACCTCCGCACAGCTGCGTTACCTTAGACCATCATGTCCAATTGCCAAAACAGTGTTGCCGTACTATGGTGGACCCAATATGACAGACGGTCTGGTGCAGTATCCAGTAAGAGTTCAAGCATAAAAAATCCAAAGCAGCAGAAGAGAAAGAGAACAGAACTGCTATGGGCAGCAAAATGGCACAGTATGCCAACCTTTCATGGCTAAACTGGAAAATGACTTTTTAGCATCCTGATCCATCAAACCCTTGCAAATCTCTCTTATATCGATGACATCTTAATAATCTGGACTGAGACTGAACAAAAACTTCTAAAATTCCATGACAAATTAAATACATTTCATCCACTTAATAAACCTGACATCGGAAAACTCAAAAAAGGAAATAAACCTTCTGGATACCAGCATAAAAATTCAAAATGGTTCAATCCAAATATCGGTGTATCGGAAACTAATTGACCATTCCACATACCCCAGATGGGACAGCTTCCACCCAAAACACATTAAAAAGTCCATCGTCTACAGCCAGGCCCTTAGACATAATCATATCTGTTCCAGCCCAACGGATCGGAATGAACACTTCACACTTAAAAGGTATTTTTAAATCAACGCTACCACCCCACTTGCATTGATGATCAGATCATTAGAGTATAAGAATATAACTACTATAATACTGCTCCTATATACAAGAATATAACTACTATCATACTGCCCCTATGTACAAGAATATAACTACTATAATACTGCTCCTATGTACAAGAATATAACTACTATAATACTGCTCCTATGTACAAGAATATAACTACTATAATACTGCTCCTATGTACAAGAATATAACTACTATAATACTGCTCCTATGTACAAGAATATAACTACTATAATACTGCTCCTATGTACAAGAATATAACTACTATAATACTGCTCCTATATACATGAATATAACTACTATAATACTGCCCCTATGTACAAGAATATAACTACTATAATACTGCTCCTATGTACAAGAATATAACTACTATAATACTGCCCCCTATGTACAAGAATATAACTACTATAATACTGCTCCTATGTACAAGAATGTAACTACTATAATGCTGCTCCTATGTACAAGAATATAACTACTATAATACTGCCCCCTATGAACAAGAATATAACTACTATAATACTGCTCCTATGTACAAGAATATAACTACTATACTACTGCTCCTATGTACAAGAATATAACTACTATAATACTGCTCCTATATACAAGAATATAACTACTATAATACTGCCCCTATGTACAAGAATATAACTACTATAATACTGCTCCTATGTACAAGAATATAACTACTATAATACTGCTCCTATGTACAAGAATATAACTACTATAATACTGCTCCTATGTACAAGAATATAACTACTATAATACTGCTCCTATATACATGAATATAACTACTATAATACTGCCCCTATGTACAAGAATATAACTACTATAATACTGCTCCTATATACATGAATATAACTACTATAATACTGCCCCTATGTACAAGAATATAACTACTATAATACTGCTCCTATGTACAAGAATATAACTACTATAATACTGCCCCCTATGTACAAGAATATAACTACTATAATACTGCTCCTATGTACAAGAATGTAACTACTATAATGCTGCTCCTATGTACAAGAATATAACTACTATAATACTGCCCCCTATGAACAAGAATATAACTACTATAATACTGCTCCTATGTACAAGAATATAACTACTATACTACTGCTCCTATGTACAAGAATATAACTACTATAATACTGCCCCTATGTACAAGAATATAACTACTATAATACTGCTCCTATGTACAAGAATATAACTACTATAATACTGCTCCTATGTACAAGAATATAACTACTATAATACTGCTCCTATGTACATGAATATAACTACTATAATACTGCTCCTATATACATGAATATAACTACTATAATACTGCCCCTATGTACAAGAATATAACTACTATAATACTGCTCCTATGTACAAGAATATAACTACTATAATACTGCCCCCTATGTACAAGAATATAACTACTATAATACTGCTCCTATGTACAAGAATATAACTACTATAATGCTGCTCCTATGTACAAGAATATAACTACTATAATACTGCCCCCTATGAACAAGAATATAACTACTATAATACTGCTCCTATGTACAAGAATATAACTACTATACTACTGCTCCTATGTACAAGAATATAACTACTATAATACTGCCCCTATGTACAAGAAAAAAACTACTACAATTCTGCTCCTATGTACAAGAATATAACTACTATAATACTGCCCCTATGTACAAGAATATAACTACTATAATACTGCCCCTATGTACAAGAATATAACAACTATAATACCTTCCCCTGTATACAAGAATATAACTACTATAATACTGCCCCCTATGTGCAAGAATATAACTACTATAATACTGCTCCCTATCTACAAGAATATAACTAATACTGCTCCTATGTACTAGAATATAACTGCTATAATACTGCTCCTATGTACAAGAATATAACTACTATAATACTGCCTCTAAGTACAAGAATATAACTACTATAATACTGCCCCTATGTACAAGAATATAACTACTATGATACTGCCTCTATGTACAAGAATATAGCTACTATAATACAGTCCTCTATGTACAAGAATATAACTACTATAATACTGCCTCTATGTACAAGAATATAACTACTATAATACTGCCCCTATGTACAAGAATATAACTACTATAATACTGTCTCCTATATACCGGAATATAACTACTATAATACTGCTCCCTATGTACAAGAATATAACTACTATAATACTGCCTCTACGTACAAGAATATAACTACTATAATACTGCTCCTATGTACAAGAATATAACTACTATAATACTGCTACTATATACATGAATATAACTACTATAATACTGCCCCTATATACAAGAATATAACTACTATAATACTGCTCCTAAGTACAAGAATATAACTACTATAATACTGCTCCTATGTACAAGAATATAACTACTATAATGCTGCTCCTATGTACAAGAATATAACTACTATAATATTGCTCCTATGTACAAGAATATAACTACTATAATACTGCCCCTATGTACAAGAAAAAAACTACTACAATTCTGCTCCTATGTACAAGAATATAACTACTATAATACTGCCCCTATGTACAAGAATATAAGAACTATAATACTGTCCCCTATATACAAGAATATAACTACTATAATACTGCCTCTATGTACAAGAATATAGCTACTATAATGCAGTCCTCTATGTACAAGAATATAACTACTATAATACTGCCCCTATGTACAAGAATATAACTACTATAATACTGCCTCTATGTACAAGAATATAACTACTATAATACTGCCCCTATGTACAAGAATATAACTACTATAATACTGTCTCCTATATACAGGAATATAACTACTATAATACTGCCCCTATGTACAAGAATATAACTACTATAATACTGCCTCTATGTACAAGAATATAACTACTATAATACTGCCCCCTATGTACAAGAATATAACTACTATAATACTGCTCCTATGTAGAGGAATATAACTACTATAATACTGCTCCTATGTACAAGAATATAACTACTATAATACTGCTCCCTATGTACAAGTATATAACTACTATAATACTGCCCCTATGTACAGGAATATAACAACTATACTGCTGCCCCTATGTACAGGAATATAACTACTATAATACTGCCTCTATGTACAAGAATATAACTACTATAATGCTGCTCCTATGTACAAGAATATAACTACTATAATACTGCCCCTATGTACAGGAATATAACTACTATACTGCTGCCCCTATGTACAGGAATATAACTACTATAATACTGCCTCTATGTACAAGAATATAACTACTATAATACTGCTCCCTATGTACAAGAATATAACTACTATAATACTGCCCCTATGTACCGGAATATAACTACTATACTACTGCCCCTATGTACAGGAATATAACTACTATAATACTGCTCCTTTGTAGAGGAATATAACTACTATAATACCGCCCCTATGTACAAGAATATAACTACTATAATACTGCCTCTATGTACAAGAATATAACTACTATAAAACTGCCCCTATGTACAAGAATATAACTACTATAATACTGCTCCTATGTAGAGGAATATAACTACTATAATACTGCCCCTATGTACAAGAATATAACTACTATAATACTGCTCTTATGTAGAGGAATATAACTACTATAATACTGCTCCTATGTACAAGAATATAACTACTATAATACTGCTCTTATGTAGAGGAATATAACTACTATAACACTGCACCTATGTACAAGAATATAACTACTATAATACTGCTCCCTATGTACAAGAATATAACTACTATAATACTGCTCCTATGTACAGGAATATAACTACTATACTACTGCCCCTATGTACAGGAATATAACTACTATAATACTGCTCCTATGTACAGGAATATAACTACTATACTACTGCCCCTATGTACAAGAATATAACTACTATAATACTGCTCCTATGTACAGGAATATAACTACTATACTACTGCCCCCTATGTACAAGAATATAACTACTATAATACTGCTCCTATGTACAAGAATATAACTACTATAATACTGCTCCTATGTACAGGAATATAACTACTATACTACTGCCCCTATGTACAGGAATATAACTACTATAATACTGCTCCTATGTACAGGAATATAACTACTATACTACTGCCCCTATGTACAAGAATATAACTACTATAATACTGCTCCTATGTACAGGAATATAACTACTATACTACTGCCCCCTATGTACAAGAATATAACTACTATAATACTGCCCCTATGTACAAGAATATAACTACTATACTACTGCCCCTATGTACAGGAATATAACTACTATAATACTGCCCCTATGTACAAGAATATAACTACTATAATACTGCTCCTATGTACAGGAATATAACTACTATACTACTGCCCCTATGTACAGGAATATAACTACTATAATACTGCTCCTATGTACAGGAATATAACTACTATACTACTGCCCCTATGTACAAGAATATAACTACTATAATACTGCTCCTATGTACAGGAATATAACTACTATACTACTGCCCCCTATGTACAAGAATATAACTACTATAATACTGCCCCTATGTACAAGAATATAACTACTATACTACTGCCCCTATGTACAGGAATATAACTACTATAATACTGCCCCTATGTACAAGAATATAACTACTATAATACTGCTCCTATGTACAGGAATATAACTACTATAATACTGCCCCTATGTACAAGAATATAACTACTATAATACTGCTCCTATGTACAGGAATATAACTACTATAATACTGCCCCTATGTACAAGAATATAACTACTATAATACTGCCCCTATGTACAAGAATATAACTACTATACTACTGCCCCTATGTACAGGAATATAACTACTATAATACTGCCCCTATGTACAGGAATATAACTACTATAATACTGCTCCTATGTACAAGAATATAACTACTATAATACTGCCCCCTATGTACAAGAATATAACTACTATAATACTGCCCCTATGTACAAGAATATAACTACTATAATGCTGCTCCTATGTACTAGAATATAACTACTATAATACTGCCCCTATTTACAAGAATATAACTACTATAATACTGCCCCTATTTACAAGAATATAACTACTATAATGCTGCCCCTATGTACAAGAATATAACTAGTATAATACTGCCCCTATGTAGAGGAATATAATTATTACCGAGAGACGTTATCCTGAAGGTTCCGTATGGATCTCTGTGGCTGCAGCTTCACGTCAGCTCTTTATAACAATCATAGACACAATTGCTAAATGTCATTGAATGGAAATTATCCTCTTGGGTCATCAGTGTTTTACTTGGCATCAAATAATTGTAAAATAAGCCGGATCCTGTTGTCGCCGGCCGCTGCTAATTAGTCGGAATTGTAGTGATGTTTAATGATCTTCTCTCACTGGTTTATAAAATAAATGAATATAATTAGCTTTCCCGATATTTGTCTGCCGCTTTCTTCCACCATATTCAGGTCTATAGTGAGATCGGGATTAGATTAGGTTGTAAATAATCGTAGATGCGAGGACCGAGGTCACAGCTTCTGCCCCTTTATTTGCTGCATCTCAGCTACAAAATATCAGCGAGATGAATGATACATGTTACAGCCTGTGCGGGCGACATGACGGACATTGTGTTTCAGGTCATGTTCACTAGGGACTGGGGGCTGGAAAGATATTTTTTGAGCTTTGTGTTTAGTAGTGAGTGACAAGTACTACATCACCTATCATCAGGCAGAATCTCTGGGAATGTAGTTACACTTTACAAAGTCATAATCTGTAAGTGGAGCAACAAGGGGTTTTCTCACGAGGGTCTGTGACTTATACATCCTGTGAGAGACTAAAAATTGCCTGGACCCTCAGACAGAGAAAGACATGGGCATTAAGAGATTTTGATAGTCATATAGATAATAGGTCTATCTATTATCTATCTATCTATCTATTATCTATCTATTATCTATTATCTATCTATCTATTATATATCTATTATCAATCTATCTATCTATTATCTATCTATTATCTATCTATTATCTATTATCTATCTATCTATTATCTATCTATCTATCTATCTATTATCTATCTATCTATTATCTATTATCTATCTATTATATATCTATTATCAATCTATCTATCTATCTATCTATCTATTATCTATCTATTATCTATTATCTATCTATCTATTATCTATCTATTATCTATCTATCTATCTATCTATCTATCTATCTATCTATCTATCTATCTATCTATCTATCTATTATCTATCTATTATATATCTATTATCAATCTATCTATCTATCTATCTATCTATCTATCTATCTATCTATCTATCTATTATCTATCTATTATCTATCTATCTATCTATCTATTATCTATCTATTATCTATTATCTATCTATCTATTATATATTATCAATCTATCTATCTATCTATCTATTATCTATCTATCTATCTATCTATTATCTATCGGTCTATTATCTATCTGTCTATTATCTATCTATCATCTATCTATCTATTATCTATCTATTATCTATCTATCTATTATCTATCTATCATCTATCTATCTAGAATTAAAAAACAGTACCGTATAGATGAATTCAGGGTGCAGGGCCCTCCAAACAAATATCTATTTGTATAAATAAGAAAAAATAAAAAAGGAAGCAGCACTCCAATAAATGATGAAAAAAGTGGACTTTATTAGCCCTTATGGTGTGGTATCTATCTATCTATTATCTATCTATTTATCTATTATCTATCTATCGATCTATCTATTCTCTATCTTATCTATTATCTATCTATTATCTATCATCTATCTAATCTCTATCTATTATCTATCTATTATCTATCACAATATCTGTTATCTATATATGTATTTAATAAATATCTTTCATAGCTTCATAGTGATAAGGTTGATGGAAGACTTAAAGGTGTTTTCTCACAAAGTTAATTTTAAAGTTCATTTTAATCAATGCATCTTGGAATAGTAATTTCCACAACTGGATGTGTTTATATAACATGTTCCTCTGCTGAGATAATCTTATAAATGTGCCCCTGCTGTACTGTGTAATGGTTGTGTCTGACCGTGCAGTACACGGGGCATATTTATAATATCTCAGCACAGAAATATTTTATTTAAGCACATCTAATTGTGGAAATTATTATTATTCCAAGATCTATTGGTTAAAATGAACTTTGTTCATGGGAGAACCCATGTACTGTAAATCAACCATTACAACATCATGTGGCAGAGGGTTCCATAGTCTCACTGCTCTTACAGTAAAGAATCCATAGTCTCACTGCTCTTACAGTAAAGAATCCATAGTCTCACTGCCCTTACAGTAAAGAATCCATAGTCTCACTGCCCTTAACAGTAAAGAATCCATTGTCTCACTGCTCTTACAGTAAAAAATCCATAGTCTCACTGCTCTTACAGTAAAGAATCCATTGTCTCACTGCCCTTACAGTAAAGAATCCATAGTCTCACTGCCCTTACAGTAAAGAATCCATAGTCTCACTGCCCTTACAGTAAAGAATCCATTGTCTCACTGCTCTTACAGTAAAGAATCCATAGTCTCACTGCTCTTACAGTGAAGAATCCATAGTCTCACTGCCCTTACAGTAAAGAATCCATTGTCTCACTGCCCTTACAGTAAAGAATCCATAGTCTCACTGCCCTTACAGTAAAGAATCCATAACCTCACTGATCTTACAGTAAAGAATCCATAGTCTCACTGGTCTTACAGTAAAGAATCCATAGTCTCACTGCTCTTACAGTAAAGAATCCATAACCTCACTGATTTTACAGTAAAGAATCCATAGTCTCACTGCTCTTACATAAAGAACCCATAGTCTCACTGCCCTTACAGTAAAGAATCCACAGTCTCACTGTTCTTACAGTAAATAATCCATAGTCTCACTGCTCTTACAGTAAATAATCCATAGTCTCACTGCTCTTACAGTAAAGAATCCACAGTCTCACTGCTCTTACAGTAAAGAATCCATAGTCTTACTGCTCTTACGGTAAAGAATCCGTAGTCTCACTGCTCTTACAGTGAATAATATATAGGCTAACTGCTCTTACAGTGAATAATCGATAGTCTCACTGCTCTTACAGTAAAGAATCCATAATCTCACTGCTCTTACAGTAAAGAATCCATGGTCTCACTGCTCTTACAGTAAAGAATCCATGGTCTCACTGCTCATACAGTAAAGAATCCATAGTCTCACTGCTCTTACAGTAAATAATCTGTTGTGAACTCTATTTTTGGGCTCCCTCTAGTGGTCACAAGCGGTACTGTGTAGTGTTGTCTTTCTGCAGGTTGGCTGCATCAGCTGGTTCGTTATCCTTGGTTGGTTTCCTATTTAGCTCATCTGGATACTCAGTTCCTTGCCTGCTATCAATGTATTCAGTGCTCTTCAGATTCCTTGTGTCTACCTTGCTCCCAGTCTCTCCAAGACAAGCTAAGTTTTTGTTTGATCATTTTTTGATTATCAGCGTTCATTATGTTTTTAGTCCAGCTCGCTAAAATGTGATTTCCTCGCTTGCTGGTTGCTCTAGGGGACTGAGTTTCTCCCCCCACACCGTTAGTTGGTGTGGGGGTTCTTGAAATCTCAGAGTGGATATTTTGTAAGGGTTTTTTACTGACCGCATAGATTCCCTTTTCTATTTTCTGCTATCTAGTATTAGTGGGCCTCATTTGCTGTATCTGCTTTAACCCCTGTGTATGTGCCTTCCTCTTACCTCACCGTTATTATTTGTTGGGGGCTTCTATATCTTTGGGGATTATTTCTCTGGAGGCAAGAGAGGTCTTTCTTTCTCTCTAGGGGTAGTTAGTTCCTCAGGCTGGCTCGAGACGTCTAGGATTTTTAGGCACGTTCACCGGCTACTTCTAGTGTGTTTGGATAGGTTCAGATTTGCGGTCAGTCCAGTTTGCCACCTCCCTAGAGCTTGTCCTATGTTTGTTACTTAGCTGGAGTAATTTGTGATCTTCAACCACTAAGGATCATAACAATAATCCATAGTGTCACTGCTCTTACAGTAAATAATCCATAGTCTCACTGCTCTGACAGTAAAGAATCCATGGTCTCACTGCTCTGACAGTAAAGAATCCACAGTCTCACTGCTCTGACAGTAAAGAATCCATGGTCTCACTGCTCTGACAGTAATGAATCCGTAGTCTCACTGCTCTGACAGTAAAGAATCCATGGTCTCACTGCTCTGACAGTAAAGAATCCACAGTCTCACTGCTCTGACAGTAAAGAATCCATGGTCTCACTGCTCTGACAGTAAAGAATCCACAGTCTCACTGCTCTGACAGTAAAGAATCCGTAGTCTCACTGCTCTTACAGTAAAGAATCCGTAGTCTCACTGCTCTTACAGTAAAGAATCCATAGTCTCACTGCTCTTACAGTAAAGAATCCACAGTCTCACTGCTCTGACAGTAAAGAATCTGTAGTCTCACTGCTCTTACAGTAAAGAATCCATAGTCTCACTGCTCTTACAGTGAAGAATCCATAGTCTCACTGCTCTTACAGTAAAGAATCTGCGTCTGTGATTATGACTAACCCTTCTTTCCTCTAGAAGTAAAGGATGACCCTCTTATCCCCGTCACAGGTGTAAGTTTCCTCCGGTTTCTTCCCACACACCAAAGACTGATAGATAATGTAGATTGTGAGCCCTAGTGGGGATCTGGAGAATTAATGGCGCTATATAAGCAATGCACAATAAATAATACAGATCATCCAGCATTACATCTCGTCCAGGACACCGCAGAGAAGCCGAAGGGGAAGAATAAGAACAGAAGTGAGGAGCACGTGGGTAGGACATGAACGTGAACGTGAAAGTGAACGTCCCCCCATGAATCTATGTTATTGTCGTCCTCATTGTAGCCGATTGTCACCAGTTTACTTTCGCACAGTTTATTCGGGTTGAAAACTTTGTGCTCTTGTTGGGGTTTATCGAGCCATTAGAGCGGCAGCATCCACCGGGGACCACTGTGGATCACCACCGGCCGCAGGGGACTGCAGAGCAATCCGGAAAATCAATCAGCACAATAGAAATCTATTGATTTGAATGAATGTCTTGTAATATCACATTCTCCCAGTGACTCAGCAGGAAAGTCAGCAGATTATGTGGATGGAGAGCACTTTTCCTCCCCTCCACCATCAATGCATGTCTAAATGTTTTCATAGGTATTTAGGGTCCTAATCCAAAGACTGTGGAACAATGGTTCACCTCAGCTATGACCTAGGGGCCCATTAGGGCCCCAACTGTCCATTCATTAAGAATGCAAGTAAGGAGTATGGGGGGACTCCATTCTAGGACCCTGTATTACCTTTGAGCACAGAGGTGTGGTTAACACTTACCTTCAGCTGGGGCAATGATTTCTTTTTACATCCCGACTCTTGTAAAGCGCTGCGGAATATGTTGGCGCTATATAAATAAAAATTATTATTATTATTATTATTTGCAACCAAATCTTTTCTAGTTTGTAGTTGAGAGAAGGAGAATTTACATTGATCTACGTAGGTTTGCTCACCACTGACCCAACATTAAATTATTTACAAGTGGTGTGAAAACAGCCATAGAAGGAAGGGTTCTTTACAGTAAGAGCAGTGAAATTGTGACTGTAACAAACAGCGATGGCAAAGGAGTAACAGAACTTAAAACATTTTAGACCTTTATCGCATAACAAATGGCATTGTGAGATCTAATTAATAAATGTTGCCATAGGGAAAGGGATCTTTAATGTAAGAGCAGTCAGACTGCGGAATCCAGACAACAAGAAGCAGTGATGGCAGATTCAATATCAGAAATGAAAAACACTTTACACCGGCATCTAAAGGCATTGACATTAGGACCTATACTTTATAAGAAGGTTCTTTCTGGATTGATGGCAAATACACTATCAGAATTAAAAGAAAAAGATTTAGAGCTTATCTCATGACGGTTGATATTGGGATCTATAATTTATAAGGGGGGATAATAAAATGAAAGGGTCTTTAATAATTGAACATAATATATTAGAACTTAGCTACTGTACCGTTTTGTCATTGAGAGCCATACTTTATAAGGAGGGTCTCTTTATAGTAAGAGCAGGCAAACTCTGGAATCCTGTATAAGAAACACTGGTGGAAATGTGTACAACATCAGAATGTAGAAATTGTTCCAGCCCTTTCTGTACGTCATAAATGTAGTGGCCACATCTGTTAAGCCATCTCTTGAGAGGGGATGTGTCTCCCTCATACTGAGCTCTGAAGCATCATTATCATTTGTAAATTCAAAAAGTGCTTACACTCTATTGACCCCTTTGTTCTGTGACCCCCTGTTGTGATCAGGTAATTGAAGAAGGTTATCTGATGGAGAGCAGACATGGAGTCTGCACAGAGAGTAAACCAACAGGCTGTGGGGTGATACTTTTCTCTCTTTGGTAAATAAGTCTTCCTGGTTTTGTTTGACCGGTCTAGGTCCTATAGATATGGAATACTAAATATAATAATAATAATAATTTTATTTATATAGCGCCAACATATTCCGCAGCGCTTTACAACTTATAGAGGGGACTTATACAGACAATAGACATTACAGCATAACAGAAATCACAGTTCAAAACAGATACCAGTAGGAATGAGGGCCCTGCTCGCAAGCTTACAATCTATGAGGAAAAGGGGAGACACGAGAGGTGGATGGTAACAATTGCTTTAGTTATTTGGACCAGCCATAGTGTAAGGCTCGGGTGTTCATGTAAAGCTGCATGAACCAGTTAACTGCCTAAGTATGTAACAGTACAGACACAGAGGCTATTAACTGCATAAAGTGTATGAGAACATGATGGAGGAACGTGATTATGTTTTTTTTTTTTTTTTTTTTTATTAATAGGCCACACAGGGATAATTAGGTTAATGCGTTGAGGCGGTAGGCCAATCTGAACAAATGAGTTTTTAGGGCACGCTTAAAACTGTGGGGATTGGGGATTAATTGTATTAACCTAGGTAGTGCATTCCAAAGAATCGGCGCCGCACGTGTAAAGTCTTGGAGACGGGAGTGGGAGGTTCTGATTATTGAGGATGCTAACCTGAGGTCATTAGCAGAGCGGAGGGCACGGGTAGGTTGGTAGACTGAGACCAGAGAGGAGATGTAGGGTGGTGCTGAGCCATGGAGTGCTTTGTGGATGAGGGTAGTAGTTTTGTACTGGATTCTGGAGTGGATGGGTAGCCAGTGTAATGACTGGCACAAGGTAGAGGCATCGGTGTAACGGTTGGCGAGGAATATGATCCTGGCAGCAGCATTCAGGACAGATTGGAGCGGGGAGAGTCTGGTAAAAGGTAGGCCAATTAGTAGAGAGTTACAATAGTCCAGACGAGAATGAATAAGTGAGACAGTAAGAGTTTTTGCAGAGTCGAAAGTAAGAAAAGGGCGAATTCTGGAAATGTTTTTGAGATGCAGATAAGAAGAGCGAGCCAGTGATCGGATGTGGGGGGTGAATGAAAGCTCGGAATCAAGGATGACTCCAAGGCAGCGGGCATGTTGCTTTGGAGTAATGGTGGAACCGCACACAGAGATGGCAATGTCAGGCAAAGGTAGGTTTGTAGAGGGAGAGAACACGAGGAGTTCAGTTTTTGACAGGTTCAGTTTCAGATAGAGGGAGGACATGATGTTAGAGACAGCGGTAAGACAATCACTGGTGTTTTCTAAAAAGGTCGGCGTGATAACAGGAGAAGAGGTATATAATTGGGTGTCGTCAGCATAGAGATGGTACTGGAAACCAAATCTACTGATTGTTTGTCCAATAGGGGCAGTATACAAAGAGAAGAGGAGGGGGCCTAGGACTGATCCTTGAGGAACCCCAACAGTAAGGGGAAGGTGAGAGGAGGAGGAACCAGCAAAACAAACAGTGAAGGATCGGCCAGAGAGATAGGAGGAGAACCAAGAGAGAACGGTGTCCTTGAGGCCGATGGAGCGGAGCATAGTGAGGAGGAGCTGATGATCCACAGTGTCAAATGCTGCAGAGAGATCCAAGAGAATTAGCATGGAGTAGTGACCATTAGATTTAGCTGTTAGTAGGTCATTAGAGACTTTAGTGAGGGCAGTTTCAGTAGAGTGTAAAGAGCGGAAACCAGATTGAAGAGGGTCGAGAAGAGAATTATCTGAGAGATAGCGGGTAAGACGGGAGTGGACCAGGCGTTCCAGGAGTTTAGAGATGAAGGGAAGATTAGAGACAGGTCTATAATTAGCGGCACAATTTTGATCGAGGGAGGGCTTTTTAAGTAGTGGATGTATGATGGCATGCTTAAATGAGGAGGGAAAAATACCGGAAGTGAGGGAAAGGTTGAATATTTTTGTTAGGTGAGAGGTGACAGCCGGGGAAAGGGACTGGAGGAGATGCGACGGAATGGGGTCGCTGGTGCAAGTGGTCGGGCGAGAAGATGCAAGGAGCCTGCTTACTTCTTCTTCTGTAACTGGTTCAAAGTCAGAGAGTGAACTAGATGCAGTGGGGGAGGGAGGACAGTGCTTGGTATGAAGAGATTGGGAAATGATTTCCTGTCGAATGTGGTCAATTTTTTCTTTGAAGTAATTGGCCAGATCTTCAGCGCGGAGATCTGTGGTTGGGGCCTGCTCTCTTGGGTTGAGTAGGGACCGGAAAGTGTCAAAGAGACGTTTAGGGTTATTGGACAGCGAGGTGATGAGGGTGTTGAAATAGGTTTGTTTGGAGAGGTGAAGGGCAGAGTTGTATGTTTTTAACATGAACTTATAATGGACGAAATCTTCGGGCAGATTAGATTTTCTCCACAGACGTTCGGCGCACCTGGAGCACCGCTGCAGGAAACGTGTTTGCAGCGTGTGCCACGGTTGTCGCTGTCTGTGCCGAGTTGTTCTATGTATAGGAGGTGCAGCTTCTTCCAGGGCACTTTGCAGGGTTTCATTGTAATGCTTCAGAGCAGAATCAGGACAAGAGATGGAGGAGATTGGGGCCAATGAAGACTGCAAGTTCTTCATAAGTTTCTGGGTGTTAATGGCCTGTATGTTTCTATAAGTGTGGAAAGTGGGGGTGACCTGAGCGGGATGGCAGTTCTTGATAGAGAATGAAAGAAGGTTGTGGTCAGAGAGCGGGAGAGGGGAGTTTGTGAAATCATCCAGTGAGCAAAGCCGGGAGACGACCAAATCAAGGGAGTTTCCATCATCATGTGTTGGAGAGTTAGTATGCTGCGAGAGGCCGAAAGAGGAGGTTAGAGATAAAAGGTGTTACAAGGAGATACATATTTTCTGCATCGTCGCCAGGGACGAGGACAATACATTTACTTGTATCACCGTGTGGTTTGTGCATCCACCCAGGAGCGGATTATAATAGGATCAATCTGGGCGGTAGCCCAGGGCCCAGCGGTGTGGGGGGGCCCTCAGCTACCGCTCAGATTGCCCACCGCCAGTCAGGGCATTACTGCCCTGACTGGCGTATAGGCCCGGTGGGCAGAGAGGGGGCCCCTACCGGCGCTGCGGCAGTTTCAGTATTGACGTGCGGGCGCGCGCCCACACGTCAATAGTTAACAACAGCCGCCAGCCAATTGGAGGCTGGCAGCTGAAGTCTGCCGCAGGCGCAGCGCACACGTCGCCGGCGTCTGACGTCATTGTCAGTCGCCGGCGAGTGTGCGCTGCAGGAGGGAGCTCGCCGATGGAGCGCACAGGACAGGTGAGGAGAATTCGTTTTTTTTTTTCTTTGCGAATGGCCAGATTGCTGGACACACTGGGGATGCTGGAGAGAAGACACTGGGGCAGATTGGAGACACTGACTGGGGCAGAATGCTGGACAGACTGGGGGCAGATTGCTGGTGACACTGGGGGCAGATTGCTAGAGACACTGGGGCAGATTGCTGGAGACACTGGGGCAGATTGCTGGAGACACTGGGGATGCTGGAGAGAAGACACTGGGGCAGATTGGAGACACTGACTGGGGCAGAATGCTGGACAGACTGGGGGCAGATTGCTGGTGACACTGGGTGCAGATTGCTAGTGACACTGGGGCAGATTGCTGGAGACACTGGGGCAGATTGCTGGAGACACTGGGGGCAATTGCTGGAGACATTGGGGGCAATAAGCTGGAGACATTGGGGGCAATATGCTGGAGACACTGGGGGTGGGGGCAATATTGGAGACACTGGGGCAATATGCTGGACACACTGGGGCAGATTGCTGGAGACACTGGGGCAGATTGCTGGAGACACTGGGGGCAGATTGCTGGAGACACTGGGGGCAGATTGCTGGAGACACTGGGGGCAATATGCTGGAGACACTGGGGGCAATATTGGAGACACTGGGGCAGATTGCTGGAGACACTGGGGGCAGATTGCTGGAGACACTGGGGGCAGTATGCTGGACACACTGGGGGCAGTATGCTGGACACACTGGGGGCAGTATGCTGGACACATTGGGGGCAGTATGCTGGACACACTGGGGGCAGTATGCTGGATACATTGGGGGCAGTATGCTGGACACATTGGGGGCAGTATGCTGGACACACTGGGGGCAGTATGCTGGACACACTGGGGGCAGTGCTGGACATACTGGGGCAGATTGCTGGACACACTGGGGGCAGTATGCTGGACACACTGGGGGCAGGACTGGAGGCATGGGCAGAATGTAGATATGGGGCATGATTGGAGACATGGGGCAGGATAGGATCATGGGTCAGGATGGATACGATGGGGATAGATGGGGCAGGATGGGGAGATCATATGGGGCAGGATGGATACTCATGAAGGTAGGATGCGAGAACATATGGCTGGAGCCAGGAATGAGACACACGGGGCCAGGATGGGGGATATTATTATCATAGGGGCTAATTAAGGGATATTATTACTGCAGTGATGTATTTATTTTATTTTTTGAGTATACTGTTTTAAATGGTGGGGCGGTCCTATTACTGTGCAGAGTGACACTATGTCGCCTTCTTCATGTGGTGTAATGTAGAAGTTGGGAAAATTAAGTAATGTGTTCTGTAAGCGGAGCTCGAGATAACTGTTATTTCCTGCAGAGACGAGCCCTGGCTGCAAGAAATGATGGCGGTCTGTGCTGGATGAAAGATGAAGGACTTCACCTAGAGACGTCACTGGTGAGTCAGTGTTACCTACACACTGACACTATACACTGTATACTATATACAGAGGTCCTGTGTACAATGTCACCAGTGATCACTGTATTACCTATACACTATATACAGAGCTCCTGTGTATAATGTCACCGTTGATCACTGTATAACCTCTACACAGACACTGCATACTAAGTATAGATCTCCTGTGAATACTGGCACTTATGGTGATAGTATTGTGTTTTTTTGGGGTTTTTTTTATCACTGATCAGTATTGTAGTATTCAGTCACTATGTGGTGGTAACGTGGTCTTGACATGGTGTAGCGGTATTTGTTCCTTGTATGTGATATTATTCAATCACTGTAGTTGTAATATGTGGTCTGGTCATGGTGCGGTGGTATTTGTTCCTTGTATGTGATATTATTGGTCATTTTAAAAATTGAAAAATAAATCAAAATATACCTAAATTATATTGCATATTTTAATAAATATTTAATAGGTTACAGTAGAGTAGGGCCCGGCCAAAAGTGTCTACCGTGTTATGGTGGCAGCTTACAAAATCTTTGTCACATGACCCTCCCGTCACATGACCCCCCCATCACATGACCCCCCCCCCGTCACATGACCCCCCGTCACATGACCCCCCTGTCACATGACCGGGGGGGGCCCACAGTGTCTGAACAGCCCGGGGCCCTAGCTACCCTTAATCCACCCCTGCATCCACCCCAAATTAATATCGGCCAGATGGATAACATTGTATATGCCATGTTTCCTATCTATAGAAAGATAAACTTATGATAGGATATATGGCGCTAAAATCTCCCGCTTGGGACCTACAGGGGGGCAAATATCCTTAAGATCGGGGATCTCCTAATTTTTGATGCCTGAGCCGCATCTCATTTACTGGCCTGGTTACCTGTACCTTGTCCCTGCTAAAAGCCGTATGTGACCTACAACCATTGTTCGGGACAGGGAGACACAGCTCGCTATGGGACTGCACAATTTCCTAATCGGAGTGCTCCCCTCCACCAGATCTACACCATTCCAATGACAACAGTTCAGTTAATTTTTTTGTTAATCCTTTTTATTTTTATGTGACTGTATATCCTGTATTGTCTTGTCACCTTTTGTAATATCTTTTGTATGTTTTTATAAACACTGCCTAATTGTTAGATTAAATATATCAAATTTAATAGCTTTGTTCTTGTTGTTCTATAAACCGCACCCTTGAATCCTCATGAGGCCCCACTGTACCAGTAAAGGGTGTCCAATGTACGAGTATTAAAACGATTGGTGGTGGCAAGTAGTTTTTCTTGGGTTTTTGCAGAGCTTGGTAGTGACTGTCCAGAAGTTTATATACGGTACCTACCCGTGTGTCGGAATCGGATGTGTATACACTGGGAAGCGTCCAATAACTTGCATAGTAGCGAAAGCAACTGTTGCGGCATCCATCAATCGCCAGTCAATTCTGTGATTGTCCTTACAATTGGGGGCTGCTCGTGAGTCATGACAATGTATAATTTATAAAGAAAGGGGTTTTTATAGTAACAGCAGTCAAATTCTGAATTCATGACCCAAAGATGCAGTGATAGGAATACAATATCTGGATTCTAAACTGTTTTAGACTTTTTTTCACATGATTACATGCACTGAAGAGGTAAGTTGGATCTAGAAACGGATCTAACTGCAGTTGTGCTGTCAGGATTCAATGTTTCTACTACAAATAAGTCCTCATTCCAATGTGGATCTTCACAAAATATTGTTAAATTCTGGTAATTGCTTTAAAACTTTAGCAAGTTCACCCATAGCGGCCGGTGGTAGAAAGTGTCACTGTCATCATGGGGGACAAGGAGGTACAAGACCGACATAAAGTCTGCAGCACAAGGATGAAAATGATGGGACAAGTAAACAGATACCGGTCAAATGTGTGGAGCGGATGCAACGAGAATTCAGTGAATGAACCAAAAACTTGAAAACGCTCCAGAAAAATCCCTTTTGTGTACAATTTAAGCTCACGAATGTCTAACAACTGAGTTACAGGTGACCTAATTCCCACATTCCATTAGACGTGGGCTCCATGCCAGCCTCACCCCGAGTAACCCAAACTGGCAAATCTATATGATAAGAATTACTATTCCCTCAATTATAGCTATTAAAAGCACGTGCACAGACATCCCGGCCAGGTAGAAACACAAAACTGTCACGAAAGCTCACTATTACCCTACTGCCGGTCTCCAGATCACATGACACAACTGCAACAAGAACTACAAGTGCTTCCCAAAAAATGTAAATATCATCAAAAAGTTAATTTATTTCCGTTCTTCAATACAATAAGTGAATCTCCTATATTCTATAGAGTCATTACACACAGAGTGATCTATTTCATGTTTATTTCTGTTAATGTTGATGATTATGGCTTACAGCCAATGACAACCCAAAAGTCATTATCTCAGTAAATTAGAATAATTAACAATAAACACCTGTAAAGGCTCCTAAGTGTTTATAAAGTTCCCTTAGTCTGTAATCAGTAGCTCCACAATCATGGGGAAGACTGCTGACTGACAGATGTCCAGAAGGCAGTCACTGACACACTCCACAAGGAGGGGAAGCCACAAAAGGTCATTGGTAAAGAAGCCGGCTGTTCACACAGTGCTGTATCCAAGAATATTAGTGGAAAGTTGAGTGGAAGGAACAAGTGTGGTAGAAAAAGGTGCACAAGCAACCGGGACAACCGCAGCCTGGAAAGGATTGTTAAGAAAAGGCCATTCAGAAATGTGGGGGAGATTCACAAGGAGTGGACTGCTGCTGGAGTCATTGCTTCACCACACACAGAGGTATCCAGGACATGGACTACAAGTGTCACATTCCTTGTGTCAGCCACTCATGACCAGTAGACAACGCCAGAAGCGTCTTACCTGGGCCAAGGAGGAAAAGACCCGGACTGTTGTCAGTGGTCCAAGGTCCCAGAGTCTGGAGGAAGAGTGGAGAGGCCACAATCCAAGCTGCTGGAGGTCTAGTGTGAAGTCTCCACAATCAGTGATGGTTTGGGGGCCATGTCATCTGCTGGTGTAGGTCCACTGTGTTTTATCAAGACCAAAGTCAGCGCAGCCGTCTACCAGGACATTGTAGAGCACTTCATGCTTCCCTCTGCCGACAAGCTTTATGGAGATGGAAATGTCATTCTCCAGCAGGACTTGGCCCCTGTCCACTCCACACTGCCAAAAGTACCAATACCTGGTGTAAAAACAACAGTATCACTGGGCTAGATTGGCAGCAAACTCGCCTGACCTTAACCCTATAGAGAATCTATGGAGTATTGTCAAGAGGAAGATGAGGCACCAGACCCAACAATGCAGACGAGCTGAAGGCTGCTATCAAAGCAACCTGGGCTTCCATAACCCCTCAGCAGTGCCACAGGCTGATCGCCTCCATGCCACGCCGCATTGATGCAGTAATTGATGCAAAAGGACCAAGTACTGAGTGCATTTACTGAACACACATTTCAGTAGGGGAACATTTCGGATTTTTGTAATCATTTATCAACCTGGTGTTATAAAGTATTCTAATTTACTGCGATAATGAGTTTTGGGTTTTCATTGGCTGTAAGCCATAATCATTAACATTAAGAGAAATAAAGACGTGAAATCGGTCACTCTGTGTGTAATGACTGATATAGAATACTGTATATGAGATCCAGTTTTTGTATTGAAGAACTGAAGTAAATTAAGTTTTTGATGATATTCTAATTTAGTGAAGGGGGCAGTATTATAGTAGTTATATTCTTGTACATAGGGTCAGTATTATAGTAGTTATATTCTTGTACATAGGGGCAGTATTATAGTAGTTATATTCTTGTACATAGGAGCAGTATTATAGTAGTTATATTCTTGTACATAGGGGCAGTATTATAGTAGTTATATTCTTGTACATAGGAGCAGTATTATAGTAGTTATATTCTTGTACATAGGAGCAGTATTATAATAGTTATATTCTTGTACATAGGGGCAGTATCATAGTAGTTATATTCTTGTACATAGGAGCAGTATTATAATAGTTATATTCTTGTACATAGGGGCAGTATTATAGTAGTTATATTCTTGTACATAGGGGCAGTATTATAGTAGTTATATTCTTGTACATAGGAGCAGTATTATAATAGTTATATTCTTGTACATAGGGGCAGTATTATAGTAGTTATATTCTTGTACATAGGAGCAGTATTATAGTAGTTATATTCTTGTACATAGGAGCAGTATTATAATAGTTATATTCTTGTACATAGGAGCAGTATTATAATAGCTATATTCTTGTACAGAGGGGCAGTATCATAGTAGTTATATTCTTGTACATAGGAGCAGTATTATAATAGTTATATTCTTGTACATAGGGGCAGTATTATAGTAGTTATAGTCTTGTACATAGGGGCAGTATTATAGTAGTTATATTCTTGTACATAGGAGCAGTATTATAGTAGTTATATTCTTGTACATAGGGGCAGTATTATAGTAGTTATAATCTTGTACATAGGAGCAGTATTATAGTAGTTATATTCTTGTACATAGGGGCAGTATTATAGTAGTTATATTCTTGTACATAGGAGCAGTATTATAGTAGTTATATTCTTGTACATAGGGGCAGTATCATAGTAGTTATATTCTTGTACATAGGAGCAGTATTATAATAGTTATATTCTTGTACATAGGGGCAGTATTATAGTAGTTATAGTCTTGTACATAGGGGCAGTATTATAGTAGTTATATTCTTGTACATAGGAGCAGTATTATAGTAGTTATATTCTTGTACATAGGGGCAGTATTATAGTAGTTATATTCTTGTACATAGGAGCAGTATTATAGTAGTTATATTCTTGTACATAGGGGCAGTATTATAGTAGTTATATTCTTGTACATAGGGGCAGTATTATAGTAGTTATATTCTTGTACATAGGAGCAGTATTATAATAGTTATATTCTTGTACATAGGGGCAGTATTATAGTAGTTATAGTCTTGTACATAGGGGCAGTATTATAGTAGTTATATTCTTGTACATAGGAGCAGTATTATAGTAGTTATATTCTTGTACATAGGGGCAGTATTATAGTAGTTATAGTCTTGTACATAGGAGCAGTATTATAGTAGTTATAGTCTTGTACATAGGGGCAGTATTATAGTAGTTATATTCTTGTACATAGGAGCAGTATTATAGTAGTTATATTCTTGTACATAGGGGCAGTATTATAGTAGTTATAGTCTTGTACATAGGAGCAGTATTATAGTAGTTATATTCTTGTACATAGAGGCAGTATTATAGTAGTTATAGTCTTGTACATAGGGGCAGTATTATAGTAGTTATATTCTTGTACATAGGAGCAGTATTATAGTAGTAATATTCTTTCACATTGGGGCAGTATTATAGTAGTTATATTCTTGTGCATAGGAGCAGTATTATAGTAGTTATATTCTTGTACATAGGAGAAGTATTATAGTAGTTATATTCTTGTATATAGGAGCAATATTATAGTAGTTATATTCTTGTACATAGAGGCAGTATTATAGTAGTTATATTCTTGTACATAAGAGCAGTAATATAGTAGTTATATTCCTGTACATAGGAGCAGTATTATGGTAGTTATATTCTTGTACATAGGGGCAGTATTATAGAAGTTATATTCTTGTACATAGAGGCCATATTATAGTAGTTATATTTTTGTACATAGAGGCAGTATTATAGTAGTTATATTGTTGTACATAGGGAGCAGCATTATAGTAGTTATATTCTTTTACATAGGAGCAGTATTATAGTAGTTATATTCTTTTACATAGAAGCATTATTATAGTAGTCAAATTCCTGTACATAGGGGCAGTATTATAGTAGTTATATTCTTGTACATAGGGGCAGTATTATAGTAGTTCTATTCTTGTACATAGGGGCAGTATTATAGTAGTTATATTCTTGTATATAGGGGGCCGTATTATAGTAGTTATATTCTTGTACATGGGGCAGTATTATAATAGTTATATTCTTGTACATAGGGGGCAGTATTATAGTAGTTATATTCTTGTAAATGGGGCAGTATTATAGCAGTTATATTCTTGTACATAGTGAGCAGTATTATAGTAGTTATATTCTTGTACATAGGGGGCAGTATTATAGTAGTTATATTCTTGTACATAGGGGCAGTATTATAGTAGTTATATTCTTGTACATAGGGGCAGTATTATAGTAGTTATATTCTTGTACAGAGGAGCAGTATCATAGTAGTTATATTCTTGTACATAGGGGCAGTATTATAGTAGTTATATTCTTGTACATAGAGGCAGTATTATAGTAGTTATATTCTTGTACATAGGAGGCAGTATTATAGTAGTTATATTCTTGTACATAGGAGGCAGTATTATAGTAGTTATATTCTTGTATATAGGGAGCAGTATTATAGTAGTTATATTCTTGTACATAGGAGCAGTATTATAGTAGTTATATTCTTGTACATAGGAGGCAGTATTATAGTAGTTATATTCTTGTATATAGGGGGCAGTATTATAGTAGTTATATTCTTGTACATGGGGCAGTATTATAATAGTTATATTCTTGTACATAGGGGGCAGTATTATAGTAGTTATATTCTTGTACATGGGGCAGTATTATAGTAGTTATATTCTTGTACATAGTGAGCAGTATTATAGTAGTTATATTCTTGTACATAGGGGCAGTATTATAGTAGTTATATTCTTGTACATAGGGGCAGTATTATAGTAGTTATATTCTTGTACATAGGGGCAGTATTATAGTAGTTATATTCTTGTACATAGGGGCAGTATTATAGTAGTTATATTCTTGTACATAGGAGCAGTATTATAGTAGTTATATTCTTGTACATACGAGGCAGTATTATAGTAGTTATATTCTTGTACATAGGAGGCAGTATTATAGTAGTTATATTCTTGTACATAGGGAGCAGTATTATAGTAGTTATATTCTTGTACAGAGGAGCAGTATCATAGTAGTTATATTCTTGTACATAGGGACAGTATTATAGTAGTTATATTTTTGTACATAGGGAGCAGTACTATAGTAGTTATATTCTTGTACATAGGGGCAGTATTATAGTAGTTATATTACTGTACATAGGAGCAGTATTATAGTAGTTATATTCTTGTACATAGGGGCAGTATTATAGTAGTTATATTCTTGTACATAGGTGCAGTATTATAGTAGTTATATTCTTGTACATAGGGGCAGTATTATAGTAGTTATATTCTTGTACATACGAGGCAGTATTATAGTAGTTATATTCTTGTACATAGGAGGCAGTATCATAGTAGTTATATTCTTGTACATAGGGACAGTATTATAGTAGTTATATTTTTGTACATAGGGAGCAGTACTATAGTAGTTATATTCTTATACATAGGGGCAGTATTATAGTAGTTATATTCTTGTACATAGGAGGCAGTATTTTAGTAGTCATATTATGCATAGGGTGATGTACAAATACATTGTGGACAAATCAGCTTCGTGGGAACATTTTGGGCAAGGTCCTTTTCTATGCTCAGTGAACAATGTCCTTACATACATGGAATGCAGAGTTTGGTGCAAGGCTACTTTCACACTTCCATCTTCCAAATCTGCACAGGATCCTTCAAGACGTTGAAATGACGGATTCTGTGCAGATTGTGGAAAACGTGTGCACTGGCCCTGTCTTTCTGACGGACCCGTCGAGGCTATGTGCACCTGTTGTGTATGTGTTTTTGCAGCGGTTTTCCGCTGCGAAAACGCATGCACAACACAAACCAGGTTATAAAAAAATAAAAAATTGCAATATTCTCACCTCCCGACGTCCCGCGCAGCGATGCTCCCGGCAGCTAGCGTTCCTAGTACTACATTGCAAAATTTCACGAGAAGTCGCGGTCTTGTGAGACTGCGACTTCTCGTGAGATTTCGCAATGTATTACTAGGAAGTAACACTAGCTGCCGGGAGCATCGGTGACGCTGCGCGGGATGTCGGTAGGTGAGAATATTGCGATTTTTTTTTTTAAATTATTTTTCACATTCTATCTTGTTACTATTGATGCTGCATAGGCAGCATCAATAGTAAAAAGAGAAAGAGAACGAGCCTGACGGGAAATTCTTCCACGCATGCTCTCTTTGAAAAGACGGGACCCGTCGCTGGGTTCCTGCTTTTCACAGGCAGCGACGCATCCTGCGCCCATAGTCTTTTCCATTGTAGCCAGTGACGGACAGCGCAGGATGCGTCGCTGACCGATTTTCCGACGTGCAGAAAAAATGTTCCTCTGAACGTTTTCTCTGCCCGACGGACCGTTTTTTATGCAGGATCTAGTGAAAGATGGATGAAACGGACGGCCATCCGTCACAATCCGTCGCTAATACAAGTCTATGAGAAAATACAGGATCCTGCATTCTCAAAAAACGACGGATTGTGACGGCAGCTGAAAGACGGAAGTGTGAAAGAGGCCTAAGAAACCCCAAAAGTTCTAACCTCAACCCCAGCCGCTACTTTTCTGTTGAACTATGAGATTGTGAGCCCGGTTTCTCCTCCAACATCAGTGTCTGACTTCTCAAATGATAGGCTGGATGTATTTTGCACCTTGAGGAATAACGTTTGTTGTTCTCGTTTGCTGCCTGACATAAAACTGCAATTCAAAAAACATTTAGACAAGAAAATTAAGACCTTTACTTTTTTGAACATCGTAGTTGATAAATGTCTCATCGTCACCTTTTTTGGGCCCAGAGAAGAATCTCAGCCAGAGACCTTCCATAACGAGTGTGATATTGGGGTTAATCGCTCGGCCCGGGTGCTTTTTCCCTGATAATCCCAAGTAAGAGATTTCCTGTTCCAGCTGAAGAAAGTGCAAAATCGTCTTTCAGCTTCTCACACTGAGCAGCGGGAACTCACCAGGGAGGTGAGAAATGGAGTCTGAGAGCTAATAATAAGGTCTGGGCCTCATCTTTCTTCTCTCTTATTCGCCAGACCCTGATCATTTACTTTAGTGCGCAATTAGCCTAAAAGTAACAGTATCTTACTCCATTCAGGCATTAATAGTAACATCATGGGAGTTACATAGGATTATGGATTTTTTTTTAAAGACAATGGTTATGACCCTGTGAGTGGTCGCCTCTGTTTTTAGTACAGAACTGGATGTAAGTGGAGATCCCATAATCCAGACAGGGAACTCTGAGCTCTGTGGTGTTCTATTGTCGTTCTGGATTGTCATATAGGCCCTGGTGGCCCAGTGGTAAAGGAGGCAGGGAGGTGAGTTTAATTAATTAGTGGCAGAGAATGAAGGTTGGCTGTAGACTATATATTGGGGCACCCTAATAGACCAGTAGAAAGCAATACTAGTGCTCGGAGTTGGATAGGTTGCCTATTGTCCCTGGTGTCTCGGTGGCATCAGGGGTATCATCTTTGTCAGTGGCACCTCATTAGCATTGTTGGTAGAGATGAAAGCATGCCTGAAATCTATATTATTGGGATAATAAACCTATAGGGCAAAAAAAACTGAAAAATGTTAAGTCTAAAGGCATATATATTAAAGAAAAAAAAGAAAAAAAAGGTGAATGTGAGACAAAAAACCCCCAAACATATCCTTTATTAAATGTAACAGTAAAAGTCAAAAAGGCACATTATTAAATGCCCCTGACAAAGCCTTAGCGAAACACGTCTCGGGTGTGTTCTCCCCAGGATGGGTATTTTCATCACCTCCTTAGATGGCGCATGACTTGGCCAATATGATTATGTTTTCACTTTGTTGCTTCTGAGTTATCTATCATTCCACTGGTTATACTTTATTGGTTTCCCCTCTTATCGGTCTGTGTATCCTTAGTTACATTCCTCTTATTACTTTACAATTTGTCAACACTTTCTACATTTATTATTACTCCATTATTTTTATGGACTGACATTTTCTCACTTTTTCTCTTTCCTCTGGAGTCCTACCTAACATGGCTTCTTTATACTTTGCACTTTATAGTTAAATTACAGACATATTTTATTATCGTATAATTATCAGATTAAATGATTCAGTTTTGCTTGGCCTTCTCCTTGTCCTAAAATGAATGTAGAGAGCAAAGGTAAAAAATCACAACAATAGTGAAGTTCTGCGATACAGAGCTTCCTTCCGCAAGGTACTTACAAAATATCTATGAAAATCAGAGTGAAAAGCATGAAGTAAACCCCGATTCGAGTTTCACCACTGCGGCTTCTTCTGGGGCACGCTTGCTTTCTTTGGATCTTTTGTAAGAAGAATAAAATACCTTGTGGAAGGAAGCTCTGTATCATAGGTGTCATGCCCTCAGCCGCAGGTCCAGTCTCCGCTGTGCAGGGAGACCGGCGCCTATCACACAGCCTTACTCACCCTGTCCGTGGCTCCAGACGATCAGTGGCTTCTTTCTCTGCTAGGAACCTGCATCCTCTTGGCAGGTATCCTGGAAATGCTCTTAGGAGCCGCGCCCGGCTTCCTGCACATACTTGAAACAGCAGGACACCTGTTCGTTAATAGGGCTGTCTGTGTTGTGATGCTCTGTGTATAAAAAGCACCCTCCCCTTAAGGGAGGTGCCTGGGCAATGTGTTCATTCCATTGTTTGTGGCCTTCTGCTCAGGCCACACTCTGCTGTGCTCTGCTCTGTATAGTTTTAATTTTGGTTGCTAATCCCTCTGTCTCCTCAGTATCCTCCGCTGGCAGTTCTCTATTCTGGATCCTCCTGGACTCTCCGGTTTCCACTTCAGGCTGGCTAAGCTGCTCCTCACTGAATCATCCCGATTTGGCTGCCGGCTGGATCAGCCTTTCCAAAAACTTCACAGAGCTTCCAGGATCCTCTTCATTGACTGAGCCTGAGTTCCACCATCTTGTTTATACGGTCTGTACGGGTCGTCCCTCTGGTCCGGGTACTGCGGCATTTTGGCCATCTGGTGTTGTGACGGGGGAATCCCTGTATAGGGGTACACCTTGCCCGGTGCTCCACTACATGGTTCTGTGTTGTGGTCCAGAGGGTTCTTCTCTCAGGCAGCTATTTCTGTTTGTTTTTCATTTAAATAAATACCTTTGCTTTTTGGAAGCACATTCTCCTGTCTCTTGTGTACCGGGTATACAGCTACCACTGCTCCATCAGTGGTCTAATGAGTCCACTATATTTCCCCACGCCCTGTGGGCGTTACAATAGGACTTCACTATTGTTTGTTTTTGACTCACTTGACTATTGGATCCAAATCTCTGAATCCATTTGTTTTTTTTGCTGCAACTTGGGAAACTTTTCTTATTTTGTTGGACAGATTGGTGGAAAAGAGGTGGAGGAGGTTATAGTTCCTGATGTCTAAGTGGTAATAAGCTGGGGGAGTAAGTTACAGTTCCTGATGGTTAATGGTAGGGAGGTGGAGGGCTAAGATATAATCCCTAATGTCTAGGTGGTAGTGAGGTGGGGGATAAAGTTATACTCCCTGGTATACCAGTATTAGGGAGGTGGGGGAGTAAGTTATAGTTCCTGATGTCTACGTGGTAGGAAGTTGGGGGAGTAAGTTATAGCCCCTGATGTCTAAATGGTAGGGAGGTAGGGGAGTAAGTTATAGTTCCTGATGTCTACGTGGTAGGAAGTTGGGGGAGTAAGTTATAGCCCCTGATGTCTAAATGGTAGGGAGGTAGGGGAGTAAGTTATAGTCCCTGATATTTACATGGTAGGAAGGTGGGGGAGTAAGTTATAGTCCCTGATATTTACATGATAGGAGGGTGGGGGAGTAAGTTATAGTCCCTGATATCTACGTGGTAGGAGGGTGGGGGAGTAAGTTATAGTCCCTGATATCCACATAGTAGGAAGGTGGGGGAGTAAGTTATAGATAGTCCCTGATGTCTACATGGTAGGAAGGTGGGGGAGTAAGTTGTAGTCCCTGATGTCTATGTGGTAGAGAGGTAGAGGAGTAAGTTATAATCCCTGATCTCTACGTGGTAGAGAGGGAGGTGGGGGAGTAGGTTACAGTTCCTGATGTCTATGTGGTAGAGAAGTAGGGGAGTAAGTTATAGTCGCTGATGTCTACATGGTAGGAAGGTGGGGGAGTAAGTTATAGTCCCTGATGTCTACGTGGTAGGAAGGTAGGGTAGTAAGTTATAGTCCCTGATCTCTACGTGGTAGGGAGGGAGGTGGGGGAGTAAGTTACAGTTCCTGATGTCTATGTGGTAGAGAAGTAGGGGAGTAAGTTATAGTCGCTGATGTCTACATGGTAGGAAGGTGGGGGAGTAAGTTATAGTCGCTGATGTCTACGTGGTAGGGAGGTGGGGGAGTAAGTTACAGTTCCTCATGTGGGGAAGTAGGTTATTGTCCTTTGAATCTAGGTAGTAGGAAGTTGGAGGAGTAAGTTGTTGTCCCTGGAGTTTTGTTGGTAAGGAGATAGAAGAGGAGGTTATGATCCCTGCTGTCTAGATGGTAAGGAGGAGAGGTAGCAGGTTTTATATCACTGGTATCTTCTTAGTACTTAGAGGAGGGAGCAGATTATGGTCCGCTGTGACTAGTTGACGATGAAGTGCGAGAATTTGTCATAGTCCCTGGTGATGTAGAGGCAGAGCAGTATTTTTCATAGCCCTGTTATCTAGGAGGTCGGCAGCCGCAGTTTAGTGATAATTTTTAGGAGTAAAGTTAAATGATTTGATTGAGAGAGTCGGGATGTATTGGACCTCACAACCACTGGACATCTGGTAAGAATTATTTGGCTTTTTATTGACTGTCCCTTTATGTAGTAACTGCCATGTTATGGGATTTATGAGTAAAACAATCCCCAGACTCATCTAGAAGCGACCGTGTGACGTTCTTGTGCTGCGTCACCCCCTCGTTACACCAGCACGCGATCTATTCATCTGCTCCTGATCACCATAGGTCACCATTGACCCTTTCGTCACCAGGGACGTGCCTTCGTTCGCACGTCGAGCCTTCTCTGACGGATCAGCGCAGTCTCCCGCCTGGTTCCGGACCTCCCCCCACGTAAAGCTTTATCGCCCTCCGTCTCGCTCTCACCTCTCCTGCGTACTCTGAAATTTACATCATGACAAAATCACCATGGAAACCAGAGTGCGAGCGGCTGCCTGGTAACTCGGATGCTCGCCAGGAATGCGCTTACCACTATCGAGCAAACTTACAGAAAAGAGTCCCCTTAAAGGAGCCATGTTAGGAAAGACGGGCAGACAGTGGATGGAGCGCAGAGGACGGGTTCCTCTATCTCTGAACGTACGTGAATAATTGTTAGAATGTAATTAATTAATCAACAAAGTATACAGATGTGTGGGGTCCCCTGTTATCAGTGCCACATGATGCCCAAATGATATGGTCTCTACTCCTGGGTGTAAGCAAAGACATAGCTATAGAGGGTGCAGAGGTACCCGGGCCCCGGTACTGGGGGTCTGGCAGGGGCCCCTCCCAGACAAGAGAGAAGACCACTATCACATTGAAGACCAGGTTATTCCTCTGGGTAACCACAGGTCAGTACTGAAATTTAATCCGGCCTCATTACCCCCCTGCCCCATGGATGACATGCGGCCTCATTACCCCCCCCCCCCCCCCCGATGTATAACATCCGGCCTCATTACCCCCCCGATGTATAACATCCAGCCTCATTACCCCCCCGATGTATAACATCCGGCCTCATTACCCCCCCGATGTATAACATCCAGCCTCATTACCCCCCCGATGTATAACATCTGGCCTCGTTACCCCCTTGGTGTATAACATCTGTCCTCATTACCCCCCGTGTATAACATCTGGCCTCATTACCCCCCCAGTGCATAACATCCGGCCTCATTACCCCCCGGTGTATAACATTCTGCCTCATTACCCCACTGTATAAAATCTGGCCTCATTACTCCCGATGTATAAAATCCGACCTCATTACCCCCGCTGTATAACATTCTGCCTCATTACCCCCGATGTAAAAAATCCGGCCTCATTACCCCCCACCCATTGTATACCATCCTGCCTCATTACCCCCAGGTGTATAACATCTAGCCGCATTACCCCCCAGTGTATAACATCTGGCCTTGTTAACTCCCCCCTCATGGTGTATAGCATCCAGCCCCATTTGGTGAATATATGTCCTTTTTCCTCCTATGTTCCCCTCTTTTTTCCAAATATCCTTTTGTAAATGTTTTTTGGATATTTCCTTTTTAAATGAATAAGAACAAATCTTGGATTTTATCTGTAACGTATCAGGAGCTGGATCAAATTTTTTTTCTCCTGCCTCAAACTGAGCGCTCGCAGCAGCGCTGATCACGGACTCCAGAACCTGCTGCTGCTGGTGGAGGGAGAGCTGGTTTATTGCCTTGCATTCATGCACAAGCTCCATACAGACATGGAGGGGGGAGAACAAGAGTGGCCTCAAAGACCCCGAACCTTAGCCTCACCTAGACCGAAGATCGTGAGCCCGGCCTCCCCCAACATCAAGATCTGACCTCACAAATGCTTTTCTGGATGAAGGGGCAAGTATTCCCATAGACGCTTCCAAAATCTTGTAGGAATCCTTCTCTGAAGAGCAGAAGCCGTTATAGCTGCCGAGATGAGGAAAGCTATAACGTTGAGCTAATAAAAAGCAGTAGTCGGGTTTGGGTCCTTTTTTTTGTCAGTCCTTGGAACACAAAGTTTGCTGTGGGTTCTGTCCATTGTCCCAATCGGAGTGCTTCCCTCCGCTAAGCTCTGAGCCTTTCTGTGACCAGGTTTATTAGTTTTCTTTCAGTATTCCTTTTTATTTCACGTAATTGTATATATTTATTTTATTCACTTATATAGTACCATTAATTCCACGGGGCTTTAGAGACATTATCATCACTGTCCCCATTGGGGCTCGCAATCTATTTTCCCTATCAGTATGTCTTTGGAATGTGGGAGGAAACCGGAGAACCCGGAGGAAACCCACACAAACATGGGGAGAACACACAAATATATCGTACTGTTTTGTTCCCATTTTGTAACATCTTTGTATATTTTTTATAAACACTGCCTACCTTTCTAGATTAAATATATAATTTAATAGCTCTGTTCCTCTTACTCTGTAAACCGCACCCCTGAAGCCATACGCTACCTGTAACGGACATCCAGTCGGCCTGTATAAACGATTGGTGGTGGCAGTGAGTGGTGTTTCCTTTTCTTTGTGTTATTGTGGAGCTGGCAGTGACCGTATTGGGGTATATATATATATTTTCCATGCTTTGGAATTCGAGGTGTATATACAATACGCTCACTGTTATTTCCCCAATAACCAACCTAGCAGCCACGGGCGCGTCCATCACTCGGCAGCCAATTGTGTATTTGTCTTGATGATTGGAGGCAGCAGAGTGACATAATAGTGACAGCAGTGGGATCTGTGTGACCTCTCCAATGATATCTGTGACAAAGTGGTAACAGTGATTCAATCTGCGTACCCCACCATCCCCCCAGCTGTTTTTCTGCAACATCCATTGGATACACAAGATGACCCTCTCATATAAGATATCTGAATGTTATAGCGAGGGTCTCCTAGTTAGTGTATAGGGGGCGCTATGCAAAAACAAGTTTATGCCAGAGGAGTTGACTAATTTGGGAATGGCGGGTAACTGATGGGGGTTTCAGGTTCAGAACCAGTGGCATCACATAATGTATATCATGGACCCCACCTATCATGTGTCATTTATAATACCATATTTCCCCGAAATTAGGACCTACCTCAAAAATAAACCCTAGCATAATTTTTATAGGAATTTCTAAGTTTGTTTGAAATATAAACCCTACTCCAAAAATAATCCCTAGTTACAGTCAGGACCGATGTTTGGGAGGTTGTGAGGGTGGGCAAACTGGTCAGTTGCTTAAGGCTTCCACTCTCTTAAGGGGTCCCCAGCATTCGTATTACAAAGTTAAAACTGCTTAAAGGGAACAGAGGCGTCAGGAGACAATGTAATCATTTGTGAAATGCATATCAACAGCAGAAAAAGGTAGTGGCATTTATTGCGATACTAAAAAACTGATGACAGGTTCCCTCTAAGGACATTTGGTGACTTAAGAGTGGGTACGGAAAGTATTCAGACCCCTTTAAATTTTTCACTCTTTGTTTCATTGCAGCCATTTGGTAAATTCAGAACAGTTCATTTTTCCCTCATTAATGTATACTCTGCACCCCATCTTCACTGAAAAAAAAAACAGAAATGTAGAAATTTTTGCAAATTTATTAAATAAGAAAATCTGAAATCTCCCATGGCCATAAGTATTCAGCCCCTTTGCTCAGTATTCAGTAGAAGCCCCTTTTGAGCTAGTACAGCCAGGAGTCTTCTTGGGAATGATGCAACAAGTTTTTCACCCCTGGATTTGGGGATCCTCGGCCATTCTTCCTTGCAGATCCTCTCCAGTTCCGTCAGGTTGGATGGTGAACGTTGGTGGACGCCATTTTCAGGTCTCTCCAGAGATGCTCCATTGGGTTTAGGTCAGGACTCTGGCTGGGCCGGTCAAGAATGGTCACAGAGTTGTTCTGAAGCCACTCCTTTGTTATTTTAGCTGTGTGCTTAGGGTCATTGTCTTGTTGGAAGATGAACCTTCGGCCAAGTCTGAGGTCCAGAGCACTCTGGAAGAGGTTTTCATCCAGGATCTCTCTGTAATTGGCCACATTCATGTTTCCTTCAATGACAACAAGTCGCCCTGCCCCTGCAGCTGAAAAACACCCCCATAGCATGATGCTGCCACCACCATGTTTCACTGTTGGGATTGTATTGGGCAGGTGATGAGCAGTGCCTGGTTTTCTCCACACATACCGCTTAGAATTATCACCAAAAAGGTCTATCTTTGTCTCATCAGACCAGAGAATCTTATTTCTCATAGTCTGGGAGTCCTTCATGTGTTTTTTAGCAAACTCTATGCGGCTTTCATATGTCTTGCACTGAGGAGAGGCTTCCGTCTGGCCACTCTGCCATAAAGGCCTGACTGGTGGAGGGCTGCAGTGATAGATGACTTTGTGGGACTTTCTCCCATCTCCCTACTGCATCTCTGGAGCTCAGCCACAGTGATCTTGGGGTTCTTCTTTACCGCTCTCACCAAGGCTCTTCTCCCACGATTACTCAGTTTGGCTGGACGGCCAGGTCTAGGAAGACTTCTGGGGGTCCCAAACTTCTTCCATGTAAGGATTATGGAGGCCACTGTGCTCTTAGGAATCTTGAGTACTGCAGAAATCCTGTTGTAACCTTGGCCAGATCTGTGCCTTGCCACAATTCTGTCTCTGAGCTCCTTGGCCAGTTCCTTTGGCCTCATGATTCTCACATGCACTGTGAGCGGTGAGGTCTTATATAGACAGGTGTGCGCCTTTCCAAAACAAGTCCTATCAGTTTAATTACACACAGCTGGACTCCAATGAATGAGTAGAACCATCTCAGGGAGGATCACAAGGAAATGGGCAGCATGGGACTTACATATGAGTGTCTGAGCAAAGGGTCTGAAGACTTATGACCATGGGATATATCAATTTTTATTTTTTTAATAAATATACAAAAATTTCTACATTTCTGTTTCAGTCAGGATGGGGTGCAGAGTACATTAATGAGAAAAAATGAACTTTTTTGAATTTACCAAATGGCTGCAATGAAACAGAGTGAAAAATGTAAAGAGTCTGAATACTTTCCGCACCCACTGTACATATATGTGTGCAGTGTGTATAAACATGTGTATGTATGTGCAGTCTGTATAAACATGTGTATGTGCAGTGTGTATAAACATGTGTATGTGCAGTGTGTATAAACATGTGTATGTGCAGTGTGTGTAAACATGTGTATGTATGTGCAGAGTGTATAAAGATGTGTATGTGCAGTGTGTATAAACATGTGTATGTGCAGTGTGTATAAACGTGTATGCGCATTGTGCATAAACATGTGTATGTATGTGCAGTGTGTATAAACATGTGTATGTGCAGTGTGTATAAACATGTGTATGTGCAGTGTGTATAAACATGTGTATGTATGTGCAGCGTGTGTATAAACATGTGTATGTGCAGTGTGTATAGACATGTGTATGAGCAGTGTGTATAGACATGTGTATGTGCAGTGTGTATAAACATGTGTATGTATGTGCAGCGTGTGTATAAACATGTGTATGTGCAGTCTGTATATATATATATATGTATGTATGTGCACTGTGTATAAACGTGTATGTATGTGCAGCGTGTGTATAAACATGTGTATGTGCAGTGTGTATAAACATGTGTATGTGCATTTTGTATAAACATGTGTATGTGCAGTGTGTATAAACATGTTTATGTGCAGTGTGTATAAACATGTGTATGTGCAGTGTGTATAAACATGTGTATGTGCAGCGTGTGTATAAACATGTGTATGTGCAATTTGTATAAACATGTGTATGTGCAGTGTGTATAAACATGTTTATGTGCAGTGTGTATAAACATGTGTATGTGCAATTTGTATAAACATGTGTATGTGCAATTTGTATAAACATGTGTATGTGCTGTGTGTATAAACATGTGTATGTGCAGTTTGTATAAACATGTGTATGTGTAGTGTGTATAAACATGTGTATGTGCAGTGTGTATAAGCATGTGTATGTGCAGTGTGTATAAGCATGTGTATGTGCAGTGTGTATAGACATGTGTATGTGCAGTGTGTATAGACATGTGTATGTGCAGTGTGTATAAACATGTGTATGTGCAGTGTGTATAAACATGTGTATGTGCAGTGTGTATAAACATGTGTATGTGGAGTGTGTATAAACATGTGTATGTGTAGTGTGTATAAACATGTGTATGTGCAGTGTGTATAAACATGTGTATGTGTAGTGTGTATAAACATGTGCATGTGCAGTGTGTATAAACATGTGTATGTGCAATTTGTATAAACATGTGTATGTGCAGTGTGTATAAACATGTGTATGTGTAGTGTGTATAAACATGTGTATGTGCAGTGTGTATAAACATGTGCATGTGCAGTGTGTATAAACATGTGTATGTGCAGTGTGTATAAACATGTGTATGTGCAGTGTGTATAAACATGTGTATGTGCAGTGTGTATAAACATGTGTATGTGCAGTGTGTATAAAAATGTGTATGTGTAGTGTGTATAAACATGTGTATGTGCAGTGTGTATAAACATGTGTATGTGCAGTGTGTATAAACTTGTGTATGTGTAGTGTGTATAAACATGTGTATGTGCAGTGTGTATAAACATGTGTATGTGCAGTGTATATAAACATGTGTATGTGCAGTGTGTATAAACATGTGTATGTGCAGTGTGTATAAACATGTGTATGTGTAGTGTGTATAAACATGTGTATGTGCAGTGTGTATAAACATGTGTATGTGTAGTGTGTATAAACATGTGTATGTGCAGTGTGTATAAACTTGTGTATGTGCAGTGTGTATAAACATGTGTATGTGTAGTGTGTATAAACATGTGTATGTGCAGTGTATATAAACATGTGTATGTGCAGTGTGTATAAACATGTGCATGTGCAGTGTGTATAAACATGTGTATGTGCAGTGTGTATAAACATGTGTATGTGTAGTGTGTATAAACATGTGTATGTGCAGTGTGTATAAACATGTGTATGTGCAGTGTGTATAAACATGTGTATGTGCAGTGTGTATAAACATGTGTATGTGCAGTGTGTATAAACATGTGTATGTGTAGTGTGTATAAACATGTGTATGTGCAGTGTATATAAACATGTGTATGTGCAGTGTGTATAAACATGTGTATGTGTAGTGTGTATAAACATGTGTATGTGCAGTGTGTATAAACATGTGTATGTGCAGTGTGTATAAACTTGTGTATGTGCAGTGTGTATAGACATGTGTATGTGCAGTGTGTATAAACATGTGTATGTGCAGTGTGTATAAACATGTGTATGTGCAGTGTGTATAAACATGTGTATGTGCAGTGTATATAAACATGTGTATGTGCAGTGTGTATAAACATGTGTATGTGCAGTGTGTATAAACATGTGTATGTGCAGTGTGTATAAACATGTGTATGTGTAGTGTGTATAAACATGTGTATGTGCAGTGTGTATAAACATGTGTATGTGCAGTGTGTATAAACATGTGTATGTGCAGTGTGTATAAACATGTGTATGTGCAGTGTGTATAAACATGTGTATGTGGAGTGTGTATAGACATGTGTATGTGCAGTGTGTATAAACATGTGTATGTGCAGTGTGTATAAACATGTGTATGTGGAGTGTGTATAAACATGTGTATGTGCAGTGTGTATAAACATGTGTATGTGCAGTGTGTATAAACATGTGTATGTGTAGTGTGTATAAACATGTGTATGTGCAGTGTATATAAACATGTGTATGTGCAGTGCGTATAAACATGTGTATGTGCAGTGTGTATAAACATGTGTATGTGCAGTGTGTATAAACATGTGTATGTGCAGTGTGTATAAACTTGTGTATGTGCAGTGTGTATAGACATGTGTATGTGCAGTGTGTATAAACATGTGTATGTGCAGTGTGTATAAACATGTGTATGTGCAGTGTGTATAAACATGTGTATGTGCAGTGTGTATAAACATGTGTATGTGCAGTGTGTATAAACATGTGTATGTGCAGTGTGTATAAACATGTGTATGTGCAGTGTGTATAAACATGTGTATGTGCAGTGTGTATAAACATGTGTATGTGTAGTGTGTATAAACATGTGTATGTGCAGTGTGTATAAACATGTGTATGTGTAGTGTGTATAAACATGTGTATGTGCAGTGTATATAAACATGTGTATGTGCAGTGTGTATAAACATGTGTATGTGCAGTGTGTATAAACTTGTGTATGTGCAGTGTGTATAAACATGTGTATGTGTAGTGTGTATAAACATGTGTATGTGCAGTGTGTATAAACATGTGTATGTGCAGTGTGTATAAACATGTGCATGTGCAGTGTGTATAAACATGTGTATGTGCAGTGTGTATAAACATGTGTATGTGCAGTGTGTATAAACATGTGTATGTGTAGTGTGTATAAACATGTGTATGTGCAGTGTGTATAAACATGTGTATGTGCAGTGTGTATAAACATGTGTATGTGCAGTGTGTATAAACATGTGTATGTGCAGTGTGTATAAACATGTGTATGTGCAGTGTGTATAAACATGTGTATGTGTAGTGTGTATAAACATGTGTATGTGCAGTGTATATAAACATGTGTATGTGCAGTGTGTATAAACATGTGTATGTGTAGTGTGTATAAACATGTGTATGTGCAGTGTGTATAAACATGTGTATGTGCAGTGTGTATAAACTTGTGTATGTGCAGTGTGTATAGACATGTGTATGTGCAGTGTGTATAAACATGTGTATGTGCAGTGTGTATAAACATGTGTATGTGCAGTGTGTATAAACATGTGTATGTGCAGTGTATATAAACATGTGTATGTGGAGTGTGTATAAACATGTGTATTTGCAGTGTGTATAAACTTGTGTATGTGCAGTGTGTATAAACATGTGTATGTGTAGTGTGTATAAACATGTGTATGTGCAGTGTGTATAAACATGTGTATGTGCAGTGTGTATAAACATGTGTATGTGCAGTGTGTATAAACATGTGTATGTGCAGTGTGTATAAACATGTGTATGTGCAGTGTGTATAAACATGTGTATGTGCAGTGTATATAAACATGTGTATGTGGAGTGTGTATAAACATGTGTATGTGCAGTGTGTATAAACATGTGTATGTGCAGTGTGTATAAACATGTGTATGTGTAGTGTGTATAAACATGTGTATGTGCAGTGTGTATAGACATGTGTATGTGCAGTGTGTATAAACTTGTGTATGTGCAGTGTGTATAAACATGTGTATGTGGAGTGTGTATAAACATGTGTATGTGCAGTGTGTATAAACATGTGTATGTGTAGTGTGTATAAACATGTGTATGTGCAGTGTGTATAGACATGTGTATGTGCAGTGTGTATAAACATGTGTATGTGTAGTGTGTATAAACATGTGTATGTGCAGTGTGTATAAACATGTGTATGTGCAGTGTATATAAACATGTGTATGTGCAGTGTGTATAGACATGTGTATGTGCAGTGTGTATAAACATGTGTATGTGCAGTGTGTATAAACATGTGTATGTGCAGTGTATATAAACATGTGTATGTGGAGTGTGTATAAACATGTGTATGTGCAGTGTGTATAAACATGTGTATGTGCAGTGTGTATAAACTTGTGTATGTGCAGTGTGTATAGACATGTGTATGTGCACTGTGTATAAACATGTGTATGTGCAGTGTGTATAAACATGTGTATGTGAAGTGTGTATAAACATGTGTATGTGGAGTGTGTATAAACATGTGTATGTGCAGTGTGTATAAACATGTGTATGTGTAGTGTGTATAGACATGTGTATGTGCAGTGTGTATAAACATGTGTATGTGCCGTGTGTATAGACATGTGTATGTGCAGTGTGTATATACATGTGTATGTGCAGTGTGTATATACATGTGAATGTGCAGTGTGTATAGACATGTGTATGTGCAGCGTGTATAAACATGTGTATGTGCAGTGTGTATAAACATGTGTATGTGCAGTGTGTATAAACATGTGTATGTGGAGTGTGTATAAACATGTGTATGTGCAGTGTGTATAAACATGTGTATGTGTAGTGTGTATAAACATGTGTATGTGCAGTGTGTATAAACATGTGTATGTGTAGTGTGTATAAACATGTGTATGTGCAGTGTGTATAAACATGTGTATGTGCAATTTGTATAAACATGTGTATGTGTAGTGTATATAAACATGTGCATGTGCAGTGTGTATAAACATGTGCATGTGCAGTGTGTATAAACATGTGTATGTGGAGTGTGTATAAACATGTGTATGTGCAGTGTGTATAAACTTGTGTATGTGCAGTGTGTATAAACATGTGTATGTGCAGTGTGTATAAACATGTGTATGTGCAGTGTGTATAAACATGTGTATGTGCAGTTTGTATAAACATGTGTATGTGCAGTGTGTATAAACATGTGTATGTGCAGTGTGTATAAACATGTGTATGTGCAGTGTATATAAACATGTGTATGTGCAGTGTGTATAAACATGTGTATGTGCAGTGTGTATAAACATGTGTATGTGCAGTGTGTATAAACATGTGTATGTGCAGTGTGTATAAACATGTGTATGTGCAGTGTGTATAAACTTGTGTATGTGCAGTGTGTATAGACATGTGTATGTGCAGTGTGTATAAACATGTGTATGTGCAGTGTGTATAAACTTGTGTATGTGCAGTGTGTATAAACATGTGTATGTGCAGTGTGTATAAACATGTGTATGTGCAGTGTGTATAAACATGTGTATGTGCAGTGTGTATAAACATGTGCATGTGCAGTGTGTATAAACATGTGTATGTGCAGTGTGTATAAACATGTGTATGTGCAGTGTATATAAACATGTGTATGTGCAGTGTGTATAAACATGTGTATGTGCAGTGTGTATAAACATGTGTATGTGCAGTGTGTATAAACATGTGTATGTGCAGTGTGTATAAACATGTGTATGTGTAGTGTGTATAAACATGTGTATGTGCAGTGTATATAAACATGTGTATGTGCAGTGTGTATAAACATGTGTATGTGCAGTGTGTATAAACTTGTGTATGTGCAGTGTGTATAAACATGTGTATGTGTAGTGTGTATAAACATGTGTATGTGCAGTGTATATAAACATGTGTATGTGCAGTGTGTATAAACATGTGCATGTGCAGTGTGTATAAACATGTGTATGTGCAGTGTGTATAAACATGTGTATGTGCAGTGTGTATAAACATGTGTATGTGTAGTGTGTATAAACATGTGTATGTGCAGTGTGTATAAACATGTGTATGTGCAGTGTGTATAAACATGTGTATGTGCAGTGTGTATAAACATGTGTATGTGCAGTGTGTATAAACATGTGTATGTGTAGTGTATAAACATGTGTATGTGCAGTGTATATAAACATGTGTATGTGCAGTGTGTATAAACATGTGTATGTGTAGTGTGTATAAACATGTGTATGTGCAGTGTGTATAAACATGTGTATGTGCAGTGTGTATAAACTTGTGTATGTGCAGTGTGTATAGACATGTGTATGTGCAGTGTGTATAAACATGTGTATGTGCAGTGTGTATAAACATGTGTATGTGCAGTGTGTATAAACATGTGTATGTGTAGTGTGTATAAACATGTGTATGTGCAGTGTGTATAAACATGTGTATGTGCAGTGTGTATAAACATGTGTATGTGCAGTGTGTATAAACATGTGTATGTGCAGTGTGTATAAACATGTGTATGTGCAGTGTGTATAGACATGTGTATGTGCAGTGTGTATAAACATGTGTATGTGCAGTGTGTATAAACATGTGTATGTGCAGTGTGTATAAACATGTGTATGTGCAGTGTGTATAAACATGTGTATGTGCAGTGTATATAAACATGTGTATGTGGAGTGTGTATAAACATGTGTATGTGTAGTGTGTATAAACATGTGTATGTGCAGTGTGTATAGACATGTGTATGGGCAGTGTGTATAAACTTGTGTATGTGCAGTGTGTATAAACATGTGTATGTGCAGTGTGTATAAACATGTGTATGTGCAGTGTGTATAAACATGTGTATGTGTAGTGTGTATTAACATGTGTATGTGCAGTGTGTATAGACATGTGTATGTGCAGTGTGTATAAACATGTGTATGTGTAGTGTGTATAAACATGTGTATGTGCAGTGTGTATAAACATGTGTATGTGCAGTGTGTATAAACATGTGTATGTGGAGTGTGTATAAACATGTGTATGTGCAGTTTGTATAAACATGTGTATGTGCAGTGTGTATAAACATGTGTATGTGGAGTGTGTATAAACATGTGTATGTGCAGTGTATATAAACATGTGTATGTGCAGTGTGTATAAACATGTGTATGTGCAGTGTGTATAAACATGTGTATGTGCAGTGTGTATAAACATGTGTATGTGCAGTGTGTATAAACTTGTGTATGTGCAGTGTGTATAGACATGTGTATGTGCAGTGTGTATAAACATGTGTATGTGCAGTGTGTATAAACTTGTGTATGTGCAGTGTGTATAAACATGTGTATGTGCAGTGTGTATAAACATGTGTATGTGCAGTGTGTATAAACATGTGTATGTGCAGTGTGTATAAACATGTGTATGTGCAGTGTGTATAAACATGTGTATGTGCAGTGTGTATAAACATGTGTATGTGCAGTGTGTATAAACATGTGTATGTGTAGTGTGTATAAACATGTGTATGTGCAGTGTGTATAAACATGTGTATGTGCAGTGTGTATAAACATGTGTATGTGTAGTGTGTATAAACATGTGTATGTGCAGTGTGTATAAACATGTGTATGTGCAGTGTGTATAAACTTGTGTATGTGCAGTGTGTATAGACATGTGTATGTGCAGTGTGTATAAACATGTGTATGTGCAGTGTGTATAAACATGTGTATGTGCAGTGTGTATAAACATGTGTATGTGCAGTGTATATAAACATGTGTATGTGGAGTGTGTATAAACATGTGTATGTGCAGTGTGTATAAACATGTGTATGTGCAGTGTGTATAGACATGTGTATGTGCAGTGTGTATAAACATGTGTATGTGCAGTGTGTATAAACATGTGTATGTGAAGTGTGTATAAACATGTGTATGTGGAGTGTGTATAAACATGTGTATGTACAGTGTGTATAAACATGTGTATGTGTAGTGTGTATATACATGTGTATGTGCCGTGTGTATATACATGTGTATGTGCAGTGTGTATATACATGTGTATGTGCAGTGTGTATAGACATGTGTATGTGCCGTGTGTATAGACATGTGTATGTGCAGTGTGTATAGACATGTGTATGTGCAGTGTGTATAAACATGTGTATGTGCAGTGTGTATAAACATGTGTATGTGGAGTGTGTATAAACATGTGTATGTGCAGTGTGTATAAACATGTGTATGTGTAGTGTGTATAAACATGTGTATGTGCAGTGTGTATAAACATGTGTATGTGTAGTGTGTATAAACATGTGTATGTGCAGTGTGTATAAACATGTGTATGTGCAATTTGTATAAACATGTGTATGTGCAGTGTATATAAACATGTGTATGTGCAGTGTGTATAAACATGTGTATGTGAAGTGTGTATAAACATGTGTATGTGTAGTGTGTATAAACATGTGTATGTGCAGTGTGTATAAACATGTGCATGTGCAGTGTGTATAAACATGTGTATGTGCAGTGTGTATAAACATGTGTATGTGGAGTGTGTATAAACATGTGTATGTGCAGTGTGTATAAACTTGTGTATGTGCAGTGTGTATAAACATGTGTATGTGCAGTGTGTATAAACATGTGTATGTGGAGTGTGTATAAACATGTGTATGTGCAGTGTGTATAAACATTTGTATGTGCAGTGTGTATAAACATGTGTATGTGCAGTGTGTATAAACATGTGTATGTGCAGTGTATATAAACATGTGTATGTGCAGTGTGTATAAACATGTGTATGTGCAGTGTGTATAAACATGTGTATGTGCAGTGTGTATAAACATGTGTATGTGCAGTGTGTATAAACATGTGTATGTGTAGTGTGTATAAACATGTGTATGTGCAGTGTGTATAGACATGTGTATGTGCAGTGTGTATAAACTTGTGTATGTGCAGTGTGTATAAACATGTGTATGTGGAGTGTGTATAAACATGTGTATGTGCAGTGTGTATAAACATGTGTATGTGTAGTGTGTATAAACATGTGTATGTGCAGTGTGTATAGACATGTGTATGTGCAGTGTGTATAAACATGTGTATGTGTAGTGTGTATAAACATGTGTATGTGCAGTGTGTATAAACATGTGTATGTGCAGTGTGTATAAACATGTGTATGTGGAGTGTGTATAAACATGTGTATGTGCAGTTTGTATAAACATGTGTATGTGCAGTGTGTATAAACATGTGTATGTGTAGTGTGTATAAACATGTGTATGTGCAGTGTATATAAACATGTGTATGTGCAGTGTGTATAAACATGTGTATGTGCAGTGTGTATAAACATGTGTATGTGCAGTGTGTATAAACATGTGTATGTGCAGTGTGTATAAACTTGTGTATGTGCAGTGTGTATAAACTTGTGTATGTGCAGTGTGTATAGACATGTGTATGTGCAGTGTGTATAAACATGTGTATGTGCAGTGTGTATAAACATGTGTATGTGCAGTGTATATAAACATGTGTATGTGGAGTGTGTATAAACATGTGTATGTGCAGTGTGTATAAACATGTGTATGTGCAGTGTGTATAAACTTGTGTATGTGCAGTGTGTATAGACATGTGTATGTGCACTGTGTATAAACATGTGTATGTGCAGTGTGTATAAACATGTGTATGTGAAGTGTGTATAAACATGTGTATGTGGAGTGTGTATAAACATGTGTATGTGCAGTGTGTATAAACATGTGTATGTGTAGTGTGTATAGACATGTGTATGTGCAGTGTGTATAAACATGTGTATGTGCCGTGTGTATAGACATGTGTATGTGCAGTGTGTATAGACATGTGTATGTGCCGTGTGTATAGACATGTGAATGTGCAGTGTGTATAGACATGTGTATGTGCAGCGTGTATAAACATGTGTATGTGGAGTGTGTATAAACATGTGTATGTGCAGTGTGTATAAACATGTGTATGTGTAGTGTGTATAAACATGTGTATGTGCAGTGTGTATAAACATGTGTATGTGTAGTGTGTATAAACATGTGTATGTGCAGTGTGTATAAACATGTGTATGTGCAATTTGTATAAACATGTGTATGTGTAGTGTATATAAACATGTGTATGTGCAGTGTGTATAAACATGTGCATGTGCAGTGTGTATAAACATGTGCATGTGCAGTGTGTATAAACATGTGTATGTGGAGTGTGTATAAACATGTGTATGTGCAGTGTGTATAAACTTGTGTATGTGCAGTGTGTATAAACATGTGTATGTGCAGTGTGTATAAACATGTGTATGTGCAGTGTGTATAAACATGTGTATGTGCAGTGTGTATAAACATGTGTATGTGCAGTGTGTATAAACATGTGTATGTGCAGTGTGTATAAACATGTGTATGTGCAGTGTATATAAACATGTGTATGTGCAGTGTGTATAAACATGTGTATGTGCAGTGTGTATAAACATGTGTATGTGCAGTGTGTATAAACATGTGTATGTGCAGTGTGTATAAACATGTGTATGTGCAGTGTGTATAAACTTGTGTATGTGCAGTGTGTATAGACATGTGTATGTGCAGTGTGTATAAACATGTGTATGTGCAGTGTGTATAAACATGTGTATGTGCAGTGTGTATAAACATGTGTATGTGCAGTGTGTATAAACATGTGTATGTGCAGTGTGTATAAACATGTGTATGTGCAGTGTGTATAAACATGTGCATGTGCAGTGTGTATAAACATGTGTATGTGCAGTGTGTATAAACATGTGTATGTGCAGTGTGTATAAACATGTGCATGTGCAGTGTGTATAAACATGTGTATGTGCAGTGTATATAAACATGTGTATGTGCAGTGTGTATAAACATGTGTATGTGCAGTGTGTATAAACATGTGTATGTGTAGTGTGTATAAACATGTGTATGTGCAGTGTGTATAAACATGTGTATGTGTAGTGTGTATAAACATGTGTATGTGCAGTGTGTATAAACATGTGTATGTGTAGTGTGTATAAACATGTGTATGTGCAGTGTGTATAAACATGTGTATGTGCAATTTGTATAAACATGTGTATGTGTAGTGTATATAAACATGTGTATGTGCAGTGTGTATAAACATGTGCATGTGCAGTGTGTATAAACATGTGCATGTGCAGTGTGTATAAACATGTGTATGTGGAGTGTGTATAAACATGTGTATGTGCAGTGTGTATAAACTTGTGTATGTGCAGTGTGTATAAACATGTGTATGTGCAGTGTGTATAAACATGTGTATGTGCAGTGTGTATAAACATGTGTATGTGCAGTGTGTATAAACATGTGTATGTGCAGTGTGTATAAACATGTGTATGTGCAGTGTGTATAAACATGTGTATGTGCAGTGTATATAAACATGTGTATGTGCAGTGTGTATAAACATGTGTATGTGCAGTGTGTATAAACATGTGTATGTGCAGTGTGTATAAACATGTGTATGTGCAGTGTGTATAAACATGTGTATGTGCAGTGTGTATAAACTTGTGTATGTGCAGTGTGTATAGACATGTGTATGTGCAGTGTGTATAAACATGTGTATGTGCAGTGTGTATAAACATGTGTATGTGCAGTGTGTATAAACATGTGTATGTGCAGTGTGTATAAACATGTGTATGTGCAGTGTGTATAAACATGTGTATGTGCAGTGTGTATAAACATGTGCATGTGCAGTGTGTATAAACATGTGTATGTGCAGTGTGTATAAACATGTGTATGTGCAGTGTGTATAAACATGTGCATGTGCAGTGTGTATAAACATGTGTATGTGCAGTGTATATAAACATGTGTATGTGCAGTGTGTATAAACATGTGTATGTGCAGTGTGTATAAACATGTGTATGTGTAGTGTGTATAAACATGTGTATGTGCAGTGTGTATAAACATGTGTATGTGTAGTGTGTATAAACATGTGTATGTGCAGTGTATATAAACATGTGTATGTGCAGTGTGTATAAACATGTGTATGTGCAGTGTGTATAAACTTGTGTATGTGCAGTGTGTATAAACATGTGTATGTGTAGTGTGTATAAACATGTGTATGTGCAGTGTATATAAACATGTGTATGTGCAGTGTGTATAAACATGTGCATGTGCAGTGTGTATAAACATGTGTATGTGCAGTGTGTATAAACATGTGTATGTGCAGTGTGTATAAACATGTGTATGTGTAGTGTGTATAAACATGTGTATGTGCAGTGTGTATAAACATGTGTATGTGCAGTGTGTATAAACATGTGTATGTGCAGTGTGTATAAACATGTGTATGTGCAGTGTGTATAAACATGTGTATGTGTAGTGTATAAACATGTGTATGTGCAGTGTATATAAACATGTGTATGTGCAGTGTGTATAAACATGTGTATGTGTAGTGTGTATAAACATGTGTATGTGCAGTGTGTATAAACATGTGTATGTGCAGTGTGTATAAACTTGTGTATGTGCAGTGTGTATAGACATGTGTATGTGCAGTGTGTATAAACATGTGTATGTGCAGTGTGTATAAACATGTGTATGTGCAGTGTGTATAAACATGTGTATGTGTAGTGTGTATAAACATGTGTATGTGCAGTGTGTATAAACATGTGTATGTGCAGTGTGTATAAACATGTGTATGTGCAGTGTGTATAAACATGTGTATGTGCAGTGTGTATAAACATGTGTATGTGCAGTGTGTATAGACATGTGTATGTGCAGTGTGTATAAACATGTGTATGTGCAGTGTGTATAAACATGTGTATGTGCAGTGTGTATAAACATGTGTATGTGCAGTGTGTATAAACATGTGTATGTGCAGTGTATATAAACATGTGTATGTGGAGTGTGTATAAACATGTGTATGTGTAGTGTGTATAAACATGTGTATGTGCAGTGTGTATAGACATGTGTATGGGCAGTGTGTATAAACTTGTGTATGTGCAGTGTGTATAAACATGTGTATGTGCAGTGTGTATAAACATGTGTATGTGCAGTGTGTATAAACATGTGTATGTGTAGTGTGTATTAACATGTGTATGTGCAGTGTGTATAGACATGTGTATGTGCAGTGTGTATAAACATGTGTATGTGTAGTGTGTATAAACATGTGTATGTGCAGTGTGTATAAACATGTGTATGTGCAGTGTGTATAAACATGTGTATGTGGAGTGTGTATAAACATGTGTATGTGCAGTGTGTATAAACATGTGTATGTGCAGTGTGTATAAACATGTGTATGTGGAGTGTGTATAAACATGTGTATGTGCAGTGTATATAAACATGTGTATGTGCAGTGTGTATAAACATGTGTATGTGCAGTGTGTATAAACATGTGTATGTGCAGTGTGTATAAACATGTGTATGTGCAGTGTGTATAAACTTGTGTATGTGCAGTGTGTATAGACATGTGTATGTGCAGTGTGTATAAACATGTGTATGTGCAGTGTGTATAAACTTGTGTATGTGCAGTGTGTATAAACATGTGTATGTGCAGTGTGTATAAACATGTGTATGTGCAGTGTGTATAAACATGTGTATGTGCAGTGTGTATAAACATGTGTATGTGCAGTGTGTATAAACATGTGTATGTGCAGTGTGTATAAACATGTGTATGTGCAGTGTGTATAAACATGTGTATGTGCAGTGTGTATAAACATGTGTATGTGTAGTGTGTATAAACATGTGTATGTGCAGTGTGTATAAACATGTGTATGTGCAGTGTGTATAAACATGTGTATGTGTAGTGTGTATAAACATGTGTATGTGCAGTGTGTATAAACATGTGTATGTGCAGTGTGTATAAACTTGTGTATGTGCAGTGTGTATAGACATGTGTATGTGCAGTGTGTATAAACATGTGTATGTGCAGTGTGTATAAACATGTGTATGTGCAGTGTGTATAAACATGTGTATGTGCAGTGTATATAAACATGTGTATGTGGAGTGTGTATAAACATGTGTATGTGCAGTGTGTATAAACATGTGTATGTGCAGTGTGTATAGACATGTGTATGTGCAGTGTGTATAAACATGTGTATGTGCAGTGTGTATAAACATGTGTATGTGAAGTGTGTATAAACATGTGTATGTGGAGTGTGTATAAACATGTGTATGTACAGTGTGTATAAACATGTGTATGTGTAGTGTGTATATACATGTGTATGTGCCGTGTGTATATACATGTGTATGTGCAGTGTGTATATACATGTGTATGTGCAGTGTGTATAGACATGTGTATGTGCAGTGTGTATAGACATGTGTATGTGCAGTGTGTATAGACATGTGTATGTGCAGTGTGTATAAACATGTGTATGTGCAGTGTGTATAAACATGTGTATGTGGAGTGTGTATAAACATGTGTATGTGCAGTGTGTATAAACATGTGTATGTGTAGTGTGTATAAACATGTGTATGTGCAGTGTGTATAAACATGTGTATGTGTAGTGTGTATAAACATGTGTATGTGCAGTGTGTATAAACATGTGTATGTGCAATTTGTATAAACATGTGTATGTGCAGTATATATAAAAATGTGTATGTGCAGTGTGTATAAACATGTGTATGTGAAGTGTGTATAAACATGTGTATGTGTAGTGTGTATAAACATGTGTATGTGCAGTGTGTATAAACATGTGCATGTGCAGTGTGTATAAACATGTGTATGTGCAGTGTGTATAAACATGTGTATGTGGAGTGTGTATAAACATGTGTATGTGCAGTGTGTATAAACTTGTGTATGTGCAGTGTGTATAAACATGTGTATGTGCAGTGTGTATAAACATGTGTATGTGCAGTGTGTATAAACATGTGTATGTGCAGTGTATATAAACATGTGTATGTGCAGTGTGTATAAACATGTGTATGTGCAGTGTGTATAAACATGTGTATGTGCAGTGTGTATAAACATGTGTATGTGCAGTGTGTATAAACTTGTGTATGTGCAGTGTGTATAGACATGTGTATGTGCAGTGTGTATAAACATGTGTATGTGCAGTGTGTATAAACATGTGTATGTGCAGTGTGTATAAACATGTGTATGTGGAGTGTGTACAAACATGTGTATGTGCAGTGTGTATAAACATGTGTATGTGCAGTGTCTATATACATGTGTATGTGCAGTGTGTATAAACATGTGTATGTGTAGTGTGTATAAACATGTGTATGTGCAGTGTGTATAAACATGTGTATGTGCAGTGTGTATAGACGTGTATGTGCAGTGTGTATAAACATGTGTATGTGCAGTGTGTATAAACATGCGTATGTGCAGTGTGTATAAACGTGTGTATGTGCAGTGTGTATAAACATGTGTATGTATGTGCAGTGTGTATAAACATGTGTATGTGGAGTGTGTATAAACATGTGTATGTGCAGTGTGTATAAACATGTGTATGTGCAGTGTGTATAAACAAGTGTATGTGTAGTGTGTATAAACATGTGTATGTGCAGTGTGTATAAACATGTGTATGTGCAGTGTGTATAAACGTGTGTATGTGCAGTGTGTATAAACATGTGTATGTATGTGCAGTGTGTATAAACATGTGTATGTGGAGTGTGTATAAACAAGTGTATGTGTAGTGTGTATAAACATGTGTATGTGCAGTGTGTATAAACATGTGTATGTGCAGTGTGTATATACATGTGTTTGTGCAGTGTGTATAAACATGTGTATGTGCAGTGTGTATAAACATGTGTATGTGCAGTGTGTATAAACATGTGTATGTGGAGTGTGTATAAACATGTGTATGTGCAGTGTGTATAAACTTGTGTATGTGCAGTGTGTATAGACATGTGTATGTGCAGTGTGTATAAACATGTGTATGTGCAGTGTGTATATACATGTGTTTGTGCAGTGTGTATAAACATGTGTATGTGCAGTGTGTATAAACATGTGTATGTGCAGTGTGTATAAACATGTGTATGTGGAGTGTGTATAAACATGTGTATGTGCAGTGTGTATAAACTTGTGTATGTGCAGTGTGTATAGACATGTGTATGTGCAGTGTGTATAAACATGTGTATGTGCAGTGTGTATAAACATGTGTATGTGCAGTGTGTATATACATGTGTATGTGCAGTGTGTATAAACATGTGTATGTGCAGTGTGTATAAACATGTGTATGTGCAGTGTGTATAAACATGTGTATGTGCAGTGTGTATAAACATGTGTATGTGCAGTGTGTATAAACTTGTGTATGTGCAGTGTGTATAGACATGTGTATGTGCAGTGTGTATAAACATGTGTATGTGCAGTGTGTATAAACATGTGTATGTGCAGTGTGTATATACATGTGTATGTGCAGTGTGTATAAACATGTGTATGTGGAGTGTGTATAGACATGTGTATGTGCAGTGTGTATAGACATGTGTATGTGTAGTGTGTATAAACATGTGTATGTGCAGTGTGTATAAACATGTGTATGTGCAGTGTGTATAGACATGTGTATGTGTAGTGTGTATAAACATGTGTATGTGCAGTGTGTATAAACATGTGTATGTGCAGTGTGTATAAACATGTGTATGTGGAGTGTGTATAAACATGTGTATGTGCAGTGTGTATAAACATGTGTATGTGCAGTGTGTATAAACATGTGTATGTGTAGTGTGTATAAACATGTGTATGTGCAGTGTATATAAACATGTGTATGTGCAGTGCGTATAAACATGTGTATGTGCAGTGTGTATAAACATGTGTATGTGCAGTGTGTATAAACATGTGTATGTGCAGTGTGTATAAACTTGTGTATGTGCAGTGTGTATAGACATGTGTATGTGCAGTGTGTATAAACATGTGTATGTGCAGTGTGTATAAACATGTGTATGTGCAGTGTGTATAAACATGTGTATGTGCAGTGTATAAACATGTGTATGTGCAGTGTGTATAAACATGTGTATGTGCAGTGTGTATAAACATGTGTATGTGCAGTGTGTATAAACATGTGCATGTGCAGTGTGTATAAACATGTGTATGTGCAGTGTGTATAAACATGTGTATGTGCAGTGTGTATAAACATGTGTATGTGCAGTGTGTATAAACATGTGTATGTGCAGTGTATATAAACATGTGCATGTGCAGTGTACATAAACATGTGTATGTGCAGTGTGTATAAACATGTGTATGTGCAGTGTGTATAAACATGTGTATGTGTAGTGTGTATAAACATGTGTATGTGCAGTGTGTATAAACATGTGTATGTGTAGTGTGTATAAACATGTGTATGTGCAGTGTATATAAACATGTGTATGTGCAGTGTGTATAAACATGTGTATGTGCAGTGTGTATAAACATGTGTATGTGCAGTGTGTATAAACATGTGTATGTGCAGTGTGTATAAACTTGTGTATGTGCAGTGTGTATAGACATGTGTATGTGCAGTGTGTATAAACATGTGTATGTGCAGTGTGTATAAACATGTGTATGTGCAGTGTGTATAAACATGTGTATGTGCAGTGTATATAAACATGTGTATGTGGAGTGTGTATAAACATGTGTATTTGCAGTGTGTATAAACTTGTGTATGTGCAGTGTGTATAAACATCTGTATGTGTAGTGTGTATAAACATGTGTATGTGCAGTGTGTATAAACATGTGTATGTGCAGTGTGTATAAACATGTGTATGTGCAGTGTGTATAGACATGTGTATGTGCAGTGTGTATAAACATGTGTATGTGCAGTGTGTATAAACATGTGTATGTGCAGTGTATATAAACATGTGTATGTGGAGTGTGTATAAACATGTGTATGTGCAGTGTGTATAAACATGTGTATGTGCAGTGTGTATAAACTTGTGTATGTGCAGTGTGTATAGACATGTGTATGTGCACTGTGTATAAACATGTGTATGTGCAGTGTGTATAAACATGTGTATGTGAAGTGTGTATAAACATGTGTATGTGGAGTGTGTATAAACATGTGTATGTGCAGTGTGTATAAACATGTGTATGTGTAGTGTGTATAGACATGTGTATGTGCAGTGTGTATAAACATGTGTATGTGCCGTGTGTATAGACATGTGTATGTGCAGTGTGTATATACATGTGTATGTGCAGTGTGTATATACATGTGAATGTGCAGTGTGTATAGACATGTGTATGTGCAGCGTGTATAAACATGTGTATGTGCAGTGTGTATAAACATGTGTATGTGCAGTGTGTATAAACATGTGTATGTGGAGTGTGTATAAACATGTGTATGTGCAGTGTGTATAAACATGTGTATGTGTAGTGTGTATAAACATGTGTATGTGCAGTGTGTATAAACATGTGTATGTGTAGTGTGTATAAACATGTGTATGTGCAGTGTGTATAAACATGTGTATGTGCAATTTGTATAAACATGTGTATGTGTAGTGTATATAAACATGTGTATGTGCAGTGTGTATAAACATGTGCATGTGCAGTGTGTATAAACATGTGCATGTGCAGTGTGTATAAACATGTGTATGTGGAGTGTGTATAAACATGTGTATGTGCAGTGTGTATAAACTTGTGTATGTGCAGTGTGTATAAACATGTGTATGTGCAGTGTGTATAAACATGTGTATGTGCAGTGTGTATAAACATGTGTATGTGCAGTTTGTATAAACATGTGTATGTGCAGTGTGTATAAACATGTGTATGTGCAGTGTGTATAAACATGTGTATGTGCAGTGTGTATAAACATGTGTATGTGCAGTGTATATAAACATGTGTATGTGCAGTGTGTATAAACATGTGTATGTGCAGTGTGTATAAACATGTGTATGTGCAGTGTGTATAAACATGTGTATGTGCAGTGTGTATAAACTTGTGTATGTGCAGTGTGTATAGACATGTGTATGTGCAGTGTGTATAAACATGTGTATGTGCAGTGTGTATAAACTTGTGTATGTGCAGTGTGTATAAACATGTGTATGTGCAGTGTGTATAAACATGTGTATGTGCAGTGTGTATAAACATGTGTATGTGCAGTGTGTATAAACATGTGCATGTGCAGTGTGTATAAACATGTGTATGTGCAGTGTGTATAAACATGTGTATGTGCAGTGTGTATAAACATGTGCATGTGCAGTGTGTATAAACATGTGTATGTGCAGTGTATATAAACATGTGTATGTGCAGTGTGTATAAACATGTGTATGTGCAGTGTGTATAAACATGTGTATGTGTAGTGTGTATAAACATGTGTATGTGCAGTGTGTATAAACATGTGTATGTGTAGTGTGTATAAACATGTGTATGTGCAGTGTATATAAACATGTGTATGTGCAGTGTGTATAAACATGTGTATGTGCAGTGTGTATAAACTTGTGTATGTGCAGTGTGTATAAACATGTGTATGTGTAGTGTGTATAAACATGTGTATGTGCAGTGTATATAAACATGTGTATGTGCAGTGTGTATAAACATGTGCATGTGCAGTGTGTATAAACATGTGTATGTGCAGTGTGTATAAACATGTGTATGTGCAGTGTGTATAAACATGTGTATGTGTAGTGTGTATAAACATGTGTATGTGCAGTGTGTATAAACATGTGTATGTGCAGTGTGTATAAACATGTGTATGTGCAGTGTGTATAAACATGTGTATGTGCAGTGTGTATAAACATGTGTATGTGTAGTGTATAAACATGTGTATGTGCAGTGTATATAAACATGTGTATGTGCAGTGTGTATAAACATGTGTATGTGTAGTGTGTATAAACATGTGTATGTGCAGTGTGTATAAACATGTGTATGTGCAGTGTGTATAAACTTGTGTATGTGCAGTGTGTATAGACATGTGTATGTGCAGTGTGTATAAACATGTGTATGTGCAGTGTGTATAAACATGTGTATGTGCAGTGTGTATAAACATGTGTATGTGTAGTGTGTATAAACATGTGTATGTGCAGTGTGTATAAACATGTGTATGTGCAGTGTGTATAAACATGTGTATGTGCAGTGTGTATAAACATGTGTATGTGCAGTGTGTATAAACATGTGTATGTGCAGTGTGTATAGACATGTGTATGTGCAGTGTGTATAAACATGTGTATGTGCAGTGTGTATAAACATGTGTATGTGCAGTGTGTATAAACATGTGTATGTGCAGTGTGTATAAACATGTGTATGTGCAGTGTATATAAACATGTGTATGTGGAGTGTGTATAAACATGTGTATGTGTAGTGTGTATAAACATGTGTATGTGCAGTGTGTATAGACATGTGTATGGGCAGTGTGTATAAACTTGTGTATGTGCAGTGTGTATAAACATGTGTATGTGCAGTGTGTATAAACATGTGTATGTGCAGTGTGTATAAACATGTGTATGTGTAGTGTGTATTAACATGTGTATGTGCAGTGTGTATAGACATGTGTATGTGCAGTGTGTATAAACATGTGTATGTGTAGTGTGTATAAACATGTGTATGTGCAGTGTGTATAAACATGTGTATGTGCAGTGTGTATAAACATGTGTATGTGGAGTGTGTATAAACATGTGTATGTGCAGTTTGTATAAACATGTGTATGTGCAGTGTGTATAAACATGTGTATGTGGAGTGTGTATAAACATGTGTATGTGCAGTGTATATAAACATGTGTATGTGCAGTGTGTATAAACATGTGTATGTGCAGTGTGTATAAACATGTGTATGTGCAGTGTGTATAAACATGTGTATGTGCAGTGTGTATAAACTTGTGTATGTGCAGTGTGTATAGACATGTGTATGTGCAGTGTGTATAAACATGTGTATGTGCAGTGTGTATAAACTTGTGTATGTGCAGTGTGTATAAACATGTGTATGTACAGTGTGTATAAACATGTGTATGTGCAGTGTGTATAAACATGTGTATGTGCAGTGTGTATAAACATGTGTATGTGCAGTGTGTATAAACATGTGTATGTGCAGTGTGTATAAACATGTGTATGTGCAGTGTGTATAAACATGTGTATGTGCAGTGTGTATAAACATGTGTATGTGTAGTGTGTATAAACATGTGTATGTGCAGTGTGTATAAACATGTGTATGTGCAGTGTGTATAAACATGTGTATGTGTAGTGTGTATAAACATGTGTATGTGCAGTGTGTATAAACATGTGTATGTGCAGTGTGTATAAACTTGTGTATGTGCAGTGTGTATAGACATGTGTATGTGCAGTGTGTATAAACATGTGTATGTGCAGTGTGTATAAACATGTGTATGTGCAGTGTGTATAAACATGTGTATGTGCAGTGTATATAAACATGTGTATGTGGAGTGTGTATAAACATGTGTATGTGCAGTGTGTATAAACATGTGTATGTGCAGTGTGTATAGACATGTGTATGTGCAGTGTGTATAAACATGTGTATGTGCAGTGTGTATAAACATGTGTATGTGAAGTGTGTATAAACATGTGTATGTGGAGTGTGTATAAACATGTGTATGTACAGTGTGTATAAACATGTGTATGTGTAGTGTGTATATACATGTGTATGTGCCGTGTGTATATACATGTGTATGTGCAGTGTGTATATACATGTGTATGTGCAGTGTGTATAGACATGTGTATGTGCAGTGTGTATAGACATGTGTATGTGCAGTGTGTATAGACATGTGTATGTGCAGTGTGTATAAACATGTGTATGTGCAGTGTGTATAAACATGTGTATGTGGAGTGTGTATAAACATGTGTATGTGCAGTGTGTATAAACATGTGTATGTGTAGTGTGTATAAACATGTGTATGTGCAGTGTGTATAAACATGTGTATGTGTAGTGTGTATAAACATGTGTATGTGCAGTGTGTATAAACATGTGTATGTGCAATTTGTATAAACATGTGTATGTGCAGTGTATATAAACATGTGTATGTGCAGTGTGTATAAACATGTGTATGTGAAGTGTGTATAAACATGTGTATGTGTAGTGTGTATAAACATGTGTATGTGCAGTGTGTATAAACATGTGCATGTGCAGTGTGTATAAACATGTGTATGTGCAGTGTGTATAAACATGTGTATGTGGAGTGTGTATAAACATGTGTATGTGCAGTGTGTATAAACTTGTGTATGTGCAGTGTGTATAAACATGTGTATGTGCAGTGTGTATAAACATGTGTATGTGGAGTGTGTATAAACATGTGTATGTGCAGTGTGTATAAACATTTGTATGTGCAGTGTGTATAAACATGTGTATGTGCAGTGTGTATAAACATGTGTATGTGCAGTGTATATAAACATGTGTATGTGCAGTGTGTATAAACATGTGTATGTGCAGTGTGTATAAACATGTGTATGTGCAGTGTGTATAAACATGTGTATGTGCAGTGTGTATAAACATGTGTATGTGTAGTGTGTATAAACATGTGTATGTGCAGTGTGTATAGACATGTGTATGTGCAGTGTGTATAAACTTGTGTATGTGCAGTGTGTATAAACATGTGTATGTGGAGTGTGTATAAACATGTGTATGTGCAGTGTGTATAAACATGTGTATGTGTAGTGTGTATAAACATGTGTATGTGCAGTGTGTATAGACATGTGTATGTGCAGTGTGTATAAACATGTGTATGTGTAGTGTGTATAAACATGTGTATGTGCAGTGTGTATAAACATGTGTATGTGCAGTGTGTATAAACATGTGTATGTGGAGTGTGTATAAACATGTGTATGTGCAGTTTGTATAAACATGTGTATGTGCAGTGTGTATAAACATGTGTATGTGTAGTGTGTATAAACATGTGTATGTGCAGTGTATATAAACATGTGTATGTGCAGTGTGTATAAACATGTGTATGTGCAGTGTGTATAAACATGTGTATGTGCAGTGTGTATAAACATGTGTATGTGCAGTGTGTATAAACTTGTGTATGTGCAGTGTGTATAAACTTGTGTATGTGCAGTGTGTATATACATGTGTATGTGCAGTGTGTATAAACATGTGTATGTGCAGTGTGTATAAACATGTGTATGTGCAGTGTATATAAACATGTGTATGTGGAGTGTGTATAAACATGTGTATGTGCAGTGTGTATAAACATGTGTATGTGCAGTGTGTATAAACTTGTGTATGTGCAGTGTGTATAGACATGTGTATGTGCACTGTGTATAAACATGTGTATGTGCAGTGTGTATAAACATGTGTATGTGAAGTGTGTATAAACATGTGTATGTGGAGTGTGTATAAACATGTGTATGTGCAGTGTGTATAAACATGTGTATGTGTAGTGTGTATAAACATGTGTATGTGCAGTGTGTATAAACATGTGTATGTGTAGTGTGTATAAACATGTGTATGTGCAGTGTGTATAAACATGTGTAAGTGCAATTTGTATAAACATGTGTATGTGTAGTGTATATAAACATGTGTATGTGCAGTGTGTATAAACATGTGTATGTGCAGTGTATATAAACATGTGTATGTGCAGTGTGTATAAACATGTGTATGTGCAGTGTGTATAAACATGTGTATGTGCAGTGTGTATAAACATGTGTATGTGCAGTGTGTATAAACATGTGTATGTGTAGTGTGTATAAACATGTGTATGTGCAGTGTGTATAGACATGTGTATGTGCAGTGTGTATAAACTTGTGTATGTGCAGTGTGTATAAACATGTGTATGTGGAGTGTGTATAAACATGTGTATGTGCAGTGTGTATAAACATGTGTATGTGTAGTGTGTATAAACATGTGTATGTGCAGTGTGTATAGACATGTGTATGTGCAGTGTGTATAAACATGTGTATGTGTAGTGTGTATAAACATGTGTATGTGCAGTGTGTATAAACATGTGTATGTGCAGTGTGTATAAACATGTGTATGTGGAGTGTGTATAAACATGTGTATGTGCAGTTTGTATAAACATGTGTATGTGCAGTGTGTATAAACATGTGTATGTGTAGTGTGTATAAACATGTGTATGTGCAGTGTATATAAACATGTGTATGTGCAGTGTGTATAAACATGTGTATGTGCAGTGTGTATAAACATGTGTATGTGCAGTGTGTATAAACATGTGTATGTGCAGTGTGTATAAACTTGTGTATGTGCAGTGTGTATAAACTTGTGTATGTGCAGTGTGTATATACATGTGTATGTGCAGTGTGTATAAACATGTGTATGTGCAGTGTGTATAAACATGTGTATGTGCAGTGTATATAAACATGTGTATGTGGAGTGTGTATAAACATGTGTATGTGCAGTGTGTATAAACATGTGTATGTGCAGTGTGTATAAACTTGTGTATGTGCAGTGTGTATAGACATGTGTATGTGCACTGTGTATAAACATGTGTATGTGCAGTGTGTATAAACATGTGTATGTGAAGTGTGTATAAACATGTGTATGTGGAGTGTGTATAAACATGTGTATGTGCAGTGTGTATAAACATGTGTATGTGTAGTGTGTATAAACATGTGTATGTGCAGTGTGTATAAACATGTGTATGTGTAGTGTGTATAAACATGTGTATGTGCAGTGTGTATAAACATGTGTAAGTGCAATTTGTATAAACATGTGTATGTGTAGTGTATATAAACATGTGTATGTGCAGTGTGTATAAACATGTGCATGTGCAGTGTGTATAAACATGTGCATGTGCAGTGTGTATAAACATGTGTATGTGGAGTGTGTATAAACATGTGTATGTGCAGTGTGTATAAACTTGTGTATGTGCAGTGTGTATAAACATGTGTATGTGCAGTGTGTATAAACATGTGTATGTGCAGTGTGTATAAACATGTGTATGTGCAGTTTGTATAAACATGTGTATGTGCAGTGTGTATAAACATGTGTATGTGCAGTGTGTATAAACATGTGTATGTGCAGTGTATATAAACATGTGTATGTGCAGTGTGTATAAACATGTGTATGTGCAGTGTGTATAAACATGTGTATGTGCAGTGTGTATAAACATGTGTATGTGCAGTGTGTATAAACATGTGTATGTGCAGTGTGTATAAACTTGTGTATGTGCAGTGTGTATAGACATGTGTATGTGCAGTGTGTATAAACATGTGTATGTGCAGTGTGTATAAACTTGTGTATGTGCAGTGTGTATAAACATGTGTATGTGCAGTGTGTATAAACATGTGTATGTGCAGTGTGTATAAACATGTGTATGTGCAGTGTGTATAAACATGTGCATGTGCAGTGTGTATAAACATGTGTATGTGCAGTGTGTATAAACATGTGTATGTGCAGTGTGTATAAACATGTGCATGTGCAGTGTGTATAAACATGTGTATGTGCAGTGTATATAAACATGTGTATGTGCAGTGTGCATAAACATGTGTATGTGCAGTGTGTATAAACATGTGTATGTGTAGTGTGTATAAACATGTGTATGTGCAGTGTGTATAAACATGTGTATGTGTAGTGTGTATAAACATGTGTATGTGCAGTGTATATAAACATGTGTATGTGCAGTGTGTATAAACATGTGTATGTGCAGTGTGTATAAACTTGTGTATGTGCAGTGTGTATAAACATGTGTATGTGTAGTGTGTATAAACATGTGTATGTGCAGTGTATATAAACATGTGTATGTGCAGTGTGTATAAACATGTGCATGTGCAGTGTGTATAAACATGTGTATGTGCAGTGTGTATAAACATGTGTATGTGCAGTGTGTATAAACATGTGTATGTGTAGTGTGTATAAACATGTGTATGTGCAGTGTGTATAAACATGTGTATGTGCAGTGTGTATAAACATGTGTATGTGCAGTGTGTATAAACATGTGTATGTGCAGTGTGTATAAACATGTGTATGTGTAGTGTATAAACATGTGTATGTGCAGTGTATATAAACTTGTGTATGTGCAGTGTGTATAAACATGTGTATGTGTAGTGTGTATAAACATGTGTATGTGCAGTGTGTATAAACATGTGTATGTGCAGTGTGTATAAACTTGTGTATGTGCAGTGTGTATAGACATGTGTATGTGCAGTGTGTATAAACATGTGTATGTGCAGTGTGTATAAACATGTGTATGTGCAGTGTGTATAAACATGTGTATGTGTAGTGTGTATAAACATGTGTATGTGCAGTGTGTATAAACATGTGTATGTGCAGTGTGTATAAACATGTGTATGTGCAGTGTGTATAAACATGTGTATGTGCAGTGTGTATAAACATGTGTATGTGCAGTGTGTATAGACATGTGTATGTGCAGTGTGTATAAACATGTGTATGTGCAGTGTGTATAAACATGTGTATGTGCAGTGTGTATAAACATGTGTATGTGCAGTGTGTATAAACATGTGTATGTGCAGTGTGTATAAACTTGTGTATGTGCAGTGTGTATAGACATGTGTATGTGCAGTGTGTATAAACATGTGTATGTGCAGTGTGTATAAACATGTGTATGTGAAGTGTGTATAAACATGTGTATGTGGAGTGTGTATAAACATGTGTATGTGCAGTGTGTATAAACATGTGTATGTGTAGTGTGTATAGACATGTGTATGTGCAGTGTGTATAAACATGTGTATGTGCCGTGTGTATAGACATGTGTATGTGCAGTGTGTATATACATGTGTATGTGCAGTGTGTATATACATGTGAATGTGCAGTGTGTATAGACATGTGTATGTGCAGCGTGTATAAACATGTGTATGTGGAGTGTGTATAAACATGTGTATGTGCAGTGTGTATAAACATGTGTATGTGTAGTGTGTATAAACATGTGTATGTGCAGTGTGTATAAACATGTGTATGTGTAGTGTGTATAAACATGTGTATGTGCAGTGTGTATAAACATGTGTATGTGCAATTTGTATAAACATGTGTATGTGTAGTGTATATAAACATGTGTATGTGCAGTGTGTATAAACATGTGCATGTGCAGTGTGTATAAACATGTGCATGTGCAGTGTGTATAAACATGTGTATGTGGAGTGTGTATAAACATGTGTATGTGCAGTGTGTATAAACTTGTGTATGTGCAGTGTGTATAAACATGTGTATGTGCAGTGTGTATAAACATGTGTATGTGCAGTGTGTATAAACATGTGTATGTGCAGTTTGTATAAACATGTGTATGTGCAGTGTGTATAAACATGTGTATGTGCAGTGTGTATAAACATGTGTATGTGCAGTGTGTATAAACATGTGTATGTGCAGTGTGTATAAACATGTGTATGTGCAGTGTGTATAAACATGTGTATGTGCAGTGTGTATAAACATGTGTATGTGCAGTGTGTATAAACATGTGTATGTGCAGTGTGTATAAACTTGTGTATGTGCAGTGTGTATAGACATGTGTATGTGCAGTGTGTATAAACATGTGTATGTGCAGTGTGTATAAACATGTGTATGTGCAGTGTGTATAAACATGTGTATGTGCAGTGTGTATAAACATGTGTATGTGCAGTGTGTATAAACATGTGTATGTGCAGTGTGTATAAACATGTGCATGTGCAGTGTGTATAAACATGTGTATGTGCAGTGTGTATAAACATGTGCATGTGCAGTGTGTATAAACATGTGCATGTGCAGTGTGTATAAACATGTGTATGTGCAGTGTATATAAACATGTGTATGTGCAGTGTGTATAAACATGTGTATGTGCAGTGTGTATAAACATGTGTATGTGTAGTGTGTATAAACATGTGTATGTGCAGTGTGTATAAACATGTGTATGTGTAGTGTGTATAAACATGTGTATGTGCAGTGTATATAAACATGTGTATGTGCAGTGTGTATAAACATGTGTATGTGCAGTGTGTATAAACTTGTGTATGTGCAGTGTGTATAAACATGTGTATGTGTAGTGTGTATAAACATGTGTATGTGCAGTGTATATAAACATGTGTATGTGCAGTGTGTATAAACATGTGCATGTGCAGTGTGTATAAACATGTGTATGTGCAGTGTGTATAAACATGTGTATGTGCAGTGTGTATAAACATGTGTATGTGTAGTGTGTATAAACATGTGTATGTGCAGTGTGTATAAACATGTGTATGTGCAGTGTGTATAAACATGTGTATGTGCAGTGTGTATAAACATGTGTATGTGCAGTGTGTATAAACATGTGTATGTGTAGTGTATAAACATGTGTATGTGCAGTGTATATAAACATGTGTATGTGCAGTGTGTATAAACATGTGTATGTGTAGTGTGTATAAACATGTGTATGTGCAGTGTGTATAAACATGTGTATGTGCAGTGTGTATAAACTTGTGTATGTGCAGTGTGTATAGACATGTGTATGTGCAGTGTGTATAAACATGTGTATGTGCAGTGTGTATAAACATGTGTATGTGCAGTGTGTATAAACATGTGTATGTGTAGTGTGTATAAACATGTGTATGTGCAGTGTGTATAAACATGTGTATGTGCAGTGTGTATAAACATGTGTATGTGCAGTGTGTATAAACATGTGTATGTGCAGTGTGTATAAACATGTGTATGTGCAGTGTGTATAGACATGTGTATGTGCAGTGTGTATAAACATGTGTATGTGCAGTGTGTATAAACATGTGTATGTGCAGTGTGTATAAACATGTGTATGTGCAGTGTGTATAAACATGTGTATGTGCAGTGTATATAAACATGTGTATGTGGAGTGTGTATAAACATGTGTATGTGTAGTGTGTATAAACATGTGTATGTGCAGTGTGTATAGACATGTGTATGGGCAGTGTGTATAAACTTGTGTATGTGCAGTGTGTATAAACATGTGTATGTGCAGTGTGTATAAACATGTGTATGTGCAGTGTGTATAAACATGTGTATGTGTAGTGTGTATTAACATGTGTATGTGCAGTGTGTATAGACATGTGTATGTGCAGTGTGTATAAACATGTGTATGTGTAGTGTGTATAAACATGTGTATGTGCAGTGTGTATAAACATGTGTATGTGCAGTGTGTATAAACATGTGTATGTGGAGTGTGTATAAACATGTGTATGTGCAGTGTGTATAAACATGTGTATGTGTAGTGTGTATAAACATGTGTATGTGCAGTGTGTATAAACATGTGTATGTGCAGTGTGTATAAACATGTGTATGTGCAGTGTGTATAAACATGTGTATGTGCAGTGTGTATAAACATGTGTATGTGTAGTGTATAAACATGTGTATGTGCAGTGTATATAAACATGTGTATGTGCAGTGTGTATAAACATGTGTATGTGTAGTGTGTATAAACATGTGTATGTGCAGTGTGTATAAACATGTGTATGTGCAGTGTGTATAAACTTGTGTATGTGCAGTGTGTATAGACATGTGTATGTGCAGTGTGTATAAACATGTGTATGTGCAGTGTGTATAAACATGTGTATGTGCAGTGTGTATAAACATGTGTATGTGTAGTGTGTATAAACATGTGTATGTGCAGTGTGTATAAACATGTGTATGTGCAGTGTGTATAAACATGTGTATGTGCAGTGTGTATAAACATGTGTATGTGCAGTGTGTATAAACATGTGTATGTGCAGTGTGTATAGACATGTGTATGTGCAGTGTGTATAAACATGTGTATGTGCAGTGTGTATAAACATGTGTATGTGCAGTGTGTATAAACATGTGTATGTGCAGTGTGTATAAACATGTGTATGTGCAGTGTATATAAACATGTGTATGTGGAGTGTGTATAAACATGTGTATGTGTAGTGTGTATAAACATGTGTATGTGCAGTGTGTATAGACATGTGTATGGGCAGTGTGTATAAACTTGTGTATGTGCAGTGTGTATAAACATGTGTATGTGCAGTGTGTATAAACATGTGTATGTGCAGTGTGTATAAACATGTGTATGTGTAGTGTGTATTAACATGTGTATGTGCAGTGTGTATAGACATGTGTATGTGCAGTGTGTATAAACATGTGTATGTGTAGTGTGTATAAACATGTGTATGTGCAGTGTGTATAAACATGTGTATGTGCAGTGTGTATAAACATGTGTATGTGGAGTGTGTATAAACATGTGTATGTGCAGTGTGTATAAACATGTGTATGTGCAGTGTGTATAAACATGTGTATGTGGAGTGTGTATAAACATGTGTATGTGCAGTGTATATAAACATGTGTATGTGCAGTGTGTATAAACATGTGTATGTGCAGTGTGTATAAACATGTGTATGTGCAGTGTGTATAAACATGTGTATGTGCAGTGTGTATAAACTTGTGTATGTGCAGTGTGTATAGACATGTGTATGTGCAGTGTGTATAAACATGTGTATGTGCAGTGTGTATAAACTTGTGTATGTGCAGTGTGTATAAACATGTGTATGTGCAGTGTGTATAAACATGTGTATGTGCAGTGTGTATAAACATGTGTATGTGCAGTGTGTATAAACATGTGTATGTGCAGTGTGTATAAACATGTGTATGTGCAGTGTGTATAAACATGTGTATGTGCAGTGTGTATAAACATGTGTATGTGCAGTGTGTATAAACATGTGTATGTGTAGTGTGTATAAACATGTGTATGTGCAGTGTGTATAAACATGTGTATGTGCAGTGTGTATAAACATGTGTATGTGTAGTGTGTATAAACATGTGTATGTGCAGTGTGTATAAACATGTGTATGTGCAGTGTGTATAAACTTGTGTATGTGCAGTGTGTATAGACATGTGTATGTGCAGTGTGTATAAACATGTGTATGTGCAGTGTGTATAAACATGTGTATGTGCAGTGTGTATAAACATGTGTATGTGCAGTGTATATAAACATGTGTATGTGGAGTGTGTATAAACATGTGTATGTGCAGTGTGTATAAACATGTGTATGTGCAGTGTGTATAGACATGTGTATGTGCAGTGTGTATAAACATGTGTATGTGCAGTGTGTATAAACATGTGTATGTGAAGTGTGTATAAACATGTGTATGTGGAGTGTGTATAAACATGTGTATGTACAGTGTGTATAAACATGTGTATGTGTAGTGTGTATATACATGTGTATGTGCCGTGTGTATATACATGTGTATGTGCAGTGTGTATATACATGTGTATGTGCAGTGTGTATAGACATGTGTATGTGCAGTGTGTATAGACATGTGTATGTGCAGTGTGTATAGACATGTGTATGTGCAGTGTGTATAAACATGTGTATGTGCAGTGTGTATAAACATGTGTATGTGGAGTGTGTATAAACATGTGTATGTGCAGTGTGTATAAACATGTGTATGTGTAGTGTGTATAAACATGTGTATGTGCAGTGTGTATAAACATGTGTATGTGTAGTGTGTATAAACATGTGTATGTGCAGTGTGTATAAACATGTGTATGTGCAATTTGTATAAACATGTGTATGTGCAGTGTATATAAACATGTGTATGTGCAGTGTGTATAAACATGTGTATGTGAAGTGTGTATAAACATGTGTATGTGTAGTGTGTATAAACATGTGTATGTGCAGTGTGTATAAACATGTGCATGTGCAGTGTGTATAAACATGTGTATGTGCAGTGTGTATAAACATGTGTATGTGGAGTGTGTATAAACATGTGTATGTGCAGTGTGTATAAACTTGTGTATGTGCAGTGTGTATAAACATGTGTATGTGCAGTGTGTATAAACATGTGTATGTGGAGTGTGTATAAACATGTGTATGTGCAGTGTGTATAAACATTTGTATGTGCAGTGTGTATAAACATGTGTATGTGCAGTGTGTATAAACATGTGTATGTGCAGTGTATATAAACATGTGTATGTGCAGTGTGTATAAACATGTGTATGTGCAGTGTGTATAAACATGTGTATGTGCAGTGTGTATAAACATGTGTATGTGCAGTGTGTATAAACTTGTGTATGTGCAGTGTGTATAGACATGTGTATGTGCAGTGTGTATAAACATGTGTATGTGCAGTGTGTATAAACATGTGTATGTGCAGTGTGTATAAACATGTGTATGTGGAGTGTGTACAAACATGTGTATGTGCAGTGTGTATAAACATGTGTATGTGCAGTGTCTATATACATGTGTATGTGCAGTGTGTATAAACATGTGTATGTGTAGTGTGTATAAACATGTGTATGTGCAGTGTGTATAAACATGTGTATGTGCAGTGTGTATAGACATGTGTATGTGCAGTGTGTATAAACATGTGTATGTGCAGTGTGTATAAACATGCGTATGTGCAGTGTGTATAAACGTGTGTATGTGCAGTGTGTATAAACATGTGTATGTATGTGCAGTGTGTATAAACATGTGTATGTGGAGTGTGTATAAACATGTGTATGTGCAGTGTGTATAAACATGTGTATGTGCAGTGTGTATAAACAAGTGTATGTGTAGTGTGTATAAACATGTGTATGTGCAGTGTGTATAAACATGTGTATGTGCAGTGTGTATAAACGTGTGTATGTGCAGTGTGTATAAACATGTGTATGTATGTGCAGTGTGTATAAACATGTGTATGTGGAGTGTGTATAAACAAGTGTATGTGTAGTGTGTATAAACATGTGTATGTGCAGTGTGTATAAACATGTGTATGTGCAGTGTGTATATACATGTGTTTGTGCAGTGTGTATAAACATGTGTATGTGCAGTGTGTATAAACATGTGTATGTGCAGTGTGTATAAACATGTGTATGTGGAGTGTGTATAAACATGTGTATGTGCAGTGTGTATAAACTTGTGTATGTGCAGTGTGTATAGACATGTGTATGTGCAGTGTGTATAAACATGTGTATGTGCAGTGTGTATATACATGTGTTTGTGCAGTGTGTATAAACATGTGTATGTGCAGTGTGTATAAACATGTGTATGTGGAGTGTGTATAAACATGTGTATGTGGAGTGTGTATAAACATGTGTATGTGCAGTGTGTATAAACTTGTGTATGTGCAGTGTGTATAGACATGTGTATGTGCAGTGTGTATAAACATGTGTATGTGCAGTGTGTATAAACATGTGTATGTGCAGTGTGTATATACATGTGTATGTGCAGTGTGTATAAACATGTGTATGTGCAGTGTGTATAAACATGTGTATGTGCAGTGTGTATAAACATGTGTATGTGCAGTGTGTATAAACATGTGTATGTGCAGTGTGTATAAACTTGTGTATGTGCAGTGTGTATAGACATGTGTATGTGCAGTGTGTATAAACATGTGTATGTGCAGTGTGTATAAACATGTGTATGTGCAGTGTGTATATACATGTGTATGTGCAGTGTGTATAAACATGTGTATGTGGAGTGTGTATAGACATGTGTATGTGCAGTGTGTATAGACATGTGTATGTGTAGTGTGTATAAACATGTGTATGTGCAGTGTGTATAAACATGTGTATGTGCAGTGTGTATAGACATGTGTATGTGTAGTGTGTATAAACATGTGTATGTGCAGTGTGTATAAACATGTGTATGTGCAGTGTGTATAAACATGTGTATGTGGAGTGTGTATAAACATGTGTATGTGCAGTGTGTATAAACATGTGTATGTGCAGTGTGTATAAACATGTGTATGTGTAGTGTGTATAAACATGTGTATGTGCAGTGTATATAAACATGTGTATGTGCAGTGCGTATAAACATGTGTATGTGCAGTGTGTATAAACATGTGTATGTGCAGTGTGTATAAACATGTGTATGTGCAGTGTGTATAAACTTGTGTATGTGCAGTGTGTATAGACATGTGTATGTGCAGTGTGTATAAACATGTGTATGTGCAGTGTGTATAAACATGTGTATGTGCAGTGTGTATAAACATGTGTATGTGCAGTGTATAAACATGTGTATGTGCAGTGTGTATAAACATGTGTATGTGCAGTGTGTATAAACATGTGTATGTGCAGTGTGTATAAACATGTGCATGTGCAGTGTGTATAAACATGTGTATGTGCAGTGTGTATAAACATGTGTATGTGCAGTGTGTATAAACATGTGTATGTGCAGTGTGTATAAACATGTGTATGTGCAGTGTATATAAACATGTGCATGTGCAGTGTACATAAACATGTGTATGTGCAGTGTGTATAAACATGTGTATGTGCAGTGTGTATAAACATGTGTATGTGTAGTGTGTATAAACATGTGTATGTGCAGTGTGTATAAACATGTGTATGTGTAGTGTGTATAAACATGTGTATGTGCAGTGTATATAAACATGTGTATGTGCAGTGTGTATAAACATGTGTATGTGCAGTGTGTATAAACTTGTGTATGTGCAGTGTGTATAAACATGTGTATGTGTAGTGTGTATAAACATGTGTATGTGCAGTGTGTATAAACATGTGTATGTGCAGTGTGTATAAACATGTGCATGTGCAGTGTGTATAAACATGTGTATGTGCAGTGTGTATAAACATGTGTATGTGCAGTGTGTATAAACATGTGTATGTGTAGTGTGTATAAACATGTGTATGTGCAGTGTGTATAAACATGTGTATGTGCAGTGTGTATAAACATGTGTATGTGCAGTGTGTATAAACATGTGTATGTGCAGTGTGTATAAACATGTGTATGTGTAGTGTGTATAAACATGTGTATGTGCAGTGTATATAAACATGTGTATGTGCAGTGTGTATAAACATGTGTATGTGCAGTGTGTATAAACATGTGTATGTGCAGTGTGTATAAACATGTGTATGTGCAGTGTGTATAAACTTGTGTATGTGCAGTGTGTATAGACATGTGTATGTGCAGTGTGTATAAACATGTGTATGTGCAGTGTGTATAAACATGTGTATGTGCAGTGTGTATAAACATGTGTATGTGCAGTGTATATAAACATGTGTATGTGGAGTGTGTATAAACATGTGTATTTGCAGTGTGTATAAACTTGTGTATGTGCAGTGTGTATAAACATCTGTATGTGTAGTGTGTATAAACATGTGTATGTGCAGTGTGTATAAACATGTGTATGTGCAGTGTGTATAAACATGTGTATGTGCAGTGTGTATAGACATGTGTATGTGCAGTGTGTATAAACATGTGTATGTGCAGTGTGTATAAACATGTGTATGTGCAGTGTATATAAACATGTGTATGTGGAGTGTGTATAAACATGTGTATGTGCAGTGTGTATAAACATGTGTATGTGCAGTGTGTATAAACTTGTGTATGTGCAGTGTGTATAGACATGTGTATGTGCACTGTGTATAAACATGTGTATGTGCAGTGTGTATAAACATGTGTATGTGAAGTGTGTATAAACATGTGTATGTGGAGTGTGTATAAACATGTGTATGTGCAGTGTGTATAAACATGTGTATGTGTAGTGTGTATAGACATGTGTATGTGCAGTGTGTATAAACATGTGTATGTGCCGTGTGTATAGACATGTGTATGTGCAGTGTGTATATACATGTGTATGTGCAGTGTGTATATACATGTGAATGTGCAGTGTGTATAGACATGTGTATGTGCAGCGTGTATAAACATGTGTATGTGCAGTGTGTATAAACATGTGTATGTGCAGTGTGTATAAACATGTGTATGTGGAGTGTGTATAAACATGTGTATGTGCAGTGTGTATAAACATGTGTATGTGTAGTGTGTATAAACATGTGTATGTGCAGTGTGTATAAACATGTGTATGTGTAGTGTGTATAAACATGTGTATGTGCAGTGTGTATAAACATGTGTATGTGCAATTTGTATAAACATGTGTATGTGTAGTGTATATAAACATGTGTATGTGCAGTGTGTATAAACATGTGCATGTGCAGTGTGTATAAACATGTGCATGTGCAGTGTGTATAAACATGTGTATGTGGAGTGTGTATAAACATGTGTATGTGCAGTGTGTATAAACTTGTGTATGTGCAGTGTGTATAAACATGTGTATGTGCAGTGTGTATAAACATGTGTATGTGCAGTGTGTATAAACATGTGTATGTGCAGTTTGTATAAACATGTGTATGTGCAGTGTGTATAAACATGTGTATGTGCAGTGTGTATAAACATGTGTATGTGCAGTGTATATAAACATGTGTATGTGCAGTGTATATAAACATGTGTATGTGCAGTGTGTATAAACATGTGTATGTGCAGTGTGTATAAACATGTGTATGTGCAGTGTGTATAAACATGTGTATGTGCAGTGTGTATAAACTTGTGTATGTGCAGTGTGTATAGACATGTGTATGTGCAGTGTGTATAAACATGTGTATGTGCAGTGTGTATAAACTTGTGTATGTGCAGTGTGTATAAACATGTGTATGTGCAGTGTGTATAAACATGTGTATGTGCAGTGTGTATAAACATGTGTATGTGCAGTGTGTATAAACATGTGCATGTGCAGTGTGTATAAACATGTGTATGTGCAGTGTGTATAAACATGTGTATGTGCAGTGTGTATAAACATGTGCATGTGCAGTGTGTATAAACATGTGTATGTGCAGTGTATATAAACATGTGTATGTGCAGTGTGTATAAACATGTGTATGTGCAGTGTGTATAAACATGTGTATGTGTAGTGTGTATAAACATGTGTATGTGCAGTGTGTATAAACATGTGTATGTGTAGTGTGTATAAACATGTGTATGTGCAGTGTATATAAACATGTGTATGTGCAGTGTGTATAAACATGTGTATGTGCAGTGTGTATAAACTTGTGTATGTGCAGTGTGTATAAACATGTGTATGTGTAGTGTGTATAAACATGTGTATGTGCAGTGTATATAAACATGTGTATGTGCAGTGTGTATAAACATGTGCATGTGCAGTGTGTATAAACATGTGTATGTGCAGTGTGTATAAACATGTGTATGTGCAGTGTGTATAAACATGTGTATGTGTAGTGTGTATAAACATGTGTATGTGCAGTGTGTATAAACATGTGTATGTGCAGTGTGTATAAACATGTGTATGTGCAGTGTGTATAAACATGTGTATGTGCAGTGTGTATAAACATGTGTATGTGTAGTGTATAAACATGTGTATGTGCAGTGTATATAAACATGTGTATGTGCAGTGTGTATAAACATGTGTATGTGTAGTGTGTATAAACATGTGTATGTGCAGTGTGTATAAACATGTGTATGTGCAGTGTGTATAAACTTGTGTATGTGCAGTGTGTATAGACATGTGTATGTGCAGTGTGTATAAACATGTGTATGTGCAGTGTGTATAAACATGTGTATGTGCAGTGTGTATAAACATGTGTATGTGTAGTGTGTATAAACATGTGTATGTGCAGTGTGTATAAACATGTGTATGTGCAGTGTGTATAAACATGTGTATGTGCAGTGTGTATAAACATGTGTATGTGCAGTGTGTATAAACATGTGTATGTGCAGTGTGTATAGACATGTGTATGTGCAGTGTGTATAAACATGTGTATGTGCAGTGTGTATAAACATGTGTATGTGCAGTGTGTATAAACATGTGTATGTGCAGTGTGTATAAACATGTGTATGTGCAGTGTATATAAACATGTGTATGTGGAGTGTGTATAAACATGTGTATGTGTAGTGTGTATAAACATGTGTATGTGCAGTGTGTATAGACATGTGTATGGGCAGTGTGTATAAACTTGTGTATGTGCAGTGTGTATAAACATGTGTATGTGCAGTGTGTATAAACATGTGTATGTGCAGTGTGTATAAACATGTGTATGTGTAGTGTGTATTAACATGTGTATGTGCAGTGTGTATAGACATGTGTATGTGCAGTGTGTATAAACATGTGTATGTGTAGTGTGTATAAACATGTGTATGTGCAGTGTGTATAAACATGTGTATGTGCAGTGTGTATAAACATGTGTATGTGGAGTGTGTATAAACATGTGTATGTGCAGTTTGTATAAACATGTGTATGTGCAGTGTGTATAAACATGTGTATGTGGAGTGTGTATAAACATGTGTATGTGCAGTGTATATAAACATGTGTATGTGCAGTGTGTATAAACATGTGTATGTGCAGTGTGTATAAACATGTGTATGTGCAGTGTGTATAAACATGTGTATGTGCAGTGTGTATAAACTTGTGTATGTGCAGTGTGTATAGACATGTGTATGTGCAGTGTGTATAAACATGTGTATGTGCAGTGTGTATAAACTTGTGTATGTGCAGTGTGTATAAACATGTGTATGTGCAGTGTGTATAAACATGTGTATGTGCAGTGTGTATAAACATGTGTATGTGCAGTGTGTATAAACATGTGTATGTGCAGTGTGTATAAACATGTGTATGTGCAGTGTGTATAAACATGTGTATGTGCAGTGTGTATAAACATGTGTATGTGCAGTGTGTATAAACATGTGTATGTGTAGTGTGTATAAACATGTGTATGTGCAGTGTGTATAAACATGTGTATGTGCAGTGTGTATAAACATGTGTATGTGTAGTGTGTATAAACATGTGTATGTGCAGTGTGTATAAACATGTGTATGTGCAGTGTGTATAAACTTGTGTATGTGCAGTGTGTATAGACATGTGTATGTGCAGTGTGTATAAACATGTGTATGTGCAGTGTGTATAAACATGTGTATGTGCAGTGTGTATAAACATGTGTATGTGCAGTGTATATAAACATGTGTATGTGGAGTGTGTATAAACATGTGTATGTGCAGTGTGTATAAACATGTGTATGTGCAGTGTGTATAGACATGTGTATGTGCAGTGTGTATAAACATGTGTATGTGCAGTGTGTATAAACATGTGTATGTGAAGTGTGTATAAACATGTGTATGTGGAGTGTGTATAAACATGTGTATGTACAGTGTGTATAAACATGTGTATGTGTAGTGTGTATATACATGTGTATGTGCCGTGTGTATATACATGTGTATGTGCAGTGTGTATATACATGTGTATGTGCAGTGTGTATAGACATGTGTATGTGCAGTGTGTATAGACATGTGTATGTGCAGTGTGTATAGACATGTGTATGTGCAGTGTGTATAAACATGTGTATGTGCAGTGTGTATAAACATGTGTATGTGGAGTGTGTATAAACATGTGTATGTGCAGTGTGTATAAACATGTGTATGTGTAGTGTGTATAAACATGTGTATGTGCAGTGTGTATAAACATGTGTATGTGTAGTGTGTATAAACATGTGTATGTGCAGTGTGTATAAACATGTGTATGTGCAATTTGTATAAACATGTGTATGTGCAGTGTATATAAACATGTGTATGTGCAGTGTGTATAAACATGTGTATGTGAAGTGTGTATAAACATGTGTATGTGTAGTGTGTATAAACATGTGTATGTGCAGTGTGTATAAACATGTGCATGTGCAGTGTGTATAAACATGTGTATGTGCAGTGTGTATAAACATGTGTATGTGGAGTGTGTATAAACATGTGTATGTGCAGTGTGTATAAACTTGTGTATGTGCAGTGTGTATAAACATGTGTATGTGCAGTGTGTATAAACATGTGTATGTGGAGTGTGTATAAACATGTGTATGTGCAGTGTGTATAAACATTTGTATGTGCAGTGTGTATAAACATGTGTATGTGCAGTGTGTATAAACATGTGTATGTGCAGTGTATATAAACATGTGTATGTGCAGTGTGTATAAACATGTGTATGTGCAGTGTGTATAAACATGTGTATGTGCAGTGTGTATAAACATGTGTATGTGCAGTGTGTATAAACATGTGTATGTGTAGTGTGTATAAACATGTGTATGTGCAGTGTGTATAGACATGTGTATGTGCAGTGTGTATAAACTTGTGTATGTGCAGTGTGTATAAACATGTGTATGTGGAGTGTGTATAAACATGTGTATGTGCAGTGTGTATAAACATGTGTATGTGTAGTGTGTATAAACATGTGTATGTGCAGTGTGTATAGACATGTGTATGTGCAGTGTGTATAAACATGTGTATGTGTAGTGTGTATAAACATGTGTATGTGCAGTGTGTATAAACATGTGTATGTGCAGTGTGTATAAACATGTGTATGTGGAGTGTGTATAAACATGTGTATGTGCAGTTTGTATAAACATGTGTATGTGCAGTGTGTATAAACATGTGTATGTGTAGTGTGTATAAACATGTGTATGTGCAGTGTATATAAACATGTGTATGTGCAGTGTGTATAAACATGTGTATGTGCAGTGTGTATAAACATGTGTATGTGCAGTGTGTATAAACATGTGTATGTGCAGTGTGTATAAACTTGTGTATGTGCAGTGTGTATAAACTTGTGTATGTGCAGTGTGTATATACATGTGTATGTGCAGTGTGTATAAACATGTGTATGTGCAGTGTGTATAAACATGTGTATGTGCAGTGTATATAAACATGTGTATGTGGAGTGTGTATAAACATGTGTATGTGCAGTGTGTATAAACATGTGTATGTGCAGTGTGTATAAACTTGTGTATGTGCAGTGTGTATAGACATGTGTATGTGCACTGTGTATAAACATGTGTATGTGCAGTGTGTATAAACATGTGTATGTGAAGTGTGTATAAACATGTGTATGTGGAGTGTGTATAAACATGTGTATGTGCAGTGTGTATAAACATGTGTATGTGTAGTGTGTATAAACATGTGTATGTGCAGTGTGTATAAACATGTGTATGTGTAGTGTGTATAAACATGTGTATGTGCAGTGTGTATAAACATGTGTAAGTGCAATTTGTATAAACATGTGTATGTGTAGTGTATATAAACATGTGTATGTGCAGTGTGTATAAACATGTGCAGTGTGTATAAACATGTGCATGTGCAGTGTGTATAAACATGTGTATGTGGAGTGTGTATAAACATGTGTATGTGCAGTGTGTATAAACTTGTGTATGTGCAGTGTGTATAAACATGTGTATGTGCAGTGTGTATAAACATGTGTATGTGCAGTGTGTATAAACATGTGTATGTGCAGTTTGTATAAACATGTGTATGTGCAGTGTGTATAAACATGTGTATGTGCAGTGTGTATAAACATGTGTATGTGCAGTGTGTATAAACATGTGTATGTGCAGTGTGTATAAACATGTGTATGTGCAGTGTGTATAAACTTGTGTATGTGCAGTGTGTATAGACATGTGTATGTGCAGTGTGTATAAACATGTGTATGTGCAGTGTGTATAAACTTGTGTATGTGCAGTGTGTATAAACATGTGTATGTGCAGTGTGTATAAACATGTGTATGTGCAGTGTGTATAAACATGTGTATGTGCAGTGTGTATAAACATGTGCATGTGCAGTGTGTATAAACATGTGTATGTGCAGTGTGTATAAACATGTGTATGTGCAGTGTGTATAAACATGTGCATGTGCAGTGTGTATAAACATGTGTATGTGCAGTGTATATAAACATGTGTATGTGCAGTGTGCATAAACATGTGTATGTGCAGTGTGTATAAACATGAGTATGTGTAGTGTGTATAAACATGTGTATGTGCAGTGTGTATAAACATGTGTATGTGTAGTGTGTATAAACATGTGTATGTGCAGTGTATATAAACATGTGTATGTGCAGTGTGTATAAACATGTGTATGTGCAGTGTGTATAAACTTGTGTATGTGCAGTGTGTATAAACATGTGTATGTGTAGTGTGTATAAACATGTGTATGTGCAGTGTATATAAACATGTGTATGTGCAGTGTGTATAAACATGTGCATGTGCAGTGTGTATAAACATGTGTATGTGCAGTGTGTATAAACATGTGTATGTGCAGTGTGTATAAACATGTGTATGTGTAGTGTGTATAAACATGTGTATGTGCAGTGTGTATAAACATGTGTATGTGCAGTGTGTATAAACATGTGTATGTGCAGTGTGTATAAACATGTGTATGTGCAGTGTGTATAAACATGTGTATGTGTAGTGTATAAACATGTGTATGTGCAGTGTATATAAACTTGTGTATGTGCAGTGTGTATAAACATGTGTATGTGTAGTGTGTATAAACATGTGTATGTGCAGTGTGTATAAACATGTGTATGTGCAGTGTGTATAAACTTGTGTATGTGCAGTGTGTATAGACATGTGTATGTGCAGTGTGTATAAACATGTGTATGTGCAGTGTGTATAAACATGTGTATGTGCAGTGTGTATAAACATGTGTATGTGTAGTGTGTATAAACATGTGTATGTGCAGTGTGTATAAACATGTGTATGTGCAGTGTGTATAAACATGTGTATGTGCAGTGTGTATAAACATGTGTATGTGCAGTGTGTATAAACATGTGTATGTGCAGTGTGTATAGACATGTGTATGTGCAGTGTGTATAAACATGTGTATGTGCAGTGTGTATAAACATGTGTATGTGCAGTGTGTATAAACATGTGTATGTGCAGTGTGTATAAACATGTGTATGTGCAGTGTATATAAACATGTGTATGTGGAGTGTGTATAAACATGTGTATGTGTAGTGTGTATAAACATGTGTATGTGCAGTGTGTATAAACATGTGTATGTGTAGTGTGTATAAACATGTGTATGTGCAGTGTGTATAAACATGTGTATGTGCAGTGTGTATAAACATGTGTATGTGCAGTGTGTATAAACATGTGTATGTGGAGTGTGTATAAACATGTGTATGTGCAGTTTGTATAAACATGTGTATGTGCAGTGTGTATAAACATGTGTATGTGGAGTGTGTATAAACATGTGTATGTGCAGTGTATATAAACATGTGTATGTGCAGTGTGTATAAACATGTGTATGTGCAGTGTGTATAAACATGTGTATGTGCAGTGTGTATAAACATGTGTATGTGCAGTGTGTATAAACTTGTGTATGTGCAGTGTGTATAGACATGTGTATGTGCAGTGTGTATAAACATGTGTATGTGCAGTGTGTATAAACTTGTGTATGTGCAGTGTGTATAAACATGTGTATGTGCAGTGTGTATAAACATGTGTATGTGCAGTGTGTATAAACATGTGTATGTGCAGTGTGTATAAACATGTGTATGTGCAGTGTGTATAAACATGTGTATGTGCAGTGTGTGTATAAACATGTGTATGTGCAGTGTGTATAAACATGTGTATGTGCAGTGTGTATAAACATGTGTATGTGTAGTGTGTATAAACATGTGTATGTGCAGTGTGTATAAACATGTGTATGTGCAGTGTGTATAAACATGTGTATGTGTAGTGTGTATAAACATGTGTATGTGCAGTGTGTATAAACATGTGTATGTGCAGTGTGTATAAACTTGTGTATGTGCAGTGTGTATAGACATGTGTATGTGCAGTGTGTATAAACATGTGTATGTGCAGTGTGTATAAACATGTGTATGTGCAGTGTGTATAAACATGTGTATGTGCAGTGTATATAAACATGTGTATGTGGAGTGTGTATAAACATGTGTATGTGCAGTGTGTATAAACATGTGTATGTGCAGTGTGTATAGACATGTGTATGTGCAGTGTGTATAAACATGTGTATGTGCAGTGTGTATAAACATGTGTATGTGAAGTGTGTATAAACATGTGTATGTGGAGTGTGTATAAACATGTGTATGTGCCGTGTGTATATACATGTGTATGTGCAGTGTGTATATACATGTGTATGTGCAGTGTGTATAGACATGTGTATGTGCAGTGTGTATAGACATGTGTATGTGCAGTGTGTATAGACATGTGTATGTGCAGTGTGTATAAACATGTGTATGTGCAGTGTGTATAAACATGTGTATGTGGAGTGTGTATAAACATGTGTATGTGCAGTGTGTATAAACATGTGTATGTGTAGTGTGTATAAACATGTGTATGTGCAGTGTGTATAAACATGTGTATGTGTAGTGTGTATAAACATGTGTATGTGCAGTGTGTATAAACATGTGTATGTGCAATTTGTATAAACATGTGTATGTGCAGTGTATATAAACATGTGTATGTGCAGTGTGTATAAACATGTGTATGTGAAGTGTGTATAAACATGTGTATGTGTAGTGTGTATAAACATGTGTATGTGCAGTGTGTATAAACATGTGCATGTGCAGTGTGTATAAACATGTGTATGTGCAGTGTGTATAAACATGTGTATGTGGAGTGTGTATAAACATGTGTATGTGCAGTGTGTATAAACTTGTGTATGTGCAGTGTGTATAAACATGTGTATGTGCAGTGTGTATAAACATGTGTATGTGGAGTGTGTATAAACATGTGTATGTGCAGTGTGTATAAACATTTGTATGTGCAGTGTGTATAAACATGTGTATGTGCAGTGTGTATAAACATGTGTATGTGCAGTGTATATAAACATGTGTATGTGCAGTGTGTATAAACATGTGTATGTGCAGTGTGTATAAACATGTGTATGTGCAGTGTGTATAAACATGTGTATGTGCAGTGTGTATAAACTTGTGTATGTGCAGTGTGTATAGACATGTGTATGTGCAGTGTGTATAAACATGTGTATGTGCAGTGTGTATAAACATGTGTATGTGCAGTGTGTATAAACATGTGTATGTGGAGTGTGTACAAACATGTGTATGTGCAGTGTGTATAAACATGTGTATGTGCAGTGTCTATATACATGTGTATGTGCAGTGTGTATAAACATGTGTATGTGTAGTGTGTATAAACATGTGTATGTGCAGTGTGTATAAACATGTGTATGTGCAGTGTGTATAGACATGTGTATGTGCAGTGTGTATAAACATGTGTATGTGCAGTGTGTATAAACATGCGTATGTGCAGTGTGTATAAACGTGTGTATGTGCAGTGTGTATAAACATGTGTATGTATGTGCAGTGTGTATAAACATGTGTATGTGGAGTGTGTATAAACATGTGTATGTGCAGTGTGTATAAACATGTGTATGTGCAGTGTGTATAAACAAGTGTATGTGTAGTGTGTATAAACATGTGTATGTGCAGTGTGTATAAACATGTGTATGTGCAGTGTGTATAAACGTGTGTATGTGCAGTGTGTATAAACATGTGTATGTATGTGCAGTGTGTATAAACATGTGTATGTGGAGTGTGTATAAACATGTGTATGTGCAGTGTGTATAAACATGTGTATGTGCAGTGTGTATAAACAAGTGTATGTGTAGTGTGTATAAACATGTGTATGTGCAGTGTGTATAAACATGTGTATGTGCAGTGTGTATATACATGTGTTTGTGCAGTGTGTATAAACATGTGTATGTGCAGTGTGTATAAACATGTGTATGTGCAGTGTGTATAAACATGTGTATGTGGAGTGTGTATAAACATGTGTATGTGCAGTGTGTATAAACTTGTGTATGTGCAGTGTGTATAGACATGTGTATGTGCAGTGTGTATAAACATGTGTATGTGCAGTGTGTATAAACATGTGTATGTGCAGTGTGTATATACATGTGTATGTGCAGTGTGTATAAACATGTGTATGTGCAGTGTGTATAAACATGTGTATGTGCAGTGTGTATAAACATGTGTATGTGCAGTGTGTATAAACATGTGTATGTGCAGTGTGTATAAACTTGTGTATGTGCAGTGTGTATAGACATGTGTATGTGCAGTGTGTATAAACATGTGTATGTGCAGTGTGTATAAACATGTGTATGTGCAGTGTGTATAAACATGTGTATGTATGTGCAGTGTGTGTATATATATGTATGTATGTGCACAGTGTATAAACATGTGTATGTATGTACAGCATGTGTATAAACATGTGTATGTGCAGTGTGTATATATATGTATGTATGTGCAGTGTGTGTATATATGTATGTATGTGCAGTGTGTGTATATTCATGTGTATGTATGTGCGGTGTGTATAAACATGTGTATGTATGTGCAGTGTGTGTATATATGTATGTATGTGCGGTGTGTATAAACATGTGTATGTGCAGCGTCTGTATATACAGGTCCTTCTCTAAAAATTAGCATATAGTGGTAAATTTCATTATTTACCATAATGTAATGATTACAATTAAACTTTCATATATTATAGATTCATTATCCACCAACTGAAATTTGTCAGGTCTTTTATTGTTTTAATACTGATGATTTTGGCATACAACTCCTGATAACCCAAAAAACCTGTCTCAATAAATTAGCATATTTCACCCGTCCAATCAAATAAGTGTTTTTTAATAACAAACAAAAAAACCATCAAATAATAATGTTCAGTTATGCACTCAATACTTGGTCGGGAATCCTTTGGCAGAAATGACTGCTTCAATGCGGCGTGGCATGGAGGCAATCAGCCTGTGACACTGCTGAGATGTTATGGAGGCCCAGGATGCTTCAATAGCGGCCTTAAGCTCATCCAGAGTGTTGGGTCTCGCGTCTCTCAACTTTCTCTTCACAATATCCCACAGATTCTCTATGGGGTTCAGGTCAGGAGAGTTGGCAGGCCAATTGAGCACAGTAATACCATGGTCAGTAAACCATTTACCAGTGGTTTTGGCACTGTGAGCAGGTGCCAGGTCGTGCTGAAAAATGAAATCTTCATCTCCATAAAGCATTTCAGCCGATGGAAGCATGAAGTGCTCCAAAATCTCCTGATAGCTAGCTGCATTGACCCTGCCCTTGATGAAACACAGTGGACCAACACCAGCAGCTGACATGGCACCCAACACCATCACTGACTGTGGGTACTTGACACTGGACTTCAGGCATTTTGGCATTTCCTTCTCCCCAGTCTTCCTCCAGACTCTGGCACCTTGATTTCCGAATGACATGCAAAATTTGCTTTCATCAGAAAAAAGTACTTGGGACCACTTAGCAACAGTCCAGTGCTGCTTCTCTGTAGCCCAGGTCAGGCGCTTCTGCCGCTGTTTACCTGGGGAATGCGGCACCTGTAGCCCATTTCCTGCACACGCCTGTGCACGGTGGCTCTGGATGTTTCCACACCAGACTCAGTCCACTGCTTCCTCAGGTTCCCCAAGGTCTGGAATCGGTCCTTCTCCACAATCTTCCTCAGGGTCCGGTCACCTCTTCTCGTTGTACAGCGTTTTCTGCCACATTGTTTCCTTCCAACAGACTTACCATTGAGGTGCCTTGATACAGCACTCTGGGAACAGCCTATTTGTTGAGAAATTTCTTTCTGGGTCTTACCCTCTTGCTTGAGGGTGTCAATGATGGCCTTCTTGACATCTGTCAGGTCGCTAGTCTTACCCATGATGGGGGTTTTGAGTAATGAACCAGGCAGGGAGTTTTTAAAAGCCTCAGGTATCTTTTGCATGTGTTTAGAGTTAATTAGTTGATTCAGAAGATTAGGGTAATAGGTCGTTTAGAGAACCTTTTCTTGATATGCTAATTTATTGAGACAGGTTTTTTGGGTTATCAGGAGTTGTAGGCCAAAATCATCAGTATTAAAACAATAAAAGACCTGACAAATTACAGTTGGTGGATAATGAATCTATAATATATGAAAGTTTAATTGTAATCATTACATTATGGTAAATAATGAAATTTAACACTATATGCTAATTTTTTGAGAAGGACCTGTACATGTGTATGTGCAGTGTGTGTATATATGTATGTATGTGCAGTGTGTGTATATAAATGCATATGTGCAGTCTGCATGTCATGATTATATTTGAATAAATGTTGATTTTTTTTGTTCAAGAATAAATGTGGATTGTTGTTTATGGAAAAAATAAGACATCCCCTGAAAATAAGCCTTAACCCATCTTTTGGAGCAAAAAATAATTTGGCCCTGTCTTATTTTTGGAGAAACATTGGTACTAGTGTTTTCCATGTGCATGGGTGACCAATGGGATCCCTCAAGCACCAAGACCCGGGTGCAACTGTTACCTCTGCAAACTCTGAAATCTTCTCCTATTTTGGATTTGCAGCAGCCGCCCCCTCCTTCCCTCCAGTGTTTGTACTATAAGCCAAATGGCAACAATAAGCTTCTAGGATCCAGTGATACATTGTAACTAGTGTTGAGCATTCCGATGCTGCAAGTATCGGGTATCGGCCGATACTTGCTGTATCGGAATTCCGATACCGGGATTCCGATACTCTTGTGGTATCGGGTATCGGGTATCGGAACAACATTAATGTTAAAATGTGTAAAATAGAGAATTAAAATAAAAAATATCGCTATACTCACCTGTCCGACGCAGCCGGGACCTCAGCGCAGGAACCGGCAGCGTTGTTTGTTTAAAATTCCCGCTTTTACATGGTTACGCGAAGTCCCGGCTTGTGATTGGTCAGGGCGGCCATGTTGCCGGGCCGCGGACCAATCACAGCAAGCCGTGACGAAAATACGTCACGGCTTGCTGTGATTGGTCCGCGTCCCGGCAACATGGCCGCCATTAACCAATCACAAGCCGTGACGTCACGGGAGGCTGGAAACGCGCTCATTTTAAAAAGGGCGCGTGTCCAGCCTCCCGTGACGTCACGGCTTGTGATTGGTTGCGTCGCGGTCAACCAATCACAAGCCGGGAGGCTGGACACGCGCCCATTTCAAAATGAGCGCGTCCAGCCTCCCGGCTTGTGATTGGTTGATCGCGGCGCAACCAATCACAAGCCGTGACGTCACGGGAGGCTGGACACGCGCCCATTTCAAAATGAGCGCGTCCAGCCTCCCGGCTTGTGATTGGTTGATCGCGGCGCAACCAATCACAAGCCGTGACGTCACGGGAGGCTGGACACGCGCCCATTTTAAAATGAGCGCGTGTCCAGCCTCCCGTGACGTCCCGGCTTGTGATTGGTCAGGGCGGCCATATTGCCGGGACGCGGACCAATCACAGCAAGCCGTGACGTAATTTCGTCACGGCTTGCTGTGATTGGTCCGCGTCCCGGCAACATGGCCGACCTGACCAATCACAAGCCGGGAATTCACGTAACCAAGTAATAGCGCGATTTTTAAACAAACAACGCTGCCGGTTCCCTCGCTGAAGTCCCGGCTGCGTTGGACAGGTGAGTATAGCGATATTTTTTATTTTAATTCTTTCTTTTACACATTTATATGGTTCCCAGGGCCTGAAGGAGAGTTTCCTCTCCTTCAGACCCTGGGAACCATCAGGAATACCGTCCGATACATGAGTCCCATTGACTTGTATTGGTATCGGGTATCGGTATCGGATTGGATTCCGATACTGTGACGGTATCGGCCGATACTTTCCGATACCAATACTTTCAAGTATCGGACGGTATCGCTCAACACTAATTGTAACATAACGTAGAGGGGGATTGTTGACACAACACAGGAAGGCAAAGGAGTATAAAATATTTAGGAAATGTGTCAGCTAATGAATATGCATCTACGTAGTAGCAATGTGTACAAGGCTGGATTTGGCAGTAATTTAGGCTGCTATCGGTCCAGAATAAAAGGGAGACATTCTCCTATTTCTACAGTAGCTGTGCTTGTTACTTCTCCCCAGGGTAGGTGCATAGCACAGAACATGCAATCTTTCTTCCTTCTGTGATTTCCCCTCTTTTTGTGAAACTTGTAATCCTTAACCTTCCTGACTTTGTGTCCTTCTCCATATTGCTGTGCCGAAGGGACCTAAACAACCCTGTGCACCATGAAGGGGCAGTCTGCTGTACAGCAGATAGAACTTCATATGTCTACTTCACTGCATGAACACAGAGAAGTCACTCATAGAAGCTTCCCCCTGACAAATTTACATTAAAAGGTATCAACCACTGAGGACTCTCAATTATAAATATTTTTCTATCTACTGGCTAACACGGTACCAAGATATGTATCTTTCCTGTATACACAAATAAGCACTATATTGCCGGTAACAGTAACACGGTTAATACAGTATATTATGACACAGCAATGTGACTAAACACAATATCCATGCGACGTTCTATTACACACACCGTTCTTGTTATCTGGCTGTTTAATGACTGTTAGTGCCTTTATGGCGCAGGGTACGGATCTTCTACAGGTGCAGGGTAGAGATCTTCTGCTGGTACAGGGTACAAATCTTTTACTGGCGCAAGGTACAAATGTTCTACTGGTGCAAGGTACAAATGTTCTACTGGTGCGGGGTACAAATGTTCTACTGGTGCGGGGTACAAATGTTCTACTGGTGCGGGGTACAAATGTTCTAATGGTGCGGGGTACAAATCTTTTACTGGTGCGGGGTACAAATGTTCTAATGGTGCGGGGTACAAATCTTCTACTGGTGCGGGGTACAAATGTTCTAATGGTGCGGGGTACAAATCTTCTACTGGTGCGGGGTACAATTGTTCTACTGGTGCGGGGTACAAATGTTCTACTGGTGCGGGGTACAAATATTCTACTGGCGCGGGGTACAAATGTTCTACTGGAGCGGGGTACAAATGTTCTACTGGAGCGGGGTACAAATGTTCTACTGGCGCGGGGTACAAATGTTCTACTGGCGCGGGGTACAAATGTTCTACTGGTGCGGGGTACAAATGTTCTACTGGCACAGGATACGGATCTTCTACTGGAGCGGGGTACAAATCTTCTGGCACGGGGTACGAATCTTAAACTGGCTTTCATCAGAAAAAAGTACTTGGGACCACTTAGCAACAGTCCAGTGCTGCTTCTCTGTAGCCCAGGTCAGGTACGAATCTTAAACTGGCGCAAGGTAAAAATCTTCTAATGGCACAGGGTATAAATGTTATACTGGTGCGGTGTACGAATTTTCTACTGGTGCAGGTTACGAATCTTCTGGTGCAGGGTGCAAATGTTCTATTGGTGCAGGGTACAGATCTAATAGCACAGGGTACGGATCTTCTACTGGCGCGAGGTACAGATCATCTACTGGCACAGTGTATGGATCCTCTACTGATGTGGGGTACGGATCTTCTAATGGTGCAGGGTACGGATCTTCTTCTGGCGTGGGGTATGGATTTTTTTTACTGATTCTGCTTATGGTCACTGATCTTCCTATCACTCAGGTCAACGATCTCCCGCATAGCTTCCTCTCAGCTCAGCCCTTCTCTGGCATTTGACCACTACTGGGCCCTTCTGTGGCAATGGTGGCTGTAAGCCCACCTACCAACCACACGACCTGTCCTGGTACAGTTTCTGGCGCCAGCTGCCTTTTTTAGCCTGGCCATGCCTTTTATAATTAGCAACTCCGACACAGGTGTCACCTGACCTGGTGTCGTCTTTAAACCCTTCCTATCGGAAAATAGGTTCCAACTATTAGGTTCCTACTGTTGTAATTATTCCTTTACTTTCACTTTTGCCTTTGACCAGCAGATGGTGCTGTTCACTTGCAGTTACTCAGCTTGGCATCAACTATGCTCATCTTCTCTCTTGTCCCCTTCCTTACAAAGGTTCAGAAGGCAGCAGGCAGAGGACTCAGGAGCACTAAAAGTATCAATATCAAGAAACAGGTGTGTGTCTTGGTATGCCTTATTTAGCTCCAGGCAGATGATCATATGGGATCACGCAGGGCTGCCTGCAAAGCCCAATGTGGAACACAATCAAGCCTTCCTCCAGGGAATTACACCACCCCTATAGTATTAAAACAGAATCAAAGACAGAATTGCTGCAGCATCTTCTCCCTCCTCGTGCCTATCTCTATGGACTTCACATTAACAGGCTTCATTTAAGTGCAAGGGAAGTGGATCAAGATCTGGAATATTTGAATGGGCTGACCAGAATTAGAAAAATATACCTACCTTCATGCACAAAAGTGCCCCCACTTGTCCCCAATTTGTGGGTGTTATTGCAGATTTTCACTTCAATAGCACTGAGGCATAAGCAGTAAAAAGCTACAGGTGAAATTTTATTAAGTGAGAATGTATAGGAGGAACAACGCTTGGAAAAATAGATGTAGCAGAGCTGAATTTGTCATTTTCAGTTTCTTTTGAGCACCTTTGTAACTTTTCCTGCAGCTCAATTGAGAGCCTGCAGAAGCAAACTCAGCTCTGCTATGTCATCAGAGTAACCTCATCCAAACAGCAGCCGTCTCCCTTCACTATCACAGTGAAATTTCCATACAGAGATATTCATTATTCACAGCAGCTGATCCTTGTGTTATGGGGATTTTACTGATAAATTACATCCCCGCTATTTCTAATACCCAGCTCATCAACATGACACAAATCAAATATGGACTCATCTTCACTAAACTCCCACATCTCCACCCACACGCTCCTAGAGAAAGGATGCGAGAAAACTCCACGCTCTCCCCACCGTGGGCGCCACAATATTTAGACAGCTTCACTTAATATTTCTAAAGCGTTTCACGGAAGACGCCTGATATTTCATCTGATTATTATCCTGCTATTCCGAAAAGGCAAAAGTTATTTTCAGTGTAAGGAAAACCCTGCTCACATTGTAAAGGAACACAGAATAGAATGTTCTAATAATCTGCAACATTGTAAGATTTGTTATATAAACACAGCAGAGAAGTTACATTGTATCAGCTCCCTGTGTCCAGACACTCCCACCCTCCAGGAAGAAATACATTCATATAATTCCAGTAGCGACTTGTTGCTACATTTTAACAGTTTACAATCACAGGAGACAGAGTTTCCAATAAATAAGTGAGAATTAAAGGGTGCTTGTTTGTCTTTATTTAGGGGGTCTGATATGGGGTGAAAATTTATTTTGAGGGTCCATTCTGGTGTTCATTCCTGTTATGGTTTGTAGCTTGTGTTCATTCAGGGGTTCTGGAGTCTGTGTTTATTTAGGGGGTCTTTATTTTGTATTTAGTGGTTGTAGTCTGGAGTCTTTATTTAGGGGGTCTGCATTTAACTGAAGGGTCAGTATTTTTTATTTAGTGGTTTTAGTCTGAGGTCTTTATTTAGGGCGTCTGTATTCAGGGGCTGGCTGGCAATTTTCAGCCTGGGGGGCAATCACAAGGCAGTGGCCCTCGAGTTGCGGTGGCCCTCCTTTTCCCTGCTTATATCTGGCCACTGCATTAGGGTACTGTCACACAGTGGCACTTTAATCGCTACGACGGTACGATCCGTGACGTTCCAGCGATATCCATATGATATCGCTGTGTCTGACACGCAGCAGCGATCAGGGACCCTGCTGAGAATCGTACGTCGTAGCAGATTGTTTGGAACTTTCTTTCGTCGCTGGATCTCCCGCTGTCATCGCTGGATCGTTGTGTGTGACAGCGATCCAGCGATGCGTTCGCTTGTAACCTGGGTAAACATTGGGTTACTAAGCGCAGGGCCGCGCTTAGTAACCCGATGTTTACCCTGGTTACCAGCGTAAAAGTAAAAAAAAAAAAAAAAAAAGTACATACTCACATTCCGGTGTCCGTCAGGTCCCTTGCCGTCTGCTTCCCGCTCTGACTGACTCCCGGCGGTAAGGCAGTACAGAGCACAGCGGTGACGTCACCGCTGTGATCTGCTTTCACTTTATGGCGGCACTCAGTCAGAGCGGGAAGCAGACGGCAAGGGACCTGAAGGACACCGGAATGTGAGTATGTTTGTTTGTTTTTTACTTTTACGCTAGTAACCAGGGTAAACATCGGGTTACTAAGTGCGACCCTGCGCTTAGTAACCCGATGTTTACCTGGTTACCCGGGGCCTTCGGCATCGTTGGTCGCTGGAGAGCAGTCTGTGTGACAGCTCCCCAGCGACCACACAACGACTTTCCAATGATCACGGCCAGGTCGTATCGCTGGTCGTGATCGTTGGAAAGTTGCAGAGTGTGACAGTACCCTTAAAGTAGCAGAGATAACAGGCTTTAAAAACAGGCTGGTACACAGATATGGGAACTGAACGGAGCTTGCTGCATAGATATGGGAGCAGAATCGAGCTTACTCCAGAGATATGGGAACAGAACGGCGCATACTACAGAGATATGTGAGCAGAACAGAGCTTACTACAGAGATATGGGAGCAGAACCGAGCTTACTCCAGAGATATGGGAGCAAAACCGAGCTTACTACAGAGATATGGGAGCAGAACAGAGCTTATTATAGAGATATGGGAGCAAAACCGAACTTACTAGATTCAGAGATATGGGAGCCGAACCGAGCTTACTGCAAAGATATGGGAGCAGAGCCGAACTTACTACAGAGATATGGGAGCAGAACCAAGCTAAAGGCAAGGATATGGGAGCAGAACCAAGCTTACTGCAGAGATATGGGAGCAGAACGGGGCTTACTACAGAGATATGGCAGCAGAAACGAGCTTACTACAGAGATAAGGGAGCAGAACCAATCTTACTACAGAGATAGGGGAACAGAACCGCGATTACTACAGAGATATGGGAGCAGAAACAAGCTTACTACAGAGATAAGGAAGCAGAAACGAGCTTACTACAGAGATATGGGAACAGAACCGCGCTTACTACAGAGATATGGACGCAGAACCGAGCTTACTGCAAAGATATGGGAGCAGAACCAAGCTTACTACAGAGATATGGGAGCAGAACCGAGCTTAGTGCAGAGAAATGGGAGCAGAACCGAGCTTACTGCAGAGATATGGGAACAGAATCGACCTTACTACAGAGATATGGGAGCAGAACCAAACTTACTACAGAGATATGGGAGCAGAACCTAGCATACTACAGACATAAGGGAGCAGAACCGAGCTTACTAGAGAGATAAGGGAGCAGAACCGAGCTTACTACAGAGATATGGGAGCAGAACCGAGCTTACTGCAGAGAGATGGGAGCAGAACCGAGCTTAATAAGTCTACTACATGGAACCAAGTCCGCTACATAGAAACTGGAGCAGAACTGAGATTACGACATACATACAGTACCATAATCTAGATTACTACATTGATAGAGTACCAGAACCAAGCTTACTGCTTAGATATGGTGCCATAACGGAGCTTACTTACAAACATACACACAATACAGCTACACAGTGCCTAGTACTATCACCACTACAGAGAATACATAATATTATAATATCACCATTACCTCTACATGAAACTACATTCTATACAAAGACCAATGATGCCACCATACACTCCCTGACAGAAGTTATGTCGCTTATCCATGTTATGTAAATAAAAGCTTATAACCTGATGTTACATTCATCCATTGGTTGTATGAGTTATTCTTTTGAAAGCTGGAACCCTCCAAAATGTGATTTAGGTTAAGAAAATAAATTGTTATCAAAGCAGAAATATTGATCAGTTAATGGACACAGAATGGTCAGATTTTGGCAAGACAATTTTTGTTGCCCACAGACAAATAATTAACTTAAAATACAAATATATGTTGCATAACATTGGTGAATGAAGTTGTGGTGCTCATCTAGATTCTTTGGTTTTGTCTTCCAAGCTTCCTCTTTCATCCTTCCCCAAACATGCTCAATGATGTTCATGTCTGGTGACTGGGCTGGCCAGTCCTTGAGCACTTTGATCTTTTTTGCCTGGAGGAACTTTGTGGTAGAGATGGATGTATGAGATGGAGCACCATCCTGCTGCAGAATTTGACCCCTTTTATGATTTGGAATATAAGCGGTAGCTAATACTTCTTGATATTTTAGGCTATTGATATTGCCTTCCACCTTGCAAATGTTTCGCACACCCCCATACTGAATGTAACCCCAGACCATGATCTTTCAACCACCAAATTTAACTGTCTTCTGGGTGTATTTTGGATCCATACTGGCTCCAGTAAGTCTCCTGCAGTGTTTGTGGCAGCTGTGGTGTAATTCTATTGAAGAGAAATCCACCTTCTGCCACTTTTCCAGCGTCCATCTGTTCAGCAGGCTGTGGGAGTTTGCAAATGCCACACGGTTTTTTATTTGCCTTTTGTTTAGTGCTGGCTTCTGGGCACTGATTCGACCATGGAGGCCATTTTGAGACAGAATCCTACAAACTGTTCTAGTTGACACAGGTAAAGGTTTAGGTGTGCACTCAGCCTTAATATGGCGAGGTGCTGGTGTAACGGACCAATGGCCCAGAATAACAGTAAAAGTTAAATTCACTGCACTCTCTCTAGGTTTCTTATGCAAAGTCTGGTATAAATTTATTATACATAAACTGGGAGCGTAACAGAATATTACAGCATCTGTGATTTTTTATATACAATGTTTCGGCTCAACCAGAGCCTTTGTCACGTAATCGCTTGTTCCAGCTAAGATAGTGATATACAGAGAAGGCGGAAAGTCCCAGCGGTGCAATATAAGCTCTATTGTAATCTAAATGTCTGCCTATGGAAGATCCTGTCCAGTAGTGTGGACCTGCAGTGTCTGTTATGACAAGCGGCGCTCCCGCGCCTTGCTAACGATCGGCGTGTCACGTGCGGTGAATTTAACTTTTACTAGTTGACACAGGGACTTGAGGTGACCAGACCTGTTGGAGCTCTGCTGCTGTGGAAGAGGGGCTTGCTTTGGATTTTCTAACCAACAAACATTCCTCCTGAGCAGTTGTCTTGTGGGGTCTGCCGGACCTGGGCTAGTCAAACACATCTCCAGTCTCTTCAAATCTTTTTTTTAATTCTTTGTACTTGACACTGAGACACATTAAAGGTGGCCGCCACCTCTGCAGTGGATCTGGTCTTCAGCCTCTTGATAATCCAGGCTTTGGTCACAGGGTGGATTTTTGGCATGTTGTCAAGAGCTCAAGTTGCAGTTCAAGTGAAGGTCTGGGGTGCTGGGTTTCTTTTTATACACACACACTAAATAACCGATCATTTACTGAGCACAGGTGAGGATGTAAACTAGGATTGGGTGCATTATGTGACCAGGCGACAAAACTTTTGTCTTGCTAAAATCTGACCATTCTGTGTTCATTAACTGATCAATATTTCTGCATTAATGTCAATTTATTTTCTTAACCTAAACCACATTTTGGAAGGTTTCAGCTTTCAAAAGAATAATTTATACAACCAATGGATGAATTTAACCTCAGGTTATAAGCTTTTATTTACATAACATGGATAAGCGACATTACTTCTGTCAGGGAATGTACAACTTTTGCTACTAGTATACTACAATACCGATCATTAATTTTAAAAAAGCACAACACTAAGTGCCATTGTATACAGGAACTCTGTATTTACGGTCAGTGTAAAGATACTACAGTGATCACTGGTGACATTATACACAGGAGATCTGTATAAGGTGTCAGTGTACAGGTAATACAGTGATCACCACTGCCAGTGACATTATACACAGGAGCTTTGTATATAGTATACAGTGTATAGTGTCAGTGTACAGGTAATACACTGACTCACTAGTGACGTCTCTAGCTGAAGTCCTTCATCTTTGCTTTTCATTTTCATCCAGCACAGACTGCCATCACTTCTTCCAGCCAGGACTCGTCTCTGCATAAAATAACAGTTACCTAGAGCACGGCTTCCAGACCACATTCCCCACTTTTTCCCTTTCTTCTACACCATGTTCCAAATTATTATGCAAATTATATTTTTCTCGGATTTTCCTAAATGGTCGGTGCAAATGACAGTCAGTCTAATAAAAGTCATCACCCGTTAGAGTATACATCGAATTTTATTGGAGAAACCTCCCAATGATAACAGTATAATCTCCAAAATGAGTAAAAACTCAAAATGCACTGTTCCAAATTATTAGTCACAGTAGAATTTCTAAACATTTGATCTGTTTTAAAGAACTGAAAATGCTAATTTGTGGAATTTGCAGCATTAGGAGGTCACATTCACTGAACAAAAAAGCTATTTAACTCCAAAACATCCTAACAGGCCAAGTCATATGTTACCATAGGAACCCTTCTTTGTTATCACCTTCACAATTCTCGCCTCCATTGAACTTGTGAGTATTTGGAGAGTTTCTGCTTGTATTTCTTTGCATGAAGTCAGAATCGCCTTCCAGAGCTGCTGTTTTGATGTGAACTGCCTCCCACCCTCATAGATCTTTTGCTTGATGATACTCCAAAGATTCTGTATAGGGTTGAGGTCAGGGGAAGATGGTGGAAACACCATGAGTTTATCTCCTTTTATGCCCATAGCAGCCAATGACTCAGAGGTTTTCTTTGCAGCATGAGATGGCGCATTGACATGCATGAAGATGATTTTGCTCCTGAAGGCACAATTCTGATTTTTATACCATGGAAGAAAGTTGTCAGTCAGAAACTCTATATACTTTGCCGAGGTCATTTTCACACCTTCAGGTACCTTAAAGGGCCCTTCCAGCTGTTTCTCCATGATTCCAGCCCAAAACATTACTCCTCCATCTCCTTGCTGACGTTGCAGCCTTGTTGGGACATGGTGGCCATCCACCAACCATCCATCTGGACCATCCAGGGTTGCTCGACACTTATCAGTAAACAAGACTGTTTGGAAATCAGTCTTCATGTGTGTCTGGGCCCACTGCAACCGTTTCTGCTTGTGAACACTGTTTAGGGGTGGCCGAATAGTAGGTTTATGCACTACAGCAAGCCTTTGAAGGATCCTACACCTTGAGGTTCGAGGGACTCCAGAGGCACCAGCAGCTTCAAATAACTGTTTGCTGCTTTGTAATGGTATTTTGGCAGCTGCTCTCTTTATCCAATGAATTTGTCTGGGAGAAACCTTCCTCATTATGCCTTTATCAGCATGAACTCTGTCTGTGCTCTGTTTCAGTCACAAATCTCTTCACAGTATGATGATCACTCTTAAGTTTTCGTGAAATATCTAATGTTTTCATACTTTGACCAAGGCATTGCACTATTTAATGCTTTTCAGCAGCAGAGAGATCCTTTTTATTTCCCATATTGCTTGAAACCTGTGGTCTGCTTTATAATTTAATTCTTTAATTAGAATCACCTGGAAAACTAATGATCATATGTGTTTAAGATTGATTTCAGTGATCTATTGAGCCCTGAGACACAATACCATCCACGAGTTTATTTGAAAAACAAAACAATTAAATCTTTATGACACTTAAATCCAATTTGCATAATAATTTGGAACATGGTGTACACTAGACATCTGAATACAGAGGTGCACCCACAAACAATATATAATTGGTTATTATGCAACCTCATAGATTGTAAGCTTGCGAGCAGGGCCCTCATTCCTTTTGGTATCTGTTGATCTATGTGTTTATTGTTATGCTTAATGTCCATTGTCTGTACAAGTCCCCTCTAAAATGTAAAGTGTTGGCACTATAGAAATAAAATTATTATAATTATTATTATTAACCGACCATTCCAAATATAAATTATAATCCACCACTGTGCACCCACTAACTATAAATAGCCACTTTCCCCATTTAATATATAAATTAATTAGCACCTGTACTCTTTCCCCCAATTCATTACCAGTCACTTCATCCTCAACGCCCACCACTATGTACCTACCACTCTAACCCTAACCGCGATTCATTATAGTTACATGCCCCTCCCGCCCCAATTCATTGTCATGTCTTTCTCTCTCACCCTCTATTCATTATCAACTGCTCTACCCCACATTCAATACATCATTTACTCCCCCACCCTTAAAATTCATTATTTGTTCTTCCCCTAGATCATCATTTGCTCTCCCCACCCCCTCTTCAATTGATAATTTGCTCTCCCCACCCCCACCTTCAATTAAATTGCTGTCTCCTGTCCCTCACACTGAATTTATCATTTTGCAGTCCCCCCACTTTAATTTGAAGTCCCCTTACACCCCCTCACTTCATCTGCAGTGCCCCTTCATCATTTGCAGCCCCCTATCCCCCTTCCATTTCATCATGAGCAGTCCCACATCAGACACACTTCATCATGTGCAGTCCTGCAGTCCCCTTCTCCCACTTCATCATGTGCAGTCCCCTTACCCCCCCACTTCTTCATGTGCAGTCTCCTTACCCCCCACTTCATCATGTGCAGTCACCCTTACCCCCCACTTCATGTGCAGTCCATCTTACACTCCACTTTATCATGTGCAGTCCCCATTACCCCCCACTTCATGTGCAGATCACCTTACCCCCACTTCATCATGTGCAGTCCCCTTTAACCCCCAATTCATCATGTGCAGTCCCCCTTACCCCCCACTTCATCATGTGCAGTCCCTCTTACCCCCCACTTCATGTGCAGCCCCACTCCCCCTTCATCATGCGCAATCCCCCTTACCCCACATCATCATGTGCTGCCCCATTCCATCATGTACAGCCCCACTCTCCCCACTTCATCATGTGCAGTCTCCTTTATCCACTAAACTATCATGTGCAGCCCCACTCCCCCTTCATCATGTGCAGCCCCACTCCATCATGTACAGCCCCACTCAACCTTCATCATGTGCAGCCCCACTTACCCCTTCACTCCATCATGTGCAGTCTCCTTTAACCCCCAAATTCCATCATGTGCAGCCTCCTTACACCCCCCACTTCATAACTTGCAGTTACCCACCATTACATTTATTTTATAAAGAAAACAAAAAAGTTCTTCATACTTACCTCACCAGTCGCTCCCCTGCAGTGCCTCTCTGCTTCTAGCATCCGGGTCATGTTGGCGTGTGGGTGAGGACACCGTCGCGCATGCCCAACACCTAACCTGGAAGTATAGAGAGCATGAAGGGAGCAGTATCTGTGCAGCCGTCAAGGTGACAGCCAAGCATAGCTCCTGGCCCCAGCGCAGGCGTGTGCGCTGACTGTGATGCGGCTGTGTCTGCTGCCGGCCGCGTCACAGTACAGCAGACATGGCTGCGCACAATTTGCTGTGTGGCTGTAGCCACCACCAGGCAGCCGGCCCTGAACAGCTGCTGGGGGAGCGGCCCGGGGGGCATTTGCCTCTTTGCCACCTGGGCCAGTCAGCCCCTGTCTGTATTTATGGTGGCTGTGGTCCGGGTTCTGTATTCTGTCTAGGGGACTGATATCTTTATTTATTTAGAGGGTCTGGTCGCGGTTCTGTACTTGTTTGGGGTCTATTCTATAGTCTGAATTCAGTGTCGATATATTTTTAAAGGGTCTCTATTTTGTATTTAGCAGGTCTAGCTTGGGGTCTTTGGATTTTTTTTAGTTAGTATGATCTGGGCTCTGTTTTCATTCAGGGCATCTGAATATAATCTATAATTATTTAGGGGTCTGAAGTTTGTATTTGGGGGTCTATTTTGCAGTCTATAGTCTGGCATCTATATTTAATTGTTGGGTTTGGTCTGTGGTATATACTAATTTTCGTGTCTCATGTGCAGTGTCGGCATGCATTGGGGACAGGCAAAGTAGGTATTTGCCTAGGGCTTCAACTCTTCCAGGGGTCCACGGGCAATGGCTTGCTGCTAATAGCGACAGACCACAAAGCTGCTGTGGGGCCTGTGAGTAGGCTGATGTTCCCTCTCCCATCATTCCCAGTCTGCGTGTGACGTCTCAGCCAATGGGCAAAATGACATCACCTCATCGCGAGCCAGTCTGTTCTGGGCAGTAGAGCTACTTAGGAGGCTCGCTGCATAGACCAGAGCAGCGGGGGAACTGGGAGAGGTGAGTATGTTTTTTTTTTAAATCAGTGAGTACGTGTTGGGGCATAATACTGAAGGAATATGGGGGCTGCATTATACTATATGGGGGCTGCATTATATTATATTGGTCTGCATTATATTATATATTATACGGGGTGTGCATTATACTATCTGGGGGTTGCATTATATTATATGGGGCTGCATTATATTATATATTATACAGGGTTTGCATTATACTATATGGAGGCTGCATTATACTATATGAGGGTGGCATTATACCATATGGTGGCTGCATTATACTATATGGAAGCTGCATTATACCATATGGAGGCTGCAGTATACCATATGGAGGCTGCATTATACCATATGGGGCTGGATTCTACTATATGGGGGCTGCATTATACTATATGGGGGCTGCATTATACTATTTGGAGACTGCATTATACTATATGGGGGCTGCATTATATTATATGGGGCTACATTATATTATATGGGGGCTGCATTATACTACATGGGGGCTGCATTATATTATATGGGTGCTATGAAGGACTATGGGGTGTGCATTATACTATATTGAGGAATATAGCATGCATTATACCATGTGGAGCACTATGGGGAGTGCATTATACTATATGGAAGACTATAGGGTGCACATTCTATTATATGGAGGACTGTGATGCACAGTATACTATATGAAGGACTGTGGGGGTGCATTATACTAAATGAGCAAACGGTTGCTGATAACATGATACTGTATGGGGACAGATTGAGCTATTAGTGATTGTTCTGACCCTATCATTGTTCCTCAGCCGGTGTAGAGAGTCCGGTAAACAAGTGTCGAACAACTTCAATATTGTTGATCTCACTCGTCTAACGGCCTGAGATCAGCGGATGTAAATACAAACAAAATGATTCTGTGTGATGGAGCAATATGTGAGCATTTGGGGCCCCACTCTAAACTTTTGCTCAGGGCCCCACTTTAGCAAATACCTTAATTCATTTATTGATGAAAATGATAAAAAACTTACAAATTTTATTATTCCTCAGCATCTATACATCATGGCCTCCTGACGATCCGCTTTGGTGAAACGCGTAGAGGCGTTTAGTCTATCTACTTTTGATAAGTATCGTTTCTGATTCCCTACCCATATAATCGTTATTTTTGCTGTGAAGTCCTCGGCTGAGGGTCACGGTTTTTGAATTGTTGAGTTTCTGTCTTGCCTGCGGTGTATCAGGCACAGGTTGATGGCATTTCCTATTAGCCCATTATCATTAGGGCAATTCTAGGGCGAGCCGTCGGTGAGTGGGGGTGCCATATCCGCTGCACAGTAGGGTGCCAACCCCCACAGTCAGGCAGGATTGATATCAATAGGGGTCAGGTTGAGTGAGAAGTTTTCTTTTTTGAGCACGAGCACATTTTTCTTTTGATTTTTCACTTATTGTCTTAGTCCGTGTCTCTCACCCCATATGTGCAATATATATATTTAATCAGCTCCTCTATTTGTTCTATTATCTTCTTGTCGGTTACATGTGAGAGTGAGCCTGAAGCACTTTATCTAGGGCCATATGCAGGAGTACTAGGGTCAGCCGCCGACGAGCGGGGGCGCCAGTCTCGTTTTTATGTTTAGGGTGCCAACCTCCGCTGTCAGGTAGTGCGTGACATAGAAGCCCCATCGCAGGGTCATAGTAGAGAGCACGGTTATGTGTTATATGTGTTTATCTGTTGTAGTTGTGTCATGGTTTTAACCGAGGAATAATAAAATTTGTAAGTTTTTTATCATTTTCATCAATAAATGAATTAAGGTATTTGCTATACTAGATTTAATTTTTGACCTTTTTGCTGTTTATCAGCAATTGTTTACTCAGGGCCCCACTTTGTCTAATACCGGCCCTGCCCGTGTGCACTGTGGTACATGATATAGCCCCTGTGTGTGTGTCTTAGTACATCGCCTCTCTCCATAGCCCCTTGATGCCGCTCCTCACAAGTTGTCCGGTATAAGGGGAATAAAGGCTTTAGAATGTCCGGGGCAGGAGCGCATGTTGCGCCCTAGAACGCTGATTTTACATTTCTCAGTTCACTTTCATTTACTTTTAAGAGCATGTGAGCGTGACGTGCGGTCGAGTAATTGCTCTATAGACATCTCGGCACAGGTTCAGGGATCGGTAACCCGGTATAACCCCAGCCTTTATATCTCGCTGTTTTCATTACTCCAGCCCTCGATCACATTGCAGCCGCTGCATTTTCGGGCATTTTTCTGACCGCGCCGTCGCTCCAGGGAAAGTTAGAAGATATTAAATGATTGTTTAGGAAGACTGAGATCGGGATAGAAGAACATGAATTATGGTGGAGGGGCGCGGACCCTTCTAAGTACAGGGCACTGATATTACAGAACGGACACTTTACTGTCTTTCTTTTCACATTGCTTTGTCCTGTTTGACCTACAGAAATATCAGGTCTTATTCTTCACCCTCCGGCACCTGCAGAAGGAGCGATCGCCCTCCGGTCCCGGGACCTGACACGAGCGGCACGATGAGGCTTAGGGGCTATAAGTTGCATCAGAATATTAGGGGTCCCTGACACAGACAAACTGTGCAACATGTTTAATGGAACCCAATTACAAAAAAATAATAATTTTAGCCAAAAATAATTGCATGTAAGTAAAATAAATTAAATGTTCTTAAAGGTGTCACAATCTCACTGTAAGAATATTTAGTGTTTAGACTTTCTTTTCTTTGATATTCCTCCATGTTGTTGCCAGATGTGGCTCAGTGGTTAAGGGTCCTGTTTATAAAGCAATAAATGGTAGTCAAGCGAATGCTAAGCTTGGAAAGTATAACATCCCCTCCAATAAAGCCTGTCATGGGAAGTCGTAGCCACTGAGCCATGCTCTGCACAATCACACCAGCCTTGCGTATTCATGAACACTTCTGCCCAATAAATCTCTTCCTTTTCCTTAGTGATGGTGGTTACAGTCCCTCTTGCCATGCGCCTTCATCTTGAGAATTGCTGCTCCTACAGTAATGTGGCCCCGTGACCCGGGTCAGGACGTTATTGGCAGAGTAACCAGTGTTGTAAATCTCGCCAGCAGCTCCATCACAAACCTCTAAGACCTTTTCTTCCATTTTGTCCTTTATGTCCCTCGTGGAAAGAAACCATGAATTGCGCTCCCGTAAATAGCGCCGTCTCCTCAATACCGAGATCCCCTAAAAGTTTATTGCACTTATAAAACACGAGAAAGGAAAAGCTTTCAGGCCCGGATTTACGCCTCCCCCCGGAGCGGCCACAAGATATACACAGCTTATTTGGTAGAGTAGTTTTCTTCGGCACGTTCCAGCTGGTGTTCCCCTTATTGCTTCTGTTTTCCATCATTTCTATCTCTGGTGAAAACTCCGGAGACGTCATTCTACAGACTGAAGCCGGCGCGGTGGTTACATCAGCTCATCCCCGGCCCAGGTCTGTAGTGTCCATATACAAGTGTGACACCCGGCACCGTCACATGGTCACTTTGTATCTGCTCGGGGCTTCCTGTTCTGCTTCTTTATTTCTCTTTATCCCTCCTGCTGCTTCTCTTCTCTAAAGGCTCATTCATATCATAGTTACATAGTTACATAGTTACATAGTTATTAAGGTTGAAGGAAGACTGTAAGTCCATCTCGTTCAACCCATAGCCTAACCTAACATGCCCTAACATGTTGATCCAGAGGAAGGCAAAAAAAACCCATGTGGCAAAGAGTAACTCCACCATGGGGAAAAAAATTCCTTCCCGACCCCACATACGGCAATCAGACTAGTTCCCTGGATCAACGCCCTATCAAGGAATCTAGTGTATATACCCTGTAACATTATACTTTTCCAGAAAGGTATCCAGTCCCCTCTTAAATTTAATTAATGAGTCACTCATTACAACATCATACGGCAGAGAGTTCCATAGTCTCACTGCTCTTACAGTAAAGAACCCGCGTCTGTTATTATGCTTAAACCTTCTTTCCTCCAGACGTAGAGGATGCCCCCTTGTCCCTGTCTCAGGTCTATGATTAAAAAGATCATCAGAAAGGTCTTTGTACTGTCCCCTCATATATTTATACATTAACATAAGATCACCCCTTAGTCTTCGTTTTTCCAAGTGTAATAACCTATCTTGGTATTGCAGACCCCCCAGTCCTCTAATAACCTTGGTCGCTCTTCTCTGCACCCGCTCCAGTTCAGCTATGTCTTTCTTATACACCGGAGACCAGAACTGTGCACAGTATTCTAAGTGTGGTCGCACTAGTGACTTGTATAGAGGTAAAATTATGTTCTCCTCATGAGCATCTATGCCTCTTTTAATACATCCCATTATTTTATTTGCCTTTGTAGCAGCTGCCTGACACTGGCCACTGAATATGAGTTTGTCATCCACCCATACACCCAGGTCTTTTTCATTGACGGTTTTGCCCAGAGTTTTAGAATTAAGCACATAGTTATACATCTTATTACTTCTACCCAAGTGCATGACCTTACATTTATCCCCATTAAAGCTCATTTGCCATTTATCAGCCCAAGCTTCTAGTTTACATAAATCATCCTGTAATATAAAATTGTCCTCCCCTGTATTGATTACCCTGCAGAGTTTAGTGTCATCTGCAAATATTGAAATTCTACTCTGAATGCCCCCTACAAGGTCATTAATAAATATGTTAAAAAGAAGAGGGCCCAATACTGACCCCTGTGGTACCCCACTGCTAACCGTGACCCAGTCCGAGTGTGCTCCATTAATAACCACCCTTTGTTTCCTATCCCTGAGCCAGCTCTCAACCCACTTACACATATTTTCCCCTATCCCCATTACTCTCATTTTATGTAACAACCTTTTGTGTGGCACCGTATCAAAAGCTTTGGAAAAGTCCATATATACTACGTCCACTGGGTTCCCTTGGTCCAGTCCGGAACTTACCTCTTCATAGAAGCTGATCAAATTAGTCTGACATGAGCGGTCCCTAGTAAACCCGTGCTGATACTGGGTCATGAGGTTATTCCTCTTCAGATACTCCAGTATAGCATCCCTTAGAATGCCCTCCAGGATTTTACCCACAGTAGAGGTTAAACTTACTGGCCTATAATTACCGACTTCAGTTTTTGCCCCTTTTTTGAATATTGGCACCACATTTGCTATACGCCAGTCCTGTGGTACAGACCCTGTTATTATGGAGTCTTTAAAGATTAAAAATAATGGTCTATCAATGACTGTACTTAGTTCCTGCAGTACTCGGGGGTGGATCCCATCCGGGCCCGGAGATTTGTCAATTTTAGTTATTTTTAGACACCGCTGTACTTCCTGCTGGGTTAAGCAGGTGACATTTAATGGGGAATTATTATCACTAGTCATATTTGGCTGCCATGGGATTTTCTTTTGTAAATACTGATGAAAAAAAGTCATTTAGCATATTGGCTTTTTCCTCATCCTCATCCACCATTTCACCCAGACTATTTTTAAGGGGGCCAACACTGTCATTTTTTAGTTTCTTACTATTTATATAGTTAAAGAATATTTTGGGATTATTTTTGCTCTCTCTAGCAATGAGTCTCTCTGTCTCAATCTTTGCTGCCTTGATTTGGTTTTTACAGAATTTATTTAATTTTCTGTATTTATTTAATGCCTCCTCACTACCTACTTCCTTTAATTCTCTAAATGCTTTCTTTTTGTCCCTTATTGCCCCTTACAGCTCTATTTAGCCATATTGGTTTCCTCCTATTTCTAGTATGTTTATTCCCATACGGTATATACTGTGCACAGGTCCTATCCAGGATGCTAATAAATGTCTCCCATTTTCTTTGTGTATTTTTGTGTCTCAGGATATCGTCCCAGTTAATTGCACCAAGATCCTCTCTCATCCGTTGGAAATTTGCCCTCCTGAAGTTTAGTGTCCTTGTCACCCCTCTACTACCCATCTTATTAAAGGTTACATGAAAACTTATTATTTTGTGATCACTATTCCCCAAGTGACCCCCAACCCTTATATTTGATATGCGGTCTGGCTTGTTGGTATCAGCGCATTTTTGATCCGAGCGCTGTTTCAGTGTGTGCTGGACAGCACCAGGGCCGCACATGGACAGCACCAGGGCCGCACATGGACAGCACCAGGGCCGCACACGGACAGCACCAGGGCCGCACATGGACAGCACCAGGGCCGCACACGGACAGCACCAGGGCCGCACATGGACAGCACCAGGGCCGCACACTGACAGGATACGGACCTCACACAGAGAGCACACAGACAGCATATGGACAACACATGGACAACACATGGACCGCACACTGACAACACACGGACAGCACATAGACAGCACATGGACCACGCACAGATGACACATGGACAGCACATGGACAACACATGGACAACACACAGACAACATACGGGCAACACACAGACAGCACATGGACAACACATGGACCACACACTGAGAGCACACGGACAGCACATGGACAACACACGGACAGCACACGGACAGCAAGTGGACAACACATGGACCGCACACTGACAACACACGGACAGCACATGGACCACGCATGGATGACACATGGACAACACATGGACAACACACAGACAGCACATGGACAACACATGGACCGCACACTGAGAGCACACGGACAGCACATGGACAGCACATGGACCACGCACGGACAGCACATGGACAACACTCGGACAACACATGAACCACGCACGGACAACACATGGACAACACACAGACAGCACATGGACAACACACGGACAGCACATGGACGACGCACGGACAACACATGGACAACACACGGACAACACATGGACAGCACATGGACAGCACATGGACAGCACACGGACAGCATACGGACATCACACAGACAGCATATGGACAACACACAGACAGCACATGGACAACACACAGACAGCATATGGACAACACACAGACAGCACATGGACAACACATGGACTGCACACTGAGAGCACACGGACAGCACATGGACAACACACGGACAGCACACGGACAGCAAATGGACAACACATGGACCGCACACTGACAACACACGGACAGCACATGGACCACGCATGGATGACACATGGACAACACATGGACAACACACAGACAGCACATGGACAACACACAGACAGCATATGGACAACACACAGACAGCACATGGACAACACATGGACCGCACACTGAGAGCACACGGACAGCACATGGACAGCACATGGACCACGCACGGACAGCACATGGACAACACTCGGACAACACATGAACCACGCACGGACAACACATGGACAACACACAGACAGCACATGGACAACACACGGACAGCACATGGACGACGCACGGACAACACATGGACAACACACGGACAACACATGGACAGCACATGGACAGCACATGGACAGCACACGGACAGCACACGGACAGCACACGGACAACACACAGACAGCATACGGACATCACATGGACCACGCACGGACAGCACATGGACAACACACGGACAGCACATGGACAATACATAGACCGCACACTGAGAGCACATAGACAGCACATGGACCGCACACGGACAGCACATGGACAGCACATGGACAGCACACGGACAACACACAGACAGCACATGGACAGCACACAGACAGCACATGGACAGCACACAGACAGCACATGGACAGCACATAGAAAGCATATGGGCAGCACACAGGCCGCACACAGACAACACATGGACCACGCACGGACAGCACATGGGGCCCAGCACCAGCTGTTTGTGCCCCGGTGCCCAGCATCAGCTGTTTGTGCCCCGGTGCCCAGCACCAGCTGTTTGTGCCCTGGTGCCCAGCATCAGCTGTTTGTGCCCCGATGCCTATCACCAGCTGTTTGTGCCCGGTGCCCAGCACCAGCTGTTTGTGCCCCGATGCCTATCACCAGCTGTTTGTGCCCGGTGCCCAGCACCAGCTGTATGTGCCCCAGTGCCCAGCACCATCTATTCGTGCCCCGGTGCCCAGCACCAGCTGTATTTGCCCCAGTGCCCAGCACCAGCTGTTTGCACACATAGGGCAGATCAATGAAATGATTTGTGATATATTGTATCACTAAACGTTACATGGAGCATGCAGCAGTATTGTCCTCTGACACCTCCAGCTGATGCAAAACCCTGTGCCAGTGAGATCTCCATCTGTGAGCAGCGGACATGTGTGACCGTGTCTGCAGCTGGCGATGCCTCATTTATGCAGGAGGGTTCTGGTCCAGTTTGGAGCCAGTGATAAAAGTAAAAAGCAACATTGATCCAGATGAGGCCAAATGTGTAACCTCACATCAAGATTTACAATTCAATTAGATAAAGGGCTCAGGAGATGAGACTGGTGTCACCTAAGGCCTGGAGGACCACGGGGCGGAGGAGAGGAGGGGGTTTATAGGGCTCATAAAGCTTTGTGCTCCAGACAAGCCACAGATCAGCAGCCAAGACTGGATCTGATAAAAGAGACAAAAGCCGTCAGCCATGACACCGAATATATGAAATATGGAGGGAGATCCAGGATAAAGCTTGGAAGGAGGCAGCGATGGTCACCACCACTCTGTAATGTTGTTCCTTATCTGGGCACTGATGATGATGATTTATCTTCTATCTACAGTTCTATCTGAACTTCCTCGCATCCCCAGTCTCCATTGTAAACTTGGTTCATTTGTAAAATGTACAAACTTCCTGCTGTTTTCAATAAACCAATAAAACAATAATAATAATAAGATGAGTCGCCCGCCAGGGCTGTGGGGTACTCGGTACCGGGTCCTGAGTTCACAGGGGGATGGCACGGTGGCTGCGACCCGGTCCGTGGCCCTGGGCGCCCATGTAAAAGGGAAAGGTCTTTAAAGGGAATAAAGTTTGTGTTCGTGACGCCACCTGTGGTATTCGGTCAGTGGGGACCGGCGCTGCTTTAAGGGGTCCTGTGGGGTGATGTTATGGCTAGATGGTATACCTTTCCACAGGTGAAGTGTGTCCCCAGGGCTCCCGTTGTGTTGATGGAAGATGGTGAATGGCGCAGTGAAGAACGAGGACACAAGGTTGCAGTCTCTTTACCTTTACTGAAGACTTCAGCATCCACAGTCCAGGGCACCAGACCACAGGGCAGGCAGGGTCAGGCCGACTTGAAGGCAAGTTAGGAGTCCCCTTACCCAGGTGGAAATCAAAAGCCTTCCTCTAGCGCCGTGGTGGTTCCTTACTGCTTAAAGCTTCACATAAGGTCCTCACAGATGTTATCTCTCTCTTTCTCTGTCCCCCAGATAGGATAGGACATAACCCGTATGACTGGTGGCTTGAGGCTGTTTATAGGGACTCTAGCACGCCCCGGCCTCGGAGGGGTGCCACCGTGCCTCCTGGGTGTTAGGTCGGACAGGTAACTTAAAGTTCGGCTGTCCTGCCGGTCTCTGATGTAAGTCATAGAGGTCCTTACAACCTCGGTGTTCCGGTTACCGGTCTCTGCGCCTCAGAAGGAGGCAGCCTGCTCGGGGCTGGTCTCCCCCTGGTATTCTCTCCTGTGCTTTGCTCTCCTGCACGTTCGCTGCAATCAATTCGGCCTTCTAAATGTCTCTTTCCAGGAACTGCTGCACTGCAGCGGCACAGCTCCGTAAAACCTTCCTCTGCCTCAGACTGATCCAGTCTGTTTCCTGACTAACTGACTGACTTTCCCTACAGACTACCATATACAGTATATATGGGGAGTCACCTAGTGAATAGGATCAAAAGCTCCCCCTGGTGGCCTGGAGTGTGAATGCGTTGCATGTTTGTGGTACCTGGTTGCAGTTATCCCTTCTTGCCTTCAAGCGTATCATCACTCTCACCGTGAGGAAAGCAATGCTACTGTGACGACCAGGACCCTGGGGCGCCACAAATACTGAGAGTAATAATAATAAAACAAGAACAATGTAACTATTTAAACAAAACTAATATTACAAATGATTTCTCCAAACTCACCACAAAATGACGCTTTTACTGACTCCTGCAGTCACAGGGTTATTCAACCCCTTCATGATCAGTGTCGGAGCAACAGGCCTGCCAGAATTGTTGTGCAAGGCCAGATTAAAGGAGTTCTGATGAATGACCTCAGAGAATCAATACTGTAGGCACTTGTAGTGTCCAGCATAAGATTCCACTTTAATTAAATGCGGGCGGTGTTTATATAACCCTGTTAGAAAGGGCTTTATGCCAACAAACAAAAAACTGCTTTGTGGGATTCAGAGATAGTTCTAGTATCTGGTTCGATCCAGAATGTCAGGGACCTGGAATGTGTAGGGGGAAAGGATTCTGTGTAAAAGTTCTGAGTGATAGATTTACAGCATAAAATGGAGGTAGAGAAGACAAAATTGACTCTGGTTTCCCACACCAGCTTCTTTGCTACTTAGTAGAATCCCACTGGCTGTTATGACCTGGTACACCTCTGGCTGCTATGACTTGCTCTATAAGTGACGCATAGCCAGACATCAGCTTCTGGCAGCATATCTGAATAATCTTTGCCAAATCCTTACTGAGCCCCTGCCATGCTTCACTATAGACACCACTGAGCCCCTGCCATGTTTCACTGTAGACATCACAGAACCCCCACCTTCCTCCCCTGTAGACTTCACCAAGCCCCCACTGTACTTCACTGTAGACATCACCGAGCCCACCGTGCTTCATTGTAGACACCACTGATCCCCCACCATGCTTCACTGTAGACATCACTCAGCCCCTGCCGTGCTTCACTGTAGACATCACTCAGCCCCTGCCGTGCTTCACTGTAGACATCACTCAGCCCCTGCCGTGCTTCACTGTAGACATCACTCAGCCCCTGCCGTGCTTCACTGTAGACATCACTCAGCCCCTGCCGTGCTTCACTGTAGACATCACTCAGCCCCTGCCGTGCTTCACTGTAGACATCACCGAGCCCCTGCCGTGCTTCACTGTAGACATCACTCAGCCCCTGCCGTGCTTTACTGTAGACATCACTCAGCCCCTGCCGTGCTTCACTGTAGACATCACCGAGCCCCTGCCATGCTTCACTGTAGACATCACTCAGCCCCTGCCGTGCTTCACTGTAGACATCACTCAGCCCCTGCCGTGCTTCACTGTAGACATCACTCAGCCCCTGCCGTGCTTCACTGTAGACATCACCGAGCCCCTGCCATGCTTCACTGTAGACATCACTCAGCCCCTGTCGTGCTTCACTGTAGACATCACTCAGCCCCTGCCATGCTTCACTGTAGACATCACTCAGCCCCTGCCGTGCTTCACTGTAGACATCACTCAGCCCCTGCCGTGCTTCACTGTAGACATCACCGAGACCCTGCCATGCTTCACTGTAGACATCACTCAGCCCCTGTCGTGCTTCACTGTAGACATCACTCAGCCCCTGCCATGCTTCACTGTAGACATCACTCAGCCCCTGCCGTGCTTCACTGTAGACATCACCGAGCCCCTGCCGTGCTTCACTGTAGACATCACTCAGCCCCTGCCATGCTTCACTGTAGACATCACCGAGCCATCGCCGTGCTGCACTATAGGCATCACCGAGCCCCTGCTGTGATTCATTGTAGGCATCACCGAGCCCCTGCTGTGCTTCACTGTAGGCATCACCGAGCCCATGCCATGCTTCACTGTAGAATAGACATCACCAGCCCCACCGTGCTTCACTGTAGGCATCACCGAGCCCCCACTGTGCTTCACTGTAGGCATCACCGAGCCCCCGCTGTGCTTCACTGTAGGCATCACCGAGCCCCCGCTGTGCTTCACTGTAGGCATCACCGAGCCCCCGCTGTGCTTCACTGTAGGCATCACCGAGCCCCCGCTGTGCTTTACTGTAGGCATCACTCAGCCCCTGCCTTGCTTCACTGTAGACTAGACATCACTGAGTACTGCCGTATTTCACTGTAGACATCACCGAGCCCCTGCCGTGCTTCACTGTAGACATCACTCAGCCCCCGCCGTGCTTCACTGTAGAGTAGTTGTAGCGCCCCCACTGCCGCAGGGCCGAGGGGTACCCGGTACTGGGCCTCTGAGTCTCTGCTCTGGGGTTGTCACGGTGGCGAGGCTCCGGTCCGTGACCCTGCCGAAGGGCGCACAGTATCTGATAGATGTAGATGGTGGTGGTGGTGCGGTGCAGTAAATAACGAGGACACCAGGTTGCAGTCTCTTTACCTCTTTACTGAAGATCTCTGGGTCCTCAGTCCAGAATACGGTTCACCAGGCTACGCAAGTCCGGCCGGCCCAATGGCACCTCCAGAGTTCTCTTTGCAGGTGGAAATCTGTGCCTTCCCGCTAGCGCTATGTGTTGTGGTCCTCCCCTGCTGTGCTTACGGGATAGTACCCCACAACTGTTGTGTCTGTTTCTGATGTTCCCTCACAACTCGTTCGGATGATGTTCTTCTCCTCCGTCCCTCCCTGATGTTCTGGTTAGGACGGCACCCGTATGACGAGTAGGCTCGGAGCTCTTCCGGGACCCTAGAGTCGCCCCTCTCCTAGTGCGCCCCCCATGTCTTCATAGGGGTCCTGCCGTTGGTTTGAAGTATTGCTTGGAGCTAGATATATAAATACTTCCTCGGCGTTCCGGCCGCCGGTTGTGCGCCTCAGTAGGATGTTGCCTCGGTCTTACAGAACGACTCCTACTGGTATTCTCCTTCTTGCTTTGATCTCGTTTCTCACTCAGCACAATATATCTCGCTTCTGTTCCTTTCTTAGGGCACCGCCGCTATACTGAGCAGGCACGGTCCCGTGACGTTCTTTCTTGTAGCCAGGCCTCTGTCAGGGTCCCAAACCTGACAGGGACCCTACCGAATCTTCCCCCACAACACCCTCTGCCACAAGGTGTTGCCTGGTTCCAACCCAGTCAGCTTCTCTCTAACTTCCTGCCTGACCCCCAGTTTACCCACACGGTGAGGAGTGGCCTAATGAATAGAACCCTTAGCTCCCCCTGGAGGCCGACTGTGAAATGTATTGGTGTATGTGATACCTGGTCAGATGAACTCCTTCAGTGCCATCAGACGTACCATAGCCCCCCTTAGCGGCGGAGCCACAGTACTGCAACGACCAGGACTCTGGGGCGTTGCACTCCCCCCCGGTTAAATCCAGTACTCCGGGACTGGGAAGAAAACAACAATACATGTCAGCAAAAAGACATACAATTTCTGTGAGTGCAATAACAATAAGCATATTTAAACAGAGCTTCCCTTTATGGGAGGTGAGGACACTTAAACGTTACAAACATGGTTAAATATTATAGCAACATGCTATAACTAACTTTCCTTTACCCAACCGGGTATTCTACTAAGTGCAAAATTGTTGAACAATAATTTAACATTGCCTTTAAGGATGTACACTCTAAATCCACTAAAGACCTTCTTATAACACATTATAAGGCAATTAACTTCATACTCCTTCTTTAAATCTGCAGGACCGCCTGTCCGAGATGCTCCAGACCTGCTGCCTCTCCTTTCTTTACAGGACCGCCCTTTTCAGCCCGGGCCTACTGTCCTTCCACTACTATACACAGTATAGAACATAACATTTACTTTCAGTTTGAAATCACTGAGCCATCCCTACATGACTCCTAAGAGGACTCACTGATTAACCCCATATGGGTTCACTTTCTGTCCTCATTTTTCGTTCAACATTATTGAACCTTTCTTACAATTAACTAGTTAGTTACATTTAACTCTTACATATCAGCATTATTACTTTCTCTTTTCAAGACATTATTGCCACCCAACTGTCTTAAGGCAATGCGGTTCATCAGCGCAATACGTGAACATCCCCTTTAAGAGGGGATCAAGTCTCTATGAGGTAGCACATCTTCTCAAGCTACCAGTCCGTACTCAGCAAAGGCTCCGGTGCGGTATCTTCGCAAAGAGTCTTTCTTTAAGTAAAACCAGTAGGGAGCACCTTTAAGAAGGTGCAAACTATTTACAAGCAGTTCGTATCATGTACTGTTCATGATCCCAGCAGTTCTTGATAATGGAATGAAAAGGTAGAAAAACAAAACCAAACAGAAACAATAGGGATCCCGGGTCAACAAAGGGATCCCTTTAAGAGTTAACCCTGGATGGGTTTTAGCAGCAAAACAGCAGGAAACAAACAGTTAACTATTTACAGTTTCAGGTTTCCGAGGTTTAGTTGGACGGCTTCCAGGGCTGCACCTGGCACTTAACCCCTCTTGGCCCGGGAAGGGTGGAGTCCAGGGTTGCACCCAGTGCTGGAGAAACGCCGTTAATCCGTCTTTCATGTACGGTTAGGTCATGCACAGCGATGGAGGTCTGCGCAGCTTGAGTAGGGGCATTTGCTGCAGCAGAGGTAGCGGCTGCTGCAAGATCAGTCACTGGAACGGAGTCAGCAGCTGTGGCACTAGCAGTCGCGGGAGTGGTGTCAGTCATCAGGGCAGGGTCGTCCTTCATACCTGCTTCAGATGCGGTCCCTCCGGTGCCGGTCTGCTCTGCCTCCGCTGGGGTCTGGAATGCTGGCTGCAGGGCCTCGTGCTGCGACGTTGTCATCTCTGCTCGCAGCATCTCGCTTTCCGGCAGGGCCTTGCTTTCTGGCTTTGGAGCACTGGAACTTCTTTCTTGCTCCGGACCAGACGAGACTGCCGACAGATGTCTGGTGAGGCTCCCGATGATGGTCTTCTTCCACCCGGCCTCAGTGCTCAGCTGCGTCTGCGGGAGTTGGTGGATCAGCTCGTCCGCTCCGGTCTGCAGGAGGTTAGCGTCAACTATGGAGGTCTGGCTGCGGTGCCTCTCCGGGTAGCTGGGGGAGTCCTCGGCTCCGACCCCACGCTCCGGCTCCGGGCGGCTGGCCATGGCGTCCTCCATGTCGCTGAATTCTTCTTCCTGGTCCTTTTCCCGCTCTCTCCTTCGTGGGCGGTTTCGCTTTCGTTGTCTCCGCCCCCCATTGAGGATCAGTAGGCGGATCTCGGCTGCTGACGGACACGTCCTCAAGGGGCAGAAATATTTAGACTGGGCGGCCATTGTCTTTCACGCTCTCCAGCTTCTTCACGCCCACTTCCACGCCCTTCGTCTTCTCCTGCGCTCTCCTTAGCGCTGTAATGGCGGCGGTTTTGGCAGGAACTTTTGGCGGCAAGTGGCAATCCACAGTCTTTGCAATAAGTCACAGTCCAAGCACAATAAATGACAGTTCCAAGGCACACATGACCCGATTCCTCAGGCTTAAGTAGATCCTGTTCGTGACGCCAAGTTGTAGCACCCCCACTGCCGCAGGGCCGAGGGGTACCCGGTACCGGGCCTCTGAGTCTCTGCTCTGGGGTTGTCACGGTGGCGAGGCCCCGGTCCGTGACCCTGCTGAAGGGCGCACAGTATCTGATAGATGTAGATGGTGGTGGTGGTGCGGTGCAGTAAATAACGAGGACACCAGGTTGCAGTCTCTTTACCTCTTTACTGAAGATCTCTGGGTCCTCAGTCCGGAATACGGTTCACCAGGCTACGCAAGTCCGGCCGGCCCATGGCACCTCCAGAGTTCTCTTTGCAGGTGGAAATCTGTACCTTCCCGCTAGCGCTATGTGTTGTGGTCCTCCCCTGCTGTGCTTACGGGATAGTACCCCACAACTGTTGTGTCTGTTTCTGATGTTCCCTCACAACTCGTTCGGATGATGTTCTTCTCCTCCGTCCCTCCCTGATGTTCTGGTTAGGACGGCACCCGTATGACGAGTAGGCTCGGAGCTCTTCCGGGACCCTAGAGTCGCCCCTCTCCTAGTGCGCCCCCCATGTCTTCATAGGTGATGTATGTGAGACAGCCCGCCTGAGACTGACTGTCCTGCCGTTGGTTTGAAGTATTGCTTGGAGCTAGATATCTAAATACTTCCTCGGTGTTCCGGCCGCCGGTTGTGCGCCTCAGTAGGATGTTGCCTCGGTCTTACAGCACGACTCCTACTGGTATTTCTCCTCTTGCTTTGATCTCGTTTCTCACTCAGCACAATATATCTCGCTTCTGTTCCTTTCTTAGGGCACCGCCGCTATGCTGAGCAGGCACGGTCCCGTGACGTTCTCTCTTGTAGCCAGGCCTCTGTCAGGGTCCCAAACCTGACAGGGACCCTACCGAATCTTCCCCCACAACACCCCCTGCCAGAAGGTGTTGCCTGGTTCCAACCCAGTCAGCTTCTCTCTAACTTCCTGCCTAACCCCCAGTTTTACCAGATTGTGAGGAGTGGCCTAATACATAGCACCCTTAGCTCCCCCTGGAGGCCAGACTGTGAAATGTATTGGTGTCTGTGATACCTGGTCAGATGAACTCCTTCAGTGCCATCAGACGTACCATAGCCCCCCTTAGCGGCGGAGCCGCAGTACTGCTAGTATTTTAATGTGCCTGCGTAATGTTTGGTATAATTCATTGGTTGTATTGTAGGATGTACTCACTGTTAGATGTATATCAATTACTGTGGCCACTCTAGATACAATCAGGTGAAGGTGTTATAGCATGTTGCCAGCCACAATGCCTTTGATCATTTAACCACCCCCTGGTGTGCTGGCCCCAGCTGCCAAATTATCCCCACCCTGGTCCCATAATCCATCTCTTCTGACCCATCACTGGACTATAAATGTAGAACCATCCTTAGGGGGGCACGCTAGTGGGGGTGCACGCGTCACATAAGCAAAGCGTCACGGAAGATAAGCGTCGTGATACCGCAGTTATTCCATGGCAGTTAGTCAGGGCAGGAGTCAGGTAACCCACACTCTGTTTTCCCTTCTCACCATGTGCTTTATTCCTATCCTCCTATGCTCCCTTGCAATCCACATTCACCGCCCAATCCCCCCTCCACCACGACTCATACACATCAGCTCCTCACTGCTTCCATCTCCCATGTACAGCTCCCATGCACTTCTCACCTTCCTGAAAAACCTCAGCCCATCTTACCCAAACACACTGCACAAAAAAACTACAAACACTTCAAAAAACTACTTGCTTTTTATCTTGTTACTCCTACTGATTTCAGGGGACATATCCCCCAACCCCGGTCCCCCATCCCCCAACCTCAACTGCTACCCTATCTCATATCAAAACCATACTAACCTTATTAATATTACTTGCACTCCCTCACCTCTCCTTTTCAATTGTGCCCTTTGGAATCCACGGTCTGTATGTAACAAGCTCCCTTTCCTGCACAACTACTTTCTGAACAACTCTCTCAATCTGTTGGCCCTCACTGAAACCTGGATCCAAGACTCTGACACTGTCTCCCCTGCTGCCATTTCCCATGGTGGCTTACAATTCTCCCATTCCCCAAGACCCACTAACAGACCTGGTGGTGGAGTCGGCATACTCTTGTCCCCCCAATGCACGTTCCAGGTTATACCCCCAGTTGTTTCACTTTCATTCCCTTCTTTTGAGGTCCACACCGTCAGGCTCTTCCGTCCCCTCTCCCTCAGAGTAGCGGTCATATACCGGCCCCCAGGCTCACCCACCCACTTCCTGGACGACTTCTCAGCCTGGCTGCCGCACTTCATGTCCTCAGAACTCCCAACCCTTATCCTGGGAGACTTCAACATTCCCATTAACAGCCCCACTTCCACATCTGCATCCCAGCTTCTATCACTAACCACTTCTCTCGGCCTCTCACAGCTCTCAACCTCTGAAACACACAAAGACAGTAACACCCTGGACCTGGTCTTTGTCCGGCTCTGTTCAATTCCCCACCTCGATAACTCACCGCTTCCCCTCTCTGACCACAACATTCTCTCCTTCACACTCACAATTCCTCGCCCACCCCAGCACTCTCCTACCTACCACACATTCAGAAATCTACATGCTATTAATCCTCACACACTTTCAGACTCCTTACACTCATCACTGTCCCCAGTCTCCTCTTGTCCCTGTCCTGATCTGGCTGTACATTACTTCAATGACACTCTTAGAAGCACCCTAGACCAAGTAGCTCCCCTCACCCTCAGAACCTCCAAACACAGAGTGAAACAGCCCTGGCTCACATCGCAAACCCGATTTCTCCAGCGATGCTCTAGGTGTGCTGAACGCTTATGGAGGAAAACTCGCACACCAGAAGACTTCTTGCACTTCAAATTTATGTTAAGGACCTATAACTCTGCCCTTCACCTTGCCAAACAGACCTACTTCACCACCCTGATCTCCTCACTATCCAACAACCCCAAGAAACTTTTTGACACATTTCACTCCCTCCTCAGGCCAAAAGCACAAGACCCTATCACAGACATTTGTGCTGATGACCTGGCCTCCCACTTTATAGAGAAAATAGATAACATCCGTCAGGAAATCCGCTCCCAGACACCAAGTGCAATGACTCCCATTCCTCCCTGCATCTCCCCTGGCTCACTCTCCACATTCGATCCCATCACAGAAGAAGAAGTCTCCAAGCTCCTCTCCTCTTCTCGTCCGACTACATGCACCACCGACCCCATTCCCTCACACCTCCTCCAGTCTCTCTCTCCAGTCGTCACAACTCACCTAACTGCAATCTTTAATCTCTCCCTCTCCTCTGGCATTTTCCCCTCCTCCTTCAAACACTCTATCATTACTCCATTACTAAAAAAACCCACCCTTGACCCATCATGTGCAAACAACTACAGACCGGTCTCCAATCTACCCTTCATCTCAAAACTCCTGGAGCGCCTAGTCTACTCCCGCCTTACCCGTTACCTTTCCACTCATTCCCTCCTAGACCCTTCACAGTCCGGTTTCCGCCCCCTACATTCAACAGAAACTGCACTCATCAAGGTGACCAATGACCTTCTGACAGCAAAATGTAACGGTGACCACTCTCTGCTCATTCTCCTCGACCTTTCTGCAGCTTTCGACACTGTTGACCACCCTCTCCTACTCTCTAGGCTCCAGTCTCTAGGCATTAAGAACACTGCTCTCTCCTGGTTCTCTTCCTATCTTTCTGAACGCTCCTTCAGTGTTCTGTTCTCCGGCTCCACTTCATCTCCTCTTCCTCTCACTGTCGGGGTACCTCAGGGCTCAGTCCTTGGCCCCCTTCTCTTCTCCCTCTACACGGCCCCAATTGGACAGACCATCAGCAGATTTGGCTTTCAGTACCATCTTTATGCTGATGACACACAACTATACACATCAGCCCCTGACCTTACCCCCGCTGTACTACAGAACGCCACTGACTGTCTGTCTGCAGTCTCTAACATCATGTCCGCTCTCTATCTGAAGCTCAACCTCTCCAAAACTGAACTTCTTCTGCTCCCGCCTTCTACTAACCTCTCTAAATCTGACATTTCCCTCTCCGTGGGTGGCACCATAATAACACCCCGGCAGCAGGCACGCTGTCTGGGTGTCATGTTTGACTCCGATCTCTCCTTCACCTCCCACATACAATCTCTTGCCCGCTCGTGCCGCTTACACCTAAAGAACATCTCTAGAATCCGCCCTTTTCTCACCATGGAGACAACAAAAACTCTCACTGTCGCCCTAATCCACTCCCGTCTGGACTACTGTAACTCTCTTTTAATTGGCCTCCCCCTCACGCGACTTTCCCCTCTCCAGTCTATCCTTAATGCAGCAGCCAGGGTCGTCCATCTGGCTAATCGTTACTCGGACGTGTCCGCTCTTCGCCAGTCATTACACTGGCTGCCCATTCATTACAGGATACAATTCAAAGTACTTGTTCTCACCCACAAAGCTCTCCACAGTGCGGCACCCCCTTACATCTCCTCCCTCATTTCTGTCTATCGGCCTAACCGACCTCTGCGCTCTGCAAACGACTTTCGACTAACCTCTGCACTAATCCGTACCTCCCACTCCCGACTCCAAGACTTCTCCCGTGCTGCACCAATCCTCTGGAATGCTCTACCCCAAGATATTAGGACCATCCACAACTTGCATAGCTTTAGGCGCTCACTCAAAACTCATTTGTTCAGAGCGGCCTATCACGTTCCCTAATCAGTCATTTTATGTTTGTGTGTGTGTAGCCCATTCGCTATCTCCATCTACCCCCCACCCCCTGAAGATGGCTGGACCATCATTGTAAATACATCATTGTAAATACACACCTGTACTTTGTATCTCCCCACCTCATTGTAGATTGTAAGCTCTCACGAGCAGGGTCGTCTTATTTTGCTTTATTGCTGTATTGTTAACATTGTTACCTATGACTGTTGTGTTTGAAACTGTTAAACTGTAAAGCGCTGCGGAATATGTTGGCGCTATATAAATAAAGATTATTATTATTATTATTATTATTACTGCAACGACCAGGACTCTGGGGTGCTGCATAGACATCACTCAGCCCCCGCCGTGCTTCACTGTGGAGTAGACATCACTGAGCCCCCACCATGCTTCACTGTAGAGTAGACATACCTGAGCACTGCCGTATTTCACTTTAGACATCACCCAGCCACCAGCTGTCTGGCCTCAGCCTCTAGTGAATGAGACATAAAAGTCAGAGAATTGAGGAAGTGCGAGTCCTGATGTGAGAAGAGGGAAAGTTCATTTACATCTATCTACTATATCTACATGAGTTGGTCGCAGAGTGAAGACAAAGCAGCTGACAAGTGTTCAGACTCAACACCTCTGGGAACTCCTTCACGACTGCTGGAGCCATTCCAGGTGATGACATGATGAAGCTGCTGGAGAGAACCCAAGGGGGTGTAAAGCCGTCATCAGAGTAACAGAGGGGGCACCAGGAGGAGTCTAAGGTGTAACACACAATGTGTCACTCAGTGGGATGATCCCTTGTCCCTGCGGTCTCGGGCCACCGGACTAGAGCACCCACTGACTCCCTGTGTCTCCACAACTGGTTACACAGGATTGGCTACATTGGACTGGTTACACAGGACTGGTTACACAGGACCAGTTACATAAGACTGGTTACACAAGGCTAGTTACATAGGACTGGAATACAGGAGTGGTTACACAGGGATGGTTAAATAAGACTGATACATGGGACTGGTTGCACAGGACTGATTACACATGATCAGTTACATAAGACTGGTTATATAGGACTGGTTGTTATATAACCGGTTACATAGGACTCGTTATACAGGGCCAGTTACATAGGAATGGTTACTTAGGACTTTTTACGTAGTTCTAGTTAATAGGTCTGGTTACTAGAAGATTGGTTAGGACTGGCATAGGATAGGCATAGGACTGATTCATAGGACTGGTGACATAGAACCTGCTAGCTAGGACTGGTTGTTATGTAACCGGTTACATAGGACTTGTTGTTACACAGGACTGCACGGACACCTGCTGAAAGTGTAGATGACACAGTGTAACGCCAGACTCAGCTCTGCTACATCAGTAATGTACTCCGCAGCCGCCCGTGTGTGTAATCTCAGGCAGTCATTGCACTAGATAGTGTTGGTGTTTGCGGCTCCATCTCCCCGGGGCCGTCATTTCCACGCTCCTTGCAGGCGTCATGTACACCCAGAAGGCTTTTGTTATGTCTGAGACAACCTGCACACGAGTGGTTAATTATCGATGTCTCCTCCGTCAGATCACATCCATTCACTGACTACACAAAGCTTCTGTGTAAGAATAGCGAGAGGGACGGATAACACAAGATCTGTGCCGCCACAAAGTGCTGTCAGGTGGAGGGATGTGTAATAATGGCTACGAAGGGTCTGGTTATTCCTCTCCTCCTTTAGGAACCAAGTATTAAGAGATCCGGTGCCGGGTGACCAATTAGGCACCAGCCTATGGACCATGCCGCTTTTGGGGGCTTCGAGCAATGGATGAAAAACAATGTTGATTGGACATTGAAAACATTTTTACAATAAGTATTTTGGCTGGCTGACATTGGAGGCGAGCTGGAGAACGTATGTATAGGCCTACACCCGAGGTCCACAAGTATATATAGGCCTACACCCGAGGTTCACAAGTGCATATAGGCCTACACCCGAGGTCCACAAGTGCATATAGGCCTACACCCAAGGTCCACAAGTATATACAGGCCTACGCCTGAGGTCCACAAGTGCATAGAGGCCTACACCCGAGGTCCACAAGTGTATGTAGACCTACACCCAAGGTCCACAGGTGCATATAGGCCTACACCAGAGGTCCACAAGTATATATAGGCCTATACCCAAGATTCCTCCAGTATATATAGGCCTACACCCGAGGTCCACAAGTATATATTCACCTACACCCGAGGTCCACAAGTGTATATAGGCCTACACCCGAGGTCCACAAGTATATATAATCACTTACACTCGAGGTCCATATTAGTTAAAGGGAATCTGTCACCTCATTTTTCGCATATAAGCTGCGGCCACCACCATCGGGGCTTATCTACAGCATTCTGTAATGCATTCTGTAATTCTGTAGATAAGCCACCGATGTAACCTGAAATAAGAAAAACAGGTTATATTATACTCACCCAGTGGTGGTCCCAGTGCGGTCCGGTCCGATGGGCGTTGCGGTCCAGGTCCGGCGCCTCCCATCTTCATACAATGGCGTCCTCTTCTTTTCTTCCTGCCGCTGCTCCGGCGCAGGCATACTTTATCTGTCCTGTTGAGGGCAGAGCACAGTACTGCAGTGCGCAGGCGCCGGGAAAGGTCAGAGAGGCCCGGCACCTGCGCACTGCAGTACTTCGCCCTCACCAGGGCAAATAAAGTACGCCTGCGCCGGAGCAGCGGCAGGAAGAAAAGAAGAGGACGCCATTGTATGAAGATGGGAGGCCCCGGACCGCGACGCCCATCGGACCGGACCGGCCCTGGGTGGGTATAATCTATCCTGTTTTTCTTATCTTTCAGGATACATTGGGGGTTATCTACAGCATTACAGAATGCATTACAGAATGCTGGAGATAAGCCCCTGATGGTGGTGGCCGCAGCTTATATACGAAAAATGAGGTGACAGATTCCCTTTAATTGTCTTTTCTGGGTTATAATGAATTTGTGTAACTTAATTTTTGATGTCACAGGTACAAGTGGTGATGCCACAGGTAGAGGTGGTGATGTCGCAGGTACAAGAGATGATGTCACAGGCACACGTGGTGATGTCACAGGTACACGTGGTGATGTCACAGGTACACGTGGTGATGTCACAGGTACAGCTGGAGATGTCACAGGTACACGTGATGTCACAGGTACACGTGGTGATGTCACAGGTACACGTGGTGATGTCACAGGTACACGTGGTGATGTCACAGGTGCACGTGGTGATGTCACAGGTGCACGTGGTGATGTCACAGGTACACGTGGTGATGTCACAGGTGCACGTGGTGATGTCACAGGTGCATGTGGTGATGTCACAGGAACAGGACGTGATGTCACGGGTACAGGAGATGATTTCATAGATGCAGGAGATGATGTCACAGGTACAGGTGGTGATGCCACAGGTACAGGTCATGATGTCACAGGTACAAGAGATGATGTTACATGTACAGATGATGTCACAGCTACAGGTGGTGATGTCACAGGTACAGATGATGATATCACAGGTACAGCTGGTGATGTCACAGCTACAGGAGGTGATATACATGTGATAATGTCACAGGTCCTAAAACTTACTAATAGTTCTCTGTTTGCGGTCAGTGAATTTGAACACTCTTGTTTGTATTATCAGCAAGTAGAGATCTTGAAAATAGTGCAAAATGGAAACAAAGATGATTAGAAAGTTGTAGCGCTTTTAATTATGTGATTAAGCTTCATTTAGGTGAAAACCAGGTTAGAGTTCACTTTTAGGAACATTGTAACTGAAGCTTCCATATAATTCATGAGCCTCTTCCCCTGAGTGGAGAATTTCCAGCTCTCTATATGGTGACAAGTGACTAATTATATAGATCGAGGTGCTGATAACAACCTGATGCAAGGAGAAGGTAGCGAAGACCATGATGCAACTTCTGTGAAAGGCAGCTCCCGCCACCTCTGAGGGGCACCAGGTGGCATCAGAGCCATGTTGGGTTTTTCTTCCTTCTTTTTCTTTTATGAAACCTCTGTACAATTCTTTTCAGGATATTTCTATTTCACATGAGTAATGGTTACACCTAGATTTTGCAGTGTCCATTTTCAGCAAAAGTCTGCATTGAAGTGACTGATGTTCCCTATTACACCTTGCTTCTGTTTTTGGCTCAGTTTGTCCCTTCAGACATAAAGTAATAGCTGTAATAATGTGTCATCCATTGATCCTTACTATATAGGATATCGCTGCATCTCTTCGGTATTCTTATTGTCAGTCAGCAGGGTTGTAGTTGCCATTGCTGGACCCAGGCATGTACATATAAATCATGGGCCTCATAGAAGAAATTTTAATTGCATACCTCTCCCCTCCAAAAAACCCCCAAAAAACTAATAATATTCGGTGGGCTCACACAAGAGCCCTCCATATTGTATAATGGCCCCCACATAGCCATCCAAACAGTATAATGTCCCCCATATAGCCATCCAATTATTAGAATTGTACCCACATAACTCTTTGAATATTATAATGGCCCCCCTATACCCATCCAAATAGTATAATGGTGCCTACATAGCCTTCCATATAGTATAGTGGACCCCACACAGCTTTCCATATAGTAAAGTGAGCACAACATAGCCTCCAATATAGTATAAAGGTCCCTACTAGTGTTGAGCGATACCTTCCGATATCAAGAAGTATCGGTATCGGATTGGATCGGCCGATATCCAAAAAATATCGGATATTGCCGATACCGATACCCGATACCAATGCAAGTCAATGGGACACAAATATCGGAATGTAAATAAGCCCTTTCTGTCCTTCTACATCCTGTTCCGGAGGGGGGAAGAGTGTGGGCGGTGCGTGGGTGGACACTGTGCGTGTCTATGTGTGCGGGCGGGGTCTGTTCGGCCTGCCGGGGATCTGTACGGGCGTCTCGGGGGTCTGTGCGTGCCTGCCGGGGCTCTGTGCGTGCCTGTCGGGGCTCTGTGCGTGCCTGTCGGGGCTCTGTGCGGCGTGCCGGGGCTCTATGCGGCGTGCCGGGGCTCTGTGCGGCGTGCCAGGGCTCTATGCGGCGTGCCGGGGCTCTGTGCGGCGTGCCGGGGCTCTGTGCAGCGTGCCGGGGCTCTGTGCATCGTGTCGGGACTCTGTGCGGCGTGTCGGGGCTCTGTGCGGGGCTCTGTGCGGCGTGCCGGGGCTCTGTGCGGCGAGTCGGGGCTCTGTGTGGGGCTCTGTGCGGCGTGCCGGGGCTCTGTGCGGCATGCCGGGGCTCTGCGCGGCATGTCGGGGCTCTGTGTGGCATGTCGGGGCTCTGTGCGGCGTCCTGGGCTCTGTGCGGGGCTCTGTGCGGTGTGCCGGGGCTCTGTGCGACGTGCCAGGGCTCTGTGCAGCGTGCCGGGGCTCTGTGCGTGTGTGCAGGCATCGTCCGATGGGACTTGTAGTCCCATCGGACGATGCCTGCAACAGTGACAGTGATTGACACATTAGCCAATGATGGGACAGTAGTAGTCCCATCATCCGGCTAATGTGTTGAATGTAAAAAAAACCAAAAACATACATACTACATACATACTACATACATACATATTACATACAATACATTCATGCATTACATACAATTCATACATACAGACATACAGTACATTAAACATAGAGTACATACTCACCATTACTTGTCACTTTGTTGCCCGAAGCCAGTGCCATCTGTAAAAAAGATTAAAGTAACAAACAACCAATATACTCCCTGTCCGCAGAAATCCACGAGTGTCCCATGACGATCTCCCATGGAGAAGGGCAGCATCAGCTGATGCGACCGATCTCTAGGGGCTTCAGGAATACAATGACGGGAGGAATGTATTCCTCCGCCGCTGAAAAAAAATAGTCCCTAGTCTCACTTTTGGCATTGCTGTGTGTCAATAAGACGCCTATCCATTATTAATCCAATAGTAAGAAAGGGTTAATAAAACACACACACACATTAGAAAAAAGTATTTTAATATTCTACATTTAACCATACTTACCATACTTCAGCGCCTGCAAAAAACATAAAATAATAAACCGTATACTACCTGTCCTCCATAGTCCAATTAATAACGAGTGTCCCACGACAATCTCCCCTATAGAACAGTGACATCGGGTGATGTCACTGCTCTATAGGACCCTCAGTGACACACTGACAGGAGACAATGGCTCCTGCAGTGCATCACTGAGAGGTCACCTTAGGACAAAGTCTCACTTTATGGCAATTGCTGCCTGGGAAAATTTCTCACACAGCAATGCCAAAAGTGAGACTAGGGACTATTTGTTTTACAGCGGCGGAGGAATACAGTGCGGAAGGATACCTTCCTCCCGTCATTGTATTCCTCGAGCCCCTAGAGAGCGGTCGCATCAGCTGATGCTGCCGTTCTCCACGGGAGATCGTCGTGGGACACTCGTGGATTTCTGCGGACAGGGAGTATATTGGTTGTTTGTTATTTTAATCTTTTTTACAGATGACACTGGCTTCGGGGAACAAAGTGACAAGTGATGGTGAGTATGAAATCTACAGTATGTTTAATGTACTGTATGTCTATATGTATGTATTGTATGTAATGTATGAATGTATTGTATGTATGTAGTATGTATGTAATATGTATGTAGTATGTATGTCGTATGTATGTAGTATGTATGTATGTAGTATGTATGTATGTAGTATGTATGTATGTAGTATGTATGTAGTATGTATGTATGTAGTATGTATGTTGTATGTATGTAGTATGTATTTAGTATGTATGTAGTATGTATGTATGTATGTAGTATGTATGAAGTATGTATGTAGTATGTATGTAGTATGAATGTATGTATATAGTATGTAGTATGTATGTAGTATGTATCTATATAGTATGTAGTACGTATGTAGTATGTATGTATGTAGTATGTGTGTAGTATTTTTTTTTTACATTCAACACATTAGCCGGATGATGGGACTACTACTGTCCCATTGGACGATGCCTGCACACACGCACAGAGCCCCGGCAGCCTGCACAGAGCCCCGGCACGCCGCACAGAGCCCTGGCACGCCACACAGACCCCCGCACAGATCCCCGGCATGCCGCACAGAGCCCCGGAACGCTGCACAGAGCCCTGACACGCCGCACAGAGCCCCGGCACGCCGCACAGAGCCCCGGCACGCCGCACAGAGCCCCGACACGCCGCACAGAGCCCTGGAAGGCCGCACAGAGCCCAGGCACACCGCACAGAGCCCCGGCAGGCCGTACAGAGCCCCGGCAGGCCCGCACAGAGTCCCTGCAGGCCGCACAGAGCCCCGGCAGGCACGCACAGACCCCGCCTGCACACACACGCAGTCTCCGCCCACGCACCGCCCACACTCCATTATAGTGCATAATTGCACTATGGGAACTTCCGATTCCGGTATCCGATATCGCAAAAATATTGGAACTCAGTATCGGAATTCCGATACAGCGAATATCGGCCGATACCCGATATTTGCAGTATCGGAATGCTCAACACTAGTCCGTACATAAACTTCCATATAGTATAATGGCCCCCACATAGCCCTCCATATAGTAAAATGGCCCCCACATAGGCCTCCATATAGTATAATGGGCACAATATAGCCTTCATATAGTATGGTGACCCCCACATTGCCTGCCATATAGTATAATACACCCCTATAATAGGACTCTATATAGTATATTGGCTCCCACATAACCTTCCACATAATATAATGGCCCACAGATGCACAAAGAGGACTCAAAAATCCTCCAGAAAATTGACAAAAAAAAAATCACAGAGAAAAAAGCAGAGATGGTTACCTGCTGAAGCCTCCAAACAAATGCACCAGCAGGGCGCATCGGACCCGATAAATGATGGCAACAACACAGGTGCAAAAAATACCGATGAAACAACCACTTTCAATCCAGTATTGGTTGTTTGGCATTAGTGCACAAAAGGATAAACGATAATAGTCTGTATGTGGCATTGTTCACACAGGCAATGCAGAGCAATCTGGTCTACAGCCTATTACTGACGCACATACAGGCGGGCTGCCCAGTGCTACAAAATGCATGCTGTGTGAATAGAGGCCTACAGTTTCCAGAGCCATCTTGGTCCGACTGCGCCCTGCAAGATAATTTATCGGGTCCGCTGCGCCCTGCTGGTGCATTTGTTTGGAGGCTTCAGCAGGTAACCATCTCTGCTTTTTTCTCTGTGATTTTTTTTTTGTAAATTTTCTGGAGGATTTTTAAGTCCTCTTTGTGCGTCTGTGAGCTTTTACTCAATGTTTAGTGTTAGGACCGGCAAAAATGTAAGGACCCTTGACGTGGGTTGCCGGCTTACGTATTGAGGCCCCAATATAAACTAATACCTTACATACATTGATATGTGGTTTTTTTTGCACTTTATCTTGCAGGGCGCAGTCGGACCAAGATGGCTCTGTAAACTGTAGGCCTCTATTCACACAGCATGCATTTTGTAGCACTGGGCGGCCCGCCTGTATGTGCGTTAGTAATAGGCTGTAGACCAGATGCTCTGCATTGCCTGTGTGAACAATGCCACATACAGACTATTATCGTTTATCTTTTTGTGCACTAATGCCAAACAACCAATACTGGATTGAAAGTGGTTGTTTCATCGGTATTTTTTGCACCTGTGTTGTTGCCATCATTTATCGGGTCCGATGCGCCCTGCTGGTGCATTTGTTTGGAGGCTTCAGCAGGTAATCATCTCTGCTTTTTTCTCTGTGATAATATAATGGCCCCCAACATAACCTTCCATATAATATAATGCACCCCTCCACACACCTAACCCTCCAAACAGTACAATGGCCCCCACAATGCAAGTGCAATGCTGGGTGGGAGGGTCGATGTCTGCACTAGAACTGGGTCCCCCTCAACTCACTGGCCCCATGGCAGCTGAGTAGTCTGATGCTATTGGCGGTACACCACTAGCTGGGCACAGGTTCAGATGCAAAATGGGTGTGAATGTTCCTGGAGAGTCAATCACCTTCTGCTAGTGCAGCAGTCTGCATTTTGTTGCTTTCCAGCTACACTGCATTCTGAGAGTAATAGTTTTGCAGCAACTGGGGAGCCCTAGGTTGGTGACTATTGAGCCTGGGAAATTTAGTCTTACATTTAGTAATATGGGCCAAAGATGAAAAATTTGCAAAACCATTTTCCTCAACACACTTCAGCATGATAGTAAAGGGTGCCTGTCATTTCAGGTGACTGTTCAGAATGAGCTGACCTATGTGTGTGCACGAGGAATATCACTATTTCTTGCCCTTGTAAGACTTATATCCGTAATTTTTACCAGTTTTCTCCTCTGTGTATTCTATCCCCAATTTTCAGTTGACTCTTAGCTAGTGGGTGTAGACTTACTGCTATGATGCTTCCCATTCACAGTACATACAGACATGTGGGATTCCTGCTCTCCTGTTTCTGTGTAGTAAATGTTCAGAAAGAGCAGCACCATGGAGGACATTACAAACCAGTGCTCCAAAACGTGAGACCAAAGATGAAGTCAAGATACAAGACAGAAGTCAAAGCCGGTCGGGGAACGAGGTATCAGAGACGGAAAGCAAGACGTGGGGTTCAGAGATCAGGCTGGGTCAGGGATAGGGAATGGGTCTCACACAAATATGGGATGTCAGAGGCTGAAGGATCACCAGGGTATACGGGTCAGCTGCTCTTGCCGGGAAGCATGAACTATCACTGTCGCTGGCCAGCAGACTGCAGAGGACTGAAAAAGCACAGCTAGCTCCAAAACAAGGCAGAGGGGGGTTAACCCCTGCATGACCAGTCCAGAGAGAGGATAGCAGAAAACAAACTCAGGACTGGATCATGACACCTATCTTTCCTGTTTCGATAGACTTTAATAGGCAGCTTTAATCTGATCTCTCAGATACATCTTTAAAAATCATACACTATGAGGGTAGAATAAGTACCCTGAAATTTGTCACCAAATTTTTCATTTTGAACTGGACACGAGATGTAAAAGTGGTTGTAGAGCAGAATGAAACTTGTATTTACTGTTGCAGTTAACTTTTGTTGAGTCCAAGTGGGTATTATCTGAATCTTTTCACTTAGGCTGTGGCCTTTTTCTCCCAGTACGAATGGACCAATTATAAGCAGGCAACAACACAGCAGAAAAAGTCACGCCCCCAACATAGATTAAGTCTCTCAGCATGTGAGATGAAAATATACAGAGCTGATCTCCTGGTTTCACCTCCTGTAGAATTAGAATGTGACTCACACTTTGTAGATAAGGTCACTGTTGGGGAAGGGGCAGCACAGCTGAGTTTAGCTATGTCACATTACGAACCAGTCTATCAGCTCTCCTCATAGCACTGTCAGCTCTGCTGTACTGCTCCCACACTGCCTGTCCGGAGATGAGTCGCACTTATGTCTGTTGGTCTAAGGGCAAGTTCTAATAACTTCAGTGAGACAAACTGCTCCTAAGTGAGATGTAATTTGTAATGTTTGTTTGTAATGTTACACAGCTAAGCTCAGCTGCACTGTCTAACCATGCAGGAAGTGAGGCCAGGAGATAAGCTCTGTATCTTTACTTCTCACACACTGATAAACCTAAGCTATGGTGGGGGCATGTTCTTTTTCTGCTGGTTTGCTGCCTGCTTATGATTGATCACCATCATACAAGGAGGAAATGTAGACGCCCAAGTGAAAAATATCTAACAAAAGTTAACTTATTAGATTCCAAATACTTGGATTGCCAATATTTATCTCTGCTGCCACTGCCGCTCTGCAGCCACTTCTGCATCTTGTGTCCAGTTCAACATGAACATTTTGGTGAAAGGTCCTCTTTAATGCACTTCAGTCAAAGCAACTTAAACTCCATTAATGGTGATAAATTTCAGCGAGGTTAGATAACGAGCTAGATGCACAACAAGTGGCACAGAAATACCAAAGCTTGCTGCAGCCACTTGATGCTGAGTATACAAGGAGGAAGAGATGTTCTTTGGGCTCTTCGGTGATACAACGGAATACAAATCTTTTATTCGTTAGAGCAAGTTTTACAAAAGAGAAGGTGGAAATCTGTAATTCACTTTGTAATAACGCCCCGCAGGTCCCTTCACATGAATACTTAATATGTAATAAAATGCAAGAGGCGGGAGAACGGAGGGCATCTCAGGATCTCTGGCTAAGGATGACTCGGAAATGCAAATCCAATTCTCTAATTATTGGGAGAATGAGCAGTCAGTGCTGCTACAGTGTCTCACATCAAGTGATGTAAGACCAGACATCTCTTCAGATGGAAACTCTCCAGGAACATTAAACTTTGCCCAGATTTAACAAACAGATAGGTTTTCTTTACCATCCATTTTGACTCCATATAGTCTGGGGTGTGTTTGGCATGAGATAATTAGCCTCGAAAAAATAACAGATTTTGTGATATTCTGTCTGGAGATGTTTATGTTGTATGTATCATTATGTGGCCATCTAGTGATTGTGCTGCAAATTACATTTCGGTCACTGAATGAGGCCCATCCAACAACTGTGCTCAATAAAGAGAGTTCCTGTAGAAGTGAAGTAGAAATTGTATGTACCAACCATGGCTATCTGCAAGTATGGCCGTGCAGTAAGTTTTATGTGTATGGTCCAGGGCACATGGAAGATAAGACATTCTGATGCTTGTTTAATTATTACTAGTGATGGGCGAGCACTAAAATGCTCAGGTGCTCGCTGCTTGGGTTGAGCAGATTGGAATACTTGGGTACTCAGCCAGAACAACGAGCCCAATGGAAGTCTATGGGAGACCCGAGTATTTTTACCGCGATCCCCCCCGGGGGCCCTTTTAAGGTCTAAAAACATCTGAAAATGATGGAAACACAGCCCAAATGACACGGGAACATCATAGGGATCGCCCCTGACTCCTAGGTCACAGCTTTAATCATTTTTTCTGAGATTCATGCCATTTTTTCCGATGCCGCAAAAAACACATTAAAAAGAAACGAAAACGGGTTTTGCTTGGAAATATGTCACGGTCCATCCTTTGCAGGTTAATGACTTGCCTGTAAGGCCAAATATTTAACCCCAGACCGAAAATTTCCTCTCCCCCTTAGGCTTAGTTCAGACGCAGCGTTTTTGAAGCGTTTTTCAACTTTAACATTGCTTTCAACCACTACAAATGCATTCACTGGGAAATGTCATTGTAACATGTAACCCCCCTAGCTGGCCATGAGGTGTGTGACACATAAGCAGACCCATCTTGTTTCATTTACGAAGGAGGGACTCTTAAAGTCACAGAGCCTACTTTTACTGGTGCATCAGGCGGCATTAATCTCCTTAAAGGGCTATTATGAAACTGTGGGTCTCCTAAGATGTTGTAGCCGATGCTGTGAGTGGATGGGCTGCCAAGAGTTACGATGCACCACAATACCCCTGTCATAAGATGTCCAGGGGGGACTCCTGAAAAAGTGTTGCATTGAATGCAAGGCCTGCCCTGCTACCAATTCATATGCACCGCAATAAGCCTTGGAACCCACATACTGGATGGGCCCATGAAAATCCACTTCACAATATGCATTGTGTACTCCGTACGCCTTTGTTTTATACATTGGCAGGAAGGCGAGCCCTGCTGCATAGTCATATGCACCCCATTAGGCCTTGGAACCCACATACTGGATAGGCCCATGAAAATCCACTCGTATTTTGTAATGGTATGATGGTTCCTTCTTTGCACAATTATTTACAGGAGAATTTTGCAATTTTATTTGACATGTTTTTAACACTAAGGATCAGATACGGCTTTAAAAAAGGCAAATACTTGCAATACAAGGCAATTTTATTGCTAACAACAAAATTAAAGGAATAGTATGATTGAATAGTGTTAGTGCGTACACTTTTGTATATGCTAACATACAAAGGTTAATAAATACATATAAGGATTAAATAAATATAGTGATTACGTATATATGAAGATTAACTACATACAGTATAGTTAGATCATCCACAAGAGGCTTTTAAACATCATCCATCTGGAATATCAGAGAAGCAACACCAAGACAGAGAACCCCTGGGAGATTACCTACACTGCATGGGCATCCCCAATTATGCAGGTATCAGCACACTGTACATGTACAGGTACCCCGGTTTTGGCATCTGTCTTAGTCATGTTTCTCTGGTCTTATATAGTGATTTACACTATGCAGTAACTCTAGTTTCACCCAGACCTTCAAGTGGCCACTTTTCAAGGTTGGATTAAACTGAGATATCATGGAGTCATCAGACAAGGGGCCATAAACCCCTAGAAAATAAAAGCCACAAGGATTTAGATCAAACCACCACCGGCAAAGTTTCAGCAAACCTTAATGTTTTACAATGACAAACAGCAAACATATAGAGGCTTAGAACGGTTTGTGATGTGAATAAACAAAAATTTATCAAGATTGTGTCACTATGAGCATTGTCTGTCACATCTGCAGGGGCGGGCTAGGCCGGGTGGCAGGAATGCATATGCCCCCCAGGCCGGTGCCTAAGCAGCTGGTGAGGGCTGCTGGAGGACCTGCAGTGCAGTGTGTGATGAGCAGGAACGGGGGGGCGGGACACGCAGTGTGCACCTGTGGCCGGAGCCATAGCCGGCTTCAGTGATGTGCAGGCTGTGGTGAGAGGGGGCAGCTCCTGGCACACAAGAAGAGGAGGGTGCAATACTTACATAGTGATCCCATGCAGCCTCCTCCTCTTCTGTGTGCAGATCTGTCTCCATGTCCAATCAGCCAGGACCTGGAGGGAGAGGAGCTACAGTGTGCAAAGCAGCAGCACAGGACAGCAGCACAAGATGAGAGGTAGGCAGCTCTGTGTGCCCACTGCCCAGCACATTCCAGCTAACCTCTCCAGCTGCCCATTTCAAGGTTTGCTGTGCTAAGTAGCAGGGGGAGGGGGGCATTTGATAAATTAAATATGGCAGGTTAGAGTATGTGGGGTTTTTTCTGAGTACGTGTGGTTTCCTATGTGTGTGTGTGTGTGTGTGTGTGTGTGTGTGTGTGTGTGCAGGGGTGTAACTACCCCAGTTGCAGCGGTCGCCACTGCGACCGGGCCTGGCAGGTCAGGGGCCCGGCACGTCAGAGGCACCCGACTCCCCCAGCCGCTGCTGCCGCATTGAACTATACTGGTGTCTATGACGCTGGTACAGTTCAAAGCAATGATGGAGGAGAGAGCGTCAGCTGATGCTCCCTCTCCCATCATTCCCCTCTGCCTCTGACACTGCAGGTGCGCGATGACGTCACTTCATCGCGCACCCGCTGAGTGCGGGGCCCAGGCAGAGCCTGTGGCGGCTGCTGGGACCGGGAACAGGCAGCTCCAGGGCTGGCGGGTGGCGCATGGACCGAGTCGCCCAGGAGGGGGATGCCGCAGCAGCTCAGCCATGTGGAGGATCCGGGGATGAACATGGAGGTGTATGGGACTGGTCCCCAGATTCAGGTCATTGTGCTCCTCCGGGCTCCCGAACACGCCTTGTCCCTCCTCCCCTGGTCCCCTAATAATAATGATAATTTGAAACTTTCACCCTAATCAATTTTCTGAGTCTTAACATTTAAATATAATTCACTGATATTTTACGCTTAAACCTTTAATTTATAGTGAGGTGTGAATTGATTCCTATATAGGAAATGTTTAATTATGAAATATTTACTTTGAAAAAAATGGTTGGACTGTGAACCAAAATATTGGCATGTGAGCCAATAAAGTCCTATAATTTAGCACTTTACATACAGCATGATTGAAAGTGTTGTCACCCTTGAAATTGTTAAAGAAAATGAGGTCTTTCTTCGTGAAAATTATTACAATTACACATGTTTTGTTATATACATGTTTATTACTTTTGTGCACATTGGAACAACACAGAAAAAAAAACAGAAAAAAAGGAAAATTGGACATAATTTGTGGGTAAACAGCTTTGTTTCAAGCATGTGATGCTCGTTCACACTCTCCTGTGGCAAGTAACAGGTGTGGACAATATGAAAATCCCACCTGATACCAGATAAAAAGGGGAGAAGTTGACTAAATCTTTGCATTGTGTGTCTGTGTGTGCCACACTAAGCATGGAGAACAGAAAGAAGAGAAGAGAATCAGAACTTGAGAAACAACACTGTTAAACAATATTAACAATCTCAAGTTTACAAGTCCATCTTCAGAGATCTGGATGTTCCTTTGTCCACGGTGCGCAACATAAAGTTTATAACCCATGGCACTGTAGCTAATCTCCCTGAATGTGGACGGCAGAGAAAAATTGATGAAAGGTTGCAACACAGGATAGTCTGGATGGTGGATAAGCAGTCCCAATGAAGGTCCAAAGAAATGTAAGCTGCCCTGCAGGCTCAGGGGGCATCAATGTCAGTACCAAATATCTGTCCACATGTGAATGAAATGAAATGTTATGGCAAGAGACCCAGGAGGACCCCACTGCTGACACAGAGACATAAAAAAGCTGGACTGCAGTTTCCTAAAATGTATGTGAGTAAGCCAAAATCCTTCTGGGAAAGTGTCTTTTGGACAGATGAGACCAGGATGGAGCTTTTTGGTAAAGCACATCATTCGACTGTTTACTGAAAATGAAATGAGGCCTACAAATAAAAGAGCACAGTACCTACAGTCAAATATAGTGGAGGTTCAAAGATGTTTAACGGTTGTTTTGCTGCCTCTGGCACTGGGTGCCTTGACTGTGTGCAAGGCATCATAAAATCTGAAGCTTACCAAAGGATTTCAGGTGGTAATGTATTTCCCTGTGTCAGACAGTTGGGTTTGCGTCCTGGGTCATGGGTCTTCCAGCAGAACAATGACCCAAAACATACTTCAAGAATCTCCCAGAAATGGATGGAAAAAAAGCGCTTGAGAGTTTTGAAATGACAGCAATGAGTCCAGATCTAATCCCATTGATCGCCTGTGGAGAGATTGTAAAATTGCTGTTGGGAGAAGACATCTTAAGATATGAGAGACCTGAAGCAGTCTGCAAAGAAGAGTCATCCGAAATTCCAGCTGAGAGGTGACAGAAGCTTGTGGATGGTTATAGGAAGCGATTGATTGCAGTTATTTACTCCAAAGGGTGTGCAACTAAATATAAAGTTGAGGGTGCCAACAATTTTGTCATGCTCATTTTGGGGGTTTTGTGTGAAATTATATCCAATTTGCGTTTTTCAGTTTTTTTGCGTTGTTCCAGTACACACAAAGTAATAAACATGTGTATAGCAAAACGTGGAATTGTAATAATTTTATAGGAGATATACTTCATTTTCTGGAATAATTTAAAAGGTGCCAACACTTTTGGCCATGACTATATACCCTGTAGATAGACAGATGATCGACATATAGATAATAGATATAAGATAGATAGATAATAGATGATAGATAGATATAAGATAGATAGATAATAGATGATAGATAATAGATAGATAATAGATATAAGATAGATAGATAATAGATGATAGATAGATAGATAGATAGATAGATAGATAATAGTCAAATAATGGAAAGATAATAGGTAGATAAAGTAGATAATAGATAGATAATAGATATATAATAGACTAGATGGTGGCCCGATTCTAACGTATCGGGTATTCTAGAATATGTAGGTAGTATACAGTATAGCACAGGCTACATACTATATTGCACAGTGACGTAGTATATAACACAACCGACGTATATAACATAGCTACGTAGTATATAACAGAGCTACGTAGTATGTAACACAGCGTACGTAGTATATAGCAGAGCAACATAGTATATAACACAGCCATGTAGTATATAACATAGCCACGTAATGTATTGCACAGGTATGTAGTATATTGGTCAGCCACGTAGTATATAACATAGCCACATAGTATGTTGCACAGGCACATAGTATATTGCATAGCCATGTAGTATATAGCACAGTCACGTAGTATGTAACACAGCCACGTAGTGTATTGCACAGCTATGTAGTATATTAGTCAGCGATGTAGTATATAACAGAGCCACGTAGTATATAACAGAGCCACGTAGTATATTGCACAGTCGACGTAGTATATAACAGAACCGACACAGCCACATATTATATTGCACAGCTATGTAGTATATAACACAGAGCACGTAGTATATTGCACAGCCAGGTAGTATATTGGACAGTCACATTGTATATTGCACAGTCATGTTGTATATTGCCCAGCTACATAGTATATAGCACAGAGATGTAGTATATAACAGAGCCCATGCAGTTTGTAACACAGCCCACGTAGTATATAGCAATGTAGGCACTATATGCATGGTTAAAAAAGACCTAAAATAAAAAATAAACATATACTCACCTTCCGAAGGCCCCATGAAGTCCTGGCGCCTGTGTGCGGTGCACGCAGCAGCTTCCGGTCCCAGGGTTGGTATGAGCGCAGGACCTGTGATGACATCGCGGTCACATAACTGTGACGTCATGGCAGGTCCTTCTCGCATAGCATTCTTGGCACCGGAACCTGCCGCTTGCACTGCTGAGGACAGCGCGCAACGTCGGAAAGGGGAGAATAACCTTTTTTTATTATTATTATTATTATTATTATTACTATTTGTATTATTAGATCTTTTTACTATTGATGCTGCATATGCTGCATCAATAGTAAAAAGTTGGTCACACAGGGTTAATAGCAGCGTTAACGGAGTGCGTTACACCGCGGTCCGTTAACGCTGGCATTAACCCTGTGTGAGCGCTCAGCGCTGACTGCAGGGCAGTAAAGCAGCGGCCATTTCGCTGCCAGACTTTGGCCGTCGCTGATTGGTTGTGGCAATGGTCGTGGGTGTTTTGCCACGACCAATCAGTGACTTGGATTTCCATGACAGACAGAGGCCGCGACCAATGAATATCCGTGACAGACAGACAGACGGAAAGACGGAAGTGACCCTTAGACAATAATATAGTAGATAATAGATAGATAAAAAAATAGACAATAAATAGATAATAAATAGATAATAGATAGATAATAGATAAAAGATAGATAATACATAGATAATAGATATATAGATGATAGATGACAGATAGATAATAGATAGATAATAGATTATGGATAGATAATAGATAGATGATAGATAGATAGATAGATAGATAGATAGATAGATAGATAGATAGATAGATAGATAGACAGAAAGGGATGTATTTTATATTTCCCTGTAGATGCAGTGAAGTTCGATCACTGGACACCAGAATAGAGCAGGTTTTCAGGAAGTGAATCTGTCAGGAATCGGATGATTAATCTATTAATTGATCCTGAATCCCCCATGTTCACAGTTATGGGAAGTTGTTGCTGGGGGTCTGCAGTGCTCATTTGTTACATATATCATTAAGTAAGTAAATGTAAGGAATGATTTCCATGTTATTAAGGCTTCTTCGGACAAGAGGAGAACCATGACTAAAGTCGGTGCTACCAAATCTCTGCTTGAGGACCTAGCCAGTGTACATGAAACCTCTCCTAGAACTTTGGGTTATACTCAGTTCTTACCTTAGATGAGGTCAGTTTTAAAAATGTACAAACTAGGTTAAAAATAATTCCTCAAGGTCAAGTAAATTTTTAAGAATTTTCCAATTTGCTATCTAGACAAAGAATCAATGACAAATGTATCCATGCAGCTCTGATTAGTAACATTCCCCAAAACGTGCATTTGTATCGTTTTACTTGTCACTTCCTGATCTGAGGATTCATTGTGACATCTACTCTGATCACATCCATAGATGTATGCTGTAGTGTATCAACTCAAAACCTACGGTAACTTAGAAAAAATGATATTTTTCCCTAAATTTATAGCCTCAGTGCTAAGGGGAACCAGCAGAATTTTGTACATTGTTTGGTGCTTTGGATATGACTGGAGTATAAAGACATTAGTAGAATAATATCACAGAAAGAAGAACAATTGAATTATCTACATGATTTGAGGAACCGTTTAACTCTTCTTTTTTCCTTCCTGCTCCTCGTGCAGGTTTTGCCTCTTTTACTATTGCAGTCTTGTATACTGCCCATGTTGCTATTTTGAAGTAAGTTTGCTGCTTGACATCTGATGCACCAGTAATCACAGATAACACTGGAGTGATGCTCTCCACTTAGTGATGATTGTGGCCCCTGGGGACCGGAGAAGCATCTGCTGAGCTCTCACACGTCCTTTCCAGACTGTCTAATGCTTGTGCTCCACGTTATTGGTCTATGAGGCTCCAGGAGTTGTAATCACATCTCGAGGGAATGGTCTTGCTCTTCTGAAAAGGCATGTAGTAGCCATAAAGAATAAAAGAAGAGAGAGCAGAAACATTGGTATTAAAGGGAATTATCGTCATGCATATGAATGACATAGGAAGAAATGAAATTCCAGGTGTTATACTAGACACTAAAGATCATGCAATAAACTGGCATTTCCTACTTTTCAGTTTTGCTGATTAGACTGGGACAGAAACCACAGAGTCGCCTCACGCTGTTATTTTTATTAGCAGGTGGCATCAGTAGAGTCATCTCATCATTTTTAGTCAAAGGAGTCAACCGAGTCATTTCATTATCATTAGAGGATGGGGTTGGCAAAGTCATCTCATTACTATTAGAGAGCAGAGTCATCTCAGTATTGTTTGGGTGCACAATTATCAGTCATCTCATTATCGTTAAAGGGTGGAGTCTGCGATGTAATTCAGTATAATTAGGGGGCCGGTCAGTAGTCATCTCATTATCATTATATCATCTCATGAACATTATTTTGTGCAGTCAACAGTCATCTGTTTATCATTAGAGGGGTAGGTCATCTCATCATTGTAAGGGCTCGTTCACATGACCATATTTTTGGTCCACATGCTTTCCGCAAAAAAAAGAGTGCACTCAGTCCAATGTTATACAATGGGGCAGTGAAGAGCAATTTTTTTCACTGACCGAATCTGCGTGTGGACAAAAAAAAATCACAGCATGCACAAGTTTCTTCCGTAACTCAGGTTGGACTCCCCCCCATTCAAGTCTATGGATGTGCAAAAAAAAATCAGATGCCACTTGAAGCCACTGTCATAAGTTCCTTCTCCGGTATCACACAATCAACAGAGCGAGAGAATAGTGAACAATTCCAGAACCTTTATTTAGGCAAAACACGAAAGGTCCATATAACCCACCACACTGAGGATACAACAGTCCAACAATCCAGCACAGAGGATAACAGTCCATATTCCCATCTTTCTCTCTCTGACCTGCTGTCTTCACATCATGGGTCCACACAGGATTTAAATTCCCCCCAGCTCCTGTCCTCTCCTTATGTCCAGGAGTAGTCAGACAGGTTGGGGTGGTTTTCAGGCCTCCCACACCTGACAAAGGTGCCTGGTGGATTAAGGCACTACAGGGGGTAATTCTTTCAACAAGCTAGTTCAATATGTCATTAGCATATTAGCAAACAGGTTTATTCACTGACCCTGTGGAGAGATAACAGTACAGGAATGTGGGGGCTGATGTCAGATGGCAAATAACAGCCATTCATCAATTGGCAAATAACTCATACTACAAGAGAACACCATGATAATCAGTAAAATATAACTATACACAAAATGATACCCACATAACATATCACACCATCACAGCCACCATATAGCATCCATTTTTAATGGATACAATGCAATTCTGTTACATAGTAACCTGTAAATTATTAATGACTGCTGCGCTAAAAAATGGATTGTACATAGATGATAAACGAGTGAAAAAATAGTTTCCGTTTTCTGGATAAAACTCTGACTGATTTTTCATACGCTCGTATAACGACTTGGCATGGGTGAATTATTCTCAATTATACCAGACATAGTGTTCCTTTGTTCAATAAGTCAAGATACCTAAGCCATTGTTTCATGTAAGACTGTCCAACGATTCTTTTCATGTTAATTTGTGGAATGCCTGCTGATTACGGATGGCATCAGCTCCCCCATGTTGTACTAACCTGCTGCTCTACTTTAAGGACAATTATGCAGTCTAATTGAACAACTTAATTTGAAGGGTATAAAAGGGCTCTGCTCCACTGCCCAACACTGAGCCCACAAAGTCGTTTGGATAACCCAGGTTGGAACAATCAGGTCACCTGCCAACATATCTAGCTGTGCTTGGTCAGCTCACTAAGCTTGATGCTACCTACTCTCTGTGGGTGCCCAACAAAAGTGGGATGATGCTGGTTGGCGTAGTTGCCCTGGATGCTCCGAAGTCACGGAGGTTTTAATCCCTGGTGAGCCAGCAGAACGGTGAAACTTAAAACTGTTGGTGACCCAATAAATTCTTACTGGAGTGTGGTACACTCTCTGTGTTGCCTGAGTAGTGTTCTGCCTACGGGGAAGGAGTACAAGCGTTTAGTGGGATGAGCCCTGGTGGTCTTTCTAAAGGCAGCCAGACCAGCGGACGAGAGCGCACATTGACCCTTGTGTCTCCACAATTGGTGGCAGCAACGGGATTCTACTCAGCCCAGCTGATCTGAGGGAGCTGCTGGGGACTGGTGTATGTAGACAATGTCCAAGAGCTCCACAAACTGGGAGGCTATAGGCATCCCCAGCAGGCCATAGATTAAGCATACAGAGCAGGTTTTGTACACCACCATGTCCAAGCCTACCTGCTTGGCCCTGGGAAGAGGACTGGAGTTGATATACAGCCGCAACAGGGAATGGCAACTACAGATGATGTGCCAGTTTCGACGGATCGAATGCTGGGCCACGGACAATCGGTCGAATTTGATCCAGAAATTGGTCCTTTGGGAAGCGCTGATCGCCATAGAGAATGACAAAAATGATGCAGAGGTAGATACAGAGGAATTAAACTGCTTGCTAAATCAAGGATCCAGTGACAGTCTAGAATCAACATCCCAGTCCCAAGCAGCCCGAATCCAGAAGTTGTTGGTCGCATTGGGGCCTGGAGCCTCAAGCGAAGAGAGGGCTTGTGTTAAGGAATCAGTTCTGAGAGTCCAAGTTTCCCCCCTACCACAAGCTCCAGTACCTACCTCCATAATGGCACACCGCCAAAGAAATCATCACAGCTACAGAGACAGTCTTTAATTAGCCCAATTGTTGATGAAAACCTGCAAAGTTTTGAGACCTGATGCTAATGCACCAAGTGCCCTCAGTTGATAAGGCCAAATTACCTGTGGAGTAGTTTGACTGGCCAGGCATCTTGTTGACCCTTTTTACCATCATCCTCAAAAGATATTGCACCGAGTTCTAAATGCTGTCTTGCCAGGTGGCTCCTAGGTAGAATTTGGCAGTTAACTCAACCAGCACTGCAACCATGGCTCAATGGACAGGCTGCCCACTCCACTGCTGCCCTGCAGATCGTGAACATGGCTGAACAAATTATGGAGAATATGGCTCCTGAAATATGAGAGTGGGTAGCCAAAGGGAAGCCCAACACTCCAGAGCAAGCAGCCCAATTGGCCGCCGAGTTTACAGCCAATCGACCCTGCAGGAGACTCGATATGCCCACCAAGGAGACTTCTCAACAAAGGACTCGAGCGGCCACTAGCCACTCGAGCAGGACTATCCCGCTACCCAGCAGAAGCCTTCCCATGACAAAGGTTTAGAAACAGAGCCTGTGATTGGCCCAATCCACGGCACTATTATATGTTTGGGCACCTTGGGCACATGGCCAAAGATTGCCACCAGGGTCAGTGCCCCATGACTGGGTGCCGCCAGTCATCGTCTACCGAGATGAGCCATCAGGGTCTGAGAGACATTATTCCCGGTATACACCAGCAGCAGAGGTAGTAATGTCCGCACTCTACGGCAGGTTGGCCACTATACACTAGCCAACCTTCATCGCAACGTCGAGCCCGTCAAAATCGGTGACATCCAGTCACAGGGACTTCACTACAGTGGGTCTTCTGGCACCATGGTCAGCCCAGATATTGTCCTCCCAGAAAACCATTTACCAGGCCACCAAGTGGCCATCTCCCTGGCAGGAGGTTAGCACCCAGACATTCCTTTGGCACATGTACAGCTGGACTGGGGGGCTGATCAGTGAGTGGGAATCACGGATGGCTTCCCCACACCTGTTATTTTGAGAAACGACGTAGGACAAGGGCTGTACAGTCAGTTTGTCACAGTCATCACTGGCAACCAAGCCAAGCTGCACCCTGATACAGATCCTTCTACAATCCCTTCCGAGGATTACCCACACTCCAAGCCTCCATCATCCTCCTCTGAGTGATGCTGACCAGACTGTGGCAATTGACTGGGGGAGATAGATAATGAGTTTAGGGAAGCCCAACTCATGGACACCACCTTAGAGCTTGTCTGCAGTACGGCTGTTTGACCTAGGGAAACAAATCAGTGGGAGGTTTATAGATGGGGCTCTTATATTGCATCCTGCCTAGAGAAACTCTGGATATATATCCATCAGCTTGTGGTACCCCAACAGTACCAACACCATCTTCTGCGCTTGGCCCATGATGACCCTGCAGCTGGGCACATGGGGGTCAAAAGTATCCAAGACCATATGATGCATAGTTTCTTTTGTTCGAGGGTCACTCAAGAGGTGCAGAAATACCGAGTCTCTTGTCCGGTATGGGGAGCACCCTGTCATGCCTTTGATAGAGCCATTACAGAGGTTTGCCATTGATTTAGTATACTCCTAAGCCAACCCCTGTTGCAGAGAAAGAGGTTTATCCTCACCCTGGTCAATTTTGCTACCTTGTACCCAGAGGTCGTTGCCCTGTCACCCATAGATGCGGTGCACATGGCTCAAGCACTATTGGACATCTTAGGTGAGTAGGGTTTCCGCAGAAAGTATTGACTGACCAGGGGGCCCAGTTCCAAAGTGAGCTGATTCAGACCTTTTGGGAGAAACATGGTGTCTGCCCCATGCGCACCACCTCCTACCACTCTGAAACTAATAGGTTGTGTGAGCGCTTCAACGGAATGCTCAAACAGCAAATTAGCCAGTATGTGGAGTTTGAGGGGGGGACTGGAAGAAAAACCTGCAGCAGCATCTCTTCACCTACCGGGAGATACCGCAGGATTCTATTGTGTTCTCTCACTTCAAATTACTGTACGGCCAAAAAGTACGAGGGCCCATGAAGCTGCTATGAGAGAGTTGGGAGCGCAGCTTCCCCACAGAAGAAGTTCCCAATCTAGATTATGGCCAGTAGTTTAGGGAAAAGATGAGGTATCTTATAGTCTTAGCACACAGTCATTTATAAGTAGCTCAGGAAAGGCAGCAACATGATACAATTGTGCTGTCAGATTCAAAGAATTTGCCTGTGGACAGAAGGTTATAGTACTGGTACCAGTACACAAAAACAAACCGCAAGCCTTTGTCACGGGGAGACTAGGTGAGCGAGAGCTAATAACCCGGGCCCCTGCAATTTCCCTCAGACTAGGGAAATCCTGACTGACCCTCTACCTGGAGTTTACACTGATGGTGTGCATGTCCAGGCCTCGAACCTCGCCCTGCCTCCTGTTTCAACCCTAGGCTGAAACCTCCACCCACCACCCAGTGAATGCAATACACCAATACCCACAGTTAGCACAGACAAGGATAAAGGAAAATATACACCACGCCGCAGTTACTCAGGAATTCACTATAAATGTGCAGGGCAAAATAAATACAAATATAGGAAGGAGTAAATAAGACAAAGGAATATACACCACCAGCAACGAATCTCCAACAACCAGCTCTCCTCACCAGACCGAGATAACAACGCACAAGACAGAAGCTATAATCGGCGACGCCCAATGATCAGGAGAACTATTTAAAGGCAGTGGGCATGGCCCAGCTTCCAATCTGAGGATCAGGTAAATTAACCCCAGAACAGCTAGATAAAATCTAGCCGACGCCAATGAGCAAATAGTGGTCAAAAGCGGAACTACCGCTGTCTGTCGGACGACCTGGTCTGAACAGCGTCCGACATGACAGCCTTGTGGTCGGGTCCTTTCTTCATTACCAGGAAATGCAGGAATACTGACTACACCGTGGCCTTGGATTGGCAGGTGTTCATGAACGGACCTATCATGTCAACAGTCTAAAAGCTTATGAGGAAAGGGAGGTCAACAACTTAGCAGTTTGTTGTCCTCCTTTAGATGACCCAGATATGGACCAGATCTTGGACTTATTGGTGGAATCCAAAAGAGGAATGGGGGTAAAAGATATCCCACTGGGGGACCGGCTGTAACAGTTAACAGACCTGCTCAGAACATATGGACCTCTTTTCATGTGAAAACAGAGGTAGCCACTCTCTCTCAGACAACCCCCCTACTAGTTGATACCTTCAATGTTTGAAACGATGAAGGCTGAGGTGGATGACAAGTTAAAAATGGGGGTCATAGTTCCTTCACATAGCCCATGGGCTGCCAATGTAGTGTTTGTGCCCAAGAAAGACAAGAGCGCTCACTTCTTTGTGGACTATAGGCAACTCAATGGGGTCACCATTACAGATGCCTACCCTATGCCTCAGGTGGATGAACTACTGGACAGGTTAGGAGGGTCTCGGCTCATATCTACCCCCAATCTGAGCAAGGTATACTGGCAGACCCAAATCACGAAATAGGCTCAAGTGAAGTCCATGTTCATCAATTCCTCTGGCATGTATGAGTTCACCAGCATGCCACTCATAGTGAAGAACTCCACAGCTACCTTCCAAAGGATGGTGGACCAGTTACAAGAGGGATGTCAGAGGTATGCCCGGCCCGACTTGTATGATGTCACTATCTGAAAAGAGCATCTTCAGCATATGTCCCAGGTACTGCAGAGGGTAGCAAAAGCTCAGCTCACCATCCAACTCGACAAGTGCCAGATAGGGTTGGTCGAGGTGCTATACCTGGGACATCGGGTGTGCATTGGGTACATTCATACAGAAGCCGCAAAAGTAGAAGCCATGGCATAATCCAGTGAACCAAAAACTGGTCAGCGCAATTTTAGGGACCGCTATTTATCATTGAAAATTATCCCCAATTACAGTACAGTACCCAAGTCCCTCACTGACCTCACCACTAAAAGATTTGCCTGCAACCTCATCTGGACCCTAGAGTACGAGTCCACATTTTAATAGTTAAAAACCCAGCTAGTACAGAGCCCAGCCCTGACTGCTCCAAACTTCTGCCGCCAGTTCATTATACATATAGATGCATCAGATAGAGGACTGGGAACCATACTCCACCAATTGGGTGACGACGTTGAGGAACACCTGATAGCCTGTGTCTCCCGGAAGCTGCTTGACCATGAGAGGGAATATGCACAATAGAAAAAGAATACCTGACCATATTTTGAGTCCTGAAACTATTGCAGTCGTACCTCTACAGCAAGGAGTTCACTGGCATAAGCGACCACAATCCCTTAAGTTGGCTAAATCAGACTGCCGGAGACAGCAGATGTTTACTAAGATGGAGTTTGAACTTACAGTCGTATAATTTTTCTATCTCACATAAAAAGGGCAAGACCATGGAAATGCCGACTATCCCAACAAGTGGAGAGGGATGATCAGAAGCCTATCACATCTGGCAACCCCGTGAACAAGGACCCACGACAGGATCCAAAAGTCTCCAGGACTAATTAAAAAGGGGGAGGAATGTGACAACTCAGCATCTGGCCACTTATGCAGGGGTGAATAATTCTTAGTTATGCCAGATATCCTATTCCTTTGTTCAGAAAGCCATGGAACACAAACTGTTGTTTCATGTGAGATTTTCCTATGACTCTTTTTGTATGTTAATTTGTTGAATGCCTGCTGATTACAGATTGCATGAACTCCTTGCTTTGTACTAGTCTACACCACTTGGAGGACAATTATGCAGTCTAATTGAACAATTGAACAATGAAGGAACAGCCATGACTACTCCCCCCCAATCCTGTGGGACAATGCCCTGAAATGGAAGCTGAGGATTACAGAAATGCTCCACTGCCCAACACTGAGCCCACAAAGTCATTTGGATAACCCAGGTTGGGACAATCAGGTCACTTGTCCATATACCTTGCTGTGCTCAGTCAGTTTCCTAAGCTTGCCGATACCTCCTCTCAGTGGGTGCCTGACAAAAGTGGAGTGCTGCTGGTTGGGAGCCAGGGAAAAGACTGTCATTGTCTGAGTAGTGTTCTGCCCACGGGGAAGGGGTTCAGGTGTTCACTGAGCTCCACTCCCTTCCGTCTTTCAAAAGACAGCTGGACCAGCGGACGAGAGCACCCACTGACCCTTCTGTCTCCACAGCAGGTGTGAACCTGGCTTTGTACTTAGATTAGCATCGTCTCATTTTCATTTTGACCACAGTCAAAAGGTCATATAAATCGGGCCGAGATCAGAACATAGTGCACAGACTGGCTGGCGGATCCTCTGACCCAAGCGTAACAGCTACAAAGAAATACATGAAACAGAAGGAGAGGTGCACAGAAGTTGTAATCTTGATTAGCTCTGCACTATGTGGAGAAGGAAGTATAGTAAGAACATAAAACAAAGAAGTCTGCCTTCTCAGAGAATAGAAGTACTACCAATTGTGAAGATCATTTTTTTTATCGCTTTACTGTGTAGAACTTGCTCTAGGAATTTAATTACCACCTTTTCCTATTAATTACTGTTTTTCCTTACAGCAATTTTGAAAACAAAAGTCAAATACAAGAAATCCTCTTCACGATAAAATACGGAATGATTATGATAATGCCAATCTCCCACTGATAGATATGTATGATGGGGCCGGAGGTGGACAAATTAGTCGAGGTTTGTGTCACTGAAACATTGGCAGCAATTGGGGAGTTCTAGCGCAGCAGCTGGCGGATTGTCAGCTTGTATCGGCAGATTTTACTGCCTGACAAGGAAAGCATTTCCCTCTCCGTCATTGATCGTTCTCCATGTGGCCTATGTGACGATATGGACCAAGAGTTCTATGTGGGAAGATTCCACTTGCAAAACGTATCAAGCACATTCTCTTAGAACTTCATTTTGCTACATTGTAAATGAAAATGAAAAATGTTTCACATTTCAGTTTTACTTAGGATCATTTCATGATTATTCTACAGAGGATAGTACATGGACATTTCTATGAAGTTTCATTATACCGAATTTTGTACATTCACATACTAGATAGAAAAAGATTACACAGCACAAAAACATCCATAGTATCTATAATATATATCTCTATGTACACAGTGCAAAAATATAGAAAGCAAGACTTAAAAATAAAAGGAGCATGCACAAAAACCAACAACATTACAGAGAACTAAACTAATCAACAGTACAAAACAGATCACTATACAAGGAATGACATGCTGAATTATACTACTTATGTTCTTGAACATAGGAGAAGCTTTATATTAATTATATTCTTGCACATAGGGGCAGTATTATAGTAGTTATATTCTTGTACATAGGGGCAGTATTATAGTAGTTATATTCTTGTACATAGGAGCAGTATTATAGTAGTTATATTCTTGTACATAGGGGCAGTATTATAGTAGTTATATTCTTGTACACAGGGGCAGTATTATAGTAGTTATATTCTTGTATATAGGAGCAGTATTATAGTAGTTATATTCTTGTACATAGGGACAGTATTATAGTAGTTATATTCTTGTATATAGGAGCAGTATTATAGTAGTTATATTCTTGTACATAGGGGCAGTATTATAGAAGTTATATTCTTGTACATAGGGGCAGTATTATAGTAGTTATATTCTTGTACATAGGGGCAGTATTATAGAAGTTATATTCTTGTACATAGGGACAGTATTATAGTAGTTATATTCTTGCACATAGGGGCAGTATTATAGTAGTTATATTCCTGTACATAGGGGGCAGTATTATAGTAGTTATATTCTTGTACATAGGTGCAGTATTATAGTAGTTATATTCTTGTACATAGGAGCAGTATTATAGTAGTTATATTCTTGTACATAGGGGCAGTATTATAGTAGTTATATTCTTGTACATAGGGGCAGTATTATAGTAGTTATATTCTTGTACATAGGGGCAGTATTATAGTAGTTATATTCTTGTACATAGGAGCAGTATTATAGTAGTTATATTCTTGTACATAGGGGCAGTATTATAGAAGTTATATTCTTGTACATAGGGGCAGTATTATAGTAGTTATATTCTTCTACATAGGAGCAGTATTATAGTAGTTATATTCTTGTACCTAGGGGGCAGTATTATAGTAGTTATATTCTTGTACCTAGGGGGGAGGAATTAAATTAGTAGTTATATTCTTGTACATAGGAGCAGTATTATAGTAGTTATATTCTTGTACATAGGGGCAGTATTATAGTAGTTATATTCTTGTACATAGGAGCAGTATTATAGTAGTTATATTCTTGTACATAGGGGCAGTATTATAGAAGTTATATTCTTGTACATAGGGGCAGTATTATAGTAGTTATATTCTTCTACATAGGAGCAGTATTATAGTAGTTATATTCTTGTACCTAGGGGGCAGTATTATAGTAGTTATATTCTTGTACCTAGGGGGCAGTATTATAGTAGTTATATTCTTGTACATAGGATCAGTATTATAGTAGTTATATTCTTGTACATAGGAGGCAGTATTATAGTAGTTATATTCTTTTACCTAGGGGGCAGTATTATAGTAGTTATATTCTTGTACCTAGGGGGCAGTATTATAGTAGTTATATTCTTCTACATAGGAGCAGTATTATAGTAGTTATATTCTTGTACCTAGGGGGCAGTATTATAGTAGTTATATTCTTGTACCTAGGGGGCAGTATTATAGTAGTTATATTCTTGTACATAGGAGCAGTATTATAGTAGTTATATTCTTGTACCTAGGGGGCAGTATTATAGTAGTTATATTCTTGTACATAGGAGCAGTATTATAGTAGTTATATTCTTGTACATAGGAGGCAGTATTATAGTAGTTATATTCTTTTACCTAGGGGGCAGTATTATAGTAGTTATATTCTTGTACCTAGGGGGCAGTATTATAGTAGTTATATTCTTCTACATAGGAGCAGTATTATAGTAGTTATATTCTTGTACCTAGGGGGCAGTATTATAGTAGTTATATTCTTGTACCTAGGGGGCAGTATTATAGTAGTTATATTCTTGTACATAGGGAGCAGTTTTATAGTAGTTATATTCTTGTACATAGGAGCAGTATTATAGTAGTTATATTCTTGTACATAGGGGCAGTATTATAGTAGTTATATTCTTTTACATAGGGGCAGTATTATAGTAGTTATATTCTTGTACATAGGAGCAGTATTATAGTAGTTATATTCTTGTACATAGGAGCAGTATAATAGTAGTAATATTCTTTTACATAGGGGCAGTATTATAGTAGTTATATTCTTGTACATAGGAGCAGTATTATAATAGTTATATTCTTGTACATAGGGAGCAGTTTTATAGTAGTTATATTCTTGTACATAGGAGCAGTGTTATAGTAGTTATATTCTTGTACATAGGAGCAGTATTATAGTACTAATATTCTTTTACATAGGGGCAGTATTATAGTAGTTATATTCTTGTACATAGGAGCAGTATTATAGTAGTAATATTCTTTTACATAGGGGCAGTATTATAGTAGTTATATTCTTGTACATAGGAGTAGTATTATAATAGTTATATTCTTGTACATAGGAGCAGTATTATAGTAGTTATATTCTTGTACATAGGAGCAGTATTATAGTAGTAATATTCTTTTACATAGGAGCAGTATTATAATAGTTATATTCTTGTACATAGGGAGCAGTTTTATAGTAGTTATATTCTTGTACATAGGAGCAGTACTATAGTAGTTATATTCTTGTACATGGGAGCAGTATTATAGTAGTAATATTCTTTTACATAGGGGCAGTATTATAGTAGTTATATTCTTGTACATAGGAGTAGTATTATAATAGTTATATTCTTGTACATAGGAGCAGTATTATAGTAGTTATATTCTTGTACATAGGAGCAGTATTATAGTAGTTATAGTCTTGTACATAGGGGGCAGTATTATAGTAGTTATATTCTTGTACATAGGGGGCAGTATTTTAGTAGATATATTCTTGTACATAGGAGCAGTACTATAGTAGTTATATTCTTGTACATGGGAGCAGTATTATAGTAGTAATATTCTTTTACATAGGAGCAGTATTATAGTAGTTATATTCTTGTACATAAGAGCAGTATTATAATAGTTATATTCTTGTACATAGGGAGCAGTTTTATAGTAGTTATATTCTTGTACATAGGGGCAGTATTATAGTAGTTATAGTCTTGCACATAGGGGGCAGTATTATAGTAGTTATATTCTTGTACATAGGGGGCAGTATTTTAGTAGTTATATTCTTGTACATAGGAGCAGTATTATAGTAGTTATATTCTTGTACATGGGGGCAGTATTATAGTAGTTATATTCTTGTACATAGGAGCAGTATTATAGTGGTTATATTCTTGTACATAGGGGCAGTATTATAGTAGTTATATTCTTGTACATAGGAGCAGTATTATAGTAGTAATATTCTTTTACATAGGGGCAGTATTATAGTAGTTATATTCTTGTACATAGGAGTAGTATTATAATAGTTATATTCTTGTACATAGGAGCAGTATTATAGTAGTTATATTCTTGTACATAGGAGCAGTTTTATAGTAGTAATATTCTTTTACATAGGAGCAGTATTATAATAGTTATATTCTTGTACATAGGGAGCAGTTTTATAGTAGTTATATTCTTGTACATAGGAGCAGTACTATAGTAGTTATATTCTTGTACATGGGAGCAGTATTATAGTAGTAATATTCTTTTACATAGGGGCAGTATTATAGTAGTTATATTCTTGTACATAGGAGTAGTATTATAATAGTTATATTCTTGTACATAGGAGCAGTATTATAGTAGTTATATTCTTGTACATAGGAGCAGTATTATAGTAGTTATAGTCTTGTACATAGGGGGCAGTATTATAGTAGTTATATTCTTGTACATAGGGGGCAGTATTTTAGTAGTTATATTCTTGTACATAGGAGCAGTACTATAGTAGTTATATTCTTGTACATGGGAGCAGTATTATAGTAGTAATATTCTTTTACATAGGAGCAGTATTATAGTAGTTATATTCTTGTACATAGGAGCAGTATTATAATAGTAATATTCTTGTACATAGGGAGCAGTTTTATAGTAGTTATATTCTTGTACATAGGGGCAGTATTATAGTAGTTATAGTCTTGTACATAGGGGGCAGTATTATAGTAGTTATATTCTTGTACATAGGGGGCAGTATTTTAGTAGTTATATTCTTGTACATAGGAGCAGTATTATAGTAGTTATATTCTTGTACATGGGGGCAGTATTATAGTAGTTATATTCTTGTACATAGGAGCAGTATTATAGTGGTTATATTCTTGTACATAGGAGCAGTATTATAGTAGTTATATTCTTGTTCATAGGGGCAGTGTTATATTAGCTACAGTATATTCTTGTACATAGGGGCAGTGTTATAGTAGATATATTCTTGTACATAGGAGAAGTAGTATAGTAGTTACATTTTTGTACATAGAGGGCAGTATTATAGTAGTTATATTCTTGTACATAGGAGAAGTAATATAGTAGTTATATTCTTGTACATAGAGGGCAGTGTTATAGTAGTTATATTCATGAACACAGGAGCAGTATTATAGTAGTTATAGTCTTGTACATAGGGGCGGTATTATAGTAGTTATATTCATGTACACAGGAGCAGTATTATAGTAGTTATATTCTTGTGCATACTGGCAGTATTATAGTAGTTATATTCTTGTACATAGGAGAAGTAGTATAGTAGTTATATTCGTATACACAGGAGCAGTATTATAGTAGTTATAGTCTTGTACATAGGGGCGGTATTATAGTAGTTATATTCTTGTACACAGGAGCAGTATTATAGTAGTTATATTCTTGTGCATACTGGCAGTATTATAGTAGTTATATTCTTGTACATAGGGACAGTATTATAGTAGTTATATTTGTGTACACAGGAGCAGTATTATAGTAGTTATAGTCTTGTACATAGGGGCGGTATTATAGTAGTTATATTCTTGTACATAGGGGGCAGTATTACAGTAATTATATGTTATGATCCTAGTGGCAAGGATCGCAGGTCGGACTAGCTAAGTAACTGAACAGACTACTAGCTCTGGGGAAGTGGTAACTAGATTGACCGCAACCTGATCCTATCCGCAAACAGCTATAGGCAGCCGTGGAACGTTACCTAAAAATCCTAGATGTCTCGTCACGGCCTGAGAAACTGACTATTCCTGGAGGGAAAGTAAGTCCTCACTTGCCTCAGTGGAATGACCCCAAATATATAGAATAGCCCCCCACAAATATTAACGGTGAGTTAAGGGGAAAGCACAAATGCAGAGATGAAATCAGATTTAGCAAATGAGGCCCGCTAATACTAGATAGCAGAAAATAGGAAGGAAACTGTGCGGTCAATAAAAAACCCTATTCAAAATATCCACGCAGAGATTGCTCGAGCCCCCGCACCAACTAACGGTGCGGGGGAAGCAACTCCGTACCCCAGAGCTTACCAGCAAAAAGAAATCACATATTAGCAAGCTGGACTAGACTCATCATACACAGAAATCATATTGCAGGCAGATGAGCAAAAAATATTCAAACAGAACTTAGCTTATCCTGAAGAGGCAGAAAACGAGATAATCAGGAGTAATCAGAATAGCACTGAATACATTGACAGCCGGCAACAAGTGGAAGTGAAGCAGAGCTAAATAGGAGCCTCCCTGGTGAATAACGAGGCAGCTGATCCAGCAGACCCGCAGGATAATAAACCAAACCACCAGGGGGAGCCAAAAAACCAAAGTCACAAAATACCATCTGTGACCACAAGAGGGAGCCTGAAAACGGAGTTCACAACAGTTATATTCGTGTACACAGGAGCAGTATTATAGTAGTTATATTCTTGTGCATAGTGGCAGTATTATAGTAGTTATATTCTTATACATAAGGGAAAGTATTATAGTAGTTATATTCTTGTATATAGGGAGCAGTATTATAGTAGTTATATTTGTGTACATAGGGGCAGTATTTTAGTAGTTATAGTCTTGTGCATAGGAGGCAGTATTATAGTAGTTATATTCTTGTACATAGGAGCAGTATTATAATAGTCATATTCTTGTACATAGGAGCAGTATTGTAGTAGTTATAATCTTGTACATAGGAGCAGTATTATAGTAGTTATATTCTTGTACATAGGGGCAGTATTATAGTAGTTATAATCTAGTACATAGGAGCAGTATTATAGTAGTTATATTCTTGTACATAGGAGCAGTATTATAATAGTCATATTCTTGTACATAGGAGCAGTATTGTAGTAGTTATATTCTTGTACATAGGGGCTGTATTATAGTAGTTATATTCTTGTACATAGGAGCAGTATTATAGTAGTTATATTCTTGTACATAGGGGCTGTATTATAGTAGTTATATTCTTGTACATAGGAGCAGTATTATAGTAGTTATATTCTTGTACATAGGAGCAGTATTATAGTAGTTATATTCTTGTACATAGGAGCAGTATTATAGTAGTTATATTCTTGTACATAGGGGCTGTATTATAGTAGTTATATTCTTGTACATAGGGGCAGTATTATAGTAGTTATATTCTTGTACATAGGTGCAGTATTATAGTAGTTATATTCTTGTACATAGAGGTCGATATTATAGTAGTTATGTTTGTGTACATAGGGGCAGTATTATAGTAGTTATATTCTTGTACATAGGGGCTGTATTATAGTAGTTATATTCTTGTACATAGGAGGCAGTATTATAGTAGTTATATTCTTGTACATAGGAGCAGTATTATAGTAGTTATATTCTTGTACATAGGGACAGTATTATAGTAGTTATATTTGTGTACACAGGAGCAGTATTATAGTAGTTATAGTCTTGTACATAGGGGCGGTATTATAGTAGTTATATTCTTGTACATAGGGGGCAGTATTACAGTAATTATATGTTATGATCCTAGTGGCAAGGATCGCAGGTCGGACTAGCTAAGTAACTGAACAGACTACTAGCTCTGGGGAAGTGGTAACTAGATTGACCGCAACCTGATCCTATCCGCAAACAGCTATAGGCAGCCGTGGAACGTTACCTAAAAATCCTAGATGTCTCGTCACGGCCTGAGAAACTGACTATTCCTGGAGGGAAAGTAAGTCCTCACTTGCCTCAGTGGAATGACCCCAAAGATATAGAATAGCCCCCCACAAATATTAACGGTGAGTTAAGGGGAAAGCACAAATGCAGAGATGAAATCAGATTTAGCAAATGAGGCCCGCTAATACTAGATAGCAGAAAATAGGAAGGAAACTGTGCGGTCAATAAAAAACCCTATTCAAAATATCCACGCAGAGATTGCTCGAGCCCCCGCACCAACTAACGGTGCGGGGGAAGCAACTCCGTACCCCAGAGCTTACCAGCAAAAAGAAATCACATATTAGCAAGCTGGACTAGACTCATCATACACAGAAATCATATTGCAGGCAGATGAGCAAAAAATATTCAAACAGAACTTAGCTTATCCTGAAGAGGCAGAAAACGAGATAATCAGGAGTAATCAGAATAGCACTGAATATATTGACAGCCGGCAACAAGTGGAAGTGAAGCAGAGCTAAATATTAGCCTCCCTGGTGAATAACGAGGCAGCTGATCCAGCAGACCCGTAGGATAATAAACCAAACCACCAGGGGAGCCAAAAAACCAAAGTCACACAATACCATCTGTGACCACAAGAGGGAGCCTGAAAACGGAGTTCACAAGAGTACCCCCCCCTTAAGGAGGGGTCATCGAACCCTCATCAAAACCCCCAGGGCGATCAGGGTGAGCCACATGGAAGGCACGAACCAAATCGGCCGCATGAACATCAGAGGCGACAACCCAGGAATTATCCTCCTGACCATAGCCTTTCCACTTAACCAAATACTGAAGCCTCCATCTAGAAATACGAGAATCCAAGATCTTCTCCACCACGTATTCCAATTCTCCCTCAACCAGCACAGGGGCAGGAGGCTCAACCGAAGGAACCACAGGCACCACATACCTCCGCAACAACGACCGATGGAACACATTATGAATAGCAAACGATGCCGGGAGGTCCAAACGAAATGACACAGGGTTAAGGACTTTCAAAATCTTATAAGGACCGATAAACCAAGGCTTAAACTTAGGAGAGGAGACCTTCATAGGAACAAAGCGAGAAGACAACCACACCAAATCCCCAACGCGAAGTCGGGGACCCACACAGCGACGGCGGTTGGCAAAGCGCTGAGCCTTCTTTTGTGACAGCTTCAAATTGTCCACCACATGATTCCAAATCTGATGCAACCTATCCACCACAACATCCACTCCAGGACAGTCAGAAGACTCCACCTGACCCGAGGAAAAACGAGGATGAAACCCTGAATTACAAAAAAAAGGCGAAACCAAAGTAGCAGAACTAGCCCGATTATTAAGGGCAAACTCGGCCAATGGCAAAAAAGTCACCCAGTCGTCCTGATCAACAGAAACAAAACATCTTAAATAGGTTTCCAAAGTCTAATTAGTGCGCTCGGTTTGGCCATTCGTCTGAGGATGGAAGGCCGACGAAAAAGACAAATTAATGCCCATCTTAGCACAAAAGGTCCGCCAAAATCTAGACACAAACTGGGATCCTCTGTCGGAAACAATATTTTTAGGGATCCCGTGCAAACGAACCACATTTTGAAAAAACAGAGGAACCAACTCGGAGGAGGAAGGCAAATTAGGCAAGGGCACCAAATGGACCATTTTAGAAATTTCTGGCAGTACACCTCTGCATCATCTTGCCCCTGAGAGAGGGCCAACAACGCTTTTTCAGCCTGGTTCTCCAGATTAGGTTCCTCATAGAGCAATCCAAGGGCCAGAAAAAACGCATCCACACTGAGCAATGCAGGATCCCCTGGAGCCAATGCGAAAGCCCAATCTTGAGGATCGCCACGCAAGAAAGAAATAATAATCTTAACTTGCTGAACAGAATCCCCAGAGGAACGAGGTTTCAAAGAAAGAAACAACTTGCAATTGTTCTTAAAATTCAGGAACCTAGATCTATCTCCAGAAAACAACCGGAATAGGTATTCTAGGCTCTGACATAGGACTGTGCACAACAAAATCCTGAATACTTTGTACCCTTGCAGCAAGATGATCCACACTGGAGGCTAAACTCTGGATATCCATATCAGCAGCGGAACTCAGAGCCACACCAAGATTAAGAGGAGAGAAGCCAGACACACAGCAGCTAGACACACGGCAGCAAAAAAAAAAAATATCTCCAAGCTTCTTTTCTCCTGCTTCTGCCATGCAATTAACACTTTATAGGCCGGCTGTACTGTTATGATCCTAGTGGCAAGGATCGCAGGTCGGACTAGCTAAGTAACTGAACAGACTACTAGCTCTGGGGAAGTGGTAACTAGATTGACCGCAACCTGATCCTATCCGCAAACAACTATAGGCAGCCGTGGAACGTTACCTAAAAATCCTAGACGTCTCGTCACGGCCTGAGAAACTGACTATTCCTGGAGGGAAAGAAAGTCCTCTCTTGCCTCAGTGGAATGACCCCAAAGATATAGAATAGCCCCCCACAAATATTAACGGTGAGTTAAGGGGAAAGCACAAATGCAGAGATGAAATCAGATTTAGCAAATGAGGCCCGCTAATACTAGATAGCAGAAAATAGGAAGGGAACTGTGCGGTCAATAAAAAACCCTATTCAAAATATCCACGCAGAGATTGCTCGAGCCCCTGCACCAACTAACGGTGCGGGGGAAGCAACTCCGTACCCCAGAGCTTACCAGCAAAAAGAAATCACATATTAGCAAGCTGGACTAGACTCATCATACACAGAAATCATATTGCAGGCAGATGAGCAAAAAATATTCAAACAGAACTTAGCTTATCCTGAAGAGGCAGAAAACGAGATAATCAGGAGTAATCAGAATAGCACTGAATACATTGACAGCCGGCAACAAGTGGAAGTGAAGCAGAGCTAAATAGGAGCCTCCCTGGTGAATAACGAGGCAGCTGATCCAGCAGACCCGCAGGATAATAAACCAAACCACCAGGGGGAGCCAAAAAACCAAAGTCACAAAATACCATCTGTGACCACAAGAGGGAGCCTGAAAACGGAGTTCACAACAGTTATATTCGTGTACACAGGAGCAGTATTATAGTAGTTATATTCTTGTGCATAGTGGCAGTATTATAGTAGTTATATTCTTGTACATAGGGGCAGTATTATAGCAGTTATATTGTTGTACATAGGGGCAGTATTATAGTAGTTATATTCTTATACATAAGGGAAAGTATTATAGTAGTTATATTCTTGTATATAGGGAGCAGTATTATAGTAGTTATATTTGTGTACATAGGGGCAGTATTTTAGTAGTTATAGTCTTGTGCATAGGAGGCAGTATTATAGTAGTTATATTCTTGTACATAGGAGCAGTATTATAATAGTCATATTCTTATACATAGGAGCAGTATTGTAGTAGTTATAATCTTGTACATAGGAGCAGTATTATAGTAGTTATATTCTTGTACATAGGGGCAGTATTATAGTAGTTATAATCTAGTACATAGGAGCAGTATTATAGTAGTTATATTCTTGTACATAGGAGCAGTATTATAATAGTCATATTCTTGTACATAGGAGCAGTATTGTAGTAGTTATATTCTTGTACATAGGGGCTGTATTATAGTAGTTATATTCTTGTACATAGGAGCAGTATTATAGTAGTTATATTCTTGTACATAGGGGCTGTATTATAGTAGTTATATTCTTGTACATAGGAGCAGTATTATAGTAGTTATATTCTTGTACATAGGAGCAGTATTATAGTAGTTATATTCTTGTACATAGGGGCTGTATTATAGTAGTTATATTCTTGTACATGGGGGCAGTATTATAGTAGTTATATTCTTGTACATAGGTGCAGTATTATAGTAGTTATATTCTTGTACATAGAGGTCGATATTATAGTAGTTATGTTTGTGTACATAGGGGCAGTATTATAGTAGTTATATTCTTGTACATAGGGGCTGTATTATAGTAGTTATATTCTTGTACATAGGAGGCAGTATTATAGTAGTTATATTCTTGTACATAGGAGCAGTATTGTAGTAGTTATATTCTTGTACATAGGGGAGAGTATTATAATAGTTATATTCTTGTACATAGGAGGCAATATTGTAGTTATATTCTTGTACATAGGAGGCAGTAATATAGTAGTTATATTCTTGTACATAGGGGCAGTATTATAGTAGTTATATTCTTGTACATAGGGGGCAGTATATAGTAGTTATATTCTTGTACATAGGAGCAGTATTATAGTAGTTATATTCTTGTGCATAGGGGGCAGTATTATAGTAGTTATATTCTTGTACATAGGAGCAGTATTATAGTAGTTATGTTCTTGTGCATAGGAGGCAGTATTATAGTAGTTATGCTCTTCTACATAGGGGACAGTATTATAATAGTTATATTCTTGTACATAGGGGGCAGTATTATAGTAGTTATATTCTTGCACATAGGAGCAGTATTATAGTAGTTATATTCTTGTACATAGGAGCAGTATTATAGTAGTTATATTCTTGTACATAGGGGCAGTATTATAGTAGTTATATTCTTGTACATAGGGGGCAGTATATAGTAGTTATATTCTTGTACATAGGAGCAGTATTATAGTAGTTATATTCTTGTGCATAGGGGGCAGTATTATAGTAGTTATATTCTTGTACATAGGAGCAGTATTATAGTAGTTATGTTCTTGTGCATAGGAGGCAGTATTATAGTAGTTATGCTCTTCTACATAGGGGACAGTATTATAATAGTTATATTCTTGTACATAGGGGGCAGTATTATAGTAGTTATATTTTTGTACATAGGAGCAGTATTATAGTAGTTATATTCTTGTACATAGGAGCAGTATTATAGCAGTTATATTCTTATACATAGGAGCAGTATTATAGTAGTTATATTTTTGTACATAGGGGCACTTTTGATTATACAAAGGGGTTGCAGGGTCGTCGTTCTTATGATCTTAAAGGTGAAGGGCATAGTTTATAAGCAAAACACTGGTTCCCTTTAACAGTACTGTGCAGTGTAGACATCAATCCAGTATGGGATTGAGATAAAACACTTACCAGAAATCAGTAGCATGTAGGTCATTATATAACAATTCTGAGTAGCTGGTAATCTAGTGAGATAAAACATCACTGTAATGTAACAGATGCAGTGGGAATACTATTCAACTGAGAATTGTAGCTGTGAGCCCAGCTCTGGAGTTAGATAAAAACACTGGAAAGATGCAATGCAATCTGTATGTGTCTCTCTTATGTTGCTTTTACACTTCCATAGATTTCAACGGCAGCAGTAATGATAATAACCCTCCTTGACCGTTCTTTTTTAATCAGAAGGTGTTTAACATTTTTTTCAGAGTGAATAATGAGTTTACAAGTTGTAAGAAGGAAAAAGCCCGTAAGTTGAGAAAGAAGTCTATTACTCTGATACAATTTTCACTTTTACTATTGCTCTGTAAAATGTATTCAAAAGACAGTGAACATATAATTGAAAACATTTTGCAAAACTAATACCGACATGAAAAGGAGATAAAACACTTACTAAAAAAAGCAGATGTGCCAACTCTGTAACTGTAGCTCATTTATCATCACTTTCTCCCTCACTTTTTTGTATTTTTGTAAAACAGTGCCACTCTTGTACAGAGGTCGAGTCTGTTATTGCATTATTCACATATATTTATCTTAACTGCAATACCATACTCAACGTATAGACAAGAGTGTAGACATTTTTGCTTTGCACTTCTTAGGGTACCGTCACACAGTGCCATTTTGATCGCTACGACGGTACGATTCGTGACGTTCTAGCGATATCGTTACGATATCGCAGTGTCTGACACGCAGCAGCGATCAGGGACCCTGCTGAGAATCGTACGTCGTAGCAGATCGTATGGAACTTTCTTTCGTCGCTTGATCACCCGCTGACATCGCTGGATCGTTGTGTGTGACAGCGATCCAGCGATGTGTTCGCTTGTAACCAGGGTAAACATCGGGTAACTAAGCGCAGGGCCGCGCTTAGTAACCCGATGTTTACCCTGGTTACCAGCGTAAACGTAAAAAAAACAAACAGTACATACTCACATTCCGGTGTCAGTCCTCCGGCGTCTCAGCTTCTCTCCACTTTGTGAGCGCCAGCCGGCCGGCCGGAAAGCGAGCACAGCGGTGACGTCTGACGTCACCGCTGTGCTTTCCGGCTATGGCGCTTACACAGTGGAGAGAAGCAGAACGCCGGGGGACAGACACCGGAATGTAAGTATGTACTGTTTGTTTTTTTTACGTTAACGCTGGTAACCAGGGTAAACATCGGGTTACTAAGCGCGGCCCTGCGCTTAGTTACCCGATGTTTACCGTGGTTACCCGGGGACTTCGCTCCAACGCCGTGATTGCAACGTGTGACCGCAGTCTACGACGCTGGAGCGATAATCATACGATCGCTGCGACGTCATGGATCACGGATCGTGCCATCGTAGCGATTAAAATGGTACTGTGTGACGGTACCCTTACATATATTTACTAATTTTCTGAACATAGAAACATTGTATCTCAGATCTTATGTGGTCCTTTTCTCAGATTAGGAATTACAACCCTCTATTGTACTCATTGCAATGAATCGTCTGCTGAACGTCAGAGACCTACTGAAGCAAAAAATAAATGCAATCTCCTGATGACACAGAGTAGGTCCAGCAATTAGGCAGCCGCCCTTCAACCTTTTGTTATTGCTGTCATAGAAAGCTATTGATTCACCTGTAAACAAGTCTAGCAGGAGCCGAAATGTCAGCGAAGGCTTCACTAATCTCGCACACAGCCCCCTGCACCTCTGCAGCCCATAAAACAAGTCCCCTTTCACACTAGTTGCTAGGAGACTTTTTGGAAGACGGAGGACACTGGCTGCGACTGAGGGATGACTATAGCCGAAATGTCTCCTGATATAACCCGCATCACTGTGGGATCTCTATTATTTACTCTCTGCATACATACAATAGATAATGGCTGACTTCACACACCATCCCTTTAATGATTCACCCTCCTCATATAAAGACTAGGGATGAGCGAACCTCTCAAGGGTCAGTTCAGTTCGAATCGCTGAACGTTTAGACGTTCGACAAAAATGTTCACCTAATGTTCGACGAACGTAACCAAACCCCATTAGATTCAATGGGAGGCAAAATCAAACGTAACTATACACAACACCTTAAGGCTATGTGCACACGTTCAGGATTTCTTGCAGAAATTTCCAGAGCAAAACCGGACATTTTCTGCAAGAAATCTGCATGCGTTTTTATTGCGTTTTTACCGCGTTTTTGCATGCGTTTTTGGTGCGGTTTTTTTGCGGATTTTTCCGGAGGTTCCCAATGCAATAATATAGTGGGAAATCCACAAAAAATCTGCAAAATTAATGAACATGCTGCGTTTTTTACCGCGATGCGTTTTTTTTTTGCGGAAAAAAACGCATCATGTGCACAAAAATTGCAGAATGCATTCTAAATGATGGGATGCTTAATGTATGCGCTTTTTTCATGTTTTTATAGCGAAAAAACATGAAAAAAATGCGAAAAATCTGCAACGTGTGCACACAGCCTAAAGGGTGACAGAAAGCATCCCAACCAGCAGACACCATAAAAAATGGCATCAATCGACCCACAGTAGGAATTTGCAGCATTCAGCCATGGGCCATGCATGAGGTATCAGCACCTGATGGTTAAGGGAGTGGTCTAAGCCTTCTTAGCTGGGAGATGTGATGATACCTCATGTAACACCTCCAATTTGTAATTTTTATTCCAATGTGGCAAAGAAGGAAGGCAAAGACCGGGTTTCTCAATGTATCCTCGCTGACCACACACGATGGAAATATTCTTGAAAACTTTATAGTGCCGACGCGTTTTGTGGCAATCTGCCACTTCCTCAGGGACAAAGATTTACTCAAACTCAAACAAAATCTTTGGCCCTGAGGAAGTGGCAGATTGCAATAAAGTTTTCAAGAATATTTCCATTGTGTGTGGTCAGCGTGGATACATTGAGAAACCCGGTCTTCGCCTTCCTTCTTTGTCACATTGTTGTCCACGGGAGTCTGCAACGACCACTGTTTCTTCTCACATTCTGCAAGGGGTTGTGACTTTTCGCAACCTCTACAGGTGAGTGCACCTACCGTGTATTGTCATCCAAATCATCACTTTTATCGCCCTATGTGCGCTCTCTCTCCTTAATTTCTAATTTTTATTCCAGCCACACTCAGATGGCACAAACATCAGTTTCATACAGTACTATCAGTAGCGTAGCTACTGGGGGGGCAGAGGGGGCCATCGCCCCGGGCCCTGTCACATGAAGGGGCCCCCCGGGAGCCAGGGCCACTTCTGTGAGGAGGCAGAACACCGCATAGGAGCAGAGCAGTATAATGTCTGCTCCCGTCTGACGGAGACTCTGCACGCTGCTCGCACAGTGGCGGCTGCAGTCTCCCCCCTGCAGTGAATGGTTTCGCCCGTCTGACCTGATGGTGAAGCTTTTCCTGGCTGCAGTTTTCTTCCCTCTGTGCACGCTGGGATTGGCTCAGGCACGCTGGGTCCTAGTGCCCACCTGCATTTCACTTACACTTCCTGGTCCTGCAGTGCGAGCTTTATCAGTAAGTGGGGATGGGACATTTTAGGTTTATTAAATTCAGGTATGTCACTGTGAGACCGTTGGGGTATTGTGGGGGCTGAAAGTGAGTGAGGGGGGACAGGGTACTGGGGGGTAAATGTGAGACCATGGGGGTATTGGTGGGGGAGGGGAGACAGCACTGGGGGATGAATGTAAGACCATGGGGGTATTGTGGGGGAGGGGGGACAGGGTACTGAGGGGTGACTGTGAGACCATTTGGGATGCTGTGAGGGCAGAAGGTGGGTGAGGGGGGACAGGTCACTGAGGTGGTGGATGTGAGATGATGGGGGTATTGGGGCTGAAGTGGGGGAGGGGGGACAGGTCACTGGGGGCTGAATATTATAATGTTTTGTTATAACATTATATGTGCTCCATCATGTAATATTTGCTGTCTGGGGAGGCTGGAGATGGGGGGTCGGGGGCTTTTGATACGTACCACCTGGGTCTTTATGAGTATTAGTATAAGGAGCCCGCATACAGTAACCAGGAGCTGCCTCACATTTACAGCACCACTCCAGCATTATTTTTTATTTCATTGCTGGAGCGGTGCTGACAATCCCCGTCCCCTGCCCCCTGTCTGATCCTCACCTTCTGGCGTTTTCATCTGTTTTAGTCTCCGCTCGGCTCCGTCTCCTGCAGTTTGTGGCCTGTCCGAGGATCCAGTGTTTCATGGAGCAGCGCAGAGGTCACTAATCAGTGTGAGTCTGTGGAGCCTCGTTCTGGCCTCGTTCTCACTCTCAGGCTGTGTGCACACGGTGCGGATTGGCTGCTGCGGATTCGCATCAGTTTTCCATCTGGTTTACAGTACCATGTAAACCTATGGAAAACCAAATCCGCATTGCCCATGATGCAGAAAAAACTGCGCGGAAACGCTGCTATGGAATTTTCCGCAGCATGTCAATTTTGTGCGGATTCTGCAGCGTTTTGCACCTCCTCCTGTATAGGAATCCGCAGGTGGTAAAACGCAGGTGAAATCAGCACAAAAAACACAGGAAATCTGTGATAAATCCACAACAAGTGCACATAGCCTCATAGTCTTACATTGAGCGCTTGTGACATAGCTTCTCACTTCTGGCCTGTCAGAAGCTGTGCTCACAAGTTTGAGCCGCAGGACTGCAGCAGTGCCACAAAATAGTGATTACGCCGGAGGATGAGTAAATGACCGGGGCATCCAAACCATGACAGGGAGCTGTGGGCCCATCATACTCTGTATAAGGGAGCTGTGAGTCCATCATACTGTGTATAAGGGAGCAGCGGGTCCATCATACTGTGTATAAGGGAGCTGCGGGCCCATCATACTGTGTATAAGGGAGCAGCGGGCCCATCATACTGTGTATAAGGGAGCTGCGGGCCCATCATACTATGTATAAGGGAGCTGCGGGCCCATCATGCTGTGTATAAGGAAGCTGTGGGCCCATCATACTGTGTATATGGGAGCTGTGGGCCCATCATACTATGTATAAGGGAGCTGCGGGCCCATCATGCTGTGTATAAGGGAGCTGTTGGCCCATCATACTGTGTATAAGGGAGCTGTTGGCCCATCATACTGTGTATAAGGGAGCTGTGGGTCCATCATACTGTGTATAAGGGAGCTGCGGGCCCATCATACTGTGTATAAGGGAGCTGTTGGCCCATCATACTGTGTATAAGGGAGCTGCAACCCCATCATACTGTGTTTACGGGAGCTGTGGGCCCATCATACTGTGTATAAGGGAGCTGCGGGCCCATCATACTGTGTATAAGGGAGCTGCGGGTCCATCATACTGTGTATAAGGGAGCTGTGGGCCCATCATACTATGTATAAGGGAGCTGCGGGCCCATCATACTATGTATAAGGGAGCTGCGGGCCCATCATACTGTGTATAAGGGAGCTGCGGTCCCATCATACTGTGTATAATGGAGCTGCGGGTCCATCATACTGTGTATAAGGGAGCTGTGGGCCCATCATACTATGTATAAGGGAGCTGCGGGCCCATCATACTATGTATAAGGGAGCTGCGGCCAATCATACTGTCTATAAGGGAGCTGCGGTCCCATCATACTGTGTATAATGGAGCTGTGGGCCCATCATACTATGTATAAGAGAGCTGCGGGCCCATCATACTATGTATAAGGGAGCTGCGGGCCCATCATACTGTCTATAAGGGAGCTGCGGTCCCATCATACTGTGTATAAGGGAGCTGTGAGTCCATCATACTGTGTATATGGGAGCTGCGGGCCCATCATACTGTGTATAAGGGAGCTGCGGGCCCATCATACTGTGTATAAGGGAGCTGCGGGTCCATCATACTGTGTATATGGGAGCTGCGGGCCCATCATACTGTGTATACGGGAGCTGCGGGCCCATCATACTGTGTATAAGGGAGCTGCGGGTCCATCATACTGTGTATAAGGGAGCTGCGGGCCCATCATACTGTGTATAAGGGAGCTGCGGGCCCATCATACTGTGTATAAGGGAGCTGCGGGCCCATCACACTATGTATAAGGGAGCTGCGGGTCCATCATACTGTGTATAAGGGAGCTGCGGGTCCATCATACTGTGTATAAGGGAGCTGCGGGTCCATCATACTGTGTATAAGGAAGCTGCGGGCCCATCATACTGTGTATAAGGAAGCTGCGGGCCCATCATACTGTGTATAAGGGAGCTGCGGGCCCATCATACTGTGTATAAGGGAGCTGCGGGCCCATCATACTGTGTATAAGGGAGCTGCAGGTCCATCATACTGTGTATATGGGAGCTGCGGGCCCATCATACTGTGTATAAGGGAGCTGCGGGTCCATCATACTGTGTATAAGGAAGCTGCGGGCCCATCATACTGTGTATAAGGGAGCTGCGGGCCCATCATACTGTGTATAAGGGAGCTGCGGGTCCATCATACTGTGTATATGGGAGCTGCGGGCCCATCATACTGTGTATAAGGGAGCTGCGGGCCCATCATACTGTGTATAAGGGAGCTGCGGGCCCATCATACTGTGTATAAGGGAGCTGTGAGTCCATCATACTGTGTATAAGGGAGCTGTGGGCCAATCATACTGTGTATACGGGAGCTGCGGGCCCATCATACTGTGTATAAGGGAGCTGTGGGCCAATCATACTGTGTATAAGGGAGCTGCGGGCCCATCATACTGTGTATACGGGAGTTGCGGGCCCATCATACTGTGTATAAGGGAGCTGCGGGCCCATCACACTGTGTATACGGGAGTTGCGGGCCCATCATACTGTGTATAAGGGAGCTGCGGGCCCATCACACTGTGTATAAGAGAGCTGCGGGCCCATCATACTGTGTATAAGAGAGCTGCGGGCCCATCATACTGTGTATAAGGGAGCTGCGGGCCCATCATACTGTGTATAAGGGAGCTGCGGGCCCATCATACTGTGTATAAGGGAGCTAGCTGCGGGCCCATCATACTGTGTATATGGGAGCTGCGGGCCCATCATACTGTGTATACGGGAGCTGCGGGCCCATCATACTGTGTATAAGGGAGCTGCGGGTCCATCATACTGTGTATATGGGAGCTGCGGGTCCATCATACTGTGTATATGGGAGCTGCGGGTCCATCATACTGTGTATATGGGAGCTGCGGGCCCATCATACTGTGTATACGGGAGCTGCGGGCCCATCATACTGTGTATAAGGGAGCTGCGGGCCCATCATATTGTGTATAAGGGAGCTGTGAGCCCATCATACTATGTATACGGGAGCTGCGGGTCCATCATACTGTGTATATGGGAGCTGCGGGTCCATCATACTGTGTATAGGGGAGCTGCGGGTCCATCATACTGTGTATAAGGAAGCTGGGGGCCCATCATACTGTGTATAAGGGAGCTGCGGGCCCATCATACTATGTATACGGGAGCTGCGGGTCCATCATACTGTGTATATGGGAGCTGCGGGTCCATCATACTGTGTATAGGGGAGCTGCGGGTCCATCATACTGTGTATAGGGGAGCTGCGGGCCCATCATACTGTGTATAAGGAAGCTGGGGGCCCATCATACTGTGTATAAGGGAGCTGCGGGCTCATCATACTGTGTATAAGGGAGCTGTGGGCCCATCATACTGTGTATAAGGGAGCTGTGGGCCCATCATACTGTGTATAAGGGAGCTGTGCACACATCATACTGTGTATAAGGGAGCTGTGGGCCCATCATACTGTGTATAAGGGAGCTGTGCACACATCATACTGTGTATACGGGAGCTGCGGGCCCATCATACTGTGTATAAGGGAGCTGCGGGCTCATCATACTGTGTATAAGGGAGCTGTGAGTCCATCATACTGTGTATAAGGGAGCTGCGGGCCCATCATACTGTGTATAAGGGAGCTGCAAGCCCATCATACTGTGTATAAGGGAGCTGCGGGCCCATCATACTGTGTATACGGGAGCTGCGGGCTAATCACACTGTGTATAAGGGAGCTGCGGGCCCATCATACTGTGTATAAGGGAGCTGTGGGCCCATCATACTGTGTATAAGGGAGCTGCGGGTCCATCATACTGTGTATAAGGGAGCTGCGGGTTCATCATACTGTGTATAAGGGAGCTGTGGGCCCATCATACTGTGTATAAGGGAGCTGCGGGCCCATCATACTGTGTATAAGGGAGCTGTGAGTCCATCATACTGTGTATAAGGGAGCTGCGGGCCCATCATACTGTGTATAAGGGAGCTGTGGGCCCATCATACTGTGTATAAGGAAGCTGTGGGTCCATCATACTGTGTACAGGGGAGCTGCGGGCCCATCATACTGTGTATAGGGGAGTTGTGACGGCATATTGTGCATATGGGAGCTGTTGGCCCATTACACTGTATATAGGGGAGCTCTGGGGGGCATTATACTTTCTATAGTGGAGTTCTGTCAGCATTATACTGTGTATAGGGGAGCATTGGATCATACTATCTATAGGGGAGCAGTGGGATCATACTGTCTAGAGGGGAGTTATAGAATCATCATACGGTGTATTGGGGAGTTATAGAATCATCATACTGTGTATAGGGGAGCTGTGGGAGCCTTAGACTGTGTATAGGGAAACTTTAAGATCACGATACTGTGTATAATGGAGGAGTACATGGGGGAACTTAGGGGACATTATTATTGTGCATATGGTCCAATATGGCGGTAACGTCAATGTTCGTTTTTGTATATAGATTTATTTTCAATAACAGTAGGGTCATATTCTGAGGTTCCCCTATATTCACAATAAGAGTTCGCCACCGTAGCTGTAATCAGGGTTAGCTGGTTAGGGGCCCACTCAGATGTTTCGCCCCCCCCTAAGTTGAAACCCTAGCTACGCCTCTGAGTACTATTGGTAGAAAAATGTAAGGAAAGTAACACAGGTAGCTGAGTGAAAGTAAGTGCAGGCCCGCCTGTCTAGGAGACCTACTTACACAGGCAGCACAGCAGATGGAGTCTCCACATTTCAAAAAATAATTGTCACACACCTCTAAAGTGGCATCAATTTCCATAGAGTAGAAATATTATAATAGGCCTCTGACACAACTTCCACCACAGGCAACCCACCAGATGGAGTCTCCACATTTCAAAAACTTGTTTGTAACATCAGCAGCAGTAGCAACAGCAGGCACAGAAGACAACACAAAGATGGCACAGACTGCAATAACACGAGATCAATGCATGACAGTGAAAACTGTTGTGAATTAGACTTTTTGGCTCCCTCTTGTGGTTACTAGTGATATGACTCTGGGATTTTCTTCCCTCAGTTTGCACCCACCTGGGTCGTTAGTCCAGGGGTGTTGCTATATAAACTCCCTGGATCCTTAGTCCAGTGCCTGGCATCGTTGTAATCAGATCCTTTCTGTTTGCTCCTATCTGCTGGTCCTGGTTCGTGCAAAATTAAGCTAAGTCTTGCTTCTTTGTTTTTTGGGTTATTTGCTTGCTCTCATTTTTGTCCAGCTTGTACTAAATGTGATTCCTGACCTTGCTGGAAGCTCTAGGGGGCTGGTGTTCTCCCCCCGGGCCGTTAGACGGTTCGGGGGTTCTTGAATTTCCAGCGTGGATATTTTTGATAGGGTTTTTGCTGACCATATAAGTTATCTTACTATATTCTGCTATTAGCTAGTGGGCCTCTCTTTGCTAAATACCTAGCTCATTCTTACGTTTGTCTTTTCCTCTTACCTCACCGTTATTATTTGTTGGGGGCTTGTATCCAACTTTTGGGGTCTTTTCTCTGGAGGCAAGAAAGGTCTTTCTTTTCCCTTCTAGGGTTAGTTAGTTCTCCGGCTGGCGCGAGACGTCTAGAATCAACGTAGGCACGTTCCCCGGCTGCTGTTATTTGTGGTGCTAGGTTTAGATATATGGTCAGCCCAATTACCACTGCCCTATGAGCTTTTTTTTGTGTTTGCAGACTTAGTAATTATTTCTGAGACCCTCTGCCATTGGGGTCATAACAGAAAACTACACCATCACCTAATCTGCCCAGTCTGTGACTGGGGTGCAAAAGTTATTGGAGATCCATGATCTGTTCATTTTGATGAAACTTAGGCAGTTTACATGCAGCACCCAAGGTGGCCGGTTGCTGCAGTGACGTTGCTTTTCCTTTGTGGAAAGGTAATGTCATACTCAGAGGCAATGGAGTTCTCTTCACCAGGTAAGGCACACACATGCAGCACATTCTGGGTCCAGGCCAGGAGGGGGAGCTCAGCACCCAGATTCAGGGGAGCTTCCCTATGCTTTATGTATCCTGACCTGGAGGAGGAGCTAGAACAGTTGTTGAGAGACACAGAAGTAGAAGGAAGTCTGGAACTGAGAGCAGACAAAGAGGCCTAGCAGCCGTGAGGGAGCTGCAGCCTCTGGAAGGAGGAAGAACCTGAAGGGTTGGATGTGGAGTAGCCAGAAGGGAAGGAGCACAGGAGAGGAACAGAGCTCAGAGGGGAACTGTGGCAGGGCACCCTCAGAGTTGAAGCGCAGTATCCAGGTACTGGGAACCCGAGGCTTTTGTGGGACTCTAGGACACAGAGCAGAACCGGAGGGCATGACACTACACGTTACCTGCCTGCACCATGCCTGAGACGCAGCAGCACCTGAGGAGCCCTGGGCATGTTAGAGTCCCTGTAAAAAGGCTCAAGCTGCTCGTCGTGCAGGTACCTGTCCCAGGACAGGGGAAACTGGAGGACCCTGTAGGAAGCTTCAGGCAGCAGGGACCTCAGCTTTAATGGCTCTAGATAGAAAGGCTCACAGACCTCTACTGGAGAAGGGAACCTCTATTGCCTCTGAGCCGGCCGCACCACCATCACCCGTGCCTGGTACCCTGGACTGTGGCCAGCAACCTGCAGTTAGCCAGGTAAAGACTTACAACTGTCTCCTCTATTCACCGGCACATATCATCTTAGCCACACACCATCGGACCCCTGGGGACTCCGCTTCACCTGTGGGAAGTGTACCATCTGTGCTGCAATAACATCCCCCAGGGAACCCCTTCAATGCAGCGTCGGTCCTACTACTGACCAAACTCCACAGGTGGCGTCACGACAAACATTGAACATTAACCCCTTTAACATTGAGGCCCAGGGCCATGGACCGGGTCGCAGACACTGTGACATCCCCCTTGCGACCGCACCCGGTACCGAGTACCCCACTGCCCTGTGGGCGACTCACGCACAATCAGGGAACCGCCAGATGTGCTTATCTGTCAGGACACCTGCAGCAGTGAAGACACGTTGTGAGAGAACGCTGGCTGCAGGGAATGACAAAATCTCCAAGGCATGACAGGTGAGCTGGGGCTACTCTGCCATTTTTGAAGACCAAAATGCAAAAGGGTCCAAATCCCCCCTGATGGCATTGATATTGAGCTCCAGAAACCCCTGCACCATCCTTTCCAGTTTTTCACAACGTGTCAGACTTGTACTCTGTTGTGCTGGTGCACGGACTGGTCTAAAAAATGTGTGAAACTACTCAAAGAAATTGCTTATGCCACTTACACTGCTGCTGCTTCTAATGGTTTTGTGATGATGCCTTAACTAGTGATGGGCGAGCACTAAAATGCTCAGGTGCTCGATGCTTGGGTTGAGCAAATTGGAATACTCGGGTACTTGGCCAGAACAATGTAAGTTTATGGGACCGCGATCCCCCCGGGGGTCCTTTTAAAGGGAACCTGTCAGCCCCCCCCAGTCGTTTGAAACTAAAAGAGCCACCTTGTGCAGTAGTAATGCTGCATTCTGACAAGGTGGCTCTTTTAGTTCTGGGTGCTGTAACTGCAGAAATAATCCGTTTTGTAATTTGTGAAAAAATACCTTTCTTCAGTCAAGGAGGCCGGCCTTCCCCCCCCCCCCTGCTGCAGACGCCACACAGCCGTCACTCACATCTTCTGGGTGCCGTGTGCTGCCTCCTCAGCGCTGTTTTAAAATGATCCGGCGCCTGCGCTCTTTTCTCCTGCCTTGGGCAGGCGCAGTGAGCGCTGCCCGTCTGTCCTCATATGCAGTCTAGCTGACTGCGCCTGTGCGGCCGCCCTGCCTGTGAATCCCAGCCCCGCAGTGTCTTATTTATTCACATTGCAGGGCGGGGATTCACAGGCAGGGCGGCCGCACAGGCGCCGTCAGCTGGACTGCATATGAGGACAGAGGACGGGCAGCGCTCACTGCACCTGCCCAAGGCAGGAGAAAAGAGTGCAGGCGCCGGATCATTTCAAAACAGCGCTGAGGAGGCAGCGCCAAGAAGATGTGAGTGACGGCTGTGTGGCGTCTGCAGCAGGGGGGAAACGCCGGCCTCCTTGACTGAAGAAAGGTATTTTCTGACAAATTACAAAACGGATTATTTCTGCAGTTACAGCACCCAGAACTAAAAGAGCCACCTTGTCAGAATGCAGCATTACTACTGCACAAGGTGGCAATTTTAGTTTCAAACGACTGGGGGGGGCTGACAGGTTCCCTTTATGGTCTTAAAACGTCTGAAAATGATGGAAACACTGCTCAAAAGACACAGGGACCTCCTGGGCATCGCCCCTGGAAGCATTCCTGACTCCTAGGTCACAGCTTTAATCATTTTTTTCTGAGATTCATGCCATTTTTCCCGGTGCCACAAAAAACACATGAAAACGAAACTAAAACGTGTTTTGCTTGGAAATATGTCAAGGAAGGTCCATCCTTTGCAGGTTAGTGACTTGCCTGTAAGGCCAAATATTTAACCCCAGACTGAAAATGTCCTCTTCCACTTAGGCTTAATTCAGACGCTGCGTTTTTGAAGCGTTTTTCAACTTTAACATTGCTTTCAACCACTACAAATGCATTCACTGGGAAATGTCATTGTAACCTGTAACCCCCCTAGCTGGCCATGTGGTGTGTGACACATAAGCAGACCCATCTTGTTTCATGTACGAAGGAGGGACTCTTAAAAGTCACAGGGCCTATTTTTACTGGTGCATCAGGGGGCATTAATCTTCTTAAAGGGCCATTATGAAACAGTGGGTCTCCTAAGCTGTTGTAGCCTATGCTGTGACTGGATGGGCTGCCAAGAATTACGACGCACCACAATACCTCTGTCATAAGATGTCCAGAGGGGACCCCTGAAAAAATGTTGCCTTGAATGCAAGGCCTGCCCTGCTACCAATTCATATGTCCCCCCTTACACCTTGGAACCCACAAACTCTATGGGCCCATGAAAATCCACTTCACAATAAGCATTTTGTCCTTTGTTTTATACATTGGCAGGAAGGCGAGCCCTGCTGCATAGTCATATGCACCCCATTAGGCCTTGGAACCCACATACTGGATGGGCCCAGAAAAATTCACTCGTATTTTTTAATGATGGTTCCTTCTTTGCACAATTATTTACAGGAGAATTTGGCAATTTGATTTGATATGTGTTTAACACTAAGGTTCAGATACGGCTTTAAAAAAGGCTAATACTTGCAATACAAGGCAATTTTATTGCAAACTACAAACTTCAAGGAATAGTATAATTGAATAGTGTGAGTGCGTACACTTTTGTATGTGTTAACATACACAGGTTAATAAGTTCATATAAGGATTAAATAAATGTGATATTACGTATATATAAAGATTAACTATGTACAGTATAGTTAGATCATCACCAAGAGGCTTTTAAACATCATCCGTCTGGAATATCGGAGACACAACACCAAGACAGAGAACCCCTGGGAGATTACCTACACTGCATGGGCATCCCCAATTATGCAGGTATCAGCACACTGTACATGTACAGGTACCCCAGTTTTGACATCTGTCTTAGTCATGTTTCTCTGGTCTTATATAGTTAATAACACTATGTATTAACTTTAGTTTCACCCACACCTTCAAGTGGCCACTTTTCAAGGTTGGATGAAACTGAAATATCATTGAGTCATCAGACGAGGGGCCATAAACCCCTAGAAAATAAAAGCCACAGTGATTTAGATCAAACCACCACCGGCATAGTTTCAGTAAACCTTAATGTTTTACAATGACAGACAGCAAACATATAGAGGCTTAGAACTGTTTGTGAAGTGAATAAACAAACATTTATCAAGATTGTGTCACTATGAGCATTGTCTGTCACATCTCTAAATGTTTTACAAGAAATGCAGCTATGTGATTGTCTGAATGCATTCGGTATACAGTATTTCAATCTTGTTTACAAATCGCCTTTTGTATATTCTCCATTTGTGCATTTGAGGCAGACAAAGTTAAGGCTCGCAAGGAGAGAAACTAATATAGTGGAAAAATCTATATTTTTAATGAACTACTGAGGCAAAGTAACAGCAGTGCTTTATCAAATTTATATGAAGTGTATTGTGTCCAATGATAGCAACCAGGCAACACAAAAAGGAGCTTTTCAAGTGAGCTCTTTAAGGTACACAAATGTTATGAAGTGTTTGCCAGCAAGAATGTGGTTTCACCAATGTGGGGTACATTTTTGTAAAATTAGACTAGTGCCATCACAACCCCTCTTGACCAAACTTCACCGGCCTATAACAGTACAAAGCACGTTCACCCTGGTGATCTAGTGGCAGTTAAACAAGAGACATTGCAGGAGACAGAGTTAAGAAGTAGGCCCAATGGAATGCCATGCCCAATTCCCCAATGTGGGGTCCTTTTTGGACTGAATAAAATAGTGCCATCACATCCCCCTAGCCTAAATGCACTGTACAGATCACGTTCACCCTGGTGATCTACTGGAAGGAACAGGACAGATTGCAGGAGACCGAGTTAAGAAGTAGGCCCAAAGAAATGTCATGCCCAATTCCCCAATGTGTTGTCCTTTTTGGACTTAAAAATATAGTGCCATCACAGCCCACTTGCCCAAAATTCACTGGCTTATAACAGTACAGACCACGTTCACCCTGGTGGTACAGGACACATTGCAGGAGACCGAGTTAAGAAGTAGGCCCAAAGAAATGTCATGCCCAATTCCCCAATGTGTTGTCCTTTTTGGACTTAAAAATATAGTGCCACCACAGCCCACTTGCCCAAAATTCACTCGTTTATAACAGTACAGACCACGTTCACCCTGGTGGTCTAGTGGCAGGTACAGGACACATTGCAGGAGACCAAGTTAAGAAGTAGGCCCAAACAAATGTCATGCCCAATTCCCCAATGTGTTGTCCTTTTTGGACTTAAAAATATAGTGCCATCACAGCCCACTTGCCCAAAATTCACCGGCCTATAACAGTACTGAGCACGTGCACCCTGTTCATCTAGTGGCAGTTAAAGCACACATTGCAGGAGACAGACTTAAGAAGTAGGCCCAATGTAATGTAATGCCCAATTCCCCAATGTGGGGTCCTGTTTTTACAAAATAAAATAGTGCCTTCACAGCCCCCGTGCCCAAAAATCACCGGCCTATAACAGTACAGAGTACGTTCACCCTGGTCATCTAGTGGTTCTGGATGATGAGGAAGAGGATAAGGAGGAGGAGAACAACAAACAGACCCAATATGGAAGCGTATACCCATGTGTGGTTGTGAAGAGGTGCATGAGAATACACCACCCCAAAAAAGAGAATGTATTTGAGGTTATGTTTCGCTGGTTTCACTTGGTGGTGTAGAGAAGTCTTTCCCAATCCAGGCCTTGTTCATTTTTGTAAGAGTCAGCCTCTCAGCATTTTCAGTTGACAGGTGGATGCGCTTATCTGTGATAATTCCACCAGCGGCACTAAAAACCCGCTCTGACAGAAAGCTAGCAGCAGGGCAGGCCAGGACCTCCAAGGTGGAGAGAGCCAGTTCATGCCACGTGTCCAGCTTGGATACCCAATAATTAAAAGGCACAGAGGAACAATGGAGGACGTTTGTACGATCTGCAAGGTACTCCCTCACCATCTTCACAAACGTTGCACTTCTTGTGACAGTACCCCTTGCCTCTGCCGCCACGATGGGAGGGTCTGAGAAAACTGTCCCAGAACTTGGCCATTGTTCCCCTGCCTGAGCTGGATTGTACTTCTGTTTCTCTCGCTTGGACTCCTTGGTTGTACAACAAACTCTGATGTCTGTTGCCAGCATTCTCACATCGGAATTTTCTAAGTATTTCCGCTACAAGGGCCCTCTGGTACTGCAACATTTTAGTACACCTCTCTGCCTCAGGCAGAAGAGATTGAAAGTTCTCCTTGTAGCATGGGTCTAGAAGTGTCATCAACCAGTAATGGGTGTCACCCAAAATTTTGATAATCCGAGGGTCACTTGAAATGCAGCGCAACATAAAGTCAGCCATGCGTGCCAGACTGCTAACAGGCAAGACTTCCGTGTCCTCACCAACAGGACGACTGACCATGCTGTCCTCCTCCTCCCTGTCCTCAGGCCATCCCCGCTGAACAGAAGCTAATACAGATGTGTTTGTAGTACCATCTATAGCACATGAAAGTAGCTCCTGTTCTTCCTCCTTTTCCTTCTCCTCCTTGCCTACCAATCCACGTTGAGAAGACATGAGGCTGGGCTGAGTGTAATCCCCCTGTATGTTTCCTTGCTCCATGTCCTTGTGCTCCGCCTGCAATGCATTCTCTTTGATTGTGAGCAGAGAGGTTTTCAGAATGCTGAGAAGCGGGATGATGGTGATGCTAATTATGGCGTCATTGCCACTCCCCATCTTGGTGCAGTCCTCAAAGTTTTGGAGGACGTTACATATGTCTGACATCCATGTCCACTCCTGAGGTCTTATGTGTGTAGTCTGACCTGAAATTCGACGGGCTTGTTGATGTTGGTAGTCAACAACGGCCCTCTTCTGCTCACAAATCCTTTCCAACATATGCAGCATAGAGTTCCCGCGCGTGGGGACATCACACAACAGTCGGTGAGCTGAAAGCTAAAAATGCTGCTGAAGCACGGCAAGGGCGGCTGAAGCTGTAGCTGACTTTCTAAAATGGGCAGACAGACGGTGTACTTTCACTAGCAAATCCGGCAGCTCCGGGTAGCTTTTCAGAAAACGTTGAACCACGAGGTTAAGCACATGGGCCAAGCAAGGTACATGTGTGAGCTCACCTTGCCTCAGAGCCGCCACCAGGTTATGGCCATTGTCACACTCGACCATGCCTGGCTGTAGGTTCAGCGTTGTCATCCAAACATCTGACTGCTCTTTTAGCGCTGTCCACAACTCTTCTGCATTGTGCGGTTTGTCACCTAGGCAGATTAGCTTCAGCACAGCCTGTTGCCGCTTGGCTGAGGCAGTGCTGCAGTGCTTCCAGCTTCTGACTGATGTGTTGATTTCAGAGATGGAGGATGAAGAGGAGGAGGAGGTGGTGCAGGAGCTGTAGACTGTGGGGGCAACCCTGATTGACGTAGGGCCAGCAATCCTCGGCGTGGGGAGGATGTGTTCCATCCCAAGGTCCGACTGGGTCCCGGCTTCCACTATGTTATCCCAGTGTGCCATCATTGAGATGTACCATCCCTGACCACAAGCACTTGTTCACATGTCCGTGGTTAGGTGGACTTTCCCTGTAACAGCATTGTTGAGGGCACGGGTAATGTTGTGGGACACATGCTGGTGTAATGCCGGTACGGCACACCGGGAGAAATAGTGGTGACTGGGGACGGAGTACCTTGGGATGGCCGCCGCCATCAAGTTGTGGAAAGCTTCCATCTCAACAAGCCTAAAAGGCAGCATTTCTAGGACTGTGGCCTGTGGGGCGTTAGCGGGGTATTTCCGCTTGCGTTCCTTGGTTATAGACAACTGAACACTGTGCTGGGACAAGGACGTAGACGGGCTTGCTGATGGTGCTGCTTGACTGTGGGCCACAATAGGTGCAGTGTCATGGTTCCCAATGGCAAGGGAACGTCAGAGAACTTAAACAACAGACTAGCTCTTGGGTGATGGAATCTCGAGCTGACCGTGAGCTAAACCTACCACACAACTAACAGTGGCCGGGTGGCGTACCTACGTTTTATCCCTAGACGCCTAGCGCCAGCCGGAGGACTAACTAACCCTAATAGAGGAAAAGACAGACCTGGCTTACCTCTAGGGAAATTCCCCCAAAAAGAAGACAGAAGCCCCCCACATATATTGACGGTGAGGTCAGAGGAAAAGACATACGCAGTATGAAGGTAGGTTCAGCAAAGCGAGGTCCGCTTACTAGATAGCAAGAAGATACAATAGGGAACTTCACGGTCAGCTGAAAACCCTATTAAAATACCATCCCGAAATTACTTTAAGACTCATGTGTCAACTCATGACACCGGAGTGGCAATTTCGGCCCACAAGAGCTTCCAGCTACAGAAAAATAACATAACTGTGAACTGGAACAAAAATGCAAAACAAACTCAGGACTAAGAGTCCAACTTAGCTGATAGTAGTCTAGAAGCAGGAACATGCAACAGAAAGGCTCTGGTTACATTGATGGCCGGCACTAGAATAACTGAGCAGCAAGGCTAAATAGGATACACCCATATCCTGATGGAAACAGGTGAACAGAGAAAGTGAAGCACACAAGTCCAGTACCACCAGTGACCACCGGGGGAGCCCAAAAACCAAATTCACAACAGTACCCCCCCCTCAAGGAGGGGGCACCGAACCCTCACAAGAACCACCAGGGCGATCAGGATGAGCCCTATGAAAGGCACGGACCAAATCAGAGGCATGAACATCAGAGGCTGTCACCCAAGAATTATCCTCCTGACCGTAGCCCTTCCACTTGACCAGATACTGAAGTTTCCGTCTGGAAACACGGGAGTCCAAGATCTTCTCCACAACGTACTCCAATTCACCCTCAACCAACACCGGAGCGGGAGGCTCAACGGAAGGCACAACCGGTACCTCATACCTGCGCAATAATGACCGATGGAAGACATTGTGGATAGAAAAAGATGCTGGGAGGTCCAATCGAAAGGACACGGGGTTAAGAATCTCCAAAATCTTATACGGGCCGATGAACCGAGGCTTAAACTTAGGAGAAGAAACCCTCATAGGGACAAAACGAGAAGACAACCACACCAAGTCCCCAACACGAAGACGAGGACCAACACGACGACGGCGGTTAGCAAAATGCCGAGTCTTCTCCTGGGACAACTCCAAATTGTCCACCACCTGTCCCCAAATCCGATGCAACTTATCCACCACAGTATCCACTCCAGGACAATCCGAAGACTCCACCTGACCGGAAGAAAAACGAGGATGAAACCCCGAATTGCAAAAGAAAGGAGAAACCAAAGTGGCAGAACTAGCCCGATTATTGAGGGCAAACTCCGCCAACGGCAAAAAGGCAACCCAGTCATCCTGATCCGCAGACACAAAACACCTCAAATAAGTCTCCAAGGTCTGATTAGTTCGCTCAGTCTGGCCATTAGTCTGAGGATGGAACGCAGACGAAAAAGACAATTCAATGCCCATCCTAGCACAGAACGCCCGCCAAAATCTAGACACGAACTGGGTCCCCCTGTCAGAAACGATATATTCCAGAATACCATGCAAGCGAACCACATTTTGAAAAAACAGAGGAACCAACTCGGATGAGGAAGGCAACTTAGGCAAGGGCACCAAATGGACCATCTTTGAAAAACGGTCACACACCACCCAGATGACAGACATTTTCTGAGAAACAGGGAGATCAGAAATAAAATCCATAGAGATGTGAGTCCAAGGCCTCTTCGGAATAGGCAAAGATAACAACAATCCGCTGGCCCGAGAACAACAAGGTTTGGCCCGAGCACAAACATCACAAGACTGCACAAAAACTCGTACATCTCGAGACAGGGAAGGCCACCAGAAGGACCTAGCCACCAAATCCCTGGTACCAAAGATCTCGGGATGACCTGCCAACACAGAAGAATGAACCTCCGAGATGACTCTACTGGTCCAATCATCAGGAACAAACAGTCTACCAGGCGGGCAACGATCAGGTCTATCCGCCTGAAACTCCTGCAAAGCCCGTCGCAGGTCTGGGGAAACAGCAGATAATATCACCCCATCCTTAAGGATACCTGTAGGTTCAGAATCACCAGGGGAATCAGGCTCAAAACTCCTAGAAAGGGCATCCGCCTTCACATTTTTAAAACCTGGTAAGTATGAGACCACAAAATTAAACCGAGATAAAAACAACGACCAGCGCGCCTGTCTAGGATTCAGGCGCCTGGCAGACTCAAGATAAATCAAATTCTTGTGATCGGTCAATACCACCACCTGATGTCTAGCCCCCTCAAGCAAATGACGCCACTCCTCAAAAGCCCACTTCATAGCCAAAAGCTCCCGATTACCAATATCATAATTTCGCTCGGCGGGCGAAAATTTTCGAGAAAAGAACGCACAAGGTCTCATCACGGAGCAGTCGGAACTTTTCTGCGACAAGACCGCCCCAGCTCCGATCTCGGAAGCATCGACCTCAACCTGAAAAGGAAGAGTAACATCAGGCTGACGCAACACAGGGGCGGAAGAAAAGCGGCGCTTAAGCTCCCGAAAGGCCTCCACAGCAGCAGGGGACCAATCAGCAACATCAGCACCCTTTTTGGTCAAATCAGTCAAAGGTTTAGCAACATCAGAAAAACCAGTTATAAATCGACGATAAAAATTAGCAAAGCCCAAAAATTTCTGAAGGCTCTTAAGAGAAGAAGGTTGCGTCCAATCACAAATAGCCCGAACCTTGACAGGATCCATCTCAATGGAAGAGGGGGAAAAAATGTACCCCAAAAAAGAAATCTTTTGAACCCCAAAAATACACTTAGAACCCTTCACACACAAGGAATTAGCCCGCAAAACCTGAAAAACCCTCCTGACCTGTTGGACATGAGAATCCCAGTCATCCGAAAAAATCAAAATATCATCCAGATACACGATCATAAATTTATCCAAATATTCACGGAAAATGTCATGCATAAAGGACTGAAAGACTGAAGGGGCATTTGAAAGACCAAAAGGCATTACTAAATACTCAAAATGGCCCTCGGGCGTATTAAATGCGGTTTTCCACTCATCCCCCTGCTTAATTCGCACCAAATTATACGCCCCACGGAGATCAATCTTAGAGAACCACTTAGCCCCCTTTATTCGAGCAAACAAATCAGTCAGCAGTGGCAGAGGATACTGATATTTGACTGTAATTTTATTCAAGAGTCGATAATCAATACACGGCCTCAAAGAGCCATCTTTTTTAGATACAAAGAAAAAAACGGCTCCTAAGGGAGATGAAGAAAAACAAATATGTCCCTTTTCCAGGGACTCCTTAATATATTCTCGCATAGCAGCATGTTCAGGTACAGATAGATTAAATAAACGACCCTTTGGAAATTTACTGCCCGGAATCAGATCTATGGTACAATCGCAATCTCTGTGAGGAGGTAGTGAACCAAGCTTAGGCTCCTCAAAAACATCACGATAATCAGATAAAAATTCCGGAATCTCAGAGGGAATAGATGACGAAATGGAAACCAAAGGTACGTCCCCATGAGCCCCCTGACATCCCCAGCTTAACACAGACATTGCTTTCCAGTCAAGAACTGGGTTATGAGATTGTAACCATGGTAATCCGAGCACCAAAACGTCATGTAGATTGTACAACACAAGGAAGCGAATCATCTCCTGATGGTCTGGATTCATACGCATAGTCACTTGTGTCCAGTATTGTGGTTTATTACTAGCCAATGGTGTAGAGTCAATACCCTTCAGAGGTATAGGAACTTCCAGAGGCTCTAGATCAAACCCACAGCGCCTGGCAAAGGACCAATCCATTAGACTCAAAGCGGCGCCAGAGTCGACATAGGCATCCGCGGTAATTGACGATAATGAACAAATCAAGGTCACAGACAGAATAAACTTAGACTGTAAAGTGCAAATTGAAATAGACTTATCAACCTTTTTTGTACGTTTAGAGCATGCTGATATAACATGAGTTGAATCACCACAATAGAAGCACAACCCATTCTTTCACCTAAAATTCTGCCGTTCGCTTCTGGACAGAATTCTATCACATTGCATATTTTCTGGAGCCTTCTCAGAAGACACCGCCAAATGGTGCACAGGTTTGCGCTCCCGCAAACGCCGATCAATCTGAATAGCCATTGTCATGGACTCATTCAGACCTGTAGGTGCAGGGAACCCCACCATAACATCTTTAATGGCATCAGAGAGACCCTCTCTGAAATTCGCCGCCAGGGCGCACTCATTCCACTGAGTAAGCACAGACCATTTACGAAATTTTTGGCAGTATATTTCAGCTTCATCTTGCCCTTGAGATAGGGCCATCAAGGCTTTTTCAGCCTGAATCTCTAAGTTAGGTTCCTGATAAAGCAACCCCAAAGCCAGAAAAAACGCATCCACATTGAGCAACGCAGGATCCCCGGGTGCCAATGCAAATGCCCAGTTTTGAGGGTCACCCCGCAGCAAGGAAATTACTATCTTAACCTGCTGTGCGGGATCTCCAGCGGAGCGAGATCTCAGGGAAAGAAATAATTTACAATTATTTTTGAAATTCAGGAAACGAGATCTATCCCCGGAGAAAAATTCTGGTATAGGAATTCTAGGTTCAGATATAGGAGCATGAATAACAAAATCCTGTAAATTTTGAACCTTCGTAGCAAGATTATTCAAACCTGTAGCCAAACTCTGAGGATCCATTTTAATCAGGTGAGATCAGAGCCATTCAAGGATTAGAAGGAGAGAGAGAGACAAAGGCTGCAATTAGAGCAGAAATGCAACTGAGTCAACTAAAAAGCAAGCTCAGAAGAAAAAAAAAAAAATCTGCAGACTTCTTTTTCTCTCCTTTCTTCTGCCAACGGTTTTAACCCTTGGCCGGCCATACTGTCATGGTTCCCAATGGCAAGGGAACGTCAGAGAACTTAAATAACAGACTAGCTCTTGGGTGATGGAATCTCGAGCTGACCGTGAGCTAAACCTACCACACAACTAACAGTGGCCGGGTGGCGTACCTACGTTTTATCCCTAGACGCCTAGCGCCAGCCGGAGGACTAACTAACCCTAATAGAGGAAAAGACAGACCTGGCTTACCTCTAGGGAAATTCCCCCAAAAAGGAGACAGAAGCCCCCCACATATATTGACGGTGAGTTCAGAGGAAAAGACATACGCAGTATGAAGGTAGGTTCAGCAAAGCGAGGTCCGCTTACTAGATAGCAAGAAGATACAATAGGGAACTTCACGGTCAGCTGAAAACCCTATTAAAATACCATCCCGAAATTACTTTAAGACTCATGTGTCAACTCATGACACCGGAGTGGCAATTTCGGCCCACAAGAGCTTCCAGCTACAGAAAAATAACATAACTGTGAACTGGAACAAAAATGCAAAACAAACTCAGGACTAAGAGTCCAACTTAGCTGATAGTAGTCTAGAAGCAGGAACATGCAACAGAAAGGCTCTGGTTACATTGATGGCCGGCACTAGAATAACTGAGCAGCAAGGCTAAATAGGATACACCCATATCCTGATGGAAACAGGTGAACAGAGAAAGTGAAGCACACAAGTCCAGTACCACCAGTGACCACCGGGGGAGCCCAAAAACCAAATTCACAACAGTGCAGGGCTAGAGGCATCTTCACATGCACGGTGTACTGGGGATTAGCTTCTACGCAAAACAGTGGAAGAAGCAGTGGTGTGACCAGCAGGCAGTGGTCCTGTAGCCTGGGGTTCGGCCCACAAAGTCGGGTGCTTTGCTTGCATGTGCCTGATCATGCTGGTGGTGGTCAGGCTGGGTGTTTTGCTACCCCTGCTGATGCGGGCAACGCAGGTGCTGCAAATGGCCTGTTTGGGGTTATTGGCAGAGTCTTTAAAAAATAACCAGAATCGGGAAGACCTAAAAGTTGGAATGGCAACTTCCCTCATGTTGGTTTTACTGGGAACAGATGCACGCCTTCTGTCTGTGGCCACCACAGTGCTTCTTCCTGCCTGTTGGGGGGATATGCCTTCTTCCCCATTTGTGCTGCTGTCCTCACTATGTATGTCCTCCTGCCAGGTTGGGTCAGTCACTATGCCATCCACCACCTCATCTTCCACATCCGCACCCTCCTCCTCCTGACTAACTGGCCATTGCGACTCATCATCGTCCACCTCTTGTGACACTTTCCCACCATCGCCTTCGTGCTGGTCAAATCTTTGGGCAATCTACATGCGATCTCATCTTTCCCCACTTCAAGCTGACCAGCAGAGATTTCTGAATCTTGAAATGGAAAACTGAACAGCTCTTCAGAGTGTCCAAGTGTGGGATCAGTTGTCTTAGGGCACTCGGCATGGTAGGAGGAAGGAGAATCAGGGTGAGGAATATCCTGGCCACACTCACGGCTACTCAGACTTGACCGTGTGGAAGACAAGGTGGTGGTGGTGTCTAAGTGACTGGAAGCATTATCCGTTATCCAACCAACAACCGTTTCACACTGCTCTGGCTTCAATAGTGGTGTGCTGCGATCCCCTATAGAAACTGGGACAGGAAGGTCGAGCGAGAACATGTGGGTCTTTGTTGTTGTCCACTTTCACCTTGGCCACGGCCTCGTCGTCTGGATGCACCATCAGCATCACGTCCACTTCCCCGTCCCTTGCCTTAACCATTTTAAATGGACTATTGCACTATTTCAAATGCTCAACACAAATTTCTTTATTAGTAGCGAAATAATATCTGATCAGTATGCCTGCAAATCTACGATTTTTCAAACCCAAACACCAGGCAGGCCTCAGCCTGACCTAACAGACTGTATTCAATTTTTCGGGTTTTTTTTTTTCAGTTAATTTATGCAAAATAGTGCTCTATATAATTTGAGTATAAGACATCCAAAAAATAAGTACACCAGCCTAAAATGCCCAAACTTGGAGCAGAGATATATGACGGCTCTCACGGAAATATCACACTGGCAAATATGTGGCCTTGTAATATTTTTTAAGGCAAAATAGTGCTGTATATAATTTCAGTAACACACAACAAAAAAAGGGGTCCTCCGGCCTACAATGACCAAACTTGGAGCACGCAGATATATGAGGGCTCTCACAGAAATACCACACTGGCAAATATGTGGCCTGTTTATATTATTGTATGCTAAATAGTGCTGTATATAATTTCAGTAACACACAACAAAAAAAGGGGTCCTCCGGCCTACAATGACCAAACTTGGAGCACGCAGATATATGAGGGCTCTCACAGAAATACCACACTGGCAAATATGTGGCCTGTTTATATTATTGTATGCTAAATAGTGCTGTATATAATTTCAGTAACACACAGCAAAAAAAGTGGTCCTCCGGCCTACATTGACCAAACTTGGAGCATGCAGATATGACAGCTGACATGGAAATACCACACTGGCAAATCTGTGGCCTTTTAATTTTTTTATGCTAAATAGTGCTGTATAGAATTTGAGTATCAGACAGCCCAAAAATAAGTACACCGGCCTACAATGCCCAAACTTATTTGCCACCAGAATATGCAAATAAAATGATAAAAAAAACAGACAATGTGATTTTCTGGATTTTTTTTTCTCAGTTTGTCTCCCATAGTTGAGGTCTACCTATGATGTCAATTACAGACGCCTCTCATCTTTTTAAGTGGTGGAACTTGCACTATTGCTGACTGACTAAATACTTTTTTGCCCCACTGTATATGAGGGCTCTCATGGAAATACCACACTGGCAAATCTGTGTCCTTAGAATTTGTTTTTTTGCTAAATAGCGCTGTATAAAATTTAACTATCAGACAGCCCCAAAATAAGTACACCGACCTCCAATGCCCAAACTTGGAGCACAGAGATACATGAGGCCTTTTTCGGTGAATTTAAAACACCAAAAAAAAAAAAAGTGGCATAAGGGTAGCACACACAACTATGCTAAGGTATGCCTGACAAACTATGCCTTTTCAACAGCCCCCTCAGTCTGACAGAACAGACTATATTTTTTCGGGGGGGGGGGTCAATTTTTGGGAAAAAGAAAATAGGTATATAGTAAATTAGCTGCAGCAGCAGCAAGCAGTTATGGAGCTTTGGGAAGGATGCAGTGGGAGCAATGTACGCACATACAGTGCCTGCAGGCCTTGCACTGATGTGGATAGGCCGTGCCCTGCCTGCCTAGCGCTGCAATATCGGGACCCATGAATTAGCCCTAAAAAGGACTTTTGGTTTCTGAGGAGTTGTGGATGTAAGAGTTGCAGACCTACACTACCTCTAAAACCACGATTCTGACCCTATCTCTGCAGCAGCTCTCCCTACTCTCGCTGAAACAGGAACAGAATGTGGCGAGCAGGGCGGCGCCAGGTCTCTTATACTCGGGATGATGCTGTGTGGCCCAGCCAACCACTGCACGACCACAACAAAGATGGCTGCGGAGTTTCATGGCCTGGCAGACAATCCCTGCACCTTGATTGGGTCTCTAAAGTCCGCCAAAACTGCTGGGTGGAGACTGCAATTCCCGCCGAATAATCCCGGAAATGCTCGCTGCTCAGCAAGTACCCCGATACTCGGGCGAGTAACGAGCAGTGGCGAGCACGTTCGCTCATCACTAGCCTTGACGCTCCTGAGGTTGGATGTCTAGAACTAGGATGCACACTGTGTATCTCACTGCTGTGTTGGAGAAAACCACTCTTAAGATTGTGTACAAGTGTGTTTTGATACTCCAGCATGCGTGTGTCCCTTTCCAGGGGGGAAACATCTGGCTAAATTCATTCTTGTAATGTGGATCTAACAGAGTGGTGTGGCACCCCAGGAGTCCGGTTGCCACAATGGCATTTCCTACTTCCCGGGGGGGTGATGTCATGCCTGGCGGTAAGAAGGGATCCACTTAGCAGGTAACACAAACATACAACACCTTCCTGATTCCAGGCCAGAAGGGGGAGCTCTAAACCCGGGTTCAGGGGAGCTTCCCTATAAGTTCTGGTCTGGAGGCGGGGTTAGTGAGTTCAGTGTGAGACAGTGAAGGGATAGGAAGCGTGTGAGGAGAGAGATTAGGAATGGAGCTATAACTGAGCTCTTCCCAGGATTAAGCGCAGAAAAAACAGGACACCGGAGTCCGTGGTTGCACGGGTACTCAAGGCCCAGCAACTAGAACTGGAGGGCAGAAGATTGCAGGTCTCCTGGCCCATCTGACACCTGGAGGCACCACAGCAAGTCAGGAGCCTGGGGCTGCCAGTGAGAAGACAATGCCCATGTAAGGCTCATGCTGTCAACCATACGGGTTAGAAGAAACAGACACTAAGAGGAACTTGTGTAAAGCTTCAGGCAGAAAGGGACAGAAAGCACATTGCATAAGGAAGGCTTCCGAACCCACCTAGCTAGGTGGATCCCAAGGTACTCTCAGGCTCCCCGGACCCCATCAACACCTGTAACCTGTGTCCCAGACTGCACCTGCAATTCACCAGTAAAAGGTAAAGGAAACTGCAATACCTGTGTCCTCCAATTATTTCCTGCACTCCACCATTTATCATCCCTTAGCAACTGTACCGGTAGCTCTAGGGACTAAGCTCTACCTGTGGGAAGCTATACCAACTGTGCTGCAACACCATCTTCCCCATTGGTGCCCTTTAAGCAGCGTCGGCCATCCCTGGCCAAGTACCACAGGTGGCGTCATGAACATTTATCCATAGACTTTATTTGCCACTACACTTCATCCCCTTTATTTGGACGCCCAGGGCCACGGACCCCACGGGCCTAGTGGGAGCTCCAGTGGCAACCCAGTAGTCAACACTATTTCTAACCCTAAGAATACAGGCATCATGTTGAAGATAGTGCAGCAAGAAGGTGCTTATGTGTCAGCACTTCCATGAGGTCCAAGTCCATGGTGTGCTGGTGGCGGTGTAACATTCAAGCTTGCTTCCTCCATCCCCTTCCATCAACCACAGACAACAGAGAGGCGATCATTACCCTTTTCATCTCCTGACTGTTGCATGTCAATCACCTCATCCTCCTCCATTTGTTCCTTGGCTCCTGCACCTTCATTAACAGTATGTCTGGTACCATTAGTCCCCCTCGATCGCGGTAAGCCACTCTCCCATGGCACCCGCCTGTGCGAAGACAGTATGGAAATTTGAGATATTATTATCCCTTCCGCATCCTCCTCTGCTTCCACCTCTTCCTCTGGGACCACCAACTCCTCATGTAGACTATTCAAAGTGTGCTCCAGCATGTAGATGACCGGAATAGTGTTGCTGATGAAGGCATCATCAGCAATATCCATCTTAGTAGCCATTTCAAAACTGTGCAGAAGGGTGCAGAGGTCCTTCAACTGTGCCCACTCTGCATGATTTGCACCATGTCCATACTGCGTTGGCGCAGTCTATGCAAAAGTACATACTGCACCAGTGTTCGTCACTGCTGCCACAGTCACAACAACATGTGCAGAGTGAAAATCCACTGTCGGAGCATTGCAAATCAAACAGTTAACCGGGAGGCAGGAAGACCTCTGCAAGTTGATGACCTATGGGGTGCGCTCATCAGAATTGAGCACACAGCGACCGTGTTTTCTGAAGCAGCATATCCAGGCCGGGATAAGGGTGGAGAAATTGCTGTACCACCAGGTTGAGTATGTGAGCCATGCAAGGCATGTGTGTGAGGTTGCCCTGGCGTAGAGCAACCCCCAGGTTTGCACCGTTATCGCACATGTCCTTCCCTGGCTCCAGGTTCAGTGGAGACAGTCATTGATCTAACTCGGCCTGGATACCTGTCCACAACTCCAGACTGCGATATCCAAGGTGTATTAATTTGAACACTGCCTGGTTGCGGTGAGCCCTGGCTGCGCAGTACGGAGGTGGGAGGATTCTTTCTGCACTGTTGGAACGCGTGTCTGATTAAGGGAGAGGTTGAAGGCACAGGTCAAGGCCCTAGTGAAGGCGGAGATGCCAGAAGCAGTGGAGGAAGTGTTAGATACAGAGGTTTGTTCCGCAAGCCTTCGGGATTCAAAGACCCTTGACCGCCTGCACCCACAGCTACCAAAGTCATCCAGTGCCCATTCAGTGAGATGTAATGCCTCTGCCCATGTTTGCTCATCCAGGCATCAGTGGTGAAATGCGATCTTGTAGACATAGTCCTTTTCAGGGAACGGGTGATGTCGGCATCTTGCTGGTGTAGCGCAGGCACAGCTTTGTTAGAGAAGTAATAGCGACTGAGCAACTGATACTGAGGGACTGCAACGGCCATCAATTTCTATGAAACCATCTGTATCCACCAGGTAGAAAAGCAGCATTTCCATGGCCAACAAATTGGAGATGGTGGAGGTTCAACCTCTTAGCTTTGACATGTGTAGCAGGAAACATTCTTTTATGTGACCACAACTGCAGGATCAAGGGCTGGTTGCTGGGCTGAGAGAGGGTGGAGTACGGAGAGCAGGACAAATTGCTGGACTGTGAGTCAGGTTTAGGATTGAATATTATGGCGGATTGAGAAAAATGTGTTGTGCTAGGTGACACAAAAATAGCAGTCATGACCACTACCATACCAGTTGATGGGCTCTCACTCACCCCGACTGTAGGGGGTAAACAAGTTTCTGCAGATGGAGACCTGTGGGAGTAGACTTGGCATGGTGACAGAGGAGGAAGAAGTAGCAGATGTGGTTGATGGGCCTGCCGGAGGTTGGTGAGACCCACTATGCAGCAATTTTGTGCAGTAAGATTCCCAGACTAAGGCATCTTGATCGCACATGTGCCGATTCATGCATGTAGTTATCAAATTATTGCAATTTTTGCCTCTACTGAGTTTTTTTTGCAAATTTGGCAGATAGTATGAGTTGAGTCATCCTTTGCTGTCTCAAAAAAGGCTCAGGCTAGGCATCCCTTGCTGCCCCTGTGAACTACACAGTTGTGACCGGTGCTGACCACAGTCAGAGTTGGGGCTGAGGATGCAGTGTTTGTCGTGGTTGCATCACTTTGTGTCTGTGTAGGAATCCGCAACGTAACCTCCTAGTCTTCCTCCACCTCCTCTGCTGAGCTACTCAGCTGCGAACCTCTGGGTTCACACCAAGTGGGATCTACAACCTCATCATCATCCTCTCTGCTCTCACACTTCTCACTCTGAGAGTCACCCTCCTCCTCTTCCTGTCTGACATCACAGTACACTCCTCATGCGCCTCTGGTATCTGAGTCCCATCAGGATCACCTCCATCCTTGGTGGTTAGCGTCTGGTGATGAGAGTCTGGATTTTATTTGGATCCTACTTCTCTCCAGATCCAACATGAAAAGATTTTGGGCATCGGTGCAGAAGCTTTCTACCTCTTCATACTATAAATCTTTGGAGCCGACCTCTGGTGCCCATGGAATAGAATGTGTTAACAGCTCTGCACAATGGCCCATCTGTCATTCCTCACAGCCAGTTGGGCGTTTGGAAATTTATGACTCGGGGGAGGGGGGGGGGGAACAAGGGTGATTGAGGTGCCACCTCTGAGGATTGTGCTGTATGTGATGTTAAGGTGGAGGAAGAGGAGGAGAGGCCACTTGATGCAGTGCTTTCCATCCTCTGGATCGCATGCTTTTTCTGAGCTTCATCTATAAGGCGTACCGCTGTGCGGTTACCAAAGAAAGGGGGCCGAGTAACCCGTCCAGTAACAGATTTTGTCTGGACACTCTGGATATCATTGTTATTATGGGGAGCACTGTGGATATGACTGTTATTATGGGGGCATTGTGGATATCACTGTTATTATGGGGACACTGTGGATATCGCTGTTATTATGGGGGCACTGTGGATATCACTGTTATTATGGGGCACTGTGGATATCGCTGTTATTATGGGGGCACTGTGGATATCACTGTTATTATGGGGCACTGTGGATATCGCTGTTATTATGGGGGCACTGTGGATATCACTGTTATTATGGGGCACTGTGGATATGACTGTTATTATGGGGGCATTGTGGATATCACTGTTATTATGGGGACACTGTGGATATCGCTGTTATTATGGGGGCACTGTGGATATCACTGTTATTATGGGGCACTGTGGATATCGCTGTTATTATGGGGGCACTGTGGCTATCGCTGTTATTATGGGGCACTGTGGATGTCGCTGTTATTATGGGGCACTGTGGATATCACTGTTATTATGGGGGCACTGTGGATATCACTGTTATTATGGGGGCACTGTGGATATCACTGTTATTATGGGGCATTGTGGATATCACTGTTATTATGGGGACACTGTGGATATCACTGTTATTATGGGGCATTGTGGATATCACTGTTATTATGGGGGCACTGTGGATATCACTGTTATTATGGGGGCACTGTGGATATCACTGTTATTATGGGGACACTGTGGATATCACTGTTATTATGGGGGCACTGTGGATATCACTGTTATTATGGGGACACTGTGGATATCACTGTTATTATGGGGCACTGTGGATATCACTGTTATTATGGGGGCACTGTGGATATCACTGTTATTATGGGAACACTGTGGATATCACTGTTATTATGGGGACACTGTGGATATCACTGTTATTATGGGGGCACTGTGGATATCACTGTTATTATGGGGACACTGTGGATATCACTGTTATTATGGGGCATTGTGGATATCACTGTTATTATGGGGCACTGTGGATATCACTGTTATTATGGGGGCACTGTGGATATCACTGTTATTATGGGGACACTGTGGATATCGCTGTTATTATGGGGGCACTGTGGATATCACTGTTATTATGGGGGCACTGTGGATATCACTGTTATTATGGGGGCACTGTGGATATCACTGTTATTATGGGGCACTGTGGATATCACTGTTATTATGGGGCACTGTGGATATCACTGTTATTATGGGGCACTGTGGATATTACTGTTATTATGGGGCACTGTGGATATCACTGTTATTATGGAGCACTGTGGATATCACTGTTATTATGGGGCACTGTGGATATCACTGTTATTATGGGGACACTGTGGATATCGCTGTTATTATGGGGGCACTGTGGATATCACTGTTATTATGGGGGCACTGTGGATATCACTGTTATTATGGGGGCACTGTGGATATCACTGTTATTATGGGGCACTGTGGATATCACTGTTATTATGGGGCACTGTGGATATCACTGTTATTATGGGGCACTGTGGATATCACTGTTATTATGGGGCACTGTGGATATCACTGTTATTATGGGGGCACTGTGGATATTACTGTTATTATGGGGCACTGTGGATATCACTGTTATTATGGGGCATTGTGGATATCACTGTTATTATGGGGGCACTGTGGATATCACTGTTATTATGGGGGCACTGTGGATATCACTGTTATTATGGGGGCACTGTGGATATCACTGTTATGATGGGGGCACTGTGGATATCACTGTTATTATGGGGGCACTGTGGATATCACTGTTATGATGGGGGCACTGTGGATATCACTATTATTATGGGGGCACTGTGGATATCACTGTTATTATGGGGGCACTATGGATATCACTGTTATTATGGGGACACTGTGGATATCGCTGTTATTATGGGGGCACTGTGGCTATCACTGTTATTATGGGGACACTGTGGATATCACTGTTATTATGGGGACACTGTGGATATCACTGTTATTATGGGGCACTGTGGATATTACTGTTATTATGGGGCACTCTGGATATCACTGTTATTATGGGGCACTGTAGATATCACTGTTATTATGGGGGCACTGTGGATATCACTGTTATTATGGGGACACTGTGGATATCACTGTTATTATGGGGCACTGTGGATATCACTGTTATTATGGGGACACTGTGGATATCACTGTTATTATGGGGGCACTGTGGATATCACTGTTATTATGGGGCACTGTGGATATCACTGTTATTATGGGGCACTGTGGATATCACTGTTATTATGGGGCACTGTGGATATCACTGTTATTATGGGGCACTGTGGATATCGCTGTTATTATGGGGGACACTGTGGATATCACTGTTATTATGGGGCACTGTGGATATCACTGTTATTATGGGGACACTGTGGATATCACTGTTATTATGGGGCACTGTGGATATCACTGTTATTATGGGGCACTATGGATATCACTGTTATTATGGGGGCATTGTGGATATCAGTGTTATTATGGGGCACTGTGGATATCACTGTTATTATGGGGGCACTGTGGATATCTCTGTTATTATGGGGGCACTGTGGATATTACTGTTATTATGGGGCACTCTGGATATCACTGTTATTATGGGGCACTGTAGATATCACTGTTATTATGGGGCACTGTGGATATCACTATTATTATGGGAGCACTGTGGATATCACTGTTATTATGGGGGCACTGTGGATATCACTGTTATTATGGGGGCACTGTGGATATCACTGTTATTATGGGGCACTCTGAATATCACTGTTATTATGGGAGCACTGTGGATATCACTATTATTATGGGGGCACTGTGGATATCACTGTTATTATGGGGGCACTGTGGATATCGCTGTTATTATGGGGCACTGTGGATATCACTGTTATTATGGGGGCACTGTGGATATCACTGTTATTATGGGGGCACTGTGGATATCACTGTTATTATGGGGGCACTGTGGATATCACTGTTATTATGGGGCACTGTGGATATCACTATTATTATGGGAGCACTGTGGATATCACTGTTATTATGGGGGCACTGTGGATATCACTGTTATTATGGGGGCACTGTGGATATCACTGTTATTATGGGGACACTGTGGATATCACTGTTATTATGGGGGCACTGTGGATATCACTGTTATTATGGGAGCACTGTGGATATCACTATTATTATGGGGGCACTGTGGATATCACTGTTATTATGGGGGCACTGTGGATATCGCTGTTATTATGGGGCACTGTGGATATCACTGTTATTATGGGGGCACTGTGGATATCACTGTTATTATGGGGGCACTGTGGATATCACTGTTATTATGGGGGCACTGTGGATATCGCTGTTATTATGGGGCACTGTGGATATCACTGTTATTATGGGGGCACTGTGGATATCACTGTTATTATGGGGCACTGTGGATATCACTGTTATTATGGGGCACTGTGGATATCACTGTTATTATGGGACACTGTGGATATCACTGTTATTATGGGGGCACTGTGGATATCACTGTTATTATGGGGGCACTCTGGATACTACTGTTATTATGTGGGCACTGTGGATGTCACTGTTATTATGGGGCACTGTGGATATCACTGTTATTATGGGGGCACTGTGGATATCTCTGTTATTATGGGTCACTGTGGATATCACTGTTATTATGGGGGCACTCTGGATACTACTGTTATTATGTGGGCACTGTGGATATCACTGTTATTATGGGGGCACTGTGGATATCACTGTTATTATGGGGACACTGTGGATATCACTGTTATTATGGGGCACTGTGGATATCACTGTTATTATGGGGCACTGTGGATATCACTGTTATTATGGGGCACTGTGGATATCACTGTTATTATGGGGGCACTGTGGATATCACTGTTATTATGGGGACACTGTGGATATCACTGTTATTATGGGGCACTGTGGATATCGCTGTTATTATGGGGGCACTGTGGATATCACTATTATTATGGGGGCACTGTGAATATCACTGTTATTATGGGGCACTGTGGATATCACTGTTATTATGGGGGCACTGTGGATATCGCTGTTATTATGGGGGCACTGTGGATATCACTGTTATTATGGGGCACTGTGGATATCACTGTTATTATGGGGCACTCTGGATATCACTGTTATTATGGGGCACTGTAGATATCACTGTTATTATGGGGGCACTGTGGATATCACTGTTATTATGGGGGCACTGTGGATATCACTGTTATTATGGGGGCACTCTGGATACTACTGTTATTATGTGGGCACTGTGGATATCACTGTTATTATGGGGCACTGTGGATATCACTGTTATTATGGGGCACTGTGGATATCACTGTTATTATGGGGCACTGTGGATATCACTGTTATTATGGGGGCACTGTGGATATCTCTGTTATTATGGGGGCACTGTGGATATTACTGTTATTATGGGGCACTCTGGATATCACTGTTATTATGGGGCACTGTAGATATCACTGTTATTATGGGGGCACTCTGGATATCACTGTTATTATGGGGGCACTGTGGATATTACTGTTATTATGGGGCACTCTGGATATCACTGTTATTATGGGGCACTGTAGATATCACTGTTATTATGGGGGCACTGTGGATATCACTGTTATTATGGGGCACTGTGGATATCACTGTTATTGTGGGAGCACTGTGGATATCACTGTTATTATGGGGCACTGTGGATATCACTGTTATTATGGGGGCACTGTGGATATCACTGTTATTATGGGGACACTGTGGATATCACTGTTATTATGGGGCACTGTGGATATCACTGTTATTATGGGGCACTGTGGATATCACTGTTATTATGGGGCACTGTGGATATCTCTGTTATTATGGGGACACTGTGGATATCACTGTTATTATGGGGGCACTGTGGATATCACTGTTATTATGGGGGCACTGTGGATATCTCTGTTATTATGGGGACACTGTGGATATCACTGTTATTATGGGGACACTGTGGATATCACTGTTATTATGAGGGCACTGTGGATATCACTGTTATTATGAGGGCACTGTGGATATCACTGTTATTATGGGGACACTGTGGATATCACTTATTATGGGGAGCACTGTGGATGTCACTGTTATTATGGGGCACTGTGGATATCACTGTTATTATGGGGCACTGGGGATATCACTGTTATTATGGGGCACTGTGGATATCACTTATTATGGGGAGCACTGTGGATATCACTGTTATTATGGGGCACTGTGGATATCAGTGTTATTATGGGGCACTGTGGATATCGCTGTTATTATGGGGGCACTGTGGATGTCACTGTTATTATGGGGCACTGTGGATATCAGTGTTATTATGGGGGCACTGTGGATATCACTGTTATTATGGGGACACTGTGGATATCGCTGTTATTATGGGGCACTGTGGATATCACTGTTATTATGGGGCACTGTGGATATCACTGTTATTATGGGGCACTGTGGATATCACTGTTATTATGGGGCACTGTGGATATCGCTGTTATTATGGGGGTACTCTGGATTCTGTCATACTGGGATCACTTTTACTGTGGTCTCTTTGGATGTCATTGGTCAGTGACTGCGGTGACCACATATAGTACCGCTCTGCACCATGTTTTACTGCCACTCTTAAAATTTGGGATTGAAGAGGTGAAAATAACAATTGTCAGAAACACTAATGGAAGGACAATCAGTTGTTTTCATGTCTCCGTTCCCTGGGACACTTCCTGCCATTATCCCTATTATTAAAGCTTTCGGATTTTGCATCGTCATAAAACTTAATTCATCTTCTATTAACGGGGTGTGAGCACTTCTGCAGGAAATTCCATTTCCACATGTGCATTAGACACTTCCGACACTACAGGCCACAATGATTTATTTAGAGGGATCCTCGGCTTTTATTATATTCTGATGTGTCCTTTACAATATACGTGAATATTTGTGAAAGAACATTGAGAATGGCGCATCTGATTCATGGATTTTGCACAAAATAAAACAATAATCTTTATTTTTGTCTTTTACCGGCAAGAAAAATGGCAACATTTTTGTGCATCTTAGTTTTCCAATAAATTGCACTGGTCTGAGGACTTGTACCCCAAATTATGATTTTATTTTAACCCCTTCCTCATGGGGCAGTTTTAATTTGGACCAACAGTTTTCAGATCTCTGGCCAAATTAACAAGAATGAGCCCAAATTGATTTTCAGGAGATTCACCCATCTCTACTTAGAATCCAAATCCACAGATGGTGATCCCTTCTAAATGCTGAATCCTGCTGCAAAAGTATTAGCATCCTGTTTTTATAAAAAAAATCGATTATACCGGCTGACTCGCCAATATTCTTGCATTTTCAAAAATCTTGAGATTGCCTATCTTGTAACATTTAACAATGCTGCACTGAAATTCCAAGTATTTCATGGCATATTTCCATGCAGTCCCATGCAAATGTAGCTTCAACGTGGACATTATTCTTCCAAGCCTATATAGTGACACGTACTGTACAGTGTGGCTCAAGGGACAGATGAATTAAGCTCCAGATCAATGCTTGTGGCTGATGGACTCCAGCTCTTGCATCTGCTATTTTTCTGTAAAGCTTTATGGCCATCCTGCCCCTCCCCCACCACTATTACCATGTTTCATTATAACCGGAGTTATAATTGATGTATTAGTGACTGTGCAGAGTCTGATCAGCCATGTCTAATCCATTTGCCCCAAGTGCTGAGCACGTCCTCTCTTACTTTAGCCCCCAGAGACCCCCAGGTGAAGCAGTCATACAACAGAATCACAATACTCAGAATATTGAGATCCATGTCCAATCTGCATTGTTTGCAGCTGAGAGAGAAGACTAAACTTTCAAAGCTATTGCTGCCTGTGATAGAAAGATACAATGACTCTTCTCATGTGATACACTGTTTTCTTTTAGATTTCTTGGGCACTTTTTGATATCCTTCGGTGCCTCTAGAGAAGTTCTGGTTACTTGGTGTTGTTGGATTATTACAGTTGTGTTTTCCAGACTTGTTTTTTGTTATATTGGACCTGCCGGTTCAGTGCTCAGTGGGCCTTCCCTGTAAAGATTCTCTCTCCCCATCCTCTTTTCTCAAAGTTCTAGCTTGTGTCTCCTGCCTCCTCCCTCTCTCATTTATGTGTTCTGGCTAACCTATTCGCTTATATCTTTACAGTTTTACTTTATTCTTTTCAAGACTTACTTTTTCATATATTGATGTTCAGAGAGCTGCAAGTTCAGTGCTCAGTGGGCTTTACCTGTAAAACTTCTCCCCATCCAGTTTTATAAATGTTCTTGTTGTGTCTCCTGTCTCCCCTCGCTCACAAAAGTATTCTGCTTACTTTCTGTTTGTTTTTATATAAAATTTTATATAAAAAAGACCAAGTATGGGATTGTCAAGACTACGGTTAGGTGGATTCATAACTGGCTCAGTGATCGTACTCAAAGAGTGGTGATAAATGGTTGCACATCCAATTGAAAGAGTGTTTCCAGTGGGAACCACAAGGCTCTGTCCTGGCCCCAGTGTTTTTCAACATTTTTATGAATGATCTAGATAAGGGAACTAAAGGTAAACTGATTAAATTTGCAGATGATGCAAAGTTAGGAGGGATAGCTAACACAAGAGAAGACAGAGAAAGGATTCAGAAGGATCTAGATAATCTTGAACAATGGGCAGCGACTAATAGAATGGTATTTAACAGGGAGAAATGCAATATTCTACAACTGGGCAAGAAAAAGGAAAACTACTTGTACAGAATGGGAGGAATAGAACTAAGCAACAGCACATTTGAGAAAGACTTGGGTATACTAATAGATCACAGACTGCACAGGAGTCAACAGTGTGATGCAGCAGCAAAAAAGGCAAAAACAGTTCTAGGATGTATTAAGGGAAGCATAGAGTCTAGATCACGTGAATTATCCTCCTCTACTCCCCCTTGGTCAGGCCTCATCTGGAATACTGTGTCCAGTTCTGGGCACCACATTTTAACAAAGACATCAACAAACTGAAGCAAGTTCAGAGAAGAGCAACCAAAATGGTGAGTGGACTGCAGAGTATGTCCTATGAGGAACAATTAAAGGATCTGGGAATGTTTAGCTTGCCAAAAATAAGGTTAAGAGGAGACTTAATAGCTGTCTACAAATATCTGAAGGGCTGTCTCAGTGTAGAGGGATCAGCATTAGGCTAGGTTCACATTGCGTTAGGGCAATCCGTTTAGCGCTAGCGCTAGCGGATTGCGCTAATGCAATGTTTATTTAGGGGCCACGTTCAGGGGTCGCGTTAACGTCCCCGCTCTTGCAGATCCCCGATCTGTGAGAGCGGGGAACGGACCTCGGGCGCGCCGCGGACGCTGCAAGCAGCGTCCGAGGCGCGTCACAGAAGAACGGCACATCACTAGCGCGAGCTGAAAAAGGCACGCGCTAGTGATGCGCTGCAGGCGAAATTTACATTGCTGTCAATGGGTGCGCTAACGGACCCGTTACATGGCGTTAATTGCAACATTTTCACCGTGCAACGCTGTCCGTTAGCGATCACCCACTAACGCAATGTGAACCTAGCCTTATTCTCATTCGCACATGGAAACACCAGAAGCAATGGGATGAAACTGAAAGGGAGAAGATACAGATTAGATATTAGAAAAAAGATTTTGATGGTGAACGTGATCAATGAGTGGAACAGGCGGCCACGAGAGGTGGTGAGTTCTCCGTCAATGGAAGTCTTCAAACAGAGGCTGGACAGACATCTGCTGGAGATGTTTTATTGAATCCTGCACTGATGGGTGGGTTATACATGATTACTCTGGAGGTTCCTTCCTGATCTAACATTCTATGATTCTATTATTTTTTAGACCTACTTGTGTATCTGTCGGTTTCAGTGCTCAGTGGAATGTCTCTATAAAGCTTCTCTCTCTCCTCATCCTGTTTTTTCGATGCTCTAGCTTGAGTCCTCTCCTCTCTCTCTATAAGGCTACGTTCACATTTGCGTTGTGCGCCGCAGCGTCGGCGCCGCAGCGCACAACGCAAACAAAAACGCGGCAAAACGCACGCTAAAACGCTGCGTTTTGCGCCGCATGCGTCCTTTTTGGCCGAAAGTTGGACGCAAAAAAAATGCAACTTGATGCGTTTCTTGCGTCCAACGCTTGCGGCCATGCGGCGCAAAACGCAGCACAACGCATGTCCATGCGCCCCCATGTTAAATATAGGGGCGCATGACGCATGCGGCGCCGCTGCGGCGCCCGACGCTGCGGCGCTGACCGCAAATGTGAACGTAGTCTTACAGATGTATTCTGTCTACTCTGTAATGTTGTATCATTAAAGTTTTGCATTTATTCTTTTCCAGACCTAATTTTTCACATATTGATGTTTCGGGAGCTGCAGTTTCCGTGCTCAGTGGGCTCTGCCTGTAAAGCTTCTCTCTCTTCCCATCCTCTGTTCTCATTGTACTATCATATGTCTCCTGCCTTCTCTCTCTCTCTCTCTCTCTCACAAATATGTTCTGACTAACCTATTCTTTTGCGTTATTACAGTTTTTCATTTATTCTTTTCCAGACCTAATTTTTCACCTTTTGATGTTTAGAGAGCTGCAGGTTTAGTTCTCAGTGGGTTTTCATTTCCTTGTAAAGCTTATCTCTCCCCATTCTGTTTTCTAAATGTTGCGGTTCTGTCTCCTGTGTCCTCACTCTCTTAAGAAAGTATTCTGGTTCTCTGAGATGTTGAATCATTACAGTTTTTTTTTTTTATCATTATTATTTTCCATGCCTGATTTTTCTCACATTGCTGCTTGTGGAGCTGCATGTTTAGTGCTCACTGGGCCTTCCCTTTAATGCTTCTCTCTCCCCATCCTGTTTTCTCAATGTTCTGCCTTGTGTTTCATGCCTCCTCTCTCCTCCCTTCATATATTCTGGTTGCTCTGTTGTCTCACTATTTTTTTTTTGCATTTATTTTATCTTTTCCAGACTTACTCTTTCACATACTAATGTTTAGAGAGCTGAAGGTTTACTGCTTAGTCACTTTTCCCTGCTTTCTCTTAATATTTTAGCTTATGTCTCCTACCCCGTCTCTCTCACACGCGTATAGCTATGCAACAACACAACTTATAAGTTTCCCCAAAATGTATGGAACTGACCTGCTATGAAAATAAACTCCTTGATATTACCTAGGACTGTTTTTCACCCAGTGTTCTTATGCAGGATGATGCTATAGAACACCATTTGCATAAACATAGGTGCACATAGGAGCTGTGTAACCAAACAGTAGGAGTTTTATAATCTTTCTGCAATTAGTATGATTATTATGCTCACTAGGGTTGAGCGAAACGGATCGGAAAAATTAAAAAATCGCCGACTTTCTGCAAAGTCGGGTTTCATGAAACCCGACCTGATCCCAGTGTGGGATCGGCCATGCGGTCGGCGATCTTCGCGCTAATGTCGCATTTCGTATGACGCTTTCAGCGCCATTTCTCAGCCAATGAAGGAGGACGCAGAGTGCGGGCAGCGTGATGACATAGGTCTCGGTCCCCACCATCTTAGAGAAGGGCATGACAGTGATTGGCTTGCTTTCTGCGGCGTCACAGGGGCTATAAAGTGGTGTGCACGCCGACCGCCATCTTACTGCTGCCGATCTCAGCATAGGGAGAGGTTGCTGCAGCTTCGTCAGAAGAATGGATATAGTTAGGGAGGGAAGATTAACCCCCACACCGCTTGAGCTGTAGCGATTTCCACTGTCCCACACCACCTTTTCTTTGCAGGGACAGTGGAGGCTAGATTTCTGTGCATCAGCTCTGTAGCTTATAAGGCTCCCTGATAGCTGCATTGCTGTTTGCACGCTGCTGTGCAAACCAACTGCTTTTTTAAAAGCAAAAATCCTGTTGCTCCTTTCTGCAGTTATCTTGTTTATTTGTCCACACTTTTGTGTTCAGCAGTCCTTTTTGTTGCTGCCATACTTGTCCTGAGATCATTGTAGGGAGATTGAAATTGTACTACAGTCCTTGGATTTTTCCAGATATCTTCCAGCCACGTTCTGCCACTTACATTGTGTTGTGTTATACACTGGGCCTGAGTTGTGGTGCTGTCTCCCCCCCCAAAAAAAGTTAGATTGAAATTCTCACAAAGTGGATATACTTCAGTCCTGTTAGTTTGTCGTATATCAGCCAGCCACGTTCTGCCAGTTACATTGTGTTGTGTTATGCACAGGACCTGAGTTTTGGTTCAGTCTCCCCCAAAAAAAGGGAGAATTAAATTCTCAACAAGTTTATATACACCTTCTACCTTGTTTTACAGTACCATATAACGGTTGTTATTTTGGTTAAATTTTCCCAAAAATGAGGAAGTCTGGTGGAAGAGGCCGTGGGCGGTCGTTGCCAGCTGGTACTGATGGTGGTGGTGGTGGTGGTGGTGCATCTGGTGGTAGTGGGAAAAGCAAAATAGCAGCTAAGGCTGGAGGTGTTGAGCCAGCGTCATCGTCTGGCTACACAAGGCCTCGAAGGCTCCCTTATCTGGGAGTAGGAAAACCGCTTTTAAAGCCGGAGCAGCAGGAAAAAGTTTTGGCTTTCCTTGCTGACTCAGCCTCTAGCTCTTTCGCCTCCTCTTCAGAAAGTTCCAAATTTAAAAGCAGCGAGTCATCAGTAGATGCTCCCGGTCAGGAACAAGTCGCTTCCTTGTGTCCTTCGCCCAAACCAACAGTGAAGGATGCATCAGGCGACACAACAGGTTACTCCATGGAGCTCTTTACACATACCGTGCCTGGGTTAGAAAGGGATATTGGTAACAGCCCATTACAAGATGAATCGGACATGGAGTGCACTGATGCACAGCCATAGCTAGATTATTATGCTGTTCCATTGACTCAGATCACTACATTGCCCTCGCAGTGTACTGAGCCAGAAATTGACCCTGATGAGACTATGGTGCCCCGTCCCGAACGCTATAGCACCTTACACGGTGACACAGAGAAAGGTGCACATGACATTGAAGAGGAGGTGATAGATGACCCAGTTGTTGACCCAGATTGGCAGCCATTGGGGGAACAGGGTGCCGCTGACAGTAGCTCAGAAGTGGAGGAGGATGATCCACAGCAGGCATCAACATCGCAACAGCTTTCATCTGGCAGGCCCGTCTCTGGCCAAAAATGCTCAAGGACCTTTAGCAGAGGGAAGAATCCCCAAAATTTAAATACAACGTGCATGCGTAGACATTTAACCAGCATGCACTTGCAAGCCTGGACTAAGTACCAAACGTCCCGTACCTTTGGTGCACGTGCTCAGAATGAAGGTAGTCAGCAATGCTACATTGCTTTCCTCACTGTAAGCCCATCGGTTAGGACACCACCAGCAGCAAATGTGGAGGTATCGTCGCAAGGCCAAAGCAGTCAGGGAATCACAAGGTTTTTGGTAGGAAACACTGTATGTAGGTCAACATCAAGAATACCATCACCAACCCTCTCTCAGTCTGCCATGTCCACCACAACCGCTAGTTCCACCATATGCAGCTCTCCAGTCCAGCTCACCCTACAAGAGACTCTCGTTAGGACAAGAAAGTACTCATCCTCTCATCCGCGTACACAGGGTTTGAACGGCCTCATTGCTAGACTAATCTCGTTAGAGATGATGCCCTACCGGTTGGTTGAAAGCGAAGCTTTCAAAGACCTGATGGCCTACGCAGTACCACGCTATGACCTACCCAGTCGGCACTTCTTTGCGAGAACAGCCATCCCAGCCCTCCACAAGCATGTCAAAGACTGCATTGTCCATGCACTGAGGCAATCAGTCAGTGGAAAGGTGCACCTCACAACAGATGCATGGACCAGTAGGCATGGCCAGGGACGTTACGTGTCCATCACGGCGCACTGGGTTAATGTGGTGGATACAGGGTCCACAGGGGACAGCCATAGTGGGACAGTTCTGCTTAGCCCACAGTCTAGGAAACAGTTGGCTGTAGGCGTTCGCCACCCCTCCTCCTCCTCCTCCAGAAGCGAGAGCTCGTCCACAGAGCTCAGTCGCATGACCACTCCATCCGCAGCTGTCAGTGTTGCACACGAGTTATCCCATTATCGAACAGCTAGTGGTAAGCGTCCGCAGGCTGTGTTGCAAATGAAGTGTTTGGGCGACAACAGACACACCGCGGAAGTTCTGGCTGAGTACTTGCAGTAAGAAACTCAGCCATGGCTGGGCAGTGTACATCTTGAGGCAGGCAAGGTAGTCAGTGATAACAGAAGAAATTTTATGGCTGCCATAGCTGTCAAGGTTCTCAATGGCAAGAGAACGTAATAAAGCATACAAAAGGACTAGCTCTTGGAAGATGGGAACTCGAGCTGACCATGAGCTAAACCTACCGCACAACTAACAGTGGCCGGGTAGCGTGCCTACGTTTTATCCCTAGACGCCCAGCGCCAGCCGGAGAACTGACTGACCCTAGCAGAGGAAAATACAGACCTGGCTTACCTCTAGAGAAATTTTCCCCAAAAGGCAGACAGTAGCCCCCACATATATTGGCGGTGATTTTAGAGGAAATTGACATACGAAGTATGAAGATAGGTTTAGCAAATTGAGGTCCGCTTACTAGATAGCAGGAAGACAGAAAAGAGAACTTCACGGTCAGCTGAAAACCCTTTCAAAATACCATCCTGAAATTACTTTAAGACTCTAATATCAACTCATGACACCAGAGTGGCAATTTCAGCTCACAAGAGCTTCCAGCCTCAGAAATATTCAATCACAGAGAACTGGAACAAAAATGCAAAACAAACTTAGGACAACAAGTCCAACTTAGCTGATAGTTGTCTAGGAGCAGGAACATGCAACAGAAAGGCTTCTGGTAACATTGTTGGCCGGCATAGAAATGACTGAGGAGCAAGGCTAAATAGACAACTCCCACATCCTGATGGAAACAGGTGAACAGAGGAGATGAAGCACACAAGTGCAGTACCACCAGAAACCACCGGGGGAGCCCAGAAACCAAATTCACAACAGTACCCCCCCCTCAAGGAGGGGGCACCGAACCCTCACCAGAACCACCAGGGCGATCAGGATGAGCCCTATGAAAGGCACGGACCAAATCGGAGGCATGAACATCAGAGGCTGTCACCCAAGAGTTGTCCTCCTGACCGTAGCCCTTCCACTTGACCAGATACTGAAGTCTCCGTCTGGAAACACGGGAGTCCAAGATCTTCTCGACAACGTACTCCAACTCACCCTCAACCAACACCGGAGCAGGAGGCTCAACGGAAGGCACAACCGGTACCTCATACCTGCGCAACAACGACCGATGGAAGACATTATGAATAGAAAAAGATGCAGGGAGGTCCAAACGAAAGGACACAGGGTTAAGAATCTCCAATATCTTGTACGGGCCGATGAACCGAGGCTTAAACTTAGGAGAAGAGACCTTCATAGGGACAAAACGAGAAGATAACCACACCAAGTCCCCAACACAAAGACGAGGACCAACACGACGACGGCGGTTGGCAAAATGCTGAGTCTTCTCCTGGGACAACTTCAAATTGTCCACCACATGCCCCCAAATCTGATGCAACCTCTCCACCACAGCATCCACTCCAGGACAATCCGAAGACTCCACCTGACCGGAAGAGAAACGAGGATGAAACCCCGAATTACAGAAGAAAGGAGAAACCAAGGTGGCAGAACTAGCCCGATTATTGAGGGCAAACTCCGCCAAGGGCAAAAAGGCAACCCAATCATCCTGATCCGCAGACACAAAACACCTCAAATAAGTCTCCAAGGTCTGATTAGTTCGCTCGGTCTGGCCATTAGTCTGAGGATGGAAAGCAGACGAAAAAGACAAATCAATGCCCATCCTAGCACAGAACGCTCGCCAAAATCTAGACACGAATTGGGTTCCCCTGTCAGAAACGATATTCTCCGGAATACCATGCAAGCGCACCACATTTTGAAAAAACAGAGGAACCAGCTCGGATGAGGAAGGCAATTTGGGCAAGGGAACCAAATGGACCATCTTAGAGAAACGGTCACACACCACCCAGATGACAGACATCTTCTGAGAAACAGGGAGATCAGAAATAAAATCCATGGAGATGTGAGTCCAAGGCCTCTTCGGAATAGGCAAGGATAACAACAATCCACTAGCCCGAGAACAACAAGGCTTGGCCCGAGCACAAACATCACAAGACTGCACAAAACCTCGCACATCTCGCGACAGGGAAGGCCACCAGAAGGACCTAGCCACCAAATCCCTGGTACCAAAGATTCCAGGATGACCTGCTAACGCAGAAGAATGGACCTCCGAGATGACTCTACTGGTCCAATCATCAGGAACAAACATTCTACCAGGCGGGCAACGATCAGGTCTATTCGCCTGAAACTCCTGCAAGACCCGTCGCAAGTCTGGGGAAACAGCAGATAATATCACTCCATCCTTAAGGATACCTGTAGGTTCAGAATTACCAGGGGAATCAGGCTCAAAACTCCTAGAAAGGGCATCCGCCTTCACATTTTTAGAACCTGGTAGGTAAGAAACCACAAAATTAAACCGAGAGAAAAATAACGACCAGCGCGCCTGTCTAGGATTCAGGCGCCTGGCAGACTCAAGATAAATCAAATTCTTGTGGTCGGTCAATACCACCACCTGATGTCTAGCCCCCTCAAGCCAATGACGCCACTCCTCAAAAGCCCACTTCATAGCCAAGAGCTCCCGATTACCAATATCATAATTTCGCTCAGCGGGCGAAAATTTACGGGAAAAGAACGCACAAGGTCTCATCACGGAGCAGTCGGAACTTTTCTGCGACAAAACCGCCCCAGCTCCGATTTCTGAAGCGTCAACCTCAACCTGAAAAGGAAGAGTAACATCAGGCTGATGCAATACAGGGGCGGAAGAAAAGCGGCGCATAAGCTCCCGAAAGGCCTCCACAGCAGCAGGGGACCAATCAGCAACATCAGCACCCTTCTTAGTCAAATCAGTCAACGGTTTAGCAACATCAGAAAAACCAGTTATAAATCGACGATAAAAATTAGCAAAGCCCAAAAACTTCTGAAGGCTCTTAAGAGAAGAGGGTTGCGTCCAATCACAAATAGCCTGAACCTTGACAGGGTCCATCTCAATGGAAGAGGGGGAAAAAATGTACCCCAAAAACGAAATCTTTTGAACCCCAAAAACACACTTAGAACCCTTTACACACAAGGAACTAGAGCGCAAAACCTGAAAACCCTCCTGACCTGCTGAACATGAGACTCCCAGTCATCAGAAAAAATCAAAATATCATCAAGATACACAATCAAAAATGTATCCAAATAATCACGGAAAATGTCATGCATAAAGGACTGAAAGACTGAAGGGGCATTTGAAAGACCAAAAGGCATTACTAAATACTCAAAATGGCCCTCAGGCGTATTAAATGCGGTTTTCCACTCATCCCCCTGCTTAATTCGCACCAAATTATACGCCCCACGAAGATCAATCTTAGAGAACCACTTGGCCCCCTTTATTCGAGCAAACAAATCAGTAAGCAGTGGCAAAGGATACTGATATTTAACCGTGATTTTATTCAAAAGCCGATAATCAATACACGGCCTCAAAGAGCCATCTTTTTTAGATACAAAGAAAAAACCGGCTCCTAAGGGAGATGACGAAGGACGAATATGTCCCTTTTCCAAGGACTCCTTAATATATTCCCGCATAGCAGCATGTTCAGGCACAGATAGATTAAATAAACGACCCTTTGGAAACTTACTGCCCGGAATCAGATCTATAGTACAATCGCAATCTCTGTGCAGAGGTAGTGAACCAAGTTTAGGCTCCTCAAAAACGTCACGATAATCAGATAAAAATTCCGGAATCTCAGAGGGAATAGACGACGAAATGGAAACCAAAGGTACGTCCCCATGAGTCCCCTGACATCCCCAGCTTAACACAGACATAGCTTTCCAGTCGAGGACTGGGTTATGAGATTGCAGCCATGGCAATCCAAGCACCAACACATCATGTAGATTATACAACACAAGGAAGCGAATAATCTCCTGGTGATCCGGATTAATACGCATAGTTACTTGTGTCCAGTATTGTGGTTTGTTACTAGCCAATGGCGTGGAGTCAATACCCTTCAGAGGTATAAGAACTTCCAGAGGCTCTAAATCAAACCCACAGCGTTTGGCAAAGGACCAATCCATAAGACTCAAAGCGGCGCCAGAGTCGACATAGGCGTCCGCGGTAATAGACGATAAAGAGCAAATCAGGGTCACAGATAGAATAAACTTAGACTGTAAAGTGCCAATTGAAACAGACTTATCAACCTTCTTAGTACGTTTAGAGCATGCTGATATAACATGAGTTGAATCACCACAATAGAAGCATAACCCATTTTTTCGCCTAAAATTCTGTCGTTCGCTTCTGGACAGAATTCTATCACATTGCATAATCTCTGGCGTCTTCTCAGTAGACACCGCCAAATGGTGCACAGGTTTGCGCTCCCGCAAACGCTGATCAATCTGAATAGCCATTGTCATGGACTCATTCAGACCTGTAGGCACAGGGAACCCCACCATAACATCTTTAATGGCATCAGAGAGACCCTCTCTGAATTTCGCCGCCAGGGCGCACTCATTCCACTGAGTAAGCACAGACCACTTACGAAATTTTTGGCAGTATATTTCAGCCTCATCTTGCCCTTGAGACAGGGCCATTAAGGCTTTTTCAGCCTGAATTTCTAAATGAGGTTCCTCATAAAGCAACCCCAAAGCCAGGAAAAACGCATCCACATTGAGCAACGCAGGATCCCCTGGTGCCAAAGCAAATGCCCAATCCTGAGGGTCGCCCCGGAGCAAGGAAATTACAATCCTGACCTGCTGTGCAGGATCTCCAGCGGAGCGAGATCTCAGAGACAAAAATACTTTACAATTATGTTTGAAATTCTGGAAGCGAGATCTATCCCCAGAGAAAAATTCAGGTAAAGGAATTCTAGGTTCAGATGTAGGAGCATGAATAACGAAATCCTGTAAGCTTTGAACCTTCATAGCGAGATTATTCAAACCTGTAGCTAAACTCTGAGGATCCATATTAATCAGGTGAAATCAGAACCATTCAAGGATTAGAAGGAGAGAAAGACGAAGGCTGCAGTAAGCAGAGATGCTAGTGAATCAACTAATGAGCAAACTCAGAAAAAAAAAAAAAAAATTCTCTGCAGACTTCTTTTCTCTCCTTTCTTCTGCCAATTATTTTAACCCTTGGCCGGCCAAACTGTCATGGTTCTCAATGGCAAGAGAACGTAATAAAGCATACAAAAGGACTAGCTCTTGGAAGATGGGAACTCGAGCTGACCATGAGCTAAACCTACCGCACAACTAACAGTGGCCGGGTAGCGTGCCTACGTTTTATCCCTAGACGCCCAGCGCCAGCCGGAGAACTGACTGACCCTAGCAGAGGAAAATACAGACCTGGCTTACCTCTAGAGAAATTTTCCCCAAAAGGCAGACAGTAGCCCCCACATATATTGGCGGTGATTTTAGAGGAAATTGACATACGAAGTATGAAGATAGGTTTAGCAAATTGAGGTCCGCTTACTAGATAGTAGGAAGACAGAAAAGGGAACTTCACGGTCAGCTGAAAACCCTTTCAAAATACCATCCTGAAATTACTTTAAGACTCTAATATCAACTCATGACACCAGAGTGGCAATTTCAGCTCACAAGAGCTTCCAGCCTCAGAAATATTCAATCACAGAGAACTGGAACAAAAATGCAAAACAAACTTAGGACAACAAGTCCAACTTAGCTGATAGTTGTCTAGGAGCAGGAACATGCAACAGAAAGGCTTCTGGTAACATTGTTGGCCGGCATAGAAATGACTGAGGAGCAAGGCTAAATAGAAAACTCCCACATCCAGATGTAAAACAGGTGAACAAAGGAAATGAAGCACACAAGTGCAGTACCACCAGAAACCACCGGGGGAGCCCAGAAACCAAATTCACAACACATAGCCCTTTCAGAACTGAAACGCATACCTTGCCTGGCTCACACCTTGAACCTGGTGGTGCAGTGCTTCCTGAAAAATTATCCGGGGTTACCAGCCCTGCTCCTCAAGGTGCGAAGACTTTGCTCGCACATCCGCTGGTCGCCCGTACACTCGAACTGTATGCTGAACCATCAGCAATCTTTGAAGCTTCCCCAGCACCGCCTAATAATCGACGTTGCAACAAGGTGGAACTGCACACTGCACATGCTTCAGACGCTGTGTGAACAGAGGCGTGCTGTCATTTATTTGTGGGAGGATACACATACACGGGCAGGCAGTTGGATGGCAGACATGGAGTTGTCTGGTGTGCAGTGGTCGAAGCTACGAGACCTCTGTCAAGTCCTTTAGTGTTTTGAGGAATGCACACGGCTGGTAAGTGCAGATGACGCCATCATAAGCATGAGCATCCCCCTAATGCGTCTGCTGATGCAAAGTTTGACGCACATTAAGGAGCAGGCGTCTGCAGCCGAGGATGAGGGAAGCCTTGATGACAGTCAGCCATTGTCTGTTCAGGGAACTCTCCTGGATGAGGTGGCGGACGAAGAGGAGGAGGAGGAGGATGATGGGGATGAATATTTATGGGAGGAGGATGCTTCTCAGGGGGCAATAGAAACTGGTGGCGTTGCAAGGTCAGGTACAGGGTTTTTGCGGGACACAAGTGATGTTGATTTGCCAGAAAGTGCTCCTCAACCCAGCACAAGCAGTGAATTGACACCTGGAACATTGACCCACATGGCTGAGTATGCCTTGCGTATCCTAAAAAGGGACCCCTGCATTATCAAAATGATGACCGATGACGATTACTGGTTGGCCTGCCTCCTGGATCCATGATATAAAGGAAAATTACAAAATATCATGCCACATGAGAACCTTGAGCAAATATTGGCTACCAAACAAGCAACTCTTGTAGACCGTTTGGTTCAGGCATTCCCAGCACACAGCGGTGGTGATGGTTCTCACACGAGCTGCAGGGGGCAACATGGCAGAGGTGTTAGAGGTGCACAAATCAGAAGTGGCGTTGGACAGAGGGGTTTTATGACCAGGTTGTGGAGTAATTTCGCAATGACCGCTGACACAACAGGTACTGCTGCATCGATTCAAAGTGACAGGAGACAACATTTGTCCAGTATGGTTACTATTTTTCCTCCCTTATCGATGTTCTCCCTCACACGTCATTCCCCTTTGATTATTGGGCATCTAAAATAGACACCTGGCCTGAATTGGCAGAATATGCATTACAGGAGTTCGCTTGCCCTGCTGCTAGTGTGCTATCAGAAAGATTCAATGCTGCTGGTTCAATACTGACCGAAAAAAGGACACGTCTGGCTACCCAAAATGTCGATGACCTAACCTTAATTAAAATGAACCAATCATGGATTTCCAATAATTTGGCCCACCTTCCCCTGCTGACACGTAGCTTGCCTGAAAAATGTCTTGCTTTTGGCCTCCTCTTACTGACTTCTCCAATTCCTCCATTTGCAGCTGCTGAATGTCCACCATAGGCCATTTTTATACCTCCCTAAATGGGCTGACTCCCCCCACAGGGCCGTGGTCACCACCTGGAGCAAGCACCTGTGCGAGTGACATTTGCCTGGACAGGTGGGTGTGCCCACTTTTGGGCGACGGCACTGGCACAGGGTCCCTCATAGTACAATGAAGTGTCTCTGACGGTGGTGGTGCACAACCAACGTCAGACACACCGTCATAATATGAGGGGCCCTGGGCCAGTACCGCCGACCACGAGAGAGTCTTCCCCCCAGCTCGAACAGTGCTCTACCACTTGCAATACTTACCTCTCACTGCTCCACCACTGTGTAGTCTATGCTGTTAAATCCTTCAATGGCCCTGCCAATACAAATTTGTTGAAATGATAGATGATAGTTAAAATATACAGGGGCCCTGGCCCCCATTTAGACCAGTTAAAACCTTGCGCCAACTACCCCTGTCTGCTACTCAGCAGGGGAGCCCACCCCTGTACCTAGCTATGCCACCTGGTTCTTTCTGAAAAAAATTTTGGCAGACATTTAGCCTACTTTATTATTTGGGCCTACTCACTGCGTCAGCCACTCCTTACAATTGTCCTCCGCTGAACAAAGCAACGCCACCAGTTTAGTCCTGTTACCAATTTTGAACTGCTTTTAGCCTACTTAATTATTTGGGCCTACTCACTGTGTCAGCCACTCCTTACAATTGTCCTCCGCTTAACAAAGCAATGCCGCCTGGTTATTCCTGTTAACAATTTTTAACTGCATTTAGCCTACTTACTTTTTTGGGCCTACTAAGTGTGTCAGCCTCCCATTATAGTTGTCCTCCACTGCACAAAGCTATGCCCCCTGTTTTGTCCTTTTACCAGTTTTGAACTGCATTTAGCCTACTTATTTGGGCCTACTAACTGTGTCTGCCTCCCATTACAGTTGTCCTCCACTGAACAAAGCAGTGCTGCCTGTTTTGTCCTTTTACCAGTTTTGAACTGCATTTAGCCTACTTATTTGGGCCTACTAACTGTGTCTGCCTCCCATTACAGTTGTCCTCCATTGAACAAAGCAGTGCTGCCTGTTTACTCCTGTTACCAATTTTGAACTGCATTTAGCCTACTTTATTCTTTGGGCCTATATCTGTGTTTCCTCCTCATCCTGCCCATTGCCCAGTAACTGCTAGATGAGTCTGCCGGTAGATTGACCCAGACCACTACATTCCCCTTGCACTCTACATAGTCAGTATCTGACCCTGCAGAAAGTCTGGTTCCCATTTCCGCATACTATACCACCTTACACGGGGACAAAGAGGAAGGTGCAGATGAAAGTGCAGGTTCCTTCATCAGGTGGGGGGGGCATACTCGTTGGCGACGTCACTGGCACAGGGCCCCTCATAGTATGCAAAAGTGTCTCTGCCGGTGGGAGGCGCCCCCGCCGTCAAACACACCGCCGTACTATGAGGGGCCCTGTGCAAGTGCCAATGCCAACGAGTGTGCCCCCCTGCTTGCTCAGGATCACAGCACTTGCAAAGTTGAAATACTGACCTCTCCCTGCTCCACCGCCGTGACGTATTCCACGTTTCCTGGGCCAACGAAAATCTTGAGCCAGCCCTACCCCCCCACAACTTTAGCCAAATGACCCCCAATTTTCAATGCCTAACTATTATTATAAAGTAAATTAAGATTGACAAGCTTAAGTAATAAGATTTGATGTTTTTGGCATTAAAATGGGCACTGTAGGTGTTTTCCTGTCCTCCACTCACTGCCAACTTTGTTTCCCCATTGACTTGCATTGGGTTTCGTGTTTCAGTCGGCCCCCGACTTTTCGCAATAATCGGCCGATTTCACCCAACCCGACTTTTCAGAAAGTCGGGTTTCGCGAAACCCGACTCGATCCAAAAAAAGTAAAAGTCGCTCAACTCTACTGGGGACAAACAGACTAATCTAGAAAACAGGATTAGAATCTTTCTGTCCACATTCAAGAGGGCAATCGGCCTCCAGTTCTTGATGTCACTCGGCTCTTTACCTTTAGACAGCAGAATCAACGAGGACACTCTCATGGATGGAGGCATCAGGTGATTTTCTAGACAACTTCTATACACATACCTCAAGGTGACCGGATGACCGGACGGGACTTTTACACTTCATATTTATGGGTAAATATCCTGATTGACTTACATTCATTTGTTTTGGACTTATGCGCACAGAGGCATAGAGCGATGAAGGGAATAACTGTTTATATTGATGCACTGTTTGTAAGGATCGCTATTTATTAAGTGCAGCGCCCCAGAGTCCTGGTTGCTGCAGTAATATTGCTCTTCCACCAGGGGGAGTGATATTACGTCTGATGGTAATAAAGGAGTTCACCTGACCAGGTATCACAAAACAGACACCACACTTCACACTCCAATCCACCAGGGGGAGCCTTGCTCCTATCTATTAGGACACTCCTCATAGAAGGGTAAAACTGGTGGGCTGGATAGAAAGTCAGGGAGAAGCTGGCTGGGCTCAGCCCAGGCAACACCTGTCAGGCAGACAGGGGGAAAGGAGGAACATCGGAGCTGCAGACAGAGGGCCCTTGTCAGGGGTGGGATCCTGTCAGAGGCCTAGCGGGATAGAAAGCTACGGAGCTGCGCCTGCCCCACGTGCAGCAGCATCCTAAGGAAGGACAAGAAAGGAATTGTGTTGCAGGGAGTGAGAAACGAAGTCACAGCACAAGGAGAAAACACCAGAAGGAGTTCTGTCCTGTAAGAGGCTGCCTCCTTCTGAGGCACGTAGCTGGTGGCCGGAACACCAAGGGAGTAATTGACTCTACGCATTACTTCAGAGACCGGCAGGACAGTCAATTCCAAGTTGGCTGCCTGACCTTAATACCTAGGAGACACGGTGGCAAATTGTGGGGGTCGGGGCGTCTCTAGGGTCCCTATAAACAAGCCCCAGGCCATCAGTCATACGGGTTTGTCCTATCCCTACCATCTGGGGGACAGAGAGGAAGAAATAACATCTAGAAGATCTACAAAGGTTGTGAGGACCTTACCGAGAAGCTCAGCAGGGAGGTACTACAACACACAGGCGCTAGTAGGAAGGCTACTGATTTCCACCTGGATAAGGGGACTCTGGATTTGCCTTCAGACCGGCCGGACTCTGCCTACCCTGTGATCGGTACCCTGGACTGTGGATGCTGAAGTTTTCAGTAAAAGGTAAAGAGACTGCAACCTTGTGTCCTCGTTATTCATCGTGTCTTAATTCGTCCACCATCACCATCTACACTCTGGGAAGCCCTGGGGACATACTTCACCTGTGGGAAGGTATAACATCTAGCTGCCACTCCATCACCCCAGCGGACCCCTAAGCAGCATCGGTCGCCCTGACCAAATACCACAGGTGGCGTCACGAACACTTCCCCTTTTACTACGGACGTCCCTAGGGCCACGGACCGGGTCAGCCACCGTGACATCCCCATCGAGAACCAAAGGGCCCGGTACCGAGTTCCCCTAGCCCTGGGGGGCGCTCCATTAAGCACATGCACTTTATATTATCATGGTCATCATGCCTTATTGCCTGATCCTTTGAACCTGCTGTGGGTATTACATGTCCCGTTCTGCATTCTTGGGTCATTTTCTGCATCTATGGATGTAGTCACATTTATGATAAAATCCATATACTTCTAGTTTTTGTTATTTTTTTAATTGTTTATGTGTAAATTTCAATTTGATTGTTTGGATAAATATTATTACTTTTTTTAAAATAATTGGCAGTATTTTTGGACTCTTATCTCCTGTGTTGATATTGTAGATGAGTCGCCATTGGATATATGTATATGGGAATTTATGACTGGTATTATTTTTTTCCAATATTGTATTAGGTTCTCGGTCCATTCCTTTTTTTCCCATACTAATAATTAATATTCATATATCTGCACATATATACAGTATGTTGTAGTGACATGTGAGGACTTTACGTTTCCTCTGCTCCTTCGCTCAGATATTTGTTATCTGATCTAGACCTCTCGGGAAAACCATTGATTAAATTCGCAAGGAAAGACCCATATACTTAATTTATCTCACATCCACTTTTATAACAATGATTTCAGCGGGTTCCTGCATGGGGCTGTCTCCGGGACTTCACCCCTATATCTTACTAGCCTTCTAATTAAAAATATCCCTCGCAGCTCCGTCCATTAGTAGCTAAACAGAAATGGATTGATGAGCTCAGCCTCCGAGTTCTTGTCCTCCTGGGAGATGATATCATTAGATAGTCGCTAATTAATTTATATCTGGCACTGGTGACCCGGGTGAGAGTATTGCCAGGACATCTCAATCCACCGGTTCCATGATATTTATCTTTTACTCCTCAGACGCCTGTCGTGGCCATGAATGACTGTAAATGTGATGTCACTGGAGGTTTTGCAACCCAAAGTCCTAATCTCTGTATCTTCTGACCTATAGTGACCCCTAAAGACTCCCTTGTTCTTGTCATAGGACATGACTTAGGCCGCTGCCATATCTCTGATCGGTGGAGGTGTCGGGTGTCAAAACTTCATGGATCTGATAATGACTTATATTAAAGCAGGTCCTGTGATTAAGATGATAAAGGAGCGATGAACAAATGGTCACCAGTGATGGATCACACTTCAGATTACATCCACTGATGATCGGCAATGGCTGCACAGAACAGCGGCAGAATGCAATCAGAGCAGATCATTGGCTGAGAATTCCAACACTTGGTTCTGCAGAAATGTGGCAATTGTTTGGTATAGACGAGATCGCCCGTCTCCATCAACTATAATCAAATGTAAAGACAGAGGAAAAGAGCAAAGGACAGAGGAAAAGAGCAAAAGACAGAGGAAACGAATGAAGAACACAGGAAAAGAACGAAGGACAGAGGAAAAGAGCAAAAGACAGAGGAAAAGAACGAAGGACAGAGGAAAAGAACGAAGGACAGAGAAAACGAAGAAAGAACAGAAGGAAGAAGGGAAAAAGTCTGGAAAGTGAGAAGGAAAAGAAAGAAAGAAGAAAATGAAAGAAAGAAGAAAAAAAGGAAAAAGACAGAAAGAAAAAGAACAAACTAAGAAGGAAAAGAAAGAAGAAAGAAAAAGAATTCAAGAAGGGAAAGAAAGAAGAAAAAGAAAGAAGGGAGGAAAATAAAGAATGGAGGAAAAGTAAGAATGGAGGAAACAAATGAAGTGAAGAAAATGAAAGAAAGAAAGAAGGAAATTAAAGAAAGAAGAAAGGGAAATAAAGAAGGAAAAGAGAGTATGAAAAGAAAGAAGGAAAAAGAAAAGGAAGAAAGGAGGAAAGGGACAAAGGAAGAAACAAGGGGGAAGTAAGCAAACAAGGAGAAAAGGAGGTAAGGAATGAGGGGAGGAAGTAGATAAGAAAGGAAGAAATGAATGATGGAAGGGAAAAAGGAAGGAAAGAAAGTGAGAGAATGAAGGGAAAGAGGGAAGCAAGGAAGGAAAGAGGGAAGGAAGAATGGAGGGATGCAAGAAGGGAAACAATAAGGGAGGGATTGAGAGATGAAGGGAAGGAAAAGAAGAAAGGAAAGGAGGAATGGACAGGAAACGTAAGATGAAAAGACAGGAAAGGGAAGGAGGAAGTGAGAGAGAGAGAAATAGAGCAAACCAGCAAGTGAAGGGAAAGGTCTGAAAAACGACACAAAATGTTACAATGTTAATGTTAATACATTATGAGTTTTCTGTGATTTGGGCGATGTTCTCTGTATAGAAAGGTGTCATTAATATCATTTCAGCTTCCGTCCTTCCTTCGATGTCTGTAGTTTGTGCTCGTTCAGGCGGTGAACCATTCACGATCAATCTTTTCGGAGGACGTCGCGGCTTCCACTTAGATCTCAGGAGCGGATGACGCCATCTCTCCATCTGAGATTTCCACCCAAAGTCACAAATCCAATTAGTTCCCTGCGATAAGCGGCATTAAGGGGTCTGGTGCTGAGCCGTAGCGCAGGTGTCGCAGAGCTGGGCTGGCCAGGACTGAGGATTAGGAGCCCACGAGTGACAGGACTATCCAGTGTAAGAGATCTGTATAAATAGGATATAAAGGGGATTACCGGAGATGGGAGGATAAAGTGCACTCATCCATCCTGGACGATACCGCCCAATGTCTGCAGGTATGACAGGTAAGGGGTCAATGCAGGACCGCACATCTGGATGATGGAAACCACAACATTCAGCTTTCTGGCAGTTTTTCCTGCAGACTCTACAGCAACTTTCTTTTTGCTGACATTTACATCCCGTGCGGACATCCCCTTTAAGGATTTGTCTCATAAAGTCGGCCCCCGACGTCTGCATGTCATCTGCAGGATAAGGGGTCTGCACTCCTATATAAGACACCCAGGACAGGGACTGTTCTACCTGTCATCAACTTTATTGCCAATCAAAAGAGGAATCTCCGTCTTATGAGACATTTATCAATATATAATAAGAAGCAATTAGACCGTCGCTCATTAAATTAGGAGCATCAATATTAAATTCCCGAGCAGACGGACGGTAATTGCTTTACTGCAGATTAACACTATGTTACCTGCCATAATTACCTGCAATATCTTTAATCAAGCTGATTGGTGAGGAGCAGTGATGCCAGTAGTGGAGAGGCACCGGGGAATCCCTGCACTGGTTATTATTTCATTTTCATTAACAATTTATTTCTCAATTTTTACTTTCTTTGAAGGAAAATTTAAAAAAAACCCAATGTTCTACATCTGATCTGAGTGATCCCTGCTGAAGATATTGGGAATTATGGAGGATACAGACTCAGCTTACTGTACTTACACAAGACCAATGTGCCAGATGGTGCCCCTAGTGGTCACAATAAAAAGCACCAGTGCTGCCACTAAAAATAGAGGAGGAGGTGAGCTATGACATCATTGATTGTGAATGGTGGATCCTGTGTTATCTACTATATATAGAGGAATTATCAGTCATTGTACAGGAGGAGGAGGAGGTGAGCTGTGACATCACCTATTGTAAATGGTGGATCCTGTGTTATATACTGTATATAGAGGTGTTATCAGTCACTGTACAGGAGGAGGAGGTGAGCTGTGACATCACCTATTGTGAATGGTGGATCCTGTGTTATCTACTGTATATAGAGGTGTTATCAGTCATTGTACAGGAGGAGGAGGTGAGCTGTGACATCACCTATTGTGAATGGTGGATCCTGTGCTATCTACTGTATATAGAGGTGTTATCAGTCATTGTACAGGAGGAGGAGGTGAGCTGTGACATCACCTATTGTGAATGGTGGATCCTGTGTTATCTACTGTATATAGAGGAGTTATCAGTCATTGTACAGGAGGAGGAGGTGAGCTGTGACATCACCTATTGTGAATGGTGGATCCTGTGTTATCTACTGTATATAGAGGTGTTATCAGTCATTGTACAGGAGGAGGAGGTGAGCTGTAACATCACCTATTGTGAATGGTGAATCCTGTGTTATCTACTGCATATAGAGGTGTTATCAGTCATTGTACAGGAGGAGGAGGTGAGCTGTGACATCACCTATTGTGAATGGTGGATCCTGTGTTATCTACTGTATATAGAGGTGTTATCAGTCATTGTACAGGAGGAGGAGGTGAGCTGTGACATCACCTATTGTGAATGGTGGATCCTGTGTTATCTACTGTATATAGAGGTGTTATTAATCATTGTACAGGAGGAGGAGGTGAGCTGTGACATCACCTATTGTGAATGGTGGATCCTGTGTTACCTACTGTATATAGAGCTGTTATCAGTCATTGTACAGGAGGAGGAGGTGAGCTGTGATATCATCTATTGTGAATGGTGGATCCTGTGTTATCTACTGTATATAGAGGTGTTATCAGTCATTGTACAGGAGGAGGAGGTGAGCTGTGATATCATCTATTGTGAATGGTGGATCCTGTGTTATCTACTGTATATAGAGGTGTTATCAGTCATTGTACAGGAGGAGGAGGTGAGCTGTGACATCACCTATTGTGAATGGTGGATCCTGTGTTATCTACTGTATATAGAGGTGTTATCAGTCATTGTACAGGAGGAGGAGGTGAGCTGTGACATCACCTATTGTGAATGGTGGATCCTGTGTTATATACTGTATATAGAGATGTTATCAGTCATTGTACAGGAGGAGGAGGTGAGCTGTGACATCACCTATTGTGAATGGTGGATCCTGTGTTATCTACTGTATATAGAGGTGTTATCAGTCATTGTACAGGAGGAGGAGATGTAGCATAGTACAAGGATCATGCGGCAGGATTACCACTAATATTGGACTCTATAACAGTTTCCACTATTTGTCAATACAAATCTCTTCTCGCTGGGTTGCTGTGTATCTCGGCAAAGACCTGGTGACTCCAATGAGAAAGATGCGGCAATCGCTATATCAGCTGTCATTCAACTAACAAGGACAACGTAAACGAGTCAACAAGACTTCCTATAGGTGAGAAGAAATGCAAAGATTTATATAAATCCACATTAACTGGACTAATTTACGTTTCTCTAACTGCTCAGATTTTTCCTTCAATGATATTTCAAAAATGTTATTACATGTCCCAATAGTCACATTGGCAACTAAGATACGGCGTGTATACCTCCAATAACCATAGGAAGTGACTACAAAGGTCCTATTATAATCTGTGACACTGGCATCCGTCCACAGCGTAAATTCCAAGAGCAATCTGTAAGGTAAATGTAGAGAGGGAACGTTCTGTAATTGGGCACTGGAAAACTGGTGTAAATTGGGACCAAGCCAGGTAAAGACCTCAGCAGCCAATTAGACATGATATATTATCCTAATGAGATAGATAATCAAATATCACACACATCAGAGAATACACATCAGTAATTTACATTACCTGTGAGACTTTAAATGTTACTCTTGCTTATAAAATAAATTATATTAACTTCACATCTTATTGACCAATTACTAAACAAATGACCACTATATACTGAACTATATAAACTGTAACCTATCCTCAGTGTGCAAGAATATAACTACTATAATACTGCCCCTATGTACAAGAATATAACTACTATAATACTGCCCTTATGTACAAGAATATAACTACTATAATACTGCTCCTATATACAAGAATATAACTACTGTAATACTGCCCCTATGTACAAGAATATAACTACTATAATACTGCTCCTCTATACAAGAATATAACTACTATAATACTGCCCCTATGTACAAGAATATAACTACCATAATACTGCTCCCTATATACAAGAATATATCTACTATAATACTGCTCCTATGTATAAGAATATAACTACTATAATACTGCTCCTATGTACAAGAATATAACTACTATAATACTGCTCCTATGTACAAGAATATAAAAACTATAATACTGCCCCCTATGTACAAGAATATAACTACTATAGTACTGCCCCTATGTACAAGAATATATCTACTATAATACTGCTCCTATGTACAAGAATATAACTACTATAATACTGCCCCTATGTACAAGAATATATCTACTATAATACTGCTCCTATGTACAAGAATATAACTACTATAATACTGCCCCTATGTACAAGAATATATCTACTATAATACTGCTCCCATATACAAGAATATAACTACTATAATACTGCTCTTATGTACAAGAATATAACTACTATAATACTGCTCCTATGTACAAGAATATAACCACTATAATACTGCCACTATGTACAAGAATATAACTACTATAATACTGCTCCTATGTACAAGAATATAACTACTATAATACTGCCCCTATGTACATGAATATAACTACTATAATACTGCCCCTAGGTACATGAATATAACTACTATAATACTGCTCTTATGTACAAGAATATAACTACTATAATACTGCCCCTGTGTACACGAATATAACTACTATAATACTGCCGCTATGTACAAGAATATAACTACTATAATACTGCTCCTATGTACAAGAATATAACTGCTATAATACTGCTCCTATGTACAAGAATATAACTACTATAATTCTGCTTCTAATTACAAGAATATAACTACTATAATACTGCCCCTGTGTACACGAATATAACTACTATAATACTGCCGCTATGTACAAGAATATAACTACTATAATACTGCTCCTATATACAAGTATATAACTACTATAATACTGGTCCTATGTACAAGAATATAACTACTATAATACTGCCCTAATGTACAAGAATATAACTACTATAATACTGCCCCTATGTACAAGAATATAACTGCTATAATACTGCCCCTATGTACAAGAATATAACTACTATAATACTGCCGTCTATATACAATAATATAACTACTATAGTACTGCTCCAATGTACAGGAATGTAACTACTATAATACTGCTCCTATGTACAAGAATAAAATTACTTCAAATGCATGTACACAGTGATTCCACCAGCAGAATAGTGAGTGCAGCTCTGGGGTATAATACAGGATGTAACTCAGGATCAGTAATGTAATGTATGTACACAGTGACTGCACCAGCAGAATAGTGAGTGCAGCTCTGGGGTATAATATAGGATGTAACTCAGGATCAGAAATGTAATGTATGTACACAGTGACTACACCAGCAGAATAGTGAGTGCAGCTCTGGTTTATAATACAGGATGTAACTCAGGATCAGTAATGTAATGTATGTACACAGTGACCGCACCAGCAGAATAGTGAGTGCAGCTCTGTGGTATAATACAGGATGTAACTCAGGATCAGTAATGTATGTACACAGTGACTGCACCAGCAGAATAGTGAGTGCAGCTCTGGGGTATAATACAGGAAGAGGTGGAGCCTGCTTGCCGTGTGCTCTGTGTGCTGCCTAGAGAGAGCTCCTGGGAAGGGAGGTAAAGTTTTTCATCCAGGACTTTTTGTCTGCCCCCTTCCCAGGAAAGAAGGTTCATTTTGAGACTGGCCTCCGGGGCTGGGCCCCCGGCTCCCACCTCCTGGTCCAAGCCGGCGGGGGGTGGGAGGACTTCAACTCCAGCTAGGGCCACAAGATCTGGCAAGGGATCCAGTATGAAGACCCGTAGGACCCCTAAGGCCGCAGCGGCTCCTTCCCCCGGAGGTAGGCCTAGTACGAGCAGGGGTGCTGCAGCGGTGCCCCTTGGTTGGGGTTCTAAGGCGGCTAGAGAATCCGCCGTCGTCTATGGTTCACGCATCCATGCGCACCTCTGCGAGTATGAGGACGCCTCAAGGAAGCTAAAATCCCTCTGGGGGAGTTGAGGGTAGCTAAGGAGAGGTCTGACAGGGCCTCCGGCAATAAGAAGGCCGAGCTATCCACCGCGGTCAAGAAGATAAAAAAATCCATACAAGACCTGGAAAGCCGGAGGTGTGAGATCCTGGATGGCAGCCGGCCCTTCCGTGGAGAACGACGACCGGTTCAGAGCCATGACCGGTGGGGCTCCGGAGGGGTCACGGTGCTCCGGCCAGGTGGTGGAGGAGGATAATGAGGAAGAGGAATGCGAGGAGGAGGTTGCGCCCTACCCACCGCCTGGTGGCCTGGTAAGAGATCTCCAGGCGTCGCATAGCGGGATAGCCCCCGAGCAGGTGGCTCTCCCGTCAGATTCTGGCCCTTCAGGGGACAGCGGGAGCGAGGGGGAGGATGAGGATGGTGGTAGTAGCAGCGAGGGGGGCTGCATCGTCATGCAGCAGATCCGGCAGATCGAGTCCCCGGTCCGTTTTAACCAGCTGAGGTTCGGGGATGAGATCTGTGAGGACGAGGCAACCAGGAGGGGGATGAAGAGAAAGGCAAAGAAAAGTAAGAAGAAGAAAACATCTACTGTGGAGAAATATGTGTATGTCCCCCTCTCTGGGGCCCCCCGATCCCGCTGTGCGGCACCCGCTACCCACCCCGGCTCGGGCTCTGTTGTGGGTCCGCAGCGAGGGAGCGGGGAGATTACAGGCCATGACACGCAGGGCGCTGCCTCTGTTTGTGGTAACGGAGGGGGTAGTGATGTGTCTGATATGGAGCATGGTGTGGAAGGTGGCCCAGAGGTGGGCAAGAGAGTGGCAGCCGGGACCGCATCTCCGGCGGTGAGCGCTGGGGTGTCCGGGTCCCCCACTTACGGATCCGATAAAGCTGGATCGCTTCTGGGGACTCAGGCACCTAGTAAAGTAAAGGGGGCGGGGCCTGCAGCTCCAGCAGAACCGGCTCATAAAAAGAAAATGGTGGGGCCTCCCCTGGCAGGGTCTGCGATTAAGTCGGGGTCTCCTGCATTGGGGGCACCGCCGCTGGTGGATGCTGAGGGGGAGTGGCCTAGCCTGGGGCCGGCTGCTGGAGTTGCTGTGGCCAGGCTGTTTGTTGCCCAGGGTGTGGTGGTGGGGGGCGCTGTGCCTCAGGGGACTGGTACCGCCGGGGGGATTCCTGGGGGTGGATCCAGCTCTGGGTCAGCTCTGGGGGTCCCGCTGCGACCGGTCTCAGGGGGCGTGGCCTCCTCGGCACCTGCTGCCCATGTAGGAGCAGCTTTGGATAGCGGTGCTGTGCAGCTGGAGGCTGGGGGCGTGGCTTCCCAAAGAAAAGGAAAAAAAATGGTCTTAGCCAGCAATGGAGCAGGGACTGCAGCAGATAGCAGCAAGGGCGCCTGCCTGGTGGGGTCCCCTGAGTCTGGGGGCTTACCTGCGGTGGGGGCTCCGGTGACAAGGCAGGATGGAGCTGGAGGTGGGTCTGCTCCTGGCTTCCTACCTGCCAGTGAGGGAGGAGACTCTGTGCCTGCTGTGGTGGAAAGTCAGGCTGTGCTGCTTAAGTCCCATGGCAGCGAGACCCTTAAAGGGACACAAGTGCTGTGTGTGCCAAACCCCCCAGCAGGGAAGATGCCACCAGTAGGTGGCGGTAGCAGAGGGGAAACAAAACCTGTAAATACCCAAAAGGTGAGGCAAAATAATACTGACCCCAGTGTGCATGTGAGTGAGAGTGGGGTGACTGATGGAGTGGATGAGGAGGGTGCAGGTATGGAAGTGTCTATGGTTGAGGATGCGAGTGGCAGTGCGTCTAAGGTGGCAAGTGTGAGTACGGTGTCTGATGGTAGTGGGAGAAGGGGGGAGGGGGCCGGTCCATCTGCCCCCCCAGCCACAGGTTCTCTGAGTTATTCAGGGGTGGTGGCTGGAGCCTCGGGGTCTAGTCAGGGGGTTTCCTCGCCTCTGGACCTCAGGGATAGCGTCTTGCGGCGCCGCTTCCTGGAGGCCCTCAAAAAAGGGAGAACGGACGATCGAAGTAGAGGGAAGAGTGGTGGACTTGGCCTTTTGGCTGGATAGACACGGCAGGCTGCCTTCCAAGATAAAAGGGAAGGGGAAATGGTTTGGTCCCTCCCGACAGCCGGGCAGGGGGTGGCCAGGCGGAATTTGGTCCATCTTCGGTGGAGGGGCAGTGAAGCGTGCCCGCCAAGGGCGAGGGTTGTGGAGCTCCTTCTGAAGATGGACTTCAGGGCGACGGACATCTTTGCCCTTACTCATCCGTTTGGCACCTCCTTCTTCGATGTCAGTTTTGTTCGGCCAGAGGGCTTGGAGCTTTTCTGGTCGAATTTCGAACTGGCAAAGGGGGGCCCGGCTGGCGAGACTTTGCCGTGCAGGCGGTGTCTCACCAAAATAGTGTAAAGAGGGTGACCGTTCTGACAAGTAACGAGTCCCTCTCTGGGGTCGACATAATGACGTGGCTTTCCCGTTATGGGGAAGTCACCGAGGTCCCTAAAAAAAATAGGGACGAGTTTGGCATTTGGTCAGGGGGCTGGACCTTCATGGTAAAGTTGAAGGTTTCAGGAGGTACGGTCACCCACATCCCCTCCTCAGCATTTCTGGGGAGGGACAGAATCCAGATCTTCTACCAGGGGCAACCGAAGGTCTGCCACAGGTGCGGTGATCCCCACCACTTCAGCGCAGGCTGCAAGGTGCAGAAATGTGCCTTGTGTGGCGGGGTAGGCCATCTTGCCGCGGCCTGTGGTGACATTAGGTGTCACCTGTGTGGTGACCTAGGTCACCCGTATAGCCGCTGCCCCCGTTCCTTTTCCAGCACCATCTCTGGCCCGGCAGGGGGGAGCCAAGGGGGGGTCCCCGGTGGTGCAACTTCTGCTGGGGCTGAGGGTGGAGGCGTGAGGGGAGCTGAGGGGTCAGTGAGGAAAGGCGAGGCTGGTACATCTGCCCACCAGTGGCAACAGGTGAGGAGCTGTAAGGGCAGGGGGCAGGATAAGCCTCAGGCAACTGGGGTGATGACTGCCCCCACCCTGGAGGCGGCAGCCAAAGCCTCTGAGGCCCTGGGGGAAAAGGCGGTGAGCGAGGAGATCCGGAGGATGGAGAGGGAGGAGTTGGCTGCTTGTGATAACTCTTCCCAGTATGAAAGTCTGGATGAAGAGGTGGTGGAGCAGCCTAAAAAAATGGGTGACAATCGTACCGGTAAGAGTCGGAAGAAGAGGAAAAACAAGGCTAAAAAATCTAAGCCCCTCCTGGCCACTAGGGTGCCTACGGAAGGGCTCACCGACTCCCCTCTGATCCCCCTCTCCAATCGGTTCCAAGCCCTCGATGACTCTGCTGTGTCGGAGGTCGGGGGTGAGGGGCCGGACGCAACATCTGGGGTGCCTTCGGGGAGTGGTGAGGTCTGTCCTCCGGGGGGGGATTCACACTCCTCTGGAGGGGGGACTACCTCGGGGTCCAGGGGCGAGGAATCTATTTCTGGGAAGTCCAGTGCTTTAAAGGAGGATATGGACACCTCGATGTCTTTAAAGAGGAGGGGTGAGTCGGGCTCCTCCTCAGAGGGGGAGAGGAAATCAGGGGGTATGGTTAAAAAACAGGCCATCTAACTCAATCACCCATGATGGCGGAACCTACCCCGTTGACTCTGGCGTTGATTAATGTCGCAAGCATAAAGTCAGATACGGCTAGATTTACGGCCTTTGATTTTTTCACCTGGGTTGAGGCTATTTTATTTTTGCAGGAGACCAAACTAACGGACCTGGGGTCCATCTACAAAGCAAAGAGGGAATGGAGGAGTGGGCCCTCATACTGGTCTCTTGCGGCCGAGCCGTATAGCGGGGTAGCGGTCCTTTTTAAGACCGCGGAGGTGGAATGCAGACGGGTGATCGAGGTAGAAATGGGGAGATGTTTGGTCCTTGACGTCTTCATGAGGGGACAGGAGCTTTGGCTCATCAATATCTATGGCCCGCAATCTAAGTGGGACCGTAAATGTCTCTTCCTGAGGATCAAGCCCTATCTTTTTACGAGCCGGCAGGTGGTCTTCGGTGGGGATTTTAATACTGTAACCAGACTCCGTGATAGGGGAGGCCCCGGAGACCGGCTGGCTTATGATAGCGTAGCCTTGAATAGCATAGTAAGCGAAGCTCGCCTGGTGGATGTCCACATCCGGCACACCCCAGGTCACGGGGGTTTCACCTTTTTTAGGGGAAGCAGTAGGTCTAGGATAGATAGGTTTTTTTTAAAGGAGGAAGCCGTCTCTTCTGCAGTGTCCGCTGTTGAGGTGGAGTTCTCCGATCACTGTTTCATTTTCTTTACTTTGAATGTTACAGAGACCCCCTGGATGGGGAGAGGCCTATGGAAGCTGAATTCGTCCCTTCTGGAAGAGGCGGAAGTAAGACAGTCTTTTGAGGAATTTCTTCAGAGCCAGGTACCTCTCTTGGGTCTTTGTAGCAGTAAGTCTGAGTGGTGGGAGATCTTCAAAAGAAGGGTTGCGAGGTTCTTCCGTCAGCTCTCGAGCCTCAGGGGCCTGAACAGGTACCGCCTGTATCGGGAGCTGGGGAGGAAACTCGAGCAGCTCGTCTCGACTGGAGGGGACCGAGAGGAAATCTCCAGGCACACATCCTTGGTTTTTGAGAGGGATTTCGGGAGGTACCGCTCGCCCGACCCTTACAGAAACTGCAGGTTGTCAGTGAATTTTAAGATGGTGAGAGGACTGATTGACAGTACGGGGTCCCTGAACAGATCCAAGTCAGGGATCCTGGAGGTGGTCAGATCCTTCTACTTGCACCTCTTGGGGAGGAGGGATCCTGATTGGGATGAGATGTCGGCTTTCCTGACTGAAACCATCCCTGAGCCAGGGGATGACCCCTCTCTTCATGTTTTGGCAGAAGCAATCAGGGAAGTGAGACGGGCGATTGATGGGCTCCGGCCCAAAAAGTCACCCGGTCCGGATGGCTTAACATCCGAGTTCTACAAGACTTTTAGGGACTCTTTGGTCCCCCTCTTGACTGAGGTGTTTAATGAGTGCCTCTTCTCGGACATTCTGCCCAGTTCAATGAGGAAGTCAGCCCTGTTGTGAAATTGGATTTTGGGCTCCCCCGGTGGCCACTGGTGGAATTGAACTGGTGTGCATCATCCTCTCTGTTCACCTGTTTCCATCAGGATGTGGGAGTCGCTATTTAGCCTTGCTCCTCTGTCACTTCCATGCCGGTCAACATTGTAATCAGAAGCCTTTCTGTGCATGTTCCTGCTGCTAGACAACTCCCAGCTAAGTTGGACTTAGTCCTTGTTTGTTTTTGCATTTTGTTCCAGTTCACAGCTGTAGTTTCGTTTCTGTGTCTGGAAAGCTCTTGTGATCTGAAATTGCCACTCTGATGTTATGAGTTAATACTAGAGTCTTAAAGTAATTTCAGGATGGTATTTTGATAGGGTTTTCAGCTGACCATGAAAGTGCCCTTTCTGTCTTCCTGCTATCTAGTAAGCGGACCTCAATTTTGCTAAACCTATTTTCATACTACGTTTGTCATTTCATCTAAAATCACCGCCAATATTTGTGGGGGCCTCTGTCTGCCTTTCGGGGAAATTTCTCTAGAGGTGAGCCAGGACTATATTTTCCTCTGCCAGGATTAGTTAGTCCTCCGGCCGGCGCTGGGCGTCTAGGGATAAAACGCAGGCTACGCTACCCGGCTACTGTTAGTTGTGCGGCAGGTTTAGTTCATGGTCAGTTTAGTTTCCATCCTTCCAAGAGCTAGTTCTTATGTTTGCTGGGCTATGTTCTCTTGCCATTGAGAACCATAACACAGCCCTGATTATCCTGTCAATGGGTAAAGACTCGTCCTGTATTGAGAATTGGCGTCCCATAGCGCTTCTCAATACGGACCGAAAGGTTCTGGCAAAGGTGCTTTTTAATCGGTTGGTGCAGTTTGCGCCCCGGCTCCTTTCAGGGGCCCAGCACTGCTCTGTTCCAGGCCGCAGTACATTTAGTGCTGTGCTCGGTGTCCGGGAGGCAGTGGAGCAGGGCAGGGCAGGTCACTGGAAGGGGTACTTGCTGTCCTTAGACCAGGCGAAGGCCTTTGACCGGGTTAACTATGAGTACCTCTGGTCCGTCCTTCTGAGGTATGGTCTGCCTGGGAGGTTTGTTGATTGGTTGAGAGTTTTATACAATGGGGCAGAGACTTTTCCGCTCATGAACGGTTGGGTCGGACACCCTTTTGAGGTGAGGTCTGGTGTCCGCCAGGGCTGTCCTCTGAGCCCACTGTTATACGTGTTTGCGATCGACCCCCTTTTAAGGAGGGTGGAGCGTGGACCGTTGGTGGGAGTCAGGATGGACCAGGTGGAGCCAGAGGCCGCCTTGAGGGTAGTGGCGTACGCTGACGATGTTTCCCTTTTTGTATCCACGAGAGAGGAGGCAGATTGGGTGATGTCTGAGGTTGAACGCTACTCGGTGGCATCCGGGTCCAAGATCAACCGGGACAAGTGTGAGAGTCTCTGGCTGGGAGGGGGAGATCCAAGTTTTGATCTCCCGGACACCCTTCCAGGGCCTCAGGCCACAGCAAAAATATTAGGCATCAGTTTCGGCCCGGGGGACTATCCCCAGCAAAACTGGGAGGGCAGACTTAAGATTGCCGCCCAGAAGGTGGATCAGTGGAAGGGTTGGTCTTTGACCCTAAAGGAAAGGGTTAGTCTTGCCAAGGGCTATTTGCTTCCTTTGCTAATATATTTGGGCAGCGTTTGCATCTATTTGGGTCTACAGCCTGTTTTTCCAATTATTATGGGGAAATAGGCTGAACCTAATCAAGAGGGAGGTCACGTACCGCACGAGGAGACTAGGAGGGTTGGGTATGGTCAACCCAGTGGTGTTTCTAGTAAACACCTTTCTTAAGGCAAACATCGCCAACCTCTGGTTAGAGAGGGCTCCTCTGTGGGTATTCTCCTGTAGGGGGTGGTTTCGGCCTTTCTTCCAGGAATGGGAGACAGGAGGGCAGGTAAAGGACCTTCGTACACCTCATGGGCATCTTCCGGCTTATGCTACCCCGGTTCTGAAGGTGATCCGTCGGTGGGGTCTGGGAGTGTGGGAGATCAGGACCATGTCGAGAAGGTTTCTTGACAATAGGGTCCTGTTGACCCACTTTCAGAAGCCCCTGGCGCTCAGGGATTGCCCAAGCCGGGATCTGGAGGTGGGGCTCGGGTTATTGAACTCTAAGCGGATCCCCTTGAAGTTTTGGGACTTGGCTTGGCACTGCTTCCATGGGAAGCTGTATGTGAGGGACAACCTGAAGTGCAGATGCTCTGATGACCGGGATTGTCCCCGCGAGGAGTGTGGTGGTATACTTGAAAGCATGGAGCATTTCCTGCTTCGGTGTCCCTTTAATACAGAGGTCTACAGCAGGTTGGGTGCTTCCATTGGCTGGCCCAGGCTGGCAGGCCTTTCCTATGCGGAGTGGGCCTATGGGGCATTCAGGTCCCTTGGTGGCCGAGATCGGGGCACTGTTTTCTTAGTTTAGTAACTAGGTTCCACACGTGGAATGCACGGTGTCTAGTGTCTACTCAGCGGAAAGTCCTCCCCAGGGAAGAGGTGATTAGGAACATCCTGGGTGACCTGGCAAAAGTGCGCTTGCTGGAGTTTGAGAGGCTGGGTGCAGGGATGGCCTCTCTTCTTTGGAGGGGTTTCTCCTTTAATGTGCCCTAGGGAGAGTTAGGTTCTTGTGCCTGTGATAGGGTTGAGTTAGTCTTATTTATCATTTTATCTTTATTTTGTAGGGTCAGATAGATGTGTAGGGACAGATAGGGACAGTCTTTAGGGACAGGTAGTTAGTATTAGGTTGGTAGTGAGGGTCAGTGAGGGACAGGTAGGGGCAGGTAGGGAGAGATTGGTAGGGCTATAGGGACAGGATTTTCTCTTTTGTGTTGTTAGGGAGGGTCAGGGTGATGTGCGGTAGATTAGGGTGAGAGCCTCTATGGTCTCCAGTTCCTGGTGGTGGGCTGTAACCCTCACTTATAGATTTTTGTTTTGTAATTGGTAACCCGGGTATAGGGCTTGCAAGCATTGAACTTGGGCCTGTTCTTTGGTCATGGTTAAGGTGTGTATTGGTTATTATTATGTTATTATTGATTATATGTTATTATAAGGTTGTATATATATGTTACATGTGTACTATGATGCGTTTAGGGGGGATTTAGTTTAGGTGGGGTGGGGGGTTTCTTGGGGGGTGGGGGGATGGGTTTTGGAGAATGGACGTCCGGCGGGATGCCAAGAAGGAAAAAAAAAAAAAGGCTATAAACTTTTGTGGACCTTGCTGTGTAGGAAAGGCCACAAACTTTTGTGGGACCTGGTGTGATAGGCCACAAACTCTCGTGGGACCTGGTGTGATAGGCCACAAACTTTCGTGGTACCTTTGGGGGAATGGTGGTGGTTTAGTTTAGGAGGAAAAATAAATAAAAAAAAATTAAAAAAATATAAAATAAAAAATATATATAAAAATATATGATTAAGTTTCGGCCAGGTGGCCTATTTACTTTCTGTAGGGCAGATGGCCGACTTTTTGTTTATTTTTCTAGGGATGAATGCATGGGTATGTGTGTATGAGGGGAAAAAGGAACAAAGGAAGGGAAAAAAAAGGATATACAGTGGGGCAAAAAGGTATTTAGTCAGTCAGCAATAGTGCAAGTTCCACCACTTAAAAAGATGAGAGGCGTCTGTAATTTACATCATAGGTAGACCTCAACTATGGGAGACAAACTGAGAAAAAAAAATCCAGAAAATCACATTGTCTGTTTTTTTTAATCATTTTATTTGCATATTCTGGTGGAAAATAAGTATTTGGTCAGAAACAAACAATCAAGATTTCTGGCTCTCACAGACCTGTAACTTCTTCTTTAAGAGTCTCCTCTTTCCTCCCCTCATTACCTGTAGTAATGGCACCTGTTTAAACTTGTTATCAGTATAAAAAGACACCTGTGCACACCCTCAAACAGTCTGACTCCAAACTCCACTATGGTGAAGACCAAAGAGCTGTCAAAGGACACCAGAAACAAAATTGTAGCCCTGCACCAGGCTGGGAAGACTGAATCTGCAATAGCCAACCAGCTTGGAGTGAAGAAATCAACAGTGGGAGCAATAATTAGAAAATGGAAGACATTCAAGACCACTGATAATCTCCCTCGATCTGGGGCTCCACGCAAAATCCCACCCCGTGGGGTCAGAATGATCACAAGAACGGTGAGCAAAAATCCCAGAACCACGCGGGGGGACCTAGTGAATAAACTGCAGAGAGCTGGGACCAATGTAACAAGGCCTACCATAAGTAACACACTACGCCACCATGGACTCAGATCCTGCAGTGCCAGACGTGTCCCACTGCTTAAGCCAGTACATGTCCGGGCCCGTCTGAAGTTTGCTAGAGAGCATTTGGATGATCCAGGTGAGTTTTGGGAGAATGTCCTATGGTCTGATGAAACCAAACTGGAACTGTTTGGTAGAAACACAACTTGTCGTGTTTGGACGAAAAAGAATACTGAGTTGCATCCATCAAACACCATACCTACTGTAAAGCATGGTGGTGGAAACATCATGCTTTGGGGCTGTTTCTCTGCAAAGGGGCCAGGACGACTGATCCGGGTACATGAAAGAATGAATGGGGCCATGTATCGTGAGATTTTGAGTGCAAACCTCCTTCCATCAGCAAGGGCATTGAAGATGAAACGTGGCTGGGTCTTTCAACATGACAATGATCCAAAGCACACCGCCAGGGCAACGAAGGAGTGGCTTCGTAAGAAGCATTTCAAGGTCCTGGAGTGGCCTAGCCAGTCTCCAGATCTCAACCCTATAGAAAACCTTTGGAGGGAGTTGAAAGTCCGTGTTGCCAAGCGAAAAGCCAAAAACATCACTGCTCTAGAGGAGATCTGCATGGAGGAATGGGCCAACATACCAACAACAGTGTGTGGCAACCTTGTGAAGACTTACAGAAAACGTTTGACCTCTGTCATTGCCAACAAAGGATAGATTACAAAGTATTGAGATGAAATTTTGTTTCTGACCAAATACTTGTTTTCCACCAGAATATGCAAATAAAATGATAAAAAAACAGACAATGTGATTTTCTGGATTTTTTTTTCTCAGTTTGTCTCCTATAGTTGAGGTCTACCTATGATGTAAATTACAGACCCCTCTCATCTTTTTAAGTGGTGGAACTTGCACTATTGCTGACTGACTAAATACTTTTTTGCCCCACTGTAGGTTGAGGTCTCTTCCTTTGCTGGGGGGTATTAATGAAATGGAGGAACATTTTGTTTGTATAAATCTGCTGGACATTGGACTTTTGGGGATTGTGAATAATTTGTTTTGTTATTGAGTTTGTCTGTAAGCTTTGCCTGTAAGTTTTGTTTTGTACTTTTATAATAAAAGAGATACAGGAGGTAACTCAGGATCAGTAATGTAATATATGTACACAGTGACTGTACCAGCAGAATAGTGAGTGCAGCTCTAGGGTATAATACAGGATGTAACTCAGGATCAGTAATGTAATGTATGTACACAGTGACTGCACCAGCAGAATAGTGAGTGCAGCTCTGGAGTATAATACAGGAGTTAACTCAGGATCAGTAATGTAATGTATGTACACAGTGACTGCACCAGCAGAATAGTGAGTGCAGCTCTGGAGTATAATACAGGATGTAACTCAGGATCAGTAATGTAATGTATGTACACAGTGACTGCACCAGCAGAATAGTGAGTGCAGCTCTGGAGTATAATACAGGAGGTAACTCAGGATCAGTAATGTAATGTATGTACACAGTGACTGCACCAGCAGAATAGTGAGTGCAGCTCTAGGGTATAATACAGGATGTAACTCAGGATCAGTAATGTAATGAATGTACACAGTGACTGCACCAGCAGAATAGTGAGTGCAGCTCTGGAGTATAATACAGGAGGTAACTCAGGATCAGTAATGTAATATATGTACACAGTGACTGTACCAGCAGAATAGTGAGTGCAGCTCTAGGGTATAATACAGGATGTAACTCAGGATCAGTAATGTAATGTATGTACACAGTGACTGTACCAGCAGAATAGTGAGTGCAGCTCTAGGGTATAATACAGGATGTAACTCAGGATCAGTAATGTAATGTATGTACACAGTGACTGCACCAGCAGAATAGTGAGTGCAGCTCTGGAGTATAATACAGGAGTTAACTCAGGATCAGTAATGTAATGTATGTACACAGTGACTGCACCAGCAGAATAGTGAGTGCAGCTCTGGAGTATAATACAGGATGTAACTCAGGATCAGTAATGTAATGTATGTACACAGTGACTGCACCAGCAGAATAGTGAGTGCAGCTCTGGAGTATAATACAGGAGGTAACTCAGGATCAGTAATGTAATGTATGTACACAGTGACTGCACCAGCAGAATAGTGAGTGCAGCTCTAGGGTATAATACAGGATGTAACTCAGGATCAGTAATGTAATGAATGTACACAGTGACTGCACCAGCAGAATAGTGAGTGCAGCTCTGGAGTATAATACAGGATGTAACTCAGGATCAGTAATGTAATGAATGTACACAGTGACTGCACCAGCAGAATAGTGAGTGCAGCTCTGGAGTATAATACAGGAGGTAACTCAGGATCAGTAATGTAATGTATGTACACAGTGACTGCACCAGCAGAATAGTGAGTGCAGCTCTGGAATATAATACAGGATGTAACTCAGGATCAGTAATGTAATGTATGTACACAGTGACTGCACCAGCAGAATAGTGAGTGCAGCTCTGGAGTATAATACAGGATGTAACTCAGGATCAGTAATGTAATGTATGTACACAGTGACTGCACCAGCAGAACAGTGAGTGCAGCTCTGGGTTATAACACAGAATGTAACTCAGGATCAGTAATGTAATGTATGTGTGGCGCCCCAGGGTCCTGGTCATCACAGTAGCATTGCTTTCCTCATGGGGAGAGTGATGTTACATTTGGAAGCGATGAAGGAGATCTTTTATCAGGTAACCACAAAGCATACAACATGTTCACTCTCCAGACCAGAAGGGGGAGCTCTAAGCCTAGTTTAGGGTGAACTCCCCTATTAATACATCCTGATCTGGAGGGAAAGAGTTCAGTTTCAGTTCAGATAGTGAGAGACACAGAAGAGAACAGACCGACATAGAGTGTCAGAAGGTCTGAAGGGGCCTGTAGTCTAAAGTACTGCAGCCCCTGGAGGAAGAGACATACAGAAAGCCAAACATTGTTCAGTGAGTGTGCAGGAGAGCGAAGCACAGGAGAGGAGACATCAGGGCAGACCAGCTAAGATCAGGCTGCCTCCTTCTGAAGCACAGTTAACCGGTAGCCGGACCACCGAGGTTGTAAGGACTCTACGACTTACAGCAGAAACCGACAGGACATCTGAATTGCAAGTTATCTGTCCCCACGCACACCTGAAGACGCGGTGACACCTTTAGAGCCTGGGGCGTGCTAGGGTCCCTGTAAACAGACTCAAGTCACCAGTCATACGGGTCTTGTCCTATCCTATATGGGGGACAGAGAGAACAACTGTGAGGACCTTATCTGAAGCCATAGGCAGTAAGGGACTACAACACCACCGCGCTAGAGGAAGGCTTTTAACTCCACTTGGTAAAGGGGACTCTGGACTCACTTCCAAGCCGTCCGGACCCTGCCTGTGCCTGTGATCTGGTGCCCTGGACTGTGGCTGCCTGAAGTCTTCAGTAAACCAGGTAAAGAGACTGCAACCTGTGTCCTTGTTCTTCACTGCACCAGTCACCATCTTCCATCTACACAGTGGAAGCCCTGGGGATACACTTCACCTGTGGGAAGTTATACCATCTTGCTGCCATAACATCACCCCAGAGGACCCCTTAAAGCAGCGTCGGTCACCACTGACCGAATACCACAGGTGTCATCACAAACATAAACTTTATTCCCTTTAAAGACCTTCCCCTTTTACATGGGACCGGGTCGCCATTGTGACATCCCCCTGTGAACTCAGGACCTAGTACCGAGTACCCCACGGCCCTGGCGGGGTGACTCATTTCTTGGCGTCACAAACAGGATGGACTGACCCAGCAAATCGTGTCATGTGCGCCTAAGAGACCGTGCCTAACTGTGATTTATTAAGAGACTGCAGTGTGAATTGAGGTCAAAACTGCCGCCATTGCCGCGCCGCGTGGAGCACGAGGAGGAGAGGACATACTTTCGTGGGCGGAGCCAGCCGGAAAGAGCGCGGTGAAGGAAATGGGTGCCGCACTGCGAGAAGAACGCCGGAAGTGAAGACGCCGTACAGCGGAGCCAGAAGTGAGGACGCTGCAAAGTGCCGAACGACGCACCGGAGGAACCGCTACAACCTACGGAGGAGAGACACTGGCCCCTTTAAGGTTAGCAAGGGGGAGAAGCTATGTCAGATCAGGGGGAAGAAATGGCGGCGGACGCAACCGCAGCCCCTGTGATGCCTCAAGACTTTGGGGTGGACGCAGCTGCCGGACTCCCGGCACCCCCAGGCCCCAGAGCTTCTACCAACAGGCCAGACCCCGCTGCAGCTACAGTGCCCATCATACCGCTGTCCATGCCCTATATACCAGGAGCGGCCTGGCTGCCACAGTATTCCGGGGAGTCCCATACATTAAGTGACTTTAGGGAAAGACTCTGCAGCCTATTTGAGGTATATACCCTGACCGAGCATCAACAGGTCAGCATCTTAATTGGACAATTGATAAGCGCAGCCCTAAGAGAAGTGAAATCCTGGTCAAATATGGAAAAAGGAACTGTGCAGCACATATTTGCTAAACTTAAAACCACCTTTGACACCCGCACCGCTGCAGAAATCAAAATAAAGTTCTTTGGGTGCAAGCAGAGAGCACAGGAAAGCATATGGGACTATGCCCTTAATCTCCAGGAGGCACTGCGGGCTTTCAAACAGGTTGACCCTAACAGCATGCAGGATGGATACAAACTCTTAAAGGAACAGTTCATTGAGGGTCTCCTGTCCAGCAACCTCAGGACACAGCTGGCCTTGCAAAACCCTGACCTGGACTTTGCGCAATTTAAGGACAGAGCCATCCGGGTGCTGCATGACCCTCAGCCCAGCCGCACAGTGCCCCATAGGCGTCCAGCTCTCACGTACCACCAGGAGGTGGCATCATATCATCAGGTCCCAGTTGAGGCCGATGCACAGATCCTGGATGATGACTCTCCCACAGGACTACGCCTCCAGGTCCAGGAACTGAATTAAAGTGTAGCTGCACTAGCCAAAACTGTGCAGTCCCTGCAGGAGTCACCGAAAGAAAAGATCAAGCTGGCTTCCAGACCGGAGGATGCCCCCTGGCAACGACAGAAGAGGATCCCGCCGACCGGAGGGAGAGACGACGATCGCGATCATCAGGATGGACGACCCATCTGCCGCCGCTGCGACCAGACCGGACACATCGCAAGGTACTGTCATTTAAATGAGTGACCCCTGGGGCAGAGGGCCAACCCCCAGGAATAGGATGACCAGGCCCACAAAACTGGCGAGCCAAGTACATTGAAGGACGACCTGTGCTTCCCATTGTGATCGACGTCATCCCGATGAATGCTTTATTGGACACCGGTTCTCAGGTGACAATTATGCTTTACATTCTATATAAACGGTATTGTGCTGACACAGATATTAATCGTGGCCCAGATGATGATTTGACATTAGTAGCCAGTAACGGTCAGCCGTTGCCACAGGTGGGGTACAAAGAGGTCACCATTAAGGTGGGGTGGGTAGAATTGAAGGCCCAAGGAATGGTGATTGTTGATATTGATCGATGTGAACGTAACCCCATGATGACCATTGGTACTAATGTCATAGAAAATTGTCTTGCAGAGGTTATTGTCTTATTACAACAGATGGCTGAAACTGCTGGTTCCAGTGAACAGCGTGTCCTGCAGAAAGAAATCAGAGCTCTGGTGCAGAGACAGCAGGTAGAACTGACTGGTGGAGAAATTGGCCGTGTCACCGTGAGTGATTCAATCCCCCTTGCAATACCTCCAGGAGTGAAATGTTAATATGGTGTCGGGCAGCAATAGGCCTCAGAGGTAAAGACTACCAGGCCCTGGTAGAACCTGTGTATTCAGACAGTAGGCCCACAATCCTGACAGCCAGAGGGGTGGTCGAAGTCCGCAAGGAGAGGGTACCAGTACGTGTCCTTAACTGTGGAGAAAAAGACGTCCACTTACCCAGATATGCCACACTTGCCAAACTGTTTACTGTTAATAATAATGTAATACAGGCAACAGAACCCTTGGTCCTGTCCAACCAGGCGGAGGACAATGGCTCTGCAGGACAAATGGAGGATTGGTGTCAGAAATTACACGTGGGCACTGACTCTACACCATCACACCAAAAACAAGGGGCTTACCGAGTTGTCCATGAGTATGAGTGAGTATTCAGCAAACACCCACTAGATTTTGGGCAGTTAAAAGGGGTTCAACATCATATCCCCACTGGAGATCATTCGCCCATTAAGGAGAGATACCAGCCTGTTCCTTCAGCTCATTATCAGTGCGCCAAAGACATGTTACGAGAGGCGAAAGAGGCTGAGGTAATCAGAGATAGTTGTAGCCCCTGGGCAGCTCCACTAGTCCTCATCAGGAAAAAGGACGGCACCATGAGAATGTGTGTAGATTATAGGCAGATAAACCGCATTACACACAAAGATGCATACCCATTGCCTAGAATAGAAGAGTCATTAGCTGCTTTAAAATCTGCTTACTACTTTTCCACCTTGGATCTCACCAGTGGGTACTGGCAGGTTCCCATAGCAGAGGCGGATAAGGAAAAGACGGCCTTCACGACGCCGATGGGTCTCTGTGAATTCAACTAAATGCCGTTCGGACTGTGCAACGCCCCAGGAACGTTACAGAGGATGATGGAGTGCTGTCTCGGACACAAGAACTTCGAAACCGTCTTACTGTACCTGGACAATGTAATTGTCTTCTCCAAGACTTATGAAGACCACCTGAAGCACCTAGCTGAGGTGTTCGAAGCTCTGTCCAATTTTGATCTAAAGGTAAAACTATCCAAATGCCATCTGTTAAAGCCCAAAATGCAGTACCTGGGCCATGTGGTGAGCGCCGAAGGAGTAGCTCCAGACCCTGACAAGGTCACCGTGATCAAGAACTGGTCAAAGCCCAGCAACCTCCATGAAGTCCGGCAGTTCCTCGGGTTGGTAGGCTACTACAGAAGATTTATTAAAGACTTCACCAAGATAGCTGCACCACTATAAGACCTGTTAGTGGGCCAATCTAAGAAAACCAAGGGTAAGAATACCCCATTTGACTGGGACAACGTGCTGGAGAGATCTTTCACTCGATTGAAGTTGGCTCTCACAGGAGATGAAGTACTGGCTTACCCTGAATATGACCAACCATTCGTGCTGTACACAGATGCCATCAACATGGGACTGGGAGCCGTGTTGTCCCATGTATACAAAGGCAAAGAAAGGGTAATTGCCTATGCCAGCAGGAAACTTCACCCCACTGAAAGGAACCCCGAGAACTATAGTTCCTTTAAGCTGGAGTTCCTTGCTATCGTGTGGGCGATGACAGAGAGGTTCAAACACTATCTGGCCTCTGCAAGCTTCACCGTCTTCATGGACAATAATCCGCTGACACACCTGGAGACAGCAAAACTAGGTGCTTTGGAGCAGCGATGGATGGCTCAGTTGTCCAATTACGAGTTCACCATCAAGTACCATGCGGGACACAAGAATTCAAATGCCGATGCCTTGTCCAGGATACCCAACTTGCCAGAGATGGGAGAAGATTCAGAAACACTCGAAGAAATAGAGTTGCCAGCTTTCCATCACCCTAAGGCGACTCAGTATTCTTATCATGTGAGGAAGAGGCACATAAACAAGCAAGAAGCCACGCTGAACCCATTGCCCCACCATGGGTGGGTAGAGACACAGGACAATGATCCCGCGGTCCGTCTGGTCAAGGAGCTGCTGACGCAAGCCAATTCGCACCCTGGTCCAGATGCTCCACTAGAGACTCAACAGCTGTGGAAAGAGAAAGGCAAACTGTTTATGTACAATGGTAAGCTGTGTCGGAAGAGTATTGACCCACGCACTCACGAGCCGGTCTGGCAGATAGTGGTCCCAAGACAAGATGCGCCAATGGTTCTGGAAGCATACCACGATGGAGCAGTACACTTCGGATGGAAGAAGTTAGAGACCCTACTTCGTGGAAGGTTCTACTGGATTGGCATGAGGAAAACCATAGAAAAGTGATGCCAAGAGTGTGACCCATGTAGCTTGCGCAGAAAGGACCATGACAGCCAGAGGGCTCCCCTACAGCCCATAGTCACCAAATAGCCTCTTGAACTAGTGGCCTTAGACCATGTGAAGCTAACGCCAAGCTGGTCAGGCTATGTCTACACTTTGACTATAGTGGATCACTACTCCAGATTCCTGGTAGTCTTACCTGTCAAGGATCAGACAGCAAAGACGGCAGCCAGAGCCTTCCCACAGCACTTCTGTAGACCACATGGATATCCTGAGAAGGTACTTACTGATCAAGGCCCAGCCTTCGAAGCGGAAGTGTTTCAGGAATTTTGCAACCTCTATGGATGTAAAAAGATCAGAACCACACCGTACCACCCACAAACCAACGGGATGTGTGAAAAGATTAACCAAGTAGTGATTGACTTACTGAAGACCTTGCCTTTACATGAAAGGAACTTATGGCCAGAAAAGTTACCAGACTTAGTAGACTTGTACCACCACATTCCAGTGAATTCCACCAACTGTACTCCAGCATACCTGATGAGAGAAAGATCCAGCAAACTACCCGTTGATCTAGAAATGGGAGTCCTAACCCCAGAAAATACCTCATCTGATGCTCATCTGATCTGAGGATTTTAACTCCACTTGGTAAAGTCTTCAGTAAACAAGGTAAAGAGACTGCAAACCTGTGTCCTTGTTCTTCACTGCACTATTCACCATCTTCCATCTACACACCGGGAGCCCTGGTGATATCCTTCACCTGTGGGAAGTTATGCCATCTAGCTGCCATAACATCACCCCAGAGGACCCCTTACATATTTCACATATACATGTGTGTGTCATCTGTTTGTGAGTTTATGATGCTAAAAATGAATTATACCTTGTCCGCCATAGGATAAATTGGTCCTTGATTTTATATATGGTTTATTAATTAATTTTTTTTTTAAAACCTTATTATTGTTGTTCGGATACGTGCACAATTTTATTATATGCTGTTCTATTGTCTTTAATAATATGAGATGAAATAAAATATATTTTTATTGTTTATTATCCTCTGCTTTTGATGGTTCTTGGTCGCATCTAGTTCGGAGTTTGGTTTAACACTTATCCCCTTGAGTGGATTCAACTCATTTGGTTGCACATCACGGTGACTAGATGGTATTAGAATTATTTTTCACATATATATACATTTTTTGGTGAATTAATTATTAGTAGTATATAATAGCATAGGCTGCCATTGTTGTGTTTGTTTAATATGCCAATAATGAAGCCGACATTATAAATTCTGTTGTTAAGGAATTTCAAACATCCACATTGCTATATGTTATTATGTATCTCTCTTTGCATATTGGTTTCCTCTTGTAGAGGATGTTAAAGTCTTCTTGGGTCATTAGTAGATTTGGTACAGGTTGGGCATTGGATAGCTGCAGCACCTCCAATACAGGGCAGTAGCGTTTTGCCCCAATTTGCCCATTTATTTACATGTATTACCAATAAAACTCCAGTAAGTAGCGGCAATCCTCCTCTCTTGGAGATACTGTATAGGAGCAGTTTCAGCACCACGGACAGAGACGTGCTCCCTATATTGTATTTCTGGATTGCTGTATATCCCTGACCCTCATCTGTTTTATGGAGAATAACGGAGTGACAATCAGTTATTACTAATCCTGCAGGTTTTCCCAAAATCTACCCAGCGACCCTGTGGGAGCAGAAGAGGAGTCAGGGCAGAGTCATTGTAGGCAGATATTCCATCCCGGGGAAAGTCATCGTCCGGTTTGATCAATACTTTGCACCAGGTTTTCTGGAATATTGAAGTGTCCATAGTTCCCTTTCACTGCCCTCTGCAGTAATCTCTGTGCTCCAAACGATTCCCTTGTGCGGATAACAAAAAAGATGCCCCTTGAGGAAGGTACAACGCGCGTCGGGGTGGGCAGGTGTTTCCTGGAGATCATTCCATCATCCACAAGATATAGTTTGTATACTACTATGTAATTTATTTTGACCATGGGAATGGACATGTTTTATTAACTGCTGCACTTTAACCACATGGTGATACATACTTATCTGTGTGCATACTGTGTCCGCTATAAATTCATATGTCTTGTATCCAGGGATATACCCAACCTTGGGCATTTTTTGATGCCGGGAACATCATGTTGCCATCTTTTAGCCCTATGTGTCCGTTTGTCTGTATGATCTTTTTTGCAACATATGTTTAATAAAGGAGATGATGTTTATGGATTCTATGACTGTTTGGTTCTTTTATATGCAATAGCACGTTGTTTGCAGCTGTCCACATTGTGTCCATGTTGTGGTGGTGGATTAATATACCTAATACGGTGATTTTTGTGATAAAATTCCCCAAGATGTAAAATATGGTTAAAAAAAATGTAAAAAAGTAAATGTTACATATTAAAAATAAATCTAAAACTTTAAATCATCCATCATTTCCCAATGCTATATTAAATGCATTTAAGTATGTAACATATCTGGTATCTCTACATGCATAAAAGTCCAATCATCACAATATAAAACTCTCAAAAATACACCAGAAATAAAAACTATTGAAACTACAGAATTGTTGATGGGAAGAAAGCTTTTGATCACCGCACCCAAATAAAAATCCTATCAAGATCAATCAAAATGTCATATGTATCCCAAAATGGTAGCAATTAAAACTGCAACTCCATTGATGGAAAATTTAGAAGATTAAAGTTCTCATAAAATGGCAAAACAAATTTCTTTAATCAAATCTTTGAAAACTAGTGAAAAAAATAAATATATGTAATGTATATGATTTCACCCCATGTTTAATTTCCTTTCTGTTTTTATCACATTATATGGTAAAAAGAACGGTGTTATTTAAAAATACTCCTTGTCCCACAAAAAAGCGAGTCCTCATACAGTATGGGTATGTCGAAGGGAATAAGAAAGAGCGCTAAGAAGTAGAGATGAGCCAACCCCAGATTACGAGTTCAGGGTTTTGTACCGGACATTTAGTGCTAAGTCCGCTGCAGGAAGAGAGAGAGAGGATTTTCCAGCTCAAAAGTTCAGGTCGCCATTGTTTTTAATGGGGTTTGGGTTCTGGTTCAAGTTTGGGTACAGTTTTGGTACCTGAACCAAATTTTCGACAAAACTTCAAGTTGGGTACCAGAACCTGAACTTTCACGGGTCTGCTCATCCCTGCTTAAAAGGAGGGGAGGAAAAGCGAAAGCTCAGAAATTAAAACTAGTTTTAATGGGAAGTGTTTCACTCAATTTTCAGTTTTTTCCTTTCCGTCTTCCAAAAGTCATAACTTTTTTATTTTTTCGTCACCACTCCCATACGGTGGCTTCTTTTTTGTGGAACAAGTTGTAGTTCTGAATAATTTATTTTACTGTAGATTGTAATGACAAAAAATATTCCCAGTGGAATAAAATGGTGAAAAATATACAATTCCGAAAAAAAAATTATATGCTAACAAAAATTCAGAAGTTTGTAAAAAAAAAAAAAAAAAAAATAGTTTGCTATCGTTTTTTTCGTTTTTACTTTTCCTTCCATGGAGCTGTGTGAGGGCTTACCTTTAGGTGGCAAACTGACATTTTCCTTGATTTTATTTTAGGCTCCATAAGATGTTTTGATCGCTTTTCATTCTATTTTTTAAGGAGGTATAGTAATAGTAAACTAAAAACTGTAATTCTGATACTTTGATATTTTTTTCTTGTATCAGCGTCTTCTGTACGGATTCATTGTTTTTAGATTTTGATAAATTGGACTTAACGATACTATAGAACGAAACTATGTTTATTGTATTTTTATTTTATTTCTTTATTATGAATGGGGAAAACGACATTGATTCGAATATTTTTTATATTTTTTTAAATTTTGAAAACTTTGTACTTTATTTTTGAGTCCCCATGGGGGACTTGAACCTGCAATTGTTTGATCGCTTATACTATATGCTGTAAAACCAGAGTGTTGCAGCATATAGTGTAAATTGCAGTCTCCTTTAATGCTCCGCCTTTAGTTGAGCTCCACTGGAGGACCAAGATGGCAGTACCAGGGGCCTTCAGCTGGCCCCTGGCTGTCACAAGAAGTCTGTCATGATCCAGTCCGGGGTTTGTTTCTCATTATTCTCTCCCCGGGATGGTCATGCGGGGGTTAATCTTCCTTGCCTCGTTTTGGGATCTGTCTGGCTATTTTAGTCCGCTGTTACCTGCTAGCAGTGTCAGTTATAGTTCCTGTCTCTAGCTTGAGCAGCTGACCCCGTTATACCCTGATTTGACCTCTGCCTGTGTACCTAGGTCCCGTTCCTGTGTTCCCTTGTGACTTTGCTCATTGTAGTACTTGCTCTCTGTGTTGTGACCCCTTGGTATTTAACTCTGCTTGTCCTCTGACCTGTTTGACTGTCTCTGGCTTTCCTGCTCCCGATCGGCTCTGACTTCTTTGGCTTGTTTCTGACCACGTGTATTGCTGTGACCTCTGTTACTTCATTCCCTCTCTGTTGCTGACCCGGCTTCTTCTGACTACTCTTTCGCCACCTAGTGGCTTGTGCCTGCTGCTCTGTGATCTCACTGTGAGTGTGCCTGTTTTCCTTCACCCGCACCCCCTGGTGGAGGTTGGGTGCTACTGCGTTGCAGCAGGCATTAGAGACAATGAGAGGTGTTCGGAGCTCAGCAGGGATGGATGCCAGACTTCAGCTATATGTGGCGAGACCTCCACTCCTGAGCCCCCTCGACTCACAGTCACCCCAGGTCAGGACGTAGAGTTACACCCATATGCAAGAAGGAGTATATGAATCCCATCATAGTGTTTCTAAGCTCTGAGGGAATAATGTATCATAACATAAGACTAAGTTCTTCAGGCTGACAAACCATGTCGAAATCAGACACTAAAAGCTGCTCCATCTGTGCTCCTATCAGTTCCTGCACTACTCATATCATGTCTTTCCGGCATCACTGGGGATAAGTGTTTGTCATCTCTTCCTCTATACTGTGACATGGTTTCGGTGTTATCACAGGTGAGACGGTCACTTCCCTGGGACATCCTTATTAATGAGAAGCCTGGATTCTGCAGCCTCTTCTCATCTCCTAAATTCATTAGTGACCGTAATTGGCATTTATTAATGTCGCTACTTCTTCACCGCGATCATAGTTTGACAAACCACGGAGGACAAGGCTGGCAGCGGTGTAATTACTGCATGCGCTGCAGAAATGTGACAGTAATGACAGATCCCGAGACAGCTGGAGGAAGCCTCTCTTTTCCCAGGTGATCGATGTGTCCCTGACAATAAGGGCAGAGGGTTGGGTATCCACCTGGAAGCCAGCGCTAGATGACCCCCATAATAACCCGGGCAGAAGCCAACGGCCGTGAAAGTTGGAACAAGCCCAATTGTATGGGTATTCCAAGTATTGCATTTCTGCATGTAAAGAATATTGAAAAGTGATGAGATGAGATCATCTCCCGAAATTCCTTTCAGACACATTTATAGTATTCAGTTGGCAGATTTTTATAAAATTGGAAATGAAATTGCCCCGAATATCATGCTCTGAGGTCTCCAAAATATAACAAATGTATGAAAAAATGTATGTATAAAAAAAAAGCATTCAACTCACCTGCCCTTACTCCTCACCTGAGTCCTCCCCCCCCCCCCCCCGCACCTTCACAATCCTCTTCGTGGGTGTTCATTTTTTCCATCAATGATGTCCACATAGATAAAAGGGGGCAATAGCATCAGAAGAAACAAAGACCCATGGGGACTTCGGGGACCAGTAACGGTGGAGTGAGAGGACGTAAGGAGGAGTGAGAGGACGTAAGGAGGGGTGGGGGCATAGGTAGGTGAGCGTCAGGGGTTTTTTATTTAAACCCTTTCCTGACCACAAAAAAGTCCAATGAAATAGAAGCTGTCTGGATGAAATTTTAAGACAAAAGAGCACAGTAAAACCAAAAACACTCCGTTACAAAAATCACAGTAAACAGCAAGTGCTAGTAAAAAGATTTTTTTTGCAAAAAATGTATACTAAACTGCTTCACCAAACGTCAAGGTATACCCATATAGAGCAGTCCTAACTGATGTATATAATCCCTATCTGATGTATTTAAAAACCTACTCATCTGTATATTACCTGTATGAGCAGGGTTCAGAGAGGAAATGTCCATGTGGACACGCTGAATGGAACAGCTTTTGTGCAGATAGCCCACAAGGAGTGGTGGATAACTCCCTAGTCTTGTAGACACAAGAGAACAATTATGGGAACAGAAACACATGGGCTACTTGCACAGTGAACAAGTCTGTAGGAACATGTTCACACACCACCAAGAAACTTGAAGACACAAAAGAGTACAGTAAAACCAAAAACACTCCGTTGCAAAAAAATCACAGTAATCAGCAAGTGCTAGTAAAAAGATGTGAAAAACAGGGTATTTGGTTGATACTTTTTTTGCAAAAAATGTATACTAAGCTGCTCCACCAAACGTCAAGGTATACTCATATAGAGCAGGCCTAACTGATGTATGTAATATACAGATGAGTAGGTTTTTAAATACATCAGATAGGGATTATATACATCAGTTAGGACTGCTCTATATGGGTATACCTTGACGTTTGCAAAAAAACGTATCAACCAAATACCCTGTTTTTTACATCATTTTACTAGCACTTGCTGATTACCTGATACCCCAATACTGAGCCACTGCTGCCATATGTGTCCCTATTACTGCACCTGATACCCCAAAACTGAGCTGCTGCTGCCATATGTGTCCCTATTACTGCCCCTGATACCCCAATACTGAGCCGCTGCTGCCGTATGTGTCCCTATTACTGCCCCTGACACCCCAATACTAAGCCACTGCTGCCATATGTGTCCCTATTACTGCCCCTGATACCCCAATACTGAGCCGCTGCGGCCATGTGTCCCTATTACTGCACCTGATACCCCAATACTGAGCCGCTACTGCCGTATGTGTCCCTATTACTGCACCTAATACCCCAATACTGAGCCGCTGCTGCCGTATGTGTCCCTATTACTGCACCTGCTGTGTGGTTCTCTGTGCCCTCTATATTTTAAAGCAACCCTCTATAATATAGTAATGCCGGGCACAAGTGCCCTAGAAAACAGTGCCAACATTGTGTCCCCTAAAAAGTAATAATGCTCTGTGTGCCCCTTTGATAATCACAGTAACCCGAGTTCCCCTATAACAATAAATGCCCACTTTACATTTAATAATGTCCCAAGTGTCCCCTCTGTACAGCTCCTCTATACAGAGTATGATGCTCTTATACACAGTATAATGCCCCCTCATTGTATAGTACCACCCACACAGTATACTGGCCCTTAAGTAGCCCCCAAACTGTTTAATAGCTCCAACACAGTATAATGCCCCCTCATTGTAATCCCCACACTGTACGATGGCCCCCTCACGGTAATCTCCACACTGTATGATGGCCCCCTAGATAGCCTCCATATAGTATAATGCACCAGATCGTCCTAAATATAGTATAAAGCACTCCCCATAGGCCTACTCTATATTGTATAATGCACCCCATAGGCAGACTCTATAGCATGACAGCACCCTATAGACAGACCTTGTAGTATAAGGCAGCACCCCATAGGCAGACTCTGTAGTATAAGGCAGCACCCCTATAGGCAGACCCTTTAGTATAAGGCATCACCCCATAGGAAGACCCTGTAGTATAAGGCAGCACCCTATAGACAGACCTTGTAGTATAAGGCAGCACCCCATAGGCAGACTCTGTAGTATAAGGCAGCACCCCTATAGGCAGACCCTGTAGTATAAGGCAGCACCCCATAGGCAGACCCTGTAGTGTAAGGCAGAACCCCATAGGCAGAACCTATAGTATAAGGCAGCACCCCCATAGGCAGACCCTCTAGTATAAGGCAGCAGCCCTATAGGCAGACCCTGTAGTATAAGGCAGCACCCCCATAGGCAGACCTTGCATTATAAGGCAGCAACCCTATAGGCAGACCCTGCAGTATAAGGCAGCACCCCATAGGCAGACTTTGTAGTATAAGGCAGCATCCCTATAGGCAGACCCTGTAGTATAAGACAGCACCCCATAGGCAGACTCTGTAGTATAAGGCAGCACCCCTATAGGCAGACCCTGTAGTATAAGGCAAAACCCCATAGGCAGACCCTGTAGTATAAGGCAGCACTTCCATAGGCAGACCCTGTAGTATAAGGCAGCACGCCCATAGGCAGACCCTGTAGTATAAGGCAGCACCCTATAGACAGACCTTGTAATATAAGACAGCACCCCATAGGCAGACTCTGTAGTATAATGCAACACCCTATAGACAGACCTTGTAGTATAAGGCAGCACCCCATAGGCAGACCCTGCAGTATAAGGCAGCACCCCCATAGGCAGATCCTGTAGTATAAGGCAGCACCCCATAAGCAGATCCTGTAGTATAAGGCAGCACTCCCATAGGCAGATCCTGTAGTATAAGGCAGCACCCCCATAGGCAGACCCTGTAGTATAAGGCAGCCCCCATAAAAAATAAATAAATACTCACCTCTCTTCCTCCTTGTTCCAGTGGTGCTCCGAGCTCCCGCTCATCTCCTGACAGCGGGCGCCGGGTGGTGATGTCATCGCGCCCACTGTCAGTGTTGGCGTGGGTGATGTCAGACGCTGACAGGGGGATGATGGGAGAAGGAGCATGGCACTCCCTCCCTCACCAATGCGGTCAGGTGTATCGGCTACATGCTGAAACAGCTGACCTTGCGGTGATGGGTGGGGGGCCCACTGCTGGCACGGTCCCCCCCCCCCGCCTGATCAGGGGCCCCATAGTGTGGGGGGCGGCAGAGCAGGGAGATTGATTTTCCCTACTCTGCTGCAGAATGTAACTATATCGGCGCCGATACAGTTAAAGTAGCGTAGCTCCGGGTGGTCCCCCTATGAGCTCCAGGCCTGCGGTAATGGCCCCCTCTGCCCCCCCGGGAGCTACGCTACTGACTACATTATATCAGCCCATGAAAGCATCTGTAAACCAAACAGGGCAACAGGACAAATCTCTGCCAGGCAGTATTGTTAGCTTGTTACAATGTATCAGTGCAGAGACAATGTATCTGGAGCCCTGGGCTGAATACAAAGGGTTCTATAGACTATATACATTTGTAACAAATCCTGGCACATGGAGATATATAAAATGGTGGGAATTTAAACACAGAGGAGCCAGTTCAGCAAGTTAGAAAAAAACTTGAAAAAGTCATAATTTTTTGTGCAAAATTTTTCTGACTTTTGGCATTTTTATTCCAGCTACACAAACTTTATCCATGGGTCACATAGCCTGACAGATAGACTTACACCTGAAAAGTGAGTCATCTGAACTTGGCCCATCTTACTCTAATGGACAGTGAATCACGGCGGGAGAATAATGCCGGAAATTGGTGAATTCGCCCAAAGTACATAAGAAAGTTGCAGAACACTTTATTGCACAAACTGCCGCAGAGCGTCACTGCCGTCTCATAGAATTTGGGCCTTAAAATGAGCAAAACAAAAAAAATATTTTCAACCCTTCATTTTACAAAAGGGAACCTGGGTCCTTCCTAAATAAATGAGGAATATGACTTACATGAGAAATAGACAGTATTTCCTGCCTGCGGTAATGATCGTGTGCACGGCGTCTAATAAGAAAGGGACAAGTTGCCTTTAAGGAGAGTCGCACCGCTGGGAAAATGTCCATCTTGTATCATTTTAATTGAAATGCGTGCTGAGTTTAATTGTACAACCAGGAACCGTGCAGAGCGACACTAACCCTGTGTCATCTATAACCGGGGCGTCTCACACAGGAAAATAATTACACAGGCATCTTCTAATTGCCACAATGAAAGGACCTAATAGTATCTACTGTAATAGAACAACAGATACCCAGGTTATACCAGCATGTTCTATTCCACTATATACAAGAAGATGTATAACGTATGCCAGCTGTACATATATAATAAAATGCCCAGGTTATACTGGCTGTACATATATAATTATATACAGAAGATACCCAGGTTATACCAGCTGTACATATATAATTATATACAGGAGATACCCAGGTTATACCAGCTGTACCTATATAATTATATACAGGAGATGCCCAGGTTATACCAGCTGTACCTATATAATTATATACAGAAGATACCCAGGTTATACCAGCTGTACATATATAATTATATACAGAAGATACCCAGGTTATACCAGCTGTATATATATAATTATATACAGGAGATGTCCAGGTTATACCGGCTGTACATATATAATTATATACAGGAAATGCCCAGGTTATACCGGCTGTACATATATAATTATATACAGAAGATACCCAGGTTATACCAGCTGTACATATATAATTATATACAGAAGATACCCAGGTTATACCAGCTGTACATATATAATTATATACAGGAGATGCCCAGGTTATACAGGCTGTACATATATAATTATATACAGTAGACACCCAGGTTATATCAGCTGTACATATATAATTATATACAGGAGATGCCCAGGTTATACCAGCTGTGCATATATAATTATATACAGGAAATACCCAGGTTATACCGGCTGTACATATATAATTATATACAGAACATACCCAGGTTATACCAGCTGTACATATATAATTATATACAGGAGATGCCCAGGTTATACCATCTGTATATATATAATTATATACAGAAGATACCCAGGTTATACAAGCTGTACATATATATAATTATATACAGGAGATACCCAGGTTATACCAGCTGTACATATATAATTATATACAGGAGATGCCCAGGTTATACCAGCTGTGCATATATAATTATATACAGGATATACCCAGGTTATACTGGCTGTACATATATAATTATATACAGAAGATAACCAGGTTATACCAGCTGTACATATATAATTATATACAGGAAATACCCAGGTTATACCAGCTGTACATACATAATTATATACAGGAGGTGCCCAGGTTATACCAGCTGTACATATATAATTATATACAGGAGATGCCCAGGTTATACCGGCTGTACATATATAATTATATACAGGAGATATCCAGGTAATACTAGCTGTACATATATAATTATATACAGAAGATACCCAGGTTATACCAGCTGTACATATATAATTATATACAGGAGGTGCCCAGGTTATACTGGCTGTACATATATAATTATATACAGGAGATACCCAGGTTATACCAGCTGTACCTATATAATTATATACAGGAGATGCCCTGGTTATACCAGCTGTACCTATATAATTATATACAGGAGATTCCCAGGTTATACCAGCTGTGCATATATAATTATATACAGGAGATGCCCAGGTTATACCAGCTGTGCATATATAATTATATACAGGAGATGCCCAGGTTATACTGGCTGTACATATATAATTATATACAGGAGATGCCCAGGTTATACCAGCTGTACATATATAATTATATACAGAAGATACTCAGGTTATACCAGCTGTACATATATAATTATATACAGAAGATACTCAGGTTATACCAGCTGTACATATATAATTATATACAGAAGATACTCAGGTTATACCAGCTGTACCTATATAATTATATACAGGAGATGTCCAGGTTATACCAGCTGTACATATATAATTATATACAGGAGATGCCCAGGTTATACCAGCTGTATATGTATAATTATATACAGAAGATGTACAGGTTATACCAGCTGTACATATATCATTATATACAGGAGATGCCCAGGTTATACCGGCTGTACATATATAATTATGTTCAGGAAATTAATTATCTCTCTTTTTATACATCCTAAAATCTTGTTTGCTTTTGCGGCTGCTGCCTGACATTGAGTGCTGCTGCTCAGCTTACTTGTAACCAGAATCCCTCATCCTTCTCCTGTTCTGTATTCCCAAATATTCTCCCTTCTAATGCAGCTATAGGTTTACTCCATCCTCAGAGCATTACTCTACATTTATAAAGTCCAGATAAATCACAACAGCCGCATTACCTACATCCAGACTTGAACTCACCTCCTTATTGAAACCCAACATGTTAGCTAGACATGACATATCTTTCATGAATCTGTGCTGGTTGTCAGTTACTATTCTCTGCAACATAATTCTGCAGGTCATCTTTTATAATGCTCTCAAAAATTTTGTACACTGCTGATGTCAGTCTTACCAGACAATAGTAACCTGGATCCACCTTCTTACCTATCTTAAGTATTGGTACCACATCAGCCTCCTGCAATTCTGTGGCACCGTCCCTGTTACAAGTGAGTCTAAGAATCTGAGATACAGCGGTCTGTCAATTACGGAGCTCAGCTCCCTCAGTATCCATGGATGAATGCCATCTGGGCTGGGGATTTGTCAATGTTTAATTTGCTCAGACGCAGGGGTAATTCTTCTTGTGTTACACTATTTATATCAGGTGGTGAACTTTGATTTTTGCCTTGTGGAACGATCCCTGGAACAGTTAGTTCATTGGTGATCACGGATGAGACATGCCTGTTTAATATCTCAGCCTTTTTTTGTACTCTATAATTATCTTGTTAGTGTCATTTTTAAGGGACCTATACCATCTATTTTTTTTTCTTTTTGGCATGGATGTAAAAAATTTTGGAATTTATTTTATTGTCACTGGCGCTTTGTTTCTCTGTAAATAACTTTGCCAGCTTGATTTCTTTTTTATTCTTTTTTACATTTCTTACTTTGAGCTTTATACTTCTGAAATGCTATTTCTGTATTCTCAGCCTTCAGGATTTTGAATGAACATATAAACATGTATCAAGTGGGTATCTTCAAACAAGATATTCTAAGATATTTCAGAGCTGCTTCAGAGCTGAAATATATGAGCATGAGATAAGTAAAGGATTCACAAAATGACATCACTTTTCTTGTAAAAAAAAAAGATCTATGTCTAAAGTGTTTTGTGCTACTTGTGCTCATATTTTGCCTTTATTTCTCTTGATACATTTTGATCTTTTCACAGTTTCTCGGCGTTCTGGAGGAGGGAAGGATTGGATTTGCAGGATCCCTTATTTTCCAGGGAGACAATATTAAATCTGTTTTTGCACCCGAAGGTGTGTCATCCAGTATTCATAATATTCATATGGAGGTCAAATACTAATTAAAGAAAAATGTCGCCTGTGGGCCTCACGCGATACTGACGGATATAAACTGGAATGGAGATTGGCATTTACGGAACTGTTATAATTAAACTTCTGAAATGAAACACGCTGTCAGCAGAGGATTTAATTACAACGCGCGTTTCACAATGACTATCCTGTCACTTGTTGACGAGCGTTTTATTTCCAACCGCGGAGAGACAAGGCTCTTAGGTAACAGGAGAGGTGTAGTATAATACTGGTATAACCTGGGAATCGTCTGTATAGAATTATACACTGAGAATGCAACACCTAAAAGGAAAATTCGTGGAATTCTGTAAATCACAGGATGAAGACAAATTACTGATCTGCAAATGATGAAAAAATTTAGAAGCCGGCAAATTACAAAATTACTTGTACTCGGCTAAATCCATGACTTGGATCATGATACAGAAAATATGCAGAATTCAGTCCTAATCATTCATAATTAGTAATTTTGTATAACCAAATGGCACATGTAAACCCAACCCTACATATTGACTGGCACCATAAAGAAGATCTCACCATAATAACCACAAGACAATAATATGGACTGGGTGACTTTTCTTGGATCCACTCCATATCTATCAGTAAACATCTGACCTTAGGCAAAGAAATGTCACCAGTCTTTATTTTGATGATTCATTTTGTTCCATTGAGAATTCACTTGATAAATTCACGTAAGTTGCAAATATTTCCTCTGCATCCAGGTATATAAGAAGATCTATCTCATTCAAGGCTACATTTTCATATTTAAGGAGCCCCTCCACACCCTATAATGAGTGCCCCCATAAACACTGCTGCCTGCTGAGCGCTGCCGACCCTCACCACTAGGGGGAGCTCACTACTGTGAGCAGTGGCTGTAATCACCCCCAACACTTTGATTGACAGATCATTCCGCAGCGTGTATACACATGACGGGTTGTCTTTAAAGGGGTTTTACAGTTTCAGTAAACAGCTAAACATAAAATGTACTTTAGTCCCCCTTCCTGGGTCCAGAGCTGAGTGTCCGCTGTTGCTCCCGGAGTCTGGTATTTTCTGCAGCACTGACATCACGTGGACAATGTTGCAGCCAATTACTGTGCACTGATGGCATGAGTCACTCAGACCTGCTGAGCTCACTGATTGGCAGCAGCGCTTGTCGATGTTACATCAGCGCTGCAGCCAATAACACACACCAGGAAGTTTTTGTAAGCCAACTGGGGTCAGGGCTTTTCTGAAACTGTAAAACCCCTTTAAAGTAAATGGGAACAACATATATTTAGATACAGCAAGTTCCCCCTCAGGACACCAGCATAAAGTGAGTACAGTCACACGGCACGGCTGACAGACTGCAGACCACATCAGAACCTCTGGGTGGTGAAACATCATGTAGCGTAAACATCTCCTTACAGAACATCAAGAAATCATTTTTTTTTCTCCAAAATGTAAGAATAGATGAAAATCCATCTGTAAGTATTTAGGAGAACTTGAGGCTATAACAGAATTTCCTGATTAAAGCACCAACAAGGGTCTCTGTGTGTTTGAGCCTCTTTCTCTCATCCTACTTCCCCTCCCTTCTTCATACATTTCCATAGGCAACTGTAATATGAGCCATGGGCAGACATACAACCCGTTCAACCAGAGCGGCTGCACCGGGGCCCCTGCAGGGTGGCTAATAATAAGGGCAATCTGGCCAGTTTATCCGGCCCCGAGGCTCCAGGGGGCCCTGGCCAGATTGCCCTCATGTGCGATGGGCAGGGAGCAATCCCTGCAGCTCCGCTGCCTGCAAGAGATATTGGCAGCGGAGCAAAGCTGCAGGGAATGGATCTGTCCTGCTTCCTGCCCGCGCTTCCTCTCTCACACAGCAGCTGCTGAATTACATCATCATTCAGCGTCGCGGCTGTGCAAAGAGAGGTGAATGGTGCTGTGTGTGTGCAGAGAGGTGAATGGTGCTGTGTGTTTGTAATGGAAGAGAGGGCAATGATGGGGGTGAAGGGGCAGAAGGCAATGATTGGGTTGACGGAGAGGGCAATGATGGAGATAGTGGGGGAGGAGGCAATGATGGAGGTGGTGGAATGGGTAATGATGGGGGTGGTGGGGAGGAGGAAATGATGGAGGTGGTGTAATGGGCAATGGTGGGGTGGTGGGGGAGAAGGCAATGATGGTGGCAGTGGAAAGGACAATGATGGGGTGATGGGGAGGAGGACATAATGAGGTGGTGGAATGCGCAAAGATGGGGTGGTGGGGGAGAAGACAATGATGGTGGCAGTGGAAAGGACAATGATGGGGGTGGTGTGGAGGAGGACATGATGGAGGTGGTGGAATGGGCAATAATGGGGTGGTGAAGAGAAAGCAATAATGGAGGTGGTGAAGAGGACAATGATGGGGTGGGGGAGAGGACAATAATGGGATGCGGAGGGGAGGAGGACAATGAGGGGTGTGGGGGATTGGGATGGGAGAAAGGGGGATTTATAATGGATTTAAGAACAGGGGGAGATGAAGGAACACGTTATTATCGATTATTATGTCTAACATAGTCCCTTAGTATAAAGTGTACTTACTTATGTATAGCACAGTCCCTTAGTGTGTGTGTATATATACTGTATATATATTTGTCACCTTAAAAGGAGGGGGGCCAGAGACATTTCCTACACAGGGGCCACAAGCTGTCTGTGTCCTCCCCTGATAAGACCACTCAGTGAGATGTAACTCTGTCTTGTTACAGTGGCTCATGAGATTCAAAAGTGGCTCATAAGTGGACAAAGATGCCGATTTATCTGATAAGATGTGTTATAATGCTCCTTTTATTCACTTATACTATTGCTTTTTAGAAAGGTTTATGAAACCCCAGTGAACATTTAATGACAGGGGTGTTTCGTCTTCATTCACTTCTGCATTGCATGTGTAATGAATTAAGTGCATGGTAAAAGTCAATTGCGCACATATCCTGCCGGGTATCTGTAGAGGTGATATCACCTGCGCCACTCATCTCCTGATGAGGAAGAGAAACAAAATTTGAAGAAAGGTAAGGGAGGACACATCTGGAAAGGTAAGTGAGGGCACATCTGGAAAGGAAGGGAGGACACATCTGGAAAGGAAGGGAGGACACATCTGGAAAGGAAGGGAGGGCACATCTGGAAAGGAAGGGAGGACACATCTGGAAAGGAAGGGAGGACACATCTGGAAAGGAAGGGAGGACACATCTGGAAAGGAAGGGAGGACACATCTGGAAAGGAAGGGAGGACACATCTGGAAAGGAAGGGAGGACACATCTGGAAAGGAAGGGAGGGCGCATCCGGAAAGGAAGGGAGGACGCATCTGGGAATGTAAGGGAGGGCGCATCTGGAATGGTAAGGGAGGGCACATGTGGAATGGCAAGGAGGGCACATCTGGAAAGGTAAAGGAGGGCGCATCTGGAAAAGTAAGGGAGGACACATCTGGAAAGGTAAGGGAGGACGCATCTGGAAAGGTAAGGTAGGACACGTGGAAAAGTAAGGGAGGGCACATCTGGAAAGGTAAGTGAGGACACATGTGGAAAGGTAAAGGAAGGACACATCTGGAAAGGTAAGGGAGGGCACATCTGGAAAGGTAAGTGAGGACACATGTGGAAAGGTAAGTGAGGACACATGTGGAAAGGTAAGTGAGGACACATGTGGAAAGGTAAGTGAGGGAACATCTAGAAAGGTAAGGGAGGACACATCTGGAAAGGTAAGGGAGGACACATGTGGAAAGGTAAGAGAGGGCACATCAGGAAAGGTAAGGGAGGACACATGTGGAAAGGTAAGAGAGGGCACATCTGGAAGGGTAAGAGAGGGAACATTTGGAAAGGTAAAGGAGGGCACATCTGTATGTTACAGTGCAATAAGTCTATATGGACGAGATCTCAGAACATATATTCCGCATTGAAGAATTATGTGCAATCTGTATCCAATGAATTCTCTGAAGAATAAGAGGAATTTGGGAAAATTCTTGTTTGTACACAGGAGCGGTCACTCACAAGTTTCACCATCCATTGTAGGACCGAGATCATATAATCCATCTTCAGGTGTCAGCAAACGTCACTAAGATGCGAGAACTTTGACCTCTAATGTAAATTTTCCATTGGTCCCGAAGATGCGATTATAATAACATTGGAAAGGTTCATTTGCTTCAAATTTGTCCTTCTCCTCCTTGTAGACATATGAAAAAGAATATCATTAACTAATGAAATCTCTTGTGGAGGAAACAGAGGCAACAAATGTCCAATGCAACAGAAGAACAGGAACACAAAAAATATAAAAAGGTGCAAAACGGAGCAATGCCGAGGATGATAAATGACCGGACCTTTGATATAGGAGACGCTTAGTCAGCTACGAGACCAAATGACATCTGACCCCATAAATTCACTAAATTGAAACTGTCTGACATAGGTAGGATGAATCCATAAGAGATGCTTGTCACCGAATCCATCATTGATATCTGCAGTAGTTCTCCACAAGACGGAAAATCAGCTTTTTTCACATAGTTTATAACCCTAGACATGGGATGATGAAGTTGAGCATGACGGTAATTGCAGGGTGACGGATGAGGAGGTTTTCCTGACTAAAGTGTAACATTTGGGGCGTTTCATGCAGGTATACAGGACAAGGACATGTAGTCAATGAAGTAGACGCTAAGAAAGAACCTGGCTTTGTGAGACATCACCTATAAGGTCTAACCCCAAAAAGTCTTATAATAAAGGTACAACGGCAGTGAGTTTCACCCCATCCAGATTATACTCACAAGACGTACATGTACACAATATGGAGAAATGTACCGGGCCACACGTCTCAGTCGTTGCATTCCAGTTTCATATTTGATCCCTTTGCCCCTGGGGTATAACCTCCTCTGGATTAAGGGAGAAAAATTCCACAGACACCTACAAATTCTTGCAGAAATCCTCGATAAAATAGCGGGAGCTGTGATATGTGCAGACTCCATATTAATGAGCAGCTCTACATGTCCGTGGGTCCAGGGTCAAGGGAACGCACCAGATTGTGGAAGTGATTCAATGATATGGAAGATGACCAGACAATTAGGAAGTTATTCATCATAAGAGCCGCACTTTTATGAGTCGGTTTCTTGTGACTGCGCTGACATTATTTGTGACAACTTTATGGCACAATGTTGCACAACATTAAATAAATGTGTTACATCTTTAGACATAAAACTTTAGTCTAGAGCTTATTTCCCGCTTTTATGTCACCCCCTACTGAGTTTGCAAGCTTTATAAAACGTTGCAATTAATAAATTTCGGCTTAAATCTCATTTCCATACCTAGAAACCTAAACAACGGGATCTGTCAAAAAGCAAAACTCACCTAAGTTGCAGCAAATAGAGTTGGTCTGGAGAAGCAGCGAGGCGTCGTGCGCAGACTAAGGGCGCAGCAGAAGAGATTCGGACTCGCCAATCAAATGAGTCCAAGTCAAAGGTGGCCCTGGATTCACAGGACTGGATTTACTTTTCAATATTCTTTTGCAAATCCAACCCAAGTGCAAACTGCAACAACTTCTTACATTGCGAAAAAAAAAATGTTGTGCAACAAAATGTTCGAATATTTTTACAGCAAAAAACTTTCACAAAACTCTTGATAAATTCCCACTTTGCATTTTACAAGAAGATCTCAGGAGGGCCATAAATGAAACTCAGGTTATTGGGTTCAAGATGGACACCCCGACTTCAAACTGTGAAATAAGTCCCTAGTCTCAAGAATTACCACCAGGAAGATGATGAGAAAATCAGTGAAGTGTAGCACAAACTTAGCCGAGGACAGACGGATGTATTTCATGGTCAATACACAAACTGTAATGTCAGAACTGACCGCAAGTCTCCCGACCAGAACATGCAGTCTCATAGGTGTCTATAAAATGGGGTGACGCTACCCATGGTCAGTCCAGCCATTACAGTCATTATAGGGGCTACGAAATGCGCCAGTCTGAACCCAACCCCTATGGTCACAGCACCATTAATTCAGACACCGCAAAAACCACAATGACACACGAGTGACAGTCTCAGATATGCCACAATGTCCCCATCTTCATTGGTGATGAACAATTACTGACACAGTGTGTCTAGTCTGTAAATATATCTCATAAAGATGGAAATGTTAATAAACTATTCATTCTAGTTATTCATTATTACAAGTTAAAATGTCTTTTTCTAATCAACTCAATATGCAAATATTAACAAAATCTTCTCGTATCTTGGAATCAGTCTGTAAAACCAAATATACTACTAGAAAAAAAATGTGAAGATTAAATGTAAACCATCACTTGAAGGAAAAAAATATCCTAATCAAGAAGATTTCAAGGAACAATCAACATATTTAAAGAATTAACACGCTTTAACCTTACATAATTTTAGCAAAACTTGAGCTGCAAGATACAAAACAAAATGTACAAAACTGCTCTCTGCATTCATCAGTAAACCCTCAAATATAGAATACCTTTAGGTACAATAAAAAAAAACTAGAATAGTATTTCCCTAGGTACAAGAATATAACTACTATAATACTGCCCCTATGTACAAGAATATAACTACTATAATACTGCTCCCTATGAACAAGAATGTAACTACTGTAATACTGACCCTATGTACAAGAATATAACTATATAACTACTATAATACTGTTCCCTATGTACAAGAATATAACTACTATAATACTGCCCCTATGTACAAGAATATAACTACTATAATACTGCCCCTATGTACAAGAATATAACTACTGTAATACTGTTCCCTATGTACAAGAATATAATTACTATAATACTGCTCCTATGTACAAGAATATAACTACTACAATACTGCTCCTATGTACAAGAATATAGCTACTATAATACTGCCCCTATGTACAAGAATATAACTACTATAATACTGCCTCCTATGTACACAAATATAACTACTATTATACTGCTCCTATGTACAAGAATATAGCTACTATAATACTGCCCCTATGTACAAGAATATAGCTACTATAATACTGCCCCTATGTACAAGAATATAACTACTACAATACTGCTCCTATGTACAAGAATATAACTACTATAATACTGCCCCTATGTACAAGAATATAACTACTATAATACTGCTCCCTATGTACAAGAATATAACTACTATAATACTGCCCCTATGAACAAGAATATAACTACTATAATACTGCTCCTATGTACAAGAATATAGCTACTATAATACTGCCCCTATGTACAAGAATATAACTACTATAATACTGCCTCCTATGTACACAAATATAACTACTATTATACTGCTCCTATGTACAAGAATATAACTACTATAATACTGCCCCCTATGTACAAGAATATAACTACTATAATACTGCCCCCTATGTACAAGAATATAACTACTATAATACTGCTCCAATGTACAAGAATATAACTACTATAATACTGCCCCTATGTACAGGAATATAACTACTATAATACTGCCCCCTATATACAAGACTATAACTACTATAATACTGCCCCTATGTACAAGAATGTAACTACTATAATACTGTCCCCTATGTACAAGAATATAACTACTATAATACTGTCCTTATGTACAAGAATATAACTACTATAATACTGCTCCTATGTACAATAATATAACTACTATAATACTGCCACTATGTACAAGAATATAACTACTATAATACTGTCCTTATGTACAAGAATATAACTACTATAATACTGCCCCCTATGTACAAGAAAATAACTACTGTAATACTGCTCCTATGTACAAGAATATAACTACTATAATACTGCCCCCTATGTACAAGAATATAACTACTATAATACTGTCCTTATGTACAAGAATATAACGACTATAATACTGCCCCCTATGTACAAGAAAATAACTACTGTAATACTGCTCCTATGTACAAGAATATAACTACTATAATACTGCCCCTATGTACAAGAATATAACTACTATAATACTGCTCCTATGTACAATAATATAACTACTATAATACTGTCCTTATGTACAAGAATATAACTAATATAATACTGCTCCTATGTACAAGAATATAACTACTATAATACTGTCCTTATGTACAAGAATATAACTACTATAATACTGCCCCCTATGTACAAGAAAATAACTACTGTAATACTGCTCCTATGTACAAGAATATAACTACTATAATACTGCTCCTATGTACAAGAATGTAACTACTGTAATACTGCTCCTATGTACAAGAATATAACTACTATAATACTGCCCCTATGTACAAGAATATAACTACTATAATACTGTCCTTATGTACAAGAATATAACTACTATAATACTGCCCCCTATGTACAAGAAAATAACTACTGTAATACTGCTCCTATGTACAAGAATATAACTACTATAATACTGCCCCTATGTACAAAAATATAACTACTATAATACTGCTCCTATGTACAAGAATATAACTACTATAATACTGTCCTTATGTACAAGAATATAACTACTATAATACTGCCCCTATGTACAAGAATATAAGTACTATAATACTGCCCCTATGTACAAGAATATATCTACTATAATACTGCTCCTATGTACAAGAAAATAACTACTATAATACTGCCCCTATGTACAAGAATATAACTACTATAATACTGCCCCCTATGTACAAGAATATAACTACTATAATACTGTCCTTATGTACAAGAATATAACTAATATAATACTGCTCCTATGTACAAGAATATAACTACTATAATACTGTCCTTATGTACAAGAATATAACTAATATAATACTGCTCCTATGTACAAGAATATAACTACTATAATACTGTCCTTATGTACAAGAATATATCTACTATAATACTGCTCCTATGTACAAGAAAATAACTACTATAATACTGCTCCTATGTACAAGAATATAACTACTATAATACTGCCCCCTATGTACAAAAATATAACTACTATAATACTGCCCCTATATACAAGAATATAACTACTATAATACTGCCCCCATGTACAAATATCTACTATAATACTGCCCCTATGTACAAATATCTACTATAATACTGCCCCTATGTACAAATATCTACTATAATACTGCCCCTATGTACAAATATCTACTATAATACTGCCCCTATGTACAAGAATATAACTACTATAATACTGCCCCTATGTACAAGAATATAACTACTATAATACTGCTCCTATGTACAAGAATATAACTACTATAATACTGCTCCTATGTACAAGAATATAACTACTATAATACTGCTCCTATGTACAAGAATATAACTACTATAATACTGCCCCTATGTACAAGAATATAACTACTATAATACTGCTCCTATGTACAAGAATATAACTACTATAATACTGCTCCTATGTACAAGAATATAACTACTATAATACTGCTCCTATACACAAGAATATAACTACTATAATACTGCCCCTATGTACAAGAATATAACTACTATAATACTGCTCCTATGTACAAGATTATATCTACTATAATACTGCCCGTATACACTAGAACACTTATTTTCTGCCAGTGCTGTACTGATTTTTATTCTTTCCTTTCTTTCGTCATTATTCTGCAGGTTAGATGCTGTTGCGCTGTCTGTCTTTATTAGGGGATGTGTAGGACATACTGTCAGGCTGCTTTCTTCTTTCTATATAATGGTGACTTCTTTTTCTCTTGATCCTAAATCTTCCTGCACAGTTTTATATTTCAGATTTCTACTGTCTTCTCCCTCATCGTTTTTTGCTGCCTGCATACTAATACATGCTCCTCTGCTTCGCTCTCTTCTCTGCTGTTTTGGCTTATTTTTATCTGCAGACTGTATTGTTCTATAAGATATTGGCGCGTTTCTTCATCTGCTTTACTGACACAGAAGAACGGTGCCCTAAATAAATGTTATACATTGACGTTTCTGACGTCTTTAGATCTGTAGGGGCTCAAAGTTTCATTTTCTGGATTTGTACTATGTTCAGGGAAGAAAAAGTCGAATCATTGTTCCATTTTGATCTTTTAAGCTCTTTGAGGATAAAATATGTAATGGGGATGTGGATTTTTTCCATATTACACAGTTGTTGCTTTATTTTTTTGTGCTGATCCAATACACAGAAAGGAAATAAACATGTGTATAGCAAAACATGGGGAATTGTAATAATTTTCTGGGAGAAATACTTCATTTTCTGGAACAATTTCAAGGATGCAAATACTTTATATACCGTATTTTTTTCGGACTATAAGACGCACTGGACCATAAGACGCATCACAAATTTTCAGGAGGAAAATAGGGCAAAAAAGTGTCAAATGTGTCTTACAGTCCAAACTCAGCTTACCGGCGGTGGTGGAGAGGAGTCATAAGAGATGTTCAGAGGTGTGATGCAGCGGGGTGATGCTGTGAGTCCCATCCCAGGCTGGTAGAAAGGGGTGTTCGATGGTACTCGCAGTGTGTCATTTTGTGAAAGCCTGCACTTACATGCTTTCAATGCAGTACTCTGGGAAAATGGCCATCGGACGAAGAGACCCTCCACGCTCCTCGAGCACCTCCAAACACCACCTCCTGCCTGGCTGAGACTTGCAGCATCACACTGCAGCGTTGCACCTCTGAACACCCCCTCCTCCCAGCCAGGGGCCCTCAGCATTGCCGGCAGTATAGCCTGACTCCTGCCGCTGACGCGCCCCCCGTAAGCTACATTCAGACTATAAGACGCACACCCATTTTCCCCAAAAATTCAAGGGCAAAAAAGTGCATCTTAAAGTCCAAGATACACGGTAGTACTAGTAGTATTAGCCGGCTTTGCACCGGTGTATTTGGTTTAACTGTTTGTTGCTCTTGAAAGTGGTTAATAACTTTATTTGCTACTGACAAGAAGATGACATTTCCCAGTTGTTATGCAAAGAAATGTAACGTCTCTCCAAAATTAATATTTCCTTTTATATTTCCTATAACAAAAAAAAATATAGAGATGGAAACCAGTGACAAGCCTTCCGAAGTTCCTGACTTACCTATGTGGCAAATTTGGAGCATATTGGTCCAGTCGTTTGGCTTACTGTATGTTCATATTTGCTTTTGTATTCATCCTTTGTGACTATGTAGAAAATAGTAGGTGGTAGTAAGCGAAACCCTGGCTACAACCTTCAGAAGATCCTGATTTACCTATTTGGGGCAGATTGGTCCAGTCATTTTCTATAACTTAATGTTTGCTTTCGGATTCCGTTTTTGGGCGAGTATCTCATAAACACTTGTATACTTTTTTTCTTGTGAATGTATTGATAAAGTAAGTCTTCGAGAGCTGAATCCTGGGGGTAAAACCTTCCTCAGTACCCAATTTACGCACATGAAAAATTTGGGTCAGATTGGTCCAGTTGTTTGTAAAATAATATTTGTGTTTGTATTCCATTATTTTGGCAAATACTTCAAGAACCAGAGATCTTAAATGCTGATTCCTAGTGTTAAATGTTTAGAAGCTCCTGAATTTTGTGTGTCAAATTCGTAGTTGTTCGGCCGTAAATTAATATTTTCTTGAGTTCTTTCTTAAGTGAACATCTCAAGAACACTATTGCATTCCATGTTTTGGGGAATATCTCAACAATGGTGGAGCCTAGAGAGCTGAAACCCAGTGTAAAATTTCCTAAGTACTTGATTGACCTATGTGGACATTTTGGGGCAAATCAGTCCAGTTACTTGGTTGTCAATTAATCCTTTTTTGTGTCCCTGTTATTTGGGAAATATCTTGAGAAATGTAGGTCTTAGAGAGCTGAAACCCTTCTAAAACTTCAGAAGTACCTGATTTACATATGCGCCAGGTTTGGTGCCGATTGGTCCAGTCGTTTGGCCGTAAATTAATATTTGCTCTCGTATTGTTTTTTTTTTTTATTTCTTTGTGACAATCTTGAGAACAGTCGTCCAAGACTGTACAGTTGTGTGAAAAAGTGTTTGCCCCTTCCTGTTTTCCTTTCCAATCCACACGGGCAAAGAAATCACCAAAGATGTCCATAAATTTAGTTATGTGTAATAATGTTAAATGACGCAGAGAGAAGGTTTTGAACACATGAAGAAAAAGAAGAGGAAAAAGCCCTGGAAAGTCATGACATCAGCTGAAATCTAGTAGTAATTAGAAAGCAATCCTGCCACTTAGTGACAAATAATATCAACTCCTTCATCTGATGGCCTATAATAAGGGTCTCATTACCAAGTTGGCACACAAGAAACATCACATGATGGGGAAAACCAGTGAACTGTCTCCAAACCTTCACAACCTTATTGTTGCAAAACAGACTGTTGGCATTGACAGAAGAATTTCTAAATTACTGAAGGTTTCAGTGAGTGCTGTTGGGGCCATAATCTGGAAGTGGAAAGAACATAATTTCACTAAAAAAACAGCCACAACTAGGTGTTCCCAGCAAGATTTCAGACAGAGGAGTGAAAAGAATGATCAGAAGAGTTGTCCTAGAGCCAAGGACCACCTGTGGAGAGTCAAGGACCACCTGTGGAGAGCTACAGAAAGACTTGGGATAAGCAGGTACAATTGTTTCACAGAAAGTTATAAGTAATGCACTTAACAACCAAGGCCTGTATGCACGCTCACCACGCAAGACTCCTTTGCTGAACAAAAAGCATGTTTAACTGCATTTAAAGTTTGCTCAACAGCATTTGGACAAGCTTGTGATATACTGGGAGAATATAGTCTAGTCAGATGAGACCAAAATTGAACTCTTTGGATGCAATATTACACACCATATTTAGAGGCCAAAAGACACTGCATATCACCCCAAAAACACCACACCAACAATGAAGTGCGGAGGCAGAACATCATGTTGTTGTGCTGTTTTACACCTTCCGGCACTGGCAAACTTCATTTAATTGAAGGAACAATGATTGGACAATGTACCGAGACATTCTTGACAAAAATCTGCTGCAATCTACCAGGATGATGAAGATGAAATGAGGGTGGACATTTCATCAAGACATTGATCCCAAACACACAGCCATGGAAACTCTCAATTTGTTTCAGGGAAAGAAAATAAAGCTGCTAGAATGACTGAGCCGATCACAGGACCTGAATCCAACAGAAAATGTACGGAAGAAACTAAAGCCCAGAGTTCATAGAAGGAGCCCATACGACATTCATGATTTAAAAAGTGTTTATGTGGAAGAATGGGCCAAAATCATACCTGAGCAATGCCTGCAACTAGTTTCCCCATACAGGAAGTGTATTGAAGCTTCATCAACAACAAAGGCTTTTGTACGAAGTATTACATAAATTTTAGTAACATTTTCAATACTATTTTGCTGTGTCATCTCTCATTATCACACATCATTTATGGACATCTATGATTTGATTTATTTGCCTGTGTGGATTGGATGGGCTGCTATAACAATAATTATCGACATCTGGTGAGAACTTCATGTCAGCAGCACCTTTACAAATATATTTACTTTGAAAATTGGTGACATATTCAAAGCACATTTCACTCTCTGTCAATAACATTCAGTCCTATAAAGCTATGAAACCTTGAAAAATGGTTACCTGTGTGACAAATTTGGGGTAAATTGGTCCTATCTATAATATTTGCATTCAGATTTTGGATTTTTAGCACAAAAAAATCAATAACGGTAGAACTAGAGAGCTGACACCCAGTCTAAAACCTGACAAATTTGGTGCCGATTGGTCCAGTCGTTTGGCTGTAAATTAATATTTGCTCTTGAACTCTGTTTATTTTTTACTAATTTCTTAAGAATTCTAGGTCCTAGAGAGCAGAAGCCTGGTCTAAAATCGTCCAAGGAGCCTGATTTACCTGTGCGCCAAATTTGAAGCATATTTGTTCAATGTTTTGGCTCTACATAAAGAATGGATATCAGACAACAGAAATTATTTTTTTAATATATAAGATATTTGGTGTTATGACTCTGTTTTGCCACAATCACACCTTTTTATATCAGGCATTGTCATAGATGTAATTGCAAAATCTATAAAGCCATCTCATAGTTACCATAGTAAACACTGAAGCAAGGCTAGCCCTCTGTTAACCTCAACATGACCCTATATGGAGCTGGAACCCCCTGCTGCAAGCAGGTAATTAAAGTTGGCTATTTGATGGATCGCAGACATGAATTCTATGCACGGCTAGCAGAAGAATGTGGGAGGCAGCAGATTTATGGCCTGTGGATATGTCCTATGGCCTTTGTATCTCTATGTCACAGAACTGCAAGTAGACTGTTGTGAGCTCCTCTGTTCCCTTCCAAATTATGAATATTGGGGGTGTTTTTATAAACAACAAAGGTCCTACAGTTTCCAGCATTGTCATGACAAAATGGTGAACATAACCCATTGACTGACATCACTGGGCGGTCGCCGCATTAAGTCTCAAATTAACATCTGACAGATGGACGACACTATATATGCCATGTTTCCCATCAATGGAAAGCTAAAATTATAATAGGAAATATGGCATTAATATCTCCCACATGGGACCTCCAGGGACAAAGATATTTGGAAAGTTCTTAATTTTTGGGACCCTAGCCACATCCCATGACCAGCCCCCATATGAGCTTACCAAGGAGAGCTATGTGGGCATGGTTTTTATCCAATAAAAGCAGGTTTTGAGTTTTTGTCTTTGTCAGTTTCGATAGACCCAGTTTGCTGTGGCTCTGTACTATTTCACTAAAAGGAGTGCTTCCCTCCACTATGATCTGCTCCATTTCCGTGACCCAGGTTTAGTACTTTTCTTTTGTTATTCCTTCTATTTTATATGATTGTATATGCTGTATTGTTGTCCATTTTGTATCATCTTTGTATATTTTTATTAACACTGCCTACTTTTCAAATAAAATATGTAACATTTTGTAGATTCATACTCTTGCTTTATAAACCGCATCCCTGAAGCAATACGCTATCTGTAAAGGATGTCCAATTGGCCTGTATAAATGATTGGTGGTGGCAGCAAGTTCATTTTGTTGAGAAGTTTGGCAGTGACCGTACCTGGGGACGGGTATATATACATAATATATGTATATATATAATCCATGCATTGAAATCGAATGTGTATATCCTGTATATTCAAAGTGAGTTCCTCAAAAACTGGCCTATTAGTGAAAATAGCCGCAGCCTCGTCCATAACTTGTCAGTCAATTGCGTAATTTTCCTGACTATTGAAGGCAGTGGACTGCATGCTCTTAACAGGTGAAAATTAAACTTTCTGTTTTAATTGCAGCAATTATTTCACCAAAAGAATTTTATCTGGTGTGTTACAATCTGGCTTCACTGTCCACTTCTGTTGAGCATAATGCAAGTTTGAGGAAAGTCAGTAAGCCACTAGCGAGTTCCCATTGTGGATCTAGAAGAACACAACTTGTCCTTAGTTTGCTGGAAATAGCACAAATGAGAAACTATTTCCTGTATGAAAACAGTTTTTTCTGCAGAAGCGGGGCACCGCAATGGGGTCCAACACAGCCTCAGCATATGCTAACATGTGCATGGCCTGCTTTGAGCACAAATGTATACAATTCTCCTGTTTTATAAAAACATTTTGTTACATTTTGAGCCTGTGATATCCATTGGTGTCACTGTGGAGGTCACGGTTATGTGGTTGCTTTAGCTGTCACTGGTATGGGATAGGGTGCACTGTGGTTGTAACTGTTATGAAAGCAATTACTGTCACTGTGACTTTTATGGAGGTCATGTAGATATCATTGATGTGAGGACACTGTGGTTGTCATTGACATATAGACACTGTGGTAGTCACTGGTATGGGAGCACTGTGGCTATTAAAGGTTATATGATCCTGTGACTGTCACTGTTATGGAAGCATTATGGCTATGGCTGTTATAGAGCTTATGTGGCAGCTATGGTTACAGGATCCTATTATTGACTTTGTTGTGTGTCACTGTTGCTGTCACTTTCATGCAAGCACTGGGCTGGTGCTGTTATGGTGAAACTATGGCTTCTACTATCATAGAACCCAATAATTGTAAGTATCCCCATATCTGTACCTGTTGCGCAGGCACTGTGGATGTCACTCTTATGGAAGTGCTGTGGCTGTAACTGTTATGGAATCTTGTGGTTGTCATTGTGATGGGGGCACTGTGACTGTCACCGATATGGGTTGTTGTGGTCTTTGCTTCATATTGTACATTTGGTCTCATTCAAAATTCCCCTTCTTACTGCCACAGATTTAACATTCATCATGGTCCAAGTGCAATATTTTTTATTTGCAATATATACAGAACATTACTCTCTAGAGAGAGGAGCTCATGCAGAGTTATACTCCTCTCTCCTGCACTAGGACTCCTATCATTGGTGCCTGTCTATGTCCTGGGTGATCTATCTCCTGTTACTTCCATCCCGACACATTCTCTTCTCATATCAGCCTTGTCACACTCTGCGCTTCCTGTCGTCTCCTTGACTAATGTTATACATATAATGGCCCCTTTCATATTTGCTCCCACTTGGACATCTGTCTTTGCCCAAAACACAGATCGTCCTTATCAGTCACCAGCAGAGAGACTGGAGCGAATGTCATCTGTCACTTACTGGTCTCATATTCAATGATGCCAGAGTCTGCACTGATACGTGACGCACTCCATAGACTCACCGAACATCTACACAGGAGCAGGCACCTGCACAGGGTCAACATGGAGGAGAACAAGTCCATAAACTCAAATCTTCAGGTCTTCAAACCAAAATTTACATAACCAAATTTTACATGTACATACATACCTAAATTTCCAAGCCTAGATACCTCAATCTGCAGGTCCACAGACCCAATTCTGTAGGTCCAGAGACGTACGTCTGCACAGGAGCATGCACCTGTACAGGATTAACATTAACATGATTAAGAACAAGTCCAAAATCTACAGTCCTAGACACCCCATTCTGCAGATTTACAAACCCAAATCTGCAAGTCCAGAGACCCCAATCTGCAGATCTGCAATCTACAAGTCTACAGACCCCAATCTAAAGGTCCACCGGCCCAAATCTACAGGTCCAAATAACCTAATCTACAGATACACAGGACCTAGTCTACATGTTCACATACCTAAATCTCCAGGTCAACAGAACCCAATCTGAAAGTCCAAGACCCCAATCTACATTTCTAGACACTCCATTCTGCAGGTTTACAAACCCAAATCTGCAGGTCCACAGACCCCATTCTGCAGATCTACAGTCTGCAATCTACAAGTCTGCAGGCCGAAATCTACGGGTCCATTCTGCAGGTTTACAAACCCAAATCTGCAAGTCCAGAGACCCCAATCTGCAGATCTGCAGTCTGCAATCTACAAGTCTACAGACCACAATCTACAGGTCCACAGGCCCAAATCTACAGTACAAAATAACCTAATCTACAGGTCCACAGGACCTAACCTACATGTTCACAGACCTAAATCTCCAGGTCAACAGATCCCAGTCTGCAGGTCCATAGACCAAAATCTACAGTCCTAGACACCCCATTCTGCAGGTTTACAAACCCAAATCTGCAGGTCCACAGACCCCATTCTGCAGATCTACAGTCTGCAATCTACAAGTCTACAGGCCCAAATCTACGGGTCTAAATAACCTAATCTACAGGTCCACAGAACCTAATCTACATGTTCACATACCTAAATCTCCAGGTCAAGAGAACCCAATCTGCAAGGCCAAGACCCCAATCTACAGTCCTAGACTCCCCAATCTGTGGGTCTACAGACCCAAATCTACAGGCTCACAGAACCCAATCTGAATATCTACAGACCCAAATTTGCATGTCCACAGTCCCAAATATGATATGTGCCGGAAAAAGTGCAGGCTCATCACTGGAGCCCGCAGAAAACAGAGTGAGGACACCTTAGACCTAACTATACGTCTAAGGTGGTAAAGGGGTTAAATTGGGGAACCTCACAAAAAATATGATGTTGATTTCCCTGTATTTTTGATAGCAGCCAGGCAAACTGACAGCTGTGGGCTGCAACCCTCAGCTGTCAGCTCCAGCCATGATTTCTATGTACGTCCCTGCTATGGGGATCTGTGAGAATAGGAAAACCGACTTTGTACTTCAGTGTCCATCCAAGTTTCATTGAGTTGTAAATCATACGTTGCTATAAGTTCTACCAGCTTCAGTGACAAAAAGGGAAGAAAAAACACTGATGCTACTAGGAGGCAACTAAGATGATAGCTCTGCCCCGCTGAGGAGCACCTGACATAATAATACTAATATAAAGGGACGCCTCTACAGCCGCGGAGCCATTACACATAAGGGTGTCAGCGATAGATTCCATAAAATCCCCATCTCTGACTACAATCCATCTGCATTACCCTGCATTACTCTCACGTGTATAGCAATATCGCGCCTTTCTCTCCGTAATGAAGTCAGTCCCCAGACACCGGCGATGATCTCCCTCCTGCAACCACCATGAGCTCAGCATTTGTCATTATGTGCCGGGCGAGGACACAAAGTGATAGCACTATAGGATAATATGGTGTCTGGGAATAAACAGCTATCGACCCAGAGAGCGGCAGAAAACACGAGAAGTGAGGCTGATACAATGTATCATTACCGGAATCAATTCAGATTGGATTAAATACATGACATCAACTCACAGGCTGAAATACTGGTGGATCCTCCCGATCGGAGAGAAATGAGAGCTGTTATTATTATTATTATTATTAATAATAATTATCATCACTATTGTTATATGACATTATTATGATTATTATTTCTTTAAGTACTAGTTTTTCACATTTATATTGCTATTATTATTTACTATTAATATTGTCATATTACATCAAAATTTTGTTACGATTGTTATTATTATCTAGTGTTGATACTATTATTGTTGTTATTACTTTTAGAAGTAGTAGTTTATTACATTAATACTATCATTATTATATGCTATCACTGTTTTTATATTACATCACTATAATAGCTACTATTGTTATTATTAGTAGCAGTGGTGGTCTAGTACATTATTATAATACTACTACTATTATTAGTACATAATTATTATAAACAATCACTATTATTTTATTACATCATGGTATCATTAATATTTATAACATGGTAATATCACACCATTTATATTATTTTTATTATTATTATTTTATTATATTACATCATTATTAATGAAGCACTAGTCTGCTATAACTCGATGACAGATCTGTCATGATCTCTGCAGGCAGAGATCATAGCAAGCCTATAGAGGGACAAGCTCTCGGAAGATGGAACTATACTGACCATGAACTAAGCCTGCCGCGCAACTAGAAATAGCCAGGTAGCATTTCCTATTTATAGCTAGATGCCCAGCTCTGGCCTAAGACCTAAATAGCTAGCAGAGGGAAATATAAGACCTGGCTCACCTCTAGAGAAATATTCCAAAGAAGACACTAGCCCCCCACATATAATGACTGTGAGTTCAGATGAAACAACAAACGCAGCAGGAAAATAGTCTTAGCAAATTTGAGGTCCGCTTACTAGATAGCAGAAGACAGATAGTATACTTTCATGGTCAGCAGAAAAACACTAACAAAACACCATCCAGAGATTACCTTAAACTCTGGCATTAACTCATAACGCCAGAGTAGCAATCCCTGATCAACGAGAGCTTTCCAGACACAGTAACAAAACTTCAGCTGTGAACTGGAACAAATAGGCAAAACAAAACATGGACAAAAGTCCAACTTATCTAGTAGTTGTCTAGAAGCAGGAACAAGCACTGAGAGGCATCAGATAACATTGTTGACCGGCAAGAAACCACCAGAGAAATGAGCTTAAATAGCGACACCCACTACTGATGGAACCAGGTGAAACAGGAAAGAGGATGACAAGTCCAATTCCACAAGCGGCCACCGGGGGAGCCCAGAATCCAAATTCACAACAGTACCCCCCCCTCAAGGAGGGGGCACCGAACCCTCACCAGATCCACCAGGGCGACCAGGATGAGCCCTATGGAAGGCACGAACAAGATCAGAAGCATGAACATCAGATGCATTGACCCAAGAATTATCCTCCTGGCCGTAACCCTTCCAGTTGACCAGATACTGGAGTCTCCGTCTGGAAACACGAGAGTCCAGAATTTTCTCCACAACGTACTCCAACTCACCCTCAACCAACACCGGAGCAGGAGGCTCAACTGAAGGCACAACAGGTACCTCATACCTGCGCAATAACGACCGATGAAAAACGTTATGAATGGAAAAGGACGCAGGGAGGTCCAAACGGAAAGAAACAGGATTAAGAATCTCCAATATTCTATAAGGGCCGATGAACCGAGGTTTAAACTTAGGAGAAGAGACCCTCATAGGGACAAAACGAGAAGACAACCACACCAAATCTCCAACACAAAGCCGAGAACCAACACGACGATGACGGTTGGCAAAACGCTGAGTCTTCTCCTGGGACAACTTCAAATTGTCCATAACCTGCCCCCAGATGTGATGCAATCTCTCCACCACCGCATCCACTCCAGGACAATCCGAGGATTCCAACTGACCGGAGGAAAATCGAGGGTGAAACCCCGAATTACAGAAAAACGGGGACACCAAGGTGGAAGAGCTGGCCCGATTATTGAGGGCGAACTCTGCCAATGGCAAAAAAGCAACCCAATCATCCTGGTCGGCAGAGACGAAACACCTCAGATATGTCTCCAGGGTCTGATTAGTCCGCTCGGTCTGGCCATTAGTCTGAGGGTGAAAAGCAGATGAAAAAGACAAATCTATGCCCATCCTAGCACAGAATGCCCGCCAAAATCTAGACACAAATTGGGTACCTCTGTCAGAAACGATATTCTCAGGAATACCGTGCAATCGGACAACATTCTGAAAAAACAGAGGAACCAACTCAGAAGAAGAAGGCAACTTGGGCAGAGGAACCAAATGGACCATTTTAGAGAAACGGTCACAGACCACCCAGATGACAGACATCTTCTGGGAAACAGGCAGATCTGAAATAAAATCCATCGAGATGTGTGTCCAAGGCCTCTTAGGAATAGGCAAGGGCAACAGCAGTCCGCTAGCCCGAGAACTACAAGACTTGGCCCGAGCACAAATGTCACATGACTGCACAAAGACTCGCACATCTCGTGACAGGGAAGGCCACCAGAAGGATCTTGCCACCAAATCCCTGGTACCAAAAATTCCGGGATGACCTGCCAATGCAGAAGAATGTACCTCAGAGATGACTCTACTGGTCCAATCATCCGGAACAAACAGTCTATCAGGCGGACAACGATCCGGTCTATCCGCCTGAAACTCTTGCAAGGACCGCCGCAGATCAGGAGAAACGGCCGACAAAATTACTCCCTCCTTAAGGATACCTGTGGGTTCAGAATTACCAGGAGAGTCCGGGTCAAAACTCCTAGAAAGGGCATCTGCCTTAACATTCTTAGAACCCGGTAGGTATGACACCACAAAATTAAAGCGAGAAAAAAATAAAGACCAGCGCGCCTGTCTAGGATTCAGGCGCCTGGCAGTCTCAAGATAAATCAAATTTTTGTGGTCAGTCAATACCACCACCTGATGCCTAGCCCCCTCGAGCCAATGGCGCCACTCCTCAAACGCCCACTTCATGGCCAAAAGCTCCCGATTCCCAACATCATAATTCCGCTCTGCGGGCGAAAATTTGCGAGAAAAGAAGGCACAAGGCCTAATGACGGAGCAGTCGGAACCTTTCTGCGACAACACTGCCCCAGCTCCGATCTCCGAAGCGTCAACCTCAACCTGAAAAGGCAGATTCACATCAGGCTGACGCAACACAGGGGCAGAGGCAAAACGGCGCTTAAGCTCCTGAAAGGCCTCTACAGCATGAGGGGACCAATTAGCAACATCAGCGCCTTGTCTGGTCAAATCAGTCAGTGGTTTAACGACATCCGAAAAACCAGCAATAAATCGGCGGTAAAAATTGGCAAAGCCCAAAAATCTCTGAAGACCCTTAAGAGAGGAGGGCTGAGTCCAGTCACAAATAGCTTGCACCTTGACGGGATCCATCTCAATGGAAGAGGGAGAAAAAATATACCCCAAAAAGGAAATTTTCTGGACCCCAAAAACGCACTTAGACCCCTTCACACATAAAGAATTAGACCGCAGAACCTGAAAAACTCTCCTGACCTGCTGGACATGAGAGTCCCAGTCATCAGAAAAAATCAGAATATCATCCAGATATATTATCATAAATTTATCCAGAAAATCGCGGAAAATATCATGCATAAAAGACTGGAAAACTGAAGGGGCATTAGAAAGACCAAAAGGCATGACCAAATACTCAAAGTGGCCCTCGGGCGTATTAAATGCGGTCTTCCACTCATCCCCCTGCCTGATCCGCACCAAATTATACGCCCCACGAAGATCAATTTTAGAGAACCACTTAGCCCCCTCTATACGAGCAAACAAATCAGTAAGCAATGGCAATGGGTATTGATACTTAACAGTGATCTTATTCAGAAGCCGATAATCAATACATGGTCTCAAAGAGCCGTCTTTTTTTGAGACAAAGAAAAACCCAGCTCCCAAGGGAGAAGAAGATGGACGAATATGTCCCTTTTCCAAAGACTCCTTTATATATTCCCGCATAGCAGCATGTTCCGGCACAGACAGATTAAACAAACGACCCTTTGGATATTTACAACCCGGTATCAAATCTATGGCACAATCGCACTCACGGTGCGGAGGTAACGACCCAAGCTTGGGTTCGTCAAAGACGTCTTGATAATCAGAGAGGAACTCAGGGACTTCAGAGGGAATGGACGAAGAAATAGAAACCAAAGGTAAGTCCCCATGAATACCCTTACATCCCCAGCTCAACACAGACATTGCTCTCCAGTCCAAGACTGGATTGTGAGACTGCAACCATGGCAATCCCAGTACCAAATCGTCATGTAAATTATACAGCACCAGGAAACGAATAATCTCCTGGTGATCCGGATTGACACGCATGGTTACTTGTGTCCAGTATTGTGGTTTATTATTAGCCAATGGGGTGGAGTCAGTCCCCTTCAGAGGAATAAGAGTCTCCAAAGGCTCTAAATCAAAACCACAACGATTGGCAAAGGACCAATCCATAAGACTCAGAGCGGCGCCAGAGTCAACATAGGCGTCCGTAGCAATGGATGACAAAGAGCAAATCAGGGTTACAGACAAAATAAACTTAGACTGAATGGTGCCAATGGAAACAGACTTATCAAGCTTCTTTGTACGCCTAGAGCATGCTGATATAACATGAGTAGAATCCCCCTCATATATAATGACTGTGAGTTCAGATGAAACAACAAACGCAGCAGGAAAATAGTCTTAGCAAATTTGAGGTCCGCTTACTAGATAGCAGAAGACAGATAGTATACTTTCATGGTCAGCAGAAAAACACTAACAAAACACCATCCAGAGATTACCTTAAACTCTGGCATTAACTCATAACGCCAGAGTAGCAATCCCTGATCAACGAGAGCTTTCCAGACACAGTAACAAAACTTCAGCTGTGAACTGGAACAAATAGGCAAAACAAAACATGGACAAAAGTCCAACTTATCTAGTAGTTGTCTAGAAGCAGGAACAAGCACTGAGAGGCATCAGATAACATTGTTGACCGGCAAGAAACCACCAGAGAAATGAGCTTAAATAGCGACACCCACTACTGATGGAACCAGGTGAAACAGGAAAGAGGATGACAAGTCCAATTCCACAAGCGGCCACCGGGGGAGCCCAGAATCCAAATTCACAACACAGATCCACATGAATTTGATCAGAAAATTTGATTTGCAAACAATTTATGTAATCGAAATCGAATCTCTGTCTGACGTTTCTCCAGAACTTAGAGCATAATAAATGTAGGTTATTAAAAAATTGTGCTCTCCTGACCTTAACCCCTCGCCCGCTGCCTCCCGGCATTTTTGACCCCGTCCGCAATAACTAGATATCAAGTCAAAACACATCACGACTAGGACTAAAAATGACTTTTGAAGCCCAATCAGTATGGATGGGCCGAAGATGCCGAAACGCGTAAGATTCCTGAAGGCCGTAATGGAGGAGGAGAGTCGTGGCAAGGTGAGCATAGGTTTTCCAAACATTTTTAACCTTTTAATGTCTTTTGGAGTCAAACACAATGGCAGGAAGCTGGATTTGTGCAAACTTCGAACTTGATTAATTAAGAATCAATTCACTAATTGCTCATATCATTATTAATCTTGGCTATTATGACTACTATAAGTATTATATTGCTGCTCTCAGCATTTTCCTTCATGACTGTATTAACAGCAATCTTTGGGGGCCTGACTACCCCTTCATTCTCCGGGCACAAAATCTTGGATGCTCATGATCAGAAGTGAGTGATGTCCCGGTCAGAAGTCAGTGATGTCCCGGTCAGAAGTCAGTGATGTCCCGGTCAGAAGTCAGTGATGTCCCGATCAGAAGTCAGTGATGTCCCGATCAGAAGTCAGTGATGTCCCGGTCAGAAGTCAGTGATGTCCCGGTCAGAAGTCAGTGATGTCCCGGTCAGAAGTCAGTGATGTCCCGATCAGAAGTCAGTGATGTCCCGGTCAGAAGTGAGTGATGTCCCGGTCAGAAGTGATTGATGTCCCAGTCAGAAGTGAGTGATGTCCCGATCAGAAGTGAGTGATGTCCCGGTCAGAAGTGAGTGATGTCCCGGTCAGAAGTCAGTGATGTCCCGGTCAGAAGTCAGTGATGTCCCGGTCAGAAGTCAGTGATGTCCCGGTCAGAAGTCAGTGATGTCCCGGTCAGAAGTCAGTGATGTCCCGGTCAGAAGTCAGTGATGTCTGTCATGATTCTCAATGGCGAGAGAACATAGCCCAGCATATATGAGAACTAGCTCTTGGAAGATGGAAACTATACTGACCATGAACTAAACCTGCCGCACAACTAGAAGTGGCCGGGTAGCATGCCTACGTTTTTTATCCCTAGATGCCCAGCGCCAGCCGGAGAACTACCTAATCCTAGCAGAGGAAAAGACAGTCCTGGCTCACCTCCAGAGAAATTTTCCCAAAAGGCAGACAGAGGCCCCCACATATATTGGCGGTGATTTTAGATGAAATGACAAACGTAGTATGAAAATAGGTTTAGCAAAATCGAGGTCCGCTTACTAGATAGCATGAAGACAGAAAGGGCACTTTCATGGTCAGCAGAAAACCCTCTCAAAACACCATCCAGAAATTACTTTAAGACTCTAGCATTAACTCATAACACCAGAGTGGCAATTTCCGCTCACAAGAGCTTTCCAGACACAGTAACGAAACAGCAGCTGTGAACAGGAACAAAATGCAAAAACACACAAGGACAAAAGTCCAACTTAGCTAGGAGTTGTCTAGTAGCAGGAACATGCACAGAAGGCTTCTGATTACATTGTTGACCGGCATGAAACTGACAGAGGAGCAAGGTTATATAGCGACTCCCACATCCAGATAGGAGCAGGTGAACAGAGGGTATGATGCACACAAGTACAATTCCACAAGTGGCCACCGGGGGAGCCCAGAATCCAATTTCACAACAGTACCCCCCCCTCAAGGAGGGGGCACCGAACCCTCACCAGAACCACCAGGGCGATCAGGATGAGCCCTATGAAAGGCACGGACAAGATCGGAGGCATGAACATCAGAGGCAGTGACCCAAGAATTATCCTCCTGACCGTATCCCTTCCATTTAACCAGATACTGGAGTTTCCGTCTGGAAACACGAGAGTCTAAGATCTTTTCCACAACGTACTCCAACTCACCCTCAACCAACACCGGAGCAGGAGGCTCAACGGAAGGCACAGCCGGTACCTCATACCTGCGCAACAATGACCGATGAAAAACATTATGAATCGAAAAGGATGCAGGGAGGTCCAAACGGAAGGACACAGGGTTAAGAATCTCCAATATCTTGTACGGGCCGATGAACCGAGGCTTAAACTTAGGAGAAGAAACCCTCATAGGGACAAAACGAGAAGACAACCACACCAAGTCCCCAACACAAAGCCGAGGACCAACACGACGACGGCGGTTGGCAAAAAGCTGAGTCTTCTCCTGGGACAACTTCAAATTGTCCACCACCTGCCCCCAAATCTGATGCAACCTCTCCACCACAGCATCCACTCCAGGACAATCCGAAGATTCCACTTGACCGGAGGAAAATCGAGGATGAAACCCCGAATTACAGAAAAACGGGGACACCAAGGTGGCAGAGCTGGCCCGATTATTGAGGGCGAACTCCGCCAAAGGCAAAAAAGCAACCCAATCATCCTGATCCGCAGACACAAAACACCTCAAATATGTCTCCAAGGTCTGATTAGTCCGCTCGGTCTGGCCATTAGTCTGAGGATGGAAAGCAGATGAAAAAGACAAATCTATGCCCATCCTAGCACAGAATGCCCGCCAAAATCTAGACACGAATTGGGTCCCTCTGTCAGAAACGATATTCTCCGGAATACCATGCAAACGAACAACATTTTGAAAAAACAGAGGAACCAACTCGGAAGAAGAAGGCAACTTAGGCAAGGGAACCAGATGGACCATCTTAGAGAAACGGTCACACACCACCCAGATGACAGACATCTTCTGAGAAACAGGCAGATCCGAAATAAAATCCATCGAGATGTGCGTCCAAGGCCTCTTCGGGATAGGCAAGGGTAACAACAATCCACTAGCCCGAGAACAACAAGGCTTGGCCCGAACACAAACGTCACAAGACTGCACAAAGCCTCGCACATCTCGTGACAGGGAAGGCCACCAGAAGGACCTTGCCACCAAATCCCTGGTACCAAAGATTCCAGGATGACCTGCCAACGCAGAAGAATGAACCTCAGAGATGACTCTACTGGTCCAATCATCAGGAACAAACAGTCTACCAGGTGGGCAACGATCAGGTCTATCCGCCTGAAACTCCTGCAAGGCCCGCCGCAGGTCTGGAGAAACGGCAGACAATATCACTCCATCTTTAAGGATACCTGTGGGCTCAGAATTACCAGGGGAGTCAGGCTCAAAACTCCTAGAAAGGGCATCCGCCTTAACATTCTTAGAACCCGGTAGGTAAGACACCACAAAATTAAACCGAGAGAAAAACAACGACCAGCGCGCCTGTCTAGGATTCAGGCGCCTGGCAGACTCAAGGTAAATTAAATTTTTGTGGTCAGTCAATACCACCACCTGATGTCTGGCCCCCTCAAGCCAGTGACGCCACTCCTCAAAAGCCCACTTCATGGCCAAAAGCTCCCGATTCCCAATATCATAATTCCGCTCGGCGGGCGAAAATTTACGGGAAAAAAAGGCACAAGGTCTCATCACGGAGCAGTCGGAACTTCTCTGCGACAACACCGCCCCAGCTCCGATTTCAGAAGCGTCGACCTCAACCTGAAAAGGAAGAGCAACATCAGGCTGACGCAACACTGGGGCGGAAGAAAAGCGGCGCTTGAGCTCCCGAAAGGCCTCCACAGCATCAGGGGACCAATCAGCAACATCAGCACCCTTCTTAGTCAAATCAGTCAATGGTTTTACAACATCAGAAAAACCAGCAATAAATCGACGATAAAAGTTAGCAAAGCCCAAAAATTTCTGAAGACTCTTAAGAGAAGAGGGTTGCGTCCAATCACCAATAGCCTGAACCTTGACAGGATCCATCTCGATGGAAGAGGGGGAAAAAATGTATCCCAAGAAGGAAATCTTTTGAACCCCAAAAACACACTTAGAACCCTTCACACACAAGGAATTAGACCGCAAAACCTGAAAAACCCTCCTGACCTGCTGGACATGAGAGTCCCAGTCATCCGAAAAAATCAGAATATCATCCAGATACACAATCATAAATTTATCCAAATAATCGCGGAAAATGTCATGCATAAAGGACTGGAAGACTGAAGGGGCATTTGAAAGACCAAAAGGCATCACCAAATACTCAAAATGGCCCTCGGGCGTATTAAATGCGGTTTTCCACTCATCCCCCTGCTTGATTCGCACCAAATTATACGCCCCACGGAGATCAATCTTAGAGAACCACTTGGCCCCCTTTATACGAGCAAACAAATCAGTAAGCAGTGGTAACGGATATTGATATTTAACCGTGATTTTATTCAAAAGTCGATAATCAATACACGGCCTCAAAGAGCCGTCTTTCTTAGACACAAAGAAAAAACCGGCTCCTAAGGGAGATGACGAAGGACGAATATGTCCCTTTTCCAAGGACTCCTTTATATATTCTCGCATAGCCGCGTGTTCAGGCACAGACAGATTAAATAAACGACCCTTAGGGTATTTACTACCCGGGATCAAGTCTATGGCACAATCGCACTCCCGGTGCGGAGGTAGTGAACCAACCTTGGGTTCTTCAAAAACGTCACGAAAGTCAGACAAGAATTCAGGAATCTCAGAGGGAATAGATGATGAAATGGAAACCAAAGGTACGTCCCCATGAGTTCCTTTACACCCCCAGCTTAACACAGACATAGCTCTCCAGTCGAGGACTGGGTTATGAGATTGCAGCCATGGCAATCCCAGCACCAAAACATCATGTAGATTATACAGCACCAGAAAGCGAATAACCTCCTGGTGATCCGGATTAACACGCATAGTCACTTGTGTCCAGTATTGTGGTTTATTACTAGCCAATGGGGTGGAGTCAATCCCTTTCAGAGGTATCGGAGCCTCCAATGGCTCCAAATCATACCCACAGCGTTTGGCAAAGGACCAATCCATAAGACTCAAAGCAGCGCCAGAGTCGACATAGGCGTCCGCGGTAATAGATGACAAAGAACAAATCAGGGTCACAGATAGAATAAACTTAGACTGTAAAGTGCTAATTGAAACAGACTTGTCAGGCTTCTTAGTACGCTTAAAGCATGCTGATATAACATGAGTTGAATCACCACAATAGAAGCACAACCCATTTTTTCGTCTAAAATTCTGCCGCTCGCTTCTGGACAGAATTCTATCACATTGCATATTTTCTGGCGTTTTCTCAGTAGACACCGCCAAATGGTGCACAGGTTTGCGCTCCCGCAGACGCCTATCGATCTGAATAGCCATCGTCATGGACTCATTCAGACTCGCAGGCACAGGGAACCCCACCATAACATCCTTAATGGCATCAGAGAGACCTTCTCTGAAAATCGCCGCCAGGGCGCACTCATTCCACTGAGTAAGCACAGACCATTTGCGGAATTTTTGGCAGTATATTTCAGCTTCATCTTGCCCCTGAGACAAGGACATCAAGGCCTTTTCCGCCTGAAGCTCTAAATGAGGTTCCTCATAAAGCAACCCCAAGGCCAGAAAAAACGCATCCACATTGAGCAACGCAGGATCCCCTGGTGCCAATGCAAAAGCCCAGTCCTGAGGGTCGCCCCGGAGCAAGGAAATTACAATCCTGACCTGCTGTGCAGGGTCTCCGGCAGAGCGAGACTTCAGGGACAAAAACAATTTGCAATTATTTTTAAAATTTTGAAAGTGAGATCTATTCCCCGAGAAGAATTCAGGCAAAGGAATTCTAGGCTCAGACATAGGTGCATGAACAACAAAATCTTGCAAATTTTGTACCTTTGTGGCGAGATTATTCAAACCTGTAGCTACACTCTGAAGATCCATTTGAAACAGGTGAACACAGAGCCATTCAAGGATTAGAAGGAGAGAAAGAGAGGAAGGCTGCAGCATAGGCAAACTAGCAAGTGATTCAATTAAGAGCACACTCAGAACTAGAGGGAAAAAAAAAAAATAAATAAATTGTAGCAGACTTCTTTTTTCTCTCCTTTCTCAGCCAGTAATTTAACCCTTTTTTGGGCCAGTCAAACTGTCATGATTCTCAATGGCGAGAGAACATAGCCCAGCATATATGAGAACTAGCTCTTGGAAGATGGAAACTATACTGACCATGAACTAAACCTGCCGCACAACTAGAAGTGGCCGGGTAGCATGCCTACGTTTTTTATCCCTAGATGCCCAGCGCCAGCCGGAGAACTACCTAATCCTAGCAGAGGAAAAGACAGTCCTGGCTCACCTCCAGAGAAATTTTCCCAAAAGGCAGACAGAGGCCCCCACATATATTGGCGGTGATTTTAGATGAAATGACAAACGTAGTATGAAAATAGGTTTAGCAAAATCGAGGTCCGCTTACTAGATAGCATGAAGACAGAAAGGGCACTTTCATGGTCAGCAGAAAACCCTCTCAAAACACCATCCAGAAATTACTTTAAGACTCTAGCATTAACTCATAACACCAGAGTGGCAATTTCCGCTCACAAGAGCTTTCCAGACACAGTAACGAAACAGCAGCTGTGAACAGGAACAAAATGCAAAAACACACAAGGACAAAAGTCCAACTTAGCTAGGAGTTGTCTAGTAGCAGGAACATGCACAGAAGGCTTCTGATTACATTGTTGACCGGCATGAAACTGACAGAGGAGCAAGGTTATATAGCGACTCCCACATCCAGATAGGAGCAGGTGAACAGAGGGGATGATGCACACAAGTACAATTCCACAAGTGGCCACCGGGGGAGCCCAGAATCCAATTTCACAACAGATGTCCCGGTCAGAAGTCAGTGATGTCCCGGTCAGAAGTCAGTGATGTCCCGATCAGAAGTCAGTGATGTCCCGATCAGAAGTGAGTGATGTCCCGGTCAGAAGTGAGTGATGTCCCGGTCAGAAGTCAGTGATGTCCCGGTCAGAAGTGAGTGATGTCCCGGTCAGAAGTGAGTGATGTCCCGGTCAGAAGTCAGTGATGTCCCGGTCAGAAGTCAGTGATGTCCCGGTCAGAAGTCAGTGATGTCCCGGTCAGAAGTCAGTGATGTCCCGGTCAGAAGTCAGTGATGTCCCGATCAGAAGTCAGTGATGTCCCGATCAGAAGTGAGTGATGTCCCGGTCAGAAGTCAGTGATGTCCCGGTCAGAAGTCAGTGATGTCCCGGTCAGAAGTCAGTGATGTCCCGGTCAGAAGTCAGTGATGTCCCAATCAGAAGTCAGTGATGTCCCGGTCAGAAGTCAGTGATGTCCCAGTCAGAAGTGAGTGATGTCCCGGTCAGAAGTCAGTGATGTCCCGGTCAGAAGTCAGTGATGTCCCGGTCAGAAGTCAGTGATGTCCCGGTCAGAAGTGAGTGATGTCCCGGTCAGAAGTGAGTGATGTCCCGGGCAGAAGTCAGTGATGTCCCGATCAGAAGTCAGTGATGTCCCGGTCAGAAGTGAGTGATGTCCCGGTCAGAAGTGATTGATGTCCCGGTCAGAAGTGAGTGATGTCCCGATCAGAAGGGAGTGATGTCCCGGTCAGAAGTCAGTGATGTCCCGGTCAGAAGTGAGTGATATCCCGGTCAGAAGTCAGTGATGTCCCGGTCAGAAGTCAGTGATGTCCCGGTCAGAAGTGAGTGATGTCCCAATCAGAAGTCAGTGATGTCCCGATCAGAAGTGAGTGAAGTCCCGGTCAGAAGTCAGTGATGTCCCGGTCAGAAGTCAGTGATGTCCCGGTCAGAAGTCAGTGATGTCCCGGTCAGAAGTCAGTGATGTCCCGGTCAGAAGTCAGTGATGTCCCGGTCAGAAGTCAGTGATGTCCCGGTCAGAAGTCAGTGATGTCCCGGTCAGAAGTCAGTGATGTCCCGGGCAGAAGTCAGTGATGTCCCGGGCAGAAGTCAGTGATGTCCCGGTCAGAAGTCAGTGATGTCCCGGGCAGAAGTCAGTGATGTCCCGGGCAGAAGTCAGTGATGTCCCGGGCAGAAGTCAGTGATGTCCCAGTCAGAAGTGAGTGATGTCCCGGGCAGAAGTCAGTGATGTCCCAGTCAGAAGTGAGTGATGTTCCGGTCAGAAGTCAGTGATGTCCCGGTCAGAAGTCAGTGATGTCCCGGTCAGAAGTGAGTGATGTCCCGGTCAGAAGTCAGTGATGTCCCGGTCAGAAGACAGTGATGTCCCGGGCAGAAGACAGTGATGTCCCGGTCAGAAGTGAGTGATGTCCCGGTCAGAAGTCAGTGATGTCCCGGTCAGAAGTCAGTGATGTCCCAGTCAGAAGTCAGTGATGTCCCGGTCAGAAGTCAGTGATGTCCCGGTCAGAAGTCAGTGATGTCCCGGTCAGAAGTCAGTGATGTCCCGGTCAGAAGTGAGTGATGTCCCGGTCAGAAGTGAGTGATGTTCCGGTCAGAAGTCAGTGATGTCCCGGTCAGAAGTCAGTGATGTCCCGGTCAGAAGTGAGTGATGTCCCGGTCAGAAGTCAGTGATGTCCCGGTCAGAAGACAGTGATGTCCCGGGCAGAAGACAGTGATGTCCCGGTCAGAAGTGAGTGATGTCCCGGTCAGAAGTCAGTGATGTCCCGGTCAGAAGTCAGTGATGTCCCAGTCAGAAGTCAGTGATGTCCCGGTCAGAAGTCAGTGATGTCCTGGTCAGAAGTCAGTGATGTCCCGGGCAGAAGTCAGTGATGTTCCGGGCAGAAGTCAGTGATGTCCCAGGCAGAAGTCAGTGATGTCCCGGGCAGAAGTCAGTGATGTCCCGGGCAGAAGTCAGTGATGTCCCAGTCAGAAGTGAGTGATGTCCCGGGCAGAAGTCAGTGATGTCCCAGTCAGAAGTGAGTGATGTTCCGGTCAGAAGTCAGTGATGTCCCGGTCAGAAGTCAGTGATGTCCCGGTCAGAAGTGAGTGATGTCCCGGTCAGAAGTCAGTGATGTCCCGGTCAGAAGACAGTGATGTCCCGGGCAGAAGACAGTGATGTCTCGGTCAGAAGTGAGTGATGTCCCGGTCAGAAGACAGTGATGTCCCGGTCAGAAGTGAGTGATGTCCCGGTCAGAAGTCAGTGATGTCCCGGTCAGAAGTCAGTGATGTCCCAGTCAGAAGTCAGTGATGTCCCGGTCAGAAGTCAGTGATGTCCCAGTCAGAAGTCAGTGATGTCCCGGTCAGAAGTCAGTGATGTCCCGGTCAGAAGTCAGTGATGTCCCAGTCAGAAGTCATTGATGTCCCGGTCAGAAGTCAGTGATGTCCCGGTCAGAAGTCAGTGATGTCCCAGTCAGAAGTCAGTGATGTCCCGGTCAGAAGTCAGTGATGTCCCAGTCAGAAGTCAGTGATGTCCCGGTCAGAAGTCAGTGATGTCCCGGGCAGAAGACAGTGATGTCCCGGTCAGAAGTCAGTGATGTCCCGGTCAGAAGTCAGTGATGTCCCGGTCAGAAGTCAGTGATGTCCCAGTCAGAAGTGAGTGATGTTCCGGTCAGAAGTCAGTGATGTCCCGGTCAGAAGTCAGTGATGTCCCGGTCAGAAGTGAGTGATGTCCCGGTCAGAAGTCAGTGATGTCCCGGGCAGAGCATTGTCCAGACTGGATACAATCGTATCCGCATCTCAGCACCACAAACCATGGACAAGTTTACCAGCTCTGACCGACAACCAGAGTGTTCTCAGTCACTGTCAACAAGCGGACATCTTAAAAAATGGTGAAATATTGCAAAGTCACGCATATTATAAGGTTGTAAAGCTTTTCTTTATGATGCAGTTACATTGGCTGGATAAGTGCAGATTTTCCAGTGGCAAATTCACAACATAATCCAGTGCTAGAAATGTAACAAATCTCATCTACACGTTACTCCCAAATTGACATGTAATGTGGATTTCCAAATCTGCTGCCGAGAGATTAGAAGATAAAACCAGCCGGGATCTGAATTTCATCCGATCTCGTCCATGAGGCTGCAGGAAACCAGTGCAGAGTTTATTCTATAGTGCTGAAGGATAAGGTTCCTTGACAGTCAGTATTGGAGGTTAATAAGGGGTTAAACGTACGCCTACTAGAGGAATCGTGAATGTTGCCACTTCCTCGCGTTGTGAGCAATTCCAATGTCAATATCTTTCAGCCAATTCCTAACTGCGCAGCCTCCTTTCTACCCCCTCTCGGTCGGTGTCCGCACTTCCCGCTGTTTGCTGTGTGATCAAACCAAATTCTGATTTATGTTACTGAACTCCATTCTCATTTTGCAGGGTAATTACATTACGTGATCGGGATTATATCTGTAAAAGATATCACTGATTTCCTTCCCAGGTAGATTCATCACTGGGGAGCCCTTACTGGTTTTATGTCTACAGAAATGTAGAAAGAGTCAGTAATTCACCAGATCGTGGGGGTCACCCTGAATTACCCGTCCGCTGCTTTACACCGCACCCTGGAGCCTCACTGTAGGGACATCAAAACCATTACAATGTGTTATTGCTTATTAGTCTTCACATTTTTAGTTGTTTCTTTCTGTTTTTATTACTTTTACCTATTTATTTTGTTGGCGTAATTAGAGCAATGTTCATACATTTAGGATCCGATTCATCATTTGCTTAACATTTTAAGTCATTTGTTTTTTTCTGACTTGAATTCGTTAACTTTTTTTTGTTTGTTTCACATTCTTCAAAATTTGGATCATAAAGTTTGTGCAAAATCAAAATTGATTTAATTTTTAGGCCTTTGACTTTTTTTGCAGTTTTTCAGTTAAAAAAAGTCACAGGTTCACAAATGTCACAACATTTGTGTGAAAATAATTGCAACTTTTTAAAAAGTCGCAGTTGACAGATGGGCAGAAAGCATTCAGAAATCCCAATTGTCACCTCATATGACTAACTTAAAAAAAAAAGAAAAAAACATGTGACTGCATATTTCATACTTCTATCTTTTTAAAGACTTTAAATAAAAGAAAAAAAGGTGAAAAAATGCCAAATACTAGAGAAAAATATCATCAGAAATGCAATAATGCATAAGGCCTTAACACTAGAACTACTGGTGTAGTCATTTTGACTATTTTCATTTTTTATTTGTCTTCTGTGGCTACATTTTTCGGAATTCTGGCTTGAGACTCGATAACTTTTCCTAAAATAGGATGTTAAAAAAGATTTTGTGACAATAAATAATTTTGGTGAAAAAATTGCGCGTTTTTTTCACAATTTACCTTAACTACTAAAGGTAGTCATTTTGACTACCTACTATATTTTGCTGTCCTTTTGTCACTAAATGTTGCTATAAAGTTTTGTGCATAATTTATTCACTGTATCTTATTTACCCTGATGTTCATATAGATGAAGTTCAATTCAGATGGCAACTTTTCCTTGTGTTAGGGTACTTTCACACTAGCGTCGGTACAGACCCGTCGCAGTGCGTCGGGCCGACGTACCGACGCATCCTGTGAAATCAAATCACAATGGGGGCAGCGGATGTGTGAAAGTAGCCTTATCCAACGTCACCTACCATAGCACTGACCTCAGAGAGAAGAGGTGTAGTGTAAAGCATGGGAAACATAATCCAATTTGGTTATAATCCAATCCCTGTGTCATGCATACTGTGTAATGCTGAACTGAAAAGAGTTTGTTTGAAATACTGAAGGCTCTTATGCTAAAGAAGGGGGTTGTTTTTCTCTGGTCCTAGCAGTAGACAGTAGTCTGGATAGTAAGTTTACTTTCAGTTCAGCTGAAGAAACAAAGTGAACACATGCAGACATAAGAGCTCAAAAAACTCCTACAAGTATATAGCAGATACAACATTTTATTGTCATATTATTCAATTATTTTGTACTGTATAGTGTGAAGCAGCAATTTTTTTGGGGGAAAAACTATATTTGCATATAGCTTGATGTTATTAGTTATAGTTTACAGCTAGAAAGAATATTTTTGTATCTGCAAATGGGAAATATTCATGAATATAGCAATAATGCAATGTAATGGTTTATGATGCAAAAACGATAAAAATTATGTGGGGTTTTTTTTCATTTTTCTTTTGTTTATGATCAACCATGTTCACATACAGTATAATTCTGTGACAAAATGTATAAATGAGCTAAAACATCAAGACTTTTATAGGTCCAGTCAAAAATGAACTAACATTATACGTCTATTATTATTGTTTTACTTAGTTAACTTTTGTTATTTCCTGTAGAAAAATATGAAAAATCAGAAAAAAAACATTCCAAAGCATTACTGTTGGATCTCACAATAATAATACATTAAACGTATTAATAAATAACCACAAATGAAACTCTAAAAATAAGCAAAAACAAGTCAGTAGTCAAAATGACTACATTCAGTAGTTCTTGTCGCGCCACGGGTTCAGTAGTTCTAGTGTTAATTTTTGCTTCATGTCTGTCGCATGTTCCCAAACAGTGGACCATTCCCTATTATTACAGACGCTCTCATCCCTTGGCATCACAGACTTGGCCCTATCCTGGATCTCGTCATACCTAACAGACCGGACATTCAGCGTCTCCCACTCACACACCACCTCCTCACCTCGCCCCCTATCTCTCGGAGTCCCACAAGGTTCAGTCCTAGGGCCCCTGCTCTTCTCCGTTTACACCTTTGGCCTGGGACAGCTCATAGAATCTCATGGCTTCCAGTATCACCTCTATGCTGATGACACACAGATCTACATCTCTGGACCAGATATCACCTCCCTACTAACCAGAATCCCTCAATGTCTGTCCACTATTTCATCCTTCTTCTCCGCTAGATTTCTAAAACATAACATGGACAAAACAGAATTCATCATCTTTCCCCCATCTCACTCTATCTCTCCCCAGTCCCACAAGCTCACTGCCTCGGGGTAATCCCTGACACTGATCCCTCCTGCAAACCACATATCCAAGCCCTTTCCACTTCCTGCTGACTCCAACTCAAAAATATTTCCCAGATTAGCATATTACACAACCAAGAATCTACAAAAACCCTAGTCCCTGCCCTCATCATCTCCCGCCTTGACTACTGTAACCTCCTGCTCTGTGGCCTCCCCTCTAACACTCTTGTGACCCTTTAATCTATCCTAAACTCTGCTGCCCGACTAATCCACCTGTCCCCCCGCTATGCCCCGGCTTCTTCCCTCTGTCAATTCTTGCAGTGGCTCCCCATTACCCAGAGACTCCAGTACAAAACCCTTACTATGACGTACAAAGCCATCCACAACCTGTCTCCTCCATACATCTGTGACCTCGTCTCCCGGTACTCACCTGCACGCAACCTCCGATCCTCACAAGATCTCCTTCTCTACTCCCCTCTTATCTCTTCTTCCCACAATCGTATACAAGATTTCTCTCGCGTATCACCCCTACTCTGGAACTCTCTACCACAACACATCAGACTCTCACCTACCTTCGATATCTTCAAAAAGAGCCTGAAGACCCACCTCTTCCGACAAGCCTACAACCTGCAGTAACCACCGATCCACCAAACCGCTGCACGACCAGCTCTGCCCGCACCTACTGTATCCTCACCCATCCCTTGTAAACAGGCAACAGTAAGGAAAAATACTGAATACATACTGACATGTAAATAAGCCCTTAAGGAAAGTTTCCAAATTACATTGTATTCATTTTTTAATAGTCCTACACCATTAACTAAAAGTAACAGAGGGCACAGTAGGATACCCCTCAGATTTCCAAACTGTACTGGAGAATTCATCCAAAGTTGTCACTTTCCATACACACATACATATGCACTACTCGCACTTAGGTCCTGTCTAGCCAAGAGAGGAAAACCAGAGTTGGAATCCAGCATCCATTCTCCAATATTTTTAATGATACATTGAAGATGTTGAAAGAGGAGAAACCAGGGAACATCTCAAAAATCAAAACTTTCAAAAATCAATTGCACTTACTTGAGATGCATTCACAGTGACAACACAACTGCAACCTAGGATTGGTGACTTATCGCTACTACTATTGGAGTTTTACAAGGAACCTTGAAAATGTAGCTGGAGAAGTAAGTACAGTTTTTTAAATATTTGCTGTCATTTTCCATATGAAAGCCATACTGTACAAAAGTTTCACTTTTTGCATTGTTCTGCTACAAAAAGTCTTTTTTTTTTTAAGGGCCTCACTCATGAGCCATGGCGACTTGATGGATGAACGCTCTGTAGGAAGATCAATATTGTGCAGCCTAGATAGATCCACCAGGGTCTTCTCCGCCATTGTTTTGATTGTATCAAACCACCAGGTTGCTGGTCTTCCTCTTCCTCCTGTTCTTCCAATCATGATGATCCAATGATTGCTCTCTGCATATGATGTGTCCAAAGTAGGCAAGTCATAACTTGGTGATCCTTGCTTCCAGTAACATGTCATTAAATTAGATGTGGATGCGGGTTTTTTAGTAGTGGAAAACAGCAATATATACAGTATTGAGCATATAAATATTGCTTTACTTACCAATGATAAACACTAGATGTAGAGAGCTGAATGAGTGCGCTTGGCTGCAGCTGTGGATGCATTAATCTATGGGTTCTAAATGTTTTAGGATTTGGAATAATATAATTGCATTTAATGTATCTGCCACTAGAGGGAGCTTGCTTAAATGAAAACACATTGAGCTCCCTGCTGCTGGTGTGTGTAGGTTCCTTAATGGCACACCATGTGGCCTGGCATGGTATTGCAAGTACAACTTTTATAAAAGTTTTTTTTTTATTTAAGAGCTGTGACAAATCAGAGTTTTTGATCTAATATACTGTAAAAAAAAATGATAGACTGAAGAATAGTATATTGTTTTCATAATATTAGACTTGACAACTCTCAAACTGTTGTACAACAGATGCATGTATTAGGACTATAAATAATGTAATATAATATAAAAAATTCCCAGGAACACTAGAATAAGATTGTAACCTATAAATCAAACTGAATGGAAGGGAAAAAAAATCACAATTTTGCTTCATTATATAGAAGTTTTGTAAAGCCATATAATGGTTTGCCAGGTCACGCTGTTACTTTTGTCACTAGAAGTAACATATTTTATCACTGTCAGAGAGACACTAATGCATCCGCTCTCCCATATCTGAGAGACAATATTTATCTCTGACATACAGTGGGGCAAAATTATGAAAAGTGTCTAAGTTTTCATTGTCTTTCTAAAGCTTAGACTTATAAGACCCGATGTATCATTACTATTTATTTTTTATCACTTTTCTTTTTTTGTCTCGTGCTATTCATTGATTTTTTTGCTCCAAATTAATAAAAATGGTGCAAGTGATTCATTAATTTTGCGCAAAGCAAAAAATGGTCTTTTTTTTTGTTTTTAATCATTTTTGCAATTTTTTTTTATAGAGAGTAAGAAGACTGTGAAAGCCAAAGATATCTCTGAGGAATAAAAGGGCTTCTGCACAAAATAGATAAGATACCTTATTGGTTTTTCCAGGCTTCCATACTAGCAGTGACGTCATTGGAACAGAGCGAGTTGTGGACTAAGAAAGGGGCGCTCTCACCTGATCACCGCTTGCAGCCAACGACTTGTTTTCCAATAACAGGGTAGAAAATGCCAAAATGAGGTTCTTGGAACAGCCTCCTTCAGTTGGCAAAGCTTTTATGAGTTGCTTTGTGAGGCCCAGTTTCATGTGCAGAGGTGAGAATATAATGTTCTCTCTGTCGACAAGTAGCTCATGGGGAATGTTTAGATCACCAGGTTTGAGGTCAGATCTTGGAGGCCAATTCCTCTCCATCCAATGCTTTTCACGAGCTCTGCTGTCGATCATGCACAGGAAACAAGTATGCTGACCAAGAAGTAAGCATACCATGTTAAGGTCAGCACAGGTGATCCAATTGTGTTTGTAATTTTACAAAAGTTATAAATGAAAAGTCCTAACACTCATACGGGGATGAGCAAACCAGGGGAGATGTTCAACCTGCACACCACAGGATCGTATACAGACCAAGCAATCCCTAACCTGACCCTGATTTGTCCCTGCCTGACCGCGGAGGTTGGCACCCTAAAATTACATAATGGTGCCCCCAACTCAAACTCAGCTGACCCTGAGGGTCCTTAACTGAAGCCTCAACTATACACAGAGTGTAACCCAAAACCACGACAACAGAAGGAAGCGCACAAAGACAGTGAGAAACAGGGCTAAAGATATGTTCACACAGTCTGTATACATGAAAACCCCTGGACCCCAAATAGGAAAAGAGCTAAGAATTGGAATACACAAACAAACAGCAGGAAAAGCAATAGATAAAACCTCTGCAAGATAATTATTCACTGGGGAGCTGGGACTCCAAACATCCATCTAACTTGGAATGTAGCCAGCAAAGACTGCATGTGCCAGGAGAGTACACATAGTCCTTCCCAAGAAGTGGTAGGACAAACCAAAGGAAGTGAAAACACCTGCATAGGATTAACACAGCAAAGCGAAGACAAGAGCATTATAAGCAGTTGGACAGAGACAACACAGGCTGTGGTCAACCAGAGAGGGAAATCGATCCACAGCCAGAGATCACCGGCTCGACTCACGGAGGTGATCCATGACGACAACAACAACTCAATGACTCTTTATGTCTCCATATTCTTCACATATAGCCAATTGGGACTGCCTCAAATAAATTGAGGCGCACAAAATTTAAGCTTCTCTTTGAGCTACCAAATTCCCAGTTCCTCAATTAAACCATGTTATGGTAATGCTCAAAGCCACTGTCACTTCTAAAGTACTGCAGAAATGCACTTTTTCTGGATGGAAAGTAGGATACCTTTTACTCCTTTTTCAAGCTATTTTTTCTCATGCAGTATTGATGCCAGTAATTCTAATGCTTTTTTGATAGTCCCAAATCTTTTGCCAAATCATTCATCTCATGCTGGTCAGATCCCTTGTTAACTGAGACATCTTCAATCTCCAAATCTTCATCATTGCGGTCACTTTGTTCTTTACCATAATGCTATTCTTGAAAAGTTTAAGGAAAAGTAGCCCTGGGATTTCAGCTGAACGAGGCACTGGACACATCCCTCATGGTAGACTAACATACTCTATTTTATATTTATTTTTCTTATTATATCCTGAAGTTTTCACTTTACAAAAGTAACAGTCACCGGAATGATCTCTTGGCTCTCGACAAACCATAGGTATACCAAATGGCATCTTATCACGTGTTCCCTTTGTCCACATCCGTAAACTTTTGACACACCACTCTCACCTTGTGGGGCCCAAAACTTATCTCAATTACCAAATTTTACTTTGAAATATGCACAACAGACTTGTGTGACAAATGTGCTGATATTCGTCCTGTGACTGGGAATGGCGAAACTGCCACAGAACAAAGGGAATCAGGGCTGTCTAGGCATTTACCACAAGAAATAGCAGAGACAGACATGATCTGAAAGAAACGAAAAAAGTAAATAAATTCTGCTTACCCCTTGTATACAGACTTTCAGAATACATTTCACGACCTCTTGTCACTGACTGAACAGCCCAGAAAAACAACAACCCACTGCTGGTCACTGAGGTCGTCCTCCACCCTCCCCACTCAAGAACAGATCGCACTAGTGTTACCCTCAATCTGCCTAGTGCTACCCCCGAGCTACCTAGTGCTGCCCTCAATCTACCTAGTGCTAGTCCTGCCCGATCTACTTAGTGCTAGTGCTGCCCTCGATTTAGCTAGTGCTAGTCCTGCCCTCAATCCACCTAGTGCTAGTGCTGCCCCGATCACCTTGTGTTAGTGCTGCCCTCGATCTACCTAGTGCTAGTGCTGCCCTCGATCTATCTAGTGCAGCCCTCGATCTACCTAGTGCTAGTGCTGCCCTCGATCTACCTAGTGCTAGTGCTGCCCTCGATCCACCTATTGCTAGTGCTGCCTTCGATCTACCTAGTGCTAGTGCTGCCCTCGATCCACCTTGTGTTAGTGCTGCCCCGATCTACCTAGTGCTAGTGCTGCCCTCGATCCACCTTGTTTTAGTGCTGCCCCGATTGATGTAGTGCTACCCTTGATCCACCTTGTTATTGCTGCCCTGATCTTCCTAGTGCTGCCCTCAATCCACCTTGTGTAGTGCTACTTTCGATCCACCTTGTGTTACTGCTGCCCTCGATCTACGTAGTGCTTATGCTGCCCTCGATCTACCTAGTGCTAGTGCTGCCCTCAATCTACCTAGTGCTAGTGCTGCCCTTGATCTACCTAGTTCTAGTGCTGCCCTCAATCTACCTAGTTCTAGTGCTACCCTCGATCTACCTAGTGATAGTGCTGCCCTCAATCCACCTAGTGTTAGTGCTGCCCTCAGTCTACCTAGTGCTAGTGCTGCCCTCGATCTACCTAGTGCTAGTGCTACCCTCGATCTACCTAGTTCTAGTGCTACCCTCGATCTACCTAGTGCTAGTGCTGCCCTCGATCTATGTAGTACTAGTGCTGCTCTCGATCCACCTAGTGCTAGTGCTGCCCTTGATCTACCTAGTGCTATCCTCGATCTACTTAGTGCTAGTGCTGCCCTCGATCTACCTAGTGCTAGTGCTACCCTCGATCTATGTAGTACTAGTGCTGCTCTCGATCCACCTAGTGCTAGTGCTGCCCTTGATCTACCTAGTGCTATCCTCGATCTACTTAGTGCTAGTGCTGCCCACGATCTACCTAATGCTAGCGCTGCACTCGATCTACCTAATACTCCCCTTTATATACCTTGTGCTAGTGCTGCTCTCGATTTACCTAGTGCTTTTGCTGCTCTCAATGCACCTAGTGCTGCCCTTGATCTACCTAGTGCTGCCCTCAATCCGCGTAGTGCTAGTGCTGCCTTCGATCTACCTAGTGCTAGTGCTGCCCTTGAAAGTAAGAGGCAATTATACAAAATATAAATAAATGAAGAAATTAATAAAGTGCTTATCCCAAAAAATCTTAGGTAATTATTACCGTAGGTACATGGTTAACACAGAAATGTATCTCATTTAACTATTAGAGCACTAGCTGAGGAAAAATATATATATATAAACCATGTGTCTAGTGTGGACAAAGTGAGGGGTGTGTAGATGTGTACAAAATTGATAATGATAATGAATAAATAAATCCCAAGTGGCTGATAACTTACAGTGACACTGTGGATCCCTGGCACCTGAATGGCGTCCCCCTCAACGCGCGTTTCGGCATGCTGCTGTGCATATCACCCTGGCACTTTCTTTACCCAGTGCTTCTGTTGTTTACTCTCCTGGGTGTGCGTCCCTGTTCTTATGTAATTTTACCATATTTTAATCATTGATATTTCTTCTGTTATTTTATCTGCTTAATTTAATAAATTGTAGTTTTTCACCATAATGCTTTGGACTATATGGTCGGCTTTCTTTTGTTCTCTTTTGTCTTTTCCATAATTTCCGACTGTCCACACACCACTACTTTGATCCGACTTCTTGGTCGCAGGGATATTACTTTTACTTGTTTTATATTGCAATTATATTCGACACCCTGCCACTTTTGAGCATTCCTTTATCTTGTTTCATAATTCTGTTAGCAAGATACCAGTTGCCAATACATGTCTTCAGTTCCAGTTCAATCCGCACATCTGACTCAGCTGCTTCCAGTGCTTCCAGCTCGTCTCCTTAAATTGCCATCCTGCATATCTTGCTGAACTGGTCCTCGCTGATCTTCTGGTAAGTCCAGCTCCTCTGCATCATCACCTCTGGTCCCTGATCTAAGGTTGGAGAATCATAACAGTGACCCGTAGTGCAAAATGACATGTTTAATCCAAAAATCACACCCATGCAACATGCATCCATCATTGTCTTATGCAGCTACTTAAAGGTAGAACGATCATTTCTTTACAATCACTTGAAGGGGAGGCCTCAGTCATTATGGGATCTCTTCAGATCCATCCATTCACTTTCTTTCAGGATGAGAGCACTTTGCATTTTCAGGATGTATGGCATCTTGTAAGTTTCATCAAGATGAAGCATCACACTGAGTAATCAATTGTGGGTTATAAAGCTCCGGGGCCGCGATACTACGGCTTCAGACATATTGAAAGGCGGCTTTGTAACATTTTGCTTCACCTAATCAACAATGTGTCTGCTGATGCGCCACTAAACTGTGATTAGATTACACGCAGGTGGCGGGATCAGCGCTCGTCGATATTTCACCCTCAGCACCTCGGAGAGCCGCTAGGACTATTCTGCCAATTCTGCCTCTGAATTTATGTATGGCGGGGACGGAGGACCAGCTGGCACCTCCACTGGACTCAGAAAGGTGCCACTGAGGGTTATCCCGTAAGTTATGACAATTATGAATCTACGCTGGAAATGTACAGTACATATGGTGCTCATAAAGAACTCATTCCACATTAACCCTGCACACGCCGTGGTGCCTCACTGCTCAGCGACTCCTAAAGTCCATTTATTAATGGTTCTCACTGATTACCATGCAAAACACACAAATAATGATAATTAGTTCAATGGATCAGGAGAGTGAGACCACAGTTAATTTTGCTGGGGTGTTTAATGCAGAAATTGTAGTTAAAACCAAGAGAAAATTAAAAAATGAGTCAAAGTATCTGTCCTTCAGGTCATGGTTCCAGGCACAGAAAAACTGTCTTTTTTTCTGCAAGTGTCAACACTAAAATGCACAATCTTCAACTCTGACAATTGTGCTTTTGAGCTTTTGATGTTTTTTTTACTTGCATTTTCTCATTTTTTATGCGTTTTCGGTACAGAAATTAAACAAAAAAATGCACAGCTCAAGGTCATCTTTAAATCCACAGATGGTGGGATTTTTCAAGAAATCACATCCACTTTGCTTGAACTGCTTGAAAAGGGATTTCACAACGGAAACGTTGCCACGCCATATGGGCTAATAAAAAGTCCACTTTTTTCTTTGTAATACTTGGAGTGCTGCCTGCTTCTAATTTATTTTTTTAGATGGATTGATGCCCACTGTAAGCTTTAAGAAACATGCATTATATGGAGTTTCAAGGCTCATTATAGGGTCGATATTGACTTTTAGGATTGCTGGATAGCTACGTCCAATAGGTGGCGCTAGAGTTCAACGCCTCGTCCTCTCCGAAGAGATCATTTGTAAAATATATGCAAACATTGAATATATGACATTTGCACTGCAGTACTGCTATGCAGAATATACTTATAAAATGAAGGTACTTAGTGCACAAATTGACCAATTCATGAGAGCTCACAAGCCGCGACAAAGTGACCTTTCTGTGATGGGACCGTAAACCTGATTGTCATACAGTAGAGGAAAATTAAAATCCATCAGTCATCTTCAGGGAGAGGACATGTCCCCCTCACATTGAACATATGTGGAAGAAAGAAAACTAATCATAATGGGAGAAGAGCTGACACTCCAACCTCCTTTGAAGTAGGACAAACATTGAACATGTGTAACTAATTATAGCTAGGGAGAAAAAAACTAGTTAAAACAGGGGAAATAAAGAGAGAGAGATGACGCTTCAAACTCCTTTGAAACAGAGACCTCCTGCAGGGATCAAGTAATTACAGCAGAGAATACTTTGAGGAAAAGACAAGGAAGGAGCTTTCTCTCTTGAAAGAAAATCTGAACAATGGCAGTAGACTTTTTGTCTCTGATGTCCAGATATGAACATTGGGATTTGCATTGATCCGATATTCATGGAAGATAGATTTCAGCTGTCGTAGCGAAGGGACAAACCTATCGTATTCACTAATATCACTGTAATGCCAGAAGAATCCCTCTTACTTAATAACAGTCTGATGGTTGATGCTATACAGGTCATGTTTGATCTCTTCATCAAGGTAAAATCACAATAAGAAATACGACGACAATATCTAATGCCTGGGACCTTCAGGGGATCTCATAAAATTCTGAAGGTCTGAGCACATCCCACAAACAGCCCCACGTGAGCTCATCAAGGGGAGGTGTGTGGATGTAACCTTGATCTAATAAAAAGCAGTATTTAGGTTTGGGTCATTATTTATTCTGGAAGACATAGTTTGCTGTGATAGTATCTCATTTTTCACTCATATTTAGAGTGCCTCCCTCTCCTAAGCTCTGAGCCATTTCCATGATATCAAGGTTAGTAGTTCTCTTTCATTATTCCTTTTTATTCCATGTAATTGTATGTACTGTATTGTATTGTTTTGTTTTCATTTTGTATAATTTTTGTATATTTTTTTACAAACACAGACTACATAGATTATATATATATATATATATATATATATATATATATATATATATATATATATATATATATAATTTAACAGCTCTGTTCCTCTTGCTCTGTAAACCGCACCCCTGAAGCAATACCCTACCTGTAACAGGCCCCGAATTGGGCCTGTATAAACGATTGGTGGAGGCAGCTAGTGGTTCCTTTTGTTATTGTGGAGTTGGCAGTGACTGTACCGGGGTATATACAGTACAGAGCAAAAGTTTGGACACACCATCTCATGTAAAGATTTTTCAGTATTTTCATGACTATGAAAATTGTACATTCACACTGAAGGAATCAAAACTATGAATTAACACATGTGGAATTCTATACTTAACAAAAAAGTGTGAAACAACTGAAATTATGTCTTATATTCTAGGTTCTTCAAAGTAGCCACCTTTTGCGTTGATGACTGCTTTGCACACTCTTGGCATTCTCTTGACGAGCTTCAAGAGGTAGTTAACAATGAAGGGATCTGTGTGAGCCCCCTGGTTGTTATCCATTACACTAATGTTTATCAGACATCTCTCTCCTGGGCTAAAAGCCTCGAAATATAAAGGGCAGGTCGGACCGAGCACGTAGGCAGTCGGGAGGAGTACGTTCACTATATAGGTATATTCTATGCAGCAGCGCTTACAAATTTCATATATTCAGTGTTTTTCAGACGTCTCAGCACTTACAGAGGTTGCTGTGTTCTTTTATTGGTATATTATGAAGTCATAGCAGCTTGCACCTGTTCACACTTGTTTTAGTCTCTTCGGAGGCGCTGGTCAGTTTTTTGTAGACAGACGGACAGACAGAAGCATTTTGTCCACATAGATCTGGATAACGTTAGTAAATAGTTAAGTCCCTGATTTCTTTCGGTCTAAGTACACCATTAACACAATGTATCTCACACTCTGCTTGTTGTAACTCATTTCCTTTCCGCCACAATGAGCGATGCTTGTGGTCACCCTGCTCTCCACATATTATTGATCACAGCCGCTCTTCTGACACCCACTGCACATTTCTGGATACAATTTGTTCCGGAACCTTTTACTTTAAGTATAGGTAAAAGCTGGACTGAAACCACAAGGAAGTTGTATTATCCTCTGGTAAATGTCACGGGGAGTCACACAAATAATCCCAAAGCTGCAGGAGCGCCTAAGAACAGCGCATGCGCTCATTGTGTCTGCAGGTATAGGATGACCTCGGAGATTCAGATGAATACCACTCTTGGACTTGAGGAGCAGACCCCCATATGACTATCTGTAGACAGAGGAATAAGACAAGTATTGTGGATGCTGCTTCATTTGCTTTCATCATAGTATATCGTACCAAGTCATATAGTGCTCAAATATCACCATGCAGTGACCAAATAACACCAACTTACAGTGACTAAATAATATCCCCATATAGTGCTCAAATAATACCGCAATACAGTGCACAATAATTCCAACATAAAGTGACCAATTAATACCCCCGCACAGTGCTCAAATAATACCACTATATAATATTCAAATAATACTCCCATACAGTGCTCAAATAATACCACTATATAGTATTCAAATAATACTCCCATACAGTGCTCAAATAATACCACTATATAGTATTCAAATAATACCAACATACACTGGTCAAATAACACCACAATACAGTAGTCAAATAATACCACGGTACACTGCTCCAATAATCCCAACATGAAGTGACCAAATAATACTCCCACACAGTACTCAAATAATACCACCATAGTGACAAAATGACACCACCATACAGTGCTAAAAAATATCAACATACAGTTGCCAAATAATACCCCCTTACAGTTACCAAAAACCAACATTAGGTAACGAAATAATATCCCCACGTGGTGCTCAAATAATGCCACAATACAATGCTCCAATAATTCCAACATAAAGAGATCAACCCCCCCTTATACAGTACTCACAAAATACCCCACAGAGTATTAAAATAGTAACCCCATACAGTATTCAAATGCCAACATACAGAGGCCAAATAATTCTAACATCCAATTGAAGAAAGAGGCAGCTGTTGTGAAATTGGATTCTGGGCTCCCCCGGTGGCCACTTGTGGAATTTAACTTGTGTGCATCATCCCCTCTGTTCACCTGCTCCTATCAGGATGTGGGAGTCGCTATATAACCTTGCTCCTCTGTCAGTTTCATGCCGGTCAACAATGTAATCAGAAGCCTTCTGTGCATGTTCCTGCTACTAGACAACTCCTAGCTAAGTTGGACTTTTGTCCTTGTGTGTTTTTGCTTTTTGTTCCTGTTCACAGCTGCTGTTTCGTTACTGTGTCTGGAAAGCTCTTGTGAGCGGAAATTGCCACTCTGGTGTTATGAGTTAATGCTAGAGTCTTAAAGTAATTTCTGGATGGTGTTTTGATAGGGTTTTCTGCTGACCATGAAAGTGCCCTTTCTGTCTTCTGCTATCTAGTAAGCGGACCTCGATTTTGCTAAACCTATTTTCATACTACGTTTGTCATTTCATCTTAAATCACCGCCAATATATGTGGGGGCCTCTGTCTGCCTTTTGGGAAAATTTCTCTAGAGGTGAGCCAGGACTGTCTTTTCCTCTGCTAGGATTAGGTAGTTCTCCGGCTGGCGCTGGGCATCTAGGGATAAAAAAACGTAGGCACGCTACCCGGCCACTTCTAGTTGTGCGGCAGGTTTAGTTCATGGTCAGTATAGTTTCCATCTTCCAAGAGCTAGTTCTCATATATGCTGGGCTATGTTCTCTCGCCGTTGAGAATCATGACAGTTTGACCGGCCCAAAAGAGGGTTAAATTACTGGCTGAGAAAGGAGAGAAAAAAGAAGTCTGCTACAATTTTTTTTTTTTTTTTTCCCTCTAGTTCTGAGTGTGCTCTTAATTGAATCACTTGCTAGTCTGCCTATACTGCAGCCTTCCTCTCTTCCTCTCCTTCTAATCCTTGAATGGCTCTGTGTTCACCTGTTTCAAATGGATCTTCAGAGTGTAGCTACAGGTTTGAATAATCTCGCCACAAAGGTACAAAATTTGCAAGATTTTGTTGTTCATGCACCTATGTCTGAGCCTAGAATTCCTTTGCCTGAATTCTTCTCGGGGAATAGATCTCACTTTCAAAATTTTAAAAATAATTGCAAATTGTTTTTGTCCCTGAAGTCTCGCTCTGCCGGAGACCCTGCACAGCAGGTCAGGATTGTAATTTCCTTGCTCCGGGGCGACCCTCAAGACTGGGCTTTTGCATTGGCACCAGGGGATCCTGCGTTGCTCAATGTGGATGCGTTTTTTCTGGCCTTGGGGTTGCTTTATGAGGAACCTCATTTAGAGCTTCAGGCGGAAAAGGCCTTGATGTCCTTGTCTCAGGGGCAAGATGAAGCTGAAATATACTGCCAAAAATTCCGCAAATGGTCTGTGCTTACTCAGTGGAATGAGTGCGCCCTGGCGGCGATTTTCAGAGAAGGTCTCTCTGATGCCATTAAGGATGTTATGGTGGGGTTCCCTGTGCCTGCGAGTCTGAATGAGTCCATGACGATGGCTATTCAGATCGATAGGCGTCTGCGGGAGCGCAAACCTGTGCACCATTTGGCGGTGTCTACTGAGAAAACGCCAGAAAATATGCAATGTGATAGAATTCTGTCCAGAAGCGAGCGGCAGAATTTTAGACGAAAAAATGGGTTGTGCTTCTATTGTGGTGATTCAACTCATGTTATATCAGCATGCTTTAAGCGTACTAAGAAGCCTGACAAGTCTGTTTCAATTAGCACTTTACAGTCTAAGTTTATTCTATCTGTGACCCTGATTTGTTCTTTGTCATCTATTACCGCGGACGCCTATGTCGACTCTGGCGCTGCTTTGAGTCTTATGGATTGGTCCTTTGCCAAACGCTGTGGGTATGATTTGGAGCCATTGGAGGCTCCGATACCTCTGAAAGGGATTGACTCCACCCCATTGGCTAGTAATAAACCACAATACTGGACACAAGTGACTATGCGTGTTAATCCGGATCACCAGGAGGTTATTCGCTTTCTGGTGCTGTATAATCTACATGATGTTTTGGTGCTGGGATTGCCATGGCTGCAATCTCACAACCCAGTCCTCGACTGGAGAGCTATGTCTGTGTTAAGCTGGGGATGTAAAGGAACTCATGGGGACGTACCTTTGGTTTCCATTTCATCATCTATTCCCTCTGAGATTCCTGAATTCTTGTCTGACTTTCGTGACGTTTTTGAAGAACCCAAGGTTGGTTCACTACCTCCGCACCGGGAGTGCGATTGTGCCATAGACTTGATCCCGGGTAGTAAATACCCTAAGGGTCGTTTATTTAATCTGTCTGTGCCTGAACACGCTGCTATGCGAGAATATATAAAGGAGTCCTTGGAAAAGGGACATATTCGTCCTTCGTCATCTCCCTTAGGAGCCGGTTTTTTCTTTGTGTCTAAGAAAGACGGCTCTTTGAGGCCGTGTATTGATTATCGACTTTTGAATAAAATCACGGTTAAATATCAATATCCGTTACCACTGCTTACTGATTTGTTTGCTCGTATAAAGGGGGCCAAGTGGTTCTCTAAGATTGATCTCCGTGGGGCGTATAATTTGGTGCGAATCAAGCAGGGGGATGAGTGGAAAACCGCATTTAATATGCCCGAGGGCCATTTTGAGTATTTGGTGATGCCTTTTGGTCTTTCAAATGCCCCTTCAGTCTTCCAGTCCTTTATGCATGACATTTTCCGCGATTATTTGGATAAATTTATGATTGTGTATCTGGATGATATTCTGATTTTTTCGGATGACTGGGACTCTCATGTCCAGCAGGTCAGGAGGGTTTTTCAGGTTTTGCGGTCTAATTCCTTGTGTGTGAAGGGTTCTAAGTGTGTTTTTGGGGTTCAGAAGATTTCCTTCTTGGGATACATTTTTTCCCCCTCTTCCATCGAGATGGATCCTGTCAAGGTTCAGGCTATTGGTGATTGGACGCAACCCTCTTCTCTTAAGAGTCTTCAGAAATTTTTGGGCTTTGCTAACTTTTATCGTCGATTTATTGCTGGTTTTTCTGATGTTGTAAAACCATTGACTGATTTGACTAAGAAGGGTGCTGATGTTGCTGATTGGTCCCCTGATGCTGTGGAGGCCTTTCGGGAGCTCAAGCGCCGCTTTTCTTCCGCCCCAGTGTTGCGTCAGCCTGATGTTGCTCTTCCTTTTCAGGTTGAGGTCGACGCTTCTGAAATCGGAGCTGGGGCGGTGTTGTCGCAGAGAAGTTCCGACTGCTCCGTGATGAGACCTTGTGCTTTTTTTTCCCGTAAATTTTCGCCCGCCGAGCGGAATTATGATATTGGGAATCGGGAGCTTTTGGCCATGAAGTGGGCTTTTGAGGAGTGGCGTCACTGGCTTGAGGGGGCCAGACATCAGGTGGTGGTATTGACTGACCACAAAAATTTAATTTACCTTGAGTCTGCCAGGCGCCTGAATCCTAGACAAGCGCGCTGGTCGTTGTTTTTCTCTCGGTTTAATTTTGTGGTGTCTTACCTACCGGGTTCTAAGAATGTTAAGGCGGATGCCCTTTCTAGGAGTTTTGAGCCTGACTCCCCTGGTAATTCTGAGCCCACAGGTATCCTTAAAGATGGAGTGATATTGTCTGCCGTTTCTCCAGACCTGCGGCGGGCCTTGCAGGAGTTTCAGGCGGATAGACCTGATCATTGCCCACCTGGTAGACTGTTTGTTCCTGATGATTGGACCAGTAGAGTCATCTCTGAGGTTCATTCTTCTGCGTTGGCAGGTCATCCTGGAATCTTTGGTACCAGGGATTTGGTGGCAAGGTCCTTCTGGTGGCCTTCCCTGTCACGAGATGTGCGAGGCTTTGTGCAGTCTTGTGACGTTTGTGCTCGGGCCAAGCCTTGTTGTTCTCGGGCTAGTGGATTGTTGTTGCCCTTGCCTGTCCCGAAGAGGCCTTGGACGCACATCTCGATGGATTTTATTTCGGATCTGCCTGTTTCTCAGAAGATGTCTGTCATCTGGGTGGTGTGTGACCGTTTCTCTAAGATGGTCCATCTGGTTCCCTTGCCTAAGTTGCCTTCTTCTTCCGAGTTGGTTCCTCTGTTTTTTCAAAATGTTGTTCGTTTGCATGGTATTCCGGAGAATATCGTTTCTGACAGAGGGACCCAATTCTTGTCTAGATTTTGGCGGGCATTCTGTGCTAGGATGGGCATAGATTTGTCTTTTTCGTCTGCTTTCCATCCTCAGACTAATGGCCAGACCGAGCGGACTAATCAGACCTTGGAGACATATTTGAGGTGTTTTGTGTCTGCGGATCAGGATGATTGGGTTGCTTTTTTGCCTTTGGCGGAGTTCGCCCTCAATAATCGGGCCAGCTCTGCCACCTTGGTGTCCCCGTTTTTCTGTAATTCGGGGTTTCATCCTCGATTTTCCTCCGGTCAAGTGGAATCTTCGGATTGTCCTGGAGTGGATGCTGTGGTGGAGAGGTTGCATCAGATTTGGGGGCAGGTGGTGGACAATTTGAAGTTGTCCCAGGAGAAGACTCAGCTTTTTGCCAACCGCCGTCGTCGTGTTGGTCCTCGGCTTTGTGTTGGGGACTTGGTGTGGTTGTCTTCTCGTTTTGTCCCTATGAGGGTTTCTTCTCCTAAGTTTAAGCCTCGGTTCATCGGCCCGTACAAGATATTGGAGATTCTTAACCCTGTGTCCTTCCGTTTGGACCTCCCTGCATCCTTTTCGATTCATAATGTTTTTCATCGGTCATTGTTGCGCAGGTATGAGGTACCAGCTGTGCCTTCCGTTGAGCCTCCTGCTCCGGTGTTGGTTGAGGGTGAGTTGGAGTACGTTGTGGAAAAGATCTTGGACTCTCGTGTTTCCAGACGGAAACTCCAGTATCTGGTCAAATGGAAGGGATACGGTCAGGAGGATAATTCTTGGGTCACTGCCTCTGATGTTCATGCCTCCGATCTTGTCCGTGCCTTTCATAGGGCTCATCCTGATCGCCCTGGTGGTTCTGGTGAGGGTTCGGTGCCCCATCCTTGAGGGGGGGGTACTGTTGTGAAATTGGATTCTGGGCTCCCCCGGTGGCCACTTGTGGAATTTAACTTGTGTGCATCATCCCCTCTGTTCACCTGCTCCTATCAGGATGTGGGAGTCGCTATATAACCTTGCTCCTCTGTCAGTTTCATGCCGGTCAACAATGTAATCAGTAGCCTTTCTGTGCATGTTCCTGCTACTAGACAACTCCCAGCTAAGTTGGACTTTTGTCCTTGTGTGTTTTTGCATTTTGTTCCTGTTCACAGCTGCTGTTTCGTTACTGTGTCTGGAAAGCTCTTGTGAGCGGAAATTGCCACTCTGGTGTTATGAGTTAATGCTAGAGTCTTAAAGTAATTTCTGGATGGTGTTTTGATAGGGTTTTCTGCTGACCATGAAAGTGCCCTTTCTGTCTTCATGCTATCTAGTAAGCGGACCTCGATTTTGCTAAACCTATTTTCATACTACGTTTGTCATTTCATCTTAAATCACCGCCAATATATGTGGGGGCCTCTGTCTGCCTTTTGGGAAAATTTCTCTAGAGGTGAGCCAGGACTGTCTTTTCCTCTGCTAGGATTAGGTAGTTCTCCGGCTGGCGCTGGGCATCTAGGGATAAAAAAACGTAGGCATGCTACCCGGCCACTTCTAGTTGTGCGGCAGGTTTAGTTCATGGTCAGTATAGTTTCCATCTTCCAAGAGCTAGTTCTCATATATGCTGGGCTATGTTCTCTCGCCGTTGAGAATCATGACAGGCAGCACTCACCTTTGGACCCGTGGAAGCCCACACAGAGCGAAACGGCTGTAGTCCGACCCTGTCCGCATTCACCTCTCCGGTGGTCGACATGTGTTCACGTCACTGATTAAAGAACAAAAAATGGGGAGCGCGTGCACAACCGGTTAGAGGTGCTAAGGTAGGTTCCCACACCTTACTATAAATAAAATGAAAGACCTTGCACTCAACTTAAATGCTCAAATGAAAGATTTAATGTAGTACTCCACAAAACGTTTCGGTCCAACATACAGGACCTTCATCAGTTACTACAACAAAAGGTGAGACACCACAATTATATACATGAATAAAGAAACCAAAACTGAAAATAAAAAAGTAGAAAAAAAACAAAGTATATACAGCAACCAGGTATTAAATATAATGTCTCTGAGCAATAGAGAGATGTGTCATGGTTAGATCATTGGATTTTTAATATGGACCAGTCGTCCATGTGAGAAGAGAAGAGAAATACCCCTAATATCTGGCACCGATATAGGTAGAAGGTGAGTATGGATTGAAAAATATAACGTACCGTACTGTTAGAAAGGTAGTGGATAGACACGACTAGCGTGTCCTAAGGCACATGTGTACACAGCGTCTGTGATAAACAAGAAGTTAAATGGTGACCCCAATTCTATGTATCACATATATGTGTGCTGACAGGGAGTCAGTGGGGAGGCATACCTGTATTAGGATGCTATGAGAAAACCAGACCTTCTGTGGAGGAACAAATAGGTAAGACCTGTCATAATTTCTACAAAATCCACGTAAGGGAACTTTTCCGTGTCTCCATTGTGCCCAGTGTCACAATGTCCTCAGAGGCTCTACGTTCCATCATCCTCATTCTGGAAAAATATTTCATGTCTCGGATTTCTTTACATGTGACTCTTCTTGGGTTGTCTATCTAATAAAATGCCCATGTGGCTTACTTTATGTGGGGGAGATGACGCAGGCCATCCGCGATCGAATCTCCAAACATAAATCCACCATACGCTGTAAGCATTTGCTGCTACCCATCCCCTCACATTTCATCACCTCAGGCCACAGCATTTGTCAACTCCAATTCCAGGTCATAGAACACATACCTTCACCCAGAAGGGGAGGCAACAGGTTAACCCGACTCAAGCGCAGGGAGGCTTTCTGGATACATACCTTGGAAACACTCCACCCAAAGGGCCTTAACAGGGATTATGATTTGGCAGCCTTCCTGTAATAACATTTATTCTGTTTATAATATCTATTCTTTGACTATGTTACACTCAAGGCTCCAGCTATATGAGGGGACTCCGGCACCACTATTCCTTATGTTACACATCCAGGTACCATATCCCTATAGCTTTTGTCTCTGTGCCAGCGCATTATCGGACTTAGCCATTTGTACAATGGATACGTGGTATATCTCGGGCCACAATTTAGCCTGTCCTTAGCTGATATTCTGCTAAAATAGTAAACGAATTGTGCTATTTATCTGCTTATGCCTTATTCTGTTATTGTATTGCTTATAAGACCGATATAATGTGTTTATATTGATTATATTATTCCAGATTTGGCATATTGAACCTGTTTCCTCTGTTAATATACTGTTCTCTTTATTCTAGAGCCGCCTCTACTGAAGCCTCTTTGCGCACCATTCTTGCCGTCACCTCTTCGCATGAACTCCGGTCCACTGGCATGGTCCACCTACACCAGCTGTGCCTTACGTACTCTCATTTACTATCTTACTGTTATGCACTTTCCCACTTGTCTACCTCCCCGTCGCATGAACGTATTCCATCTGGGCAGAACCATTTCCGCCGTTTTAGGCACTATACGGACACTATTCCTGTCCGGACCTGTCACTTCTGCCGGCACGGCCCTTTAGGTAGGTTACACACAGCATCTTGAGTGACACACTCGGACGCGACCTACAACGTCATTTCCGCTCTGAGATTCTCACTTCTATTCGCCGGGAGGCGCCATAGGTAACGCCCCCCTCTCCATTTTAGCGCGCACGCCCACAACACACTTCAGACGAGCGGAGGATACCGCGTCTGAATCGGGCACACATTCATGTCACAACGGACACCAGGTATGACGCTAGAGTAAGAGCACTACGCCAGCGGCATATGCCGCTTCAGATCTTGCTTATGACAGGTCTTACCTATTTGTTCCTCCACAGAAGGTCTGGTTTTCTCATAGCATCCTAATACAGGTATGCCTCCCCACTGACTCCCTGTCAGCACACATATATGTGATACATAGAATTGGGGTCACCATTTAACTTCTTGTTTATCACAGACGCTGTGTACACATGTGCCTTAGGACACGCTAGTCGTGTCTATCCACTACCTTTCTAACAGTACGGTACGTTATATTTTTCAATCCATACTCACCTTCTACCTATATCGGTGACTGATTAAAGAACGGCATCTGGCACGGTGAGTGTTGCCTCTTTCTTCAATTGGACATTACGGTTTTCTTTTCTTCGGCAAGCACCAGCGTTTCCTCACTTCCCAGATTTTCACTACGCTGTTGTGCTGGGCTGTTACGTGTCAGTATCTGGGTACTGGCACCGGGATTTGACATAAAGTGACCTAATAATCCCCCCATACAATTTTCAAATCATCCCATACCATACAGTGCACAAATTAATTCCACTACACAAAAAAACTTCACTCCTTTAGCAGAGAGAACATAATGCAGCTTTATAAATTCTCTTAGAACTCATGAAGTGCACAAACCTCAGCATGACGGTCAACCAAAGCAATCAGTTGAAAAAACACAGATCGCTCACACGTGGGCGGCCATGTTCTCCAAGCTGCGGCCTTGCAGACCGTTCAGAGTTTGTTCCTAGAAATCAATTTCAGGAATAAGGAATGGAACCTCTGAAGATGGGGTACATAATCCATAAGCAGGGATGCCATCAGGAATTTCGGGGGCCCCATACTGGCAAAATTTTCGGGGTCCCCTTGAGACTCCGGCCAGGCTTCACCCCAGCTCCACCTCCAACCCTCTAACCTTCCACATTCCCACCGCCCACTCATAGAAAAACTCCACTTCTGCACCATGTCTTCACCAATCACACATTATCAGTTCCCATCACCAGATCACACATATAGCCAGCAGCTTTTGTTAAAAGATTTTTTTTTAAGTGCCACCACAACAAGGTAGACTTTTTTGGCCAGGTCCTAGCTTACTCTAGCGTATTAAACATTTCTTAAAATATCCAATACTCTTTTTAGGTATATTTTAATTTATTTTACTTTAAGAGAATATGTCACATACATCTTTTTAAATGACCAATAATACCACATACAAGGGGCAAATATTGTCACACCATGACCAGAGCACATATTACCGACACATAGTAACCGAATAATACGACATACAGGCAACAAATACCGTCACACCATGGCCAGACCACATATTACCACCACATAGTGAATGAATAATACCATATAGAAAGGGACAAATACCAACAGCGATCACCAGTGACATTATACTGTACATAGGAGCTCTGTATATAGTGTCAGTGTACCAGTAATACAGGAATCACCAATGACATTATACACAGGAGCTATGTATACATTATCAGTGTACAGGTAATACAGTGATCACCAGTGACATTACACACAGGTGCTCTGTATATAGTGTACAGGTAATACAGGGATCACCAGTGACATTATACACAGGTGCTCTGTATATAGTGTCAGTGTACAGGTAAAACAGTGATCACCGGTGACATTACACACAGGAGCTCTGTATATAGTGTGTAGTGTACTGGTAAAACAGTGGTCACCAGTGACATTATACACAGGAGCTCGGTATATAGTGTCAGTGTACAGGTAATACAGTGATCACCAGTGACATTATACACAGGAGCTCTGTATATAGTGTACAGGTAATACAGTGATCACCAGTGACATTATACACAGGAGCTCTGTATATAGTGTACAGGTAATACAGTGATCACCAGTGACATTACACACAGGAGCTCTGTATATAGGTGTCTGTGTACAGGTAATACAGTGATCACTAGTGGCATTATACACAGTAGCTCTGAATGTAGTGTCAGTGTATAGGTAATACAGCAATCACCAGTGACATTATACACAGGAGCTCTGTATGCAGTGTATAGTGTACAGGTAATACAGTGATCACCAGTGACATTACACACAGGAGCTCTGTACATAGTGCATATATAGTGTACTGGTAATACAGTGATCACCAGTGAAATTATATCCAAGAGCTCTGTATACAGTGTCAGTGTACAGGTAATACAGTGATCACCAGTGACATTATACACATGAGCTCTGTATATAGCATATAGTGTATAGTGTCAGTGTACAGGTAATACAGAGATCACCAGTGACATTATACACAGGAGCTCTGTATACAGTGTATAGTGTACAGGTAATACAGTGATCACCAGTGACATTACACACAGGAGCTCTGTACATAGTGCATATATAGTGTACTGGTAATACAGTGATCACCAGAGAAATTATATCCAAGAGCTCTATATACAGTGTCAGTGTACAGGTAATACAGTGATCACCAGTGACATTATACACATGAGCTCTGTATATAGCATATAGTGTATAGTGTCAGTGTACAGGTAATACAGAGATCACCAGTGACATTATACACAGGAGCTCTGTATATAGTGTCAGTGTACAGGTAATACAGCAATCACAAGTGACATTATATACAGGAGCTCTGTATATAGTGTCAGTGGACAGGTAATACAGCAATCACAAGTGACATTATATACAGGAGCTCGGTATATAGTGTCAGTGTATAGGTAATACAGTGATCACCAGTGACATTATATACAGGAGCTCTGTAAATAGTGTATAGTGAACAGACAATAAAGTGATCACCAGTGACATTATACGCAGGAGCTCTGCATATAGTGTATAGTGTACAGTTAATACAGTGATTACCAGTGACATTATAAGCAGGAGCTCTGTATATAGTTACATAGTTACATAGTTATTAAGGTTGAAGGAAGACTTTAAGTCCATCTAGTTCAACCCATAGCCTAGCATGCCCTAACATGTTGATCCAGGGGAAGGCAAAAAAAACCCATGTGGTAAGAGTAAGCTCCATCATGGGGAAAAAAATTCCTTCCCGACCCCACATACGGCAATCAGACTAGTTCCCTGGATCAACGCCTTATCAAGGAATCTAATATATATACCCTGTAATATTATACTTTTCCAGAAAGGCATCCAGTCCCCTCTTAAATTGAAGCAATGAGTCACTCATTACAACATCATACGGCAGAGAGTTCCATAGTCTCACTGCTCTTACAGTAAAGAATCCGCGTCTGTTATTATGCTTAAACCTTTTTTCCTCCAGACGTAGAGGATGCCCCCTTGTCCCTGTCAGCGGTCTATGATTAAAAAGATCAGCAGAAAGGTCTTTGTACTGTCCCCTCATATATTTATACATTAACATAAGATCACCCCTTAGTCTTCGTTTTTCCAAACTAAATAGCCCCAAGTGTAATAATCTATCTTGGTATTGCAGACCCCTCAGTCCTCTAATAACCTTGGTCGCTCTTCTCTGCACCCGCTCCAGTTCAGCTATGTCTTTCTTATACACCGGAGACCAGAACTGTGCACAGTATTCTAAGTGTGGTCGCACTAGTGACTTGTATAGAGGTAAAATTATGTTCTCCTCATGAGCATCTATGCCTCTTTTAATGCATCCCATTATTTTATTTGCCTTTGTAGCAGCTGCCTGACACTGGCCACTGAATATGAGTTTGTCATCCACCCATACACCCAGGTCTTTTTCATTGACGGTTTTGCCCAGAGTTTTAGAATTAAGCACATAGTTATACATCTTATTACTTCTACCCAAGTGCATGACCTTACATTTATCCCCATTAAAGCTCATTTGCCATTTATCAGCCCAAGCTTCTAGTTTACATAAATCATCCTGTAATATAAAATTGTCCTCCCCTGTATTGATTACCCTGCAGAGTTTAGTGTCATCTGCAAATATTGAAATTCTACTCTGAATGCCCCCTACAAGGTCATTAATAAATATGTTAAAAAGAAGAGGGCCCAATACTGACCCCTGTGGTACCCCACTACTAACCGTGACCCAGTCCGAGTGTGCTCCATTAATAACCACCCTTTGTTTCCTATCCCTGAGCCAACTCTCAACCCACTTGCACATATTTTCCCCTATCCCCATTATTCTCATTTTATGTATCAACCTTTTGTGTGGCACCGTATCAAAAGCTTTGGAAAAGTCCATATACACTATGTCCACTGGGTTCCCTTGGTCCAGTCCGGAACTTACCTCTTCATAGAAGCTGATCAAATTAGTCTGACATGATCGGTCCCTAGTAAACCCATGCTGATACTGGGTCATGAGGTTATTCCTCTTCAGATACTCCAGTATAGCATCCCTTAGAATGCCCTCCAGGATTTTACCCACAGTAGAGGTTAAACTTACTGGCCTATAATTTCCGAGTTCAGTTTTTGTCCCCTTTTTGAATATTGGCACCACATTTGCTATACGCCAGTCCTGTGGTACAGACCCTGTTATTATGGACTCTTTAAAGATTAAAAATAATGGTCTATCAATGACTGTACTTAATTCCTGCAGTACTCGGGGGTGTATCCCATCCGGGCCCGGAGATTTGTCAATTTTTGTGATTTTTAGACGCCGCCGAACTTCCTGCTGGGTTAAGCAGGTAACATTAAATTGGGGATTATTATCACTAGTCATATTGGCTGCCATGGGATTTTCTTTTGTAAATACTGATGAAAAAAAGTCATTTAGCATATTACCTTTTTCCTCATCCTCATCCACCATTTCACCCAGACTATTTTTAAGGGGGCCAACACTATCATTTTTTAGTTTCTTACTATTTATGTAGTTAAATAATATTTTGGGGTTATTTTTGCTCTCTCTGGCAATGAGTCTCTCTGTCTCAATCTTTGCTGCCTTGATTTGCTTTTTACATAATTTATTTAATTTTTTGTATTTATTTAATGCCTCCTCACTACCTACTTCCTTTAATTCTCTAAATGCTTTCTTTTTGTCACTTATTGCGCCCCTTACAGCTTTATTTAGCCATATTGGTTTCCTCCTATTTCTAGTATGTTTATTCCCATACGGTATATACTGTGCACAGGTCCTATCCAGGATGCTAATAAACGTCTCCCATTTTCTTTGTGTATTTTTATGCCTCAGGATATCGTCCCAGTTAATTGCACCAAGATCCTCTCTCATCCGTTGGAAATTTGCCCTCCTGAAGTTTAGTGTCCTTGTCACCCCCCTACTACCCATCTTATTAAAGGTTACCTGAAAACTTATTATTTTGTGATCACTATTCCCCAAGTGACCCCCAACCCTTATATTTGCTATGCGGTCTGGCCTGTTGGTTAATATTAGGTCTAGCAGTGCCCCCCTCCTTGTTGGGTCCTGAACCAGTTGTGAAAGGTAATTGTCTCTCATAGTTGTCAGACACCGATCACCTTTGCTGGAACTGCAGGTTTCTGTTCCCCAATCTATTTCAGGGTAGTTGAAGTCCCCCATAATAATGACTTCTCCTTGAGTCGCAGCTTCATCTATTTGCTTTACGAGGATATTCTCCATTGCTTCCATTATTTTTGGAGATTTATAACAAACCCCTATCAGTAATTTATTATTTTTTCCCCCTCCCCTTATCTCCACCCACATAGACTCTACATTTTCATTAGATTCACCTATATTATCACGCAGGATGGGTTTTAAGGTCGATTTTACATACAGACACACCCCACCCCCTCGCTTATCTGTACGGTCATTTCTGAACAGGCTATAGCCCTGCAAGTTAACAGCCCAGTCATAGTATATAGTGTACAGATAATACAGGGGTGACATTATACACAGGAACTCTTTACACAGTTTATAGTGTATAGTGGCAGTGTACAGGTAACACACTGACTCACCGGTGACGTGTCTAGTTGAAGTCCTTCATGTTCATCCACCACACACTGCCATCACTTTTTCTAGCCAGGACTCATCCCTGCAGAAAATAACATAGTTATCTAGAGCACATTCCTCAATTTTTCCCCAACTTCTACATTGCGCCAGATGAAGAAAAAAGTGTCAATGTCACCCAGCACAGTAACAGGACCTCTCCTACCCCACACGGAAAACAGTATCCTCAAAAATAAAATATACAGTATCACAGCAGTAATAGTATCCCATAATTAGCCCCTACAGTAATAATGTCCTACATCCTGCTCCCATATGTACTCCATTCTGGACCCGGCGTGTCTCATTCCTGTATCCAGTGTGTCTTCATACTGCCCCATGTCCCTTCATACTACCCAAATGTCTCTCCATACTGCCCCAATGTCTCTCCATTCTCCCCATGTCTCTCCATACTACCCCATGTCTCTCCATACTGCCTCATGTCTCTCCATACTGCCCCAGTATCTCTTCATACTGCCCTATGTCTCTCCATACTGCACCATGTCTCTCCATACTGCCCCATGTCTCTCCAGTCTCCCCCATGTCTCTCCATACTATCCCATGTCTCTCCATACTACCCCATGTCTCTCCATACTTCCCCAGTATCTCTTCATACTGCCCCTTGTCTCTCCATACTCTCCCATGTCTCTTCATACTGCCCTATATCTCTTCATACTCCCCTATGTCTCTTCATACTGCCCCAGTATCTCTCCAAACTGCACCATGTCTCTTCATACTGCCCTAATGTTTCTCCATACTGCTCTGTCACAGGTTCCTTCTCTGGTATCACACAATCAACAGAGCAAGAGAATAGTGAACAATCCCAAGACCTTTATTTAGGCAAAAGTACGAAAGGTCCATATACGATCCACCACACAAAGGATAAAATATTCCAGAACACGAATGCAGTTCAGTAACAGGATAAAAGTCCAACAATCCAGCACAGAGGATAACAGTCCATATTCCCTTCTTCCTCTCTCTGACATGCTGTCTTCACATCATGGGTCCACACAGGATCTGAATTTCCCCCAGCTCCTGTCCTCTCCTTATGTCCAGGAGTAGTCAGACAGGTTGGGGTGCTTTTCAGGCCTCCCACACCTGACAAAGGTGCCTGGTGGATTAAGGCACTACAGGGGGTCATTGTTTCAACAAGCTCGTTCAATATGTCATTAGCATATTAACAAACATGTTTATTCACTGACCCTGTGGAGAGATAACAGTACAGGAATGTGGGGGCTGATGTCAGATGGCAAATAACAGCAATTCATCAATTGGCAAATAACTCATACTACAAGAGAACACCATCATAAGCAGTATACACAATACAATAAATACAATAAAAATATACACAAAATGATACCCACATAACATATCCCACCATCACATGCTCCAATGTCTTTCCATTCTCCCCCATATCTCTCCACACTGCCCCATGTCTCTCCACACTGCCCCATGTCTCTCCACACTGGCCCAGTATCTCTCCATACTGCCCCAGTATCTCTTCATACTGCCCCATGTTTCTCCATACTGGCCCCATGTCTCTCCATACTGCCCCAGTATCTCTCCATTCTGTCCCAATGTCTCTCCATACTGCCCCATGTTTCTCCATACTGCCTCAGTGTCTCTCCATACTTGCCCCGTGTCTCTCTATACTGCTCCATGTCTTTCCATACTGCCCCAATGTCTCTCCATACTGCTCCATGTCTCTCCAAACTGCCCCAGTGTGTCTCCATAGTGCCCCATGTCTTTCCATACTGCCCCATGTCTCTCCATACTGACCCAGTATCTCTTCATACTGCCCCATGTCTCTCCATACTGCCCCAGTGTCTCTCCATACTTCCCCGTGTCTCTCTATACTGCCCCATGTCTTTCCATACTGCCCCAATGTCTCTCCATACTGCTCCATGTCTCTCCATACTGCCCCAGTGTGTCTCCATACTGCCCCATGTCTTTCCATACTGCCCCATGTTTCTCCATACTGACCCATGTCTCTCCACACTCACCCCATGGTGCAGCATTACAAGAAAAAAGTTTCTATGTACCTGGATGAGGTCCAGCTGTGCCCTCTTATTGATTCATCTGACGCACGGACGTCCCGGCGTATGGCAGTGACATCATACGCCAGCGACATGCGCGGTGACGTCAGCTGCTGGCCTGTGATTCACTGGCGGCTGTTAACTGTTGCCATGTGGGAAGCCTTCCTGTACACTAACATAGATTTTAATTGATTTGAATAGATTTTAATTGAACGTGCGTCCGAGGACACACATTCAGTTATTGAACCAGCAGAAACCTACTGTTGGGGCCTGGTGAGCAGAAGAGCCCCCTCTGCTCACCGAGCCCCATACCCCAGTAAGGGCAGTAATGCCCTGATGGCGACCCTGTCCATAAGGTTCAGTGAGAATAGTACCTTAGGCAGTATCCTGAGCAAAGGAGAAGGACCTCCTTCTATTGAATGGATTTTCTAAACTCTACACTTTAAGATCAAGGACCACCCTCCATAAATTTACAATGGGAAGAGCTTTAGACATTAAAGGAACCAAGCAGCGGAGACTGATCAAGTATAAGAGTTATGCATATAAGTGAATGGTACCTAGCTGCAATACCACACATGACCTTTACACTGGGATAGCGCTGTTTTGGAGGCAGGAAGCCATGTTTTTCTAATCCTAAAAAACTCCACTTATATAAAGATTGATTCCCAGCATACAACATTCCTACAAATAGCCCCAGTGTCGGAGGCAGCAGCGCAATAGGGGCCTGTACTGGAACCTGTAAATCCACTCTGGATGCCGGGCAGCTGATGAGGGTCCATGAATCAATATGAGATACATTTGTGTTGGGAGGAACAACATTTTTCCATACGATCGGAGACCCCAGGTCACCATGAATCAAGTCCCCGATAACATCAGGCTGTAACATTATTTAATGTGATTCGCATGGGACTTCTCGATATTTATATCCCTCACTAATCAGCCGGTTGGGGCAATGGCTGCTGATCTGTCAGATGAGATCTGGGTTGAGATCAGGTGTTTGATAAAAATTTATCATTCCCCAGAGCCTCACAAAAGAGCAATTAACTAACTGCTCCGTTACAAGAAAACGTAAGGTAGAATCAGAAGTCCTGACTGCTGGCACCGCATATCAGGAACTGAAAATTGGCTTCAATCAAGCTCCTGAAAGTTGTCACCCAGCTTTTCCAGCACCCTAATAGACAAATCTCTAACAGCATGCAAATTGGGGGGGTCAATCACTTGAGAAATAGTTAAAATTGCTGTTTAGTAGTCTAGATAATGTAATAATGGCCATCTTGGTTGTTGCATGATAAGTGATACATGTAATATGCTCAGTGTAAATAAGTACACCCCCTCGGATTTGTCAAAAACCTTGTATAAACAAATTTTCTTTAGGACACCATACTACAAAAAAGTCTGCCAAATGTGGGCCATTGATTACAAGATTTTTTATTTTGCAAATCCCAAAAAAATATTTTCATAAATAATAATAAATTAATTCAAGACTATGTCGCAAAAATGAGTACACCCCAATGAAAGTATTAGGAGCAAAGCTAAAGTTTAGTCTATGATATTCTAATTCAGAAGAATTCAACCACACATAAGTCTAATTATTCATTACACCGATGTCCAGCAGACGAGGGGGCTCTAAACATTATTACTTACCAAAAAATCTCCTTTCTATTTCATGCTGTGAGCAATGGCACCACATGGAAGAGAAATGTCACAAGACCTGGGAAAGAAAAGCAAAGAAGATTATTTCTTTACATCAGAAAGGTAAAGGCTACAAGAAGATCAATAATGCTTTACTTCTCAGTCAGATACTTGAGCAAAAGTGATAAAAAAAAATGTAACAAAGGTGGAAAAGTAGTATCTCATAGCAACGACCACGAAAATTGCCACCTAAACAGGAATGTTTGCTGATGAGCAGGGGGAAGAAAATCCACATGAATGTTCACTGCAGTTATCTAAAGAAGTAGAAAGCTGAACTGGGGTGAGTGGCGTATTCTGCAGAGGAATGGCACGCATGGCTGTCTTCAACAAATGAAGATGCTCCCAAAGCCCAGGAACAAAATAGCCACCGACAATTTGTCAGAACCCATGTTTAAAAGTATGAAGACTCATGGGACTATATTTTCTGGGGTGATGAGACCAAGAGAAACGTTTTTGGAGCTGATGGCTTTAAAACTGTATGGAGTCGCAAAGGTTAATGCGGTTATTACTCAAGTATCATGGTGCTCGAATGTGCCTGTTACTCGGCGAGTAATGGGCAGTGCTCTTTGTAAAATTTGATTCCCTGCCCCATATATTTTGCGCATGTTACGCAGGCAATAACCATGCAGGGATTGCCTGTGAGTCACTGTAATGCCGTAGCCATCTTGGTTGTGGTATTACTGTGATTAGATGGCACACTGCTGCCATTGCACAAATCTGTGACAGTTCGTATTGGAGGGAGAGAGTGATTGTCTAGGCCTGTGTGTGCAAAGCATAATGAATCAGAGGCTTGTAGTGTAGATACTGGTGCTGAAGCTGAGCCATCATACTATTCAAAGGGCTAATCATTTGCATAGCGAAGCTGGAAGCTCTGCAGCACTGCCTCAGCAAAGCAGCAACATGCTCTGCTGAAGCACACAGCGGCAGAGTTACTTAAAGGAAAAACAGACCAGACAGATCTGTGTTTTTTTCTGCTAAATCTCAGACCAGTCATGGTCGTGTGTGATAATGGGTGTAACCTGGTGGCGGCTGTGATGATTGGCAAGCTCACACAAATACCATGCTTGACACATGTGCTCAACTTGGTAGTTCAGTGGTTTCTGAAAACCTACCCAGATTTACCAGAGCTTTTGGGTAAGGTACGCCGCGTCAGCAACCATTTACACAAGTCGGCTACAGCTGCCGCCCATCTCTGGCAGTACTGCTGCAGTGCACGCAAGTGCCAGCTCACCGACTGGTTTGTGACGTCACCACGCACTGTAACTCCACACTGCACATGCTGACATGGCTTTGTGAGAAAAAGAGGCCATTGGTTGAGTACCAGCTCCATCTGTATTCTGGTCATCTTCTGCACATAACAACTGAAGAGAGGGCATAGATGTCTGACATATGTTTGATTCTTCAAGACTTTGGGGACTCTACAAAGATGGTGAGCGGCAATGACGCCATTGTGAGAGCAACTATCCTTCTTCTGTGCCTACATTAACAGTCCCTGTTTACAACTAAACGTGAAGCTTTGCATGTGGACCAGGTGGGGATGGAGGAAGACATAACACAGAGAGATTGCAGCCAACCCAGCCTCACCTCATCTGCTTAGTGCGGATTGGGTAACAATGAGGAGATGGACACTGAGGAGGAGGAAGAGGAGGAACAGGAGCTGGTGGCTAGAGCCACAAAGGCTAGCAGCCACGCAACCTTTGTCCCTTCTCTCCTATGTGGATGGGCTGAGGATGGGAATGAGGAGGAAGAGGAAGAGAGGGAAATGCATCATCATGGTGGAGGCAGTGTTGGCTGTATGAAACTTGGCACATATTGCCGACTTTATGTAACGCTGCCTTTCCCATGACCCTCGCATTACGTTCATCTTAGCCAAAAAAGAGTACTGGTTGTTCACCCTGCCAGACCCACGCCACCAGGAGGACTTTGCATCTCTTCTTCCTGAACTGGAGAGGTCTTCTAAAATGGTGCTATACCAGATGGCCATTGTGGAAAACACTAATGGCATGAGGAGACGCCAGGGAGTCACACAGCAGAGGAAGGGGTACACTGTCAAAGGCTGGAGCCAATTTCAAGACACCAGCCCAGCGCCAAGGTCCTGATGACATGGTATTTTTGGCAAGGAGGAAAGAATTTTTAAAGATTGTCTTCCAATACGTTGCTGACCAAACCAGCGCACTTCCTAAATACGTTGTGACTTTGCACTATTAGGTCTAAAAGCTACAAACCTGGTATGAGCTGTCCCTCTATGCTTTGGAGGTGTTATGTTGCCCTGCTGCTAGCGCCTTGTCTGCGCGGGGTTTTAGAGCCACGGGGGCAGTCATAGCAGACAGGTGCTTTTTAGTGGTGAGTGAGTATACTCGTTGCTCGGGTTTCCCCGAGCATGTTCGGGTGATCTCCGAGTATTTGGATGTGCTCGGAGAATTAGTTTTCATCACCTCAGCTGAATGATTAACAGCTGCTAGACATGCTAGACAGGCTGAATACTTGTGAGGAATGCCTGTTTGTTAGGGAATTCCCACATGTATTCAGGCTGTCCAGAAGCTGTAAATCATGCAGCTGAGGCGATGAAAACTAAATCTCCGAGCACATTCAAACACACAGAGGTCACCTGAGCGTGCTCGGGGAGACCCGAGCAACAATGCTACTCGCTCATCACTAGTGCTTTTGCCTGTCAACAGAGAATGTAAACAAGCTCACTCTCATAAAAATGAACAAAGCCTGGATTAGCCCACACTTTTCCACACCACCAGATGACAGCAGCACATAAAGTGTGTGTAATATTCAATATTTTAAAGAGGCCTGACAGTTGTTGCATTTCAGGGGTCTACGGATGACCCTGCTCATAATTTCTTTCTGGCTTTGCACGTTTTACAAAACCCTTTATGACTGTATAAGTACATCAACTACACTTTCAAAATATTTTCATTAAAACATTTTTTATGGATTCAATGACTCATCCATACAGTTTAACACGGTTATTGTTGCATTATGGTGGTATATAAAACTTACAAAAAGCATAGAAAATAAGTTCATGATTAGATTAGTCATCCATACCATATTATATGCTTTCTGTCACATTTTGGTGATATATAATAGTAGAAAAAAGCATTTGAAAAACTTGCTTGTTTCTTCACATTTCTTACCCATACACTATTTCGTGTTCTGGGGTACATTTTAGTGATGTATAACACTAAAAGAAAAAGTTTTAAAATTTTGCTGGGTTACACTTCTTAGCCATACAGTATTACGTGTTTGTGAGTACATTTCATTGGTATATAACCCTCAAAAAACTTGCTCGAACCCACGCCGGGATTTTCAGTAATTGATTTAGTTATATCGCAGACGGCGGCTGAGGAATATCCCAATCATCCACTCCTGCTGTCACTGTTATCAGCGGCAGCAGGTGTCAAATGATGGGAGTAATATTCCCAAAAGCCCCCACATTCTGTCATCGTTCTGACTTTAATATACCTCTCATCATTCTCCTCTGCTCGCACCGATCACCAGCAGAGCAGGGGAGAGTGATGAGGGCCATCTTCAGCACCAGCCGCCGGGGAACAGCGCTATGGCGATGCGTGTCACACGGATATCAATGTGTGTTCTTCTTGTGCACGTGTGCGGGACGTTTAGCCGCCTGTGCTGACGGTAAAAAAATGGACATGTCTACGTGTGGGGCATACGATCCGTGGAAACACACTGACATGTGAACAGACTCATTCATCTGAATGGGTCTACCTGTGTCAATGTCTCCTGTACGTGTGAAAACTGTCACTACACGTACTGGAGACATGGATGTGTGAAAGAGGCTTAAAGTGGGGTAAAAGTGTGACTCCATTGTTCTCAGCAGCAATCTGGGAGTCAGAGATGCTTCCTGGGGTATTCCCCATGCTGTTCTCCTTCCATTCAGCACTTTCCCATCCATTCCAAAATTTTCACTGCCCCCCAGATATCTCTGTAAGGTCTGCCAGAAAAAACTCAGATTTCCCATTGACTCCCATTGTACTCGTTACTCGAAATGACCATCAGAGTATTAAGAATTGCACAGTTTGAGCAACGAGCATCCGAGCATTTTAGTGCTCGCTCATCTCTAGTAATAAGTGGCGATGAATGAATTGTAGCATGCTCTGCTGTTATCCCAGTATCTTACGCGTGCTCGAATAACATGTTCGAGACCCTGCGGCTGCACGTGAGGATTGACTAACAAACGGGGAATTGAGCATATTATCCGAGCACGCCCAAGGTACTTGATAACACCTGAGCATTCTCCGATAACACGTTATCGCTCATCCCCAGTAATAAGTCCCGGAGACGGGAACGCCGCTGTTACCAGAACACGCTCCGGAGAAGAGTCTGTGTGTTTTCTATCATGTAGAAAGCTCCGCGTGCCTCTTTCCAGTAAGCAGTGACTCACGCCAAGAGGTTTCTGACACAAAAGGATTCACAATTGTTAATATTCCCGGCAATTCTCCCATCTCTCTGCGTGAAACCTTCACAAAACAAAAACGTCTTCTGTGTACAAATTAGAAATTGAGTCCAAGATGGCAAAGAAGGAAAGATACGACGGAAAATCACTTTAGAGGTGAAACTGCTCTATATAATTTCTGAGCGACACACTCGTCACTGCATCTTCTACCCTTCCCTGCATGTAACAAACCCACCGCAGCTCAACCACCCTCCTCCCAACTCAACTAAACTCATCTCAAGTATTAACCCTTACAAAACTGAAATAAAAAATGGGAGAGGAAGATCATTAGCAAGATTTTTCTTTTCATAGTTGTAAATAACATTCTACCATATATTTCTAACAGGGGAAGATACAGTTTTCTGACACAAAACTCCAAATCTACAACATAGACATAAAGGGAGCTCCCTTCATAAAGAGATACATGATAAGATCCTGTCTGCAGTCACCATTAGTGGGAGCTCCCTGTATACAGAGATACATGATAAGATCCTGTCTGCAGTCACCACTAGGGGGAGCTCCCTGTATACAGAGATACATGATAAGATCCTGTCTGCAGCCACCACTAGGGGGAGCTCCCTATATAGAGAGATACATGATAAGATCCTGTCTGCAGTCACCACTAGGGGGAGCTCCCTGTATACAGAGATACATGATAAGATCCTGTCTGCAGTCACCACTAGGGGGAGCTCCCTGTATACAGAGATACATGATAAGATCCTGTCTGCAGCCACAACTAGAGGGAGCTCCCTGTATACAAAGATACATGATAAGATTCTGTCTGCAGTCACCACTAGGGGGAGCTCCCTGTATACAGATATACATGATAAGATCCTGTCTGCAGCCACCACTAGGGGGAGCTCCCTGTATACAGAGATACATGATAAGATCCTGTCTGCAGCCACCACTAGGGGGAGCTCCCTGTATACAGAGATACATGATAAGATCCTGTCTGCAGCCACCACTAGGGGGAGCTCCCTGTATACAGAGATATATGATAAGATCCTGTCTGCAGTCACCACTAGTGGGAGCTCCCTGTATACAGAGATATATGATAAGATCCTGTCTGCAGTCACCACTAGGGGGAGCTCCCTGTACACAGAGATATATGATAAGATTCTATCTACAGCCACCACTAGGAGGAGCTCCCTGTATACAGAGATACATAAGATCCTGTCTGCAGCCACCACTAGGGGGAGCTCCCTGTATACAGAGATACATAAGATCCTGTCTGCAGCCACCACTAGGGGGAGCTCCCTGTATACAGAGATACATGATAAGATCCTGTCTGCAGCCACCACTAGTGGGAGCTCCCTGTATACAGAGATATATGATAAGATCCTGTCTGCAGTCACCACTAGTGGGAGCTCCCTGTATACAGAGATATATGATAAGATCCTGTCTGCAGTCACCACAGGGGGAGCTCCCTGTACACAGAGATATATGATAAGATTCTATCTACAGCCACCACTAGGGGGAGCTCCCTGTATACAGAGATACATGATAAGATCCTGTCTGCAGCCACCACTAGGGGGAGCTCCCTCTATACAGAGATACATGATAAGATCCTGTCTGCAGCCACAACTAGAGGGAGCTCCCTGTATACAGAGATACATGATAAGATCATGCCTGCCGCCACCACTAGGGGGAGCTCCCTGTATACAGAGATACATGATAAGATCCTGTCTGCAGCCACCACTAGGGGGAGCTCCCTGTATACAGAGATACATGATAAGATCATGCCTGCCGCCACCACTAGGGGGAGCTCCCTGTACACAGGTATACATTGTAAGATCCTGTCTACAGCCACCACTAGGGGGAGCTCCCTGTATGCAGAGATACATGATAAGATTATGTCTACAGCCACCACTAGGGGGATCTCCCTTTATAAAGAGATACATGATAAGATTATGTCTACAGCCACCACTAGGGGGAGCTCTCTGTATACAGAGATACATGATAAAATTCTGTCTGTAGACACCACTAGGGGGAGCCCCCTGTATACAGAGATACATGACAAGGTCCTGTCTGCAGTCACCTCTAGGGGGAGCTCCCTGTATACGAAGATACATGATATGATCCTGTCTGCAGCCACCACTAGGGGGAGCTCCCTGTATACAGAGATACATGATAACATTCTGTCTGCAGCCACCACTAGGGGGAGCTCCCTGTATAGACAAAGAATTTAACAAATATGTCACACTCGCACCCTGACTGGTTGGCGTGAGCGTGGGGGAGTTACCCTACTGAGCCACAAAACCAGACTACCCTGGAAGGGGCATGTCTAAGCAGCTACCTTGGTCTTCACTGGAGCCTCTGATGGTGAAGTCAGGCTTGTGTGGCAGGTAGCTGCCAGGTACCACTCCAGGGTGGAGTCTGGCTGTGGCTGCTGATCCCATTAGGGAACAGAACACTGGCTGGCAGGCGGGCATGGCTGAGACAGAAGGGACAGGGACTGACTCAGTAGGCACACCGGAAACAAGACATGACCTGGCACCTCAGCAGCAAGACACTGACTGAGGAAGTAAGTTGCTCAGGCATTCCCCTAGGGGTGGGAATGCCTTAAGTACTTGAAGCCTCTTGGCAATTGGCTGGGGACACCTTAGAAAGGTGCACACTGACACTACAAGAATCAGGAAGTGCAGGGGCCGCTGCCCTAAGCACACATCCAGGAAGAAAGCAAAGAGCAGGCAGGAGGCATGAGGCACACAGCATGGAGCCAGCAGCAGACAGAACTCACAGCATGGCCCGGAATAGTGAGTAAGTTGGTGTGTAAAGCAGGTGGGGGATGGGACGCCATGCAGTGATGCCGGCAGGGTTGTTACATAATACATCATTTTGGTAGCTTTAAACAAAATATTATTTCACTTTCGAGGATAAAGATATTTTTATGTTGCACAAGCTTTCATTTATTTCAAGTCAGGTATTAAATGATACTTTCCTGAGCTGTGTTAATCACAGTACTATGCTATCTGTGATAAAGTGAACTTGGCTACATCTGTGGTTATATCCTTGAACATAGCGGGCAGTATTATAGTAGTTATATTCCTGTATATAGGAGCAGTATTATAGTAGTTATGCAGCGCCCCCACTGCCGCAGGGCCGAGGGGTACCCGGTACCGGGCCTCTAAGTCTCTGCTCTGGGGTTGTCACGGTGGCTAGGCCCGGTCCGTGACCCTGCTGTGGGGCGTACAGTAAATAATAGATGTGGATGGTGGTAGTGGTGCGGTGTAGTGCCGGTCGCAGTAAATAACGAGGACACCAGGTTGCAGTCTCTTTACCTCTTTACTGAAGGTCTCTGGGTCCTCAGTCCAGAATACGGTTCACCAGGCTGCGCAAGTCCGGCCGGTCCAATGGCACCTCCAGAGTTCTCTTCGCAGGTGGAAATCTGTGCCTTCCTGCTAGCGCTATGTGTTGCGGTCCTCCCCTGCTGTGCTTACGGAATAGTCCCCACAACTGTTGTGTCTGTTTCTGATGTTCCCTCACAACTCGTTCGGATGATGTTCTTCTCCTCCGTCCCTCCCTGATGTTCTGGTTAGGACGGCACCCGTATGACGAGTAGGCTCGGAGCTCTTCCGGGACCCTAGAGTCGCCCCTCTCCTAGTGCGCCCCCCATGTCTTCATAGGTGATGTATGTGAGACAGCCCGCCTGAGACTGACTGTCCTGCCGTTGGTTTGAAGTATTGCTTGGAGCTAGATATATAAATACTTCCTCGGCGTTCCGGCCGCCGGTTGTGCGCCTCAGTAGGATGTTGCCTCAGTCTTACAGCACGACTCCTATTGGTATTTCTCCTCTTGCTTTGATCTCGTTTCTCACCCAGCACAATATATCTAATCTAATCCTTTCTTAGGGCACCACTGCTATGCTGAGCAGGCACGGTCCCGTGACGTTCTTCCTTGTTGCCAGGCCTCTGTCAGGGTCCCAAACCTGACAGGGACCCTACCGAATCTTCCCCCACAACACCCCCTGCCACAAGGTGTTGCCTGGTTCCAACCCAGTCAGCTTTCTGATCTGACTTCCTGCCTGACCCCCAGTTTACCCACAGTGGTGAGGAGTGGCCTAATAAATAGCACCCTTAGCTCCCCCTGGAGGCCCGACTGTGAAATGTATTGGTGTATGTGATAATGTGATACCTGGTCAGATGAACTCCTTCAGTGCCATCGGAAATACCATAGCTCCCCTTAGTGGCGGAGCCACAGTACTGCAACGACCAGGACTCTGGGGCGCTGCACTCCCCCCCGGTTAAATCCAGTACTCCGGGACTGGGAAGAAAACAACAATACATGTCAGCAAAAAGACATACAATTTTTGTGAGTGCAATAACAATAAGCATATTTGAACAGAGCTTCCCTTTATGGGAGGTGAGGACACTTGAACGTTACAAACATGGTTAAATACTTTTTTAAATAACTTTTCTTACCCAACCGGGTATTCTACTAAGTGCAAATTTTTTTTTTTTATTTTTTTTTTAAACATTAATTCAACATTGCCTTCAAGGATGTACACTCTAAATCCACTAAAGACCTTCTTATAACACATTATAAGGCTTGAGCAACTGTGCTACATTCTCCTACTTTATGTCTGCAGGACCGCCTGTCCTAAACGCTCCAGACCTACTGCCTCTCCTTCCTGCTACAGGACCGCCCTGTTCAGCGCGGGCCTACTGCCCTTCCACCACTATACACAGTATAGAACATATCATTTTTCCTTCAGTTTAGGGTCAACAGGCCATCTCTATATGGCTCCTAGGAGGACTCACCAACTAACCCCGCCCGGGTTTTAGCAGCAAAGTAGCAAAGAAAAACAATGAAAACAATTAACTATGTACAGTTTCAGGTTTCCGAGGTTTAGTTGAACGGCTTCCAGGGCTGCACCTGGCACTTAACCCTTCCTGGCCTGGGAAAGGTGAGGTCCAGGGTTACACCCAGTGCTGGACAAACACCGTTAATCCGTCTTTCATGTACGGTTAAATCATGCGCAGCGATGGAGGTCTGCGCAGCTTGAGTATGGGCATTTGCTGCAGCAGAGGTAGCGGCTGCTGCAAGATCAGTCACTGGAACGGAGTCAGCAGCTGTGGCACTAGCAGTCACTGGAGTGGTGTCGGTTGTCAGGGCAGGGTCGTTCTTCATACCTGCTTCAGATGCGGTCCCTCCGGTGCCGGTCTGCTCCGTCTCCGCTGGGGTCTGGAACGCTGGTTGTGGGGCCTTGTGCTGCGGCGTTGTCATCTCTGCATGCAGCATACCGCTTTCCGGCAGGGCCTTGCTTTCCAGCTTCGGACCAAGCGAGGCTGCCGACAGGCGTCTGGTGAGGCTCCCGATGATGGTCTTCTTCCACCCGGCCTCAGTGCTCAGCTGCGTCTGCAGGAGTTGGTGGGTCAGCTCGTCCGCTCCGATCTGCAGGAGGTCAGCGTCAGCTGCGGAGGTCTGGCTGCGGTGCCTCTCCGGGTAGCTGGGGGAGTCCTCGGCTCCGACCCCACGCTCCGGCTCCAGGCGGCTGGCCATGGCGTCCTCCATGTCGTTGACTTCTTCTTCCTGGTCCTATTCCCGCTCTCTCCTTCGTGGACGGTTTCGCTTTCGTTGTCTCTGCCCCCCACTGAGGATCAGTAGGCGGATGTCGGCTGCTGACGGACACGTCCTCAAGGGGCAGAAATATTTAGACTGGGCGGCCATTGTCTTTCGCGCTCTCCAGCTTGTCTACACCCACTCCACGCCCTTCTTCTTCTCCTGCGCTCTCCTTAGCGCTGTAATGGCGGCGGTTTTGGCGGGAACTTCTGGCGTTGGCAGTAAATGGCAGCACACAGTTTTTGCAATACAGTACAGTCCAAGCACAGTAAATCACAGTTCCAAGGCACACATGACCCGATTCCTCAGGCTTAAGTAGATCCTGTTCGTGATGCCAAAAAATATAGCGCCCCCACTGCCGCAGGGCCGAGGGGTACCCGATACCGGGCCTCTAAGTCTCTGCTCTGGGGTTGTCACGGTGGCTAGGCCCGGTCCGTGACCCTGCTGTGGGGCGTACAGTAAATAATAGATGTGGATGGTGGTAGTGGTGCGGTGTAGTGCCGGTCGCAGTAAATAACGAGGACACCAGGTTGCAGTCTCTTTACCTCTTTACTGAAGGTCTCTGGGTCCTCAGTCCGGAATACGGTTCACCAGGCTGCGCAAGTCCGGCCGGTCCAATGGCACCTCCAGAGTTCTCTTCGCAGGTGGAAATCTGTGCCTTCCTGCTAGCGCTATGTGTTGTGGTCCTCCCCTGCTGTGCTTACGGGATAGTCCCCACAACTGTTGTGTCTGTTTCTGATGTTCCCTCACAACTCGTTCGGATGATGTTCTTCTCCTCCGTCCCTCCCTGATGTTCTGGTTAGGACGGCACCCGTATGACGAGTAGGCTCGGAGCTCTTCCGGGACCCTAGAGTCGCCCCTCTCCTAGTGCGCCCCCCATGTCTTCATAGGTGATGTATGTGAGACAGCCCGCCTGAGACTGACTGTCCTGCCATTGGTTTGAAGTATTGCTTGGAGCTAGATATATAAATACTTCCTCGGCGTTCCGGCCACCGGTTGTGTGCCTCAGTAGGATGTTGCCTCGGTCTTACAGCACGACTCCTACTGGTATTTCTCCTTCTTGCTTTGATCTCGTTTCTCACCCAGCACAATATATCTCGCTTCTAATCCTTTCTTAGGGCACCGCCGCTATGCTGAGCAGGCACGGTCCCGTGACGTTCTTCCTTGTTGCCAGGCCTCTGTCAGGGTCCCAAACCTGACAGGGACCCTACCGAATCTTCCCCCACAACACCCCCTGCCACAAGGTGTTGCCTGGTTCCAACCCAGTCAGCTTTCTGATCTGACTTCCTGCCTGACCCCCAGTTTACCCACAGTGGTGAGGAGTGGCCTAATAAATAGCACCCTTAGCTCCCCCCGGAGGCCCGGCTGTGAAATGTATTGGTGTATGTGATAATGTGATACCTGGTCAGATGAACTCCTTCAGTGCCATCGGACATACCATAGCTCCCCTTAGTGGCGGAGCCACAGTACTGCAACGACCAGGACTCTGGGGCGCTGCAGTTATATTCTTGTATATAGGTGCAGTATTACAGTAGTTATATTCTTGTATATAGGAAGCAGTATTATAGTAGTTATATTCTTGTATATAGGAGCAGTATTATAGTAGTTATATTCTTGTACATAGGAGCAGTGTTATAGTAGTTATATTCTTGTATATAGGGAGCAGTATTATAGTAGTTATATTCTTGTATATAGGAGCAGTATTATAGTAGTTATATTCTTGTATATAGGTGCAGTATTACAGTAGTTATATTCTTGTGCATAGGAGCAGTATTATAGTAGTTATATTCTTGTACATAGGAGCAGTATTATAGTAGGTATATTCTTGTATATAGGGAGCAGTATTACAGTAGTTATATTCCTGTACATAGGAGCAGTATTACAGTAGTTATATTCTTGTGCATAGGAGGCAGTATTATAGTAGTTATATTCTTGTACATAGGAGCAGTATTATAGTAGGTATATTCTTGTACATAGGGGGCAGTATTATAGTAGTTATATTCTTGTACATAGGGGCAGTATTATAGTAGTTATATTCTTGTACATAGGAGCAGTATTATAGTAGTTATATTCTTGTACATAGGGGCAGTATTATAGTAGATATATTCTTGTACATAGGGGCAGTATTATAGTAGTTATATTCTTGTACATAGGAGCAGTATTATAGTAGTGACATTCTTGTACATAGGGGCAGTATTATAGTAGTTATATTCTTGTACATAGGAGCAGTATTATAGTAGTTATATTCTTGTACATAGGGGCAGTATTATAGTAATTATATTCTTGTACATAGGGGCAGTATTATAGTAGTTATATTCTTGTACATAGGGGGCAGTATTATAGTAGTTATATTCTTGTACATAGGAGCAGTATTATAGTAGTCTTATTCTTGTTCATAGGGGCAGTATTAATGTAGCTACAGTATATGTTTTATTCTGGATCTTCCCTTTAATAATTAGCATCTCCTGTGTTTACCATGCTCTGCGTCTGTTTTCCAATAAAGAACCAAGTTGCAATGTTTTTTTGTTTCTCATTCTTTAGCGTTTGCCCTTTGTTAATCCTTTTACCTTAAACTCCATTTTAATCTATTGAACAAATTCCCGGCTGTGTATCACTGCAGCGACCTCCATTGCTTTTGCAAAAATGTTTTCAAAATAATAGGCTGCGATGTTCTCATCACCATAGAAGGCGAAGCACGGGGCGGAAGCACAGTAAATACCAAACAAATTTTAATTAGATTTCTTTTCCATTGGGACAAACTGGAAGACAATGAACGATTCAGTGGAGTCACATGATCGCTAATAACGCAACAGTCTAAGGAGAAGAACTCGGCTCACGGCTAAAAGCTTCATGATTCACAGGCTCCTTGGCCATATGGAGGGAATCTAACCCTTTCACCCTATTCCTCAGTCCCATGAAACCAATCATAAACTACATTCACTAAGCAGAAAAAAATATTTTTTTTTATTATGGCCTCTCTGTTTCAAAGATATTAACAATCAAAGTATTTGGAACCTAAGCAATTAATTTTCATTAAGACCAAGTGGGTGTGAACAGAGTTTTCACTGTGGGCATATACTTCTTTCCTTTGAATGACGTTGGCCATTCATAAGGGGACAACAACAAGCAGGAGAAAGAATACTCCCCCACAATAGCATGTTCCTCACTGTGTGAGATGTAGTTATACAGCTCTGATCTCTTGATCTAACCTCCTACATGATTAGAATGTACTGAGAGTAGAGCACAGATGACTTACATCTTTCAAATAAGGTCCTTGCAGCTAGTGGAAGAAAGGGAGCACAGCTGAGTTTAGCTGTGTCACATTACAAAGCCTTCTATCAATTCTCCTCCTCTCGTAGCACTGCCACCTCCGCTGTCCGGCCCCCCACATGGACTACCAGGAGGTAAAGCTTTAAGTTGTCAATAATCACTTATGCCTGATGTGCTCACAGCAACTTGCAATTGTTTTGCATTGAGAGCAGAGCAGGCTACTCCTTTGTGAGACATATAATAACAACCTGCCTTACTTAGAAAATGAACTTATCTGAAAAGTAATCTGTGTTCTACTCAAAGCACTTTCTAACCATGAAGGAAGTTAGACCAGGAGATCATGAGAAAATGTTCATGAATTTGACACATCCATACGGAGTTAAAAAGATAAGTTGGTCTTTATTTGAAACCCATTTAAAAAAAAGAAAATGTTCTAGTGAGACATTCAAATCTGATGCGTTTCTGGAAACAGCCCTTAGTCGTGACCAGGGTATTAGATCTTTATGCATTGCTTACATCTTGCACACTGAGAAACCTGACCAAAGCTATTGGGGTCTTGTGTTATTTTTCTCTTGTGTGTTTCTACCTCCTTGTAATTGGGCAACATCACACAGGAGGAAAAGAACACCCCCCCAAATAATCCCCTGTTAGTACCCACTTGGACTCTTGAGGTGCCAAATATATTGATAGAATCTACGCAACAAAAAGGAAAACTAAAAAGTAAAAAAATGTTGTATTCAGTTCTGCAGTCACTGTTTCAGCATGTGTCCAGGTTAACATGGGAAATTTGGTGAAAGGTCCTCTTTAACCCCTTAACGACCGCCGATACGCCTTTTAACGGCGGCAGTTAAGGGTACTTAAACCACAGCGCCGTTAATTAACGGCGCTGTGGAAAAAGTGAATAGCGCCCCCCAAAGTCAGATTTTCTCTGGGATCTCAGTTACCGGGGGTAGCCGAGACCCCAGAGAACATGATTCGGGGTTTTTTTACCGACCCCCGGGTTGCGATCGCCGGTAATTAACCGTTTACCGGCGGTCGCAAAAAAAACCCGCGATTTCCCATTTAATTTCTCTGTCCTCCGATGTGATCGCACATCAGAGGACAGAGAAATAGGGTCCCCGATCACCCCCCGATACTCACCTGTCTCCCCCGGTGCTCCTTATGGCTCCCGATGGGCGCCGCCATCTTGTTCCGGCCAAAAAATGGCGGGCGCATGCGCACTGCGCCCTCTGGCTGCTGCCTGGAATATCTTTGGGGTCTCGGCTGCCGGGGGTAGCCAAGACCCCAAAGAACATGATCGGGGTTGGTTTTTACCGACCCCTGTTTTGCGATCGACGGTAATTAACTGTTTACCGGTAACCGCATAAAAAAGCGATGTGTAATTCTCTGTTCTCTGATGTGATCGCACATCAGAGGACAGAGAAATAGGGGGATTCGGGGACCCTGTTATACTTACCGGTGTCCCTGGGTCCTCCTGTGTCCCCTCCTGGCCGCTGGCTTCTTCCTCCGGTAAGAAAATGGTGGGCGCATGCGCAGTGCACCCGCCATGATCTGCCGGCCGGCAGCTAGAGGAGTTGGGGCTAAATTTAGGGTTAGGGTTAGGGCTGGGGCTAAGGTTAGGGTTAGGGTTGGGGCAAAATTTAGGGTTAGGGTTAGGAATGGGGCTAAAGTTAGGGTTGGGGCTAAATTTAGGGTTAGGGTTAGGGTTGGGGCTAAATTTAGGGTTAGTGTTAGGGTTGGGGCTAAATTTAGGGTTAGGGTTGGGGCTAAATTTAGGGTTAGGGTTGGGGCTAAATTTAGGGTTAGGGTTAGGGTTGGGGCTAAAGTTAGGGCTACGGTTAGGGTTGGGGCTAAAGATAGGGCTAGGGTTAGGGTTGGGGCTAAATTTAGGGTTAGGGTTGGGGCTAAAGTTAGGGCTAGGGTTGGGGCTAAAGTTAGGACTAGGGTTGCGACTAAAGTTAGGGTTAGAGTTGGGATTAGGGTTAGGATTAGGGTAGGCATTAGGGTTACGTTTGGGATTAGGGTTAGGTTTGGGATTAGGGTTAAGGTTAGGGTTGGGATTAGGGTTAGGGGTGTATTGGGATTAGGGTTAGGTTTGAGGTTAGGGTTGAGATTAGGATTAGGGGTGTGTTGGATTTAGGGTTCTGATTAGAGTTATGGTTGTTTTGGGGTTAGGGTTGTGATTATCGTTAGGGTTGTGATAAGGATTATGGATCGGGTTGAAATTAGGGTTAGGGGTGTGTTGGGGTTAGGGTTGGAGTAAGAATTGGGGGGTTTCCACTGTTTAGGTACATCAGGGGGTCTCTAAACGCCACAGCCAATTTTGCGCTCAAAAAGTCAAATGGTGCTCTCTCCCTTCTGAGCTCTGCCGTGCGCCCAAACAGTGGTGTACCCCTAAATATTGGGCATCAGCATACTCGGGATAAATTGGACAACAACTTTTGGGGTCCAATTTCTCCTGTTACCCTTGAGAAAGTAAAAACGTGGGGGCTAAAAAATCTTTTTTGTGGAAAAAAAAATATTTTTTATTTTCACGACTCTGCATTATAAACTTCTGTGAAGCACTTGGGCATTCAAAGTTCTCACCACACATCTATATAAGTTCCTTGGGGGGATCTAGTTTCCAAAATGGGGTCACTTGTGGGGGGTTTGTACTGTTTATGTACATCAGGGGCTCTGCAAACGCAACATAACATCCGCAGACCATTCTATCAAAGTCTGCATTCCAAAAAGGCGCTCCTTCCCTTCCGAGCTCTGCCATGCGACCAAACAGTGGCTTACCCCCACACATGGGGTATAAGCCTACTCAGCATAAATTGCACAATACATTTTGGGGTCCAATTTATCCTGTTACCCTTGTGAAAGTAAAAATTTGGGGGTGAAAAGATCAATTTTGTGGAAAAAATATGATTTTGTTTTCATGGCTCTACATTATAAACTTCTGTGAAGCAGTTGGGGGTTAATAGTGCTCACCACACATCTAGATAAGCTCTTTGGGGGGTCTAGTTTCCAAAATGGGGTCACTTGTGGGGGGTTTCTACTGTTAGGTACATCAGGAGCTCTGCAAATGCAATATGATGCCCGCAGACCATTCTATCAAAGTCTGCATTCCAAGCGGTGCTCCTTCCCTTCCGAGCCCCGATGGGTTCCCAAACAGTGCCCCCCCACATATGGGGTATCAGCGTACTCAGGACAAACTGGTCAACAGATTTTGTGGTCCAATGTCTCCTGTTACCCTTGAGAAAATAAAAAATTGCAGCCTAAAAAATAATTTTTGAAAAAAAAAAAAGGATTTTTTATTTTCACGGCTCTACGTTATAAATTTCTGTGAAGCACTTGGGGGTTTAAAGCGCTCACCACACATCTAGATAAGATCCTTAAGGGGTCTAGTTTCCAAAATGGGGTCACTTTTGGGGGGTTTCTACTGTTTAGGCACATCAGGGGCTCTCCAAACGCGACATGGTGTCCGATCTCAATTCCAGCCAATTCTACATTGAAAAAGTAAAACGGCACTCCTTCTCTTCCAAGCTCTGCGATACGCCCAAACAGTGGTTTACCCCCACATATGGAGTATCGACGTACTCAGGAGAAATTGCACAACAACTTTTGTGGTCTAATTTCTCCTGTTACCCTTGTCAAAATAAAAATTTGGGGGCAAAAAGATCATTTTTGTAGAAAAAATGCGATTTTTTATTTTCACAGCTCTACGTTATAAACTTCTGTGAAGCACCTGGCAGTTTAAAGTGCTCACCACACATCTAGTTAAGTTCCTTAAGGGGTCTAGTTTCCAAAATGGTGTCATATGTGGGGGGTTTCCACTGTTTCGGCACATCAGGGGCTCTCCAAACGCGACATGGCGTCCGATCTCAATTCCAGCCAATTCTACATTGAAAAAGTAAAACGGCACTCCTTCTCTTCCAAGCTCTGCAATGCGCCCAAACAGTGGTTTACCCCCACATATTGGGTATCGACGTACTCAGGAGAAATTGCACAACAACTTTTGTGGTCTAATATCTCCTGTTACCCTTGTGAAAATAAGAATTTGTGGGTGAAAAGATCATTTTTGTGTAAACAAATGCGATTTTTTATTTTCACGGCTCTACGTTATAAATTTCTGTGAAGCACTTGGGGGGTTTAAAGTGCTCACCACACATCTAGTTAAGTTCCTTAAGGGGTCTAGTTTCCAAAATGGTGTCACTTGTGGAGCGTTTTCACTGTTTAGGCACATCAGGGGCTCTCCAAACGCGACATGGCGTCCGATCTCAATTCCAGCCAATTCTGCATTGAAACAGTCAAACGGTGCTCCTTCTCTTCCAAGCTCTGCGGTGCGCCCAAACAGTGGTTTACCCCCACATATGGGGTATCAGCATAATCAGCAGAAATTGCACAACAAAATGTATGGTTAAATTTCTGTTTTTACACTTGTGAAAATAAAAAAAATGGTTCTGAAGTAAAATGTTTGCAAAAAAAAGTTAAATGTTCATTTTTTCCTTCCACATTGTTTCAGTTCCTGTGAAGTACGTAAAGGGTTAATAAACTTCTTGAATGTGGTTTTGAGCAGCTTGAGGGGTGCAGTTTTTAGAATGGTGTCACACTTGGTTATTTTCTATCATATAGACCCCTCAAAATGACTTCAAATGTGATGTGGTCCCTAAAAAAAAATGGTGTTGTAAAAATGAGAAATTGCTGGTCAAATTTAACCCTTATAACTCCCTAACAAAAAAAAAATTTGTTTCCAAAATTGTGCTGATGTAAAGTAGACATGTGGGAAATGTTATTTATTAACTATGTTTTGTGACATATCTCTCTGATTTAAGGGCATAAAAATACAAAGTTTGAAAATTGCAAAATTTTAAAAATTTTCGCCATATTTCCATTTTTTCATAAATAATCGCAAGTAATATCAAAGAAATGTTACCACTAACATGAAGTACAATATGTCACGAAAAAACAGTTTCAGAATCAGCGGGATCCGTTAAAGCGTTCCAGAGTTATAACCTCATAAAGTGACAGTGGTCAGAATTGTAAAAATTGGCTCGGTCATTAAGTACCAAATTGGCTCTGTCACTAAGGGGTTAAAGAAGCCCTGCACTTCAATGCAGCCCTCTCCGCTCAGCAGTCCCCGCTTGGAGTATTTATAAATCTCTTGTGAGACCACGTCTAGAATATGGGATCCAGTTTTGGGCCCCGCATTTAAAAAGGGACATTCAGAAATTAGAGTCAGTTCCAAAGGCGGTAACTAGATTATTACACGGGATGGAGGCCTCTCATACATTACACAGGATGGAGGCTTCTCATATGATGAGAGGGTGGAAAAGTTGGGCTTGATTAGCTTTGAAAAAAGACGCCTCAGAGGAGATCTCATTCACATGTATAATATATGTGGTCAGTACAGAGGACGGCACAGGACTTATTCCTTCCAAAGACCATACTAAGGACTAGGGGGCACTCATTATGGGTGGAAGAAAGGCGATTCTGACAGCTAAATAGGAAAGGGTTCTTTACAGTTAGAGCAGTCAGACTGTGGAATGCCGACCACAAGAGGTGGTAATGGCCGACACTATAACAGCCTTTATACAAGGGCCAGATGATTTCCTCACTGCACATAACATTGTGGGTTATAGGTAATATAGTGACAAAAAAAAATCAATTGGTGGAGAAATGTTGAACATGATGGACCTAGCTCTCTTTTTCAACCTATGTAACTAAGTTGCCATGCTCTGAAGCATTTTACATCCTCTATCAAAACTCACAAGACTTGATAGATTCACCAGGAAGCCGCTCGTGTTTCTTATTTCTGCAGTATAAAACAGAAAAAAAATAATTATATTACACTGGTCTACAAAAAAAAAATAATTCTGGCATGGACTTTAAGAACAGTTATAGACTAATCTGAGGGCGCTGAATTCAGATCTGATCTTATCATTTCTCTATCACATCACGTTTTTGCGCTATAGGTATACAGCTCATTTTCATGAATTCCATGATAAATATAGGTAGTGTATGAAAAGTGCCGGTTTATACGGTTCACTAAGGTAAATGTAGTTTTCATTTAGTCTCCCAATAACCGTGAGAATATCTTTGTTTTCTTTGAACATGCATAATTCCCATTTATTATGATAACACCCTTGTTTTCTGTGCTACTGGGACAGTAGAGCTACAGCAGAGCACTGGGTGAAAACTGAATGGCCTCAGCGACAGAGTTTGGCATCTGGCGATAAGAATGTCATCCATGATCCTCTAGTGGATAGGAAGGACATTGTCTTTCCTCCCTTACACATAAAACTTGGATTGATGAAGCAGTTCGTCAAAGCTCTCAATCACAGTGGAGAATGCTGTAACTATATATGTTCAACTTCTTGGTCTTAGTGAAGAGAAGAAAAAGGCTGGAATATTTGATGGACCTCAGATAAGAACACTTATGAGAGACCCAAATGTTATCACATCAATGAATGAGACAGAAGGAAGAGCTTGGAATGCATTTTGTAATGTGCTGCAGAATTTCTAGGGAATAAGAAAGCCGACAACTATGAAGAGATTGAGGAAGAGCTACTAATGAGTCTGCGGAATCTGGGATGTAGAATGAGGATCAAGATTCACTATTTACACAGCCATTGGGACTTTTCTCCAGAGAACCTTGGGGATGTGAGCGAGGAACAAGGGAGCGTTTTCATCAGGACATTAACACAATGGAAGAAAAGTATCAAGGCCGGTGGGACTCACATATGATGGCTGACTATTGCTGGAGCTTGGTGAGAGACAACCCAGAAGCTGCACATCACAGATCAGCCAAGAAAAGAAAGTTCCAATAACGGCCACTTGTCATTCATCTGTGTGCCATATATATGTGTTCTTATATTTTCTAGTTTAATTCTGTAAGTATATTTGATTTGCTGTACATAGACTTTGTAATCTTTGTTACAAATATACAAAATGTAGTATCGAAAATCATGTGTTTTTATCAGAAAGCATTAGATAGGAGTAATTTTCATCAAAAATTGAAAATCTCAAAATCATGATGAGATAGCCAAAAACGGAGATCATATTCGTAATCAGCGGCCAAAATTGACTTAAAATATGTTTTAAAACCTTTTTCAAGAAAAATTGCGTTGACCAGTGTTAGCGGCGATTGAATAGGAGAACGGAAAAAGGGGATAACATTCACATTCATAGAGAGATGCAACAGAATAAAAGTATATTCTTGTATATAGGAGCAGTATTATAGTAGTTATATTCCTGTACATAGCGGCAGTATTATAGTAGTTATATTCTTGTACATAGGGGCAGTATTATAGTAGTTATATTCTTGTACATAGGAGCAGTATTATAGTATTTATATTCTTATACATAGGGGGCAGTATTATAGTAGTTATATTCTTGTACATAGGGGCAGTATTATAGTAGTTATATTCTTGTACATAGGAGCAGTATTATAGTAGTTATATTCTTGTACATAGGGGCAGTATTATAGTATTTATATTCTTATACATAGGGGGCAGTATTATAGTAGTTATATTCTTGTACATAGGGGCAGTATTATAGTAGTTATATTCTTGTACATAGGAGCAGTATTATAGTAGTTATATTCTTGTACATAGGAGCAGTATTATAGTAGTTATATTCTTGTATATAGGAGCAGTATTATAGTAGTTATATTCTTGTACATAGGAGCAGTATTATAGTAGTTATATTCTTGTACATAGGAGCAGTATTATAGTAGTTATATTCTTGTACATAGGAGCAGTATTATAGTATTTATATTCTTATACATAGGGGGCAGTATTACAGTAGTTATATTCTTGTACATAGGGGCAGTATTATAGTAGTTATATTCTTGTACATAGGAGCAGTATTATAGTAGTTATATTCTTGTACATAGGAGCAGTATTATAGTAGTTATATTCTTGTATATAGGAGCAGTATTATAGTAGTTATATTCCTGTACATAGGAGCAGTATTATAGTAGTTATATTCTTGTACATAGGGGCAGTATTATAGTAGTTATATTGTACATAGGAGAAGTATTATAGAAGTTATATTCTTGTACATAGGGGCAGTATTATAGTAGTTATATTCTTGTACATAGGGGCAGTATTATAGTAGTTATATTCCTGTACATAGGAGCAGTATTATAGTAGTTATATTCTTGTTCATAGGAGCAGTATTATAGTAGATATATTCTTGTATATAGGGGCAGCATTATAGTAGTTATACTCTTGTACATAGGGGCAGTATTATAGTAGTTATATTCTTGTACATAGGAGCAGTATTATAGATTGTAAGCTTGCGAGCAGGGCCCTCATTCCTACTGGTATCTGTTTTGAACTGTGATTTCTGTTATGCTGTAATGTCTATTGTCTGTATAAGTCCCCTCTATAAGTTGTAAAGCGCTGCGGAATATGTTGGCGCTATATAAATAAAATTATTATTATTATTATTATTAGTTATATTCTTGTACATAGGAGCAGTATTATAGGAGTTATATTCTTGTACATAGGAGCAGTATTATAGTAGTTATATTCTTGTACATTGGGGCAGTATTATAGTAGTTATATTCTTGTACATAGGAGCAGTATTATAGTAGTTATATTCTTGTACATTGGGGCAGTATTATAGTAGTTATATTCTTGTACATAGGGGCAGTATTATAGTAGTTATATTCTTGTACATAGGAGCAGTATTATAGTAGTTATATTCTTGTACATAGGAGCAGTATTATAGTAGCTATATTCTTGTACATAGGGACAGTATTATAGCAGTTATACTCTTGTACATAGGAGCAGTATTATAGTAGTTATATTCTTACATAGGGGCAGTATTATAGTAGTTATATTCTTGTACATAGGAGCAGTATTATAGTAGTTATATTCTTGTACATAGGGGCAGTATTATAGTAGTTATATTCTTGTACATAGGAGCAGTATTATAGTAGTTACAGTTAGGTCCATATATATTTGGACAGAGACAACATTTTTCTAATTTTGGTTATAGACATTACCACAATGAATTTTAAACAAAACAATTCAGATCCAGTTGAAGTTCAGACTTTCAGCTTTCATTTGAGGATATCCACATTAAAATTGGATGAAGGGTTTAGGAGTTTCAGCTCCTTAACATGTGTCACTCTGTTTTTAAAGGGGCCAAAAGTAATTGGACAATTGACTCCAAGGCTATTTCATGGGCAGGTGTGGGCAATCCCTTCGTTGTGTCATTCTCAGTTAAGCAGATAAAAGGCCTGGAGTTGATTTGAGGTGAGGTGCTTGCATTTGGAAGGTTTTGTTGTGAAGTAAACATGCGGTAAAAGGAGCTCTCCATGCAGGTGAAACAAGCCATCCTTAAGCTGCGAAAACAGAAAAAACCCATCCGAGAAATTGCTACAATATTAGGAGTGGCAAAATCTACAATTTGGTACATCCTGTGAAAGAAAGAAAGCATTGGTGAACTCATCAATGCAAAAAGACCTGGGTGCCCACAGAAGACAACAGTGGTGGATTATTATTATTATTATTATAGCGCCATTTATTCCATGGCGCTTTACATGTGAGGAGGGGTATACATAATAAAAACAAGTACAATAATCTTAAACAATACAAGTCATATCTGGTACAGGAGGAGAGAGGATCCTGCCCGCAAGGGCTCACAATCTACAAGGGACGGGTGAGGATACAGTAGGTGAGGGTAGAGCTGGTCATGCAGCGGTTTGGTTGATCGGTGGCTACTGCAGGTTCTAGGCTTGTTGGAAAAGGTGAGTCTGTAGGTGAGTGGGTAGGTAGGCGAGAGTCTCTTATGTTGGGGTAGAGTTCCAGAGTAGGGGTGATGCGCGAGAGAAATCTTGTATACGATTGTGGGAAGAGGAGATAAGAGGGGAGTAGAGAAGGAGATCTTGTGAGGATCGGAGGTTGCGTGTAGGTAAGTACCGGGAGACGAGGTCACAGATGTATGGAGGACACAGGTTGTGGATGGCTTTGTACGTCATGGTTAGGGTTTTGAACTGGAATCTCTGGGCAATGGTGAGCCAGTGAAGGGATTGACAGAGGGGAGAGGCCGGAGAATAGCGGGGGGATGGGTGGATTAGTCGGGCAGTAGAGTTTAGAATAGATTGGAGGGGTGCAAGAGTGTTAGAGTAGAGCAGGAGGTTGTAGTAGTCAAGGCGAGAGATGATGAGGGCATGGACTAGGGTTTTTGCAGATTCTTGGTTGAGGAATGAACAGATTCGTGAAATATTTTTGAGTTGAAGTCGGCAGGAAGTTGAAAGGGCTTGGATATGAGATTTGAAGGAGAGATCAGCGTCAAGGATTACCCCGAGGCAGCGAGCTTGTGGGACTGGGGAGAGTGGGCAGCCATTTACTGTAATGGATAGGTTCGTTGGGGGGGTCGCGTGAGATGGGGGAAAGATGATGAATTCTCTTTTGTCCATGTTAAGTTTTAGAAATCTAGCGGAGAAGAAGGATGAAATAGTGGACAGACATTGAGGGATTCTGGTTAGTAGGGAGGTGATATCTGGTCCAGAGATGTAGATCTGTGTGTCATCAGCATAGAGGTGATACTGAAAGCCATGAGATTCTATGAGCTGTCCCAGGCCGAAGGTGTAAATGGAGAAGAGCAGGGGCCCAAGGACTGAACCTTGTGGGACTCCGACAGATAGGGGGCGAGGTGAGGAGGTGGTGTGTGAGTGGGAGACGCTGAATGTCCGGTCTGTTAGGTATGATGAGATCCAGGATAGGGCCAAGTCTGTGATGCCAAGGGATGAGAGGATCTGTAATAATAGGGAATGGTCCACTGGGTCAAAGGCAGCCGACAGGCCGAGGAGGAGGAGGACAGAGTAGTGTCGCTTGCTCTTGGCGGTTAAGAGGTCATTGGTGACCTTAGTTAGGGCAGTTTCAGTGGAATGGTGTGACCGGAAGCCAGATTTTAAGCGGTCAAAGAGGGAGCAAGAAGAGAGGTGGGAGGACAGTTCAAGGTAGACGTGTTGTTCCAGTAGTTTGGAGGCATAAGGGAGAAGTGATATAGGGCGATAGCTAGATACAGAGGATGGGTCAAGAGAGGGCTTTGGCTGTGGATGATCGCAGAATAATATCCATGGAGAAGAGAAACCTCTTCACAACAGCCAACCAAGTGACCAACACTCTCCAGGAGGTCGGCGCATCAATAACCAAATCTACCATAAAGAGAAGACTGTATGAAAGTAAATACAGAGGGTTCACTGCACGGTGCAGCCACTCATAAGCATCAAGAAGAAAAAGGCTAAAAAACATCTAAAAAAGCCAGCACAGTTCTGGAAGAACATTCTTTGGACAGATGAAACCAAGATCAACCTCTACCAGAATGATGGAAAGAGAAAAGTATGGCGAAGGCGTGGTCCAGCTCATGATCCAAAGCATACCACATCATCTGTAAACCACGGCGGAGGCAGCGTGATGGCTTGGGCATGCATGGCTGCCAGTGGCACTGGGTCACTAGTGTTTATGGATGATGTGACACAGGAATGAATTCTGAGGTCTTCAGAGCCGCCATACTGTGTGCTCAGATCCAGCCAAATGCAGCCAAACTGATTGGTCGTCGTTTCATACTACAGATGGACAATGACCCAAAACATGAAGCCAAAGCAACCCAGGAGTCTATTAAAGCAAAGAAGTGGAATATTCCTGAATGGCCAAGTCAGTCACCTGATCTCAACCCAATTGAGCAGCATTTCACTTGTTAAAGACTAAACTTCAGACAGAAAGGCCACAAACAACCAGCAACTGAAAACCACCGCAGTGAAGGCCTGGGGAGCATCAAAAAGGAGGAAACACAGCGTCTGGTGATGTCCATGAGTTCAAGACTTCAGGCAGTCATTGCCAACAAAGGGTTTTCAACCAAGTACTAGAAATGAACATTTTATTTAAAATTATTGAATCTGTCCAATTACTTTTGGTCCCTTTAAAAACAGGGTGGCACATGTTAAGGAGCTGAAACTCCTAAACCCTTCATCCAATTTTAATGTGGATACCCTCAAATGAAAGCTGAAAGTCTGAACTTCAACTGCATCTGAATTGTTTTGTGTAAAAGTCATTCTGGTAATGTCTATAACCAAAATGAGAAAAATGTTGTCTCTGTCCAAATATATATGGACCTAACTGTATATATGGACTTAACTGTATGTTCTTGTATATAGGGGGCAGTATTATTGTAAGGACACTTTTGTACTGAGAGGTTGTAATATATTCATAATTAAAGAAGCAAATTGATTTAAATCATTCAGATATTATTTTTTTCTGCATTAGTAGTTATTCCCATATGACATCTTGAGCGGCGTTCTGGTGTCCGCACAGTGGCGGTGTGCAGTGTCTTGATCTCCAGCTCTGTCCTCCTTCCTATGTCATGCTTCCTTCTGTCCTCCTCCTTTTTTCCTATGTGCAGTTTTCCTCCGCTCTCTTTCGTGTGAATATTAATGCCGTGTGTGGGTGGCCATGTCAGGAGCTGGTCCACATAATTGATCCCATCATTTTCTGTGTCCGCCATTGCTGTAGTTTGTGTCTCTTTATTTCCGGAGCCTCTGAGAACACAGATACATAATATCTTTATGAGTCATTCCTCTTTCTTGTGCTTCTCCCATCCTCTCAGTGGCTTCAGATACAATGTTACAGCCCTGAGACAGCTTAGTCACCGGGGAGCTTGTAAAATGACGCTTTCTGAGACATTTACCCTCCTCCAGAAGGTTCAGATGCAGTTGTCATGGTATCACTATCCATGAGTCAGAACCTTTAAGGATCACTATGGCAACCATTGTGTTACTCGCTACTAACCGAAAGTAGCGCACAGTTTCCTCATCAGCGACATATTGGGGTGTGTGCGACTGGTCACCTTTTCCTACCAGTTGTATTGATTTTTGCAGGGTGCATCGTTCAATAATCCTCCAAAAGCAACATGAAGATCAGATGCCGTATATTATACAATGTGTCACATATTAACACATTGTTCTGTAATAATCCATACAATCTGATACAACCGTATGTGTCGTTCCCAGTGTTTACACTGCAGCGCTGCTGACTGTGGAGGGAGCTGCAATGCGGCAGCGCTGAGGGTCCAGTATGTGCTGCGGGTCCAGTATGTGCTGAGGGTCCAGTATGTGCTGAGGGTCCAGTATGTGCTGAGGGTCCAGTATGTGCTGAGGGTCCAGTATGTGCTGCGGGTCCAGTATGTGCTGAGGGTCCAGTATGTTCTGCGGGTCCAGTATGTGCTGAGGATCCAGTATGTGCTGAGAGTCCAGTATGTGCTGAGGGTCCAGTATGTTCTGTACGTCCAGTATGTGCTGAGGATCCAGTATGTGCTGCGGGTCCAGTATGTGCTGCAGATCCAGTATGTGCTGAGGGTCCAGTATGTGCTGAGAGTCCAGTATGTGCTGCAGATTCAGTATGTGCTGCGGGTCCAGTATGTGCTGCGGGTCCAGTATGTGCTGAGGGTCCAGTATGTGCTGAGGGTCCAGTATGTTCTGTACGTCCAGTATGTGCTGAGGGTCCAGTATGTTCTGTACGTCCAGTATGTGCTGAGGATCCAGTATGTACTGCGGGTCCAGTATGTGCTGAGGGTCCAGTATGTGCTGAGAGTCCAGTATGTGCTGCAGATCCAGTATGTGCTGCGGGTTCAGTATGTGCTGAGGGTCCAGTATGTGCTGAGGGTCCAGTATGTTCTGTACGTCCAGTATGTGCTGAGGGTCCAGTATGTGCTGAGAGTCCAGTATGTGCTACAGATCCAGTATGTGCTGAGGGTCCAGTATGTGCAGAGGGTCCAGTATGTGCTGAGGGTCCAGTATGTGCTGAGGGTCCAGTATGTTCTGTACGTCCAGTATGTGCTGAGGGTCCAGTATGTTCTGTACGTCCAGTATGTGCTGAGGATCCAGTATGGACTGCGGGTCCAGTATGTGCTGAGGGTCCAGTATGTGCTGAGAGTCCAGTATGTGCTGCAGATCCAGTATGTGCTGCGGGTTCAGTATATGCTGAGGGTCCAGTATGTGCTGAGGGTCCAGTATGTTCTGTACGTCCAGTATGTGCTGAGGGTCCAGTATGTGCTGAGAGTCCAGTATGTGCTACAGATCCAGTATGTGCTGAGGGTCCAGTATGTGCAGAGGGTCCAGTATGTGCTGAGGGTCCAGTATGTGCTGAGGGTCCAGTATGTTCTGTACGTCCAGTATGTGCTGAGGGTCCAGTATGTGCTGCGGGTTCAGTATGTGCTGAGGGTCCAGTATGTGCTGAGAGTCCAGTATGTGCTGAGGGTCCAGTATGTGCTGCGGGTCCAGTATTTGCTGAGGGTCCAGTATGTGCAGAGGGTCCAGTATGTGCTGAGGGTCCAGTATGTGCTGCACGTCCAGTATGCGCTGCGGGTCCAGTATGTTCTGCACTTCCAGTATGTGTTATGGGTCCAGTATGTGCTGCAAGTCCAGTATGTGCTGCACGTCCAGTATGTGTTATGGGTCCAGTATGTGCTGCGGGTCCAGTATGTGCTGAGGGTCCAGTATGTGCTGAGAGTCCAGTATGTGCTGAGAGTCCAGTATGTGCTGCAGATCCAGTATGTGCTGAGAGTCCAGTATGTGCTGCAGATCCAGTATGTGCTGTGGGTCCAGTATGTGCTGAGGGTCCAGTATGTGCAGAGGGTCCAGTATGTGCAGAGGGTCCAGTAGGTGCTGAGGGTCCAGTATGTGCTGAGGGTCCAGTATGTGCTGAGGGTCCAGTATGTGCTGAGGGTCCAGTATGTTCTGTACATCCAGTATGTGCTGAGGGTCCAGTATGTGCTGCGGGTCCAGTATGTGCTGAGGGTCCAGTATGTGGTGAGAGTCCAGTATGTGCTGCACGTCCAGTATGCGCTGCGGGTCCAGTATGTTCTGCACGTCCAGTATGTGTTATGGGTCCAGTATGTGCTGCAAGTCCAGTAGGTGCTGCACGTCCAGTATGTGTTATGGGTCCAGTATGTGCTGCGGGTCCAGTATGTGCTGAGGGTCCAGTATGTGCTGCGCGTCCAGTATGTGCTGCGCGTCCAGTATGTGCTGCGCGTCCAGTATGTGCTGCGGGTCCATTATGTGCTGCGGTTCCAGTATGTGCTGAGGGTCCAGTATGTTCTGCACGTCCAGTATGTGTTATGGGTCCAGTATGTGCTGCGGGTCCAGTATGTGCTGCGCGTCCAGTATGTGCTGCGGGTCCAGTATGTGCTGAGGGTCCAGTATGTGCTGCGGGTCCAGTATGTGCTGCGCGTCCAGTATGTGCTGCGCATCCAGTATGTGCTGCGCGTCCAGTGTGTGCTGCGGGTCCATTATGTGCTGCGTTTCCAGTATGTGCTGAGGGTCCAGTATGTGCAGAGGGTCTAGTATGTGCTGAGGGTCCAGTATGTGCTGCAAGTCCAGTATGTGCTGCACGTCCAGTATGCGCTGCGGGTCCAGTATGTTCTGCACGTCCAGTATGTGTTATGGGTCCAGTATGTGCTGCGGGTCTAGTATGTGCTGCGCGTCCAGTATGTGCTGCGGGTCCAGTATGTGCTGAGGGTCCAGTATGTGCTGCGGGTCCAGTGTGTGCTGCGGGTCCATTATGTGCTGCGGTTCCAGTATGTGCTGAGGGTCCAGTATGTGCAGAGGGTCTAGTATGTGCTGAGGGTCCAGTATGTGCTGCAAGTCCAGTATGTGCTGCACGTCCAGTATGTGCTGCGGGTCCAGTAAGTGCTACACGTCCAGTATGTGTTATGGGTCCAGTATGTGCTGCGGGTCCAGTATGTGCTGCGGGTCCAGTATGTGCTGCACGTCCAGTATGTGCTGCGCGTCCAGTGTATGCTGCGGGTCCAGTATGTGCTGCGGGTCCAGTATTTGCTGCGGATCCATTATGTGCTGCACGTCCAGTATGTGCTGCGGGTCCAGTTGATGCTGCACGTCCAGTATGTGCTGTGGGTAGTATGTGCGGCGGGTCCAGTATGTGCTGCGGGTCCAGTATGTGCTGCGGGTCCAGTATGTGCTGCGGGTCCAGTATGTACTGCACGTCCAGTATTTGCTGCTTGTCCCGTATACTGCAGGTCCAGTATGTGCTGCGGGTCCAGTATGTGCTGCGGGTCCAGTATGTGCTACACATCCAGTATGCGCTGCGGGTCCAGTATGTGCTGCGCGTCCAGTATGTGCTGCGGGTCCAGTATGTGCTGCAGGTCCAGTATGTGCTGCGGGTCCAGTATGTGCAGCGGGTCCAGTATGTGCTACACATCCAGTATGCGCTGCGGGTCCAGTATGTGCTGCGCGTCCAGTATGTGCTGCGGGTCCAGTATGTGCTGCGGGTCCAGTATGTGCTGCGGGTCCAGTATATACTGCTCGTCAAGTATGTGTTGGGGTCCAGTATGTGCTGCAGGTCCAGTATATACTGCAGATCCAGTATGTGCTGTGGATCCAGTATGTGCTGCGGGTCCAGTATGTGCTGGGGGTCCAGTATGTGCTGTGGATCCAGTATGTGCTGCGGGTCCAGTATGTGCTGCGGGTCCAGTATTTGCTGCAGATCCAGTATGTGCTGCGGGTCCAGTATGTGCTGCGGGTCCAGTATGTGCTGCAGATCCAGTATTTGCTGCGGGTCCAGTATGTGCTGCGAGTCCAGTATGTGCTGCGTGTCCAGTATGTGCTGCGGGTCCAGTATGTGCTGCGGGTCCAGTATTTGCTGCAGATCCAGTATGTGCTGCGGGTCCAGTATGTGCTGCAGATCCAGTATGTGCTGGGGGTCCAGTATTTGCTGCGGGTCCAGTTAATGCTGCGGGTCCAGTATGTGCTGCAGATCCAGTATTTGCTGCGGGTCCAGTATGTGCTGCAGATCCAGTATGTGCTGCGGGTCCAGTATGTGCTGCGGGTCCAGTATTTGCTGCGGGTCCAGTATTTGCTGCAGGTCCAGTATGTGCTGCGGGTCCAGTATGTGCTGCGGGTCCAGTATGTGCTGCGGGTCCAGTATGTGCTGCGGGTCCAGTATGTGCTGTGGGTCCAGTATGTGCTGCGGGTCCAGTATGTGCTGCAGGTCCAGTATGTGCTGCGGGTCCAGTATGTGCTGCGGGTCCAGTATGTGCTGCGGGTCCAGTATGTGCTGTGGGTCCAGTATGTGCTGCGGGTCCAGTATTTGCTGCGGGTCCAGTATTTGCTGCGGGTCCAGTATTTGCTGCGGGTCCAGTATGTCCTGCGGGTCCAGTATGTGCTGTGGGTCCAGTATTAGCTGCAGGTCCTGTATTAGCTGCAGGTCCAGTATTTGCTGCGGGTCCAGTATTTGCTGCAGATCCAGTATGTGCTGCGGGTCCAGTATGTGCTGCGGGTCCAGTATTTGCTGCGGGTCCAGTATTTGCTGCGGGTCCAGTAAATGCTGCGGGTCCAGTATGTGCTGCAGATCCAGTATTTGCTGCGGGTCCAGTATGTGCTGTGGGTCCAGTATGTGCTGCGGGTCCAGTATGTGCTGTGGGTCCAGTATTAGCTGCAGGTCCAGTATGTGCTGCGGGTCCAGTATGTGCTGTGGGTCCAGTATGTGCTGAGGGTCCAGTATGTTCTGTACGTCCAGTATGTGCTGAGGATCCAGTATGTGCTGCGGGTCCAGTATGTGCTGCAGATCCAGTATGTGCTGAGGGTCCAGTATGTGCTGAGAGTCCAGTATGTGCTGAGGGTCCAGTATGTGCTGAGGGTCCAGTATGTTCTGCGGGTCCAGTATGTGCTGAGGATCCAGTATGTGCTGAGAGTCCAGTATGTGCTGAGGGTCCAGTATGTTCTGTACGTCCAGTATGTGCTGAGGATCCAGTATGTGCTGCGGGTCCAGTATGTGCTGCAGATCCAGTATGTGCTGAGGGTCCAGTATGTGCTGAGAGTCCAGTATGTGCTGCAGATTCAGTATGTGCTGCGGGTCCAGTATGTGCTGAGGGTCCAGTATGTGCTGAGGGTCCAGTATGTTCTGTACGTCCAGTATGTGCTGAGGGTCCAGTATGTTCTGTACGTCCAGTATGTGCTGAGGATCCAGTATGTACTGCGGGTCCAGTATGTGCTGAGGGTCCAGTATGTGCTGCAGATCCAGTATGTGCTGCGGGTCCAGTATGTGCTGTGGGTCCAGTATGTGCTGCGGGTCCAGTATGTGCTGTGGGTCCAGTATTAGCTGCAGGTCCAGTATGTGCTGAGGATCCAGTATGTACTGCGGGTCCAGTATGTGCTGAGGGTCCAGTATGTGCTGAGAGTCCAGTATGTGCTGCAGATCCAGTATGTGCTGCGGGTTCAGTATGTGCTGAGGGTCCAGTATGTGCTGAGGGTCCAGTATGTTCTGTACGTCCAGTATGTGCTGAGGGTCCAGTATGTGCTGAGAGTCCAGTATGTGCTACAGATCCAGTATGTGCTGAGGGTCCAGTATGTGCAGAGGGTCCAGTATGTGCTGAGGGTCCAGTATGTGCTGAGGGTCCAGTATGTGCTGAGGGTCCAGTATGTTCTGTACGTCCAGTATGTGCTGAGGGTCCAGTATGTGCTGCGGGTTCAGTATGTGCTGAGGGTCCAGTATGTGCTGAGAGTCCAGTATGTGCTGAGGGTCCAGTATGTGCTGCGGGTCCAGTATTTGCTGAGGGTCCAGTATGTGCAGAGGGTCCAGTATGTGCTGAGGGTCCAGTATGTGCTGCACGTCCAGTATGCGCTGCGGGTCCAGTATGTTCTGCACTTCCAGTATGTGTTATGGGTCCAGTATGTGCTGCAAGTCCAGTATGTGCTGCACGTCCAGTATGTGTTATGGGTCCAGTATGTGCTGCGGGTCCAGTATGTGCTGAGGGTCCAGTATGTGCTGAGAGTCCAGTATGTGCTGAGAGTCCAGTATGTGCTGCAGATCCAGTATGTGCTGTGGGTCCAGTATGTGCTGAGGGTCCAGTATGTGCAGAGGGTCCAGTATGTGCAGAGGGTCCAGTAGGTGCTGAGGGTCCAGTATGTGCTGAGGGTCCAGTATGTGCTGAGGGTCCAGTATGTGCTGAGGGTCCAGTATGTTCTGTACATCCAGTATGTGCTGAGGGTCCAGTATGTGCTGCGGGTCCAGTATGTGCTGAGGGTCCAGTATGTGGTGAGAGTCCAGTATGTGCTGCACGCCCAGTATGCGCTGCGGGTCCAGTATGTTCTGCACGTCCAGTATGTGTTATGGGTCCAGTATGTGCTGCAAGTCCAGTAGGTGCTGCACGTCCAGTATGTGTTATGGGTCCAGTATGTGCTGCGGGTCCAGTATGTGCTGAGGGTCCAGTATGTGCTGCGCGTCCAGTATGTGCTGCGCGTCCAGTATGTGCTGCGCGTCCAGTATGTGCTGCGGGTCCATTATGTGCTGCGGTTCCAGTATGTGCTGAGGGTCCAGTATGTTCTGCACGTCCAGTATGTGTTATGGGTCCAGTATGTGCTGCGGGTCCAGTATGTGCTGCGCGTCCAGTATGTGCTGCGGGTCCAGTATGTGCTGAGGGTCCAGTATGTGCTGCGGGTCCAGTATGTGCTGCGCGTCCAGTATGTGCTGCGCATCCAGTATGTGCTGCGCGTCCAGTGTGTGCTGCGGGTCCATTATGTGCTGCGTTTCCAGTATATGCTGAGGGTCCAGTATGTGCAGAGGGTCTAGTATGTGCTGAGGGTCCAGTATGTGCTGCAAGTCCAGTATGTGCTGCACGTCCAGTGTGCGCTGCGGGTCCAGTATGTTCTGCACGTCCAGTATGTGTTATGGGTCCAGTATGTGCTGCGGGTCTAGTATGTGCTGCGCGTCCAGTGTGTGCTGCGGGTCCAGTATGTGCTGAGGGTCCAGTATGTGCTGCGGGTCCAGTGTGTGCTGCGGGTCCATTATGTGCTGCGGTTCCAGTATGTGCTGAGGGTCCAGTATGTGCAGAGGGTCTAGTATGTGCTGAGGGTCCAGTATGTGCTGCAAGTCCAGTATGTGCTGCACGTCCAGTATGTGCTGCGGGTCCAGTAAGTGCTACACGTCCAGTATGTGTTATGGGTCCAGTATGTGCTGCGGGTCCAGTATGTGTTGCGGGTCCAGTATGTGCTGCACGTCCAGTATGTGCTGCGCGTCCAGTGTATGCTGCGGGTCCAGTATGTGCTGCGGGTCCAGTATTTGCTGCGGGTCCAGTATTTGCTGCGGATCCATTATGTGCTGCACGTCCAGTATGTGCTGCGGGTCCAGTTGATGCTGCACGTCCAGTATGTGCTGTGGGTAGTATGTGCGGCGGGTCCAGTATGTGCTGTGGGTCCAGTATGTGCTGCGGGTCCAGTATGTACTGCACGTCCAGTATTTGCTGCTTGTCCCGTATACTGCAGGTCCAGTATGTGCTGCGGGTCCAGTATGTGCTGAGGGTCCAGTATGTGCTACACATCCAGTATGCGCTGCGGGTCCAGTATGTGCTGCGCGTCCAGTATGTGCTGCGGGTCCAGTATGTGCTGCAGGTCCAGTATGTGCTGCGGGTCCAGTATGTGCAGCGGGTCCAGTATGTGCTACACATCCAGTATGCGCTGCGGGTCCAGTATGTGCTGCGCGTCCAGTATGTGCTGCGGGTCCAGTATGTGCTGCGGGTCCAGTATGTGCTGCGGGTCCAGTATATACTGCTCGTCAAGTATGTGTTGGGGTCCAGTATGTGCTGCAGGTCCAGTATATACTGCAGATCCAGTATGTGCTGTGGATCCAGTATGTGCTGCGGGTCCAGTATGTGCTGCGGGTCCAGTATTTGCTGCAGATCCAGTATGTGCTGCGGGTCCAGTATGTGCTGCGGGTCCAGTATGTGCTGCAGATCCAGTATTTGCTGCGGGTCCAGTATGTGCTGCGAGTCCAGTATGTGCTGCGTGTCCAGTATGTGCTGCGGGTCCAGTATGTGCTGCGGGTCCAGTATTTGCTGCAGATCCAGTATGTGCTGCGGGTCCAGTATGTGCTGCAGATCCAGTATGTGCTGGGGGTCCAGTATTTGCTGCGGGTCCAGTTAATGCTGCGGGTCCAGTATGTGCTGCAGATCCAGTATTTGCTGCGGGTCCAGTATGTGCTGCAGATCCAGCATGTGCTGCGGGTCCAGTATGTGCTGCGGGTCCAGTATTTGCTGCGGGTCCAGTATTTGCTGTGGGTCCAGTAAATGCTGCGGGTCCAGTATGTGCTGCAGATCCAGTATTTGCTGCGGGTCCAGTATTTGCTGCGGGTCCAGTATTTGCTGTGGGTCCAGTAAATGCTGCGGGTCCAGTATGTGCTGCAGATCCAGTATTTGCTGCGGGTCCAGTATGTGCTGCGGGTTCAGTATTTGCTGCGGGTCCAGTATTTGCTGCAGGTCCAGTATGTGCTGCGGGTCCAGTATGTGCTGCGGGTCCAGTATGTGCTGCGGGTCCAGTATGTGCTGCGGGTCCAGTATGTGCTGCAGGTCCAGTATGTGCTGCGGGTCCAGTATGTGCTGCGGGTCCAGCATGTGCTGCGGGTCCAGTATTTGCTGCGGGTCCAGTATTTGCTGCAGATCCAGTATGTGCTGTGGGTCCCGTATGTGCTGCGGGTCCAGTATGTGCTGCGGGTCCAGTATTTGCTGCAGGTCCAGTATGTGCTGCGGGTCCAGTATGTGCTGCGGGTCCAGTATGTGCTGTGGGTCCAGTATGTGCTGCGGGTCCAGTATGTGCTGCGGGTCCAGTATGTGCTACGGGTCCAGTATGTGCTGCGGGTCCAGTATGTGCTGCGGGTCCAGGATGTGCTGCGGGTCCAGTATGTGCTGCGGGTCCAGTATGTGCTGCGGGTCCAGTATGTGCTGCGGGTCCAGTATGTGCTGCGGGTCCAGTATGTGCTGCGGGTCCAGTATGTGCTGCAGGTCCAGTATGTGCTGCGGGTCCAGTATGTGCTGCGGGTCCAGTATGTGCTGCAGGTCCAGAATTTGCTGCGGGTCCAGTAATTGCTGCGGGTCCAGTATGTGCTGCAAGTGCATGATTGCATTCTTCTGTCAACAGGTTGCATCTGTTATTGAAGCTTAGGAGGGATGGGAAACCAGCCACAGCCCCCGGATAGGTGCGGCTCTGTGCTTGTAATCCTGACCCTTTCCATTATGGCCATTTGACAAGAACATACATATTTGCGCAGTGGACTGTAGTTACTTGCACATTAGACATCATTATCTCTGCTGTGGTTACCGGTCTCTCCTCCATAGACCTCACTCATCCTAATGAGATTGACCCCGACTCTCACTTTTCGCTGCCTGAAGATTCTATAAGCAGAACAGAAATGATTGCCTCCTGGATCTTATGTAGAGCTTCTCCTGGGTCAGTTGCATCATTAACACCCCCTCACTAATTACAGGAACAATTTTCCCTCTCGGCCACCCACAATTCTCCAGAACTGGAGATAAGTGGAGGTGGTGCCAGGACTCCAACACCTGACAACTTGGCAGTGATGAGATTCTGACAACAGATCAGATCTGCTGCATCTTCCATGGGCGAATATAACAGACCCTAATGATACGACCCATAGGTTGACAGGTGTCTTCTACTTCTGTGGAGTGTGACTGAGATGTGTGAGCCATACGTTGCGCACATGCCTCCCGCACCCCTCTAGTTCTATAGATTGATGACTATGTTGAGTACAGGTGCCCCCGACAGATTGTCAGGAATCCCTATTAACCTTGCACATGTTTCGAAGTTTGCAATCAATTCTCAGATCAGGTCCCGGGAGAAGCTCCTTCAAACATGGTGGGTTTTGTTTCTTGGTGGAGGCGTAAAATAGAATGTTAAGAAGACAGCGTTAAGGTCATTCTCCGAGGGAATTTCGCATCTCCGCTTCTATGATTCTTCTCTAGCAAAGCGTGGCGGAGAGCTGTTAATTGCCCCTCGTGACGCTAGAAACAAAAATTCTGGAAGATGCTGTTTGCAGGGTGGAAAAACATTCATGCAGATGTCACAGAGACAAGTTAGATGCTGCACGGCGGAATTTGTTTTCATCCGGTTGGGGTTGCCTTCACATGACCATCTGAATTAAAGAGGTTGTCCAGGGAAGATGACTTATCACCTATCCACAAATGATAGATCCATGGGGGTCTGAACGCTCAGGTCGGCACCGATCAGCAGAATGGGGCATTTTTACCCTGGTTAGAATGGAGCAGCAGTGCGCATGTCCAACTACTAAAAAAAAGAAAACCTCTAGTAATTGGTGGAGGATGCGGGCACAGAAATTAACTAAAAAAAAACCATTTGCTAAATAGCATGATTAATGAACTTTAAGGATCAAGAGTGGAGAATGGGCGAAGAACAATAAAGTTTGTCCTCCTACCTATGTAAAATGTCTCCCCAATTTGTTTTCTCTTCTAAAAAAGCATCCTAATAGATAGAAGCAACATGGCGGACTGCTCAGATGTGCTGAAAACATACAATAAACAGAGCAAAATGATAAACGCCAGCCTCTCCTTTGATTTACATGATTGTAAAGTCAGTAAAAATTGAAAAAAAAGTTACATCATAGGTTGCTGTACAGTGTGGCAAAAAATAAACTGTTGATATATGGAAACAGTCATCGAGCAGCTGCAGGCAAATGTATCATTCTTACAGTGTCAGAGGGCAGGTTCTTGAGTCCACAAAGGTAATAATTCTCAGGGTCCTTTCTCCAAATGCGAGATTTCCTGAATCGCACCGTAGCCCTGGATATTGGAGCGCTTCGTCCTGGCACTATGCTTATAAACACATACTGGAGACAATGGATCTCCAAGAAACAATGTAACTAACTACAAGATGTTCTAAGATTGTATAACAATGGACATATTCTGGTCCAGCATGGCAAAGAAAGAATGTTACCATCTGCCCCCCATCCTCCAGAAAGAGGGAAACATATAGCATTAGTGTATGGAATGAGGTCCAGACCCCCAAAAGGAGACATCACCCCCCCCCCCCCCTCCCGAGATATCAATCGTCTGACACCTTCAACATTCTACATTGAGGAAGTGACTCTGGTCAGATCTTGGGAAAGTGAAATTCTCTGCAAGAAACAGGAATTTTTGTATTTTTTTCATTTTTAAATGTCTATTTATTTGAGAGCGAGTCGGGGCTGTAATTTTCTCCCCTTGCCTCAGTCCCTGAGAGTTCTGTGACTGACAGATAAGTGGAAGGCTCCTATAGGCAAGAACACATCGTTAAGGGTTAGGGCTGTGATTTAATGTTAGAAATAGCCACTTAATAAACTACAATCTGTCATCAGGACCCATCCAATGCTGAGGGGGCAATTAAAGGGCCATTAAATGCAAGCAGGAATATTTAAAGGATGTAAAGTACATGTGGAAATAATCGCTGGGTGCCTGTGGACTTCACCTTTTATTCCTCACTTTCCTTTCTCCGGCATGGTCTCCAAATCAAAGTTATCGTTTTTGACCTTATTGGCTCAGTTTGATATAAAAAGCAAATATTCAAAGAGGAAGGAAAGTCCAAGGAGAGATTATGCACAGAGCTAGATGGAGGTGATAAGGGCCCCCATCAGAGGTCTCAAGGGCCCATACTGGGGCAGTTGTTAAGGACTGGTAATTTAGGAGCGACATGTGACTAACTCTGGGCAGGTGGTAACTATACAGACCGCAATCCCTGATCTTAACACAACACTAGCAGTAGCCGTGGAATGTTCCTGTCACTCCCTGGACATCTTGTCACAGCCGGAGAACTAGCTACCCCTGAAGGTAGAAACAGGAAAGCTATCTTGCCTCAGAGAAAATCCCCAAAGGATAGGACAGCCCCCCACAAATATTGGCTGTGAGAGGAGAAGGAAATGACATACGTAGTATGAAACAAGATTCAGCAAAGGAGGCCAATTCTAGCTAGATAGACAGTAAGGAAAGAAACACTGTGCGGTCAGTAATAAAAACTAGAAAAAGTCCACCGCAGAGATATGCAAAAAATCTCCACACCTGACTAAAGGTGTGGAGGGCAAAATCTGCAGCCCAGAGCTTCCAGCTTAGCTAAATAGATACATACTGATAAGCTGGACAAATGAACAAAAACATAAATGTGCTGAACAATAAGTCCACAACAAGTGGACTGCAAAAGGACAAGCAAGGACTTAGCTTTGCTGAACGGGTCAGAGTGTCAGGGAAATCCAAGAGCCATGCCTCCAGGCAAGAACAATTGGCAACTGGCATTGATTGAGGGATAAAGCCAGACTAAAATAGCCAAGCAGAAAGAAGATCAGTGGAAGCAGCTGCTGATACTAAATCCAAGAAGCAGCCATAACACTCAAAACCACAGGAGGGAGCCCAAGAGCAGAATTCACATAAGTGCTACTTACAACCACCAGAGGGAGCCCAAGAGTGGAATTCACAACAGTACCCCCCCCTTGAGGAGGGGTCACCGAACCCTCACCAGAGCCCCCAGGCCGATCAGGACGAGCCAAGTGAAAAGCACAAACCAAATCGGCGGCATGGACATCGGAGGCAACCACCCAAGAATTATCCTCCTGGCCATAACCCTTCCACTTGACAAGATACTGAAGCCTCCGCCTCGAAAAACGAGAATCCAAAATTTTTTCAACCACATATTCCAATTCCCCCTCAACCAACACCGGGGCAGGAGGATCAACAGAGGGAACCACAGGTACCACATATCTCCGCAACAACGATCTATGGAAAACATTGTGGATGGCAAAAGAGGCTGGAAGGGCCAAACGAAAAGATACTGGATTGATAATCTCAGAAATCTTATAAGGACCAATAAACCGAGGCTTGAACTTAGGGGAAGAAACCTTCATAGGAACATGACGAGAAGATAACCAGACTAAATCCCCCACACGAAGCCGAGAACCAACACACCGACGGCGGTTAGCAAAACGCTGAGCCTTTTCCTGAGACAACGTCAAATTGTCTGCCACATGAGTCCAAATCTGCTGTAACCTGTCCATGACGGAATCAACACCAGGACAATCAGAAGGCTCAACCTGCCCTGAAGAAAAACGAGTATGGAAACCAAAATTACCAAAAAAAGGCGAAACCAAAGTAGCCGAACTGGCCCGATTATTAAGGGCAAACTCGGCCAACGGCAAGAAAGCCACCCAATCATCCTGATCAGCAGACACAAAGCATCTCAAATAGGTTTCCAAGGTTTGATTAGTTCACTCAGTTTGGCCATTTGTCTGAGGATCGAACGCCGAAGAAAAAGACAAATTAATGCCCATCCTAGCACAAAAGGAACGCCAAAACCTAGAAACAAACTGGGAACCTCTGTCAGACACAATATTCTCCGGAATGCCATGCAAACGAACCACATGCTGAAAAAACAATGGAACCAAATCAGAGGAGGAAGGCAATTTAGACAAAGGTACCAAATGGACCATTTTAGAGAACTGGTCACAAACCACCCAGATAACAGACATCCTCTGAGACACAGGAAGATCCGAAATAAAATCCATGGAAATATGCGTCCAGGGCCTCTCAGGGACAGGCAAAGGCAAAAGCAACCCACTAGCGCGGGAACAGCAAGGCTTAGCCCGGGCACAGGTCCCACAGGACTGCACAAAAGAACGCACATCCCGCGACAAGGAAGGCCACCAAAAGGACCTAGCAACCAAATCCCTGGTACCAAAAATCCCAGGATGACCGGCCAACACAGAACAATGGACCTCAGAAATTACCTTACTTGCCCATCTATCAGGAACAAACAGCTTCCCCACAGGACAGCGGTCAGGTTTATCAGCCTGAAATTCCTGAAGCACCCGCCGTAAATCAGGGGAGATGGCAGAAAGAATCACTCCTTCTCTAAGAATGCCAACCGGCTGAAGAACTCCAGGAGAATTAGGCAAAAAACTCCTAGAGAGGGCATCCACCTTAACATTCTTAGATCCCGGAAGATACGAGACCACAAAATCGAAACGGGAGAAAAACAGGGACCATCGAGCCTGTCTAGGGTTCAGCCGCTTGGCCGACTCGAGGTAAATCAGATTCTTATGATCGGTCAAGACCACCACGCGGTGCTTGGCTCCCTCAAGCCAATGTCGCCACTCCTCAAATGCCCACTTCATAGCCAACAACTCCCGATTGCCGACATCATAATTGCGTTCCGCAGGCGAAAACTTTCGGGAGAAAAAGGCGCATGGTTTCATCAAGGAACCATCAGAATTCCTCTGTGACAAAATGGCCCCTGCCCCAATCTCAGAAGCGTCAACCTCAACCTGAAAAGGAAGAGACACATCAGGCTGACGCAAGATCGGGGCAGAAGTAAATCGGCACTTAAGCTCCTGAAAGGCCTCCAGAGCCTCAGAGGACCAATTAGCCACATCAGCGCCCTTCTTCGTCAAATCGGTCAGGGGCTTAACCACACTAGAGAAGTTGGCAATGAAACGGCGATAAAAATTAGCAAAGCCCAAAAATTTCTGAAGGCTCTTCACAGATGTGGGTTGAACCCAGTCATGAATGGCTTGGACCTTAACAGGATCCATTTCTATAGACAAAGGAGAAAAAATAAACCCCAAAAAAGAGACCTTCTGGACCCCAAATAGGCACTTAGACCCCTTCACAAATAGAGCATTATCATGAAGGATCTGGAATACCATCCTGACCTGCTTCACGTGAGACTCCCAATCATTGGAAAAAATCAAAATATCATCCAAATACACAATCAAGAATTTATCAAGATAATTGCGAAAAATATCATGCATGAAGGACTGAAACACAGATGGAGCATTAGAAAGCCCGAAAGGCATCACTAGGTATTCAAAGTGGCCTTCGGGCGTATTAAATGCAGTTTTCCATTCGTCACCCTGTTTAATACGAACAAGATTATACGCCCCTCGAAGGTCAATCTTGGTAAACCAACTAGCCCCCTTAATCCGAGCAAACAAATCAGAGAGCAAAGGTAAGGGGTATTGGAATTTGACCGTGATCTTATTAAGGAGGCGATAATCAATACAGGGTCTCAAGGAGCCATCCTTCTTGGCAACAAAAAAGAATCCCGCTCCCAATGGTGAGGAAGACGGCCGAATATGCCCCTTCTCTAAAGACTCTTTAACATAGCTCCGCATAGCGGCATGCTCTGGCACAGACAGATTGAAGAGTCGGCCCTTAGGGAACTTACAGCCAGGAATCAAGTCAATAGCACAATCACAGTCCCTATGAGGAGGAAGGGAACTGGACTTGGGCTCATCGAATACATCCAGGAAATCTGACAAAAATTCAGGAACATCAGAAGAGGGGGAAGAGGAAATTGACATTAAAGGAACGTCACTATGTACCCCTTGACAACCCCAACTAGTCACAGACATCGATTTCCAATCCAGCACTGGATTATGTACTTGTAACCATGGAAAACCCAGTACAACAACATCATGCAAATTATGCAACACCAGAAAACGACAATCTTCCTGATGTGCTGGAGCCATGCACATAGTCAGATGAGTCCAATACTGAGGTTTATTCTTGGCCAACGGTGTAGCATCAATACCCCTCAAGGGAATAGGACTCTGCAAAGGCTGCAAAGAAAAACCACAGCGCCTGGCAAATTCTAAGTCCATTGCTCTACAGAGTTAGGTTCATCATACAATAATCCGAGCGATTGAAAAAATGCATCTACATTAAGCAATGCCGGATCCCCTGACTCAAGGGAGAATGCCCAGTCCTGAGGGTCACCACGCAGCAGAGAAATAACTATTTTAACTTGCTGAGTGGGGTCACCAGAGGAATGGGGTTTCAGAGCAAAAAACTATTTGCAGTTATTTTTAAAGTTCAAAAACTTAGATCTATTCCCGTAAAACAAATCTGGAGTAGGAATTCTAGGCTCTAAGGCTGGAGTCTGAACAACATAATCTTTGATACTCTGAACTCTTGCAGCAAGCTGATCCACACGAGAAAACAACCCCTGAACATCCATGCCCGCATCCAAATCCACCCAGAGATTAAGAGGAAGGAAAAAGACAAAACAGACTAAAGAAAAAAAAAATGGCTCAGAACTCTTTTTCTTTTCCTTCTTTTGAGATGCATTCAACTCATTCTTGGCCAGTTGCAGTGTTATGGACTGGTAATTTAGGAGCGACATGCAACTAGCTCTGGGCAGGTGGTAACTATACAGACCTCAATCCCTGATCTTAACACAACACTAGCAGTAGCCGTGGGATGTTCCTGTCACTCCCTGGACATCTCGTCACAGCCGGATAACTAGCTACCCCTGAAGGTAGAAACAGGAAAGCTATCTTGCCTCAGAGAAAATCCCCAAAGGATAGGACAGCCCCCCACAAATATTGGCTGTGAGAGGAGAAGGAAATGACATACATAGTATGAAACAAGATTCAGCAAAGGAGGCCACTACTAGCTATATACATAGCAAGGAAAGAACACTGTGCGGTCAGTAATAAAAACTAGAAAAAGTCCACCGCAGAGATATGCAAAAATCTCCACACCTGACTAAAGGTGTGGAGGGCAAAATCTGCAGCCCAGAGCTTCCAGCTTAGCTGAATAGATACATACTGATAAGCTGGACAAATGAACAAAACATAAATGTGCTGAACAATAAGTCCACAACAAGTGGACTGCAAAAGGACAAGCAAGGACTTATCTTTGCTGAAAGAGTCAGAGTGTCAGGGAAATCCAAGAGCCATGCCTCCAGGCAAGAACAATTGGCAACTGGCATTGATTGAGGGATAAAGCCAGACTAAAATAGCCGAGCAGAAAGACGATCAGTGGAAGCAGCTGCTGATACTAAATCCAAGAAGCAGCCATACCACTCAAAACCACAGGAGGGAGCCCAAGAGCAGAATTCACAAAAGTGCTACTTACAACCACCGGAGGGAGCCCAAGAGCGGAATTCACAACAGGCAGTGCTATCAGGAAGCTGTGGGGTGGGGATCCTTGGTGCCAATGATCTACTCCACTACAGGAGGAGTTGAATGTCTAGATCGTCTTTATCCCAGATGCCAAAATCCCTACTTTTCAGCCCTTCTGTCCTCTTTGCTCTTCCTTTAATTAGTGTATTGCTCCAGAAACTTTTCCTCTAGTTCCCAACTTTTTATCAAACCTTTTATAATGTCCTTATTGGATGTAATTTGGACCTAATAAATATCTATATGCAGGTCATATTTTATTTTTCACATTTATGAATATACATTAAAGCCTGGATCTGTCACACATGATCAACCATAATCCTCTGTGCCCGATAAATGTTTTCGAATTCGGATCATAGACTTGAATGATAAATCTCAGGTTCCCTGGAGCCACCAGGAACCTGCCAAAAAGGGGCAATGTTACAAAAAATAGCATTCACACAGTCAGACAAAAAAAAGAGTTGAAATCCTGCTGATAACATTGATCAGTATTCCTAGTGTCCGCCATGTTGAAATATCCCAGTTACAAAGTATCCCATTCACAGGGAGGCAATCACCGTTAGTGTGTCCTTCATTAAAAGTGCGCATGCCTAGATAGGACAAAGGACGCATGCGTGTGGTGCGCGAAACGCTAGAGCACCCAGATGCTCGTTACCGGCGCATGCCCATGGACAGAAAAAACATCAATATCTCTGAAAATGGACTTGTAACCTTGAGATTGTTGATGTTTCTCAACAATTTTGGTTCTCAAGTCCTCAGACCGTTCTCTTCTCTTTCTGTTCTCGATGCTTAGTGTGGCACACACAGACACACAATGCAAAGATTGAGTCAACTTCTCTTTTTATCTGGTCTCCAGTGTAATTTTCATATTGCCCACACCTGTTACTTGCCACAGGTGAGTCTTAACGAGCATCACATGCTGGAAACAAAGTTGTTTACCCACAATTTTGTAACGGTGCCAAGAATTTGGGGCTTTTGTGTAAAATTATATCTAATTTGGCTTTTTTTCTCACTTGTTCCAATATACAAAAAGGAAATAAACCTGTGTATAGCAAAACAGGTGAAATTGCAATAATTTTCTGGAAGAAATACTTCATTTTCTGGAACAACTTCAAGGGTGCCTTCACTTTCGGTCATGACTGTGCCCCATTATTGACAATGAATCTCAATGATTATACAATATAATTTGTACATCTCATAGATGGAGTCACAGTGTGACAAGAGGAATATCTAGGAAGGATCCGAGTGCTTTAATTTAGTGTATAAATAATGCATGTTTATGGCAATTACTCATTTAAACCATTAGGGGAGTGTGAACCAAGAAGAAATATCCTCAGGCGTTCATTTTGGAATATCAGTTGCAGTTTGGATATTATTACCTGGAATACAACTCCCAGCATTCTGCATCGTCACGGATCACTTCTCCACTTTGTTCCGTCTCTACAATCCATCATCTGAATTTTTAATAAAATGTGATTGAATAACATTTAGAAGTGAACACAGAAGCCGCATTGATCAGCACTTACTGTGATCAATGATTTCTAAGAATCCCCAGTAACTCTCAGCTCTTGGAAAACAACCCTGATGGGTCAGCGAGGTCTCCTCCTCCTCCAGAACTGCAGACACATTCATCTCACTAGATCTATACCGCTTGTCTCATAGACGTGCAGGTATTTCCAGAAGAATTGTGTATACAGAACTAGAAACAATACATAAGAAGAGAATAAAGGGGATGTACATCATAGGAAAATATTGGCTGCTTTCTTCCAAAAATAGCGCCACCCGTGTCCACTGGTTGTGTGTGGTATTGCAGCTCAGCCCCATTCACTTTAGTAGAGTTCTAGAGAAATGCTACATTACGCCGAGTGCAGAACCTGAATACAGTTTTATTATTGAGCTCAGTGTATAACCTGTATTCATCAGGCTCCTGAGCTCCCCCTAGTGGTGGTTTCAGGAAGACATGACTGATTTTGACACAGAAATTGCACTGGAAACCGATGCATGCTCAGTGCCATGAGTGGTATTATTCCATGGGGTCTGCTTCAGGATGGGTCACACAATTCTTAATTAGCAATCATGTCCTGAACGGTGAATTATACTGCAGTAGACAAGAAGACTGCGCCATGCAATAGAAGGCTTGTGTGCAGATCTGGTAATTATATCAGACAATGGATTCATTAACTGTTTCGTGCTCATATCTAAAATAATTGGAATTTGGCCATCCCCTTTAAAGGGGGCCTCTTACAGAGGCAATATCCATGATGTAGCCTGATATGGTCAGGGGAGATTCAGGTTATGGAAAGTAGCCTATGGATTGCAGACACCACCAGAGACCCCAGAGCATTATTTCAGCCCTGTGATATATGCCTAGATGAGGTATGCCGAGGTTTCATTTAGCCTCCTACCCCTCTCCCATTAGAACCAGTGTAACATGTTTATTCAGACAAGGGCTATCAACCATCATGGGGTGCAACCTGATCACCAGGCACTAACCAAAGACTGTGTATACTTTGCACCTTCTGTTCAAGTATATCTGCCCCCTAGGTGTGAGGGTAACCATTAAGCTGGGTGTCTCATTTACATAATGCAATGATCAAGCCTTTCATTCACACACTGTAACCACCAGGCTGTGTGCCTTACGTACAGACTGTAACCATCAGGTCCTATTAATTCACACACTGTAACCACCAGGCTTTGTGTCTTACGTACAGACTGTAACCATCAAGCCTTTCATTCACACACTGTAACCACCAGGCTTTGTGCCTTATGCACAGACTGTAACCATCAAGCCTTTCATTCACACACTGTAACCACCAGGCTGTGTGCCTTACGTACAGACTGTAACCATCAAGCCTTTCATTCACACACTGTAACCACCAGGCTGTGTGCCTTACGTACAGACTGTAACCATCAAGCCTTTCATTCACACACTGTAACCACCAGGCTTTGTGCCTTATGCACAGACTGTAACCATCAAGCCTTATTATTAATTCACACACTGTAACCATCAAGTGTCATGCCTTTCTTACTGACAGTCTCAATCAAACCTTGTGCTACCCGTAAAACCTCATGCCTCATATACTGATTGTAACAATTAAATGATATGCCTTAGTTACAAATTAAAACAATGTAACTGTGTGCCTAATTTACAAACTGAACCATCAAGAGTTTTTATTAAATTACAGACTGTAACCACCCAGCTGTGGGGGTCACTTACATACTGTAACCATAAAGCCTAGTGCCTCGTTTACCAATTGTAACCATGAAACTGAATGCTTCATTAACAGATTGTAACGATTAGGACTTGTGTTTCATTTACAGACTGTAACTATAAATTCTTTTAATTAATACACAGGCTGTAACCACCAAGTTGTGTGCCTCTTTTACAGACTGCTGCAATCAAACATTGTGCTTACTTTACAGATTGTAGCCATAAAACCTTGTGCATCATTTACCTATCGTAACCATGAAATGATTGCAACAATTTAACCGTGTGACTCATTTACAGACTGCAACCATCAAACCTTTTTATTAAATTACAGACTGTAACCACCAAACTGTGTGCCTCATTTACCAACTGTAGCCATAACGCCTAGTGCCTCGTTCACTGATTGTATCCATGAAGCTGTTTGCCTCATTTTACATTTTCCCTTCCCCTTTTACCCTTCCCCTTTACCCTTCCCGTCCCCCTCCTCCCTTTCAACTTCCCCTTCTCCCTTTTTCCTTTCCCTTTCCCCTTCCTCATTCCCCTTTCCCCATTACCCTCCTCCCTTTCCCCTCCCCCCTATTACCCTACCCTTCCCCCTCCTCCCTTTCAACTTCCCCCTCCTCCCTTTCCCCTCCCCCTTCACCCCTCCTGTTCCCCTGCCCCCTTTTACCCTTCCCTTCCCCCTCTTACCTTTCCCCATCCCCCTCCTCCCTTTCCCCTCCCCTCCTCCCGTTCCCCTGCCCCCTTTTACCTTTCCCCATCCCCCTCCTCCCTTTCCCCTCCCCCTTCCCCCCCTCCATATCTCCGCAGGTCCATGTCTCAGCGTTTAGCGCAGGGCACATCAGGGCACCTGCTGGGTACCATACTCTGCTCTGTTAATGGAGACTCCTGGTCCCCCGCCAGCTGGCACTCTGCACAGACAATAATCAAACATTCCTTGCTCTTCGGACCCCGGGGCAGCATCTGACACCCTCCGAGAAGCAGTGGAACATGAAGTCAGCAGTACAAGTAATGCAATTCCCAGTGCCGGCGGTGATCAAGAAGTGATGGATGATGGGATCATTTATTTATCAGACATCCATATTTAATGACACATTTATATAATAATATAAAGAGGGCGGAGTCCTGGCTGTTATTAATAATACCCCCATATAGCGCAAGTGCAACAATCTATTAGGCCACATTCACATTTGTAGCAGATTTTCATCCAAAAGGCTTAAAACGAGTATAAACCTAAAATATCTGACAGCTGAGGGTTTGTTACAATGTATCCAGTCTAGACAATGCCCTGTGAGCTGAACACATCAGCAGCACCGCGCTCTCCTGCCCTGATAGTTTGTTACAATGTATCATCTGTTTAGCATGCAGGCTATGTTCTGTGCGGACACAATCTGTCCATTCTAATAATGTTCTGCAAATCTTCTAATAATCGTTACATTCAGTAACAGCAAGCAGAGCTCTTGCCATAGAAAACATGTAATGCTGCAGAACTTTTCATTATATTGGGATCATATACTATAAATATAAAACTAAATAAAAATTATAAGTCTGTAATATGATTTTGTACGACCTCCAGCCTGTGTGCAACATTGTATCAGGGTAAAGTCCTGTAAGAGAATTGTCCAACCTGGATACAATTGTATCGAACCCTCAGCTGTGAGCAGGCCAGTATTAAAGGGGTTGCCTCTCTGCAGTATAGGCGATAACTTGCTGATAGACATTCACTGACAACAAACAAAGATGTCAGAAATGGTGGAGAGTTTTCATATAAAGTGCAATGATTATACAATGAACCAGGCAGATCAGGATGATCCTGGCTATGGTTTTCTTCGTAGGTGATATCTTGTAGAAGCCTCCCTACCTGTTTTCTTTCTCCTGTTTCCTTCCTCCCCAGCAGGAAAGGCCACACATTATTCCAAGACCCTGCGGCTAAACACTTTGTTTCTTTTGAAAGGCTGGGTCTTAATCAAATTTACAGCATGATAAAAGGCATTTGGCTCATCAGATAATTAAAGGTCATGGCGCGGGGTCATCTCATCCCTTGTTCTAATGGGAAGCTCCACGGCGGCGGAAGATTAATCTCTGTCTGCCCTCTGCCATCAGCTTTCTACCTGAGCGGGCATCTCTTTCCATCTCGTTAGTCTGATTGGACGAGCATCATTTTAATGGAGGCGTCTAACAGCGTCTGACAAATGTTACAAGCCGCAGGCTGTCAACTTAAGGAAATGACACGATGGCTTCATTGTCTTAAGAGCCCAGAAGAAGCTCCTGCTCCTTTACGTTTTTTGAAACCCCTTTGATTTAATATTGATCGCTTATTCTAGAGATCTGCCATCACTTTCCAAAAGGAAGCTAACCCCTTTACCCAGGCAGAATACAAGAGCACAAAAAAGCCAAGTAATATCCCATACAGTTGCATACAAAACATTTCACCTCCTTTCTAAATTCGGTTTATAACCAAAATTTACAATCTTTCTGCTGTTTGCAATTAACCAGTGAAACAAGAACGATAGAAATATCTGAACACAACGAATATAACAAGTGGTTCCTTCTAAATCAGTACAATTGCCACTTTTCTGTAAAATGCCTCTTTTACTGAATACCAGAGTCTCAGAATTATTCACCTCTAAATGACCAACATCCTTAGAATTTTGTAGAGCCCCTCTGGCTGTAATGACCTGCTTATCTTCTGGCTGTAATAACCGGAGCCCCTCTGACTGTTGTTACCTGCTGCTCCTCTGGCTGAAATGACCTGCTGGTCCTCTGGCTGTTGTGACCTGCTGTCCCCTTTGGCTGTTGTGACCTGCTGCCCCTCTGGCTGTTGTGACCTGCTGCCCCTCTGGCTGTTGTGACCTGCTGCCCCTCTGGCTGTTGTGACCTGCTGCCCTTCTGATTGTTGTGACCTGCTTTAGACATGATGCATAGCCAAACACCTTCCCCTGGCAGTGTTCCTGACTCCTGAGGAACCTGTGCACAATTGCAATATCTTCCAGTTCACTAATGTCCCTTGGTTCTGAACAGAGTGGTTCAAAAATTAAGAGATAATTGCCCGGATAAACAAGGAGAACGATACAAAAAGATACAAAGATAGTTAATGTATTTAAACATCTAGTTAGAAGAGGAGTTGAAAGCTACAATCAGATTCCGGAGAGCGACTATTCAAGATCAGCAGTAAGATTGGGTAGCAGTAGGAGTGGAGGTCTCAGTTTGCACATTAAACCCTAAAGGTCTCCATGCTTCACCTCTACTGATACAAGAACACCAGAAACGTTGGCTACAATATGCTTAATAAAATGGAAATAACCACAGAGGTTCTGGGATTCTGTTCTGTTGCCCAATAACGCAAAACTGGCCCTGCATATAGTGAAGCATGGTGGTGGCTCATCAATGTCTAAAGTGAAGCATGGTGGGGTTTCAGTGATGTCTATAGTAAAGCATGGTGGTGCCTCAATGAGACATATAATGAAGAATGGCAGGAGCTTGGTGATACCATGGTGAAAAACAGCAGAGGCTCAGTGATGTCTACCATAGAGCACAGCAGGGGCTCCTTGATGCCTATAGTGAAGAATGGCAGGAGCTTTGTGGAGCGCCCCCACACCGCCGCAGGGCCGAGGGGTACCCGGAGCCGGGCTACTAGGTCTCAGTCCTGGGGTTGTCACGGTGGCTAGACCCGGTCCGTGGCCCTGTGTGTCAGTGGGGGACGTCCGGTGCAATAAGCGGTGATGATGGTGCAGTTGTGGGGTGCAAGTCGCGGTAAATAACGAGGAAACCAGGTTGCAGTCTCTTTACCTTTTTACTGAAGGTTTTGGAGACCTCAGTCCAGAGCGCTGTTAACTGGGTTGTTAGAGACCGGCCGGTCCAAATGCACATCAGGAGTTCTCTTTACAGGTGGGAATCAGTGTCTACCTTCTAGCGCTGGGTGTTGTAGTTCTTCCCTGCTGAGCTCCCGGGATAGTCCTCACAACTGTTTCTGTCTGTCTCTATTGTTCGTTCTCTTCGTCCTCCAGGTGATATGGTAGGACGCACCCGTATGACGGGGTAGGCCTGGAGTTCTTCCGGGACCCTAGAGTCGCCCCTCTCCCACAGCTGCCTCCGTTGTCTGCTTAGGTGTTAAGTGAGACAGCCAACCTGTAATTAGCTGTCCGGCCGTGGTTTGCAGTGTACTTAAAGTCTCTTACTTGCTCGGCGTTCCGGCCACCGACTGTTTGCGCCTCAGAAGGACGTTGCCTCGGTCTAACAGCACGACTCCTTCTGGTCCCAATACTTCTTACTGTATTCCCGTTGTGCACTGGTTAGTTCTGCTCTGAGGAGTCTGCCAGGATCCCATCCCTGACAGGTCCTCTCACTAGCTCTTCCCAGCTACTTCTCCCTGTCTTCCTGTCCAACCCCCAGTTTTACCATAGTGTGAGGAGTGGCCTACTAGATAGGACCACCCCCCCTGGTGGCCGGAGTGTGAAGTGTAGTGAGGTGTTACCTGGTCAGAGAAACTCCTTTAGTGCAATCAGACGTACCATAGCTCCCCATAGTGGCGGAGCCACAGTACTGCAACAACCAGGACTCTGGGGTGCTGCACTCCCCCCCCCCCCGGTTAAATCCAGTACTCCGGGACTGGGAAAACAAGAACAATAATACATGTTAACAGGAAACACACAAATTTTTGAAATAGCATAACAATTGAACATAACAATGCTTCCCTGTACGGGAGGTGAGGATTCTTGAACGTTGCAAAAGTTAGGTCATGCACAGTTTATGACTCTCAGTTCAGTGGTTGAAACAGCGGGGACCCCGGGTAAACAAAGGGGTCCCCCCCCTTTTTGAAAGTTTTTGAGCAATTCACCGTCCATTACTCTATTGTCCATTTAAAACCTGTAACAAAAGATATATACAAAAACATTCTCAACTAAAGAGCAGCCCTTATTAATACCTCCAAGGTTTGTAGCGGAGGGGAGTTTGGTTTTGAGTGCTGCGTGTGGACCTTCGCAGCGCAGGGGTTGCTATTGGCCTAACAGGGCCCGCTATGCTTGCTACCGCTGGTGTAGTGCGCTGTCTTCTAACTACACTTCTAGTGAGTCTGGGTAGCACTGGCAGGTTGGGGCTCTCAGAGCTGCGGTTATCAACAGTGGGTACAGCAGATTCACTGATAGCAGAGGGAGGATTTGCCGGTTCCACGGTTGGCAGGGCTTCATCAGGTAAGGCTTGTTGAGGTAGTGGAGCCAGATGATCTGGTACCACCATTGTTTCTGGCGGGTCCGGCTGTTGAAACATTACGACAGGTACCACAACGGCTTGGTTTATCTGAGTCCAGGACTGGGGAAAGTCACCAAGGACAGTATAGAACATTTTCTCCTTTTCCACCGGCGGGGAGATTTCTGGGGCCGTGCCCCTCTCTTTCAACTTATCGGGGCAGACCTTAAGGTGATCCCTGGATACCGCTGTCGAGGTCTCCCCTCTGTCCTTGCTGATGAGACAGACCTTAGTGTTGTCGAAGTCGGATGGCAAGATGGTATACGGTTCCGCTTCCCATTGGTCATCGAGCTTGTGTAACCTCCTCTTTCGTTTAAGCACTTGCTCACCAGGTGACAGGGGAATCGCAGGAGCGTGTTGATTGTAGTCCCTTTCTTGTTTCTGCCTAGCCTGGGTGAGACTTCTCTCTACACACTCCTGTACTTCGCGGTATCTTCGCTGCCTTTCTGTATCCCAATCTGCCTCCGGCGAGGTATCTTCGGGGACTAGGACCCCCATGTCCAGATCAACGGGTAACCGACTAGACCTTCCTCGCATCAGGTACGCTGGAGTACAGTTGGTGGAACTTACTGGGATGTGGTTGTACATATCCACCAGATCAGGCAACTTCGTCGGCCACAGGTTCCGTTCCTCCACAGGCAAGGTCTTCAATAAATCGATTACTACCTGGTTCATCTTCTCGCACATCCCGTTGGTTTGAGGATGGTACGGGGTGGTTCTGATCTTCTTACACCCGTACAGCTGGCAGAATTCTTGGAACACTTCCGCTTCGAATGCAGGCCCCTGATCGGTCAGTACTTTCTCTGGGTAGCCATGGGGCCTACAAAAGTGCTGCTGGAAGGCCCTGGCGGCAGTCCTAGCCGTTAGATCCTTGACAGGCACAACCACCAAAAACCTGGAGTAGTGGTCCACGATGGTAAGGGCGTAGATATAGCCCGACCGGCTAGGTGTCAGCTTCACATGATCCAGCGCGACCAGTTCAAGCGGCCGTTTGGTGACGATAGGCCGCAGAGGAGCCCGTTGACTGTCACGGTCCTTCCTGCGCAGGCTACATGGACCACACTCCCGACACCACTTCTCAATGGTTCTCTTCATGCCAATCCAATAGAACCTCCCTCGGAGCAGCTTCTCCAGCTTCCTCCATCCGAAGTGTCCGGCTCCATCATGGTAGGCTCCCAGAACCATGGGCGCATCTCGCCTTGGCACCACTATCTGCCACACCAATTCATGAGTACGTGGGTCGATGCTCCTCCTGCACAGCTTGCCATCATGGATAAACAGTTTGCTTCTCCCCTTCCACAGCTGTTGGGTTTCTTGTGGATCATCTGGGCCAGGGTGCAACCCAGCCTGCGTCAAGAGCTCCTTCACCTGACGGACCGCGGGGTCACTATCCTGGGTTTCTGCCCATCCGTGGTGGGGCAGGGGATTCAGCGTGGCATCCGGTTGGTTCTTGTGCCTGTTCTTCACATGGTGGGAGTTCTGAGTGGCTTTGGGGCGATGGAAGGCAGGCAGCTCCACCTCTTCAAGTGCCTCCGGGTCTTCTCCCACTTCTGGTAAATTGGGCATTCGGGACAGGGCATCGGCATTGGCATTCTGGTGTCCTGCCCGATATTTGATGGTGAAATCATAGTTGGACAGCCGGGCCATCCACCGCTGTTCCAAAGCCCCGAGTTTGGCAGTACCCAGATGCGTTAGCGGATTGTTGTCCGTGAAGACGGTGAATTTCGCGGAGGCCAGGTAGTGCTTGAACCTCTCTGTCACTGCCCAGACAAGGGCAAGGAATTCCAGTTTGAAGGAACTGTAGTTGTCAGGGTTCCTTTCCGTGGGATGGAGTTTCCTGCTGGCGTAAGCGATCACTCTTTCTTTGCCTTTCTGGACTTGAGACAGCACGGCTCCTAGTCCCACATTACTGGCATCTGTGTACAGCACAAACGGTTGGTCGTATTCGGGGTAAGCCAGTACCTCTTCTCCCGTCAGCGCCGACTTCAAGCAGGTGAAGGACTCCTCCAGCTCCCCGTTCCAGTCAAAGGGGGTGTTCTTCCCCTTGGTCTTCTTTGGTTGGCCCACCAACAGGTTTTGCAAGGGTGCGGCCTTCTTGGTGAAGTCTTTAATGAACCTCCGGTAATAGCCTACCAACCCGAGGAACTGCCGGACTTCTTGGAGGTCACTGGGCTTTGGCCAGTCCTTGATCACTGTGACCTTGTCGGGGTCTGGGGCCACTCCTTCAGCGCTCACCACATGGCCCAGGTACTGCACTTTAGGTTTCAGCAGATGACACTTGGACGGTTTTACTTTTAGGCCGAAGTTGGACAAGGCTTCAAACACCTCGGCCAGGTGCTTCAGATGGTCTTCGTAGGTTTTAGAGAAGACTATGACGTCATCCAGATATAGCAGCACGGTTTCAAAGTTCAGGTGTCCCAGGCAGCACTCCATCATCCTCTGGAACGTTCCGGGAGCATTGCACAATCCAAAGGGCATGTAGTTGAACTCACAGAGACCCATTGGCATCGTGAAGGCCGTCTTCTCTTTGTCCGCCTCCGCTACAGGAACCTGCCAGTACCCACTGGTGAGATCTAAGGTAGAGAAGTAGTTAGCAGATTTTAAGGCAGCCAGAGACTCCTCTATCCTGGGCAGTGGGTATGCGTCCTTATGTGTAATGCGATTCAACTGCCTGTAATCAACACACATCCTCATTGTACCAGCTTTCTTTTTAACAAGGACTAACAGAGCTGCCCAGGGGCTACAGCTGTCTCTCACCACCCCAGCCTCCTTCATTTCCCGCAACATGTCCTTGGCACACTGGTAATGAGCTGGGGGTACAGGGCGATATCTCTCTTTTATGGGTCGGTGATCTCCCGTGGGGATGTGATGTTGGATCCCTTTCACCTGCCCAAAATCTGAGGGGGGTTTGCTGAATACCTGTTCGTACTCATGTACCACCCTGTAAGCCCCCTGTATTTGATGAGATGGGGTAGAGTCAGTGCCCACATGCAATTCCCGACACCAGTCTTTCGAGTGCTCTGCAGAACCTTTGTTCTCCGCCACGTTTGACGGGACCAAGGGTTCAGGTGTCTGTATTACACTATTATTGACAGTGAACAGTTTGGCGAGCGTGGTATACTTGGTTAGGTGGACCTCTTCCTCCCCACAATTGAGGACACGTACGGGCACCCTCCCCTGGCGGACGTCGACCACCCCCCGGGCTGTCAGAACAGTAGGCCTATTGTCTGAATATACGGGTTCTACCAAGGCCTGGTAGTCCTTACCCCTGAGGCCTATGGCTGCCCGACACCATATTAACATCTCACTCCTGGGGGGTATCGCGATGGGGTTTGAATCACTCACAGTGACACGACCAATCTCACCACCAGTCAGCTCTACCTGCTGTCTCTGCATCAGAGCTCTGATTTCCTTCTGCAGGGCACGTTGCTCACTGTGGCCAGCGGTTTCTGCCACCTGTTGCAACAAAACAATCACTTCTGCAAGACAATTTTCTATAACATTAGTACCAAGAGTCATCATGGGATTACATTCTCGACGATCAATATCAACAATCACAATCCCTTGGGCTTTCAATTCCACCCGCCCCACTTTGATGGTGACCTCCTTATACCCCACTTGTGGCAACGGCTGACCATTACTGGCGATTATGGTGAAATCATCGTCAGGGCCGCGAGTAATATCAGCGTCCTCCCAATACCGTTTGTAGAGCACGTAAGGTATAGTCGTCACCTGAGAACCGGTGTCCAGCAAAGAATTCAAGGGGATTCCATCAATCACTACAGGGAGAACTGGTCGTCCTCCAATATACTTGGTTCTCCAATGCTGCGGGCCTGACCGTCCTACTCCTGGGGGTTGGCCCTTTGCCCCAGGGGTTGCTCGTTTAAAGGACAGTACCTTGCAAGATGGCCCACCTGGTGACATCGGCGGCAGATGGGTCGTCCGTCCTGATGGAAACGATCGCTGTCCCGGCCTCTGGTCGGTGGGGTCCTCTTCTGTCGCGTCCAGAGAACATCCTCTGGTCCGGAGGCTAGCTGGATCTTTTTCTTGGGGGCCTCCTGTAGGGACTGCACCGTCCGGGCTAGGGCAGCAACGCTCTTGGTCAGCTCCTGCATCTGAAGACGGAGTCCTGCAGGGGAGTCGTCCTCGAAGCTCTGGGCGTCGGCCTCCGCGGCAACTGGGGTATCCGATGCCACCTCCTGGTGGTATGTGAGAGCGGGGCGCCTGGATGGTATTGCGCGGCTGGGCTGTCGCTCCTGCAATGCCTGGATAGCTTTATCTTTGAACTGCGCAAAAGTCAAGTCTGGATTTTGCATGGCCAGGAAGTGCAATTGGCCCCGCTGGTGACTGCACAGGAGCCCCTCAATGAACCGCTCCTTCAGAAGTTTATCCTCATCCTGCATGCTGCCGGGGTCACTCTGCTTAATGGCCCGCATCGCCTCCTGGAGATTAAGGGCATAGTCCCGCAAGCTATCCTGTGGCCTCTGTTTGCATCCATAAAAAGTCAGTTTAATTTCCGTAGCAGTGCGAGTATCAAAGGTGGCTTTAAGCTTGGCAAAAATCTGTTGTGCAGTTCCTTTATCCTCAGCGGGCCAGGACTTCAATTCTCTCAGAGCCGCCCCAAAGAGTTGGCCGATTATCATATGAACCTTCTGGGGCTCTGTCAGGGGATAGAACTCGAGCAGGCTGCAGAGCCCTTCCTTAAAGTCAGTGAATGTATGCGACTCCCCAGAGTATCGTGGGAGCCAGGCCGCTCCGGGCAGGTACGGCATAGACAAGGGCATTATGGCTTTTGTGTTAGCGGCAGCGTCCGACTGACTGCTGGGGGCAGCAGGTTCTGCGGCAACCGGTGGTGGTATTAGGGCCGCGGCTTCGCCCGCTGCGTGGACCGGAGCTGCCCCTGCGTCCGCGCCTGCCACCTCCTCTCCTCCCGACTCGGACATGGCTGTACCTTCCTCCCACTAACCTGCCGGAGGTCGGAGTTCCTCTTCCGGGATTGGCGCCTTACCGCGCTTTCCGTTCCGCGCTTCTTTTGGCTGGTTCCGCCCACGTAGCTAAGGCTCCTCCCTCCGTGCACGGCAATGGCGAATTTTGGCGGCAAATGGCACAGCACACAGTCTTTTCAATAAAGTACAGTCCAAGCACAATAAATCACAGTTCCAAGGCACACATGACCTGATTCTTCAGGCTTAAGTAGATCCTGTTCGTGACGCCAAGTTTGGAGCGCCCCCACACCGCCGCAGGGCCGAGGGGTACCCGGAGCCGGGCTACTAGGTCTCAGTCCTGGGGTTGTCACGGTGGCTAGACCCGGTCCGTGGCCCTGTGTGTCAGTGGGGGACGTCCGGTGCAATAAGCGGTGATGATGGTGCAGTTGTGGGGTGCAAGTCGCGGTAAATAACGAGGAAACCAGGTTGCAGTCTCTTTACCTTTTTACTGAAGGTTTTGGAGACCTCAGTCCAGAGCGCTGTTAACTGGGTTGTTAGAGACCGGCCAGTCCAAATGCACATCAGGAGTTCTCTTTACAGGTGGGAATCAGTGTCTACCTTCTAGCGCTGGGTGTTGTAGTTCTTCCCTGCTGAGCTCCCGGGATAGTCCTCACAACTGTTTCTGTCTGTCTCTATTGTTCGTTCTCTTCGTCCTCCAGGTGATATGGTAGGATGCACCCGTATGACGGGGTAGGCCTGGAGTTCTTCCGGGACCCTAGAGTCGCCCCTCTCCCACAGCTGCCTCCGTTGTCTGCTTAGGTGTTAAGTGAGACAGCCAACCTGTAATTAGCTGTCCGGCCGTGGTTTGCAGTAGTACTTAGAGTCTCTTACTTGCTCGGCGTTCCGGCCACCGACTGTTTGCACCTCAGAAGGATGTTGCCTCGGTCTAACAGCACGACTCCTTCTGGTTCTAATTCCTCTTTACTGTATTCCCGTTGTGCACTGGTTAGTTCTGCTCTGAGGAGTCTGCCAGGATCCCATCCCTGACAGGTCCTCTCACTAGCTCTTCCCAGCTACTTCTCCCTGTCTTCCTGTCCAACCCCCAGTTTTACCATAGTGTGAGGAGTGGCCTACTAGATAGGACCACCCCCCCTGGTGGCCGGAGTGTGAAGTGTAGTGAGGTGTTACCTGGTCAGAGAAACTCCTTTAGTGCAATCAAACGTACCATAGCTCCCCATAGTGGCGGAGCCACAGTACTGCAACAACCAGGACTCTGGGGTGCTGCACTTGTGATGCCTACGTTAAAGCATTGTGGTGACTCAGTGATGTCCACTGTCAAGCATGGAGGGGGATCCCACAGTGAAGCATGGTGGGAGCTCTATGAAGTCTATTGTGAAGCGTGGTGGGGCTAAGAGACGGCTACAGTGAAGCATATTGGGGGGCTCAGTGATGTTTAAAGTGAATCATGGTGGGGGCTCAGATATGACTGCAGCGTCCCAGAGTCCTGGTCGTTGCAGTAGCATGGTTCAGCCACTAAGGGGGGCCATGCTGCGTTCGATGGCACGGAAGGAGTTCTCTGAGCAGGTATCACAGTCACCAATACATTTCACAGCTGGGCCTCCGGGGGGAGCTAAGGGTGCTATTCATTAGGCCACTCCCCACCATAGTGGGTAAACTGGGGGTCAGGCAGGAAGTTAGAGAGAACGCTGACGGGATTGAACGGAGCAACACCTGGTGGCAGAGGGTGTTGTGAAGGGAGAGACTGTAGGGTCTCTGCCAGGGGTGGGATCCTGGCAGAGGCCTGGCATGGAAAGAACGTAAAGGGACCGTGCCTGCTCAGCATAGCGGCGGTGCCCAAGGAAGGACTAAGAAGCGAGATAGATTGTGCTGAGTGAGAAACGAAATCAAGCGAAAGGAGATACCAGTGAGGGTTGTGCTGAAAGAGGCAGCACCTTACTGAGGCGCACTACCGGTGGCCGGAACGCCGAGGAGGTAAAGAGTTTCAAGCCATACCTCAGACCTACGGCAGGGCAGTTAGCTTGAGGCGGACTGTCTCACGCATCACCCAGGAAGGCAAAGGGGGGTACCAACAGGAGAGGGGCGCAGATAGAGTCCCGGAAGATCTCCGAGCCTCCCCGTCATACGGGTGCGTTCCTACCATAGTATCTGGAGGGACGAGGAAGATCATTGCGAATTAAGTTGTTGTGAGGGAACACGAGAAACAGACACAACAGTTGTGGGGTACTTTCCGTAAGCACAGCAGGGAAGGACTGCAACACATAGCGCTAGAAGGAAGGCACCGATTTCCACCTGCAAGGAGAGCTCTGGAAGTGCCATTGGACCGGCCGGACTTGCGCAGCCTGGTGAGCCGTATTCCGGACTGAGGACCCAGAGAGCTTCAGTAAAGAGGTAAAGAGACTGCAACCTGGTGTCCTCGTTATTTACCGCGACCTGCACCCCACAACTGCACCGCTACAACATCGCTTATTGCACCGGACGTCCCCCACTGACAGACAGGGCCACGGACCGGGTCTAGCCACCGTGACAACCCCAGGACTGAGACCTAGAGGCCCGGCTCCGGGTACCCCTCGGCCCTGCGGCGGTGTGGGGGTGCTCCAACTTGGCGTCACGAACAGGATCTACTTAAGCCTGAAGAATCAGGTCATGTGTGCCTAGAGACTGTGATTTACTGTACTTTATTGCAAGATTGTGCTGCGCCATTGGCCGCCAGAAGTTCCCGCCAAAAGGCGCCGCCATTGCTACACCCCAGGAGAAGGAGGTTGTGTTATGGGCGGAGACTCCCAGTGTGGCGCGAGAAATGGCTACCGCCCCCTGCACTTCTGGCTGCAAAGAGATGACCTGCCCCAAAACAGAAGACAACCCCCTGAGATGCAACGGCGGGAAGCTGGCGACGGAGAAGCCCGACCTCGGAGAAATGGCGGAGTTAGGTGCATGCACTGCCGGCGACTATCAGGCGGCGATGATGAGCAGCAAGTGCCTGAGCGAGGAAGAAGCGATCCCGGCCTACCATCCTTCACCAGCGACGGACCGGGAGCCTGTGAAGCTGACAGCGGAATTACCTCCACCAATCCCGACCTCGGAGTTGGAGGAGGAGGAACCACAGCAAGCGGAGCCGAATCCGAGAATCCCATTGGAGGAGCCACGGTCCGGGCTGCCGCCGACTCCAGCGCCCTTGTCGGCGGACCGGATCGACCACGGTGGGACCACACTAGGCGCAGGTACGAAAGGCGCCCCTGCCCCCGCACTCGATCCCGCTCCCGCGACCGATTTCCCCCGCAACAGTAGCCCTTCCTTCACAATTGACCGGGCGATCCTCACCCCTGGCGCGATGGGGAAACTGTTACCACCATTACCCACCAAGTGGGGGGAACCCATAGAGATGGACCCGGGAGGGGTGATGTTTCGATGGGATACCCCCTGGGTCGAGCAGGACGGGGTTCCAGTGGATGGTCTCACTATTGCGGTGTTTACCTGGGAACAGTACAAACAATGCATACTCCAACACTGGAAGCAGCGCGAAGAAGTTGAAAAACAGGAGATGCAAAGTAAGAAGTTTATATATGGTGGAAAGGACGCAGTAAGACGAGGAATTGTATCGGCCTTCTACCCCAAGAAAGGGTGGGGCTCCATTTGGGAATCAGGTTTACCTACTGGCATCTTCGTTGCTGGCTACGACGTGGACACCCCCTGCTGTGATCGGGAGGGCGAGCCGCTACGGGAGGGAGATCAAGTGACGTACACCCGCCACCAGAATGCGCAAGGATGGCGTGCCCGGAAGGTGCGGCGATGTGAGCCTGAGAGAGTCTCACCTGTGGCCCCAATTACGGGTGATCCAGAATTGCCGGATCTCGTTACTATCTCCACGGTGCGCTTTGTAGTAGCTCCCGAGCTTGCCCGCCAGGTTAGTCTTCAAATCCAGACGCCGAGTGACCTGGTGGCCCCTGTGGAGCTTGCCGCTGGAATCCGTGTCACAGTGGCCGGGGTCCAGGAACCAAAGCCACCGGAAGGAGAATAAACCTCGATACCATGGAAAAATGTAAATAGTTAACTGTTCATTCCTTTAACTGTTCCTGTTTGCTGCTAAACCCGTCTAGGGTTAAAGGTGACCCCTTTGTTGACCCGGGGTCACTGTTGTTTTCCTGAAGTTTATACAGTTTTAAAAAAAGAGAACTGCAGAAATCATGAACTGCGCATGATTCAAACTTTCCCTTGTAAATAGTTTGCACTTTCTTAAAGGTGCTCCCTACTGGTTTTAGCCAAAGACACTTTGCGAAGATATTTGCCCTATTTGTTTGAGCCAAAGACACTTTGTGAAGATACCTTTCCTACCGGTTCTAGTTAAAGACACTTTGCGAAGATACCATGCCGGAACCTTTGCATGGGCCGGTAGGCTGAGGAGACGAGCTACCTTAGAAAGACTTGGTCTCCTCTTAAAGGGGATGTGAGAAACTGAACTTGAGAGAGATACTGTTGCAGAACAGTAATGCCATAATGATGCCTTGAAAAGAAATGTAACTGTTTTACATGCTAAGTTATATGTGTTGAATTTGTTAAAATGTGAAATTTGAATAATGTTTTGAAGACAGGAAAGATGCAGAGAGCCCGTAGGGGTAGAAGTAGAGGTCTGCATAGTTGAAAGTAAGAGAAGTAATAATGAGGGTGAGGATAGAAGGTAAACCCTGCGTCCCCATTGAAAAGTTACTTTATTGCTAAGGACAGAGAGTGAACCCGTAGGGGTTAGAGAGTGAGTCCTTAAAGGGGCCGAGTAGAGCTGGCTCAGAGTTCTTCAACCGAAAGGAATGTTATGTCTATACTGTGTATAGTAGCGAAAGGCAGTAGGCCCTGGCTGAACAGGGCGGTCCTGTAGAAGAAAGGAGAGGCAGTAGGTCTGGTGCCGTAGGGACAGGCGGTCCTGCAGGTTCACAAGAAGGAGAATGTAAAGTTGAAATGCCTTATAATGTGATTATAGGAAGGCCTTTGATAGACTAAGAGTGTGAGTTTCTTAAAGGCAATGTTAAGTTATTATTTCAAAAATTGCACTAAATAGAATACCCGGTTGGGTAACAGAAGTTATTTATACTCTGTAAATTATAAGGTTAATTATGTTTGTAACGTTACAAGTGTCCTCACCTCCCATAAAGGGAAGCCTACTTAAGTATACTTATTGTTATTTGCACTCAACAAAATTGTATGTCTTTTTGCTAACCTGTATTGTTGTTTTTCTTCCCAGTCCCGGAGTACTGTGTTTAACCAGGGGGGAGTGCAGCGCCCCAGAGTCCTGGTCGTTGCAGTAGCATGGTTCAGCCACTAAGGGGGGCCATGCTGCGTTCGATGGCACGGAAGGAGTTCTCTGAGCAGGTATCACAGTCACCAATACATTTCACAGCTGGGCCTCCGGGGGGAGCTAAGGGTGCTATTCATTAGGCCACTCCCCACCATAGTGGGTAAACTGGGGGTCAGGCAGGAAGTTAGAGAGAACGCTGACGGGATTGAACGGAGCAACACCTGGTGGCAGAGGGTGTTGTGAAGGGAGAGACTGTAGGGTCTCTGCCAGGGGTGGGATCCTGGCAGAGGCCTGGCATGGAAAGAACGTAAAGGGACCGTGCCTGCTCAGCATAGCGGCGGTGCCCAAGGAAGGACTAAGAAGCGAGATAGATTGTGCTGAGTGAGAAACGAAATCAAGCGAAAGGAGATACCAGTGAGGGTTGTGCTGAAAGAGGCAGCACCTTACTGAGGCGCACTACCGGTGGCCGGAACGCCGAGGAGGTAAAGAGTTTCAAGCCATACCTCAGACCTACGGCAGGGCAGTTAGCTTGAGGCGGACTGTCTCACGCATCACCCAGGAAGGCAAAGGGGGGTACCAACAGGAGAGGGGCGCAGATAGAGTCCCGGAAGATCTCCGAGCCTCCCCGTCATACGGGTGCGTTCCTACCATAGTATCTGGAGGGACGAGGAAGATCATTGCGAATTAAGTTGTTGTGAGGGAACACGAGAAACAGACACAACAGTTGTGGGGTACTTTCCGTAAGCACAGCAGGGAAGGACTGCAACACATAGCGCTAGAAGGAAGGCACCGATTTCCACCTGCAAGGAGAGCTCTGGAAGTGCCATTGGACCGGCCGGACTTGCGCAGCCTGGTGAGCCGTATTCCGGACTGAGGACCCAGAGAGCTTCAGTAAAGAGGTAAAGAGACTGCAACCTGGTGTCCTCGTTATTTACCGCGACCTGCACCCCACAACTGCACCGCTACAACATCGCTTATTGCACCGGACGTCCCCCACTGACAGACAGGGCCACGGACCGGGTCTAGCCACCGTGACAACCCCAGGACTGAGACCTAGAGGCCCGGCTCCGGGTACCCCTCGGCCCTGCGGCGGTGTGGGGGCGCTCCATGACTACAGTGCAGCCTGGTATATGCCCTGTGATGTTTACAGTGAAGTATGGCGTGTGATTGGAGATGACTACAGTAAAGCATGATGGAGGCTCAGTGATGCCTACAGTGAAGCATGACGGGGCTCTGTAATGTCTACATTGAAGCACGGAGGGGGCTCATGATGTCTACAGTGAAGCATGGTGGGAGCTCGCAGATGTCTACAGTGAAGCATGGTGGAGGCTTGGAGATGTCTACAGTGAAGCACGGCATGGACTTTGTGATGCCTACAGTGAAGCATGGTAATGGCTCCTTGATGCCTAAAATGTGGCAAACTTGTCTTTTTTTTTTGGAGGAAATGAGTATAGTATTGCCCAATTAGATAATATAAAACCTAAAATGACACCACAGTGTCCCAGTACAATGTCTACATAACATTTCTATGCAGCGCTCATAATATCGCCATGTACTAAAGGTACAACCGGAAACAGTTTGCACATAAGGCTGGGTCTAGACAGCGAGTTTAGCAACAACACTTGTCATACAGCCAAAGATCCTTCAACCACTCTGTACAACTGTTACACTGCAACGTAATCACACGTCGCAAAAACTCGAAACCAATTGGATATATTGTGACTTGCTTGTTGCAGTCGTTGCACCTTAGGGATTGTAATGCCCCCACATTCACCTGCAGTGCAAAGCAGCAGCACGGAGTGATTATTGGTCATGTGACCTGCGAGGAAACTTGCTGTATACTGCAATGTAGTGCTGAAATAAGAACAGCTTGTAGTTGCTAAATAATACCACAAGAGGCAGTATAGGGAATGGTGGAAGCATCAGGGCGGTTGCCTCTTTTTCTCTTGCAGTAACTCAGCCCAGCTGTAAAAGGGCTAATAACACTGAACAGTATCAGTGCATATAGTATGCATATAGATGAAATAATACCGTAAAAATGCATCCAAAAAATAAAATAACAGCTGATATTATAGCACTATGCAGTTCTTAAATAATGCCAAATAATGCCAAAATAATGCCAATAATGCCAAAGCGGGTACATGATGGAAGCCCATGGTGTAGGTATTGGGTCTACTTGCCCCAATGCACATGCTGTTATTCAGGGCCACTGATGACTTTACTGGCATTGAATAAAGGGCATGTAACAGGTATAGGCTAAGAGGCTGGTTCTGCCCTATAATGCACGCCCTGCGCAGCCCCACATCAGGAGCCTATTTTGCAGGTGTATAGGATCCAGCACCATGGACAGCAGCTTTACTCTGTGAACCCCAGCAGAGAAGTTACAGCTCATAAAATGGGAGTAAGCTCACTTTAAAAGTTTTACCAAAGAATATGTTCTAAAAAAAAAAAGACTTGCCTGTTCCTGCCTTCCTGACATCAGTCTGCACATCATGGTCGGGTGACAGGGGCGTAACTACCGCGGTCGCAGCGGTGGCCAGTGCGACCGGGCCCGGCAGGTCAGGGGCCCGGCAGGTCAGAGGCACCCAACACCATGTTGCAGTGCAGGAGATTTGCTATCTAATTATACTCACCTACTGCTGGCGCGGTCCCTGCGCGTCCCTGCTTCTTCCAGCGCTGCATATTCTTCCTGTACTGAGCGGTCACATGGTCCCGCTCATTACCGAAATGAATATGCGGCTCCACCTCCCATAGAGGTGGAGCCGCATATTCATTTCGGTAATGAGTGGTAACAGTGACCGCTCAATACAGGAAGAAGATGCAGCGCTGGAAGAAGCAGGGACGCGCAGGGACCGCGCCAGCAGTAGGTGAGTATACAGCGCTGCGCAATATTTACCGCTCCTCGTTCCGGTGCGGCTCCGTCATCAGCGTGACGCTCAGGTCAGAGGGCGCGGTGACGTAGTCAGTGCACGCCCTCTGCTGAGCGTCAGTGCTGGAGACGGAGCCGCACGAGGAGAAGGTAAAGCGCCGGCGTCCTGAGCGAAGTGAGGTATGTGATTTTTTTTTCTATTGCAGCAGCAGCAGCATTATATATTGCACAGATTTATATGGAGTATCTATGGGGCAATAATCAACGGTGCAGAGCATTGTATATGGCACAGCTTTCTATGGGGCAATAATCAACGGTGCAGAGCATTTTATATGGCACAGCTTTCTATGGAGCATCTATGGGGCCATACTGAACTGTGCAGAGCATTATATATGGCACAGCTTTCTATGGAGCATCTATGGGGCCATAATGAACGGTGCAGAGCATTATATATGGCACAGCTTTATATGGAGCATCTATGGGGCAATGATCAACGGTATGGAGCATTATATGTGGCACAGCTTTCTATGGAGCATCTATGTTACCCCCCTATGTTATCCATCTATGTTATCCCCCCTATGTTACCCTTGTGCCTGTCTCCCCTAGCCCCCTTGTGCCCTCTCCCCTGCCCCCTCATCACCATTTGCTCGTGTCTTTCTCACTGCCCCTGTATGGAGGGGCTGCATTACACTATGAAGGGGGCTGCGTTGTATTCTATGGGGGTTACATTGAGTTGTATGGCAGGGCTGCAGGGGGGGGGGGGCCATTTGGAAGTTGGCACCGGGGCCCATAACTTTGTAGTTACGCCACTGTCGGGTGACCATGTAATAGTATGCAGGTACTGAGTATGTCACCACGGAACAGACAGACCAACAGTTGAGGGGTTTAATAACAGGAATCAGGTTCTCCTCACAGGGAGGAAGCAATGGAAAAAAACTAGCAATAAAACAGTGCAAAAATATGGGAGTGAAACAAAGTAACCGAAGTAAGCAAGATTTCTTGAGAAAAGAACACTTATCAGTCTGATGAGGACTTGCTTGAAGGGTCGTCTTCTCCAACGTAGGCGCCGAGAAATAGCAGCACTTGTCATCCCTGGGCTGAGTAGTCTCTAGGAGCCTGCTGCCTGGGGTTTCGGGAGTTAATGTGGTATGCACAGACTCTGAGTCTTTAGCTTTTACAGCACAGCCAGGAATCAGGGGCTCTGCACTGTTAAGTCTCTGTACCAGGAATCAGGGGCTCTGCACTGTTAAGTCACTGTACCAGGAATCACAGTCTCTGTACTGATACCGCGGGGACCAGGGGGATGAAGTGTCTGCACGGGCCAATGTCTCTACATGGGTCTCAAAGCGCCCCTCTCCAGTCACAGCAGAGTCCACTTTCATGTACTCACAAGATGCAGTCTTTCTGGGCAGTCTCCCTGTATTTGTCCTCAGACCGGGAGCTCTCTCTCTCCCGGAGCGCAGCTGCACCCTGCACCGACCGCTGCTCACGCTGCTCTGTCCTCTGCGCGCGTGCCTTTCCCGCTCTCTCCCCGCTTCCTTCCTGTCCCAGTCTCTAAGTCTGCCCCTTGGGGAACCTGCAGCACAGCTCAATGGTTCCAGGCACAGAGCCAAGAAGGTAACCGCCCCCAGACTCTTCTTGTGTTTAACCTCCTTACATTCCCCCCTCTTTCTGCTCGCAATTCCACGGGCGAGATCTTCAGGAGTTCCTGTTGGCAATCTTCCAGTCCTTGCACAATCTGCTGCCAGATGAACTTGTCCTGATTGTAGCGAACAGGGGGTACACCAGCCGTTGAACGTTCAGAGCGTCTCAAACCAGCAGGGGCGGTGGTGTCAACTGCTGTGGGAGGAGTCAAGGCTTCCTCCGATACGTTGGTAGTTTCAGGCACCAGCCCTGTTCCTGGGTTCCCTGGGAGAGATTGGGAGTCTTCCTCATCTTCCACATCTACATTGATCACTGGCGCAGCCGGTGGGGGCGCTGGAGCCAATTCGACTGATTCAGGATCTCAAGACAAACATGGACGCAACATATTCCTGTGCAGTGTGCGGGTGGGAGTCCCCTCTTCCGTTTCGGGCTGGACCTCATAAACAGGACCCTCGTTGCCGAGGCGCCGCTTCACTCGGTACGGCCTTTTCTCCCACCGATACCCTAGTTTGTTGTGTGGGCGCTTTTCCCTCACTAAGACTCGGTCTCCGGCCGCAGGGCTATCCCCTTTTGAGGAGCTACCTGGGGATGCTCCAATTCTTGCAGCCGATTCTGCACTAGACGTTGAATTGTCCGCAGCTGACGACGATGTTCTTGAACCCAGGAGTACACCCCCGTCCGTGGGTAGTCCTCCTCGGGTTCCAGCGCCAGCTCTGCCAGTCCCTTCCCGGGTCGGCCAAAGAACAGAGAGTAGGGGGTGAATCCGGTGGTGCTGTGTTTCCGATTGTTATACGCCCACACCAATTCAGGGACGGACTCAGTCCACTTCGCCTTCTGGTCCTTTTCCAGGGTTCTCAGCATTTGAATCAGAGTGTGGTTAAATCTTTCACAAGCCCCATTCCCCTGTGGATGATAAGGGGTGGTCCAGGACTTATCGATTTTGCACAGCTGGTGCAGCTCTTCCATCACTCTTCCGAGGAAGCAGGCCCCTTGATCAGAATGGATGCGCTTGGGACATCCGTACACCTGTATGAAGTGTTTGCAGATTGCGTGAGCAGCAGACTCGGCAGTCTGGTCCCGCATGGGCGTCACTACGGCAAATTTAGTGAAGTGGTCTATCATCACTAAACAATGCTCATAGCCTTGGTGTGCTGGTCCAATTGTTAAGTAATCTATTGCCAGTAGGTCCATGGGGCCAGAAGACCTCACCGTCTCTGTGGGAGCTCGTTGTTCTGGTGATTTGACCAGCTCACAACTTCTGCATTGCTGACATACTTTCTCCACAATGTTCCTTAAGTGGGGGTGATAAAATAGGCGCTGTAACCACTGGAAAGTTTTTTTCTGGCCCAAAGTGTGCTCCTTTCTCATGTGCTTCTTTAGCCACCTGGTCTATCAAGGACGAGGGAATCACCGTCTGCCATACAAGACTGAGTTCTGTTTGCAGGAATACCTTCCGGTACAGGATACCATCCCGCAACTGGAGCCTCTCCCACTGGCGTAGCATCTTCAGTACTTCAGGTGACATGGACCTCCTCTCGTGCCGATTGGGCATTTGTTCAGACACGACCCACCTTCTCAACTGAGCTAGCTCTGGATCCTCCTGCTGCACTCGGACCCACTCATCGCGGGGCTGCTCCAGCAAATTCACACAGGCCTCTTCCTGTTCAATTTCCCAAGCCGCTGCCACCATCCTGGCAGTCTCTCCAAAACCTGGAACCTCCACATCTTCCGGTTCTTCATCCTGGCTGGGTGCTGGTTTGCGATAGTTTACTCCAGAGAGGGCATCCGTATGAACATTCTCGGCTACTCTTTTATACGAAATTCTGTATCGGAACTTGGCCATTCGGGCTACCCAACGTTGTTCTAGGGCACCTAACTTGGCATTCTCGAGATGGGCCAACGGATTGCTATCAGTGCGTACATGAACTTCTGAGCCAGCCAGATATTCTGCAAACTTCTCAGTCATTGCCCACACCAGCGCCAACAACTCCAGCTTAAATGAACTGTATTTTCTGGATTCCTTTCCGAGTCATGCAAAGACCGACTGGTGTATGCGATGACGCGCTCTTTCCCATCCTGCATCTGCGACAGTACAGCCCCGAGGCCCTGCAGGCTCCCATCAGTGTGCAAGATGAACGGTTGTGTGAAGTCAGCGTAGGCCAGCACGGGGGCCTCCGTCAAAGCCTTCTTCAAAGCCAGGAATGCCTCCTCCTGACGCTTCCCCCACTGTATGTTCCTGTTTTTGGCACAAGAGGGCACTCCCCTCAACAATTCCTGGAGTGGATTAGCAAGGTGGGTAAAGTCTTTTACAAAGCTTCTGAAGTATCCTGTGAGTCCCAGGAACGCACGCACATCTTTCACAGTTTTTGGAGTTGGCCACTCTTGTACCGCAGCAATCTTCTCCTGGGAAGGCCTCACCCCCTCAGCGGAGACAACGTGTCCCAAGTTTTCAATGTCGGTACGGAAGAGGTGACATTTCTAGGGTATCACTTTCAAGCCATACTTCTGTAGCCGACTCGAACTTGCTCTAGTCTCTGCAGATGCTCCTCAAAGGTGGGGGCAAAGACGATGATATCATCCAAGTAGATCAAAGTGGGTTCAAAGTTCAGGTCTCCCAGACATCTCTCCATGAGTCGCTGAAATGTTCCTGGGGCGTTTGCTAGGCCGAAGGGCATCCGTTCGAACTCATACAGTCCCATCGGAAGGATGAAAGCCGTCTTGGCTCAGTCTTGCTCAGACATGGGGACCTGCCAGTAGCCGCTGGCCAAGTCTAACGTGGAGAAATATCTGGCATTTCCTAGTGCCGACAGCAACTCCTCTATCCTGGGCAGTGGATACGAGTCCCGCACTGTGCAAGCGTTGAGCCGGCGATAGTCCACACAGAACCGCAGGGACCTGTCTTTCTTTCTCACCAAGACTATAGGGGCAGCCGATGGGCTCTGACTCTCGCGTATAACTCCCTTCTTCAGCATGTGTGACAGCGTTCCATTCACCTCCTGGTACATCTGTGGGGGTATTTGGCGGTACCGTTCCCGGATTGGTGCCGCATCCCCGGTGGGTATCTCGTGAGTGATGGCCATGGTACGTCCAAAGTCATCTTCATCTTTGGCGAACACATCCTGAAATTTCCCCAGTACGGCTTCCACCTGAGGTGCCTGCTGCAGAGTAAGTTCTGAGAGCTCCGCCCTCATGCGCTCCAGTATCTGGCGCCCTGCTTGCAGTAATCTGGGGTCCAGAGCTGCCTCCGCTTTGACGGTCACCAGCCACGGATCTTCTGGCCTTGCTGTCAGCTGTACCTGCCTCAGTGGGGACCAACTCGTCTGGGAGGCCCAGGATTTGAGCGACTTCGCTTCTAGGGGGAAAAGTTGTATCTGTCTCCCCCAAATTGATGCAGCGCACAAGGACAGTTCCATCCCGCACTGTAGCCAGGGACCGTGCGTCCAATATTCCTGACGGCAGTTGGTCGGCTCTGCTGGGCTCAATTTGGACTTCGACCCCTTCCAGCGGGATGCCAGATCGTACAGGCAGGGGAAGCACCGTCTGCCCAGGGGGCAACACTCGATTGACTGAGGCGGGGGCGACGACTTTGCCGAGTTCCTTTCTGTTGCTGTATGCTTCCTGGACCTGGGCGGTCCATATCAGTTGTTGAAAGACCCTTCTCTGGGGGGTTTGGTCGCTCCATTGTTGCAGGAACTGTTCCGGGGACTCGTTGAAAACAAGGCTTCCGAGGGCTTTTAACACATTCATGCCCAGGGTCACGGTATGGTCTTTAGCTACCTCTCCATCCACCAGTACCACTCCTCTTCTCCTGAGGTCTTTTCCGCAGACCTCTATGTTCATCCATACCACCCCTGCGACAGGGATGGGCAAGTGATTGGCCGCCATAAGTTTGATCACAGGGCCCCATTCGGGCTATAGCATCTCAGTGAAGTAACAGCGGAAATATCTCTCAGGCATGGTGGTCACTTGTGAGCCGGTGTCTATGAAGCATCGCACTGCTCTTCCATTGATTTCTGCCCAGACCAGAGGGCACGTGGAAACAAGGCTGTGGGGACTTTTACTCCTCCTCCTCTGTTCTTCACGCTCTGAGCGGTGCCCCTCAAGCTCAGAGCCACCTAGTTTAAAGGAGGGCGCGGGGATGGTCGGCTCTGCTGAGAACACCATCAAGCAATGTGGCCGGATTCTCCATAAGTGTAGAATGTAAGAGGGCTTCTCCTCCTGGTAGTTTCACCCTCCCTTCAGGGGGCAGCTTCTCTGTCTCGCACCAGAGGGCCGGGCCCTTCTGCCAGAGTTCTTCTGGAGGCCGCCATTTCTTCACGGACCTGTCTAATCTCCATTCTCAGGTCCTCCACCCACTGGGGGATATTGCCTGCGGTGGTGGTTACCTCCCCACTCTTCACCCTTTCCACCAGCCCCGTCACTCCCTGTTGTTGTTCTCGCACACGCGCCTCACTGCCAACCTCAGAGAAAGTCATGTCTGGCTTTACTCGCATGCGCTCTCGCAGTGCCTGTTTCATCATTGCGTCACGCAGTCCCGTCACCAGCTGATCTCTGAGCACCACATCAACTGACCCAACACCTACACCGTCCTTTCGTCTGATAGCAGTGTGAAGCTCTTGTAGGGCAATCATGAATTGGGTCACGGTCTCCCCCTCCCGTTGTACCCGGTGAAACAGTCACATGCGAAGTTCCCCTACGTCAGTGGGGTCCCCATGCGTCTCCTCAAGTATGCGCAGCACTTTGTCCAGGGTATCTCTCTCCCGGGGAACCTATGCATGACAGAATCCCGCGCCTCCCCCTCCAGGGCCATCAATGCAATTTCTGCCTCCAGGGCTGGTGTCATGGGATGCATCCGCATCATTCCCCGGATACGCTCTGTCCAACTCCACAGCATTACATTGCTCCCAGTGAGCCTTGGCAAATTATTCAACATGGCTCCCAGGGAAATGCTAGACCTGGGAACTTCCCCAGCTGCTTGGTCTGCCCTGTCCGCGCTACCGTGTGACATCCTACCGACTATGCCAAATGTAATAGTATGCAGGTACTGAGTATGTCACCACGGAACAGACAGACCAACAGTTGAGGGGTTTAGTAACAGGAATCAGGTTCTCCTCGCAGGGAGGAAGCAATGGAAAATAACTAGCAATAACTAGCAATAAAACAGTGCAAAAATATGCGAGTGAAACAAAGTAACCGAAGTAAGCAGGATTTCTTGAGAAAAGAACACTTATCAGTCTGATGAGGACTTGCTTGAAGGGTCGTCTTCTCCAATGTAGGCGCCGAAAAACAGCGGCACTTGTCGTCCCTCTGTTGTCCGTGGGCTGAGTAGTCTCTAGGAGCCTGCTGCCTAGGGTTTCGGGAGTTAATGTGGTATGCACAGACTCTGAGTCTTTAGCTTTTACAGCACAGCCAGGAATCAGGGGCTCTGCACTGTTAAGTCTCTGTACCAGGAATCAGGGGCTCTGCACTGTTGTCTCTGTACCAGGAATCAGGGGCTCTGCACTGTTAAGTCACTGTACCAGGAATCACAGTCTCTGTACTGATACCGCGGGGACCAGGGGGTCGAAGTCTCTGCACGGGCCAATGTCTCTACATGGGTCTCAAAGCGCCCCTCTCCAGTCACAGCAGAGTCCGCTTTCATGTACTTACAAGATGCAGTCTTTCTGGGCAGTCTCCCTCCATTTGTCCTCAGACCGGGAGCTCTCTCTCTCCCGGAGCGCAGCTGCACCCTGCTCTGACCGCTGCTCACGCTGCTCTGTCCCTTGCACGTGTCCCTTTCCCACTCTCTCCCCGCTTCCTTCCTGTCCCAGTCTCTAAGTCTTCCCCTTAGGGAACCTGCAGCACAGCTCAATGGTTCCAGGCACAGAGCCGAGAAGGTAACCGCCCCCAGACTCTTCTTGTGTTTTACCTCCCTACAACCAATTCTCACAACTATATATAAGTGATCCTGTGGGAAGTTAAGCACAGGGAGATGAACAGTGGGAGTAGTGGAAGCTTCTCCAGCAGCACAGAGTATTTCCGGAGATGAGCATGAAAAATACACTGTGTGCAGAATTATTAGGCAAGTTGTATTTTAGAGGATTATTTTTATTATTGATCAACAACTATGTTCTCAATCAACCCAAAAGACTCATAAATATTAAAGCTTGATATTTTTGGAAGTTGGAATGGCGTTTTTTTTTTTAGATTTGGCTATCTTAGGAGGATATCTGTTTGTGCAGGTAACCATTACTGTGCAGAATTATTAGGCAGCTTAATAAAAACCAAATATATTCCCATCTCACTTGTTTATTTTCACCAGGTAAACCAATATCACTGCACAAAATTTAGAAATAATTATCTGACAATAGGAGAAAGAAAAGCCATACAATGAAGATCGTGTACGTCAAGCAGACAAGGGGGGAACAATAGTTTGGTTTATATAGAAAACTAGTTTTGGAAGATCTGGAAAATACGAATGTTTACATAGAACTAAAAAAGATCTCACGCATGATTATAATAACCTACTGTATGATTTATTAGAAGGTTTAACTATGGGTGTAATTGACAGAAGATTGTCGGAATATGTCTACGTAGAACATCCCATCACTCCTATATACCATGCGCTACCAAAGCTTCACAAGAACTCATCCCCCCACCACTTAGACCTATTGTAGCCGGAATAGGAGCTTTGGGGGAAAGAATTGGATCCTGGGTGGATCATCACCTACAGACATTGGTGCAGGAAACACCTAGCCATATTAAAGATAGTACATTCATTGCAAGTGTTTTTGACAGATTTGTTTGGGGAAAGGGTTATAGCTGGCTACCTTGTGATGTGACAAGTCTCTACCCCTCTACACCCCATGATGTAGCCATGAATAGCTTACTATATCACCTTGAGAAATGTAGCTCATACGATACAGGCACTAAAGAATTTCGATTAACAGTTACTCTTTTTTTTTTTAAAACATAACTATTTTTGCTTTGATAATCGTTTTTTTGTTCAAACAACAGGGGGTCAGCATGGGTGCGAAATGTTCCCCCAGTTTAGCTAATTTGGTCATGGCGAGATGGGAAGAGATTTTCTTATATGGCGATGATAACCCCTATAAAGATTGTATAGCCTGGTTTGGGAGGTTTATCGATGATTTACTGTTTGTTTGGAAGGGCCCACAGGAGCAAGCAGAGAACTTTGTGGAACACCTGAAATTCAATAATTATAATCTGAAATTTACTTATTTTTATCATAATAAAATATTTTTTTTAGGTTTAAAACTAACAGCAAGTATTGAATCTTCCAGAGTTAGTATAGCCACTTACCGCAAACCGATCGCCAGCGATAGTATCTTAGCCGCTAATTCTTGCCATCCATCACACATGAAATATAACATACTATTTGGTGAGCTCATAAGAACTAAAAGTAATTGTTCAGATTTAGCCACATTCAAATTAGAGCAAAAAGAGGTCTGCAATAGACTATCCCGAATTGGACATTAAATAAAGCTAAGGCTCGTACTGATGAAATGGATAGAAATATTTTGTTGCACCAGAATGAAGCAAATCGAAATACAAATAATTCTAATAATATCATGTTCACAACAGAATATAGAGACATTGTAAATATAATCAAAAAATATATTCCTATTCTGAATCAAGATACTAAAATAAAAAATATTATCTCTAATAATATCAGATATGTGGCAAAAAAAAAAGCCCCAACATTGGGCGCTATCTTATCACCTAGCCTCTATACAGGGCAGGACATAAATAAGAACAAGGGAAAAAAAACCTGGCTGAATTTAATAGGGTTTTTTAAATGCGGAGCGCAGCGTTGTCTGACACGTCGGTTTGTAAATAAAACACATACATTTCAATCGCCACAAAACCGCAGAATTTTTAGTATTAGGGACTTCATTAATTGCAATGATACTTATGTAGTATATTTGATAGAATGCGCCATATGCAAATTGCAATACGTAGGGTGCACAACATGCACATTAAAAACCAGAATTCGCAGACATTTGTCAGATGCCAATAATCCTGCAACGTTTTCATCCTCATCAGTATCTAAACATTTTGCCAGTGTGCACAAGGGTGATACAACAGCGTTTTCTTTCTGTGCTATAGAAAAGTATATAAACCACAAAGAGGTGGAGGTCACAGAAGGAAACTATTGAATAGAGAATCGTTTTGGATTTTCACTTTAGAAACAAGAAATCCATATGGCTTGAACTCTAGACAAGATTTGATATTACAATACCAATGAATTGTCTTGATTTTATCTATGTTTCATTTATTTTTATGTATCAGTTTCTTTTCCAAGTTTTTAATTTGTTGTATGTACATAATTTAAACACCACTGGATCAAATATAATATAACTCTATATTCATCATAACACCACAACCCCTTATTGTAAATTAATCACATGAGGTAAAGAGTTTTTTTCAAAGACAATATTTATTTATTTCTTTATATCAGACAATTCTTTAATGTAGAACTAGAGTACCACAAACCAAGCAGGTTTAATGGAGAAGTATAACCAGGTATTAGATTTATAAATAGCACTTACAATATAAACAAAATGTGAAAACTACCATAGTAGATGTCATGTATATCCCTAAATTATATCCTAACTTCCGTACAAAAAATTAAATATATTAGACTAAACAGGATAACTGACCCTCCAGGTAAAAAAGGCAAGCAAAACTAACTAGGGCCCACTCTAATACAAAAGACCAATTTACCCTGGATAATCATTAGGACTGGTATAAAGATTTATAAATAACCGGCCAGTGCCATACAAAACAGTCCTACCAAGGAAAAAGAGGCGTTATGTTTAAACCAGAATTAGGGGACCTATGTCAGCAATAACTTACTCGATAAATGAATTTAGCCTGGTATCTCCACCTGCCGCCCCGACGCGCGTTTCGATGTTTTCTCTTCTTCAGGAGGCGTGGCTAAACACTGAACTCATATCCGTATGTATATGGGGACTATCCAATGAGATTGAAGCAACACAAATGATGTCAGCCAATGTTCGGCGCATGCGTCGGCACAATCCCGCCCCATATAGGAATGCTTCCTTCCACGCTCTTGAAACGCAAGCTATCCACCGCTGCATAGCAGCGGGGGACGCTCGCGCATCACGTGAGCGCATCGAGAAGATCCGGGAGCGGAGGTGTCCAGGCATGCGCACTAGCTGCATACACGTAGGAGAAAGAGGGATTCCGAACATACTTGGTTACAATTAAGGACTATTAACACCCGCATTAAATAAATGAATCCAATGGATAAATGCATAGGTATTATATCCAAACCCATATATTAACTTCAATAAATATAAGGAGGTCTAAAATAACAACAGATTATTAACAACCATCATACAAAATAATAATATAACAACTGGCCTCACTGACAAGAAATAAAAAACATAAAACACAATGATTATAAATCTTACCAATAACATGATTATAAACACCATAAATAGATACCCATATATACATGACACATACAATACAATTATACCAAAAAACAAAAATAAATATATAATATAGTGCAATTATGTGTAAAAATATGAAAGCTCATAAGTATTACTAATAATGTATAATAAAATACAATATATAGTGCAATTAATTGTATGGATTAAAACCTATGTGCTCCATGTGCCATAAAGGCTATATATCAAAAATATGTATACTATAATAAACTAATATTAATTGTGTATATTAAAACCTATGTGCTCAATGTGCCATAAATACTATATATCAATAATATATATACCAAAATAAACTAATATATAAATATACTAATACAATACTATTAATAAAATAATAACATATATAAATATGTGCCATGATACAAAGTGGAAATACCTGATCAACTGATACAACAATATAATACATTATACATATAACGTGCAATAATGCAATGTCAAATACATTCTCCATATGCATATAAATAATTAAATGATTTTCTTCCATCTTGTGCTTAGTTTTTCATAAAGTCTTTCAGAGTCCGTCTTCCTCCCCAAAGGTAAGCTCTCAATCTGCAGGATTATATAGTATTCACCCGGACATATAAATAAACAAATGTAAAAGTAGACAATAAAAAATACATATCAATATATATTAAAACCAGATATAACTAAAACATACACTAAAAACGAACATGAATTAAGATATATTTACCCATAATGAACAATTCAGAGATAGGACCCAAACCCATGGCTCTCATTTAGTCCAAATGGGACTAAAGTATTCAGCCTAAAAATCCAGCGGCTTTCTATTTGTGATAGAGCTCTAAATAAATTCCCTCCCCTGATACCCAATGTTACCTGATCAATTGCCATAAATCGAAGGTTACTGGCATCAGAGTTATGTACAGCATGGAAATGTCTAGCAAGCGTTTTAAGATGTTCATTATCCTTTGCTTCTTTTGATTTTTCTATATCGCGTATATGTTCGCGTATCCTAATGCGAAGCTCTCGAGTAGTCATGCCTACATAAAGCTTATTGCAAGGGCAAGAGGCCACATAAATTACTCCCTCTGATGTACAGGTGAGGTATTTCCTAATAGAAAAAGTGCGTGTTCTATCAGAGTTATAAAATTCCTTACTTTTGACTGTGTTTGCACAAGCCTTACATCTTTTGCATGGATAAAATCCTTGCACTTCGCCAAAAATATTAGTCTGAACAGACTTCTTTGGGGCATAATGGCTCCTCACAAGTAAATCCGACAGATTTTTGGATCTTTTAGCCGTTATAAGGGGCATAGATGTCAAAGTTCTCTTCAGAATTGGATCAGCCAATAAAATGGCCCAACGGTTATGTATAATTTTTGTCAGTTCATTCCATTGTCCATTATACGTGGTGATTAACCGTACTTGGTCCAATTTTGGGCTCTTATCCTTGTTGGTATAAAGAAGCTGATTTCTTGTAACTTTCTGTGCTCTATTGTAAGCATGACGAATGGGCCGATGTCCATATCCCCTCTCTCTAAATCTAGAATAGAGGTCAGCTGCTTGAGTTTGAAATGCCTGTTCAGTAGAACAAATCCTTTTAGCCCTCAAATATTGGCCCACTGGGATGGATCTAATAGTAGAGGGCAGATGGGATGATTCTGCATACAGCAAGGAATTGGTTGATGTAGGTTTTCTAAAAATTGTAGTAAAAATGGTACCATCATCATTAACGGATATATCAATGTCTAAAAATGTAACTTTACGGCCAAACGAGTAAGTGAGATGTATATTTAGATCATTATTATTGATATATCTCATCAGATCATTTAATTCATCCTCAGTGCCCTCCCAGACAAACATAATGTCGTCGATATATCTTATCCAGTTATGGATTTTCTCCATACCTGGAACTGAAGAGCACTGAAAGATGTCCCTCTCCCAGAGGCCTAAAAATAAATTCGCGTATGAGGGGGCACAAGCCGCCCCCATCGCAGTTCCCTGTAATTGGAGGAACACCTGTTCTTTAAAGGTAAAGCAATTATGTGTTAACACAAATTCTAAAAGTACCAAAAGAAATTTAACCAATTCATTGTCTAGATTGCTGTTATGTAAGAACCAAGATACCGCCGCCAATCCTTGAGAATGCCTAATCGACGTATATAACGCCTCTACGTCAGCTGTAACTAAAATCATATGATCCTCCAGATGGAGTTGATCCAATCTCCTTAAGGCAGCTGTCGTATCCAGAATATGTGAAGGTAAACAGGAAACTAACGGCTTCAAATAATAATCAATAATTTTACAGGCCAGCTCGTTAAGACCTTCATTACCGGACACTATGGGTCGACCAGGTGGATCGTTCGAATTCTTGTGCAACTTCGGGAGAAGGTAAAAGGTTGGTAACCTTGGTTTTGATGTTTCAATTGTTTCCAACAATTTTTTTGGAATAATCCCATTACCATATGCTTCCAACATGATATCAACCAACTCCCTCTGAAATTCTTCTAAGGGGATGTAAGATAATTTTTTATAACATTTGGTATCATGGAGCAACTTAAATGCCTGTTTCTCGTATAGGTGGTTAGGCCAAATGACCAAATTGCCACCTTTATCGGCCATTTTAAAGGTTACATCCTTCCACCCTTGTAGTTCCTGAATAATTTTCCTTTCTTTTATATCAGAAGATCTACTATACTGTTTCTGATTAATATTTTCCAAATCATTCGTCACCATTTTTACAAATATCTCAACCGCAGGGCAATTATTAATGTTTGGAAATTTTTTTGATTTGTTAAATAGAAAATTAGGGAATTTGCTCACCACATCCTGCTGGTCACCTTCTTCAGCTAAGGATTCAAGAATTGTTAATACCTCTGATTCCTCCACAGGATTCAACGCCAATCCCATATTGTTTTTTTCATGGTATCTTTTTAAAATTAGTTTCCTCGCAAATAAATGGACATCCTTCACGGTCGTGAAGAGGTCTAAAGATTGGGGGGGAGAGAAAGTTAAACCCTTTTGCAGTAGGGACAGGTGGTCATCAGAGAGAACATGGGATGATAAATTTATTACCTTAAATTGGTCATTCCTCTTATTACCATAATTGGATCCACGTCTCCCTTGATGGCCACCTCTTCCACCAAAACGGGTTCTCATCTGTCTCTGATTTCGATATTCCTGTTCCTGAATAGAAGGAGCACTACTGGAAAGTGATGATATTGAAGAAACCGACATACTTCGATCCTGAGGCCCAGCGATTCCGCTCCCAGTAGATTTATTTTGCCAACGGAAAATTCTCTTCTGCTCAAAATCTTGTTTATCACGCATATATTTCTTCATTTTGGCAGTACTAATTTGCTGCTCCCACTTTTCTATCTGCCCGTTAAAATCTTGATTAAATTTATTCAGCTCATCTGCCGTTAATTTAGATGTCAGATCTTTATATATCTGGTTTAATTCTACATCCATTTCCTCCAGTAGTATTGTGTTTTTAGCGTTAATAATCTCCATAAAAGATAAAGAACATGAGGAAGCTGCATTAATCCATTTAGTAGTCAATTCCACATCATCTAATCCAAATGTTGGATAAAGCTGAATTCTTAGCCCACGTGGGACAATGCCCTGTTGTATGTAATTATTCAAAGTAGTTTTAGTCCACCAAATTCTCAATTTTTTATTATAGACATTTTTATATTTGCTCATTAATTCCTTGTTGTCATTATGGGTAACATTAAAATTGGTAGTGGTACTCTGTTTAAATAAATCAGTAGCTTTATCCAGCCAGACTTTTTCTCTAGCTTTAATATCCATTCCGCAAGATCCAAAACAACTGTTGTAAAACAGAAACCAAGCAATTAAACACCACTGGATCAAATATAATATAACTCTATATTCATCATAACACCACAACCCCTTATTGTAAATTAATCACATGAGGTAAAGAGTTTTTTTCAAAGACAATATTTATTTATTTATTTATATCAGACAATTCTTTAATGTAGAACTAGAGTACCACAAACCAAGCAGGTTTAATGGAGAAGTATAACCAGGTATATTTATAAATAGCACTTACAATATAAACAAAATGTGAAAACTACCATAGTAGATGTCATGTATATCCCTAAATTATATCCTAACTTCCGTACAAAAAATTAAATATATTAGACTAAACAGGATAACTGACCCTCCAGGTAAAAAAGGCAAGCAAAACTAACTAGGGCCCACTCTAATACAAAAGACCAATTTACCCTGGATAATCATTAGGACTGGTATAAAGATTTATAAATAACCAGCCAGTGCCATACAAAACAGTCCTACCAAGGAAAAAGAGGCGTTATGTTTAAACCAGAATTAGGGGACCTATGTCAGCAATAACTTACTCGATAAATGAATTTAGCCTGGTATCTCCACCTGCCGCCCCGACGCGCGTTTCGTTGTTTTCTCTTCTTCAGGAGGCGTGGCTAAACACTGAACTCATATCCGTATATATATGGGGACTATCCAGTGAGATTGAAGCAACACAAATGATGTCAGCCAATGTTCGGCGCATGCGTCGGCACAATCCCGCCCCATATAGGAATGCTTCCTTCCACGCTCTTGAAACGCAAGCTATCCACCGCTGCATAGCAGCGGGGGACGCTCGCGCATCACGTGAGCGCATCGAGAAGATCCGGGAGCGGAGGTGTCCAGGCATGCGCACTAGCTGCATACACGTAGGAGAAAGAGGGATTCCGAACATACTTGGTTACAATTAAGGACTATTAACACCCGCATTAAATAAATGAATCCAATGGATAAATGCATAGGTATTATATCCAAACCCATATATTAACTTCAATAAATATAAGGAGGTCTAAAATAACAACAGATTATTAACAACCATCATACAAAATAATAATATAACAACTGGCCTCACTGACAAGAAATAAAAAACATAAAACACAATGATTATAAATCTTACCAATAACATGATTATAAACACCATAAATAGATACCCATATATACATGACACATACAATACAATTATACCAAAAAACAAAAATAAATATATAATATAGTGCAATTATGTGTAAAAATATGAAAGCTCATAAGTATTACTAATAATGTATAATAAAATACAATTGTAACCAAGTATGTTCGGAATCCCTCTTTCTCCTACGTGTATGCAGCTAGTGCGCATGCCTGGACACCTCCGCTCCCGGATCTTCTCGATGCGCTCACGTGATGCGCGAGCGTCCCCCGCTGCTATGCAGCGGTGGATAGCTTGCGTTTCAAGAGCGTGGAAGGAAGCATTCCTATATGGGGCGGGATTGTGCCGACGCATGCGCCGAACATTGGCTGACATCATTTGTGTTGCTTCAATCTCATTGGATAGTCCCCATATATATACGGATATGAGTTCAGTGTTTAGCCACGCCTCCTGAAGAAGAGAAAACAACGAAACGCGCGTCGGGGCGGCAGGTGGAGATACCAGGCTAAATTCATTTATCGAGTAAGTTATTGCTGACATAGGTCCCCTAATTCTGGTTTAAACATAACGCCTCTTTTTCCTTGGTAGGACTGTTTTGTATGGCACTGGCCGGTTATTTATAAATCTTTATACCAGTCCTAATGATTATCCAGGGTAAATTGGTCTTTTGTATTAGAGTGGGCCCTAGTTAGTTTTGCTTGCCTTTTTTACCTGGAGGGTCAGTTATCCTGTTTAGTCTAATATATTTAATTTTTTGTACGGAAGTTAGGATATAATTTAGGGATATACATGACATCTACTATGGTAGTTTTCACATTTTGTTTATATTGTAAGTGCTATTTATAAATATACCTGGTTATACTTCTCCATTAAACCTGCTTGGTTTGTGGTACTCTAGTTCTACATTAAAGAATTGTCTGATATAAATAAATAAATAAATATTGTCTTTGAAAAAAACTCTTTACCTCATGTGATTAATTTACAATAAGGGGTTGTGGTGTTATGTACATAATTTAGTTTTTTCCTTTCTATTCCTTCATTTTTCATGTCATATGGTTCCCATCTTGGAACTTTCAATGTTGCAGTGATCTGAAGGTGTTGTTTTAAGAGACAATTATTATAATTGGCCGCAGTTGTGCTGCTTGAAGAACAAGAGGTACAAAATGTTACCTAGTCTCAATCCAGACAAGCCATGATTAAGACATCAAGTCGAAAAGCGTCGGAATAACGTTGCTACTCTAAGAACTTTTTGTGCATGTATGCTGTGAGATAAGTACTATCCTATATTTTTTTGAGTGGTTTACCATAATCATTTTTAATATGTAGAAATAAACTGAGAATTTGTTACTTCAAATATCCTGCTGGATTCATCGTATCTTTTTTTAGCCCATACCAGTCCTTCACCTCCACCTTGCTGGCGTCTGAGTCGGAGTGGAGCTCTCTGCCCTTTACTGATCCAGCCTCTGGCCCATCCATCCGGCCCATCAAGAGTCTCTCTCACTTCATCAATCCATAAAACCTTTGAAAAGTCAGTCTTCAGATATTTCTTGGCCCAGTCTTGACGTTTTATCTTATGTTTCTTGTTCACAGGTGGTCGTTTTTCAGTCTTCCTTACCTCGGCCATGTCCCTGAATATCGCACACCTTGGGCTTTTTGTTACTCCAGTAACGTTGTATCTCTGAAATATGGCAAAACTGGTGGCAAATGGCATCTTGGCAGCTTCACGCTTGATTTTCCTCAATTCATGGGCAGATATTTTGCGCCTTTTTTGCCCAACACCCTGTTGGCTATTTGCCATGAAACCCTTGATTGTTCGGTGATCACGCTTCAAAAGTTTGTCAATTTCAAGACTGCTGCATCCGTCTGCAAGACATCTCACAATTTTGGACTTTTCAGAGCCGTCAAATCTCTCTTCTGACCCATTTTGCCAAAGGAAAGGAAGTTGCCTAATAATTAAGCACACCTTATATAGGGTTCTGATGTCATTAGACAACACCCCTCCTCATTACAGAGATGCACATCACCTGATTTACTTAATTGGTAGTTAATTGGAGTAGGACAACGAGTATAAAAAGTATCATGTGATCAAAATACAACTTGCCTAATAATTCTGCGCACAGTGTAGTTGGAGGTCAATGACTGAGCGCACATCTCTTCTGCAATACTAGGAACGATACATACAGGAGTATTTCAGGAAAGAAGTGTGCTAAACTTGTTGGTGGTCCCTGAGTGAGCTGCTGTGGAGGGCACAACTCCATCCACTATGTAACTCTCAATCTGAACTCCTCAAGGTTCAGCACACTCCTCTTCTGAAATACTCTGTGCTGTTGGTAGAGCCTTATTCCTTCCACTATGTAACTCCCAGTCAATAACAAGTTCAGCACACTCCTCTCCTGAAATACTCTGTGCTGCTGGTAGAGCCTTATTCCTTCCACTATGTAACTCTCAGTCAATAACAAGTTCAGCACACTCCTCTCCTGAAATTCTCTGTGCTGCTGGTAGAGCCTTATTCCTTCCACTATGTAACTCTCAGTCAATAACAAGTTCAGCACACTACTCTCCTGAAATGCTCTGTGCTGCTGGCTAGGGCCTTACTCCTTCCATTATGTGACTCTCGGGTAATGACTTTGTACAATTCAGAAAACTCCTCTCCTGAAATACTGTGAAACATACATAGTGGAAGAAGTTGTGGCCTCTCCAGCAGCACAGAGTATTTCGGGAAAGGAGTGTGCTGGTTTTGTATTACACCCACATTACTAAGCAAGACAAAACAAAAGAAATTACAGCAACAAAAAAAAAGTAAAAGAGAAAATTATATTATAAGGTATCATAAAATCATATACTCAAAAATATATAATCAAAAAACAAGAAAAAATAAACGGGGGGAGGGTGGAACCTTGGCCATTCAGATTGATCGGCGTTTGCGGGAACACAAACCTGTGCACCATCTGGCGGTATTTTCTGAGCAGAAACCTGAGCCTATGCAATGCGACAGGACTCTGACCAGAGTTGAACGGCAAAACCACAGACGTCAGAATGGGTTGTGCTTTTACTGTGGTGATTCTACCCATGTTATCTCTGATTGTTCTAAGCGCACAAATAGGTTCACTAAATCTGTCACCATTGGTACTGTACAGCCCAAATTCATTTTGTCTGTTACTTTGATTTGCTCTCTGTCATCCTACTCAGTTATGGCTTTTGTGGATTCAGGTGCTGCCCTGAACTTGATGGATTTGTCATTTGCCAAGCGCTGTGGTTTTATCTTGGAGCCTTTACAATTCCCTATTCCACTAAGGGAATTGATGCTACGCCATTGGCCAAGAATAAACCTCAGTATTGGACTCAAGTGACCATGTGCATGGCTCCTGTACATCAGGAGGTAATTCGCTTTCTTGTGCTACATAATTTGCATGATGTTGTCGTGTTGGGTCTGCCATGGCTGCAGGCTCATAATCCAGTCCTGGATTGGAAAGAAATGTCTGTGTCAAGTTGGGGGTGCCAGGGAATTCATGGCGATGCTCCTTTGGTGTCAATTGCTTCTTCTACTCCTTCTGAAGTCCCTGAATTTTTGTCGGACTACCAGGATGTATTTGATGAGCCCAAATCCAGTGCCCTACCTCCTCATAGGGATTGTGATTGTGCTATAAATCTCATTCCTGGTAGTAAGTTCCCTAAGGGACGACTTTTTAATTTGTCTGTACCAGAACATGCCGCTATGCGGAGTTATGTAAAGGAGTCCTTGGAGAAGGGGCATATTCGCCCATCCTCGTCCCCTTTGGGTGCGGGGTTCTTTTTTGTGGCCAAGAAGGATGGTTCTCTGAGACCCTGTATAGATTATCGCCTTCTGAATAACATCACGGTCAAATTTCTGTACCCCTTGCCACTGTTGTCCGATCTGTTTGCCCGGATTAGGGGGGCCAGTTGGTTCACCAAGATAGATCTTCGAGGAGCGTATAATCTTGTGCGCATAAAGCAGGGCGATGAATGGAAAACAGCATTTAATATGCCCGAAGGCCATTTTGAGTACTTGGTGATGCCTTTTGGGCTTTCTAATGCCCCCTCTGTGTTTCAGTCCTTCATGCACGACATCTTCCGAGAGTATCTGGATAGATTTATGATTGTGTACCTGGATGATATTTTGGTCTTTTCTGATGATTGGGAGTCTCATGTGAAGCAGGTCAGGATGGTATTTCAGGTCCTGCGTGCCAATGCCTTGTTTGTGAAGGCCTCTAAATGTCTCTTCGGAGTCCAGAAAATTTCTTTTTTGGGTTTTATTTTTTCTCCTTCTACTATTGAGATGGATCCAGTCAAGGTTCAGGCTATTCATGACTGGACTCAACCTACATCTGTGAAGAGTCTTCAGAAGTTCTTGGGTTTTGCTAATTTTTACTGTCACTCCATCTCTAACTTTTCTGGCGTGGTTAAGCCTTTGACGGATTTGACCAAGAAGGGTTCTGATGTGACGAATTGGTCTCCTGCGGCCGTGGAGGCTTTTCAGGAGCTGAAACGTTGGTTTTCTTCGGCTCCTGTCTTGCGCCAGCCCGATGTCTCTCTTCCCTTTCAGGTCGAGGTTGATGCTTCTGAGATTGGAGCAGGGGCTGTCTTGTCGCAGAGAAGCTCTGATGGCTCTGTGATGAGACCATGTGCTTTCTTTTCTAGAAAGTTTTCGCCTGCCGAGCGGAATTATGATGTTGGTAATCGTGAGTTGTTAGCAATGAAGTGGGCATTTGAGGAGTGGCGACATTGGCTTGAGGGAGCCAAGCATCGTGTGGTGGTCTTGACTGATCACAAGAATTTGACTTATCTCGAGTCTGCCAAACGGTTGAATCCGAGACAGGCTCGATGGTCGCTGTTTTTCTCTCGTTTCAATTTCGTGGTTTCATATCTTCCGGGTTCGAAAAACATGAAGGCTGATGCCCTTTCTAGGAGTTTTGTACCTGACTCCCCGGAAGTTTCTGAACCGACTGGTGTCCTCAAAGAGGGGGTGATTTTGTCTGCCATCTCTCCTGATCTGCGATGGGTGTTGCAGGAGTTTCAGGCCAATAGACCTGACCGTTGTCGACCGGAGAGACTGTTTGTCCCGGACAGATGGACCAGTAGAGTTATTTCCGAGGTTCATTCTTCAGTGTTGGCAGGTCATCCTGGGATTTTTGGTACCAGGGATTTGGTGGCGAGGTCCTTTTGGTGGCCTTCCTTGTCGCGGGATGTGCGTTCCTTTGTGCAGTCCTGTGGGATTTGTGCTCGGGCCAAGCCTTGCTGTTCTCGTGCCAGTGGATTGCTTTTGAATGTCCTGAAGAGGCCTTGGACGCATATTTCCATGGATTTTATTTCGGATCTTCCTGTCTCTCAGAGGATGTCTGTCATCTGGGTGGTTTGTGATCGTTTTTCTAAAATGGTCCATTTGGTACCCTTGCCTAAGCTGCCTTCCTCCTCCGATTTGGTGCCACTGTTTTTTCAGAATGTGGTTCGTTTACACGGCATTCCTGAGAATATCGTGTCTGACAGAGGATCCCAGTTTGTTTCCAGGTTCTGGCGATCCTTTTGTGCTAAGATGGGCATTGATTTGTCGTTTTCGTCTGCCTTTCATCCTCAGACTAATGGACAAACGGAACGAACTAATCAGACTCTGGAGGCTTATTTGAGGTGTTTTGTTTCTGCAGATCAGGATGATTGGGTGACCTTCTTGCCGTTGGCTGAGTTTGCCCTTAATAATCAGGCTAGTTCCGCTACTTTGGTTTCGCCATTTTTCTGCAACTCTGGTTTCCATCCTCGTTTTTCCTCGGGACATGTGGAGCCTTCTGACTGTCCTGGGGTAGATTCTGTGGTGGATAGGTTGCAGCAGATTTGGAATCATGTGGTGGACAACTTAAAGTTGTCAGAGGAGAAGGCTCAGCGTTTTGCCAACCGCCGCCGCGGTGTGGGTCCCCGACTTCGTGTTGGGGATTTGGTATGGCTGTCTTCTCGATTTGTTCCTATGAAGGTCTCCTCTCCTAAATTTAAGCCTCGCTTCATCGGTCCTTACAAGATATTGGAAATCCTTAATCCTGTGTCCTTTCGCTTGGATCTTCCGGTGTCGTTTGCCATTCACAACGTGTTCCATAGGTCTTTGTTGCGGCGGTACGTTGTACCTGTGGTTCCTTCTGTTGAGCCTCCTGCTCCAGTGTTGGTTGAGGGCGAGTTGGAGTACGTGGTGGAGAAGATCTTGGATTCTCGTCTCTCCAGGCGGAGGCTTCCGTATCTGGTCAAGTGGAAGGGCTATGGTCAGGAGGATAATTCCTGGGTGGTTGCCTCTGATGTGCATGCGGCCGATTTAGTTCGTGCCTTTCACGCTGCTCATCCTGATCGCCCTGGTGGTCTTGGTGAGGGTTCGGTGACCCCTCCTTAAAGGGGGGGTACTGTTGTGAATTAGACTTTTTTGGCTCCCTCTTGTGGTCACTAGTGATATGACTCTGGGATTGTCTTTCCTCAGTTTGGCACCCACCTGGGTCGTTAGTCCAGGGGTGTTGCTATATGAACTTCCTGAATTCTCAGTCTGGTGCCTGGCATCGTTGTAATCAGTCCTTTCTGTTTGCTCCTGTCTGCTGGTCCTGGTTCTTGCAAAATTAAGCTAAGTCTTGCTTCCTTGTTTTTTGGTTATTTGCATTGCTCTTATTTTTTGTCCAGCTTGTACTAAATGTGATTCCTGATTTTGCTGGAAGCTCTAGGGGGCTGGTATTCTCCCCCCGGGCCGTTAGACGGTTTGGGGGTTCTTGAATATCCAGCGTGGAAATTTTGATAGGGTTTTTGCTGACCGTATAAGTCATCTTACTATATTCTGCTATTAGTCAGTGGGCCTCTCTTTGCTAAATACCTAGTTCATTCTTACGTTTGTCTTTTCTTCTTACCTCACCGTTATTATTTGTTGGGGGCTTGTATCCTACTTTTGGGGTCTTTTCTCTGGAGGCAAGAAAGGTCTATCTTTTCCCTTCTAGGGTTAGTTAGTTCTCCGGCTGGCGCGAGACGTCTAGAACCAACGTAGCCACGTTCCCCGGCTGCTGCTATTTGTGGTGCTAGGATTAGATATACGGTCAGCCCAGTTACCACTGCCCTATGAGCTGTTTTTTTGTGTTTGCAGACTTGGTATTTATTTCTGAGACCCTCTGCCATTGGGGTCATAACAGGATAGGTTGCAGCAGATTTGGAACCATGTGGTGGACAATTTGGTGTTGTCCCAGGAGAAGGCTCAGCGCTTTGCTAACCGCCGTCGCTGTGTGGGTCCCAGACTTCGTGTGGGGGATTTGGTATGGTTGTCTTCTCGTTATGTCCCGATGAAGGTTTCCTCTCCTAAGTTCAAGCCTCGTTTCATCGGTCCTTATAAGATTTTGGAAATCCTCAACCCTGTGTCATTTCGTTTGGACCTCCCAACATCGTTTGCCATTCATAATGTGTTCCATAGGTCTTTGTTGCGGAGATACGTGGTGCCTGTGGTCCCTTCTGTTGATCCTCCTGCTCCGGTCTTGGTCGAGGGGGAGTTGGAGTATGTGGTGGAGAAGATCTTGGATTCTCGTATTTCGAGACGGAAGCTTCAGTACTTAGTTAAATGGAAGGGCTATGGTCAGGAGGATAATTCCTGGGTTGTCGCCTCCGATGTCCATGCGGCCGATTTGGTACGTGCCTTTCATTCGGCTCGTCCTGATCGGCCTGGGAGCTCTGGTGAGGGTTCGGTGACCCCTTCTCAAGGGGGGGGGTACTGTTGTGAATTCCGTTCTCGGGCTCCCTCCTGTGGTCATGAGCGGTATTGTGTGAGTTTGTTCTGGGGCTCCCTCTGGTGGCCTTTAGCGATATGGCTGGTCTTGGCTGGGCTCAGCTTCTTCATTTCCTGCTATGCTGAGGCCTATTTAATTCACCTGGCCCTTCATTTGTTGCCTGCTGTCGGTGTATTCAGTCCTGTTTCTGAGAGCTCCTGAATATTCCTTGTGACCAGTCTCCTGCTGGAGAAGTTGTTTGTTTGTTCATTTTGCTCATTATTTCCTTGAAAACGTTTCTCTGTATATGATGAGTTTAGTCCAGCTTGCTTATATGTGATCCTGCGCTTGCTGGTTAGTTCTGTAGTCGGTGTGGGGGTTCTTGTATTCTCTGCGTAGTTTATTTTTGATAGTTTTTGTACTGACCGCACAGACTCCTATCTATTTTCAGTCTATCTAGTGTTAGCGGGCCTCATTTGCTAAACCTGTTTCATTTCTACGTTTGTCTTTTCCCCTTAACTCACCGTTATTATTTGTGGGGGGCTGACTAAATCTTTGGGGTTATTCACTGAGGTAAGTGAGGTCTTTGCTTTCTCTCTAGGGGTAGTCAGTTTCTCAGGCTGTGAACGTGGCATCTAGGATTTTAGGAACGCTCCACGGCTGCCTTTAGTGTTTGTGGATAGGATCAGGATTGCGGTCAGTATAGCTTCCACCTCCCCAGAACTGGTCCTATATTCTTGTCACATGTGTCAGGTCAGTTTTGAGATCCTACCACCGGATCATAACAGAGAACCTCCTGGGCATATATTCACCGAAAGACTTGTACAACCCCTCACCAGCCGGACAGCGGACGCCCCCACACTTCTTGGGCAGGATGTTTCACAGTGACAGTTTTCTTTATGCTTTACCTGGGCTAGCTGATACATTTTTTCCTTTTTGTTATCTACATTAGTAAGGACATAAGCTATTTTCTTTTTAGCTATATTTTATCCTTCATCACTGCTCATTACACTCTTGTTTGCATCTAGAACTCGTAGGGTTAAACTTTTGGCGTTTTCTTCCCATTGTTTTGAATAGTAATAAGCCAATTTTTCACACAATAATGTGCCTTTCTATTAAACCATTAGCATCGCCCCCGCTGTGCCCACTGAAACGTAATTGGCCATGAGTATGATGCTTCCCCCAAATCTCATTGTGTGAGCTCCTTCACCGAGAGGCCACAATGCAAAGAGAAAAATAATAATCCACTGGTCGGGTGAAGTGTAAACCAACGGAGGTGGCAGCCGCGACATCTCCATAACCTCCGCAGATCCAACAAAAACGTATCAATCCGCCGATTTCACGCACATAATAAATACTCTACAGTACCTGCCGCACAGATATGTGCACTCATCACCACTTACATTTCCGCACATGTGTATACATTAAAGGGTTAAATAAGAATATTTCAGCATTTGCAAATTTAAGAACCCCATTGTATCTCTTATGCAAGTAACCTATAAATCCCTACAGAAGCCAGAAGTAATATACACTGCTATAAAAAATAAAGGGAACACTAAAATCCCACATCCTAGATATCACTGAATGAAATAATCCTGTTGTAAATCTTTATTCATTACATAGTGGAATGTGTTGAGAACAATAAAACCTAAAAATGATCAACGTAAATCACAACTAATATCCCACGGAGGTATGGAGTTGGAATGATGCTCAAAATCAAAGTGGAAAATGAAGGTACAGGCTGATCCAACTTCAGTGGAAATGCCTCAAGACAAGAAAATGATACTCAGTAGTGTGAGTGGCCTCCACGTGCCTGTATGACCTCCCTACGACACCTGGGCATGTTCCTGATGAGGCGGTGGATGGTCTCCTGAAGGATCTCCTCCCAGACCTGGACTAAAGCATCCGCCAACTCCTGGACAGTCTGTGGTGCAATGTGACGGTGGATGGAGCGAGACATGATGTTCCAGATGTGCTCAATGGCATTCAGATCTGGGGAACGGGCGGGCAAGTCCATAGCTTCAATGCCTTCATCTTGCAGGAACGGCTGACACACTCCAGCCACATGAGATCTGGCAATGTCCTGCATTAGGAGGATCTCAGGGCCAACCGCACCAGCATACGGACTCACAAGGGATCTGAGGATCTCATCTCGGTACCTAATGGTAGTCCGGCTACCTATGGCGAGCACATGGAGGGCTGTGCGGCCCTCCAAAGAAATGCCACCCCACAACATTACTGACCCACTGCCAACATGGGTCATGCTGAAGGATGTTGCAGGCAGCAGATCGCTCTCCACGGCGTCTCCAGACTCTGTCACGTCTGTCACATGTGCTCAGTGTGAACCTGCTTTCATCTGTGAAGAGCACAGGGCGCCAGTGGCGAAGTTGCCAATCCTGGTGTTCTATGGCAAATGCCAAGCGTCCTGCATGGTGTTGGGCTGTGAGCCCAACCCCCATCTGAGGATGTCGGGCACTCAGACTGAAGCGATGGCCGGGGGACCACCACAGTGCAGGAAGACTACCGTACACAAGATGAGGTGTAAACAAAAAAGGGTAGATTTATTGGAAGGCATGAAGTGGATGAGGAAGATGCAAACAAGGGTATGCAACGGCAAAAGATAATTTACAAGAGTTATACTCTTTAGCTTGTCCGTAAAATAGCATGGTGCTCCAACTGTTACAGACTCAATATATGTCCCACAAGTAAATGCAAACAATAAACAAAGAATAATGCTACTCTACGTATAACCTCCCTGGCCTTTACTAAGCAGGCCTCACGGCTGCCGTGTTCTGACTATCGAAGCTTACCCTAGGCCCTGACGTGTGCACAAAACAAGAACAAACTCACAGTGATGTTGAGGACTCAGATCTAGTCCCAGGGGGCCCCCAGCAGTCTAGGACGGTGGTGCGCACGGCTTTCTGCCAGCTCCGTGAAACGTGGTCTTCTCCTTGCTTCGGGGTCCTGGAGGTGCTCCTGGAAACTGTAAATCCCTTTCTCGGTATCTTTGTGGCTTCTCAAACTTACACAGGACAGCCACTCTCGCTGCACCCGGAAAAGTCTATCAAATTTCACAAGTCCACTCCGTTACAGGCTGTGGGTCCTCTCTTGCAGCAAAACAGGGCAAAGTTCTCTCTGCAGCAGCTTCAGCTCACACATGCTGACCAGGCTTCACCCCCACCCTCTTCTCAGTCCAGTTCATTCACACAGTCTATTGCAGGGGAGAAGCAGAACATTCCATCACGCCAGACAAGGGGGTGCAGTCTCTTAAAGTGACAGAGTGTTCCTTACTGTCCATAACAGCACCAACCTCTTACAAGACCATCCTCATGGAGTCGGTTGCTAACCATTTATGCACACACATGCACATTTGTGGCCTGCTGGAGGTCATTTTGCAGGGCTCTGGCAGTGCTCCTGTTTCTCCTTGCACAAAGGCTGAGGTAGCGGTACTGCTGCTGGGTTGTTGCCCTCCTACGGCCCCCTCCACGTCTCCTAGTGTACTGGCCTGTCTCCTGGTAGCGCCTCCAGCCTCTGGACACTACGCTGACAGACACAGAAAACCTTCGTGCCACAGCTCGCATTGATGTGCCATCCTGGATGAGCTGCACTACCTGAGCCACTTGTGTGGGTTGTAGAGTCCGGCTCATGCTACCACAAGTGTGAAAGCACAACCAACATTAAAAGTGACCAAAACATCAGCCAGAAAGCATTGGTACTGAGATGTGGTCTGTGGTCCCAACCTGCAGAACCACTCCTTTATTGAGTGTGTCTTGATAATTGCCAATAATTTCCATCTGTTGTCTATTTCATTTGCACAACAGCAGGTGAAATTGATTGTCAAACAGTGTTCCCTCCTAATTGGACAGTTTGATTTCACTGAAGTTTGATTTACTTGGAGTTATATTCTGTTGTTTAAGTGTTCCCTTTATTTTTTGGAGCAGTGTATTACAATGGCAGTATCTATACACAATACCACTCCTCCTGTATATACACACTGCACAGTACCACTTCTCCTGTCCTGTATATACACACACTGCACAGTACCACTCCACCTGTCCTGTATATATACACTGCACAGTACCACTCATCCTGTCCTGTATATATATACTGCACAGTACCACTCCTCCTGTACTGTATATATACACTGCACAGTACCGCTCCTCCTGTCCTGTATATATACACTGCACAGTACCACTCCTCCTGTATATATACACTGCACAATACCACCCCTCCTGTCCTGTATATATACACTGCACAGTACCACTCCTCCTGTCCTGTATATGTACACTGCACAGTACCGCTCCTCCTGTCCTGTATATATACACTGCACAGTACCACTCCTCCTGTCCTGTATATACACACTGCACAGTACCACTCCTCCTGTACTGTATATGTACACTGCACAGTACCACTCCTCCTGTCCTGTATATATACACTGCACTGTACCACTCCTCCTGTACTGTATATGTACACTGCACAGTACCACTCCTCCTCTCCTGTATATATACACTGTACAGTACCACTCCTCCTGTCCTGTATATATACACTGCACTGTACCACTCCTCCTGTCCTGTATATATACACTGCACAGTCCCACTCCTCCTGTCCTTTATATATACACTGCACAGCACCACTCCTCCTGTCCTGTATATATACACTGCACAGCACCACGCCTCCTGTACTGTATATATACACTGCACAGTACCACTTCTCCTGTCCTGTATATATACACTGCACAGTAACACTCCTCCTGTCCTGTATATGTACACTGCACAGTACCACTCCTCCTGTACTGTATATGTACACTGCACAGTACCACTCCTCCTGTCCTGTATATATACACTGCACTGTACCACTCCTCCTGTCCTGTATATATACACTGCACAGTCCCACTCCTCCTGTCCTTTATATATACACTGCACAGCACCACTCCTCCTGTCCTGTATATGTACACTGCACAGTACCACTCCTCCTGTACTGTGTATGTACACTGCACAGTACCACTCCTCCTGTCCTGTATATATACACTGCACAGTACCGCTCCTCCTCTCCTGTATATATACACTGCACAGTACCACTCCTCCTGTCCTGTATATATACACTGCACAGTACCGCTCCTCCTCTCCTGTATATATACACTGCACAGTACCACTCCTCCTCTCCTGTATATATACACTGCACAGTACCGCTCCTCCTCTCCTGTATATATACACTGCACAGTATCCCTCCTCCTGTCCTGTATATATACACTGCACAGTACCACTCCTCCTCTCCTGTATATATACACTGCACAGTACCACTCCTCCTGTCCTGTATATATACACTGCACAGTACCGCTCCTCCTGTCCTGTATATATACACTGCACAGTACCACTCCTCCTGTATATATACACTGCACAGTACCGCTTCTCATGTACTGAATATATACACTGCACAGTACCACTCCTCCTGTCCTGTATATATACACTGAAAAATACCACTCCTTCTGTATATATAAACTGCACAGTACCACTCCTCCTGTATATACACACTGCACAGTACCGCTCCTCCTGTCCTGTATATGTACACTGCACAGTACCACTCCTCCTGTATATATACACTGCACAGTACCACTCCTCCTGTCCTGTATGTATACACTGTACAGTACCACTCCTCCTGTCCTGTATAAATTCACTGCACAGTACCACTCCATCTGTTCTGCAATACACAGCACACAATATCCTCCGGATCGCAGCCGAGAGCGATATCCTCCTGGTCGCAGCTGTTAAACACACCAGTCCACCTCCGAGATCGGTTGCCGTGGGTGACTACACCGCTGTGTACGCTGTGGGTGCCAGGTCTTTCAGCTCCGCTTGTCTGTGTTGCCTCACACTGGTGAATCTCTGCAGAGCCTTGTGCTCTGCACACTTGCAAAACCAAACTGACACACTCAACCCTCTGCTTCAGGGGCTTTTACAAGGAACCTGTGGCCCTAGGCCACATGGAAAACCTGGCTGGGAAGAACAGGGACTTCCCCACTACCATCCTGTAGTCCATTTCAAAAATAAAACCCCAGAGCAGGTTTTCTTAAATCTGCCTTGGGCAAATAGCTTGCCCAAAACCAACACTTTTATTTTGCAGTGCAATCACAGCTCTGCCTGTTACTGCAATGCAGTCCCACAGCCTCAATACGCCTCCATGCGCATCCTGGGGGGATACATAGCGACCCTCACATATAACACCAGTCACTGCCTCACACACACCCGCCCCTCTGTTCAAACATGTGGGGTTGAACACTTGTCACTCCACATGGGGCACGTGACAGGGCATCCGCATATCCCTGTGACTTCCCCGCCCAATGCTTTACTGAGAAACCAAAGTTTTGTAGGGACAGGAACCATGGGCTGACTCGAGCATTCCTCCCCTTTGCGTTTCGCCTTCCCACTTTGTTACGTGACCAGCAAACCTCTCCGTTCTCCGTTGCAGAAGACACACCCACTTTCTTAACAGAAGATTTGGGCCAGTTTTGGGTGGTCTCATCCTTGTTTATTTGGGGTTCAATAACCCCTCAGCTCATCCTGTAGCCCAAGTACCTGCCTTCTGGAACTCGGTACTGTTTCCTCCATGCCATTACCAGTGCCTTTGTGACTATGTCACTCTGAATCACCGAGGATCACCCTGGCAACTCCGGGCATGCATCTGAATTACGTCGCACCCAAGCCTCCCATCACTGCTGTTTAGTGAGAGCTCTATTCATTTTAACCTGACCCCTGGCTACATCTTTAGGCTGTGCCAGAAGGTTCTTCGTGGGTACGACCGTAGTCACCTGTTATGATCCCAATGGCAGAGGATCTCTGATATTCCGGCAAGATAGAAAAAATATAAATACTGCTCTAGGGATGTGGAAACTGGGCTAACCGCATACCTGATCCTGACACAAACAACTAAAAGTAGCCGGTGAACGTGCCTACGTTGGTTCTAGACGTCTCGAGCCAGCCGGAGAACTGACTACCCCTAGAGGGAAAAAATAAGACCTCGCTTGCCTCCAGAGAAATTGAACCCCAAAGATATAGAGAGCCCCCAACAAATAATAACGGTGAGGCAAGAGGAAAACACAAACGTAGAGATGAACTAGATTCAGCAAAGTGAGGCCCAATAGTCTAGATAGCAGAAAATAGATAGTGGACTATGCGGTTAGCAGAAAACCCTACAAAACATCCACGCTGAACATTCAAGAACCCCCACACCGACTGACGGTGTGGAGGGAGAATATCAGCCCCCTAGAGCTTCCAGCGAGTCAAAAATCAAATGTAAAGCAAGCTGGACAAAAACACTGAATAATGCAAACGATCCAAATTGTACAAAACAGACTTAGCTTTTCTTGCATGAGGCAGACTGAAAGGAATCCGGAGGAGACCAAATAGGTCTGGATACAACGATGCCAGGCAAGAGACTGAGTCCAGAGGAGACTCAAATAGGGAACACCCGCTGCTTAACGACACAGCTGGAGCTCAGGCCTGCAACAAGACATACCTAACACAATACCGTTAGTGACCACCAGAGGGAGCCCAGAAACACAGTTCACAACAGTCACCTCCGTGACAACACCTTCCTGATGCCTCCAGGCTTTCCTTCTATATGTGTGTCTCCGAGTGGGACCCTGGAACTGAGCTGTCCCGAACTTACCAGGGGACATTTCCAGCTTGGGGTTTGGTCTGGTCTCCACAACCTTTCCTGTCAAAACCTCTAGGGGGAACCTATAAGGGTTACACTCTGACCCTAGGTTGGCGACCTGTATGGCAGGTATTCCTGACTTGGGATCTTCAGATTCTGCACCAGGAACAACATTTACCTTGGAAGGGTTAATCCTGGTCTCACACAGGGACCAGAACAGGGGCAAGTCTCTTCCCAACACAGTCCCATATAGAAGAGACTTCACCACTCCCACCCCATTTCTTATCTCTCCAAACGGTGTGGAAAACGTAACCTCCACGATCGGATACTCTCGGAGTTCCCCATGTATACCCATCACCTCCACTTTCCATCCTTTGGGGTTGTCCTCGGCAACAAGGGACCCATGGATCAAAGTCACTAAGCTTTCTGAGTCAAAGAAAGCCTCTGGTACCCATTCATGAGTACCTGGCACAGCTCGGGTTCAGTCGGCAGTGCCTGCAATGGCGGTACAGACTGACTGGGCATACATAGACACACGGCGAGTATACCCGCAGTCCTTGGGTTCAGACATCAGGGGGCAGTTGGCAGCCACATGTCTGGGCCCTTGGCACCGCCAAACACTTAATCGCTGCGGCATGACTAAACCTTGGGGCCGCTTTAGGGGAAACGTGACTTTTGTCACCCTCATTTCGGGCTACCCTTTCATCATGGGCTTGGTCCTAGTTAGCCCCAACAGAGGTTTATGGACTTTCCCAAGCTCCTGGGCTGGCGAGGCACGACATGACAGCTGAAGTGGAGCAGTGTCCCCTACAAAGTCCTGAGTGGCCGTATACCACTCAATGAATCCTACCAGCTGGTCCAGAGTGCCTGGGTCCCCTTGCCCCACCCAATGATGTATGGCTGCTGGCAGCGTCCTCGCCAGCTGGTCGACCACCACCCTCTCTACTTTCTGGAGCACGGTTAAGGTCTCAGGCTGGAGCCATTGCTTTACCAACTGCAATAAGTCATACGCCTGAGACCTGGCAGGATGAGACTCTACAAAGGACCACTGGTACACCCACTGATCGCTATCACCTTAGTGGTCTACTCTTTACACCGCTAATCACCCATCACGTTAGGGTCTCCTCTTTAAACCTCTGATCGCCCCTCACACTAGGGGTCACCTCATGCAGGGCCACAACCTGCTGAAAAATCAGTCAACTCTTTTTCTGCTGCTGCAGAAACAGTAGCTCCTGCTGCTACCGCTGCAACTGCAGCGCTTCTTGCTGCTGCAGCTGAATGAGGAGCAACCTCTTCAAAAGCTCCTCCCTTTTTCCAGCCAGCTTGAGCTGTAGTGTTGCAGGCTTGCTCACTGACATGCAGCATGCTTAACCCTATGCCTCAGTTAGCATTCCCTGCACTCTCTACCATATGTAGTGCAGCGGTATCCACATTGTGCAGTGATGAGGCAGTGACCCAGCAAAGTTCAAAGCAAAATGTGTTTTAATGTGCAACTCACAGCAATACACAGCACACAATATCCTCGGGGTCGCAGCAGGTAAACACGCCAGTCCACCTCCGAGACCAGTTGCTGTGGGCGACTGCACCACCGCGTAAGCTGTGGGTGCAATGCCTTTCAGCGCTACTTGCCTGTGTTGTCTCACACAGGTGGAGCTCTGCAGAGCCTTCTGCTCTGCACATTTGCAAAACTAAACTGACACACTCAACCCTCTGCTTCAGGGGTTTTTACAAGGAACCTGTGGCCTTAGGCCACATGGAAAACCCTGCCGGGAAGGAAACGAACTTCCCCACTACCATCCTGTAGTCTGTTTCAAAAATAAAAGCCCACAGCAGGTTTTCTTAAATCTGCCTTGGACAAATAGCTCCCCCAAGACCAACACTTACTTTCATTTTGCATTGCAATCACAGCTATGCCTGTGACTGCAATGCACTCCCACGGCCTCAATACGTGTGCATCCTGGGGGCACATAGCGACCCTCGCATGTGACACCAGTCACTGCCTCACAATTTACACTGCACAGTACCACTTCTCCTGTCCTGTATATACTGTATACACTGCACAGTACCACTCCTCCTGTCCTGTATATATACACTGCACAGTACCACTCCTCCTGTCCTGTATACATACACTGCACAGTACCGCTCCTCAGTATTTTGCTCATATCCTGCACTGTCTCCTGGTGAACAGATATTGGTTGCCGCGCCCATTTAGCATCTCAACAATACCTGTCCTGCTGGGGACACATACTGTATACAATATACATTGTGGTCATTTATATATAAATCCATTCAATCATTCTCTGCTGAAACTGAAGATGAAATGACTTTAAATGTATCTGATCAGCAGAACCAGATGATAAACTATATACAACTTCCATGGTGAGATGGAAGGAGACCAAAATGGTTAGCTGTCTCCCCCTAGTGGCAAGAAGAGACCTTACAGAAGCTTTCATATGAGATAATAGAGTCCACACCCAATATAAGCGCTTGTACTCAGGAGCAGAGTTAGCATTGGTGCAACCACAGGGGCCCAAGCAGTAAAGGGCCCACTCCTACCTTTAAAGCATCAATCAGCTTCTCATACACCCAGGGCCGTATTTAGAGTTTCTGCTGCCCTAGGCACTTTTAGTGCTGCCTCCCCCATTGGTGAGTATGACACTATTGCCAGTGACTTTGGCAAGAATCGCTGTTGTGAAAATAGCCTTTTGCAGCAGATCGGGCAGTTTTTTCGCATCTGCCGCGTAACGGATCACTTACGGCAACACTGCGTTTGGCTTTATTCATTCCCTATGGGATTTGCGGCACTTGCTGTGATCTGGCAAATGCGGTACCATACCTCCCAACTCTTGATGGGAAAGAGGTATAAAGGTTGCGGCGCACGTAGTGCGCCGTGGCAAATTTAAGGCCACGCCTCTGACCACACCCATTTCACAACTAGTCACACCCATATCCAAGTCCCAACCACACCCATTTAGCACTGCTGATCACACTGTTTCATATACAATAATTATAAACAAAAAAATATGGCCACACAATGCTCCATACTGTATAATGGCTACACAATGCTCCATACTGTATAATGGCCACACATGATGCTCCATACTGTATAATGGCCACACAATGCTCCATACTGTATAATGGCCACACATGATGCTCCATACTGTATAATGGCCACACATGATGCTCCATACTGTATAATGACCGCACATGATGCTCAATACTGTATAATGACCGCACATGATGCTCAATACTGTATAATGACTGCACATGATGCTCCATACTGTATAATGACCGCACATGATGCTCAATACTGTATAATGGCCACACATGATGCTCAACACTGTATAATTGCCACACATGATGCTCAATACTGTATAATGGCCACACACGATGCTCCACACTTTATAATGGCCACACATGATGCTCCATACTGTATAATGGCCCCACATGATGCTCAATACTGTATAATGGCCCCACATGATGCTCAACACTGTATAATTGCCACACATGATGCTCAATACTGTATAATGGCCACACACGATGCTCCACACTTTATAATGGCCACACATGATGCTCCATACTGTATAATGGCCTCACATGATGCTCAATACTGTATAATGACCGCACCTGATGCTCCATACTGTATAATGACCACACAGTGCTCCATACTGTATAAGGACCACACAATGCTCCATATTGTATAATGGCCACACATGATGCTCCATACTGTATAATGGCCACACATGATGTTCAATACTGTATAATGACCCCATATGATGCTCAATAGTGTATAATGCCCCCCTCCCATCTTGTATACATGGCTCATCTTCCTCCCATCCCATATGCATGGCTCATATCCCCCCGCGTATGCATGGCTCATAATTCCCCCCCTGTATGCATGGCTCATATCCCCCTATGCATGGCTCATAATTCCCCCCCCCCCACCTCCTGTATGCATGGCTCATAATTCCCCCCCTGTATGCATGGCTCATATCCACCCCCCCCCCCCCCCCGCCACCCTGTATGCATGGCTCATAACCCCCCCACCTCTTGTATGCATGACTCATATTCCCCCTATGTAATACACTGAAAAAAAGTCTCACACTCAACTTCAGTATCTCTGATTTGCAGATTTATTACTACTGAGGTAGCACTTGGAAACGTTTCAGCCTTTGTCAGGCTTTCATCAGTCACATGCTGTGCCTTTTGAAGTGTGTTGAGCACACTAATAGTTAGGACGCCGATCGCGCGTGATGCAGTGGGTGGCCGCCTTATATGGAGGTGGAGTGATTTGGTAAGCCGAGTATGAAGAAGCTTAAACCAAGAGCATAAGGCTTACCTCGTCTGGCCAGTGATAGAAGCCGGGGCTGGAGGGAAGCCGTAGGGTTCTGTGCGATCTCCTCTCGGACGCGGTGTCCAAGTGCTACCTCAGTAGTAATAAATCTGCAAATCAGAGATACTGAAGTTGAGTGCGAGACCCGGGGCCCGGGGGGGGGGGGGCGGGGGTTGGGGCGGTCGGGAGGTGAAAAAAAAAAAAAAAACCTTGCTCACTTGCTCAGGTGCCACCCCCTGCATCGTCCCCGCCCTAGGCACGTGCCCTCGAGTGCCTAGTGGCAAATACGGCCCTGCATACAGCTGTATAAAGGGCTGCTTTATTGGACAGCAAAAGGTCATTTTAATGTTCTTGATCAGGAGCCCTCTTCTGTCTGTGTCATCCCTGCAGGTACAAGCATCGCTCCAGGAGCAGCAATCGGAACCTTAATGTGTGATTAACATACAACTATAATGAATTGTGTACTGAGTCACAAAGTCTGCACTGGGCACCATTGTATCTGAAAATTGTAAAAGTGTGGAGTACTCAGTACAGAATAAAATAATGTATGTACAGTGACCACACCAGCAGAATAGTGAGCGCAGCTCTGAGGTAAAATACAGGATGTAACTCAGTATCTGTAATGTATGTACACAGTGACTGCACCAGCAGAATAGTGAGTGCAGCTCTGGGGTATAATACAGGATGCAACACAGGATCAGTAATGTAATGTATGTATACAGTGACTGCACCAGCAGAATAGTGAGCGCAGCTCTGGGGTATAATACAGGATGTAACTCCGGATCAGTAATGTAATGTATGTACACAGTGACTGCACCAGCAGAATAGTGAGTGCAGCTCTGGAGTATAATACAGGATGTAACTCAGGATCAGTCATGTAATGTATGTACACAGTGACTGCACCAGCAGAATAGTGAGTGCAGCTCTGGAGTATAATACAGGATGTAACTCAGGATCAGTAATGTAATGTATGTACACAGTGACTGCACCAGCAGAATAGTGAGTGCAGCTCTGGAGTATAATACAGGATGTAACTCAGGATCAGTAATGTAATGAATGTACACAGTGACTGCACCAGCAGAATAGTGAGTGCAGCTCTGGGGTATAATACAGGAGGTAACTCAGGATCAGTAATGTAATGTATGTACACAGTGACTGCACCAGCAGAATAGTGAGCGCAGCTCTGGGGTATAATACAGGAGGTAACTCAGGATCAGTAATGTAATGTATGTACACAGTGACTGCACCAGCAGAATAGTGAGTGCAGCTCTGGGGTATAATACAGGATGTAACTCAGGATCAGTAATGTAATGTAGGTACACAGTGACTGCATCAGCAGTATAGTGAGTGCAGCTCTGGAGTATAATACAGGATGTAACTCAGGATCAGTAATGTAATGTAGGTACACAGTGACTGCACCAGCAGAATAGTGAGTGCAGCTCTGGGGTATAATACAGGATGTAACTCAGGATCAGTAATGTAATGTATGTACACAGTGACTGCATCAGCAGAATAGTGAGCGCAGCTCTGGGGTATAATACAGGATGCAACACAGGATCAGTAATGTAATGTATGTATACAGTGACTGCACCAGCAGAATAGTGAGTGCAGCTCTGGAGTATAATACAGGATGTAACTCAGGATCAGTAATGTAATGTATGTACACAGTGACTGCACCAGCAGAATAGTGAGTGCAGCTCTGGGGTATAATACAGGATGTAACTCAGGATCAGTAATGTAATGTATGTAAACAGTGACTGCACCAGCAGAATAGTGAGTGCAGCTCTGGGGTATAATACAGGATGCAACACAGGATCAGTAATGTAATGTATGTACACAGTGACTGCACCAGCAGAATAGTGAGTGCAGCTCTGGAGTATAATACAGGATGTAACTCAGGATCAGTAATGTAATGTATATACACAGTGACTGTGTGGCGCCCCAGGATCCTGGTCGTCACAGTAGCATTGCTTACTTTGTAAATATGTTATTGTAGCGTTAAGCATCCATACCTCCCATAAAGGGAAGCCAGTTTACATTAATTTGTTTTACATGTTTACAGCAATCCAAAAATGTGTATGTCTTTTTGCTAATCTGTATTATTGTTCTTCTTTTCCCAGTCCGGGAGTACTGGATTTAACGGGGGGAGTGTGGCGCCCCAGGGTCCTGGTCGTCACAGTAGCATTACTTTCCTCACGGGGAGAGTGATGTTACATTTGGAAGCGATGAAGGATAACTCTCATCAAGTAACCACCATACACACAACATGTTCACACTCCAGGCCACAAGGGGGAGCTTTTGATCCTATTTACTAGGTGACTCCCCTATATATATTGTGGTTTAGAGGTAAAAGGAGTTCAGTCAGATTATCAGAGAGACAGAAGGGAGCAAACCGACCTAGAGGGTCAGAAGGTCTGAAGGGGCCGTGTAGTCTGAAGCACTACAGCTCCTGGAAAGAGACATACAGAAAGCCGAACATTGTTCAGTGAGCGTGAAGGGGAGCGAAGCACAGGAGTAACATCGGGGAGACCAGCTAAGAGAAGGCTGCCTTCTTCTGAGGCGCAGATAACTGGTAGCCGGACCACCAAGGTTGTAAGGGACTCTATGACTTACATTAGAAACTGGCAGGACAGCTGAACTGCAAGTTACCTGTCCGCCACACACACCTGAGACACAGTAACACATAGAGCCCAGGGCATGCTGGGGTCCCTGTAAAAAGGCTCGAGTTACCTGTCATGCAGGCATTGTCCAATCCTATATGGGGGACAGAGAGAAGAACTGAGAGGACCTTATCTGAAGCCATAGGCAGTAAGGGACTACAACACCACCGCGCTAGAGGAAGGCTTTTAACTCCACCTGGTAAAGGGGACTCTGGATTCACTTCCAAGCCGGCCGGACCCTGCCTGTACCTGTGATCTGGTGCCCTGGACTGTGGCTGCCTGAAATCTTCAGTAAACCAGGTAGAGAGATTGCAACCCTGTGTCCTCATTCTATACTGTGACATTCACCATCTTCCATCTACACACCGGGAGCCCTGGGGATATATGTCACCTGTGGGAAGTTGTACCATCTAGCTGCCATAACATTACCCCAGAGGACCCCTTAAAGCAGCGTCGGTCCACACTGACCGAATACCACAGGTGGACTCACGAACATAAACTCCATTCACCAAATCCCTTCTAAAGACTTTCCCCTTTAAAATGGGCGCCCAGGGCCACGGACCTGGTCGCTACCATGACATCCCCCTATGAACACCAGACCCGGTACCCGGGTACCCCACGGCCCTGGCGGGCGACTCATCTTGACGTCACAAACAGGATGGACTGACCCGAAAAATCAGGTCCTGTGTGCCTAAGAGACTGTGCCCAACAGTGATTTATTGAGACTGTGCATTGTGAAGTACCACCAAACATTGCCGCCATAACTGCCGCCATAGTAGTGGCACAAGGAGCACTGGAAAAGACAAGTGCGCCATTGTGGGTGGGAACTAACTGTGTGGCGCAAAAATAATGGCCGCCCAATCCAAGTATTACTGTACCATGCGGACATGTCCATCAGCTACAGAGATCCACCTCTTGATCCTGAATGGGGGAAGGACAAGAAAGAAGGAGTTCCGCCCCCCGAAGGAAAGAGCGGGAGAGAGACCCGGACACGGAGAGCAACGCGGAGGACGCCATGGCCAGCAGCCCGGAACCAGAGGGTGGGTTGGAAGCGGAGGACTCCCCCAGCAACCTAGAAGGAAGCTGCGGCGAGCCAGGACCTGCCATAACTGAACTCCTGCTGACCAGAGTGGAGGATTTAATCAACCAGCTCCTGCGGATGCAGCTGGATGCCGGAGCCACGTGCAAGGTGACACGAGTGAAAGAGCTGCAGGAAAGCATCCCATCCAACAGCCCCCGACACCAGCAGTGGAGATAAGCATCGGAGACACCGCAGCGGCAGGTAGGAACAACAACCCTGCCCCGGTAGCCAAGGAACTTTTAGTGGACCCAGTCGCTGCACCGCCCTGCCATGGATCCACGCTACTGCAGATCCTGGGGGAATGGGACCAGGCCACGGGGATGGAACACTTTATGAAAGCCCCCGATCCAGCCCACCAACCTGTCGGGTGAGATCTACGTGGAACGAACAGTGTACCGCTGGAAGAATCCTGGGACCGACATTATGGGGTTCCCCGGGGTGGAGAAGAAGGAAGGGGAGACCCTAGAAGTCTTAAGCTGGGAGGAGTATCAGCAGCAACTCGCCCGCAAATGGGAGGCTAAAGAGGAGGAATACTAGGCCCGGCACAATGCCATTGACCAGAGGGACTTAAGTGCTAAGGCCCAGGCCCGCAAGGACCGCCATACCAACCAGACCCCGCTGAAACAGGGCACAGTGGCAGCCTTCCGATTGAAGAAGGGCTGGGAATTCATCAAGGAGCCAGGGTTATATGCGGAGATCTTTGTCAATAGGAGGGACGTGGAGTCCCACCTTTGGGAAGGACACCCGGATAGGGATCTTTACCCCGGTGACCGCGTGACTTACACCAGGCATCTAAGTGATAAAGGGTGGTACGCCTTGAATGTGCACACAGAGACACTGTTCCAACGCTAGCTAGAACAAAGGCACCAGCAGCGCCACCTAGCGCAAAACTAGCTACCACCACCACCACTCCCACTGTAACCCCAGCTTGCACCATCTAGACAACAGTGTGCACCATTACCACTACTGAGACAGCAGTAGCCACCATGCCAACCATCACGTGTACTCAGTACAAAACCCATGATGTCTATTTGTTACCAGGAGTAATTTTGGCTCAAGACCTTCCCAGGGCAGGAAGTATCCAGCGTCAAGTATTACCTTGGAGACAACCAAAGAAAAATTAAAAGAGAGGAAAACCTGACTGTGAATAGTTAAAGTTCTAAAGTTTGTTTTACCTGGCCAAGGTTTTGCACTAACAAGTTTCTTTGCACTAAAGTTTAACTGTTTAAAGAACTGTGAATCATAAACTGAGCATGATCAAAAACTGTCCCTTGTACATAGTTGGCACCTATTTAGGTGCTTCCTACTGGGTTTACAAAGAAGCTTTTAAGAGACTGTTTCTAACATTACTGTGAAAGTTGCCTTGTTTTACAGAGACCCGAAGAAAAACCCATTTGGCGCGGCAGGATTTCGGGTCTGGATACACGCCTTGTAGCTCGCCCAACCCTACATTGGGAGTTTATGATGGGTCCCTCGCATCGTTGCTGCTGAATACAGATATTAACTGACTTGAGTATTAAATTGCACCTTTAAATGCACTACTGCAACGCCCTCACTGCCGCAGGGCCGAGGGGTACCCGGTACCGGGCCTCTGAGTCTCTGCTCTGGGGTTGTCACGGTGGCTAGGCCCGGTCCGTGACCCTGCCGAGGGGCGTACAGTAAATAAGTATGACGGATGATGGTGGTGAGGTTGTAGTGGTGCGGTGCAGTAAATAACGAGGACACCAGGTTGCAGTCTCTTTACCTCTTTACTGAAGATCTCTGGGTCCTCAGTCCAGAATCTGGATAACCAGGCTGCGCAAGTCCGGCCGGTCCAATGGCACCTCCAAAGTTCTCTTAGCAGGTGGAAATCTGTGCCTTCCTTCTAGCGCTATGTGTTGCGGTCCTCCCCTGCTGTGCTTACGGAAAGTCCCCACAACTGTTGTGTCTGTTTCTTAAGTTCCCTCACAACTCGATTAGATGATGTTCTGCTAATCCTCCGTCCCTCCCTGATGTTACGGTTGGGACGGCACCCGTTTGACGGGTAGGCTCGGAGCTCTTCCGGGACCCTAGAGTCGCCCCTCTCCACAAGTTGCCCCCCAAGACTGCATAGGTGATTTAAGTGAGACAGCCCGCCTTAGACTGACTGTCCTGCCGCTGTTTAGAGTATCGCTTGAAGCTGAATGTTGTAATACTCCCTCGGCATTCCGGCCACCGGTAGTGCGCCTCAGTAGGGTGTTGCCTCGGTCTTACAGCACGACCCCTACTGGTATTCTCCTTTTGCTTGATCTCGTTTCTCACTCAACACAATCTATCTCGCTTCTGGTCCTTCCTTGGGCACCGCCGCTATCCTGAGCAGGCACGGTCCCGTTACGTTCGCTCAAGTTGCCAAGCCTCTGTCAGGATCCCACCCCTGACAGAGACCCTACTGTATCTTCCCCCACAACACCCTCTGCCACAAGGTGTTGCCTAGTTCCAACCCAGTCAGCTTTCTGATCTAACTTCCTGCCTGACCCCCAGTTTACCCACTATGGTGGGGAGTGGCCTAGTGAATAGAACCCTTAGCTCCCCCCGGAGGCCCGACTGTGAAATGTATTGGTGTCTGTGATACCTGATCAGATGAACTCCTTCAATGCCATCAGACGCACCATAGCTCCCCATAGTGGCGGAGCCACAGTACTGCAACGACCAGGACTCTGGGGCGCTGCACCCTTAAAGGGAATGTTGACTTGTTGCACTTTGTTAAAGTGATATTTGAAGTTAGCAGAACTGTACTTTATCTGCCAGATAGCTAATATATTAGTGAGTTAGTATAGTGAACAAGAATAAAAATGAAACTGAAATATGAATCCATATAGTGTTATGTGCAGAAAGTATTAAAGATGTCTAATGTTGCACTTGTGAATTGAACGGACCTGATGCAGTATACCCGTAGTGGTAGTCTCAGTTTGTAAGGAAAGTTCTGCACTTTGAAGCAAATAGGAATAACGTTTGTTTTGCACTTAGAAGTCTTAAAGATAGTATACCCGTAAAGCATAATTGCCTTTCATAGTTAGTTATTACTTAGAGGGTCAGAAGGTCTGAAGGGGCCGTGTAGTCTGAAGCACTACAGCTCCTGGAAAGAGACATACAGAAAGCCGAACATTGTTCAGTGAGCGTGAAGGGGAGCGAAGCACAGGAGAGTAACATCAGGGGAGACCAGCTAAGAGAAGGCTGCCTCCTTCTGAGGCGCAGATAACCGTTAGCCGGACCACCGAGGTTGTAAAGGACTCTACGACTTAAGCTTCTTTCACACTTCCGTCGGTACGGGGCCGTCGCTAAGTGTCGGCGCAACGTACCGATGGACGTTGTGCAAATTCTGCACAACGTGGGCAACGGACGCAGTGTTTCAACGCGTCCGCTGCCCACTGTAAAGTCCCAGGGAAGAGGGGGCGGAGTTCCGGCCGCGTATGCGCGGTAGGAAATGCAAGACACAACGCACGAAAAACGTTCCCTTGAACGTTTTTTCGATACGACGGCCCGCCAAATACAAGTCGGTAATGCAAGTCTATGTGCAAAAAACGCATCCTGCAGGCAACTTTGCAGGATGTGTTTTTTCCACAGAATGACGCATTGCGACGGCCCCTAAACGACGGAAGTGTGAAAGAAGCCTTACATCAGAGACCAGCAGGACAGCTAAACTGCAAGTTACCTGTCCGCCACACACACCTGAGACGCAGTAACACATAGAGCCTGGGGAGAGAAGAACTGTGAGGACCTTATCTGAAGCCATAGGCAGTAAGGGACTACAACACCACCGCTCTAGAGAAAGGCTTTTAACTCCACCTGGCAAAGGGGACTCTGGATTCACTTCCAAGCCGGCCGGACCCTATCTGTCCTGTGATCTGGTGCCCTGGACTGTGGCTGCCTGAAGTCTTCAGTAAACAGGTAAAGAGACTGCAAACCTGTGTCCTCGTTCTTTACTGCGCCATTCACCATCTACCCACTGGGAGCCCTGGGGATATACTTCACGTGTGGGAACGTATACCATCTAGCTGCCATAACATCACCCCAGAGGACCCCTTAAAGCAGCGTCGGTCCCCACTGACCGAATACCACAGGTGGCGTCACAAACATAAACTCCATTCACCAAATCCCTTCTAAAGACTTTCCCCTTTTACATGGGCACCCAGGGTCACGGACCGGGTCGCCACCGTGACATCCCCCTGTGAACACCGGACCCGGTACCCCAAAGCCCTGGCGGGCGACTCAACTGCACCAGTAGAATAGTGAGTGTAGCTCTGGAGTATAATACAGGATGTAACTCAGGATCAGTAATGTATGTACACAGTGACTGCACCAGCAGAATAGTGAGTGCAGCTCTGGGGTAAAATACAGGATGTAACTCAGGATCAGTAATGTAATGTATGTACACAGTGACTGCACCAGCAGAATAGTGAGTGCAGCTCTGGGGTATAATACAGGAGGTAACTCAGGATCAGTAATGTAATGTATGTACACAGTGACTGCACCAGCAGGATAGTGAGTGCAGCTCTTGGGTATAATACAGGAGGTAACTCAGGATCAGTAATGTAATGTATGTACACAGTGACTGCACCAGCAGAATAGTGAGTGCAGCTCTGGAGTATAATACAGGATGTAACTCAGGATCAGTAATGTAATATATGTACACACTGACTGCACCAGAAAAATAGTGAGTACAGCTCTGCGGTATAATACAGGATGTAACTCAGGATCAGTAATGTAATGTATGTACACAGTGACTGCACCAGCAGAATAGTGAGTGCAGCTCTGGGGTATAATACAGGATGTAACTCAGGATCAGTAATGTAATGTATGTACACAGTGACTGCACCAGCAGAATAGTCAGTGCAGCTCTGGGGTATAATATAGGATGTAACTCAGGATCAGTAATGTAATGTATGTACACAGTGACTGCACCAGCAGAATAGTGAGCGCAGCTCTGGAGTATAATACAGGATGTAACTCAGGATCAGTAATGTAATGTATGCACAGTGACTGCACCAGCAGAATAGTGAGTGCAGCTCTGGGGTATAATACAGGATGTAACTCAGGATCAGTAATGTAATGTATGTACAGAGTGGCTCCACCAGCAGAAGAGTGAGTGTAGCTCTGGAGTATAATACAGGATGTAACTCAGGATCAGTAATGTAATGTATGTGCACAATGATTGCACCAGCAGAATAGTGAGTGCAGCTCTGCGCTATAATACAGGATGTAACTCAGGATCAGTAATGTAATGTATGTACACAGTGACTGCACCAGCAGAATAGTGAGCGCAGCTCTGGGGTATAATACAGGATGTGACTCAGGATCAGTAATGTAATGTATGTACAGAGTGACTCCACCAGCAGAAGAGTGAGTGTAGCTCTGGAGTATAATACAGGATGTAACTCAGGATCAGTAATGTAATGTATGTGCACAATGATTGCACCAGCAGAATAGTGAGTGCAGCTCTGCGCTATAATACAGGATGTAACTCAGGATCAGTAATGTAATGTATGTACACAGTGACTGCACCAGCAGAATAGTGAGTGCAGCTCTGGAGTATAATACAGGATGTAACTCAGGATCAGTAATGTAATGTAACATAATGCAGCGCCCCAGAGTCCTGCTCATGGAAGTAATGTCGTTCTTCCACCAGGGGGAGTGATGTTACGTCCGAAGGCAATAAAGGAGATCTCTTTACCAGGTATCACAAACAACACAACACACTTCACACTCCAGTCCACCAGGGGGAGCCATGCTCCTATCTATTAGGGCACTCCTCACAATTAGGTAAAACTGGTGGGCTGGATAGGAAGTTAGGCAGAAGTGAGCTGGGCTTCACCCAGTAAGCTGCTATCTGAGCTCCGCTCAGGTAGTGGGTCCCAGACAGGGGTGGGATCCTGTCAGAGGCCTAGACAGAAGGCCACGGAGCTGCGCCTGCCCCACGTGCAGCAGCATCCTAAGAAAGAGACATTAGAAGAGAATTGTATTGCGGAGGGTGAGAAACGAAGTCATAGCAAAAGGAGAGGAATCCAGAAGGAGTTCTGCCCTGCAAAAGGCTGCCTCTTTTCTGAGGCACAGGATCCGGTAGCCGGAACACCGAGGGAGTCATCGTCTCCAAGCCTTGCTCCAGAGACCGGCAGGACAGCTAATTCCATATTAGTTGCCCAACCTTTACCCAGGAGGCACGGTGGCAACTGTGGGGGCCGGGGCGTGATAGAGTCCCTGTAAAAAGCCTCAGGCCATCAGTCATATGGGTTTGTCCTATCCATTCCATCAGGGGGACAGAGAGAAAGAGACATAACATCTAGAACACCAACATCAGTTGTGAGGACCTTACCGAGAAGCTCAGCAGGGAGGTACTACAACACCCAAGCGCTAGAGGAAGGCTACTGATTTCCACCTGGATAAGGGGACTCTGGATTTGCCTTCAGACCGGCCGGACTCTGCCTGCCCTGTGGTCTGTACCCTGGACTGTGGATGCTGAAGCCTTCAGTAAAAAGGTAAAGAGACTGCAGCCTTGTGTCCCCGTTCTTCACTGCGCCTCACACCATCCTCCATCTACACTCTGGGTAGCCCTGGGGATACACTTCACCTGTGGGAAGGTATACCATCTAGCTGCCATAACATCACCCCAGCGGACCCCTCACAGCAGCGTCGGTCACCCTGACCGAATACCACAGGTGGCGTCACGAACATTATCCCTTTAAAGACCTTTCCCCCATTTACAACGGACGTCCCTAGGACCACGGACCGGGTCAGCCACCGTGACATCCCCACAGAGAACTGAAGGACCCGGTACCGAGTACCCCATAGCCCTACAGGGGTGCTCCATACACAGTGACTGCACCAGCAGAATAGTGAGTGCAGCTCTGGAATATAATACAGGATGTAACTAAGGATCGGTACAGAATAAGTAATGGATAAGGGAGGGGCCAACCAACCGAGATTCATTAGGTAGTGTGGTATTCTACTAATGAGTTGTGAGGTCCCCTGGTCCTGGTGTAGCCAGTGTCCTGAACCCGATGTCCCTGTTACTTGTGTATCAAGTCCTGAACCCGAACTCAATGGTCCTGGTGCCCCCAGTTCAGGACCCAGAAGTCCCTTGTTCTGGTGCGGCCAGTTTCCTAAAGCCATAGATCCTGGTCCTTGTGTGGCCAGTACTGAACCATGAAGCCACTCTGGTGGTATCTGAATCTATATCCAAAACCAGTGCGTCTGGACGTGTGCCTATCCGAGTATTCCGTGTATCCAGACTTCTAAAAGCAGTCTCCGAATCAGTCCTCTCTAAGACTCTGTGTCAGTAACCATTTTGCAGAGGATCTAGAACCTACTAGTCTGAATGAAGCCCTAGTCCTCCCTGAAGCTCAATCCTGACCTTACCTTCGGGACCTCTATTGAACACCAGGTAGTCACTTAGCTAAGCCCCTCCTAGGTAAGCCATTCATTGAGTCCACAAATCACGTGTGCCACCTGCACGTGAAACAGTTTGCTTGGAAATAGGCCCTGCTGATCCCCAGTGCTCCCTGGACTTGGAGCTTTGTCGGCAGCTGAGCTATCAGCGAGAAAAACCAGAAAAATTGTTGTTCTGTAGCTCCCCCACTGCCGCAGGGCCGAGGGGTACCCGGTACCGGGCCTCTGAGTCTCTGCTCTGGGATTGTCACGGTGGCTAGACCCGGTCCATGACCCTGCTGAGGGGCGTACAATGAAGGTGGTGGTATGGGATGTCGTTATGGTGTGGTGAAGTGCTGGTCGCGGTAAATAACGAGGACACCAGGTTGCAGTCTCTTTACCTCTTTACTGAAGGCTTCAGGGTCCTCAGTCCGGAATACGGTTAACCAGGCTGCGCAAGTCCGGCCGGTCCGATGGCACCTCCAGAGTTCCCTTTGCAGGTGGAAATCTGTGCATACCTTCTAGCGCTTGTGTGTTGCGGTCCTCCCCTGCTGTGCTCACGGGATAGTCCCCACAACTGTTGTGTCTGTTTCTCGTGTTCCCTCACAACTCGATTCTGATGTTCTTCCACGTCCCCCAGATCTTATGGTTAGGACGCACCCGTATGATGGGGAGGCTCGGAGCTCTTCCGGGACTCTAGCATCGCCCCACTCCTGTTGTTACCCCCCTGTGTCTTCCTAGGTCAATTGGGTGAGACAGCCCGCCTATAACTGACTGTCCTGCCGTAGGTTTGAAGTTTGGCCTGGAGCTCTATACTTCCTCGGCGTTCCGGACACCGGTTATGCGCCTCAGTAGGATGTTGCCTCGTCTTACAGCACGACTCCTACTGGTGTTCTCCTTGTTGCGTTGATCTCGTTTCTCACTCAGCACAATAAACCTCGCTTCTTGTCCTTTCTTGGGGCACCGCCGCTATATCGTGCAGGCGCGGTCCCGTAACGTTCTCTCTGGTTGCTAGGCCTCTGTCAGGATCCCACCCCTGACAGGGACCCCTCTGAGTCTCTCCCCGCAACACCCCCTGCCACAGGGTGTTGCCTGTTCGATTCCCAGTCAGCTTTCTCATCTAACTTCCTGCCTAACCCCCAGTTTTACCAGATTGTGAGGAGTGGCCTAATACATAGAACCCTTAGCTCCCCCTGGAGGCCAGACTGTGAAGTGTATTGGTGTCTGTGATACCTGGTCAGATGAACTCCTTCAGTGCCATCAGACGTACCATAGCCCCCCTTAGCGGCGGAGCAACAGTACTGCAACGACCAGGACTCTGGGGCGCTGCAGTTCCATCTGCAGATAATTAGATGCCCAACTGAAAGCCCAGACATCAATTGTGCCAGACAAAGTTGCAGTACCTATGGCTATGCCTTTTCCACCTGAAATTTGTGCCTCTGGAGTGGAACCCAGGGCCGGCTCCAGGTTTTTGAGGGCCCCGGGTGAAAGAGCCTCAGTGGGCCCTCCTTTTAACACATACCACGATTCATGATGCACAGATACAGCAGAGAAATATAGCACAGCCAAGTAGCATACAGCCCACGTAGTATATAACACAGCCCACGTAGTATATAACACAGCCCACGTAGTATATAACACAGCCCACATAGTATATAACACAGCCCACACAGCATATAACACAGCCCACGTAGTATATAACACAGCCCACATAGTATATAACACAGCCCACGTAGTATATAACACATACCACGATTCATGCAGATACAGCAGAGAAATATGGGTATAGTACAATGCCAGATTTCACTTCTTACATGAGTGATAGCGATTGTAAATTCTACAATACCATACAGCAGAGGGGCTTTATATAAGTCAACTGTTATGATCTGGTGACCTTGGAGCCGCATGAAAACTTTCTCTGGAGTCGGTGGAACCTGTACTGACCGCAAATCCTGAACTAACACCGCAACTAGAAGTAGCCGTGGGGTGTGCCTAACAAACCCTAGACACCTCGACACAGCCGGAGGACTAAATACCCCTATAGATGGAAATAGGAATGCTATCTTGCCTCAGAGCAGACCCCCAAAGGATAGGCAGCCCCCCACGAATACTGACTGTGAGTAGGAGAAGAATAGACACACGGAGGTAGAAAACAGGATTTAGCAAAAGAGGCCACTCTAGCTAAATAGGAAAGGATAGGACAGATTACTAGGCGGTCAGTATTAAAACCCTTCCAAAAATATCCACAGCAGATAATACAAAAAGTTCCACAATCTAACTAAAGACATGGAATGAATATCTGCCACTCCAGAGAATCCAATAAGACTGAGAAAATACTGACACAGTTTAAGCTGGACAAGAAAACACAAAGAAGAGCACTGAATTGTGAAGCACACAGCATGTGTGCCACAGGAAAAAAAAACCAGACACTTATCTTTGCTGATTTGGCAGAAAGGCAGGAGGAACCAGGCAGAGGTCCAACACCTCCCAACAACAATTGACAACTGGCAAGGACTAATGAATCCTGCACACCTAAATACCCCAGTCAGAACTGCAATCAGCAGACACACCTGACCAGGACTGCAACCCAGGGACAACTGCATTACCACCTACTACCACCGGAGGGAACCCAAAAGCAGAATTCACAACAGTACCCTCCCCTTGAGGAGGGGTCACCGAACCCTCACCAGCGCCCCCAGGCCGATCAGGATGAGCCAGATGAAAGGCACGGACCAGATCAGCAGCATGGACATCAGAAGCAAAAACCCAAGAATTATCCTCCTGGCCATAACCCTTCCATTTGACAAGGTACTGAAGCCTCCGCCTCGAAAAACGAGAATCCAAAATCTTCTCAACCACATACTCCCACTCCCCATCAACCAAAACAGGGGCCGGAGGATCAACAGAGGGAACAACGGGCACCACATATTTCCGCAATAAATATCTATGGAAGACATTATGGATAGCAAAAGAGGCCGGAAGCGCCAATCGAAAAGACACCGGATTAATAATCTCAGAAATCCTATAAGGACCAATAAACCGAGGCTTAATCTTAGGGGAAGAGACCTTCATAGGAACATGACGGGAAGACAACCAAACCAAATCCCAAACCCGAAGCCGGGAACCAACACACCGACGACGGTTAGCAAAACACTGAGCCTCCTCCTGAGACAACACCAAATTGTCCACCACATGAGCCCAAATCTGCTGCAACCTGTCAACCACAGAATCCACACCAGGACAGTCAGAAGGCTCAACCTGCCCAGAAGAAAAACGAGGATGAAAACCAAAATTACAAAAAAAAGGCGAAACCAAAGTAGCCGAACTAGCCCGATTATTAAGGGCAAACTCGGCCAATGGCAAAAAGGCCACCCAATCATCCTGATCGGCAGACACAAAGCATCTCAAATAAGTCTCCAAAGTCTGATTAGTTCGCTCGGTCTGGCCATTTGTCTGAGGATGAAATGCAGAAGAAAAAGACAAATCAATGCCCAGCCTAGCACAAAAGGCCCGCCAAAACCTACAAACAAACTGGGAACCTCTGTCGGACACAATATTCTCCGGAATACCATGCAAACGAACCACATGCTGAAAAAACAACGGAACCAACTCTGAAGAGGAAGGCAATTTAGGCAAAGGCACCAAATGAACCATCTTAGAAAACCGGTCACAAACAACCCAGATAACCGACATCCTCTGGGAAACCGGAAGATCAGAAATACAATCCATAGAAATATGCGTCCAGGTCCTCTCAGGGACCGGCAATGGCAAAAGTAACCCACTAGCACGGGAACAACAAGGCTTGGCCCGCGCACAAGTCCCACAGGACTGCACAAAAGAACGCACATCACATGACAACGAAGGCCACCAAAAGGACCTACCAACCAAATCTCTGGTACCAAAAATACCAGGATGACCAGCCAACACAGAACAGTGAACCTCAGAAATCACTCTACTAGTCCATCTGTCAGGAACAAACAATTTCCCCACAGGACAGCGGTCAGGTCTATCAGCCTGAAATTCCTGAAGAACCCGCCGTAAATCAGGGGAAATGGCAGAAAGGACCACCCCTTCTTTCAGAATGCCGACCGGTTCAAGGACCTTAGGAGAATCAGGCAAAAATCTCCTAGAAAGGGCATCAGCCTTAATATTCTTAGAACCCGGAAGATACGAAACCACGAAATCAAAACGGGAAAAAAACAAGGACCATCGAGCCTGTCTAGGACTCAGCCGTTTGGCAGACTCGAGGTAAATCAAATTCTTATGATCGGTCAGGACCACAATACGGTGCTTAGCTCCCTCAAGCCAATGTCGTCACTCCTCAAACGCCCACTTCATAGCCAACAACTCCCGATTGCCGACATCATAATTGCGTTCAGCAGGCGAAAACTTGCAGGAGAAGAAGGCACATGGTTTCATCAAAGAACCAACAGAATCCCTCTGAGACAAAACGGCCCCTGCCCCAATCTCAGAAGCATCAATCTCAACCTGAAACGGAAGAGAAACATCTGGTTGGCGCAACACCGGAGCAGAAGTAAATCGGCGTTTAAGCTCCTGAAAGGCAGAGACAGCTGCAGAGGACCAATTCGCCACATCAGCGCCTTTTTTCGTCAAACCAGTCAAGGGTTTAACCACGCTGGAGAAGTTAGCAATGAACCGGCGATAAAAATTTGCAAAACCCAAAAATTTCTGAAGGCTCTTCACGGATGTGGGCTGAATCCAATCATGAATGGCCTGAACCTTAACCGGATCCATCTCCATAGATGAGGGAGAAAAAATAAAGCCCAAAAAAGAAACCTTCTGCACCCCAAAGAGACACTTAGACCCCTTCACAAACAAAGCATTGTCACGAAGGATCTGAAATACCATCCTGACCTGTTCCACATGAGACTTCCAATCATCGGAAAAAATCAAAATATTGTCCAAATATACAATCAAGAATTTATCAATATAAGTCCGGAAGGTATCATGTATGAAGGATTGAAAAACAGATGGAGCGTTAGTGAGCCCGAATGGCATCACAAGGTATTCAAAATGGCCTTCGGGCGTATTAAACGCAGTTTTCCATTCATCACCCTGCTTAATACGAACAAGATTATATGCCCCCCGAAGGTCAATCTTAGTAAACCAACTAGCCCCCTTAATCCTAGCAAACAAATCGGAAAGCAAAGGTAAAGTGTATTGAAACTTGACCGTGATCTTATTCAAGAGGCGATAATCAATACAAGGTCTCAAGGAGCCATCCTTCTTAGCAACAAAAAAAAACCTGCTCCCAACGGTGAAGAAGATGGCCGAATATGCCCTTTCTCCAAAGACTCCTTAACATAACTCCGCATGGCGGTATGTTCAGGCACAGACAGGTTGAAGAGTCGGCCCTTAGGAAACTTACTGCCTGGAATCAAGTCAATAGCACAATCACAGTCCCTGTGCGGTGGAAGGGAACTGGACTTGGGCTCATCGAATACATCCTGAAAATCAGACAAAAACTCTGGAATTTCAGAAGAGGAAGAAGAGGAGATTGACATCAAAGGAACATCATTATGAACCCCCTGACAACCCCAACTAGTCACAGACATAGATTTCCAATCCAACACAGGATTATGTACCTGCAACCACGGAAAACCCAGCACGATAACATCATGCAAATTATGCAACACCAGAAATCGACAATCTTCCTGATGGGCTGGCGCCATGTGCATGGTCACCTGTGTCCAAAACTGGGGCTTATTTTTAGCCAAAGGTGTAGCATCAATCCCCCTTAAAGGAATAGGGTTCTGCAAAGGCTGCAAGGGAAAACCACAACGCCTGGCAAACTCAAAATCCATTAAGTTCAAGGCGGCTCCTGAATCCACAAACGCCATGACAGAAAATGATGACAATGAGCAGATCAAGGACACCAATAACAGAAATTTAGGTTGTACAGTACTGATAGTAAATGAACTAGCGATCCTTTTTGTCCGCTTAGGGCAGACTGAAATGACATGAGAAGCGTCGCCACAATAATAACACAACCTATTCTGACGTCTGAATCCTTGTCGTTCTGTTCTTGACAAAATCCTATCACACTGCATTGGCTCAGGACTTTGCTCTAAGGACGACGCCACAGCGCGCACAGTTTGACGCTCCCGCAAGCGCCGATCAATCTGAATGGCCAGAGACATAGAATCACTCAGACCGGAAGGCGTGGGAAACCCCACCATAACATCTTTAACGGATTCAGAAAGACCCTTTCTGAAAATTGCCGCCAAAGCATCATCATTCCAATTAGTCAACACAGACCATTTTCTGAATTTCTGACAATACAATTCTGCCGCCTCTTGACCCTGAGACAGGGCCAACAAGGTTTTCTCCGCTTGATCCACAGAATTCGGTTCATCATATAATAATCCTAAAGCCTGAAAAAAGGAATCTACATTAGGCAAGGCCGGATTCCCAGATTCCAGGGAAAATGCCCAATCCTGTGGATCACCACGCAGCAGGGAGATGACAATTTTAACCTGCTGAATGGAATCACCGGAGGATCGCGGTCTCAGAGCAAAAAACAGTTTACAATTGTTTTTAAAACCCCAAAATTTGGACCTATCACCAAAAAACAAATCAGGAGTAGGAATCTTCGGCTCTAAAGCAGGAATCTGAACAATATAATCAGAAATACCCTGTACCCTAGCAGCAAGCTGGTCTACACGAGAAGCTAATTCCTGAACATCCATGCTGGCACAAGACTCCTCAGCCACCCATAAATAAAGAGGGAAGATAAGACAAAACAGACTGCAGAAAAAAAAATGGCTCAACACCTTTCTTCCCTTCTTCTGAGATGCATTTAACTCATTATGGGCCAGTTGTACTGTTATAATCTGGTGACCTTGGAGCCGCATGAAAACTTTCTCTGGAGTCGGTGGAACCTGTACTGACCGCAAATCCTGAACTAACACCGCAACTAGAAGTAGCCGTGGGGTGTGCCTAACAAACCCTAGACACCTCGACACAGCCGGAGGACTAAATACCCCTATAGATGGAAATAGGAATGCTATCTTGCCTCAGAGCAGACCCCCAAAGGATAGGCAGCCCCCCACGAATAATGACTGTGAGTAGGAGAAGAATAGACACACGCAGGTAGAAAACAGGATTTAGCAAAAGAGGCCACTCTAGCTAAATAGGAAAGGATAGGACAGATTACTAGGCGGTCAGTATTAAAACCCTTCCAAAAATATCCACAGCAGATAATACAAACATCTGCCACTCCAGAGAATCCAACAAGAGTGGGAAAATACTGACACAGTCTAGGCTGGACAAGAAAACACAAAGAAGAGCACTGAATTGTGAAGCACACAGCATGTGTGCCACAGGAAAAAAAAAACAGACACTTATCTTTGCTGATTTGGCAGAAAGGCAGGAGGAACCAGGCAGAGGTCCAACACCTCCCAACAACAATTGACAACTGGCAAGGACTAATGAATCCTGCACACCTAAATACCCCAGTCAGAACTGCAATCAGCAGACACGCCTGACCAGGACTGCAACCCAGGGACAACTGCATTACCACCTACTACCACCGGAGGGAACCCAAAAGCAGAATTCACAACAGTCAACCCCCTATATGCCAATTATTCGAGAGCATTGCATCACCCGAAACATCCGTATTTCTATGCAGCTGCACACTCCTGTCCAAAGAACGGGTGGCTGTGCAGGGTGAAGTGATGTGAGGCTCTCGCAAGTGGAACTCCGGGTCCGACCTAATATATAGTAATGATTGGTCACTTAGTCATTTACTAGACCACGTGTGTGTTCTGGAAAATAAGTCCTGATAGTGGCGTTTCTGCAATGCGTCACTCTTGGAGTAGGTGACATGTAGATCCTGTGCTTTAGCAGATGGCTAACTCTGGTGATCTAAGGTCCACAGGTCTCAGGGTATCAGTACCTGTAATATTAGAGGCAAACCAACATTCTAGAATACTTTTGGGTTTTCATTGGCTGTAAGCCATAATCATCGACATTAACAGAAATAAACACTTGAAATAGATCACTATGTTTATAATGACTATATAATATGGAGTTTCATTTTTTGTATTGAGGAACTGAAATAAATAAACTTTGATGATATTCTAATTTTGTGAGCAGCACCTGTATGCATGCAACTTTTCTAAACTAAATTAGTGAAGTTTTAGAAATTCATAAACTGTAGGCACTGCATCAATATTTGAAGACCCCATGCTGAATATGGATGAGGTGTGCAAGCAGTGTATGGCAGCGGCATCTCTATTGAGCATGCACACTAGTTTTTCATTACGGCAACATACAAGTGTGCGTTACCTTTCTGTGCAGTGAGAAGGGCACAAAGTCATCACTGTGCAGGGCGAGCATGTGCCTGTCCTGTAGCTTCTTCCTGCCATCAAGGCCACTCAGTTACACTGGACACACTAGGGAGTAGTGTTTAAAGGGAAATGTAGCTTTAAGAAGGATGTCAAGATGGTCACTTGATCTGAAGCACTGGCCAACTGACAATATAAAGGGGTACAAAAATGCTAGGGTGCCCATCTACAAAAGGAAATACGAGAGTAAAAGGGTGAATTTTTGATATATGCTTGCATGTCTGACTTTAAATAAAACTGGGCTATTTGGACAACCCCTTTAAATATTTACTGAACTTAAAGTCTTTAGATTCGTACCTATTTATGGTATATAAATATGCCCCAGAAGGGAACACCCCTTTAATTTAGCGGGGCCCCAGGATTTGTTCAGTGTGACCCTTGGATAAAAAAATAGTCAGCGCCCCCTGCTGCAGATAGCTAGCTATAGAGACACTCCTATACCCTAGAGATGTGGCCAGTGACCTCCACCTGCCCCCACCCTCGGGTCACCTCCCAGCAGGGCTCACGCGTGGGGGACAAGTCCTCGCCATTTCCCACTATTCCCAGGAGTGCTATCACACTCCGACACGTACGTAGGAGCAGCACACAGCCTCATAGGCAGGCGGCACTCCGGGCTCCAGCCACCAACACCAGCAGGACACAAGTGAGCCCAAACCCGGGCGTGCCTCTACCCAGGGGTCACTGCGCTGACCAGGGCCAGTACCGCAGACATACAGAGCCGCAGGCCGGGTACTCACAGGCGAACTGTTCATTGACGTCCGGCTATCAGTCAGGCCAGTGGAGCTCCAATCTCCCACTCCTCTGATGGTTCCGGCCGCTCTGACACCTCTGAGTCAGGCGGACGGTCACCGCATAGTCTGCACTGTGTGGCGCACGTGCTGTATCTCAGACCGCGCGAGTGGGCCCCCTGTCTCGCCAGGGCCCCGGTACTTGCCCAGGTGCGCAGGGTGCGGACGCCGGCCCTGATGGAACTTGCCCTGTCGGGTCCCCATGGTACTATGGAGATCTGAAGCAGTGCCGTGGGTTCCTAGACCAGTGCATGCGGCACTATGAAATTTTGGGCCATCAGTTTTCTTCCTATCGGGTCAAGGTGGGATTCCTAATGTCCTACCCAGGAGTAGATGCCCTAGCATGGCTCAAACATCTATCGGGAAAAAGGGGCTCCAATCACCTTGGACCTGCAGGCCTTCCTGTTGGTCTTCTGAAAGGACTTCGATAAGCTGAATCCAGTATCATCTGCGACATCTTCCCTTCCCAGGTTCCAGGAGCAGACCAGACCAGTAACACGTGTGAGGAAATTGTCATGTCTGGCACTGTCCTTCCAAAGACCTCTAATTTCCCAGTCTGTTGAGGCAGCTAGTCACGCAGAATCCATGAAGGTTGATCGTGTATGGCTGGTTGAGCAGAAGCCGGAACTCTGTCTTGAAAAGGGATTGTGGTATCGCTGCGGTTGTGTGGTACATCCTAATACTCTTTGTCCTGAGAAGTCTAAATAACTCCAATTTGAGCCACCAATGATTGTTACTGTATCCATGACAAGTGGAGGCTTCAGTTCGGCACGAGAGTTGTATCTGCAAGCCGTAAAGAGTCGGTGTCAGATCCCGTCTGACAGTTCCAGAATCCGGTGAGGGTGTTGTCAGGTAAACAATGATCTGTGCCAAAAGATAGGTCTTTTCCAAGCAACTGGAGCTACATATTGGAGTATTTCATATGGAGTAGATCGCCTTCCACATGCTGTCTGGTTCATTCTATCAACTTTTGTTAGGTCATCCAGAGCTGAGAACTCAAGTGCCTTTTCTAGTCTGGAGACCCCATGTGGTGCTTCATTGGGGACAGTCAAGTTACAAGAGGTGTCTGGTCCCCATACATCCAGGTTAGTCAGCAGTGTCGCCATCTTCTCCGCCAGCTCTGCTAGTCACTGTGAGCAGATGTCTACAAAGGAAAGGAAGAGGAGGCGATGTCCCTACGCAGTTCCGACGATTGTTCCAGTGATCTGCTCCAGGAATCTCATCACCTCGTTAACGTGTTATCTTGGAGACCAGGCTGAGGGTGGACCCAGAGGAGGAATCTTCAGTTTCTGGCTGGTCTGAAGAGAATGTGAAGGCGTGGCACCATCCAAGTTTCTGCAATCCACCAACCAGCCGGATGAACTCCACTTGGTCCTTGAATCCTCCGGGCTGGTAGGTGATCTCAACGGTGCGGGGAGAGACTTCCCAATGCAAAGTTCCTGGTACTACGCCTTCTTCATCCCATGGTGAGGATGGCTTCATAGAGAGAAGATTCCTAATTGTGAAGACGGTGAGAGGTGTCACTTTTATGCTAGTGGACAGTAGGTGTCATGGTCCTGAGGAGAAGTCATGGGAGTCTGTGAAGAGGTGTCAGTCTCCAACTTCTCTGCAGAGAGTCATCGCAAGTTTGAAGAAGAGGTGAAAAATGGGGGTTTAATGTAATGCTATTTGCCGGCACCCCTGCATGGTTCCCCATCCCTCTCCATGCAGGGATGCCGGCATAGTTACCGACCCTGCCGTGCAGAGTAGTCTCCGGCATGTGCCCTGCCTCCTGGTGTTGTGCATGCCATAGTTTCTGGTGGTGCATCTAGTGTGCACATGCGCTCCCTTCTCTTAACCCTTCTCTTAATGGGGCAGTGAGCGCTCATAGTTAAATGATCCCAGCCAATGGCTGAGAGGCATTTAGTATAAGATTGCACCTGCAAGATGGTTCCCAGCCAATAGCTGGGTTGCATCTTGTTTAAAAGGCACACTCCCCAATAGGGAGGTGACAACCAACCGAGAATCATTAGGTAGTGTGGTATTTTACTAATGAGTTGTGAGGTCCCCTGGTCCTGGTATGGCCAGTGTCCTGAACCTGAAGTCCCTGTTACTTGTGTGGCCAGTCCAGAACCCGATCTCAATGGTCCTGGTGCCACAGTCCAGAACCCAAAAGTCACAGGTTACTAGTTGTGTGGCTAGTCCTGAAACCGAAGTCCCTAGTTCTGGTGTGGCCAGTGTCCTAAACCCATAGTCCCTGCTCCTTGTGCAGCCTGTCCAGAACCCTGAAGCCACTCTGGTGGTACCTGAATCTATACCCGAGACCAATGCATCTGATCATTTGCCTATCCGAGTATTCCGTGTATCTGGACTGCTAAAACCAGTCTTCAAATCAGTCCTGTCTGAGACTCAATGTCAGTAACCATTCTGCAGAGGATCCAGAACCTATTAGTCTGAACAGAGCCCTAGTCTTATCCATGTCTGCGTACCTGACGTCTGGGATCTGCAGCTGCAGTACCGGGGATTGCCTAGCAGTGGTACCTGGCAGCTATCTACAGCTCAAGCCTGACTCCACCATCAGGAACTACAGTGAACACCAGGTAGCCACTTTGCTGCGCCCCCATAGGTAAGCCTGGCCCCATGGCACAGTGGGTCCATGAACCATGTGTGCCATTTGCGGGTGTGACAACATGTAAATAACATAAGAACATAGTTAACACCATTTTGAACAAAAAGGCGTAAAAGCCATCCCACCGTGACAAGGTGTACCCTAATCGAGATTGTGCCAAACTCTTGTAGTTCACCCCACTATGTGTCAGTATACATCAAAATAGATGGGGACAGTGTCCTTATTTAAGGCACAAGAGCTGCATGGTGTCAGGGGGCACATGAGCTGCAGGTGTTAGGGGGCACATGAGCTGCTGCCGTGGGGGGCTACATGCCATTGATGGGATCATGAATTTACACATGTGCTGCTCTTTAGTGAAATTTCACCATCACGTGCTTTTTGTAGACGAGCACTTTTCCAACATGACAATGATCCAAAACTCACATCTGCTGCATTTCTGAAGAAGAATAAGGTGAAAGTGACTCAGTGGCCTAGTGTCTCCTGATCTCACTTAACTGGACACCTATGAGGGATTCTGAAAAGACATATCATCACTCTCCATCCAGCATCCATGTTTTGATAAAGCTCAACAGATAAAAAGCTCAGATTTCATAGTACTTATTCTTCCCACCATCCCTTTCTGCAGGAACTTACAATATAAATTTTCCATGTTTATACAATGTACCAGTCCTACCATCCATATCATCATACAATCTGAATATTACATTGTATTTAACACTGTATAGTGTAACATAGGTTGATCTAGATAATTATCAGATTATGCTGCCACCTGCAGGACAGAAGGCTGTGCATCCTAAAAAATATCAGCTCCCTACTGCATTATACAGAAAAGTCAAGCTAGATAAGCCAACATTCAGAGGCAGTAACCCTGCACGTCGCCTGTCCTGCCCTCAGCTAAGACATTGATACAAGTGTAACACCCCAGGTTCCTGGTTGTTACAGTGGCATTGCTTTCCTCACAGGGAGAGTGATGTCACGCTTGGAAGTGAGGAAGGATCCCTTTGACAGGTATTCAGCACATACAACACTGTTCTGACTCCAGGCCAGAAGCTGGAGCTCTACACCTGACAGGGGAGCTGCTCTCTCTATGGTTGGGAGGGGGAGTCAGTTGCTAGGCAGTTGCTAGGCAGTTGGAGTTAGACAGTTGTTGGGAGGAGAGCGAGGAGAGAGGGAGGGAAGCTGGGGCCGTGGAGATGAGTGATTCTGCGGCTCCTGGGAAGGAAAAAGAAAGCAGAGCAGTCTGTAGGAGACTGAGAGGGAAAAGAAGCACAGGAGAGTGAAAAGATGGAGAGAGAAGCTGTGACTGGGCTTCCTCCAAGCTGAGCGCAGATACCGGTAGCCAGAAGACCGAGGTTGTGGGGGTAACTTCATGCGCCATGGCAGAAACTGGCGGACAGCTGATTGCAAGTTATCTGTCCACCATTAATACCTGAGGACACAGTAGCATATAGAGCCCGGGTCGTGATAGAGATCCTGAAAAAAGGCTCGAGCCACCTGTCGTATGGGTAGTGTCCTATAAAAAGGGGGACAGAGAGAAAACGTGAGGCCTAAGGCAGCAAGGGACTACAACACCACAGCGCTAGAAGGAAGGCTTCCAACCCCACCTGGTTAGAGGGATTCCCAATTCGTTTCCAAGCCGGCCGGACCACACGAGCTTCCGGGATATGGTACCCTGGACTGTGGCTGCCTTAAACCAAGTAAAGAGGTAAAGAGACTGCAACCCTGTGTTCTCCGTTTCTTACTACACTACCTAGCATGATCTTCATCTATTACATCGGGAGCAATGCAGATGCAGCCCCGTTTCACCTGTGGAAAGCCATACCATCCCTGCTGCCATAACATCATCCCAGTGGACCCCTTTAAGCGGCGTCTGTCACCCCTGACCGAATACCACAGGTGGCGTCACAAACTTTTATTATTCAACAAACCCCTTTAAAGACCTTTCCCTTAACATCTCCGCCCAGGGCCACGGACTGGGTCACCGCTGCCATAACACATCCCTTTAAGTACCAGACCCGGTACCTAGTACTCCATGGCCCTGGCGGGCGTGTCACAATGATATCTAATCGACAGTCATGGCCAAAAGTTTTGAGAATGACACAAATTTTGGTTTTCACAGTTTGCTGCTCCATTGTTTTTAGATCTTTCTTGAATTTGTAGATAAAACTTATGTAAAATCTCAATATTTCCAGCGCTGCCCCTTATTTCTCTCTCTGGCATTTGGATATCGACTTCTGGGACAGATCCTGACTGATGATTGCACACGCTGGATTTATCAGTGCTCGGGATTTATCACAATTTCTGTTTTTTGTTAGACGCTTCTTGAGGATTGACCACAGGTTCTCAATGTGATTGAAATCTTGGATGTTTCTAGGCCATGGATCTGCATTGATATTGAATTGATCCCATAGCTGAATCTTCTATTAAGACATGGTCCTGGCACTTGCTGAACTTTCTTGGGCACTTTAAGGCCATGTTCACACGTTGCGGTTTTTACCGCGGATCCGCAGCTTTTTGATGCTGCGGATCTGCAGCAGTTTTCCATGTGGTCTACAGTACCATGTAAACCTATGGAAAACCAAATCCGCTGTGCACATGCTGCGGAAAAAAACACGCGGAAACGCTGCATTGTTTTTTCCGCAGCATGTCAATTCTTTGTGCGGAACTGCAGCGTTTCTGCACCCATTGACTTGCATTGAGTCGGGCACTTCCGCAGCAAAACCGCAGATGTAAAAAAGATCTGCGGTTTAACTGAGGAAATGCTGTAGTTCGGGAGGGGGGAAGCGTGTGGGCGGTGACTGTGTGCGTGTGTGTGTGCGGGTGGGGTCTGCGAGCTCTCCGTGCCGGGTCTGCGGGCTGTCCGAGTGGTCTGCAGGCTGTCTGGGTGGTCTGTGGGCTGTCCGGGGGTCTGTGGCCTCTCCGTGCCGGGTCTGCGGGCTGTCCGGGTGGTCTGAGGGATGTCTGGGGGTCTGCGGCCTCTCCGTGCCGGATCTGCGGGCTGTCCAGGTGGTCCGCGGGCTGTCCGGGTGGTCTGCGGGCTCTCCGTGCCAGCTCTGCGGGCTGTCCGGGTAGTCTTCGGCCTGTCCGGGTGGTCTGCGGCCTGTCCGGGAAGTCTGCGGCCTGTCTGGGTGGTCTGCGGGCTGTCCGGTTGGTCTGTGGCCTGTCCGGGTGGTCTGCGGCCTGTCCGGGAAGTCTGCGACCTGTCTGGGTGGTCTGCGGGCTGTCCGCTTGGTCTGCGGCCTGTCTGGGTGGTCTGCGGCCTGTCGGGGGGTCTGCAGCCTGTCCGGGTGTGTGTGGCACTGTGTGTGTGTGCATGTGTGTGTGCATGTGTGTGTGCAGGCATCGTCCAATGGGACTACAAGCCCCATCGGGCTATGCTGCTACAGTGACAGTGAGTGACACATTAGCCAATGATGGGACAGTAGTAGTCCCATCATCCGGCTAATGTGTTGAATGTATAAAAAAACACAAATACACAACATACATACAACATATTACATACAACATACATACATACAACATGCGTACTACATACATACAACATGCATATTACATACATACAACATGCGTACTACATACATACAACATGCATACTACATACATACAACATGCAACATACTACATACATACAACATGCAACATACTACATACATGCAACATACATACAACATACTACATACATGCAATACACTACATACATGCAACATACTACATACAACATACTACATACATGTAACATACATATAACATGCAACATACTACATACATACAACATACTACATACATACAACATACTTCATACATGCAACATACTACATACGTGCAACATACTACATACATGCAACATGCATACAACATACTACACACATGCAACATACATACAACATGCAACATACATACAAAACGCAACATACTACATACATACAACATACATGCAACATACTACATACATGCAACATGCATACAACATGCAACATACTACATACATACAACATACTATATGCATGCAACATACTACATACATGCAACATACATACAACATACAACATACTACATACATACAACATACTACATACATGCAACATACTACATGCATGCAACATACTACGTACATGCAACATACTACATACAACATACTAAATACATACAGCATACTACATACATACTACATACAACATACATACAACATACTACATACATACAACATCTAGACATACAGTACATACAACATAGAGTACATACTCACCATCACTTGTCACTTTGATCCCCGAAGCCAGTGTCACCTGTAAAAAATATTAAAATAATAAATAAACACTATACTCCCTGATCCGCAGATGTCCAATTAAAACGAGTATCCCATGACGATCTCCCGTGGAGAGCAGCAGCATCAGCTGATGCGACTGCTCTCCAGCGGCTCCAGGAATACAATGACGGAAGGTATCTTTCCGCACTGTATTCCTCCGCCACTGTAAAAAATATTCCCTAGTCTCACTTGTGGCACTGCTGTGTGAGAAAGTTCCCACGCAGCAATGTCATAAAGTGAGACCCTGAACTAAGGTAACCTCAGTGATGCACTGCAGGAGCCATTGTCTCCTGTCAGTGTGTCACCGGAGGTCTATAGAGCAGTGACATTACCCGATGTCACTGTTTTGTAGGGGAGATCATTGTGGGACACTCGTTATTAATTGGACTGCATCGGACAGGGAGTATACGGTTTATTATTTTTAATTTTTTGCAGGCGCTGAAGTATGGTAAGTATGGTTAAATTAAGAATATTAAAATACTTTTTTCTGGCTGTGTCTTTATTTTGTTTTTAACTCTTTCACTACACCTTTCACTCTTTGACGCCTCTCCATTAGTAACCCGACTTAATGTCACCTTACAATAGCAAGGTGACATTAACCCCTTATTACCCCATTTCCCACCGCACGGGAAAAACCGGATCCGTTGCAAATAGTGAAAAACTGATCCGTTTTTTTCAGAGAGAGAGAGAGAGAGAGAGAGAGAGAACAGAAAATTAGCATGATTTCAATGGAAAAAATGCATGAAAAACTGGATTCGGAGGCCGGATTCATCATTTCACATCTCAGTTTCATACGCTTTTCGCCGGATCCGTCGCTGCACGTTTTTTCACCAGGCAGAAAAAACTTTCCTCTGTACATTTTCTCCGTCCGCTGGAAACAGTTTCTTTTGACGGATCCGGCAAAAAGCGGATGAAACGTGTGGCCATCAGGCGCAATCCAGAGCTAATAAAACTCTATGAGAAAAAAACGGGTCCGGAGGGAAAAAAACGGATCCGTTTTTGTCAAAACTCGCCAGATTATGCCTGACGGCAAAAACCTGATGTGTGAAAGTAGCCTAACTATCCATATAGCTATCTACATCTATCTATCTATCTATCTATCTATCTATCTATCTATCTATCTATCTGTCTGTCTATCTATGGGTACGTGTCCACGGTCAGGATGGCCGGCGGTATCGCCGGAGCGGCGAAGCCCCGCCCCCTTTCTGGGACGTGATGATGCCGGATGTGTTAACTGTACACATCCGGGATCATTGCACCCTCGCATAGCGCCCTGTGATATTACTAGGTAGCACGGACATGCTGCGATCTGAAAAGACGCGCAGCATGTCCGGAGTCGCAGGGAAGTCGGATGCATGTTTCCACGCATAGTGGACACGGGATTTCATAAAATCCCCTCCACTATGCTGGAACATCTGGACGCTGCGTGTTTGACGCTGCAGCTCTGCGCAGCGTCAAACAAGCAGCGTTTACTGACCGTGGTCACATACCCTAAGTGTGTAATGGAGTGTGGGTTGGAGAAATGTAAAAGAGGAGGTTGGACAATAATGACATCACAAATCTTTTTTTTTGTTGTTCAATAATACATCTTTATTTATCTTTGAAAAATGCATACAAAAATGCATCAAATCCGCGCAAAAACCGCATCAAAACGGCGCAAAAAACGTATCAAAAACGCATCTGCATTTTCTGCCAAGAGCTGCGGATTTAGTGCAGAAAAATCCGCAGGCAAATCTGCAATATGTGCACATAGCCTCAAGCCTTCTTCAAAGCAAGTGAACCTCTACCTTTATGTGTCCACGTTCAGGATTGCATCAGGATTTGATCAGGATTTGACGCAGGTAAAATCTGCACCAAATGTGCACCTGAGGTCACTGGCAGTTCACCTGCGTTTTTCATGCATTTTTGACGTGTTTTTCATGTGTTTTTTTACATAGATGGCTTAGCGGTCTCTGGCAAAGACCGCTAAGTCATCTGGGTAATTTCGCAATGCATCTCTGGGAACGGAAGCTGTCGGCCGCATCGCGAGGAGCAGGACAGCTTCGGTGGAAGACGGAAGGTGAGTATATAACTATTTTTTTATTTCATTCTTTTTGTGGGCTGTGTTATTTACTACATGGCTGCTATATACTACATGGCTGTGCTATATACTACGAGGCCGGCCGTGACCAATCAGCGATATTGGTGCGGAATTTAACCCTCACTCACAGTGCGACGTACATACATACATACATATTCTAGAATACCCGATGCGTTAAAATCGGGCCACCATCTAGTAGATATGTAATAGCAAGGCCGATGTTTATGAATGCACGTTTAATTTAAAAAAAAAATGGGAAAAAAAACGACATGGGCTCCTGCGCAATTTTCTGCGCCAGAAGGGGAAAGCCAACGGCCGGGGGCCAATATTTGTAGCCTGGGAAGGGGGTAATACCCATGGCCCCTCTCTAGGCTATGAATATCAGCCCACAGCTGTCTGCGTAGCCTTTACTGGCTATAAAGATAGGGGGACCCGAAAAAAAAAAAGAGACATGGGGTCCCCCTATATTTTATAGCCAGAAAGGCTATGCAGACAGCTGCGGGCTGATATTCATAGCCTAGAGAGGGGCCATGGATATTGCCCCCCCCCCGGCTACAAATACCAGCCCCCAGCCGCCCCATAAATGGCGCATCTGTAAGATGCGCCAATTCTGGCACTTAGCCCCTCTCTTCCCACTCCCAAGTAGCGGTGGGATATGGGGTAATAAGGGGTTAATGTCACCTTGCTATTGTAAGGTGATATTAAGCCGGGTTAATAATGGAGAGGTGTCAATAAGATGCCTATCCATTATTAATCCTAGAGTAGTGAAAGAGTTAAAAAACAAAATAAAGACACAGCCAGTAAAAAGTATTTTATTATTCTTAATGTAACCACACTTACCATACTCGATCACCTGCAAAAAATTAAAAACAATAAACCATATGCTACCTGTCCACCGTAGTCCAATTAATAACGAGTGTCTCACGATGATCTCCCCTATAGAACAGTGACATCTGGTGATGTCACTGCTCTATAGACCTCCAGTGACACACTGACAGGAGACAATGGCTCCTGCAGTGTATCACTGAGGTTACCTCAGTTCAGGGTCTCACTTTATGGCATTGCTGCGTGGGAACTTTCTCACACAGCAGTGCCACAAGTGAGACTAGGGACTATTTTTTTACAGTGGTAGAAGAATACAGTGCGGAAGGATACCTTCCTTCATAGTATTTCTGGAGCCCCTGAAGAGCGGTCGCATCAGCTGATGCTGCTGCTCTCCACGGGAGATCGTCATGGGACACTCGTTTTAATTGGATTTCTGCGGATCAGGGAGTATATTGTTTGTTTATTATTTTATTATTTTTTACAGATGACACTGGCTTCGGGGATCAAAGTGACAAGTGATGGTGAGTATGTACTCTATGTTATATGTACTGTATGTCTATATGTATTTTGTATGTACTGTATGTACTGTATGTCTATATGTATGTACTGAATGTATGTGTTGTATGGTGTATGGTGCATGTCGTATGTTGCATGTCACATGTTGTCGCATGTTGCATGTCGCATGTTGCATGCTGTCGCATGTTGTTGCATGTCGCATGTCACATGTTGCATGTTGTCGCATGCTGTCGCATGTTGCATGTCGCATGTTGTTGCATGTAGCATGTTGTCGCATGTTGTTGCATGTTGCATGTCGTCGCAGCTTGTCGTATGTCGTCGCAGCTTGTTGCATGTCGTCACATGTTGTCACATGCTGTAGCATGTTGCATGTCGCATCTTGTTGCATGTCGCATGTCGCATGTTGTTGCATGTTGCATGTCGCCAGGGCCGGCGTCAGCACCCGGCGTACCCGGGCAAGGGCCCTGGCGAGACAGGGGGCCCATTCATTGCCGGTGTTAGGGGCAGGCAGCTGCCAGTGCCTAGGGCCCCTGCTCCCCCAGGGGCCCTCAGCTAGCGGCACATCACACAGCTGCTATGGGGCCCCTGTGAGGCAGGGGGGCCCACCTGTCACAAGCGCCAACTCCCCCGCCACCGCTTTGAACTTTACCGGCGTCTGCCGGTAAAGTTCAAAGCAAATGATGGAGCAGAGAGCGTCAACTGATGCTCCCTCTCCCATCATTCCCCACTCTGCCTCTGACACTGCAGCTGCGGGTGCGCGATGATGTCATCGCGCACTCGCTGTGTGTCAGGCAGTGCAGCGGCAGCCGCCAAGACCAGAGCAGGGAAGGAGCAGTGCGGCGCGGGAACGTTGAGAGGTGAGGAGTATTTTGGTTTTTTTGTAACTATAACAGTGAGTACTGGACTATGGGGCCATTCTTGGGGGGAGGAGGGCTGTGCTGTATACTACATGTCTGTGCTATATACTACATGGCTGTTCTATATACTACATGGCTGTTCTATATACTACATGGCTGTACTATATACTACGTGGGCCGTGTTATATACTATGTGGGTTGTTATATGCTACGTGAGCTGTGTTATATACTACATGGCTGTTCTATATACTACGCAGGCTGTGCTATATACTATGTGGTGGGCTGTTATATGCTATGTGGGCTGTGCTATATACTACATGGCTGGTCTATAAACTACGTGGGCTGTGCTATATACTACGTGGCTGTTCTATATACTACGTGGGTCGTTTTATATACTACATGGGCTGTTATATGCTACGTGGGCTGTTATATGCTACGTGGGCTGTTATATGCTACGTGGGCTGTGCTATATACTACATGGCTCTTCTACACTACAGCGTTCTCACAAACAGCTGATCAGCTGTTTGCGAGAACCAGACTAGTGACCGGAAATAAGTCCCTGTCATGTGCACGGCAGTTCTCGCGATAACATAAGTTATCGCGAGAACTGCAGTGGACGAGGGACTTCCGGCGGCGGGATAGGTGAGTCGGCAGACATGCATAGTAAGCTGCATTTACGCATTTCTACCCATGTGACTAATCATTAGATGCGATTTTATCACATCTAATGATAGTCTATGGTAAATTTACGGCGCGGCGACAGAGCATTGCTGCATTGTAAACAGACATGCTGCTTTCTGAAAAGACGCGCCGCATGTCCGTTTACGCGGGTCTGCCGCCTGCGTGTTTTACCGCATAGTGGAGACGGGATTTCATGAAATCCCCTCCACTATGCTGTAACATCTGGAAGCTGCGTGTTTGACGCTGTGGCTCTATGCAGCGTCAAACACGCAGCGTTTCCTGAACGTGGAAACATACCCTTAAAGTTCTTGATGATCCTATAAATATCAATCCTGCAGGTTTGATCCTGTAGGATTGATGCAATGATGGAAGTTCCACAATTCTAGGCCTTTGGCGGGTTTGATCCTATAAATAGTTGATATAGGGGCAATCTTTCAAGCAGCAATGTCCTTGCCTGTAAAACTATTTTGATATAAAGCAATGATAACTGAATGTGTTTCTTTGCAAGGTAACCATGGTTATCAGATGATTATAATTACATCAAGCACCAGCCTACTTTAAAACAACCAGTCTCCTCTTAAAATTCAATCATGACATAGTGATATCCCCTGCTTTGTCCTCATTAACACTTTCTCTATGAGTATAAATGAATGAAATGCAATAGATGCTGAGCACTTTTTCTACACTGCTCAAAAATATAAAGGGAACACTAAAACCCCACATCCTAGATATCACTGAATGAAATATTCCAGCTGCAAATCTTTATTCATTACATAGTGGAATGTGTTGAGAATAATAAAACATAAAAATGATCAATGTAAATCAAAATTAATATCTCTAGATTTGGAATGATATTAAAAATGAAAGTGGAAAATGAAGTTACAGGCTGATCCAACTTCAGTGGAAATGCCTCAACACAAGGAAATGATGCTCAGTAGTGTGTGTGGCCTCCACGAGCCTGTATGACCTCCCTACAAGGCCTGGGCATAGTCCTGATGAGGCTTCAGATATTCTCCTAAAGATTATCTCCCAGACCTGGATTAAAGTATCAATTAACTCCTGGACAGTCTGTGCTGCAATGTGGTGTTAGTGGATGGAGCGAGACATGATGTCCCAGATGCGCTCGATCGGATTCAGGTCTGGGGAACGGGTGGGCCAGTCCATAGCTTCAATGCCTTCATCTTGCAGGACCTGCTGACACACTCCAGCCACATGAGGTCTGGCATTGTCCTGCATTAGGAGGAACCCAGGGCCAACTGCACCAGCATATGGTCTCACAAGGGATCTGAGGATCTCATCTCGGTACCTAATGGCAGGCAGGCTACCTCTGGAGAGCACATGGAGGGTTGTGCGGCCCTCCAAAGAAATGCCACCCCACACCATTACTGACCCACTGCCAAACCGGTCATGCTGAAGGATGTTGCAGGCAGTAGATCGCTCTCCACGGCGTCTCCAGACTCTGTCACATGTGCTCAGTGTGAACCTGCTTTCATCTGTGAAGAGCACAGGGCGCCAGTGGCGAATTTGCCAATCCTGGTGTTTTGTGGCAAATGCCAAGTGTCCTGCACGGTGTTGGGCTGCGAGCACAACCCCCATCTGTGGACGTCGGGCACTCAGGCCATCCTCATGGAGTCAGTTTCTAACCGTTTGTGTAGACACATGCACATTTGTGGCCTGCTGGAGGTCATTTTGCAGGGCTCTGGCAGTGCTCCTCCTGTTCCTCCTTGCACAAAGGCTGAGGTAGCGGTCCTGCTGCTGGGTTGTTGCCCTCCTACGGCCCCTCCACATCTCCTGGTGTACTGGCCTGTCTCTTGGTAGCGCCTCCAGCCTCTGGACACTACGCTGACAGACACAGCAAACCTTCTTGCCACAGCTCGCATTGATGTGCCATCCTGGATGAGCTGCACTACCTGAGTCACTTGTGTGGGTTGTAGAGTCCGTCTCATGCTACCACGAGTGTGAAAACACAACCAACATTCAAAAGTGACCAAAACATCAGCCAGAAAGCATTGGTACTGAGATGTGGTCTGTGGTCCCCACCTGCAGAACCTGTCCTTTATTGAAGGTGTCTTGATAATTGCCATTAATTTCCATCTGTTGTCTCTTCCATATGCACAACAGCATGTGACATTAATTGTCAATCAGTGTTGCTTCCTAAGTGGACAGTTTGATTTCACAGAAGTTTGATTGACTTGGAGTTAGATTCTGTTGTTTAAGTGTTCCCGTTATTTTTTTGAGCAGTGCATATTTATATATATATATATATATATATATATATATATATATACAGTACATATATACACACATAAAGGACGCATCTTAAAGTTTGGTCACCGGATGCTGTTGTGGACTTTAATATATTGAAAGAGTGTTTCATGTTTGCTCCAGTTTTATTCCAAACCAATCTCCAGAAAACATTCATTGTAGAGGTGGAATCTTCAAAGGTCGGGATAGGGGCTGCAGTATCTCAAGGTGCCAAAACTCTGACCAACCTGCAGCCTTGTGCAATTTTTTCTAGGAAATTGTTTGTCTGCTGAGAGAAATTACAATTTTGGGACTTGCGAGCTGCTCGCTGTCAAATTAGCTTTGGAAGAATGGAAACATTTTTTGCACATGACTTGCTCCTTCAAAAGACCAGGGGACACTCATTAAGAGTGCAAGAAGACAATTCCAGGGAAGGGTTCTTTACAGTTAGAGCAGTCAGATTGTGGAATGCCGACCACAAGAGGTAGTAATGGCCGACACTATGACAGCTTATAAAAAAAAAAGGCTGTACACGTTTCTCACAACAAACAGCATAGTGGGTAATAAATAATCCAACAATAGAGAATGTAGGACTGGTGGAGAAAGGGAGAACTTGATGGACATGTGACTTATTTTCAACCTATGCAACTATGAAGGATTCTTGCTCTGCTGTCTCTGTGTAGCAAATGTTGGGAACAGTAGCATGGAGTAAATTATACAGTAGTGGTGAGCAGTGTGGCTGTGAATCCAGCACTCTGAAGAGATAAAAGACTTGTTAGAGAGCTCAGAACGATCTCTCTGTATCTCCTTCTGCTTGTATTGTCACTTTGCCCCTTACTGTTCCTCTTCCCTCCCTTCTTCATAGATTATTATTGGAGGTATAAAATGGCATCGCTGTTCAGCAAGACAGAGTCGAGCTGTTTATTTTTCAGAGTGGATGGTGATTTCAGGAGGCACAGAAGATGAGAAAAAGTGGCTCATAAGTGAAGAAAGAAGCAAATTTCTCTGATATGATATATTACAATTATCTTACATTCGTCTGCACTATCGGTTTCTAAAAAGTTTGTTGAAAGTACAGCTCTTTTCTTATTAAAAAGGCTCTAAAAGCTGCAAGTGTGAATCCCTGATTTAGAATCAATACCAGTGCCCCCTCCCCATCACCACATAACATTTATACTGGTTTCAAAGCTGTTAATGGCCCAAATGAGTGACCGAGACCCAACTGCCACTGCAGTCTCGAAAACAGTAAAGCTAAAACTACAAGTCCCAGCATTCCCTTATCAAGACAAAAATGTTTCCATTCACTGACAGCAAGAAAATCTTAAAAATGGTTAGAAATAGAATATATTAGAACGTTGCAGACCTTTTTATGATACAATAACCACAATGGATCTGTCATTCTATTTCACAATAAAAATGCATGCATTTATAAATACATCTATTAGACCTGATGTGACTGGTGTAAATACCCTGAAAATGTACATAAAAATAGCGGTAAATCTTGTCTAAAAGCTTCTCTTTTTTTCTTATTCAAGGTTATAAAATAGAGCAAAACCTTGGTGTGATGTTGAAAACAACTTCAAAGTGTCAGGACAATTATGACCACTAGGTGTCAGGCTTTGCAAAGTTACTGCAATGTCATCTGGTCTTAATTCTTACACAGAGGGATCTGGATACAATGTATGGAGAAAAGTATCGGAAACGTATCAATCACTTAATTTAGGGTTATCATTCCACATGTGTGTAACATCCAGTCCCATTCCTCCCAGGTGTGTAAAATCCAGCCCCTCACTGAGCCGTCTGCTTTTACTAATGGGTGGTGTATAAAAGTCACCACCGCTCTGCTGACCCCATACCTGCAGACTCCAGACCTCCTCTGGTATCAGCACAAACACTGCGCCCACCCGGGAGCTTCATGAAAGACTATGGGGAATGCTTTATTCTGTATGGAGTATACAAAAAAAGGTTGCACTCTATCGTGCCAAAGAATGTCGAATATGAAATACATGAAACATGAATAGCAAAATGGCTTTTTGAACGTTAGGAAAAATATTTATGAGACGCTTTGCACAGAATTTGGCCAAATAGTGTGAGCCCATCAACCATCCTCCAGGTTTTTTGTATATTGTATATGGAGGTAGCTGCTCCTGATATGCTCCTATTCACACTAGTTTGGATGTGCCAGTCGTGTTTTCTGTCATCTAATCACACTTGGTTCCTGCCAACCCATATGTAGGCTTTACTGAGGGAGGTGTCCACATTCACCCAGGCATACAGACATTGGCCTTCGGTAATTGTTCACATTTGGACAGGGAGGTCAGGGACCCATCTGTTATGATCCGGTGACTTTGGAGCCGCATGAACTTTCTCTGGAGTAGGTGGAAACTGTACTGACCGCAAAACCTGAACTAACACCGCAACTAGAAGTAGCCGTGGGGTGTGCCTAACAAACCCTAGACACCTCGACACAGCCGGAGGACTAAATACCCCTATAGATGGAAATAGGAATACTACCTTGCCTCAGAGCAGAACCCCAAAGGATAGGCAGCCCCCCACGAATATTGACTGTGAGTAGGAGAGGAAAGACACACGCAGGCAGAAAACAAGATTCAGCAAAAGAGGCCACTCTAGCTAAATAGGGAAAGATAGGACAGAATACTAAGCGGTCAGTATTAAAACCCTTCCAAAAATATCCACAGGAGATAATACAAAAAGTTCCACAATCTAACTAAAGACATGGAATGTATATCTGCCACTCCAGAGAATCCAACAAGACTGAGAAAATACTGACACAATCTAAGCTGGACAAAAAAAGACACCGAATAGCACAGAATTATTAAGCACACAGCATGTGTGCCACAGAAACAAAACCAGACACTTATCTTTGCTGATTTGGCAGAAGGCAGAAGGAACCAAACCAGGACCAAAACCTCCCAACAACCATGGACAACTGGCAAGGACTAATGAATCCTGCACGCCTAAATACCCCAGTCAGAACTGCAATCAGCAGATACACCTGACCAGTACTGCAACTCAGGGACAACTGCATTACCACCTACAACCACCGGAGGGAGCCCAAAAGCAGAATTCACAACACCCATCAGATTAATGAGACCACCTTGACGATGGTTGATGGGCTCACACTATTTGGCCAAATTCTGTGCAAAGCATCTCATAAATATTTTTCCTAACGTTCAAAAAGCCATTTTGCTATTCATGTTTCATGTTCGACATGCTTTGGCACGATAGAGTGCAACTTTTTTTTGTATATTGTATATGGAGGTAGCTGCTCCTGGTATGCTCCTATTCACACTAGTTTGGATGTGCCAGTCATTTTTTGTCATTATTCTGTATGGAAGACTTTGGTGAGTGCATTATTGTTATGATCTGGTGGCCTAGGAGCAGCATGAGACGTACTCTGGAGAAGGTGGCACCTGTACTGACAGCAGACCCTGAACTTAACACCGCAACTAGAACTAGCCGTGGAATGTACCTAACACTCCCTAGACATCTCGACACAGCCGGAGGACTAAATACCCCTAGAGATAGAAAAGGGAAAACTATCTTGCCTCAGAGAAAATCCCCAAAGGATAGACAGCCCCCCACAAATATTGACTGTGAGAGGAGAGGGAAATAACATACGCAGACTGAAATCAGGATTTAGCAAAGGAGGCCGCTTCTAGCTAAATAGAAAGGATATGACAGAGTACTATGCGGTCAGTATTAAAACACTAGAAAATATCCACCACAGAAAATACAAAATCTCCACATCTAACTAAAGATATGGAGGGTATATCTGCATCTCCAGAGATACCAGCTTGGCTGAACAAATCCTTATACAGACCAAGCTGGACAAGACAAAACATGAAAAAGAACTGAACAATAAGGCCCACAGCATGTGGACTGCAAAAAACAAGGCCAGAACTTATCTTTGTTGAAAAGAACAGCAAAGCAGGAGAGACCAGGCAGGGATGGGAATCCTCCAGGAACAATGGACAACTGGCACTGACTAAAGGGTCAAGCAAGACTAAATAGCCCAGTCAGAATTGCAATAAGTGGACACACCTGATGAATGCTGCGATCCAAAGACAGCAGCACTACCACTTATAACCACCGGAGGGAGCCCAAGAGCAGAATTCACAACAGTACCCCCCCCCCCCATGAGGAGGGGTCACCGAACCCTCACCAGAGCCCCCAGGCCGATCAGGACGAGCCAAATGAAAGGCACGAACCAAATCGTCAGCATGAACATCGGAGGCAACAACCCAAGAATTATCCTCCTGGCCATAACCCTTCCATTTGACAAGATACTGAATCTTCCGCCTCGAAAAACGAGAATCCAAAATCTTCTCAACCACATACTCCAACTCCCCATCAATCAACACCGGGGCAGGAGGATCAACAGAGGGAACAACGGGCACCACATATTTCCGCAACAAAGATCTATGAAAAACATTATGAATGGAAAAAGAGGCTGGAAGGGCCAAACGAAAAGACACTGGATTGATAATCTCAGAAATCCTATAAGGACCAATAAACCGAGGCTTGAACTTAGGGGAAGAAACCTTCATAGGAACATGACGGGAAGACAACCAGACCAAATCCCCAACCCGAAGCCGGGAACCCACACACCGACGACGGTTAGCAAAACGCTGAGCCTCCTCCTGAGACAACACCAAATTGTCCACAACATGAGCCCAAATTTGCTGCAACCTGTCAACCACAGAGTCCACCCCAGGACAATCAGAAGGCTCAACCTGCCCTGAAGAAAAACGAGGATGAAAACCAGAATTACAAAAGAAGGGCAAAACCAAGGTAGCCGTACTAGCCGGATTATTAAGGGCAAACTCGGCCAATGGCAAGAAAGCCACCCAATCATCCTGATCAGCAGACACAAAGCATCTCAAATAAGTTTCCAAAGTCTGGTTAGTTCGCTCGGTTTGGCCATTTGTCTGAGGATGAAATGCGGAAGAAAAAGACAAATCAATGCCCAGCCTAGCACAAAAGGCCCGCCAAAACCTAGAAACAAACTGGGAACCTCTATCGGACACAATATTCTCCGGAATGCCATGCAAACGAACCACATGCTGGAAAAACAACGGAACCAAATCAGAAGAGGAAGGCAATTTAGGCAAAGGTACCAAATGAACCATCTTAGAAAACCGGTCACAAACCACCCAGATAACCGACATCCTCTGGGAAACCAGAAGATCTGAAATAAAATCCATAGAAATATGTGTCCAAGGCCTCTCAGGGACCGGCAAAGGCAAAAGCAACCCACTAGCACGGGAACAGCAAGGCTTGGCCCGCGCGCACGTCCCACAAGACTGCACAAAAGAACGCACATCCCGTGACAAAGAAGGCCACCAAAAGGACTTACCAATCAAATCTCTGGTACCAAAAATACCAGGATGGCCAGCCAACACAGAACAATGAACCTCAGAAATCACTTTACTAGTCCATCTGTCAGGAACAAACAGTTTCCCCACTGGACAGCGGTCAGGTTTATCAGCCTGAAATTCCTGAAGAACCTGCCGTAAATCAGGGGAGATGGCAGAAAGAATCACCCCTTCCTTCAGAATGCCGACCGGCTCAAGGACCCCAGGGGAATCAGGCAAAAAACTCCTACAGAGAGCATCCGCCTTAACATTCTTAGAACCCGGAAGATACGAGACCTCAAAATCAAAACGGGAGAAAAACAGGGACCATCGGGCCTGTCTAGGATTCAGCCGTTTGGCAGACTCGAGGTAAATCAGATTCTTATGATCGGTCAAGACCACAATACGGTGCTTGGCCCCCTCAAGCCAATGTTGCCACTCCTCAAATGCCCACTTCATAGCCAACAACTCACGATTGCCGACATCATAATTGCGTTCCGCAGGCGAAAACTTTCGAGAAAAGAAGGCACACGGTTTCATCAAAGAACCATCAGAATTCCTCTGAGACAAAACGGCCCCTGCCCCAATCTCAGAAGTGTCAACCTCAACCTGAAAAGGAAGAGAAACATCCGGCTGACGCAACACAGGGGCAGAAGTAAATCGGCGTTTAACCCCTTTCTGCCATTGGACGTACTATTCCGTCCATGTGGGGTGGGCCCTAATTCCCAAGGACGGAATAGTACGTCCAGCACGATCGGCCGCTCTCACGGGGGGAGCGCGGCCGATCGCGGCCGGGTGTCAGCTGCCTATCGCAGCTGACATCCGGCACTATGTGCCAGGAGCGGTCACGGACCGCCCCAGGCACATTAACCCCCGGCACACCGCGATCAAACATGATCGCGGTGTGCGGGCGGTACAGGGAAGCATCGAGCAGGGAGGGGGCTCCCTGCGTGCTTCCCTGAGACCCCCGGAGCAACACGATGTGATCGCGTTGCTCCGAGGGTCTCCTACCTCCTATCCCTGCAGGCCCCGGATCCAAAATGGCTGCGGGGCTGCATCCGGGTCCTGCAGGGATTACTTCCGGGTGCCGTGCAGGCTGCAGATGAAAGCTGCATCCTGCACGGCTGTAAGTGAGATCGGTGATCTGACAGAGTGCTGTGCACACTGTCAGATCAACGATCTGTAATGTCCCCACCTGGAACAAAGTAAAAAAGTAAATAAAAAAATTCCCACATGTGTAAAAAAAAATAAAATAAAAAAATCCTAAATAAAGAAAAAAATATATATATTATTCCCATAAATACATTCCTTTATCTAAATAAAAAAATCAAACAATAAAAGTACACATATTTACTATTGCCGCGTCCGTAACGACCCCATCTATAAAACTTTATCAATAGTTAACCCCTTCAGTGAACACCGTAAAAAAAAAAAAAACGAGGCAAAAAACAACGCTTTATTCTCATACCACCAAACAAAAAGTAGAATAACACGCGATCAAAAAGACGGATATAAATAACCATGGTAACGCTGAAAACGTCATCTTGTCCCGCAAAAAACAAGCCGCCATATAGCATCATTAGCGAAAAAATAAAAAGTTATAGTCCTCAGAATAAAGCGATGCCAAAATAATTATTTTTTCTATAACATAGTTTTTATCGTATAAAAGCGCCAAAACATAAAAAAATAATATAAATGAGGTATCGCTGTAATCGTACTGACCCGAAGAATAAAACTGCTTTATCAATTTTACCAAACGCGGAACGGTATAAACGCCTCCCCCAAAAGAAATTCATGAATAGCTGGTTTTTTGGTCATTCTGCCTCACAAAAATCGGAATAAAAAGCGATCAAAAAATCTCCCGTGCCCGAGCATGTTACCAATAAAAACGTCAACTCGTTCCGCAAAAAACAAGACCTCACATGACTCTGTGGACTCAAATATGGAAAAATTACAGCTCTCAAAATGTGGTAATGCAAAAAATATTTTTTGCAACAAAAAGCTTCTTTCAGTGTGTGACGGCTGCCAATCATAAAAATCCGCTAAAAAACCCGCTATAAAAGTAAATCAAACCCCCCTTCATCACCCCCTTAGTTAGGGAAAAATAAAAAAAAATTAAAAAATGTATTTATTTCCATTTTACCATTAGGGTTAGGGTTAGGGCTAGGGTTAGGGCTAGGGTTAGGGCTAGGGCTAGGGTTAGGGTTAGGGCTAGGGTTAGGGTTGGGGCTAGGGTTAGGGCTAGGGTTAGGGCTAGGGTTGGGGCTAGGGTTAGGGTTGGGGCTAGGGTTGGGGCTAGGGTTGGGGCTAGGGTTAGGGTTGGGGCTAGGGTTAGGGTTGGGGCTAGGGTTAGGGCTAGGGTTAGGGTTAAGGCTACAGTTAGGGTTGGGGCTAAAGTTAGGGTTAGGGTTGTGGCTAAAGTTAGGGTTAGGGTTTGGATTACATCTACGGTTGGGAATAGGGTTGGGATTAGGGTTAGGGGTGTGTCTGGGTTAGAGGTGTGGTTAGGGTTACCATTGGGATTAGGGTTAGGGGTGTGTTTGGATTAGGGTTTCAGTTATAATTGGGGGGTTTCCACTGTTTAGGCACATCAGGGGCTCTCCAAATGCGACATGGCGTCCGATCTCAATTTCAGCCAATTTTGCGTTGAAAAAGTAAAACAGTGCTCCTTCCCTTCCGAGCTCTCCCGTGCACCCAAACAGGGGTTTACCCCAACATATGGGGTATCAGCGTACTCGGAACACATTGGAGAACAACTTTTGGGGTCCAATTTCTCCTGTTACCCTTGGGAAAATACAAAACTGGGGGCTAAAAAATAATTTTGGGGGGAAATTATTTTTTTATTATTTTCACGGCTCTGCGTTATAAACTGTAGTGAAACACTTGAGGGTTCAAAACTCTCACAACACAACTCTAGATGAGTTGCTTAGGGGGTGTACTTTCCAAAATGGTGTCACTTGTGTTTTTTTTTTACTGTTTAGGTACATTAGGGCTCTGCAAACGCAATGTGATGCCTGCAGACCATTCCATCTAAGTCTACATTCAAAATGGTGCTCCATCCCTTCCGAGCCCTCCCATGCGCCCAAACAGTGGTTCCCCCCCACATATGGGGTATCAGCGTACTCAGGACAAATTGGACAACAACTTTTGGGGTCCAATTTCTCCTGTTACCCTTGGAAAAATACAAAACTGGGGGCTAAAAAATAATTTTGGGGGGAAATTTTTTTTTTTTTTATTTTCACGCCTATGCGTTATAAACTGTAGTGAAACACTTGAGGGTTCAAAACTCTCACAACACATCTAGATGAGTTGCTTAGGGGGTCTACTTTCCAAAATGGTGTCACTTGTGTTTTTTTTTTACTGTTTAGGTACATTAGGGCTCTGCAAACGCAATGTGACGCCTGCAGACCATTCCATCTAAGTCTGCATTCAAGATGGCGCTCCATCCCTTCCGAGCCCTCCCATGCGCCCAAACAGTGGTTCCCCCCACATATGGGGTATCAGCGTACTCAGGACGGTTCTGCATTATAAACTTCTGTGAAGCACTTGGTGGGTCAAAGTGCTCACCACACCTCTAGATAAGTTCCTTAGGGGGTCTACTTTCCAAAATGGTGTCACTTGTGGGGGGTTTCAATGTTTAGGCACATTAGTGGCTCTCCAAACGCAACATGGCGTCCCACCTCAATTCCTGTCAATTTTGCATTGAAAAGTCAAACGGCGCTCCTTCCCTTCCGAGCTCTCCTATGCGCCCAAACAGTGGTTTACCCCCACATATGGGGTATCAGCGTACTCAGGACAAATTGTACAACAACTTTTGGGGTCCAATTTCTTCTTTTACCCTTGGGAAAATAAAAAATTGGGGGTGAAAAGATAATTTTTGTGAAAAAATATTATTTTTTATTTTTACGGTTCTGCATTATAAACTTCTGTGAAGCACTTGGTGGGTCAAAGTGCTCACCACACCTCTAGATAAGTTCCTTAGGGGGTCTACTTTCCAAAATGGTGTCACTTGTGGGGGGTTTCAATGTTTAGGCACATTAGTGGCTCTCCAAACGCAACATGGCGTCCCACCTCAATTCCTGTCAATTTTGCATTGAAAAGTCAAACGGCGCTCCTTCCCTTCCGAGCTCTCCTATGCGCCCAAACAGTGGTTTACCCCCACATATGGGGTATCAGCGTACTCAGGACAAATTGGACAACAACTTTTGGTGTCCAATTTCTTCTCTTACCCTTGGAAAAATAAAAAATTGGGGGCGAAAAGATCATTTTTGTGAAAAAATATGATTTTTTATTTTTACGGTTCTGCATTATAAACTTCTGTGAAGCACTTGGTGAGTCAAAGTGTTCACCACACCTCTAGATAAGCTCCTTAGGGGGTCTACTTTCCAAAATGGTGTCACTTGTGGGGGGTTTCAATGTTTAGGCATATCAGGGGCTCTCCAAACGCAACATGGCGTCCCATCTCAATTCCAGTCAATTTTGCATTGAAAAGTAAAATGGCGCTCCTTCGCTTCCGAGCTCTGTCATGTGCCCAAACAGTGGTTTACCCCCACATATGGGGTATCGGCGTACTCAGGACAAATTGTACAACATCTTTTGGGGTCCATTTTCTCCTGTTACCCTTGGTAAAATAAAACAAATTGGAGCTGAAGTAAATTTTGTGTGAAAAAAAAGTTAAATGCTCATTTTTATTTAAACATTCCAAAAATTCCTGTGAAACACATAAAGGGTTAATAAACTTCTTGAATGTGGTTTTGAGCACCTTGAGGGGTGCAGTTTTTAGAATGGTGTCACACTTGGGTATTTTCTATCATATAGACACCTCAAAATGACTTCAAATGAGATGTGGTCCCTAACAAAAAATGGTGTTGTGAAAATGAGAAATTGCTGGTCAAATTTTAACCCTTATAACTCCCTAACAACAAAAAATTTTGGTTCCAAAATTGTGCTGATGTAAAGTAGACATGTGGGAAATATTACTTATTAAGTATTTTGTGTGACATATCACTGTGATTTAATTGCATAAAAATTCAAATTTGGAAAATTGCAAACCACCCTTGGGGGTGAAGGAGTTAAGCTCCTGAAAGGCAGCAACAGCCGCAGAGGACCAATTTGTCACATCAGCGCCTTTCTTCGTCAAATCGGTCAGGGGTTTAACCACACTGGAGAAGTTGGCAATGAAACGGCGATAAAAATTAGCAAAGCCCAAAAATTTCTGATGGCTCTTCACGGATGTGGGCTGGATCCAATCATGAATGGCCTGAACCTTAACCGGATCCATTTCTATAGATGAGGAAGAAAAAATGAAGCCCAAAAAAGAAACCTTCTGCACTCCAAAGAGGCACTTAGACCCCTTCACAAACAAGGCATTATCACGAAGGATCTGAAATACCATCCTGACTTGTTTTACATGAGACTCCCAATCATCCGAAAAAATCAGAATATCATCCAAATATACAATCATGAATTTATCAAGATAATTCCGAAATATATCATGCATGAAGGACTGAAACACAGATGGGGCATTAGAGAGTCCGAATGGCATCACAAGGTATTCAAAATGGCCTTCAGGCGTATTAAACGCAGTTTTCCATTCGTCACACTGCTTAATACGAACAAGATTATATGCCCCTCGAAGGTCAATCTTAGTAAACCAACTAGCCCCCTTAATCCTAGCAAACACATCAGAAAGCAAAGGCAAAGGGTATTGGAATTTGACCGTGATCTTATTCAAGAGGTAATAATCAATACAGGGTCTCAAGGAGCCATCCTTCTTGGCAACAAAAAAAAACCCTGCTCCCAATGGTGAAGAAGATGGCCGAATATGCCCCTTCTCCAAAGACTCCTTAACATAACTCCGCATGGCGGCATGTTCTGGCACAGACAGGTTAAAAAGTCGGCCCTTAGGGAACTTACAGCCTGGAATCAAGTCAATAGCACAATAACAGTCCGTATGCGGTGGAAGGGAACTGGATTTGGGCTCATCGAATACATCCTGGAAATCTGACAAAAACTCAGGAATTTCAGAAGAGGGGGAGGAGGAAATTGACATCAAAGGAACGTCACCATGAACCCCCTGACAACCCCAACTAGTCACAGACATAGATTTCCAATCCAACACCGGATTATGCACCTGTAACCATGGGAAACCCAGCACAATAGCATCATGCAAATTATGCAACACCAGAAAACGACAATCTTCCTGATGAGCTGGCGCCATGCACATGGTCAGCTGTGTCCAAAACTGAGGATTATTTTTAGCCAACGGTGTAGCATCAATGCCCCTCAAAGGAATAGGACTCTGTAAAGGCTGCAAGGGGAAACCACAACGTCTGGCAAATTCTAAGTCCATTAAGTTTAAAGCGGCGCCTGAATCCACAAATGCCATGACAGAAAATGACGATAATGAGCAGATCAGGGTCACAGATAACAGAAATTTAGGATGTACGGTACTGATGGTAAATGAACTAGCGATCCTCTTTGTACGCTTAGGGCAATCAGAAATAACATGAGCAGAATTGCCGCAGTAAAAACACAACCTATTCTGACATCTGAATCCTTGTCGCTCAGCTCTAGACACAATCCTATCACACTGCATAGGCTCAGGACTCCGCTCGGAAGACAACGCCATAGTGTGCACAACTCTGCGCTCGCGCAAGCGCCGATCAATCTGAATGGCCAGAGACATAGAATCACTCAGACCAGCAGGCGTGGGGAACCCCACCATAACATCTTTAACGGATTCAGAAAGACCCTTTCTGAAAATTGCCGCCAAGGCAACCTCATTCCATTTAGTCAGCACAGACCATTTTCTAAATTTCTGGCAATACGATTCTGCCGCTTCTTGACCCTGACACAGGGCCAACAAGGTCTTCTCAGCATGATCCACTGAATTAGGTTCATCATACAATAACCCAAGCGCCTGGAAAAAGGTGTCTACATTAAGCAAAGCCGGATTCCCAGATTCCAAAGGCAAATGCCCAATCCTGGGGGTCACCACGCAGCAGAGATATGACAATTTTAACCTGCTGGATGGGATCACCAGAGGAACGGGGTTTCAGAGCAAAAAACAGTTTACAGTTATTTTTAAAGCTCAAAAATTTGGACCTGTCCCCAAAAAACAAATCAGGAGTTGGAATTCTAGGCTCTAAAACTGGAGTCTGAACGATATAATCGGAAATACCCTGTACTCTAGCAGCAAGTTAATCCACATGAGAAGCCAATCCCTGAACATCCATGCCAGTGCCAAACTCCTGAGCCACCCAGAGGTAAAGAGGGAAAAAAAAACACAACAGACTACAGAAAAAAAAATGGCTCAGCACTTTCCTTCCCTTCTTCTGAGATGCTATTAACTCATTGTTGGCCAGTTGTACTGTTATGATCTGGTGGCCTAGGAGCAGCATGAGACGTACTCTGGAGAAGGTGGTACCTGTACTGACCGCAGACCCTGAACTTAACACCGCAACTAGAAGTAGCCGTGGAATGTACCTAACACTCCCTAGACATCTCGACACAGCCGGAGGACTAAATACCCCTAGAGATAGAAAAGGGAAAACTATCTTGCCTCAGAGAAAATTCCCAAAGGATAGACAGCCCCCCACAAATATTGACTGTGAGAGGAGAGGGAAATAACATACGCAGACTGAAATCAGGATTTAGCAAAGGAGGCCGCTTCTAGCTAAATAGAAAGGATATGACAGAGTACTATGCGGTCAGTATTAAAACACTAGAAAATATCCACCACAGAAAATACAAAATCTCCACATCTAACTAAAGATATGGAGGGTATATCTGCATCTCCAGAGATACCAGCTTGGCTGAACAAATCCTTATACAGACCAAGCTGGACAAGACAAAACATGAAAAAGAACTGAACAATAAGGCCCACAGCATGTGGACTGCAAAAAACAAGGCCAGAACTTATCTTTGTTGAAAAGAACAGCAAAGCAGGAGAGACCAGGCAGGGATGGGAATCCTCCAGGAACAATGGACAACTGGCACTGACTAAAGGGTCAAGCAAGACTAAATAGCCCAGTCAGAATTGCAATAAGTGGACACACCTGATGAATGCTGCGATCCAAAGACAGCAGCACTACCACTTATAACCACCGGAGGGAGCCCAAGAGCAGAATTCACAACACATTATATTGTATGGAGGACTGTGGAGTGCATTATACTGTATGGAGGACTATGTGGAGTGCATTATACTCTATGGAGGACTATGTGGAGTGCTTTATACTCTATGGAAGACTATGGGTGTGTATTATACTGTATGGAAGAGTATGGGGAGTGCATTATACTATACTAGATGGTGGCCCGATTCTAACGCATCGGATATTCTAGAATATGTATGTATGTACATCGCGCTGTGAATGGGGGTTAGGGGATTAAATTCTGCGCCAATATCGCTGATTGGTTGCACAATGCGGGCCAATCAGCGAAGCGTTCAAATCTGGCACCAATTCGCGGCCGGACTGCACCTGTCGCTGATTGGTCGCGGCCGGCCAGGCACGACCAATAACCGAAGCGGCGTTGAAATACCGCACCAATATCGCTGATTGGTCGGGGGTTCGGAGTGCTGGATGTTGGGGGTTCGGGGTGCAGGATATAGTACAGCCACGTAGTATATAACACAGCCACATAAAAATAACACCTTCATGACATACATGCCCATATCAGCTAATTCCAATCATATAGGAAAATTTCCATGTTAAATCATGGGTCATATCAGGAAACTTTAATGGGGTAATCGCAAAAACCGAACAAAACCGCAGCAAAAAAGCGATCAGACAACACCCGTTTTTATCAAAAGTGAAAAAACTTTATTCATTAATAACAGGATAAGGAGCATGGGAGAGCACAGTTCATACAATATTGCACATGTCAGAAACGCAAGGGTGCACAGCCGTGGGTGATGGTGTATACATTGATCAGCAAACGTATCACAATCTGATGCACAATGCGGGCCAATCAGCGAAGCGTTCAAATCTGGCACCAATTCGCGGCCGGACTGCACCTGTCGCTGATTGGTCGCGGCCGGCCAGGCACGACCAATAACCGAAGCGGCGTTGAAATACCGCACCAATATCGCTGATTGGTCGGGGGTTCGGAGTGCTGGATGTTGGGGGTTCGGGGTGCAGGATATAGTACAGCCACGTAGTATATAACACAGCCACATAAAAATAACACCTTCATGACATACATGCCCATATCAGCTAATTCCAATCATATAGGAAAATTTCCATGTTAAATCATGGGTCATATCAGGAAACTTTAATGGGGTAATCGCAAAAACCGAACAAAACCGCAGCAAAAAAGCGATCAGACAACACCCGTTTTTATCAAAAGTGAAAAAACTTTATTCATTAATAACAGGATAAGGAGCATGGGAGAGCACAGTTCATACAATATTGCACATGTCAGAAACGCAAGGGTGCACAGCCGTGGGTGATGGTGTATACATTGATCAGCAAACGTATCACAATCTGATGCACAATGCGGGCCAATCAGCGAAGCGTTCAAATCTGGCACCAATTCGCGGCCGGACTGCACCTGTCGCTGATTGGTCGCGGCCGGCCAGGCACGACCAATAACCGAAGCGGCGTTGAAATACCGCACCAATATCGCTGATTGGTCGGGGGTTCGGAGTGCTGGATGTTGGGGGTTCGGGGTGCAGGATATAGTACAGCCACGTAGTATATAACACAGCCACATAAAAATAACACCTTCATGACATACATGCCCATATCAGCTAATTCCAATCATATAGGAAAATTTCCATGTTAAATCATGGGTCATATCAGGAAACTTTAATGGGGTAATCGCAAAAACCGAACAAAACCGCAGCAAAAAAGCGATCAGACAACACCCGTTTTTATCAAAAGTGAAAAAACTTTATTCATTAATAACAGGATAAGGAGCATGGGAGAGCACAGTTCATACAATATTGCACATGTCAGAAACGCAAGGGTGCACAGCCGTGGGTGATGGTGTATACATTGATCAGCAAACGTATCACAATCTATGTGGTCCTAGTAACAACGATAAATCCACATAGGGACTCATGTGACAAAAACAACTCAATTAAACCCATTCACAAGCATACCTAGCTAGTATAATTACTTCCAAATCAAAGTCATATTCAATGATGTACAGTTACCTGAGTGGGTACAGAAATCAATCACACCACAGAGTGCAGCCGCCCCGACGCGCGTTTCGGCGTGATGACGTGATGGTATTTATGAGTCTTTTGGGTTGACTGAGAACATAGTTGTTGATCAATAATAAAAATAATCCTCTAAAATACAACTTGCCTAATAATTCTGCACACAGTGATCCTTTCTCAATTATCTACAGTCATGAAAATAACCTTAAAACTTTTCCAAAATTGTTTGGCAGCAAAAAATTGCTGCACTGAGATCATTGCTGATGTTCTTCCTTATTGACATTGTAGTAACAATTTATATAATTTCAACAAACTAAGGGAAGAGCTTTACCATGTAGACTGGGAGCACGTCATGGTAACTGGTGATACCGTACATAAATGGGCATGTTTAAGGATTTACTGCTAAAATCCTGTAGCTAGCTAGCAAAGTTATCTACAGAGAAATTGTCAGTTACATTAAGATAAATCTTCAAAAATGTTATAAATGCCTCAATGCCAAAAAGAAAAAAACCAGATAGTATCAGCCCCTTAAAAGACGATAACAACAAGATAATTATAGAGGACAGAGAAAAGGCTGAGATATTACAGTCACGTCTCATCCGTGATCACAAATGAACTGTCTGTTCCAGGGATCTTTCATCAAGGCAAAAGCAAAGTTCACCACCTAATATAACTAGTGTAACACAAGAAGAAGTACCCCTGTGTCTGAGAAAATTAAACATTGACTAATCCCCCAGGCCCAGAAGGCATTCATCCATGGATAATGAGGGAATTGAGCTCAGTAATTGACAGACCGCAGTATCTTATATTCTTACACTCTGTAGTAACAAAATTGGAGGAGGCTGATGTGGTACCAATACTTAAGAATGGTAAGAAGGTGGCGCCAGGCAACTACCATCCGGTAAGTCAAGACATCATTAGTGTGACATATATGAGGTCAATATAAGAGATGACCTGCAGAAATATATTGCAGAGAATAATATAATAACTGACAACCAATACGGATTTATGAAGGAAAAGTTGTGTCTAACTAACATGTTAGGTTTCTATGAGGAGGCAAGAGCAAATCTGGATGTTAATCCTTTTTGAATGTTTCACTCCTAGCATCTTATAAATGTTTAATATCTATCGTATTTTCCCATAAACATTTAAACATACCACAACATGTATAGTTTGTGTCACATATACATGGCTACAAAATAAGATTATAGCAGTATCCATCACTAGAGGGAGCTTTCTTTATACAGAGATACATGATTAGATTCTGTCTGCAGTCACCACTCGGGGAAGCTCCCTGTATACATAAATACATGATAAGATTTTGTCTACAGACACCACTAGAAGGAGCTCTCTGTATACAGTGATATATGATAAAATCCTGTCTGCAGCCACCACTAGGGGGAGCTCCCTGTATACAGAGATACATGATAAGATCCTGTCTGCAGTCACCACAAAGGGGAGCTCCCTGTATACATATATACATGATAAGATTTTGTCTGCAGCCACCACTAGGGGGAGCTCCCTGTATACAGAGATACATGATAAGATTGTGTCTGCAGCCACCACTAGAGGGAGCTCCCTGTATACAGAGATACATGATAAGATTCTGTCTGCAGCCACCACTAGAGGGAGCTCCCTTTATACAGAGATACATGATAAGATCCTGTCTGCAGCCACCACTAGGGGGAGCTCCCTGTATACAGAGACACATGATACGATTCTGTCTGCAGCCAACACTAGAGGGAGCTCCCTGTATACAGAGATGCATGATAAGATCCTGTCTGCAGTCACCACTAGGGGGAGCTCCCTGTATACATAAATACATGATAAAATTTTCTCTGCAGCCACCACTGGGGGGAGCTTCCTGTATACAGAGATACATGATAAGATCCTCTCTGCAGCCACCACTAGGGGGAGCACCCAGTATACAGAGATACATGATAAGATTCTGTCTGCAGCCACCACTAGGGGGAGCTCCCCATATACAGAGGTACATGATAAGATCCTCTCTGCAGCCACCACTAGGGGGAGCTCCCCGTATACAGAGGTACATGATAAGATTCTGTCTGCAGCCACCACTAGGGGGAGCTCCCCGTATACAGAGGTACATGATAAGATCCTCACTGCAGCCACCACTAGGGGGAGCAACCAGTATGCAGAGATACATGATAAGATTCTGTCTGCAGCCACCACTAGGGGGAGCTCCCTGTATATAGAGATACATGATAAGATCCTCTATGCAGCCACCACTAGGGGGAGCACCCAGTATACAGAGATACATGATAAGATTCTGTCTGCAGCCACCACTGGGGGGAGCTCCCTGTATACAGAGATACATGATAAGATCCTCTCTGCAGCCACCACTAGGGGGAGCACCCAGTATACAGAGATACATGATAAGATTCTGTCTCCAGCCACCACTAGGGGGAGCTCCCTGTATACAGAGATACATGATAAGATCCTCTCTGCAGCCACCACTAGGGGGAGCACCCAGTATACAGAGATACATGATAAGATTCTGTCTGCAGCCACCACTAGGGGGAGCTCCCTGTATACAGAGGTACATGATAAGATCCTCTCTGCAGCCACTAGGGGGAGCTCCCTGTATACAGAGATACATGATAAGATTCTGTCTGCAGACACAAGGGGGAGCTCCCTGTATACAGAGATACATGATAATATCCTGTCTGCAGCCACCACTAGGGGGAGCTCCCTGCATACAGAGATACATGATAAGATTCTGTCTGCAGCCACCACTAGGAGGAGTGTTATGGACTGGTAATTTAGGAGCGACATGCGACTAGCTCTGAGCAGCTGGTAACTATACAGACCGCAGTTCCTGATCTTAACACAACACTAGAAGTAGCCGTGGGATGTTCCTGTCACTCCCTGGACACCTCGTCACAGCCGGAGAACTAGCTACCCCTAAAGGTAGAATTAGTTAAGCTATCTTGCCTCAGAGAAAATCCCCAAAGGATAGGACAGACCCCCACAAATAATGACTGTGAGAGGAGAAGGAAATGACATACGTAGTATGAAACAAGATTTAGCAAAGGAGGCCACTTCTAGCTAGATAGATAGTACAGGAAAGAACACTGTGCGGTCAGTAATAAAAACTAGAAAAAGTCCACCGCAGAGATATGCAAAAATCTCCACACCTGACTAAAGGTGTGGAGGGCAAAATCTGCAGCCCAGAGCTTCCAGCTTAGCTGAATAGATCCATACTGATAAGCTGGACAAATGAGCAAAACATAAAATGTGCTGAACAATAAAGTCCACAACAAGTGGACTGAAAAAGGACAAGCAAGGACTTATCTTTGCTGAACTGGACAGAGTGTCAGGGAAATCCAAAAGAGCAGTGACTCCAAGCAGGAACAATTGACAACTGACATTGATTGAGGGATAAGGCCAGACTAAAATAGCCGAGCCAGAAAGACGATCAGTGGAAGCAGCTGCTGATGCTAAATCCAAGAAGCAGCTATACCACTCAAAACCACAGAAGGGAGCTCAAGAGCAGAATTCACAAAAGTGCTACTTACAACCACCGGAGGGAGCCCAAGAGCGGAATTCACAACAGAGGAGCTCCCTGTATACAGAGATACATGATGAGATTCTCCTTGCAGCCACCACTAGGGGGAGCTCCCTGTATACAGAGATACATGATAAGATTCTGTCTGCAGCCACCACTAGGGGGAGCTCCCTGTATACAGAGATACATGATAAGATCCTCTCTGCAGCCACCACTAGGGGGAGCACCCAGTATACAGAGATATATGATAAGATTCTGTCTGCAGCCACCACTAGGGGGAGCTCCCTGTATACAGAGGTACATGATAAGATCCTCTCTGCAGCCACTAGGGGGAGCTCCCTGTATACAGAGATACATGATAAGATTCTGTCTGCAGACACAAGGGGGAGCTCCCTGTATAGAGAGATACATGATAATATCCTGTCTGCAGCCACCACTAGGGGGAGCTCCCTGCATACAGAGATACATGATAAGATTCTGTCTGCAGCCACCACTAGGAGGAGTGTTATGGACTGGTAATTTAGGAGCGATATGCGACTAGCTCTGAGCAGGTGGTAACTATACAGACCGCAGTTCCTGATCTTAACACAACACTAGAAGTAGCCGTGGGATGTTCCTGTCACTCCCTGGACACCTCGTCACAGCCGGAGAACTAGCTACCCCTAAAGGTAGAATTAGTTAAGCTATCTTGCCTCAGAGAAAATCCCCAAAGGATAGGACAGACCCCCACAAATGACTGTGAGAGGAGAAGGAAATGACATACGTAGTATGAAACAAGATTTAGCAAAGGAGGCCACTTCTAGCTAGATAGATAGTACAGGAAAAAACACTGTGCGGTCAGTAATAAAAACTAGAAAAAGTCCACCGCAGAGATATGCAAAAATCTCCACACCTGACTAAAGGTGTGGAGGGCAAAATCTGCAGCCCAGAGCTTCCAGCTTAGCTGAATAGATCCATACTGATAAGCTGGACAAATGAGCAAAACATAAAATGTGCTGAACAATAAAGTCCACAACAAGTGGACTGAAAAAGGACAAGCAAGGACTTATCTTTGCTGAACTGGACAGAGTGTCAGGGAAATCCAAAAGAGCAGTGACTCCAAGCAGGAACAATTGACAATTGACATTGATTGAGGGATAAGGCCAGACTAAAATAGCCGAGCCAGAAAGACGATCAGTGGAAGCAGCTGCTGATGCTAAATCCAAGAAGCAGCTATACCACTCAAAACCACAGGAGGGAGCCCAAGAGCAGAATTCACAAAAGTGCTACTTACAACCACTGGAGGGAGCCCAAGAGTGGAATTCACAACAGTACCCCCCCCTTGAGGAGGGGTCACCGAACCCTCACCAGAGCCCCCAGGCCGATCAGGACGAGCCAAGTGAAAAGCACAAACCAAATCGGCAGCATGGACATCGGAGGCAACCACCGAAGGATTATCCTCCTGGCCATAACCCTTCCACTTGACAAGATACTGAAGCCTCCGCCTCGAAAAACGAGAATCCAACATTTTCTCAACCACATATTCCAACTCCCCCTCAACCAACACCGGGGCAGGAGGATCAACAGAGGGAACAACTGGTACCACATATCTCCCCAACAAAGATCTATGGAAAACATTGTGGATGGCAAAAGAGGCTGGAAGGGCCAAACGAAAAGACACTGGATTGATAATCTCAGAAATCTTATAAGGACCAATAAACCGAGGCTTGAACTTAGGGGAAGAAACCTTCATAGGAACATGACGAGAAGATAACCAGACTAAATCCCCCACACGAAGCCGAGGACCAACACACCGACGGCGGTTAGCAAAACGCTGAGCCTTTTCCTGAGACAACGTCAAATTGTCTACCACATGAGTCCAAATCTGCTGTAACCTGTCCATCACAGAATCTACACCAGGACAATCAGAAGGCTCAACCTGCCCTGAAGAAAAACGAAGATGGAAACCAAAATTACAAAAAAAAGGCGAAACCAAAGTAGCCGAACTGGCCCAATTATTAAGGGCAAACTCGGCCAACGGCAAGAAAGCCACCCAATCATCCTGATCAGCAGACACAAAGCATCTCAAATAGGTTTCCAAGGTTTGATTAGTTCGCTCAGTTTGGCCATTAGTCTGAGGATGGAACGCCGAAGAAAAAGACAAATTAATGCCCATCCTAGCACAAAAGGCCCGCCAAAACCTGGAAACAAACTGGGAACCTCTGTCAGACACAATATTTTGAATGCCATGCAAACGAACCACATGCTGAAAAAACAATGGAACCAAATCAGAAGAGGAAGGCAATTTAGGCAAAGGTACCAAATGGACCATTTTAGAGAACCGGTCACAAACCACCCAGATAACAGACATCCTCTGGGACACAGGAAGATCCGAAATAAAATCCATGGAAATATGCATCCAGGGCCTCTCAGGGACAGGCAAAGGCAAAAGCAACCCACTAGCGCGGGAACAGCAAGGCTTAGCCCGGGCACAAGTCCCACAGGACTGCACAAAAGAACGCACATCCCGCGACAAGGAAGGCCACCAAAAGGACCTAGCCACCAAATCTCTGGTACCAAAAATCCCAGGATGACCGGCCAACACCGAACAATGGACCTCAGAAATTACCTTACTTGTCCATCTATCAGGAACAAACAGCTTCCCCACAGGACAACGGTCAGGTTTATCAGCCTGAAATTCCTGAAGCACCCGCCGTAAATCAGGGGAGATGGCAGACAGAATCACCCCTTCCCTAAGAATGCCAACCGGCTCAAGAACTCCAGGAGAATCAGGCAAAAAACTCCTAGAGAGGGCATCCGCTTTAACATTCTTAGATCCCGGAAGATATGAAACCACAAAATCGAAACGGGAGAAAAACAGGGACCATCGAGCCTGTCTAGGGTTCAGCCGCTTGGCCGACTCGAGGTAAATCAAATTCTTATGATCGGTCAAGACCACAACGCGGTGCTTGGCTCCCTCAAGCCAATGTCGCCACTCCTCAAATGCCCACTTCATAGCCAACAACTCCCGATTGCCGACATCATAATTGCGTTCCGCAGGCAAAAACTTTCGGGAAAAGAAGGCACATGGTTTCATCAAGGAACCATCAGAATTCCTCTGTGACAAAACGGCCCCTGCCCCAATCTCAGAAGCGTCAACCTCAACCTGAAAAGGAAGAGACACCTCCGGCTGACGCAAGACAGGGGCAGAAGTAAATCGGCGCTTAAGCTCCTGAAAGGCCTCAACAGCCTCAGAGGACCAATTTGTCACATCAGCGCCTTTCTTCGTCAAATCGGTCAGGGGCTTAACCACACTAGAGAAGTTGGCAATGAAACGGCGATAAAAATTAGCAAAGCCCAAAAATTTCTGAAGGCTCTTCACAGATGTGGGTTGAATCCAGTCATGAATGGCTTGGACCTTAACAGGATCCATTTCTATAGACGAAGGAGAAAAAATAAACCCCAAAAAATAGACCTTCTGAACTCCAAATAGGCACTTAGACCCCTTCACAAATAGAGCATTATCACGAAGGATCTGGAATACCATCCTGACCTGCTTCACATGAGACTCCCAATCATTGGAAAAAATCAAAATATCATCCAAATACACAATCAAGAATTTATCAAGATAATTGCGGAAAATGTCATGCATGAAGGACTGAAATACAGAAGGAGCATTAGAAAGCCCGAAAGGCATCACCAGGTATTCAAAATGGCCTTCGGGCGTATTAAATGCAGTTTTCCATTCGTCACCCTGTTTAATACGAACAAGAATATATGCCCCTCGAAGGTCAATCTTGGTAAACCAACTAGCCCCCTTAATCCGAGCAAACAAATCAGAGAGCAAAGGTAAAGGGTATTGGAATTTGACCGTGATCTTATTAAGGAGGCGATAATCAATACAGGGTCTCAAGGAGCCATCCTTCTTGGCAACAAAAAAGAATCCCGCTCCCAATGGTGACGAAGACGGCCGAATATGCCCCTTCTCCAAGGACTCCTTAACATAGCTCCGCATAGCGGTATGTTCTGGCACAGACAGGTTGAAAAGTCGGCCCTTAGGGAACTTAGAGCCTGGAATCAAGTCAATAGCACAATCACAGTCCCTATGTGGAGGAAGGGAACTGGACTTGGGCTCATCGAATACATCCCGGAAATCTGACAAAAATTCAGGAACATCAGAAGAGGGGGAAGAGGAAATTGACATTAAAGGAGCGTCACTATGTACCCCTTGACAACCCCAACTAGTCACAGACATCGATTTCCAATCCAACACAGGATTGTGTACTTGTAACCATGGAAAACCCAGTACAACAACATCATGTAAATTATGCAACACCAGAAAACGACAATCTTCCTGATGTGCTGGAGCCATGCACATAGTCAGCTGAGTCCAATACTGAGGTTTATTCTTGGCCAACGGTGTAGCATCAATACCCCTCAATGGAATAGGGCTCTGCAAAGGCTGCAAAGAAAAACCACAGCGCTAAGTCCATTAAGTTCAGGGCAGCGCCTGAATCCACAAATGCCATGACAGAGAAAGATGACAATGAGCAAATCAGGGTCACAGACAGAAGAAACTTAGGCTGTACAGTACTGATGGTAACAGACCTAGCGACCCTCTTAGTACGCTTAGGGCAATCAGAAATAGCATGAGCAGAATCACCACAGTAAAAACACAGCCCATTCTGACGTCTGTATCCCCTCTGTTCTGCTCTAGTCAGAATCCTATCACATTGCATAGGCTCAGGACTCTGTTCAGAGGATGCTGCCATATGGTGCACCATTTTGCGCTCGTGCAGGCTCCGATCAATCTGAATGACTAGAGACATAGATTCGCTCAGACCAACAGGCGTGGGGAACCCCACCATAACATCTTTAAGGGCTTCAGAAAGACCCTTTCTGAAAATTACTGCCAGAGCATCCTCATTCCATTTAGTAAGCACAGACCATTTTCTAAATTTCTGGCAGTACAATTCTGCCGCTTCCTGACCCTGGCACAGGGCCAACAAGGTTTTTTCCGCATGATCCACAGAGTTAGGTTCGTCATACAATAATCCGAGCGATTGAAAAAATGCATCTACAGTAAGCAATGCCGGATCCCCTGACTCAAGGGAGAATGCCCAGTCCTGAGGGTCACCACGCAGCAGAGAAATAACTATTTTAACTTGCTGAGTTGGGTCACCAGAGGAACGGGGTTTCAGAGCAAAAAACAATTTGCAGTTATTTTCCCCGTAAAACAAATCTGGAATAGGAATTCTAGGCTCTAAGGCTGGAGTCTGAACAACATAATCTTGGATACTCTGAACTCTTGCAGCAAGTTGATTCACACGAGAAAACAGACCCTGAACATCCATGTCCGCGCCCAAATCCACCCAGAGATTAAGAGGAAGGAAAAAGATAAAACAGACTAAAGAAAAAAAAAATGGCTCAGAACTCTTATCTTTTCCTTCTTTTGAGATGCATTCAACTCATTTTTGGCCAGTTGTACTGTTATGGACGGGTAATTTAGGAGCGACATGCGACTAGCTCTGAGCAGGTGGTAACTACACAGACCGCAGTTCCTGATCTTAACACAACACTAGAAGTAGCCGTGGGATGTTCCTGTCACTCCCTGGACACCTGGTCACAGCCGGAGAACTAGCTACCCCTAAAGGTAGAATTAGGAAAGCTATCTTGCCTCAGAGAAAATCCCCAAAGGATAGGACAGCCCCCCACGAATAATGACTGTGAGAGGAGAAGGAAATGACATACGTAGTATAAAACAAGATTTAGCAAAGGAGGCCACTTCTAGCTAGATAGATAGTACAGGAAAGAACACTGTGCGGTCAGTAATAAAAACTAGAAAAAGTCCACCGCAGAGATATGCAAAAATCTCCACACCTGACTAAAGGTGTGGAGGGCAAAATCTGCAGCCCAGAGCTTCCAGCTTAGCTGAATAGATCCATACTGATAAGCTGGACAAATGAGCAAAACATAAAATGTGCTGAACAATAAAGTCCACAACAAGTGGACTGAAAAAGGACAAGCAAGGACTTATCTTTGCTGAACTGGACAGAGTGTCAGGGAAATCCAAAAGAGCAGTGACTCCAAGCAGGAACAATTGACAACTGACATTGATTGAGGGATAAGGCCAGACTAAAATAGCCGAGCCAGAAAGACGATCAGTGGAAGCAGCTGCTGATGCTAAATCCAAGAAGCAGCTATACCACTCAAAACCACAGAAGGGAGCCCAAGAGCAGAATTCACAAAAGTGCTACTTACAACCACCGGAGGGAGCCCAAGAGCGGAATTCACAACAGAGGAGCTCCCTGTATACAGAGATACATGATGAGATTCTCCTTGCAGCCACCACTAGGGGGAGCTCCCTGTATACAGAGATACATGATAAGATTCTGTCTGCAGCCACCACTAGAGGGAGCTCCCTGTACACAGAGATACATGATAAGATCCTGTCTGCAGCCACAAATAGGGGGAGCTCCCTGAATACAGAGATACATGATAAGATTATCTTCAGCCACCACTAGGAGGAGCTCCCTGTATACAGAGATACGTGATAAGATCCTGTCTGCAGCCACCACTAGGGGGAGCTCCCTCTATACAGAGATACAAGATAAGATTCTGTCTGTAGACACTACTAGGGGGAGTTGCCTGTAAATAGAGCTACATTGTTAGGGCTAGTGGAACGCAGCGAGTAAATAGAGATGTTTTTATTGATATTGGTGCGTTCGCAGCCCGGGTCCACCGTGCAGGAGTACCTGCTGCTAGCAAACGGCGGCACTATATGGAGGTATGGACTATCTCAGTTAATTCACCAAGTAGCTGTGAAAGCAAAGCACTGTGCCCTGTTAGACTTCACAGAGGCACAGGCTAACTGCCCAAACAGAGAGCAGTCAGTGGTCACGCATGCACACAAAACTTTTCGCCGGAGGTGCCAGCATTCTAGGGGCTTATTTCAGCCAGGTCCCTGAATACATACAAACACAAACTCCTCGCCGGAGGTGCCAGCATTCTAGAGGCTTATTTCAGCCGGGTCCCTGAACACACTCTCACGTGACCACACTGGCGCAAAGCACATAACAAAGAACAATACTAGCGCATGGCCGTGCGGCCATGCGAGCCTTAAATAGTTGCAGCACGTACAGGACCTTCCTAGAAGGACCAATGAGAGGCTGCCACAGAGCGTGAGCACCTACAGGACCTTCCTGAAGGACCAATGGCCTTATCTGCAGTATCTGATCATGTGACCCTCGATCTCCACTGAGAGATCTTACTCTGGGCATGCTCAGAACGAGAAAAGCAGGACTTAATCCCTGAAGCGTCTGCTCGCCGCTGCCCAGCACTGACTTCAATGGCAGAAGCAGGAAAGGCAGCAGTAACTCTTTGTACAGTCAGACTGAGCGAGATGCTGGGACCGACGTCTCCGCTGAGCAGGCTCCACTGCGGCAGAAGAATGGGAGACCGCAGCGGAGATGTCCCGAGATTCCCCCTGTACAGAGGCGGGAACTCGACCCCTAACATTGCCCCCCCCTTGGGCCTCGCTACGTTCGAAGGCAGCAATGAGCTGCGGAGCCTGAATGTGCTCAGCAGGCTCCCAGGACCTGTCCTCAGGACCGTAACCCTTCCAGTTCACCAAATAAAATTTTTTGTCACGAACCACCTTGCACCCCAAAATAGCGTTCACCTCGTAATCGTCCGTAGACGAACCCGATGTCCCGGCAGATGATGCAGAAAACTGGGACATGTATACGGGCTTAAGGAGGGACACATGAAAGGTGTCGGTGATACCTAGGCGTGGAGGAAGGGCTAGACGGTAGACCACAGGATTAACCTGTTCGAGGACCTTGAAGGGACCCAAGTAGCGAGGAGCAAACTTAGTGGACTCAACACGCAGCCTGATGTTACGGGCGGAGAGCCACACTAAGTCGCCAGGAGCAAAGGTCAGGGCAGGGGCCGATGTGCATCGGCGGAGGACCTCATTCTCTCCTTGGAGGCCCAGATGGCATCCTGAGTGCGGTCCCAAATGTCTCGTGCCTCCACTGCCCAGTCTGCCACGCTGTAGTCAGCAGAGGACACGGGCATAGGCGCAGGAACCCGCGGATGCTGGCCGTAATTAAGGAGGAAAGGAGTCTGACCGGTGGAGTCGGCTACAGCGTTGTTAAGGGCAAACTCTGCCCATGGTAACAAGGATGCCCAGTCATCCTGCCTGGCAGAAACAACATGTCGTAAATAAGTGACCAGAGTCTGATTGGCTCTCTCAACCAACCCATTCGTCTCAGGATGATAAGCCGAGGAGAGATTTAACTCAATACTGAGTAGACGACAAAGCTCCCTCCAGAATCGAGACGCAATCTGGGGACCCCGGTCACTGACAATCTTGTCCGGCATACCGTGTAAGCGAAAGATATGCTTGATGAACAAGGCTGCCAAAGCCCGTGCAGAAGGTAGCCGTGGAAGAGGCACCAAATGAACCATTTTGGAAAAATGGTCGGTGATCACCCAGATAATGGTGCAACTACGAGACTTGGGTAAGCCCACCACAAAGTCCATCCGGACCATCTCCCAGGGCCTGTCCGCCACCAGCAGAGGGTAAAGCAACCCAGCTGGCCGTTGCCGAGGGGACTTGTTCTTGGCGCAAGAGACACATGCCCGAACATAGTCTGCGACATCACGAGCCATATGCGGCCACCAGTATGTCCTCGCCAGTAACTTAGATGTCCTTTTGGAACCAAAATGTCCACCCACCCTGGACGAGTGTGCCCAAGAGAGAACCTCCGGTCGCAAACTGGATGGTACAAAAGTCTTGCCCAGAGGCACAGACTCTAGCGAAACCGGGGCCACAGTTCTCAGGCTCTCGGTGGGGACAATAAGCCGAGGCTCCTCTTCCTCCTCCACAGATGACACAACGGAGCGAGAGAGAGCGTCAGCATGAATGTTCTTCTCCCCAGAAAGAAAATGGAGGGTGAAATGAAACCGGGAGAAGAACAAGGACCATCTGGCCTGGCGAGAATTTAACCGCTGGGCTGTCTGCAGGTACACCAAATTTTTATGATCTGTGAAGACTTGGAAGGGAAAACGAGCTCCTTCCAAGAGATGTCTCCACTCTGAGAACGCCAACTTCATGGCTAGCAGCTCCCTGTCCCGGATGGAATAATTCCTCTCTGCTGGTGAGAAGGTCTTAGAAAAGAAGAAGCAAGGATGCTTCCGACCTTGAGCATCCTTTTGGAAGAGGACTGCTCCAGCACCAACAGATGAGGCATCCACCTCCATGATAAATGGCTTATCTACATTGGGGCGATGTAGGATGGGAGCGCTAGCGAAGTGTGACTTTATGGAGCTAAAGGCCTTGGAGACTTCCTCAGACCACAATTTGGGATTTGCCCCCTTCTTGGTGAGGGCAACCAAGGGAGCTACCAAAGTTGAGAAGTGCGGAATGAACTGGCGATAATAATTGATGAACCCCATAAAGCGCTGCACCGCTTTAAAAGAATGGGGTTCCTGCCAGTCCATCACAGCCTGTAGTTTGGCAGGATCCATAGCCAATCCCTGGGCGGAGATGATATAGCCTAGGAAAGGTAAGGACTCCTGCTCGAACATACACATCTCCAACTTGGCATAGAGGGAGTTTGCCCGTAGGAGGTCGAAGACTTTGCAAACATCTCTCCGGTGGGAGTCAATATCTGGAGAGTAGATGAGAATATCATCCAGATAGACTACGACCAAGGTGGTGAGCATATCCCGGAAGATGTCGTTCACAAAGTCTTGGAAAACGGCTGGGGCATTACAGAGCCCGAAGGGCATCACCAGATATTCATAGTGCCCATCCCTGGTGTTAAAAGCCATCTTCCATTCGTCCCCCTCACGGATGCGAATCAGGTTGTAAGCACCCCGCAGATCTAGTTTAGTAAACACCCTTGCTCCTCGAAAACTATCGAAGAGCTCAGATATCAAGGGCAAAGGATACTTATTCTTAACGGTGATGGCGTTAAGACCCCTGTAGTCTATACATGGACGCAGTTCCCCATTCTTCTTCTGCACGAAGAAGAACCCAGCCCCAGCAGGTGACACTGACTTCCTGATGAACCCTCTTGCCAGATTCTCTTGAATGTACTGAGACATTGCCTCCTTCTCCGGGAGAGATAACGGATAAACTCGACCCTGGGGAGGCTCAGCACCAGGCAAGAGATCAATAGGACAGTCATAGGGGCGATGGGGCGGAAGGGTCTCCGCCGCCTTTTTGGAGAACACGTCTGCATAAGACCAATATTGCTTGGGGAGAGAGGATAGATCTGCGGGTACCTCTGTAGTCGCAACCTGAACGCACTCTCTCTGACACCTACCCCCACAAGATTCACCCCATCCCAGAATTCTGCCTGAGGACCACTCAACATGAGGAGAGTGGTACCATAGCCAAGGTATCCCTAACAGGACTTCATCAATTCCCTCAGGAATGACGAGCAGAGATATAATCTCCTGATGGGATGGCGACATGGACAGAGTAAGAGGGATGGTCTGGCGTGTTATCTGTGAGGGCAGTGTCGACCCATTCACCACTCGTACCGTTACTGGTTGAGCTAGCATAACCAGGGGTATTGCGTGACGTTGGGCGAAGGCAGAAGACATAAAGTTGCCCTCCGCCCCAGAATCCACGCAGAGCTCTACCGAGTGGGAGGATGAGCCTATAATAATTGTCCCCTTAAAGGACAATTTGGAGGCAAACGTCGCCGTGTCTAGTGTACCTCCACCTACTACCACTAGACGCTGACGTTTCCTCGACCGCTGAGGACATCTGGTGGCAAGATGGCCTGACTGATGGCAAACATGACAGACCTTGAGTGCACAAGCGGTCCGGGACTTAGATCCCGCTCGTGACACTTTCATGGCCTCATGTTACTCAGGAACCAGGACCGGAGATTCCAGAGGTTTGGCGAAGGTGGGAGCCAGCCGAAACCTCTGCCTACACTGGGCTCGCTCTAACCTCCGCTCGTTGAAACGGAGGTCAATTCGAGTAGAGACAGTTATTAACTCCTCCAGTGTGGCTGGAATCTCCCTAATGGCCAGAGCGTCCTTAATGTGATCAGCCAGGCCCCTCCAAAATATGGGGATAAGGGCTGTATCCGACCACTCCAACTCAGATGCTAGGGTGTGGAAGTGGACAGCAAAATGGCTGACCAAGGACTCACCCTGAGTTAATGCCAGCAGTTGGAGCGCCGTGTCATAGGTGACTTGAGGTTCTAAAAAGACCTGTTTCAGAGTGCTCAGGAACAGAGGAGCACTCTGCACCACATGATCGCCACGCTCCCACAGCGGTGTAGCCCATTCCAATGCCCTGTCCAACAAGAGAGACAGAATAAATCCCACCTTAGCCCGCTCAGTGGGAAAACATGCAGCCAGGAGCTCGAGGTGAATAGAGCACTGACTCACGAATCCCCTACAAGATTTGCTATCTCCAGAAAATTTTTCTGGCAGCGGGAGGCGAGATAATGTCGGAACAAGGGTGGCAGTGGACAAGGTTGCTGCAGCCACGCTAGCAGTCTGTACAGCAACTGCGGTAACATCCACAGCTGAGGTTGAGCCCTCGAGAGCCGCCAACCTACCCTCCAGCTCCTGGATATACCGCAAGGATTACTGAATGTCCCCCATTTACTATCCAGACCCTGGCGCTAGTATTCTGTTAGGGCTAGCGGAACACACCGAGTAAATAGAGATGTTTTTATTGATATTGGTGCGTTCGCAGCCCGGGGTCCACCGTGCAGGAGTACCTGCTGCTAGCAAATGGCGGCACTATATGGAGGTATGGACTATCTCAGTTAATTCACCAAGTAGCCGTGAAAGCAAAGCACTGTGCCCTGTTAGACTTCACAGAGGCACAGGCTAACTGCCCAAACAGAAAGCAGTCAGTGGTCACGCATGCACACAAAACTCCTCGCCAGAGGTGCCAGCATTCTAGGGGCTTATTTCAGCCAGGTCCCTGTATACATACAAACACAAACTCCTCGCCGGAGGTGCCAGCATTCTAGGGGCTTATTTCAGCCGGGTCCCTGAACACACTCTCACGTGAAACCACTGGCGCAAAGCACATAATAAAGAACAATACTAGCGCATGGCCATGCGGCCATGCGAGCCTTAAATAGTTGCAGCACGTACAGGACCTTCCTAGAAGGACCAATGAGAGGCTGCTACAGAGCATGAGCACCTACAGGACCTTCCTGAAGGACCAATGGCCTTAGCTGCAGTATCTGATCATGTGACCCTCGATCTCCACCGAGAGATCTTACTCTGGGCATGCTCAGAACGAGAAAAGCAGGACTTAATCCCAGAAGCGTCTGCTCGCCGCTGCCCAGCACTGACTTCAATGGCAGAAGCAGGAAAGGCAGCAGTAACTCTTTGTACAGAGTCAGACTAAGCGAGACGCTGGGACTGACGTCTCCGCTGAGCAGGCTCCACTGCGGCAAGAGAAGAATGGGAGACCGCAGCGGAGATGGCCTGAGATTCCCCCTATGCAGAGGTGGGAACTCGACCCCTAACATACATGATAACATCTTGTCTGCAGTCACCACTAGGGGAAGCTCCCTGTATACAGAGAGATATGATAGGATTTTGTCTACAGCCACCACTAGGGGGAGCTCCCTGTATGCAGAGATACTGTCATGGGAAGACTAGGTGGGCAAGAGCTAATAACCCGGGCCCCTGCAATTTCCCTCAGACTAGGGAAATCCTGACTGACCCTCTACCTAGAGTTTACACTGATGGTGTGCATGTCTAGGCCTCGAACCTCACCCTGTCTCCTGTTTCAACCCTAGGCTGAAACCACCGCTCACCATCCAGTGAAAAGATTATACACCAAGACCCACAGTTAGCACAGACAAGGATAACGGAAAATATACACCACGCCGCAGTCACTCAGGAATACGCAATAAGTGCAAAGGGCAAAATAAATACAAATATAGGAAGGAGTAAATAAGACAAAGGGAAATACACCACCAGCAACGATACTCCAACTACTAGCTCACCACTCCAGACCGAGATAACAACGCACAAGACAGAAGCTATAATCGGCGACGCCCAATGTTCAGGAGAACTATTTAAAGGCAGTGGCCATGGCCTAGCTACCAATCAGAGCACCAGGTAAATTAACCCCGGACCAGCTAGATGAAATCTAGCCGACGTCATTGGGCGCATAGTGGTCAAAAGCGGAATTACCGCTGTCTGTCGAACAACCTGGTCTGAACAGTGTCCGACATGAGAGTGCAGCGCCCCAGAGTCCTGGTCGTTGCAGTAGCATGGTTCAGCCACTAAGGGGGGCCATGCTGCGTTCGATGGCACGGAAGGAGTTCTCTGAGCAGGTATCACAGTCACCAATACATTTCACAGCTGGGCCTCCGGGGGGAGCTAAGGGTGCTATTCATTAGGCCACTCCCCACCATAGTGGGTAAACTGGGGGTCAGGCAGGAAGTTAGAGAGAACGCTGACGGGATTGAACGGAGCAACACCTGGTGGCAGAGGGTGTTGTGAAGGGAGAGACTGTAGGGTCTCTGCCAGGGGTGGGATCCTGGCAGAGGCTTGGCATGGAAAGAACGTAAAGGGACCGTGCCTGCTCAGCATAGCGGCGGTGCCCAAGGAAGGACTAAGAAGCGAGATAGATTGTGCTGAGTGAGAAACGAAATCAAGCGAAAGGAGATACCAGTGAGGGTTGTGCTGAAAGAGGCAGCACCTTACTGAGGCGCACTACCGGTGGCCGGAACGCCGAGGAGGTAAAGAGTTTCAAGCCATACCTCAGACCTACGGCAGGGCAGTTAGCTTGAGGCGGACTGTCTCACGCATCACCCAGGAAGGCAAAGGGGGGTACCAACAGGAGAGGGGCGCAGATAGAGTCCCGGAAGATCTCCGAGCCTCCCCGTCATACGGGTGCGTTCCTACCATAGTATCTGGAGGGACGAGGAAGATCATTGCGAATTAAGTTGTTGTGAGGGAACACGAGAAACAGACACAACAGTTGTGGGGTACTTTCCGTAAGCACAGCAGGGAAGGACTGCAACACATAGCGCTAGAAGGAAGGCACCGATTTCCACCTGCAAGGAGAGCTCTGGAAGTGCCATTGGACCGGCCGGACTTGCGCAGCCTGGTGAGCCGTATTCCGGACTGAGGACCCAGAGAGCTTCAGTAAAGAGGTAAAGAGACTGCAACCTGGTGTCCTCGTTATTTACCGCGACCTGCACCCCACAACTGCACCGCTACAACATCACTTATTGCACCGGACGTCCCCCACTGACAGACAGGGCCACGGACCGGGTCTAGCCACCGTGACAACCCCAGGACTGAGACCTAGAGGCCCGGCTCCGGGTACCCCTCGGCCCTGCGGCGGTGTGGGGGCGCTCCAACTTGGCGTCACGAACAGGATCTACTTAAGCCTGAAGAATCAGGTCATGTGTGCCTAGAGACTGTGATTTATTGTGTGTGGACTGAACTTTATCGCAAGACTGTGTGCTGTGCCAGTTGCCGCCAAAATCCGCCGCCATTGCAGCGCTGAGGAGAGCGCAGGAAGAGAAGAAGGGCGTGGAGTGGGCGTAGACGAGCTGGAGCGCGCGAAGAATAATGGCCGCCCAGTCTAAGTATTTTTGTGTCTTGAGGACGTGCCCGTCAACCGCCGAGGTCCGCCTCTTGATTCTGGCCGGAGGGTGGAGACCATGGGTCCGGGGCCGCCCGCGAAAGAGACCGCGGGAAAACGACCTAGAAGAAGGAAAAAAGATGGCGGCATCCAGAGCACCAGGCGGAACTGATCCGGCGCGGCCTGAAGATATACAGCCTGAGGTAACCTCAGGGGCGCCCACACTGCGGGGTTCGACTTCAACGAGGCCACCGATGGGACGACCCCCTCCGCCGATGTCCGCGGAGTGTGCGGCTGCAGCCGAGACCCGGCAGCTGGCACGCCGCCTGAAGCATGACGCCCGTGTGCTGGCGCGGATAGGGCAACCCACAGAAATCCGCCTGTCCCCAGTGTCCCCTGCTTCTGCTCACCTGGCCGCGTCCGAGGATGCACCACCGACGCCGGGCTTAAAAATAATTCCGGATGCGGAACATTACCGGCGCCTGACGGCAGCCTGGCGGAGCCGGTCCCAGCCCGCCGAGCCGATGGACCTGATAAGCCCCCCCGAGATCCCACCGTCACACTGGGGTGTGGTGGTGGCCTTTAACTCCCAGCATGGACAGGGGATAATCCAAGAGATCGGGGAGCCACTACAAGTTCGCGTGGAAAGGACAGAGGTGGAGCCGAGCAGCGGGAGATTCGACTGTAACTTGGAGCCAGGTGATGCTGTCGCCTACACACGGTGGAGGAGGGCCGCGGGTGAAACAGGGTGGATAGCCCGCGGCGTGCAGCGGTGTGTTGCTTTCCAGGCTGCTGCAGGGGTACCGGAAGACGATACCCCGGCGAAGAAAACTGCAGAGCCCGGTCCCGCGGAACCACCAGAGGATCGACATCATCGTGCCCCGGGGGAACGCATACAGTTGCCGACAGCCAGGATCTCCCAGCGAGGGATTCTGGCCCTGCTAGGACCGGAGCGACGCCCTGGCTCATCAGAACGATCTGTGGGATTGGTGAGGCCAGAAAGAAGACCCCCTGCTGCATCCCGACGGTAAAAGTGATGTTACTAATGAAAAATGTAAATAGTTAACTGTTCATTCCTTTAACTGTTCCTGTTTGCTGCTAAACCCGTCTAGGGTTAAAGGTGACCCCTTTGTTGACCCGGGGTCACTGTTGTTTTCCTGAAGTTTATACAGTTTTAAAAAAAAAAAAAAAAAAAAAGAGAACTGCAGAAATCATGAACTGCGCATGATTCAAACTTTCCCTTGTAAATAGTTTGCACTTTCTTAAAGGTGCTCCCTACTGGTTTTAGTCAAAAGACACTTTGCGAAGAAACCGTTCCTACTGGTCCTAGTTAAAGACACTTTGTGAAGATACCGGACCGGAACTTTGCATGAGACTGGTAGGCTGAGAAGACGAGCTACCTCAGAGAGACCTGGTCCCCTCTTAAAGGGGATGTGAAGAATTGTACTTGAAAGCGATACTGTTACGGAACAGTAATGTGGTAATGATGCCTTGAAAAGAAAATGTAACTGTTTTACATGCCGAGTTATATGTGTTGAATTTGTTAAAATGTGAAATTTGAATAATGTTTTGAAGACAGGAAAGATGCAGAGAGCCCGTAGGGGTAGAAGTAGAGGTCTGCATAGTTGAAAGTAAGAGAAGTAATAATGAGGGTGAGGATAGAAGGTAAACCCTGCGTCCCCATTGAAAAGTTACTTTGTTGCTAAGGACAGAGAGTGAACCCGTAGGGGTTAGAGAGTGAGTCCTTAAAGGGGCCGAGTAGAGCTGGCTCAGAGTTCTTCAACCGAAAGGAATGTTATGTCTATACTGTGTATAGTAGCGAAAGGCAGTAGGCCCTGGCTGAACAGGGCGGTCCTGTAGAAGAAAGGAGAGGCAGTAGGTCTGGTGCCGTAGGGACAGGCGGTCCTGCAGGTTCACAAGAAGGAGAATGTAAAGTTGAAATGCCTTATAATGTGATTATAGGAAGGCCTTTGATAGACTAAGAGTGTGAGTTTCTTAAAGGCAATGTTAAGTTATTATTTCAGAAATTGCACTAAATAGAATACCCGGTTGGGTAACAGAAGTTATTTATACTCTGTAAATTATAAGGTTAATTATGTTTGTAACGTTACAAGTGTCCTCACCTCCCATAAAGGGAAGCCTACTTAAGTATACTTATTGTTATTTGCACTCAACAAAATTGTATGTCTTTTTGCTAACCTGTATTGTTGTTTTTCTTCCCAGTCCCGGAGTACTGTGTTTAACCAGGGGGGAGTGCAGCGCCCCAGAGTCCTGGTCGTTGCAGTAGCATGGTTCAGCCACTAAGGGGGGCCATGCTGCGTTCGATGGCACGGAAGGAGTTCTCTGAGCAGGTATCACAGTCACCAATACATTTCACAGCTGGGCCTCCGGGGGGAGCTAAGGGTGCTATTCATTAGGCCACTCCCCACCATAGTGGGTAAACTGGGGGTCAGGCAGGAAGTTAGAGAGAACGCTGACGGGATTGAACGGAGCAACACCTGGTGGCAGAGGGTGTTGTGAAGGGAGAGACTGTAGGGTCTCTGCCAGGGGTGGGATCCTGGCAGAGGCTTGGCATGGAAAGAACGTAAAGGGACCGTGCCTGCTCAGCATAGCGGCGGTGCCCAAGGAAGGACTAGGAAGCGAGATAGATTGTGCTGAGTGAGAAACGAAATCAAGCGAAAGGAGATACCAGTGAGGGTTGTGCTGAAAGAGGCAGCACCTTACTGAGGCGCACTACCGGTGGCCGGAACGCCGAGGAGGTAAAGAGTTTCAAGCCATACCTCAGACCTACGGCAGGGCAGTTAGCTTGAGGCGGACTGTCTCACGCATCACCCAGGAAGGCAAAGGGGGGTACCAACAGGAGAGGGGCGCAGATAGAGTCCCGGAAGATCTCCGAGCCTCCCCGTCATACGGGTGCGTTCCTACCATAGTATCTGGAGGGACGAGGAAGATCATTGCGAATTAAGTTGTTGTGAGGGAACACGAGAAACAGACACAACAGTTGTGGGGTACTTTCCGTAAGCACAGCAGGGAAGGACTGCAACACATAGCGCTAGAAGGAAGGCACCGATTTCCACCTGCAAGGAGAGCTCTGGAAGTGCCATTGGACCGGCCGGACTTGCGCAGCCTGGTGAGCCGTATTCCGGACTGAGGACCCAGAGAGCTTCAGTAAAGAGGTAAAGAGACTGCAACCTGGTGTCCTCGTTATTTACCGCGACCTGCACCCCACAACTGCACCGCTACAACATCACTTATTGCACCGGACGTCCCCCACTGACAGACAGGGCCACGGACCGGGTCTAGCCACCGTGACAACCCCAGGACTGAGACCTAGAGGCCCGGCTCCGGGTACCCCTCGGCCCTGCGGCGGTGTGGGGGCGCTCCAAGAGTACCCCACCTTCTACGAGGGACCCCAGGGCCCTCACGGCTTATAGGACCCGGCTTGTCTGGATGAAGGCGGTGAAACAACCTGACCAGCCGGTCCGCATGAACGTCTGAGGCTGGTACCCAGGACCTTTCCTCAGGCCCATAACCACGCCAGTGTACCAAGTACTGTAAAGTGCGGCGCATTACACGAGAGTCAACCACCTTGGAGACTTCGAATTCCAAATTACCATCCACCAAGACTGGAGAAGGCATGGGTGTCGCGTCCACAAGACCCACCGTCTTTTTTAGCAACGATCTGTGGAACACGTTGTGTATCTTATACACCGTAGGAAGCTCCAATCGGTACGCTACAGGGTTAATGACGGCGGCGACCCTAAATGGACCAATAAACCGTGGTCCCAATTTAAGGGATGGTATTTTGAGTCTTATGCTTTTTGTGGATAACCACACCCAGTCATCCACACTCAGGTCCGGACCTGGCACACGCCTACTGTCAGCCACACGTTTGTACCTAGCACCCACACTCAACAGGCGCTGTTTAACTCTCCTCCAGACTGATGACAATTGTGCTCCTAACTGGTCTTCCTCCGGAACACCAGAAGAGCCCCTCTGACTTAAAGTACAAAATTGAGGATGTAGCCCGTAAACACAAAAAAAACGGAGACTCCCCAGAAGACTCCTGACGGTGATTATTGATGGCAAATTCAGCCAACGGAAGGAACGTAGACCACTCCTCCTGGTTATCAGAGACAAAGCAGCGTAAGTACTGTTCCAAATTTTGGTTCATACGCTCAGTCTGACCATTTGACTGAGGATGAAACGCCGAAGAATGAGACAACTTGATCCCCAGCCGTGAGCAAAATGCTTTCCAAAATTTTGCCACAAACTGAGTACCCCTATCAGACACGATGTCAGACGGAACCCCATGAAGTCTGACCACCTCCTGCACAAATACCTGAGCCAGAGTCTTAGCGTTAGGCAACGAAGGCAAAGACACAAAATGCGACATTTTAGAAAACCGATCAACAATCACCAAGATGACCGTGTTCCCAGCTGAGGAGGGCAAGTCAGTGATAAAATCCATGGAGATTTCCGTCCATGGCTTACTAGGTACCTCAAGAGGAAGTAGTGTGCCAACAGGACGGGAACGGGGCGTCTTAGCCCTAGCGCACGTGGTACAAGCTGACACGTATGAGACCACGTCCTGTCGGATCTAGGGCCACCAAAACCGATGTGACACCAACTCCAAGGTACCTCTAACCCCTGGGTGGCCAGCCAGGACAGCATCATGATGCTCCGCCAAAACCTTTAAGCGGAGATGAAGTGGAGCAAAAGATTTGTTGATGGGAAGGTCAGACGGTACCTCCTCCTGAGCCTCGGCAATCTCAGCCTCAACCTCGGTAGTGAGAGCCGAAACCACAACACCCTTTTGGAGGATGGGTACTGGATCCTCCCGAGGTTCTCCCCCCAGAAAACACCTGGACAGAGCATCCGCCTTAGTGTTTTTAGACCCTGGTCTGTAAGTGACAACAAAGTTGAACCGCGTGAAAAACAATGCCCAGCGAGCCTGCCTGGTGGACAGATGCTTGGCTGACTCCAAATACAGCAGATTCTTATGATCGGTAATAACAGTAACCTGATGTACCGACCCCTCCAAGAAGTGTCGCCATTCCTCAAAGGCCAACTTAATAGCCAACAACTCCCTGTTGCCGATATCGTAGTTACGTTCGGCAGGCGACAGTTTCTTGGAAAAATAGGCGCATGGACGCAAATTACTCAAAGATGAGCCTTGTGATAGTACCGCCCCCACACCAACCTCAGACGCATCGACTTCTACAATAAAAGGTCTTGATACATCTGGCTGCACAAGAATGGGGGCTGAAACAAAACTGTTTTTAAGAAATTCAAATGCGCGCACAGCAGCCTCAGGCCAAACGGAGAAATTGGTACCCTTTTTAGTCATGTCAGTTAGCGGTTTAGCAATGATGGAAAAATCCTTGATAAATTTCCTATAGTAGTTAGAAAACCCAAGGAACCGCTGAAGTGCTTTTAGGTTATCAGGCCGTTCCCAATGCAGCACCGCTTGCACCTTAGCGGCGTCCATTTTAAAACCAGAAGCAGACACAATATAACCCAAGAAAGGCAACTCTTGTACAGAAAATACACATTTCTCAAGTTTAGCATACAGCTTATTCTCTCTGAGAAGCTGTAACACCTGCCTGACATGATCTAAATGAGCATCATGGTCGCAAGAATATATGAGGATGTCATCTAGGTACACGATAACGAATTTCCCCAAAACATGCGAGAACACATCATTAATGAAATGTTGGAACACTGCAGGTGCGTTAGTCAACCCAAATGGCATCACCAAATTTTCAAAATGACCCTCAGGGGTATTAAAAGCCGTCTTCCACTCATCACCTTGACGGACTGTTATGAGGTTGTACGCCCCCCTGAGGTCAAGCTTGGTAAACCACTTAGCACCTGCCACCTGGTTGAACAAATCTGGTATCAGTGGCATAGGGTATGGATCACGAACCGTAATCTGGTTCAACTCCCTGAAATCCAAACACGGGCGTAATCCGCCATCTTTCTTCTTCACGAAGAAGAACCCTGCTGCCACAGGCGAGGATGACGGCCTGATGTGCCCTTTGCTCAAGCTTTAAGCAATGTAATCCTTTAACGCTTGAAGTCACAGCAGACACACATGTGGCCAGGCAATTCTCCTGGCAGAACTCGCTCCACTGAATTATGTCCTGAGTTTTCCAGTCAATTACCGGGTTGTGCATAGACAACCATGGAAAACCCAACACCACCTGAGCAGGAAGATTCCTGAGCACCTTACAAGTAACCCGCTCGGAATGTAGAACCCCAATGTGGAGTTTCACCTCAGCCACAAACTCAGTAATCTCCCCCTGAGAGAGAGGAGCTGCATTGATGGTGACCACGCGGATAGGATGAGGCAGTTTTTCAATCCTAAAACCTGCTGTGCGTGCAAACTCCTCATCAATGAGATTTGTGGCTGAACCACTATCCACAAAAACAGTAATTGGCAGCTCACTGCCAGCGATAATAACCTTAGCAGGGAGCATGCATTGAGAAACCACCATGGAGGATATACATAAGCTCAGATTGGTCCCGTCCACACCCTCTGAGCTTAGAAGTTTTCCGCCATTGCGTTTTTCTTAGACAGCAGAGGACAAATGTTAATAAAATTACCAGTTTTACCACAGTAAAAACAGGCTCCCTGTTTCCTGAGCTCAGGAGCTCGACGCTTCACATGTGACACCCCTGCGATTTGCATAGGCTCCGTGGGCTCACCTGCAGCAACCTCACGTAAACCTAAACCCTCTCCCATAGGCGGTGTCTCATGCTCCACCAAACGCAAACGGCGATCAATGCGGACAACCAGACTTATAGCGGAGTCTAGAGAAGTAGGAGTCTCGTACATCAGAAGGGCTTTTTTAACCCTTCCAGAAACCCCATGAATAAACTGACTCCGCAGCGCTGGATCATTCCACTGTGTATCGATCGCCCAGCGACAAAATTCAGAACAGTAATCCTCTGCAACTCGCTCCCCCTGGCAAATAGAGCGTATCTTAGATTCTGCTAGAGCTATTCTGTCAGGCTCATCGTAAACATTTCCGAGAAAGGAAAAAAAAACTCTCCACAGAGTCAAATGCAGCAGAATCAGATGGCAAAGAAAACGCCCATGCTTGGGGATCCCCGCTTAACAAAGACAACACCAGGCCCACACGCTGAGCCTCATTACCCGAGGAGATTGGGCACATACGGAAATATAGTTTGCAAGCTTCACGAAAAGAAACAAATTTACTGCGTTCCCCAGCAAATTTTTCAGGCAAAGGAAACTTAGGCTCAGCAACTCTACCTGTCACTCCAGCTTGCACATTAGATACTGCTCGTCCTTGTTGCTGCACTGCCCCCCTCAACTCAGTGACCTGTAGGGACAGCGCCTCCAACTGGCGGGTTATGGAAGTCATGGGATCCATGACAAAAAAAAAAACAAAAACCCTTTTTTGTTGTTGTTTTGTTTTAAAGGCCGATTATAATGTCACGGGAAGACTAGGTGTGCAAGAGCTAATAACCCGGGCCCCTGCAATTTCCCTCAGACTAGGGAAATCCTGACTGACCCTCTACCTAGAGTTTACACTGATGGTGTGCATGTCTAGGCCTCCACCCTCACCCTGTCTCCTGTTGCAACCCTAGGCTGAAACCACCGCCCACCACCCAGTGAAAAGATCATACACCAATACCCACAGTTAGCACAGACAAGGATAACGGAAAATATACACCACGCCGCAGTCACTCAGGAATACACTATAAATGCACAGGGCAAAATAAATACAAATATAGGAAGGAGTAAATAAGACAAAGGAAAATACACCACCAGCAACGAATCTCCAACTACTAGCTCACCACTCCAGACCGAGATAACAACGCACAAGACAGAAGCTATAATCGGCGACGCCCAATGATCAGGAGAACTATTTAAAGGCAGTGGGCATGGCCTAGCTACCAATCAGAGCACCAGGTAAATTAACCCCGGACCAGCTAGATGAAATCTAGCCGACGCCAATGGGCGCATAGTGGTCAAAAGCGGAATTACCGCTGTCTGTCGAACGACCTGGTCTGAACAGTGTCCGACATGACAGATACATGATAAGATCCCTAGGGGGAGCTCCCTGTATAGAGAGATAAATGATAAGATCCTGTCTGCAGTCACCACTAGGGGGAGCTCCCTGTATACAGAGATACATGATAAGATCCTGTCTGCAGCCACCACTAGGGGGAGCTCCCTGTATACAGAGATACATGATAAGATTCTGTCTGCAGCCACCACTAGGGGGAGCTCCCTGTATAGAGAGATACATGATAAGATCCTGTCTGCAGCCACCACTAGGGGGAGCTCCCTGTATACAGGGATACATGACAAGATTCTGTCTGCAGCTACCAATAGGGGGAGCTCCCTGTATACAGAGATCTATGATAAGATCCTGTCTGCAGTCACCACTAGGGGGAGCTCCCTGTATGCAGAGATACATGATAAGATCCTGTCTGCAGCCACCACTAGGGGGAGCTCCCTGTATACAGAGATACATGATAAGATCCTGTCTGCAGCCACCACTAGGGGGAGCTCCCTGTATACAGAGATACATGATAAGATCCTGTCTGCAGTCACCACTAGGGGGAGCTCCCTGTATACAGAGATACATGATAAGATCCTGTCTGCAGCCACCACTAGGGGGAGCTCCCTGTATACAGAGATACATGATAAGATCCTGTCTGCAGCCACCACTAGGGGGAGCTCCCTGTATACAGAGATACATGATAAGATCCTGCCTGCAGCCACCACTAGGGGGAGCTCCCTGTATACAGAGATACATGATAAGATCCTGTCTGCAGCCACCACTAGGGGGAGCTCCCTGTATACAGAAATACATGATAAGATCCTGTCTGCAGCCACCACTAGGGGGAGCTCCCTGTATACAGAGATACATGATAAGATCCTGTCTGCAGTCACCACTAGGGGGAGCTCCCTGTATATAGAGATACATGATAAGATCATGTCTGCAGTCAACACTAGGGAATGCTTCTTGTATACAGAGATACATGTGAGAACATTTTATTGCAATATTACACCAGTGGCAGACAACCCCTTTAAGAGACACCCATTAATGAATTTGGCGGATCTTTTGACCTGCCCATCCATCATGAAATCTACGCCACAACTCTATACCTGAATTATATGTGAACACATCACCACCCCTGAGCTATGAATGGGCACATTTCCAGCATTATTATATCACATTGTAACTTTGTAATTGTTTAGCAATTTTTATGCAAATCGAATGCATTACATTGTTTTCAACTACAATCGAGTAGAAAAACATAATTAACAATGTTTGCAAATCAGTTCATTCTTATTCCTTACAGATAATGCGGAATATGCATCAAGTACGAGACATAAAGGCCACAGAGAGGAGCCACCAGGTAGGTGCAACGTGCTCCGCTCCGCTCGGAATTCACCTCTATATCTATATGCAAAGCAGAGGCGCCATGAATTAATAAAGTGCACGGCACTTTATTAAAGCGACTCCGGACCGTAATTAAATGTATATACTCCTCTCCACCAAGTCTTTTTTATTACGTCCACTTTCCTGCCAACTATTATCATTGATCCATTATTTTACATAAATGTATAATAATAAAGGCCCAGGGCTCCGGTGTCAGACTATATTATAGAGCAGCGAATAAAGCTTAGTCTGGATCCTTGTAAATCAGTCGTCTGCTTTTGACAATCGCCAATCTCACAGTTATGATGGGTGCATTGGAGTTGGTCTTATGTTTTGGACAATAGACAGGCTCTTATGCAATGGACATCCCCTTTAATATACATAATATAGGCCTATGTCACGCACAGTATAGGAAAGACTAAGCACGACATGAAGGGATAAGGGGAAGTGTGGAGTGGAGACCCCTAGGCAGATCTAACGTCACCCCGTCTGCCCTAAGCATCCCTTTATAGGTTCCACACCTGTCGCCGAGAAGGATACCTAATCCCTGCCTGACCCTAGCAGTAAGCCCTGCTTAGGGAAGGATGGGGTGTACACTAGTCAATCCCAACTACAACAAAAGACAGATGAGATACACAAAGAAGGGGAACACTTATATTGAGTAGACTCAGAGAGAAACACAGACGTCATTCAAACACCAAAGAGGAAGGTAGCCGACTGCTATAGCTCCAAGCCTCAACAGGGAAATGGAAATGTCACCAGCAACTCCCAGCAGCAAGCTGGCAGTTATAAACACCTCGGTCCAAGTTTGTCAACTAAAGCAGGGGGAAGGTTTCCACTGGGACCTAGAGTCAGAACGACCAGGAAGAAGTCTGCAGAGCAAACTGCTGAGACCTTCTGCAGTCAGATGCAGAGCGATGGTCTGCAGCCTCTGACACACCTGTGACAGCCTATTAAATGTGTTATATGTGCATTCAAATGATCTCACAGCTGAATCTATCGCCTACTTGATAGATTGTTCAGGAGTTTCTGGACAGCAGGAAAGTTTCCAGCCACGGTCACCACTAGGGGGAGCATGTAGCATATGTGTTTACACTGATTCTTTTGACTTTAGTAGCATCATGGATGCACTGAGCTCCTCCTAGTGATGGCAGCAGGCAGATAAAACTTAAAGAAATTGTCCAAGGATTGAAAAAAAAGGTCAAGAAAAAAGGGATTAGGGTCAAAATGCTATAACAATTGATATATATATTACATGTGTCCACTGCAGCCAATCTCTGGCCTTAGAAAAGTATGGCTGCAAACAAGCTCACAAGACCCGATGGGAGCAGAGTAGCTGCAGCTCTCGAACGTTGAGGCAAGTAATGCTTTATCCACTCCACAGGTTAGTATTGCTGTAATTGTATCATGTTCATTCCTTTGTTCACTTTCCTGGCATTCCGCTTGTACTGGTAATGGAGGCACTTTGCTGTATGGGGGGCATATTCTTGCACATGTTGCCAAGGATTATACAGCATCTCAGGTCTCACAGAAAATGTATCAGAAAGTTTCAAAACTTTGTAACTTATTAATACTGACAGTGTGCAGGGAGGATACTGTTATACCAGGACACCCCCACCACCAATAACACAGCTATGTCCAGGTGTCCAAGGGGGCCGCACCACTCCATGTAAGAGTGCTAGTAGTATAAATCATACAGGTCGTTTTAGGGTATTATTCATCCTTAAAGCGAACCTTCACTTTCAGAAGAAAAACCACTTCAAGTACCGGACTTTGCAGTATAATAATTGTTCTAGCCAAGCTCTGCGCTACAGCCTGCCCTAAACTACTCAGTGTCCTGCTCCTGCCGCTCTTAGCTTCCATCTTCAGCGAAGGAACAAGCACTGTAATGTGTTCCCTCACTGAAGATGGCAGCTAAGAGCAGGACGCTGCCTCATTTATTGCAGCGTGTAGTACAGAACTCGGAGGGTCTGTGCCGCAAGTTAACAGTTAATAGCGATGTAGAAAAATCATTCTATTGTGGAGTCCGGCACTATGACTGTTCGTCTTCTCATAGTGGAAGTACGCTTAGAAGTTCTAGCTCTTTCTCAATGTTTGGTGTTGGAGGAGTCGTCTAGACGGGAATTTACATTGCAAGGTAAGCGTAAATGTGCAATGTTAAAAATGCTCAGATCATCGTTCTCGGGGTGCATCATCCCGTGTAAACCACACTAGCACTGCCAAAAGTAATGGCAGCCTATGTACCCAGGGCGATCCAGAATAGATCTGCTATAGATCGCTCAGTGCGCGTCGTTTGCATTGGTCAAACCTCCGCTGATCGGTAAAAGTTTACCAATAGGCGGTTGTATAAATGGACCCTTAATCTGCTTGGTCTCGGCATCTTCTGACTACAATGATGAGTGATGTCCAAGATAATATGTAGATGTGGACAAGAAAGGAAGTTTTGACAACCCCTTCATGGAAGATCTACCTGCTGAGACGTGGACGTGGGATAAAGACTGGAAAGTTTGGGGCGATCTCTGCTCAGAGAAGAGAAGATGCCAACAAAAGGCGCCTGATATTCAGCTGCACTTGAAAGACTTTGGGGAGTGAGCCCTAAATGCCAATAATCTGTAGCCTGTGACCTTCCAGCTGCCTGTGACCTTCCAGCTGCCTGTGACCTTCCAGCTGTCTGTGACCTTCCAGCTGTTGCAACAATCACAACTTTGGTGGAGACTTTTGGCGCTCGCTAGAATGTAGAGTCTGAGGATTCAGTCTTGTTCTTCTCCTGTAAAGAAGTGCAGAAGTCTTACCCAAAAGATGCCTATAATGGTCACCGGCAATAGTGCCACAGAATGGACTACAAGTACCAACTTCAGAACCAGGAATGAAACAAGGTATCAGAGTCAGCAATCTAATCTGCAGCTGAGGCATCGCTTGCACCTTCTCCGTCATCAGCATCCATCATGGCAACCCAACCTGCAAGGATCAGAAAGCCATTGCTAGAGCAGAGGTAGTGCGGGTGCCTGATAGTCAGGACGAACTGGTAAAACTACAGGAGGAAAGTGGCACAGCTTCCAACATTCCCTATTAGGAGTTTTAGTGCTCACAACGATGGAACAAATGGAGCAAGAACGATCCAAGATTTGGTGCATTTCGAGAATTCATCTCCCAGTGAGATCATCAGTTTGTCCTGAAGATAATTTAATCCTTTACTTACATTATTCTCTTATAAAGCGCCATCATATTCCACAGCGCTGTACAGATATCACCAATTGGGGCTCGCAGTCTATATTCCCTATCCGTTTTTGGAGTGTGGGAGGAAATCGGAGAACCTAGAGGAAACCCACGGAAAGACGGGGAGAACATACAAACGCCTTACAGATGTTGTCTGTGGTTGGATTATGAACCCAAGACCCCAACGCTACAATGTAACAGTGCTAACCACTGAGTACTGTGCTAACCACTGAGCCTCCATGCTTTATATTATTCTGCACAGGAGATCTTCTTTGCTGGGTCATCTGGCAGAACTTGGCTCCACTGTCTAGTTCAGCTTCTTCTTTTGGCAACTTCTGATCATTTCCGACCTGCCCACAACAATCTATAGAGGAGAAATGAACGAGCATATGGTATAGAGGCTGGGACTGCTACGTCTGGATACATTACTGCCACATTATCACTTATATACAATGTATCCAGATACAATAGATATCACGTTGTATCAAGGTGTGTGTGATGTGCCCGGTCACCCCTTCTTATCAGACGTCTCATTATTCCGAAAACCCTAAATGCCCTTGGAAAAGAGGCACAACATAAGTCCTCTAATTAAATGATCTGGATGGGAGCTCTTGGTGTGTTTTACAGAATTGTTGCTTGCTGGTTGGCAGTGGATCTCAGATTGTGTGTTCTACCTTCTGTCACAAATCTCTTCACATCCAAGAACGACACTGTACATTATTGGCTCAACATATGGTGGAATCGCACGAGCAACGCTAAATCCAAATCAATTAAACGTGAAAGTATCGTATATGGAGCAAACACCTTGGATTCGGATCGCTTTGCTTGTAGCCATAACATGAGAGGCAATGACCTCCATTATTAGGGGAGGGGATGAGGATATGGGGGGCTCTTATGTCTCCGCCACTTGCAGCTTTTCAGCAGCTGTTCGTGTATAGAGATATGTAAAAGAAAGAGAGGGCGGATAGCAGATGGCACGGGCGGCGAGAACATTCGATGAAATCTGCATATAGATACAACACAGTGGATATATATCATTAAATACATCCAATATATAAATTCTCACGCTGAGAATTAAGATATCCGGTCAGCTTGTTTGGGGATGTTCAGGATCTTTGAAGCATAGAAATTTGGGGAAGAATAGGGAAATATAAGTTTTATGTTGTGGAAACAAGTATTACAAGTACCGTATGTTTCCATGGAAAGATGGACAAAAAAACAGAAATTGGATAGATAGATAGATAGATAGATAGATAGATAGATAGTTAGATAGACAGTGTCGTGCAATACAGAGACAACCACCAGAGGGTGAGGAAGGGAGGTAACAAGCGCTCACCTCAAGCGAAGACCTGTAGAGCTGAGCAGACTTAGAGGTCAGTAGAGAGGTCATACCAGCCAAATCAGCAACATCCAGGAAAGCAGTGTCAGAGGGGAAGGCAGGAGCAAAGTCTGAAGCAAGCCAGAGGTCAAAAAGCCGGTCGGGTGCGCGGTAACAAGAGTATGAAACGAAAGCACAGCCAGAAACATGACAAAGATCAGAGCCAGACAGAACAAACCAAAACAGGAATGGGAGGTGGATGGGCAAGTCAGAAGTCAAGCCGGGTCATACACAGTGGGGAACAGTCACACAGAAAACACTAAATCAGAGGTAGGGAATGGGGCAAATACAAATACGGGCAGACAGGTAGCTAAGGACACACTCAGGGTACTCTAGGTCAGCTGCTCTCGCCAAAGGCATGAACTATCACTCACATCAGTTGCCAGCCACAGCGCATGTAAATAGCCACCTACACAGCAGAAAAATGCAGAGGTTAACCCCCACCAGACCAGGTCGGGAAGCAGAAAGCAAACCCCGACCTGGATCATGACAGATAGATAGATTTTGGAATGATAGATTGTGAATCAATGTTTCCTGTTTTGGTGCAGTAAATCCCGATGCACTGGGGAGGAATATCCACAAAAACGGTTAGGCAGGTGGTGGCCAAGAATAATCCCTCTTGTTATCTGATTCTTCTCTAGTTTTTTTATGAGTAGTTCAAGGTGCTCACTGGGTCAGGTGGATCCTCCAAGGTCCAGATGGGCGCATGGGTCGCGGACGTTGGTGCAGCAGGTTGGTGAGTAGAGGGAGTGGAAACAGTAGGTAGACAGGTGGAATGCTGGAAACTACAGGCAAGCATGCGAAGTGCAGGAAACCGCAGACAGGCAGAGGATGTCAGGAATCCACAGGCAAGCAGACTGCAGATAACACTACGGAGTAATGGGAAAGTCACAAACCAAGGAAGCCACACACAGCAAGGAAGACGTCCAGAAAATCACAGGTGGACAAGAAGATGTCAAGAAGAGCCACAAACAGGTAGCCAACAGAACTCCGGAGTCACTAGAAGCTGCTGGTTTACAGGAGATGCCCTGCAGCCTACAGGCAGGATATGTGCACACACAAACTGCTAGTCTAGTCTCAGATTCAATACCAAGGCCCTGGTGAGTGACCTTAACCCCTTCCCAACCTGTGACACAGCGTATGCGTCATGAAAGTCGGTGCCAATCCGACCTGTGACGCATATGCTGTGTCACAGAATGATCGCGTCCCTGCAGATCGGGTGAAAGGGTTAACTCCTATTTCGCCCGATCTGCAGGGACAGGGGGAGTGGTACTTTAGTTCAGGGGGGGTGGCTTTGCCCCCACGTGGCTACGATCGCTCTGATTGGCTGCTGAAAGTGCAACAGCCAATCAGAGCAATTTGCAATATTTCACCTATGAAAAAGGTGAAATATTGCAATCCAGCCATGGCCGATGCTGCAATATCATCGGCCATGGCTGGAAAACCTGATCTGCCCCCCCCCCACCGATCGCCTCCCCAGTCATCCGTTATGTGGCCCGGTCCTCTCCGTCCTCCTGTCCGCTCCCCCGTCCTCCTGCCCGCTCCTTCCTTGCTCCGATCCACCTCCCCTGTGCTCCGATCCACCCCCCGAGCTCCCCCCCTTACCCCCACATACTTACCGAGCCTCCCGGTGTCGGTCCGTCTCCTCCCTGGGCGCCGCCATCTTCCAAAATGGCGGGCGCATGCGCAGTACGCCCGCCAAATCTGCCTGCCGGCAGATTCGTTCCATGTACATTTTGATCACTGTGAAAACCTATCACAGTGATCAAAATAAAAAAAAGTGTAAATGACCCCCCTCCCTTTATCACCCTTATAGCTAGGGACAACAATAAAATAAAGAAAATATTTTTATTTATTTTTTCCCCCACTAGGTTCAGAACCAGGGTTAGGGTTAGGGTTAGGGTTTTCTGGTCCTCTGTGGATTTTTCCTTAGGGTTAGGGTATTCTGGTCCTCTGTGGATTTTTCCACAGCGCATTTGATAAATTCACAGTGTAAAACCGCTGCGGACTTATCGCGGATTCAACGTGGTTTTTCTGCGGATTTCACGGCGGTTTTACAACTGCGGTTTTCTATTGGAGCAGTTGTAAAACCGCTGCGGAATCCGCAGAAAGAAGTGACATGCTGTGGAATGTAAACCGCTGCGTTTCCGCGCAGTTTTTTCCACAGCATGGGCACAGCGTTTTTTGTTTCCCATAGGTTTACATTGAACTATAATCTCAAGGGAAACTGCTGCGGACCCGCAGCTGCGGAAACGCTGCGGATCCGCAGCGTTTTCCGCAGCGTGTGCACATAGCCTTAGAATTAGGCTATGTGCACAAGGTGTGGATTTGGCTGCGGATCCGCAGCGGATTGGCTGCTGCGGATTCGTAGCAGTTTTCCAACAGGTTTACAGTTCCATGTAAATCTTTGGAAAACCAAATCCGCTGTGCCCATGGTGCGGAAAATACCGCGCAGAAACGCTGCGTTGTATTTTACGCAGCATTTAAATTCTTTGTGCGGATTCCGCAGCGTTTTACACCTGTTCCTCAATAGGAATCCGCAGGTGAAATCCGCACAAAAACCACTGGAAATCTGTGGTAAATCCGCAGGTAAAACGCAGTGCCTTTTACCTGCGGATTTTTCAAAAATGGTGCGGAAAAATCTCACACGAATACACAACGTGGGCACATAGCCTTAGGGTTAGGGATGGAATTAGGGCTAGGGTTGGAAATAGGTTTAAGATTAGGCTTGTGGTTAGGGTTATGGTTAGGGGTGTGTTGGGGTTAGGGTTGTGGTTAGGGTTGGGATTAGGGTTAGGGGTGTGTTGGGGTTAGGGTTGTGGTTAGGGTTGAAATTAGGGTTGGGATTAGGGTTAGGGGTGTGTTGGGTTAGGGTTGTGGTTAGGGGTGTGTTGAGGTTAGGGTTATGGCTAGAGTTGGGATTAGGGTTAGGGGTCTGTTTGGGTTAGTGTTGGAGTTAGAATTGAGAGGTTTCCACTGTTTAGGCACATCAGGGGTCTCCAAACGCAACATGGCGCCACCATTGATTCCAGCCAATCTTGCGTTCCAAAAGTCAAATGGTGCACCCTCCCTTCCGAGCCCCAACGTGCAACCAAACAGTGGTTTACCCCCACGTACGGAGTACCAGCATACTCGGGACAAACTGGGCAACAACTATTGGGGTCCAATTTCATCTGTTACCCTTGTGAAAATAAAAAATTGCTTGCTAAAACATCATTTTTGAGGAAATAAAAATGATTTTTTATTTTCACGGCTCTGCGTTGTAAACTTCTGTGAAGCACTAGGGGGGTTCAAAGTGCTCACCACATATCTAGATAAGTTCCTTTGGGGGTCTAGTTTCCAAAATAGGGTCACTTGTGGGGGGTTTCTACTGTTTAGACACATCAGGGTCTCTGCAAATGCAACGTGACGCCCGCAGACCATTCCATCAAAGTCTGCATTTCAAAACGTCACTACTTCCCTTCCGAGCCCCGGCGTGTGCCCAAATAGTGGTTTACCCCCACATATGGGATTCCAGCATACTCGAGACAAACTGGGCAACAACTATTGGGGTCCAATTTCTCCTTTTAGCCTTGTGAAAATAAATAATTGCTTGCTAAAACATCATTTTTGAGGAAAGAAAAATGATTTTTTATTTTCACAGCTCTGCGTTGTAAACTTCTGTGAAGCACTTGGGGGTTCAAAGTGCTCAACACACATCTAGATAAGTTCCTTTGGGGGTCTAGTTTCCAAAATGGGGTCACTTGTGGGGATGGTTTACTGTTTAGGGACATCAGGGGCTCTGCAAACGCAACGTGACGCCCGCAGAGCATTCCATCAAAGTCTGCATTTCAAAATGTCACTACTTCACTTCCGAGCCCCGGAATGTGCCCAAACAGTGGTTTACTCCCACATATGGGGTATCAGCGTACTCAGGAGAAACTGGACAACAACTCTTGCAGTCAAATTTCTCCTGTTACACTTGGGAAAATAAAAAATTCTGGGCAAAAAAATTATTTTTGAGGAAAGAAAACGTATTTATTATTTTCACGGCTCTGCGTTATAAACTTCTGTGAAGCATTTGGGGGTTCAAAGTGCTCACCACACATCTAGATAAGTTCCTTTGGGGGTCTAGTTTCCAAAATGGGGTTAATTGTGGGGAGTGTCTACTGTTTAGGGACATCAGGGGCTCTGCAAACGCAACGTGACGCTCGCAGAGCATTCCATCAAAGTCTGCATTTCAAAACGTCACTACTTCCATTCCGAACCCCGACGTGTGCCCAAACAGTGGTTTACCCCCACATATTGGGTATCAGCGTACTCAGGAGAAACTGCACAATAACTTTTGGGGTCAAATTTCTCCTGTTACCCTTGGGAAAATAAAAAATTCAGGGCTAAAAAACCATTTTTGAGAAAAGAAAAATTATTTTTTATTTTCATGGCTCTGCGTTATAAACTTCTGTGAAGCACTGTGGGGTTCAAAGTGCTCACCACACATCTAGATTAGTTCCTTCGGAGGTCTAGTTTCCAAAATGGGGTCACTTGTGGGGGAGCTCCAATGTTTAGGCACACAGGGGCTCTCCAAACGCGACATGGTGTCCGCTAATGATTGGAGCTAATTTTCCATTCAAAAAGCCAAATGGCGTGCCTTCCCTTCCGAACCCTGCCGTGTGCCCAAACAGTGGTTTACCCCCACATACAGTTAGGTCCATATATATTTGGACAGAGACAACATTTTTCTCATTTTGGTTATAGACATTACCACAATTAATTTTAAACAAAACAATTCAGATGCAGTTGAAGTTCAGACTTTCAGCTTTCATTTGAGGGTATCCATATTAAAATTGGATGAAGAGTTTAGGAGTTTCAGCTCCTTAACCTGTGCCACCCTGTTTTTAAAGGGACCAAAAGTAATTGGACAATTGACTCCAAGGCTATTTCATGGACAGGTGTGGGCAATCCCTTCGTTATGTCATTCTCAATTAAGCAGATAAAAGGTCTGGAGTTGATTTGAGGTGTGTTGCTTGCATTTGGAAGGTTTTCCTATGAAGTAAACATGCGGTCAAAAGCGCTCTCCATGCAGGTGAAACAAGCAATCCTTAAGCTCTGAAAACAGAAAAAAACCCATCCGAGAAATTGCTACAATATTAGGAGTGGCAAAATGTACAGTTTGGTACATCCTGAGAAAGAAAGAAAGCACTGGTGATCTCATCAATGCAAAAAGACCTGGGCGCCCACGGAAGACAACAGTGGTGGATGATCGCAGAATTATCTCCATGGTGAAGAGAAACCCCTTTACAACAGCCAACCAAGTGACCAACACTCTCCAGGAGGTCGGTGTATCAATATCCAAATCTACCATAAAGAGAAGACTGCATGACAGTAACTACAGAGGGTTCACTGCACGGTGCAAGCCACTCATAAGCATCAAGAATAAAAAGGCTAGACTGGACTGTGCTAAAAAACATCTAAAAAAGCCAGCACAGTTCTGGAAGAACATTCTATGGACAGATGAAACCAAGATCAACCTCTACCAGAATGATGGAAAGAGAAAAGTATGGCGAAGGCGTGGTACAGCTCATGATCCAAAGCATACCACATCATCTGTAAAACCCGGCGGAGGCAGTGTGATGGCTTGGGCATGCATGGCTGCCAGTGGCACTGGGTCACTAGTGTTTATGGATGATGTGACACAGGAATGAATTCTGAGGTCTTCAGAGCCACCATACTGTGTGCTCAGATCCAGCCAAATGCAGCAAAACTGATTGGTCGTCGTTTAGTAATACAGATGGACAATGACCCAAAACATAAAGCCAAAGCAACCCAGGAGTTTATTAAAGCAAAGAAGTGGAATATTCCTGAATGGCCAAGTCAGTCACCTGATCTCAACCCAATTGAGCAGCATTTCACTTGTTAAAGACTAAACTTCAGACAGAAAGGCCACAAACAAATAGCAACTGAAAACCACCGCAGTGAAGGCCTGGCAGAGCATCAAAAAGGAGGAAACACAGCGTCTGGTGATGTCCATGAGTTCAAGACTTCAGGCAGTCATTGCCAACAAAGGGTTTTCAGCCAAGTATTAAAAATGAACATTTTATTTAAAATGATTGAATCTGTCCAATTACTTTTGGTCCCTTTAAAAACAGGGTGGCACATGTTAAGGAGCTGAAACTCCTAAACCCTTCATCCAATTGTAATGTGGATCCCCTCAAATGAAAGCTGAAAGTCTGAACTTCAACTGCATCTGAATTGTTTTGTTTAAAATTCATTGTGGTAATGTCTATAACCAAAATGAGAAAAATGTTGTCTCTGTCCAAATATATATGGACCTAACTGTATGGAGTATCAGCGTACTCAGGAGAAACTGGACAATAACTATTGGGGTCCAATTTCCCCTGTTACCCTTGGGAAAATAAAAAAGTCCGGGCTAAAAAATCATTTTTGAGGAAAGAAAAATTATTTTTTACTTTCACGGCTCTGCGTTATAAACTTCTGTGAAGCACCTGGTGGTTTAAAGTGCTCACTATGCATCTAGATAAGTTCCTTGGGGGGTCTAGTTTCCAAAATGGGGTCACTTGTGGGGGAGCTCCAATGTTTAGGCACACAGGGGCTCTCCAAAGGCGACATGGTGTCCGCTAATGATTGGAGCTAATTTTCCATTCAAAAAGTCAAATGGCGCTCCTTCCCTTCCGAGCCTTGCCGTGCACCCAAACAGTGGTTTACCCCCACATATGAGATATCGGCGTACTCAGGAGAAATTGGCCAACAAATTTTAGGATCCATTTTATCCTGTTGCCCATGTGAAAATAAAAATATTGAGGCTAAAAGAAATTTTTTTGTGAAAAAAAAGCACTTTTTCATTTTTATGGATCAATTTCTGAAGCACATAAGGGTTTAAAGTGCTCACTATGCATCTAGATAAGTTCCTTGGGGGGTCTAGTTTCCAAAATGGGGTCACTTGTGGGGGAGCTCCAATGTTTAGGCACACAGGGGCTCTCCAAACGCGACATGGTGTCCGCTAACGATGGAGATCATTTTTCATTCAAAAAGTCAAATGGCGCTCCTTCCCTTCCGAGCCTTACCATATGCCCAAACAGTGGTTTACCCCCACATATGAGGTATCGGTGTACTCAGGAGAAATTTCCCAACAAATTTTAGGATCCATTTTATCCTGTTGCCCATGTGAAAATGAAGAAATTGAGGCTAAAAGAATTTTCTTGTGAAAAAAAAGTACGTTTTCATTTTTACGGATCAATTTGTGAAGCACCTGGGGGTTTAAAGTGCTCACTATGCATCTAGGTAAGTTCATTGGGGCGTCTAGTTTCCAAAATGGGGTCACTTGTGGGGGAGCTCCAATGTTTAGGCACACGGGGGCTCTCCAAACGTGACATGCTATCCGCTGAAGATTGGAGCCAAATTTTCATTCAAAAAGTCAAATGGCGCTCCTTCCCTTCCGAGCCCTGCCGTGCGCCCAACCAGTGGTTTACCCCCACATATGAGGTATCAGCGTACTCAGGACAAATTGGAAAACAACGTTCATGGTCCAGTTTCTCCTTTTACCCTTGGGAAAATAAAAAAATTGTTGCTAAAAATAATTTTTGTGAATAAAAAGTTAAATGTTCATATTTTCCTTCCATGTTGCTTCTGCTGCTGTGAAACACCTGAAGGGTTAACAAACTTCTTGAATGTGGTTTTGAGCACCTTGAGGGGTGTAGTTTTTAGAATGGTGTCACTTTGGGGTATTTTCAGCCATATAGACCCCTCAAACTGACTTCAGATGTGAGGTGGTCCCTAAAAAAAATGATTTTGTAAATTTTGTTGTAAAAATGAGAAATCACTGGTCAAATTTTAACCTTTATAACTTCCTAGCAAAAAAAAATTTTGGTTCCAAAATTGTGCTGATGTAAAGTAGACATGTGAGAAATGTTATTTATTAACTATTTTGTGTCACATAACTCTCTGATTTAACAGAATAAAAATTCAAAATTTGAAAATTGCGAAATTTTCAAAATTTTCGCCAAATTTCCATTTTTTTCACAAATAAACGCAGAAATTATTGACCTAAATTTACCACTAACATGAAGCCCAATATGTCATGAAAAAACAATCTCAGAACCGCTAGGATCCGTTGAAGCGTTCCTGAGTTATTACCTCATAAAGGGACACTGGTCAGAATTGCAAAAAACGGCAAGGTCATTAAGGCCAAAATAGGCTGGGTCATGAAGGGGTTAAATAGCACCAGGCAGTTCATCACATGGAAGCATCCCAGGCCACCTGCAATGCCTGATGTGGATCACCAGGAAGTTCAACGGACCGGGACAGATGGAGCAGAGCCCAAACCAAGGACAGGTGTGCAACAGTTTTGGTCGTATCATCATTAATGGTAGCCTGTGGCAATACCTACAGGCCATTTAACTAGCACAGGTCATCCAGCTCCTCCAGAATGGCGCACCTATACTTCCTAGGTTGCACAAACCTCCATGTGTCATGTAACGCTAATGGGATATTGATGCCGAGTACCAAGATGAACTCCCCAGAGCCAATGTCAGAGCTTACAGTGGTACTGGGCTCCACCTGGTGAAGGACCATGTCCAGCCTCATGTGCCCGTGTGTGCAGGCAACTCCTGCAAAGCGATGCCATTGACAAACCCTTGTGTTCCCCGGAAATCAGCCCAATTGAGAACCTCTGGCACATTATGGATCTGTGCATCCAACAGACGTGAGACAGATAGACCTTTTTGATATTCCTTGAGTTGTGACCTGAGCAGGGGCAGCACAGAGCGTACTCCGGCAGTGTCTGACGTCAGCAGAGGACATTGTGTCTTGGACTCCCCCTGATTTATGCATTACATCTATTTCTACTTAGTGATTATAAATATTCTCCTCTTTGTTTTAATTAATCCATTCACAGCAGGGGCTTAAGAAGGAAATCTAAAAAAAATAATGATTTGAGGTTTTTAGTCTCCATATGGTTACAGGGACAATATGTGAAATTCTATCAATACTTAATATATTCTACTTGTCTCACATGTAACCCCCGGGCACACAAAAAATGTTTTCCAAGGTTTACACAATAGGATATTTCCAAATAATGTTTCTGTGATTTGGGGTGGACAGAAATGCTGCCACATGTGTTATATGTGTTATACAGCTCAGGTCTTGCTTGCTTTATATGCTGTGAATAATCAAGAGAAGAAGTTAGCTACTTCCTCCATCACTGAGGAACGTCTCCATCATCTGATTAAGTAGTGTGTGACCTTTTGGGCTGTGCTTTGATCTGATTCTCTGATCTGACACATCTCCAATGGATAAACATTTGGTCACTGATACAAGATCATGATTTACACGCTAAAGGTAGAGAAAGCAGCAAAAATATAGCAAAGCTAACAGACAGTTCTCCATCCTCCTTCTTGACCTGTCCTCTGCTTTCGACACACTCGATCACTGCCTACTGCTACAGATTCTTTCTTCCCTTGGCATCAAAGACCTCGCCCTGTCCTGGATCGCCTCATACCTATCCAACCGCACATTTAGCGTTTCCCACTCCCACACTACCTCCTCATCCCGCCCTCTCTCTGTTGGAGTCCCTCAAGGCTCTGTCCTAGGACCTCTACTTTTTTCCATCTATACCCTTGGCCTAGGACAACTCATAAAGTCCCATGGCTTCCAGTACCACCTGCATGCAGACAACACTCAGATCTACCTCTCTGGCCCAGACGTCACCTCCCTGCTGTCCAGAATCCCGGAGTTTCTGTCAGCCATATCCTCCTTCTTCACCTCTCGCTTCCTAAAACTCAATGTAGACAAAACCGAATTTATCATCTTTCCCCCACCTCACGTATCCCCCCTACCCAATCTATCTATTATGGTAAATGGCATCACGCTCTCTCCCGCACCTGAAATCCGCTGCTTCGGGGTAACTCTTGACTCTGCCCTATCCTTCAAACCGCACGTCCAAGCTCTTGCCACCTCCTGTCGCCTCCAACTCAAAAATATTGCCAGAATCCATTCCTTCCTCAGCCCACAATCTACCAAAACTCTTGTGCATGCCCTCATCATCTCCCGCCTCGATTACTGCAACACCCTCCTCTGTGACCTCCCCGCTAACTCTCTTGCACTGCTCCAGTCTGTCCTCAACTCTGCTGCCCGCCTAATCCACCTCTCTCCTCGCTACTCCCCTGCTTCTCCCCTCTGAAAATCCCTCCACTGGCTCCCAATTCCCCAACGAATCCAGTTCAAACTACTAACACTGACCTACAAAGCCATCCACAACCTGTCCCCTCCCTATATCTCTGAACTAATCTCCCACTATCTTCCCTCACGTAATCTCCGATCCTCCCAAGACCTCCTTCTCTCCTCCACACCTATTCGTTCCTCACACAATCGCCTCCAAGATTTCTCCCGAATATCCCCACATCCTCTGGAATTCCACTCCTCAACACGTCCATTTATCCACCACCCTCGGATCCTTCAGACGGAACCTGAAAACCCATCTCTTCAGGAAAGCCTACAGCCTGCAATAACCGAGCCGCCGCCTCACCACCGCCTGAGCCGCCGCCGCCTCACCATCGCCAGAGCCGCCGCCGCCTCACCCCTACCTTCTGTCTCTTCCCCACTATCCCATAGAATGTAAGTCCGCAAGGACAGGGTCCTCTCCCCTCTGTACCATTGTGTCACTGTAAACCTCAAGAAACACAACAATAAAGCACACTGGCGCTACTAAGAAGACCAACCCAAGTGCTGCAGGTATTAAGGCAGATCTGTGCACACTCTGCCACAGCAAATAAATCACTCAATATTAATAAATACCGCGCTCCAAGGGTTTAAAAATAGTTGGAAATAAACCAAAAGTTAGATGCTGATTCACTTTGGACCGGTAAATTTAGCAGCATATAGGGGGAGTGTACAGCACTATTGTCAAAACAGCCGTTGGCTACAACCAATATAACCAACAGTTTGAAGTAGCTTACAGTTAATACGTGCCTTAAATACAATTAGAATAATCGGCTGATAACCCACATACCATACTGGTTTCGCTGCTTGCTTAAGGTGAAAAATGGTCCCAGATGTGTAAGGTGCTCTACCGCGGTGGACCGAGGGAGGTGGTCCTTTGGGAGCGGTGGCGATAAGCAGGAAGCACGCCGATACCGCTTATCCAGCAAGAAGACCGGGTACCGCTGCACAGTACAGAGCCAGGAACCGTCCCGGCCGGAGACGATCCTGGTTGTACTGGAATAATGGCCGGCGCTGCTAGGCAGCGTGTGACGTCACAGGCCTACGGAGTCTCGTTTGGGACACAAAGCAAACCAACGCGTTTCGGAGTGTACCGCACTCCTTCCTCAGGGTTACCGCCCCAACTGACTGACTCCGTATTTAAGCGCATCCAGCAGACACCCGCTGTGCGCCAATTGTTAACTCTGTACGTCCCGGTCTCTCTCAAGTGTGCATGCTGGAGTAATGACCAACCGCCCTCAAAATATCATAATAAGTAGTACCTCCACTTTACATGGGGCATTGTACTGGTGAGTCATTGTTTGCAGGAGCTAAAGAGATAATCTCATTGACTCCCACAAAGGACCAACTTAATTGAATAAATAAACATATATAGTAATAGGGTAAAATTGACATACCCTCCTTTAGCAAATCTAAAATACGTATCTCACGTAGTTAACTTTTATTATAATTAATTAAAACTGATGCACATACAACAGGCACTAAAAACATAAATCGAGATATAAATATAAATATAGATATAAATACACATGAACCAATACATACACAAATAATTTAATAAATAACTAAAAACCGCCTGAGCACATTATTAAAGGCATGGCATAAAAGGGGCCATCAATACGTGCTATGTTGCAGAGTAGGTCAAGGATATAGTTTAATTAGTTAAAATGCATACAATTCCAACTCACAATTTAGTCCCTTGGGATGTAAACTGTCTAAAGTGAAAATCCATTGGGATCTCGCCTCGAATCGAATATTTGTGTATGTATTGGTTCATGTGTATTTATATCTATATTTATATTTATATCTCGATTTATGTTTTTAGTGCCTGTTGTATGTGCATCAGTTTTAATTAATTATAATAAAAGTTAACTACGTGAGATACGTATTTTAGATTTGCTAAAGGAGGGTATGTCAATTTTACCCTATTACTATATATGTTTATTTATTCAATTAAGTTGGTCCTTTGTGGGAGTCAATGAGATTATCTCTTTAGCTCCTGCAAACAATGACTCACCAGTACAATGCCCCATGTAAAGTGGAGGTACTACTTATTATGATATTTTGAGGGCGGTTGGTCATTACTCCAGCATGCACACTTGAGAGAGACTGGGACGTACAGAGTTAACAATTGGCGCACAGCGGGTGTCTGCTGGATGCGCTTAAATACGGAGTCAGTCAGTTGGGGCGGTAACCCTGAGGAAGGAGTGCGGTACACTCCGAAACGCGTTGGTTTGCTTTGTGTCCCAAACGAGACTCCGTAGGCCTGTGACGTCACACGCTGCCTAGCAGCGCCGGCCATTATTCCAGTACAACCAGGATCGTCTCCGGCCGGGACGGTTCCTGGCTCTGTACTGTGCAGCGGTACCCGGTCTTCTCGCTGGATAAGCGGTATCGGCGTGCTTCCTGCTTATCGCCACCGCTCCCAAAGGACCACCTCCCTCGGTCCACCGCGGTAGAGCACCTTACACATCTGGGACCATTTTTCACCTTAAGCAAGCAGCGAAACCAGTATGGTATGTGGGTTATCAGCCGATTATTCTAATTGTATTTAAGGCACGTATTAACTGTAAGCTACTTCAAACTGTTGGTTATATTGGTTGTAGCCAACGGCTGTTTTGACAATAGTGCTGTACACTCCCCCTATATGCTGCTAAATTTACCGGTCCAAAGTGAATCAGCATCTAACTTTTGGTTTATTTCCAACTATTTTTAAACCCTTGGAGCGCGGTATTTATTAATATTGAGTCACTGTAAACCTGTTTACTGTAAATGATATCTATAACCCTGTATGTAACCCCTTTCTCATGTACAGCACCATGGAATTAATGGTGCTATATAAATAAATAATAATAACAATAATAATAATATACAAGGTTCCTCAAAGAAGTCCTGTAATAATTATAGGGGATAACTGTTGTGAATTCCGCTCTTGGGCTCCCTCCGGTGGTTGTAAGTGGCACTTTTGTGAATTCTGCTCTTGGGCTCCCTCCGGTGCTTTTAAGTGGAACGGCTTGGATTTAGCAGTCAGCAGCTGCCTCCACTGATCGTCTATTCTGGCTCGGCTATTTAGCCTGGCTCTATCCTTCAGCCAGTGCCACTTGTCAATTGTTCCTGCTTGGAGGCACGGCTATTGGATTTCCCTGACACTCTGACCCATTCAGCAAAGATAAGTCCTTGCTTGTCCTTTTGCAGTCCACTTGTTGTGGACTTATTGTTCAGCACATTTATGTTTTGTTCATTTGTCCAGCTTATCAGTATGGATCTATTCAGCTAAGCTGGAAGCTCTGGGCTGCAGATTTTGCCCTCCACACCTTTAGTCAGGTGTGGAGATTTTTGCATATCTCTGCGGTGGACTTTTTCTAGTTTTTATTACTGACCGCACAGTGTTCTATCCTGTACTATCTATCTAGCTAGAAGTGGCCACCTTTGCTAAATCTTGTTTCATACTACGTATGTCATTTCCTTCTCCTCTCACAGCCATTATTTGTGGGGGGCTGTCCTATCCTTTGGGGATTTTCTCTGAGGCAAGATAGCTTTCCTGTTTCTACCTTTAGGGGTAGCTAGTTCTCCGGCTGTGACGAGATGTCCAGGGAGTGACAGGAACATTCCACGGCTACTGCTAGTGTTGTGTTAAGATCAGGAACTGCGGTCTGTATAGTTACCACCTGCTCAGAGCTAGTCGCATGTCGCTCCTAAATTACCAGTCCATAACAGTACAACTGGCCAAAAATGAGTTGAATGCATCTCAAAAGAAGGAAAAGAAAAAGAGTTCTGAGCCATTTTTTTTTTTCTTTAGTCTGTTTAGTCTTTTTCCTTCCTCTTAATCTCTGGGTGGATTTGGGCGCGGACATGGATGTTCAGGGTTTGTTTTCTCGTGTGGATCAGCTTGCTGCAAGAGTTCAGAGTATCCAAGATTATGTTGTTCAGACTCCAGCCTTAGAGCCTAGAATTCCTACTCCAGATTTGTTTTACGGGGATAGATCTAAGTTTTTGAACTTTAAAAATAACTGCAAATTGTTTTTTGCTCTGAAACCCCGTTCCTCTGGTGACCCCACTCAGCAAGTTAAAATTGTTATTTCTCTGCTGCGTGGTGACCCTCAGGACTGGGCATTCTCCCTTGAGTCAGGGGATCCGGCATTGCTTAATGTAGATGCATTTTTTCAATCGCTCAGATTATTGTATGACGAACCTAACTCTGTAGAGCATGCTGAGAAAACACTGTTGGCCCTGTGTCAGGGTCAGGAAGCGGCAGAATTATACTGCCAGAAATTTAGAAAATGGTCTGTGCTCACTAAATGGAATGAGGATGCTCTGGCAGCAATTTTCAGAAAGGGTCTTTCAGAAGCCCTTAAAGATGCTATGGTGGGGTTCCCCACGCCTGTTGGTTTGAGCGAATCTATGTCCCTAGCCATTCAGATTGATCGGCGCCTGCGCGAGCGCAAAGTGGTGCACCATATGGCAGCGTCCTCTGAACAGAGTCCTGAGCCTATGCAATGTGATAGGATTCTGACTAGAGCAGAACGGCAGGGATTCAGACGTCAGAATGGGCTGTGTTTTTACTGTGGTGATTCTGCTCATACTATTTCTGATTGCCCTAAGCGTACTAAGAGGGTCGCTAGATCTGTTACCATCAGTACTGTGCAGCCTAAATTTCTCCTGTCTGTGACCCTGATTTGCTCATTATCATCCTTTTCTGTCATGGCATTTGTGGATTCAGGCGCAGCCCTGAACTTGATGGACTTAGATTTCACCAGGCGCTGTGGTTTTTCTTTGCGGCCTTTGCAGAGCCCTATTCCTTTGAGGGGTATTGATGCTACACCGTTGGCCAAGAATAAACCTCAGTATTGGACTCAGCTGACTATGTGCATGGCTCCAGCACATCAGAAAGATTGTCATTTTCTGGTGTTGCATAATTTACATGATGTTGTTGTACTGGGTTTTCCATGGTTACAAGTACACAATCCAGTGTTGGATTGGAAATCGATGTCTGTGACTAGTTGGGGTTGTCAAGGGGTACATAGTGACGTTCCTTTAATGTCAATTTCCTCTTCCCCCTCTTCTGATGTTCCGGAATTTTTGTCAGATTTCCAGGATGTATTCGATGAGCCCAAGTCCAGTTCCCTTCCTCCTCATAGGGACTGTGATTGTGCTATCGACTTTGTTCCTGGCTGTAAGTTCCCTAAGGGCCGACTCTTCAATCTGTCTGTGCCAGAGCATGCCGCTATGCGGAGCTATGTTAAAGAGTCTTTAGAGAAGGGGCATATTTGGCCGTCTTCGTCACCATTGGGAGCAGGATTCTTTTTTGTTGCCAAGAAGGATGGCTCCTTGAGACCCTGTATTGATTATCGCCTTCTTAATAAGATCACGGTCAAATTCCAATACCCTTTACCTTTGCTCTCTGATTTGTTTGCTCGGATTAAGGGGGCTAGTTGGTTTACCAAGATTGACCTTCGAGGGGCGTATAATCTTGTTCGTATTAAACAGGGTGACGAATGGAAAACTGCATTTAATACGCCCGAAGGCCACTTTGAATACCTAGTGATGCCTTTCGGGCTTTCTAATGCTCCTTCTGTATTTCAGTCCTTCATGCATGATATTTTTCGCAATTATCTTGATAAATTCTTGATTGTGTATTTGGATGATATTTTGATTTTTTCCAATGATTGGGAGTCTCACGTGAAGCAGGTCAGGATGGTATTCCAGATCCTTTGTGATAATGCTCTATTTGTGAAGGGGTCTAAGTGCCTATTTGGGGTCCAGAAGGTCTCTTTTTTGGGGTTTATTTTTTCTCCTTCGTCTATAGAAATGGATCCTGTTAAGGTCCAAGCCATTCATGACTGGGTTCAACCCACATCTGTGAAGACCCTCTAGAAATTTTTGGGCTTTGCTAATTTTTATCGCCGTTTCATTGCCAACTTCTCTAGTGTGGTTAAGCCCCTGACCGATTTGACGAAGAAGGGCGCTGATGTGGCAAATTGGTCCTCTGACGCTCTGGAGGCCTTTCAGGAGCTTAAGCGCCGATTTACTTCTGCCCCGGTCTTGCGTCAGCCTGATGTGTCTCTTCCTTTTCAGGTTGAGGTTGACGCTTCTGAGATTGGGGCAGGGGCCGTTTTGTCACAGAGGAATTCTGATGGTTCCTTGATGAAACCATGTGCCTTCTTTTCCCGAAAGTTTTTGCCTGCGGAACGCAATTATGATGTCGGCAATCGGGAGTTGTTGGCGATGAAGTGGGCATTTGAGGAGTGGTGACATTGGCTTGAGGGAGCCAAGCATCGCGTTGTGGTCTTGACCGATCATAAGAATCTGATTTACCTCGAGTCGGCCAAGCAGCTGAACCCTAGACAGGCTCGATGGTCCCTGTTTTTCTCCCGTTTCGATTTTGTGGTCTCATATCTTCCGGGATCTAAGAATGTTAAGGCAGATGCCCTCTCTAGGAGTTTTTTGCCTGATTCTCCTGGAGTTCTTGAGCCGGTTGGCATTCTTAGGGAAGGGGTGATTCTTTCTGCTATCTCCCCTGATTTACGGCGGGTGCTTCAGGAATTTCAGGCTGATAAACCTGACCGCTGTCCTGTGGGGAAGCTGTTTGTTCCTGATAGATGGACAAGTAAGGTAATTTCTGAGGTCCATTGTTCGGTGTTGGCCGGTCATCCTGGGATTTTTGGTACCAGGGATTTGGTTGCTAGGTCCTTTTGGTGGCCTTCCTTGTCGCGGGATGTGCGTTCTTTTGTGCAGTCCTGTGGGACCTGTGCCCGGGCTAAGCCTTGCTGTTCCCACGCTAGTGGGTTGCTTTTGCCTGTCCCTGAGAGGCCCTGGACGCATATTTCCATGGATTTTATTTCGGATCTTCCTGTGTCTCAGAGGATGTCTGTTATCTGGGTGGTTTGTGACCGGTTCTCTAAAATGGTCCATTTGGTACCTTTGCCTAAATTGCCTTCCTCCTCCGATTTGGTTCCATTGTTTTTTCAGCATGTGGTTCGTTTGCATGGCATTCCGGAGAATATTGTGTCTGACAGAGGTTCCCAGTTTGTTTCCAGGTTTTGGCGGTCCTTTTGTGCTAGGATGGGCATTAATTTGTCTTTTTCTTCGGCGTTCCATCCTCAGACAAATGGCCAAACTGAGCGAACTAATCAAACCTTGGAAACCTATTTGAGATGCTTTGTGTCTGCTGATCAGGATGATTGGGGGGCTTTCTTGCCGTTGGCCGAGTTTGCCCTTAATAATCGGGCCAGTTTGGCTACTTTGGTTTCGCCTTTTTTTTGTAATTTTGGTTTCCATCCTCGTTTTTCTTCAGGGCAGGTTGAGCCTTCTGATTGTCCTGGTGTTGATTCCGTGATGGACAGGTTACAGCAGATTTGGACTTCTGTGGTAGACAATTTGACGTTGTCTCAGGAAAAGGCTCAGCGTTTTGCTAACCGCCGTCGGTGTGTTGGTCCTCGGCTTCGTGTGGGGGATTTAGTCTGGTTATCTTCTCGTCATGTTCCTATGAAGGTTTCTTCCCCTAAGTTCAAGCCTCGGTTTATTGGTCCTTATATGATTTCTGAGATTATCAATCCAGTGTCTTTTCGTTTGGCCCTTCCAGCCTCTTTTGCCATCGACGATGTTTTCCATAGATTGTTGTTGCGGAGATATGTGGTACCTGTGGTTCCCTCTGTTGATCCTCCTGCCCCGGTGTTGGTTGGGGGGGAGTTGGAATATGTGGTTGAAAAAATTTTGGATTCTCGTTTTTCGAGGCGGAGGCTTCAGTATCTTGTCAAGTGGAAGGGTTATGGCCAGGAGGATAATTCTTGGGTGGTTGCCTCCAATGTCCATGCTGCCGATTTGGTTCGTGCTTTTCACTTGGTTCGTCCTGATCGGCCTGGGGGCTCTGGTGAGGGTTCGGTGACCCCTCCTCAAGGGGGGGGTACTGTTGTGAATTCCGCTCTTGGGCTCCCTCCGGTGGTTGTAAGTGTCACTTTTGTGAATTCTGCTCTTGGGCTCCCTCCGGTGGTTTTAAGTGGAACGGCTGCTCCTTGGATTTAGCAGTCAGCAGCTGCCTCCACTGATCGTCTATTCTGGCTCGGCTATTTAGCCTGGCTCTATCCTTCAGCCAGTGCCACTTGTCAATTGTTCCTGCTTGGAGGCACGGCTCTTGGATTTCCCTGACACTCTGACCCGTTCAGCAAAGATAAGTCCTTGCTTGTCCTTTTGCAGTCCACTTGTTGTGGACTTATTGTTCAGCACATTTATGTTTTGTTCATTTGTCCAGCTTATCAGTATGGATCTATTCAGCTAAGCTGGAAGCTCTGGGCTGCAGATTTTGCCCTCCACACCTTTAGGGTACTGTCACACAGTGCAATTACGATCGCTACGACGGTACGATTCGTGACGTTCTAGCGATATCGTTACGATATCGCAGTGTCTGACACACAGCAGTGATCAGGGACCCTGCTGAGAATCGTACGTCGTAGCAGATCGTTTGGAACTTTCTTTCGTCGCTGGATCTCCCGCTGTCATCGCTGGATCGTTGTGTGTGACAGCGATCCAGCGATGCGTTCGCTGGTAACCAGGGTAAACATTGGGTTACTAACCGCAGGGCCGCGCTTAGTAACCCGATGTTTACCCTGGTTACCAGCGTAAAAGTAAAAAAAAAAAAACCGTACATACTCACCATGTGATGTCCGTCAGGTCCCTTGCAGTCTGCTTCCCGCTCTGACTGTGAGCGCCGGCCGGAAAGTGAGAGCAGATCACAGCGGTGATGTCACCGCTGCGCTCTGCTCTCACTGTACGGCTGCACTCAGTCAGAGCGGGAAGCAGACTGCAAGGGACCTGACGGGCATCACATGGTGAGTATGTACGGTTTGTTTTTTTTTACTTTTACGCTGGTAACCACGGTAAACATCGGGTTACTAAGCGCGGCCCTGCGCTTAGTAACCCGATGTTTACCGTGGTTACCAGCGAACCTCGGCATCGCTCCAGCGCCGTGATTGCAAAGTGTGACCGCAGTCTACGACGCTGGAGCGATACTCATACGACGCTGCGACGTCACGGATCGTGCCGTCGTAGCGAGGAAAATTGCACGGTGTGACAGTACCCTTAGTCAGGTGTGGAGATTTTTGCATATCTCTGCGGTGGACTTTTTCTAGTTTTTATTACTGACCGCACAGTGTTTCTTTCCTTACTGTCTATCTAGCTAGAATTGGCCTCCTTTGCTAAATTTTGTTTCATACTACGTATGTCATTTCCTTCTCCTCTCACAGCCAATATTTGTGGGGGGCTGTCCTATCCTTTGGGGATTTTCTCTGAGGCAAGATAGCTTTCCTGTTTCTACCTTTCGGGGTAGCTAGTTCTCCGGCTGTGACGAGATGTCCAGGGAGTGACAGGAACATTCCACGGCTACTGCTAGTGTTGTGTTAAGATCAGGAACTGCGGTCTGTATAGTTACCACCTGCCCAGAGCTAGTCGCATGTCGCTCCTAAATTACCAGTCCATAACAGATAACTCAGGAGACTCTTTGCGTGGAACAAGACAACTACAGGACACAGTTTTATAAGTGGTAAAGTCTATATTATCACACGGTGATTCAAACAGGTGCAGAGAGAAACTCAAGTCCACAACACTTGGTGTAAATATTAAATGCAGCTCAGCAGTCTATAGGAAACTTCAGAGGAAAATGCAATCACGCAGAAAGTCTTTGAAGCACAATTATTCTTGAGGATACTTGACACGAATAAGTCCTTGCTTAGTTCAAAACACAGATAGATATGCTTATAAGGCAGTTCAAATAATATCTTAGCTCAACCAGGGAGGTCTGGGTAATAATCTCAGGTTCTTGCAGAGCAGAAACAGCTTACATGTCCAGCAAATGCAGATGGAAGTAAACACAAGCAGCAGATGAAGGAGGATTACTGGAACTGGTGTATGCAGCAGGAACTCAGAGCAGAGTAGCAGGATAACCCCACAGGTTCACAGGAGCAGGTATATAGCCAGGGAGTCACCAGAGGTCAGGAGCTGGATGCAAGGCAGAATACTCTAGCACAGACAGAAGGCTGGGGTGGAGTTTTATAGCAGGAAGACACAGTGCACATGAGACCAAAGACGCCATCTTGGAAAAGGGCAGTAATGCACAAAAGGTAATAAAAAATGTTCAGAGTCCTGACAGTACTCCCTCCTTAGAAGCGGCCTCAGGACGATCCTGGACCTGGTTTCTCAGGGAATCTCTGATGAAAACGAGAAATCTTCTGTTGGGCATTGATGTTTTCCACAGGTTCCCAAGAGTCTTCCTCAGGGGGATATCCCTGCCATCTTATCCGATATTGGAGCCGATTCCTGCGAATCCTGGAATCAACAATTTCCTCCACCACAAATTGTTCTTGCCCATCAATCACCACAGGCTGCGGAGGTGGCACAACACGTCCCTGGAAGGTATTAGGAGATACAGGCTTTAGTAAAGATACATGAAAAACTGGGTGTACCTTCATTGTCCTAGGCAGCTTCAGCCGGCAGGCCACAGAGCTCACAATACCGTTGATCTTGAAAGGGCCAATGAATTTCTGACCAAGTTTTTGTGAAGGAATGTTTAACTTCAGATTCTTAGTTGCTAACCACACGGAATCTCCTACCTTGAACAGGTTTACGGAATCTATCAGCCGATCTCTTGTAACGTTCTTGAGCTGTGGTCAGGGATTCCTTCAGAACCTCCAGATTTTGCCTCATCGCAGTCAGCCTTTCCTCCACTGCCGGAACCAGAGAATTAATTGGAGACCTAGGTAAAATACACGGATGATAACCCAGATTGGCAAAGAAAGGTGTAAATTTAGTGGAGGCGCTCTGAGAATTGTTATATGAAAATTCGGCTAACGGCAGCAACTCCAACCAATCATCCTGGAGATGGCTGACATAGCATCTTAGATATTGTTCCGGCATCTGGTTGGTACGCTCAGTCTGACCATTTGTCTGGGGATGGTAAGCGGAAGAGAGACAGACATTAATATTGAGTGCAGAGCAAAACGCCTTCCAGAATTTTGAAGTGAACTGCACTCCACGGTCAGAGATGATCTCATCTGGAACCCCATGCAACCGAAAGACATTCTGTATAACCAAGTTCATTGTATCTTTAGCTGAGGGAAGGCCGGTGCACGGAACAAAATGAGCAGCTTTAGTCAGGCGATCAACTACCACCATGATTGTATTCATGCCCCCCGATGTAGGCAGCTCCACAATAAAGTCCATTGATATAGACCCCCAAGGGTGGGACAGAACAGGTAATGGTTGTAGAAGACCCGTAGGTGCCACATGAGGAGTCTTGTAACGAGCACATACATCGCAAGAGAGAAGATAGTCCTTGGTATCCTTCAGGCAAGTTGGCCACCAGAAGAATCGGCTCAGGAACTCTTGTGTCTTCTGTACCCCCCTGTGACCAGCCAACTTGGAGTCATGTACCAACTTGAGGATCTGCAGACGGATGACCTCAGGGACATAGATACGTCGATCTCTGAACCACATGCCACCCTTAAAGACAAGATTAAGATCCACAGGTGGGTTGGCCAGAAATACATCACCGTCATAGGCCTCCCTGCACTCCTTCCACAAGTCCTGATCGTGGATAACTCCGATGAAATTGGCATCAGATAGAATGGTCTTGGACGGGGCTCCAGGTACGGAATCCGCAGCATGGATTCGGGATAAAGCATCAGCCTTCCCATTACGAGAACCTGGACGGTACGAGATAACAAAGTTAAATTGATTTAAAAATAAGTTCCAATGAGCCTGATGAGGAGAAAGACATCTAGCGGATCTAAGGAACTCTAAATTGCGATGGTCAGTTAGCACTATGATCTGTTGTGCAGCTCCTTGCAGATGATGCCTCCATTCTTTGAAAGCCGCAATAATAGCCAGCAATTCCTTGTCTCCCACGTCGTAATTCTTCTCTGCTGAGGTTAGTCTACGGGAAAAGAAAGCACAAGGATGTAGCAGACCCTTCTCTTCAGTTCTTTGGGAGAGAATAGCCCCCAAAGCATTATCAGAAGCGTCCACCTCCACAATGAAAGGAAGTGTTGGATCTGGGTGTATCAACAGTGGTGCTGATGTGAAACAGACCTTAAGCCGATCAAAAGCTTCTTGAGCCTGTGATGACCACTTAAAGGACTTTTCCTTCTTTGTCAAGGAAGTAATGGGACGGACAATATCAGAAAAATTTCGAATGAAGCGTCTGTAGAAATTTGCAAAACCAATAAAACGTTGGACCTCCTTAACGTTCTTGGGTACCGACCAGTCAAGGATAGCCTGAATCTTACCAGATTCCATGTTCAGCCCCTGGGGAGAGATGATATAACCTAAGAACTGTATCTCAGAACGATGGAACTCACATTTCTCCAGCTTAATATACAGATGGTTCTCTTTCAGACGTCTTAAAACAGTTTTGACATGTTCTTCATGTTCCTGTAGAGAGTCAGAAAAGATTAGTATATCGTCCAAATAGATCACTACAAACTGGTCCAACAAATCTCTGAAAATGTCATTAGTAAGGTGTTGAAACATTGCAGGGGCGTTACAAAGCCCGAAGGGCATCACAAGAGATTCAAAGTGTCCATACCGGCATCTGAATGCTGTCTTCCACTCATCCCCTGGACGAATACGCACCAAGTTATAAGCTCCACAAAGATCCAGTTTAGAGAACACCTTAGCATGGCGGACTCTTTCCAGTAATTCGGGAATCAGAGGCAAAGGGTAACGGTTTCGTGCGGATACCTTATTGAGTTCCCGATAGTCAACACAGGGTCTCAGGGTCCCATCCTTCTTCTTTACAAAAAAGATAGGTGCCCCTGCTGGTGAGGAAGAAGGAAGTATGAAGCCTTTGGCCAGATTTTCATCAATACACTCCTTTAAGGCTTGAAGCTCAGGTGCCGCCAAAGGGTATACGTTACCAAAAGGAATAGCTGCCCCAGGAAGCAACTCAATGGGACAGTCATAATGCCTGTGTGGAGGAAGCTGATCTGCATTCTTCTTGTCACAGATATAAGAGAACTCTTTATATGCTGGAGGTAAAGAAAATACCTGTACATGTGGTTCCGTAGCCGTGGACTCAGGGACAGCTTCTGTTAACGCTGAGTTGCTCCTTGTTGGAAAGATAATCTCCTTGGTCTCCCAGTTGATAATTGGGTTCTGAGAACGCAACCAAGGAATGCCTAAAATCACAAGAAAATGAGGAGAAGAAATTAGCAAGAAAGAAAGTTGCTCCTGATGATTAGGCTCCAACAAAATTTCAAGGGGTATGGTCTCCTGATCCACAGGCCCAGAGATTAAAGGTGACCCATCCACTGTTTCCATAGTAATTGGAGAGGCTCTTTGCTGAATTTTAATACCATGTTCCTTGGCAAATGCGATATCCATGAAATTGCCACCTGCACCAGAGTCAATCATAGCTGCACTGGAAATCCACTGTCCTGAACACAGGATCTTAATAGGGAGAGAACAGTGACAGTTCTTTTCCTTAAGCTGCTTGGGGGGTGAAGTCATAGAAAGTGAATGGAATACAGCATTTAAAGGCAGGCTACATTCAGAGATGTCAGATTCATCATATCAGTTGTCATACTCCCCTACTGCTGCTAGCACCTTGTTAGGCCGTCTAGGACACTTAGGACAATTGATCAAGAAGTGGTCAGACTGGCCACAGTAGAAACATAGACTTTCACGAAGGCGATGCTCCCGGCGCTCATTGATCTCGCGCCTCTGAACGGAATCAATTTGCATGGGCACCTCCTCCACCTCCTGAGAGGTTTTACCTGCAGGCTCTTTGGAAGGAAGGGAAAAGTCAGAAATACGGTTATATGCAGCAAATTTCTCCTGCCTACGCTCAGTAAGGCGAATGTCAATGCGCACACAATGCTGCATAAATGTCTCTAGCTCTTGTGGTGACTCAGAGCGGGCTAGTTCATCTTTTACAATACTAGACAGACCCCTTTTAAAAATAGGCAATTGTGCATAACTGTCCCAATTGGTATCTACCGCTAATCTCCTGAATTCAGTAGCATACTCAATAACAGAACGTTTTGCCTGGTGTAAAGACAATAAAGCAGATTGAGCGGTTGCACGGAGATTAGGGTCATCAAACATTAATGCCATAGCAGCCAAGAAATCATCCAAGTTATTTAACTGTGGGTCACGAGACTCAATCATCGGATTCGCCCAGGCAAGCGCTCGTGCGGTCAGCAGCATTATTACACACAATACTTTGGATCTATCATTAGGAAAACGGTCAGCATGCACATCAAAATATAGCATACATTGATTCACAAAGCCACAAAATTTGTCGCGATCACCATTAAATCTGAATGGGAGCAACTTAGGTGGGCTAGTTGGTGGCAGTTGCCCAGAGGGAAAAGTCGCTTGTGCAGCTATTTGCGTGCTTATGTCCTGAAAAGCCCATCCATACTGGGACTCTATGCCAGCAAGTTTGTTTTCCTGGGCTGCCATGCGGGTGCTTAAGTCCTGCAAAGTCTGTCCAAACACTTGTTGATTGAGTTCAAAGCTTCCGAACTTCTTTTGCAGACCTTCCACATCTTTCTGCAGTGATCTAATTATGGAAAACACCTGCTCTAGTCTGCTTTCTGCAGTCATTGTTCCAGCAGTCTCCTTTTTTTTTTAGGCTAGAGTATCCTGTAATAATTATAGGGGATAACTCAGGAGACTCTTTGCGTGGAACAAGACAACTACAGGACACAGTTTTATAAGTGGTAAAGTCTATATTATCACACGGTGATTCAAACAGGTGCAGAGAGAATCTCAAGTCCACAACACTTCGAGTAAATATTAAATGCAGCTTAGCAGTCTATAGGAAACCAGAGTAAAATGCAATCACACAGAAAGTCTATGAAGCACAATTATTCTTGAGGATACTTGACACGAATAAGTCCTTGCTTAGTCCAAAACACAGATAGATATGCTATAAGGCAGTTCAAATAATATCTTAGCTCAACCATGGAGGTCTGGGTAATAGTCTCAGGTTCTTGCAGAGCAGAAACAGCTTACATGTCCAGCAAATGCAGATGGAAGCAAACACGAGCAGCAGATGAAGGAGGATTACTGGAACTGGTGTATGCAGCAGGAACTCAGAGCAGAGTAGCAGGATAACCCCACAGGTTCACAGGAGCAGGTATATAGCCAGGGATTCACCAGAGGTCAGGAGCTGGATGCAAGGCAGAATACTCTAGCACAGACTGAAAGCTGGGGTGGAGTTTTATAGCAGGAAGACACAGTGCACATGAGACCAAAGACGCCATCTTGGAAAAGGGCAGTAATGCACAAAAGACAATAAAAAATGTTCAGACTCCTGACAAGTCCCTGTTGGGGCTTGCTGATGGCAGCTTTGCACTCCCTTGCCTTTATCTCTGCAGCTTCATCAGGTTTTCATCTGGAAAGGCACCAACATACGTGACCCAGTTCCCAAAGCTGCTGAGATCTTGTTGCTATTTTTTCCTTTAATCTGCAACCAACTTTTCTCAAACCATTTCACTTGGGTTGAAATCGGTGATTGTGGAGGCTATGTCATCAGACGCAGCTTCCATCCTTCTTTTTCTTGGTCATATCGGTATACATCTCCTGGAGGTTGGTTTTGGGTCATTGTCCTGTTTACTACTGTCATGCTGCTACAGTGCAGTATAGCGCAACCTACACCAGGGGATGCTGGTGAGGGAAGAGAGGTTGCACACACAGAATAACACCACTGAGCAGCAGCACAAGCGCCATCTGGTAGCGAAAGAGTAGTCAGACGGGCCGAGTCAGAAACAGTCAGGACAAAGAAGTACCAGAGGTCAAAGGAATACACGTGGTCAAATACAAGCCAGAAGTCAGAGCCAGACGGGAGCAGAGATAACAGAGATGAGAGACAGTCAAACAGGTCAGAAGACAAGCCGGGTCACATACCAAGAGGTCCAAGAACAGGGAGCGAATACTAAGACAAGCAGGGAGGCAGTAAAGTGAAGTCACGGGAACAGAGTAAACGAGCAGAGGACAAAAGCACGGTATCAAGGGGTCAGCTGCTCTAGCCTGGGAGCATGAACTATCACTGAATATGGGTCTGCAGGCACAGCAGACTGAAATAGCCACACCGAACGCAAAACGAGGCAGAGAAGGTTAACCCCAGCATGACCAGACCGGGGAGAGAATAGCATGAAACAAACCCCAGCCTGAATCATGACAACTACTAAGTGTAAACCACATGGATGGTGGTTGCTACAAAATGCAGTGGTAGCCATGCTGGGTAAGTGAGCCCTGACTTTGGAATAAGACACCAGTAGATAGCCCCCTTCTCCCTCACACCTACCCCTCCATGCTTCATGGTGGGCACAAAACATGTAGAAATTGTCCACTTGCACACACATTGAAGTTGGTAATTAAAATCTAAAATTTTAACTCCTGAGACCACACGGTACAGATTTTCACTGATCTAATGTCCAGTCCTTGTTCTGCTCCGCTTCAGGTTTGTGGTCCTCAGTAGTGGCTTCTTTGCTGCATTTAGTCCAGAAAGTTCTATCCAGTGTCCTCTGGACAGTTGATGCTCAGATGTGTTTGCTACTTTATATCTGTGTAACATTTATGAGGGTTGGTATCTGAGATGCTGTCATTTTGTGGTTTCTGAAACTGGTTACTGATGAACTTATCCTCTGCAGCAGATGTAATTTGTGGTCTTCTTTTCCTGGTGAAGTCCTCTTGAGAGTGAATTGATCATAGCAATTGATGACTGCACTTGCAGATAACGTCAAGGTTCTTCCAATTTTCTGGAATGACTGACCTTAATGTCTTAAAGTAATGATGGGTTGTCATATCTCGTTACTTAGTTAAGAGGCTCTTGCCATTTTCTGGCATAGAACAGCAGCAGAATAGCACTCAGCTGCCTCTGTAAAACACTCATGATGGTTACAAACACTTTTTAAAGGCCGGCAATTCCACAAATGAACTCTTGACAAGACAGAACTGTTCAAAGTAAGCCATTCTAGGTGAAGACCTGATGAAGCTGCCAGAGAGAATACCTTGAAAATGTCTCTGCTACATTTGGTCAAACATTTCATTAATTGAATTAACCTCTAAAGTATTGGCTGGAGCTGCTTATCTTTGGTTCGGCTGTGATGTTAGGTGGTATGAATGATATTGCTACTCCTAAGGGTACTGTCACACCGTGCAATTTTCGTCGCTACGACGGCACGATCCGTGACGTCGCAGCGTCGTATGAGTATCGCTCCAGCGTCGTAGACTGCGGTCACACTTTGCAATCACGGCGCTGGAGCGATGCCGAGGTTCGCTGGTAACCAGGGTAAACATCGGGTTACTAAGCGCAGGGCCGCGCTTAGTAACCCGATGTTTACCGTGGTTACCAGCGTAAAAGTAAAAAAAAAAAAACCGTACATACTCACCATCTGATGTCCGTCAGGTCCCTTGCAGTCTGCTTCCCGCTCTGACTGTGAGCGCCGGCCGGAAAGTGAGAGCAGATCACAGCGGTGACGTCACCGCTGCGCTCTGCTCTCACTGTACGGCTGCACTCAGTCAGAGCGGGAAGCAGACTGCAAGGGACCTGACGGACATCAGATGGTGAGTATGTACGGTTTGTTTTTTTTTACTTTTACGCTGGTAACCACGGTAAACATCGGGTTACTAAGCGCGGCCCTGCGCTTAGTAACCCGATGTTTACCCTGGTTACCAGCGAACGCATCGCTGGATCACTGTCACACACAACGATCCAGCGATGACAGCGGGAGATCCAGCGACGAAAGAAAGTTTCAAACGATCTGCTACGACGTACGATTCTCAGCAGGGTCCCTGATCGCTGCTGCGTGTCAGACACTGCGATATCGTAACGATATCGCTAGAACGTCACGAATCGTACCGTCGTAGCGATCGTAATTGCACTGTGTGACAGTACCCTAACTGCTTTTCCAGATTTGCATTGGTCTGGAGCACAGCTGACTCTTTGCAGTGATAAGTTTTGTAAAGAACTTGCAGCAATAACTTCTACCGAACACAGATGCATATTACATTGGAGGTCTTTTCACAGTGCGAAATTCATCACTGCTCACATAATAGAATTGAAGCAGTGGGATGTTTGCTATATACATCACATAGGAGACATTGAGAATGCTGTATATCTCACATAGGAGACACCGAGACTGCTGTATATACATCACATAGGAGACACCGAGATTGCTGTATATCCATCATATAGGAGACACAGAGACTTCTGTATATAAATCACATCAGAGACACAAATACTGTTCTATAAATTACATAGGAGACACAGAGACTGCTGTATACATTACATAGGATACAATGAGACTGCTCTATTCATCACATAGGAGACACAGAGATTACTGTATATATATCACATAGGAGACACTGAGACTGCTGTGTACATCCCACATGATGCACTGAGACTGCTCTATAAATCCTATAGGAGACACCGAGACTGCTGTATATTCATCACATAGGACACATTGAGACTGTTGTGTATACATCACACAGGAGACATTGAAATTGCTGTATATACATCACACAGGAGACACCAAAACGGCTGTATACACATCACATGTTAGGCACTGAGTCTGCTGTATATATATCACACAGAAGACAACGTGACTGCTGTGTATACATTACATAAGCGACACAGAGACTGCAGTATATATCACATAGGAGACACTGAGACTGCTGTATGTACATCACATAAGAGACACTAAGACTGCTGTATATACATCACATAGAAGACACTGAGACTGCTGTAGATACATCACACAGGAGATACCAAGACAGCTGTATACACAGTGCCTTGCGAAAGTATTCAGCTCCCTGGAACTTTTCAACCTTTTCCCACATACTGTATCATGCTTCAAACATAAAGATACCAAATGTAAATTTTTGGTGAAGAATCAACAACAAGTGGAACACAACTGTGAAGTTGAACGAAATTTATCGGTTATTTTAAATTTTTGTGGAAATTCAAAGACTGAAAAGTGGGGCGTGCAATATTATTCGGCCCCTTTACTTTCAGTGCAGAAGTTCATTGTGGATCTCTGAATGATCCAATGTTGTCCTAAATGTCTAATGATGATAAATATAATCCACCTGTGTGTAATCAAGTCTCCGTATAAATGCACCTGCTCTGTGATAGTCTCAGGGTTCTGTGTGAAGCACAGAGAGCATCATGAAGACCAAGGAACACAACAGGCAGGTCCATGATACTGCTGTGGAGAAGTTTAAAGCCAGATTTGGATACAAAATGATTTCCAAAACTTTAAACATCCCAAGTAGCACTGTGCAAGTGATCATATTGAAATGTAAGGAGTATCATACCACTGCAAATCTACCAAGACCCGGCCGTCCCTCTAAACTTTCATCTCAAACAAGGAGAAGACTGATCAGAGATGCAGCCAAGAGGCCCATGATCACTCTGGATGAACTGCAGAGATCTACAGCTGAGGTGGGACAGTCCGTCCATAGGACAACAGTCAGTCATACACTGCACAAATCTGTCCTTTATGGAAGAGTGGCAAGAAGAAAGCCATTTGTCAAAGATATCCATAAAAAAGTGCCGTTTAAAGTTTGCAACAAGCCACCTGGGAGACACACCAAACATGTGGAAGAAGGTGCACTGGTCAGATGAAACCAAAATCGAACTTTTTGGCAACAATGCCAAACGATATGTTTGATGTAAAGGCAACACAGCTCATCACCCTGAACACACCACCCCCACTGTCAAACATGGTGGTGGCAGCATCATGGTTTGGGCCTGCTTTTCTTCAGCAGGGACAGGGAAGATGGTTAAAATTGATGGGAAGATGGATGGAGCCAAATACAGGACCATTATTGAAGAAAACCCGTTGGAGTCTGCAAAAGACCTGAGACTGGGACGGAGATTTGTCTTCCAACAAGACAATGATCCCAAACATAAAGCAAAATCTACAATGGAATGGTTCACAAATAAATGTATCCAGGTGTTAGAATGGCCAAGTCAGAGTCCAGACCTCAATCCAATCGAGAATCTGTGGAAAGAGCTGAAAACTGCTGTTCACAAACGATCTCCATCAAACCTCACTGAGCTCGAGCTATTTGCCAAGGAAGAATGGGCGAGAATTTCAGTCTCTCCATGTACAAAACTGATAGAGACAAACCCCAAGCGACTTGTAATCACAGCAAAAGGTGGCGCAACAAAGTATTAAGTTAAAGGGGCTGAATAATATTGCGCGCCCCACTTTTCAGTATTTGATTTTCCACAAAAATTTTAAATAACAAATACATTTCGTTCAACTTCACAATTGTGTTCCACTTGTTGTTGATTCTTCACCAAAAATTTACATTTGGTATCTTTATGTTTGAAGCATATGTGGGAAAAGGTTGAAAAGTTCCAGGGAGCCGAATACTTTCACAAGGCACTGTATATCACATAGGAGACACTGAGACTGCTGTATATATCACATAGGAGATACTGACAATGCTGAATATACATCACATAAGAGACACTAAGACTGCTGTATATATAACATACAAGACACTGAGACTTCTGTATATACATCACATAGGTGACAGAGAATGCTGTTTATATCACATAGGATACAATGAGACTGCTGTATATATCACATAGAAGACACAGAGACTGCTGTATCTATATATATATATATATCACATAGGAGACACTGAGACTGCTGTGTACATGACACAGGATGTCCTGAAACGGCTGTATACATCCTATAGGAGACACCGAGACTGCTGTATATACACCACATAGGAGACACTGAGACTGCTGTATATACATCACACAGGAGACACTGAGATTGCTGTAGATACATCACACAGGAGACACCAAGACTGCTGTATATATCATGTAGGAGACACTGAGACTGTTGTATATACATCACACAGGAGACAGGGAGACTGCTGTAGATACATCACACAGGAGACACCAAGACTGCTGTATATATTTCACATAGGAGACATAAAGACTGCTGTTTATACATCACAAAGGAGACAGTGAGATTGCTGTATACACATCACATATTAGGCACTGAGACTGCTGTATATACATCACATAGGAGACACTGAGACTTCTGTATAGACATCACACAAGAGACACCAAGACTGCTGTATATACATCCCAAAGGAGAAACCAAGACTGCAGTCTGCTGTATATGCATCACATAAGAGACAGCAAGATTGCTGTATACACATCATATATTAGGCACTGAGACTGTTGTATACACACTCACTGGCCACTTTATTAGGTACACCTGTCCAACTTCTTGTTAACACTTAATTTCTAATCAGCCAATCACATGGCGGCAACTCAGTGCATTTAGGCATGTAGACATGGTCAAGACAATCTCCTGCAGTTCAAACCGAGCATCAGTATGGGGAAGAAAGGTGATTTGAGTGCCTTTGAACGTGGCATGGTTGTTGGTGCCAGAAGGGCTGGTCTGAGTATTTCAGAAACTGTTGATCTACTGGGATTTTCACGCACAACCATCTCTAGGGTTTACTGAGAATGGTCCGAAAAAGAAAAAAAATCCAGTGAGCGGCAGTTCTGTGGGCGGAAATGCCTTGTTGATGCCAGAGGTCAGAGGAGAATGGGCAGACTGGTTCGAGCTGATAGAAAGGCAACAGTGACTCAAATCGCCACCCGTTACAACCAAGGTAGGCCTAAGAGCATCTCTGAACGCACAGTGCGTCGAACTTTGAGGCAGATGGGCTACAGCAGCAGAAGACCACACCGGGTACCACTCCTTTCAGCTAAGAACAGGAAACTGAGGCTACAATTTGTACAAGCTCATCGAAATTGGACAGTAGAAGATTGGAAAAACGTTGCTTGGTCTGATGAGTCTCGATTTCTGCTGCGACATTCGGATGGTAGGGTCAGAATTTGGCGTAAACAACATGAAAGCATGGATCCATCCTGCCTTGTATGGAGCATCTTTGGGATGTGCAGCCGACAAATCTGCAGCAACTGTGTGATGCCATCATGTCAATATGGACCAAAATCTCTGAGGAATGCTTCCAGCACCTTGTTGAATCTATGCCACGAAGAATTGAGGCAGTTCTGAAGGCAAAAGGGGGTCCAACCCGTTACTAGCATGGTGTACCTAATAAAGTGGCCGGTGAGTGTACATCACACAGGAGACAGACTGCTGTATATACATCCTATAGGATACACCAAGACTACTGTATATACATCACACAGGAGACACAGAGACTGCTATATATATGTTACACAGAAGACACCGAGACTGCCGTATACACATCACAAAGAAGACACCGAGACTGCTATATATACATCACATAGAAGACACCAAGACTGCTATATATACATCACATAGAAGACACAGATAATGCCATATATACATTACATAGGAAACCACAAGACTGTACTGTCTGTACATCACAGGAAATACAGTGCTGCAAAATATACATCACAGAAGACATGTGGGCTGCCGCATAAACATCACAGGAGTCAGTGGGCTGTGGCATAAACATCACAGGAGATCTGGGACATATATGTAACGTGGCACATGGCGGTGGTCTTCCGTGAGATAATCGTCTTTCATGCCCCGTCATGCTACATGAAGATGGGGGTCCTGCCTGGGTTTGTGGACTTTGTGTTTATGGGGGGGATTACATCCTTTTAGGCCGCATGATGCCGGTGACTTTGGCTGGCCTGGACCAGATGGCGAGAGGTTCAATGAGGGAGACCGGTAGTCAAAAATAAAGTTTTCTTACTGTTCAGTAACTTGGTGGGAACTATGTACAATAGATAGTGGGTGCATAACTTGACAAACTTTTCCTTTACAACATGGTGCATCTTCACAGGGTTTTTCTATCTCTTCCAGGCTTGCGTGTTTCTGTCCCCAAATTCCTCCACATTCACCACAGCCCAGCACAGCACTACAGTCCAGTAAGTGAGAGTCCTGTCCTCAACACACAGTTCCGCATCCTTTTTCCCCCTAGGGGAGGTAGTTTGCCTCTATGGCCAGTAATAAGCTTCTCTGCTTGCTGACACCTTGGAACTCCCTCCCAGGGCACTCTCTTTTTCTCACGGTCTCTTTCTTGTCCTGGCCCGTTACCTCTCTGAGTTGCAAACTTGGGGGGATCATTCTGTCAATCTGTCATTTTTCCTTATCTTTACTCTGGATCTTGCTATCCAGTGTCTCGGTCTCCACTCACATCAGGCACACCCACGTCATGCCGCTCAACCGGCTACAATGCTCCATAGATAAGACAGTGACAGTTGTAATGGCAGTGTCGGCTACAATACCACACAGATGTGCCTATTATAGGGCCCACTGGCATAGTTGCACATCTGTAGTACTACAAAACAGTGCCAGTATTTTAGGGAAGTCTGAATTTTATGAAAGTGGTAACTTTACTTTTTTTTAATATGACATTTAAATAGCACTTTTATTAGTGTTTGCAAGCCCCATAGATGTTACTTTGTAGCAATGCAGGTAGGTAATTCTATTGAGTGTTTTTTGTGCCTTCTGGTTTTAGTAAATGTTGCAACACTTGTTGCAGTGCATCTTTCTGCCAATAGATGGAGAACTATCACTTCCCATGGTGAGAACAGAGCTGTGACTTCTAAACTCTGCACCTGTATTCAGTGAACTTCTTATTCTACAACTTCTCGATCATCCAAATTCTTATATCACACCCATTCACTGGCAATAAACATCAAATGGTTAATTGCATTGGACAGTAAGAGGCCAAAGGTTTTGCATTCAAATGGTGTCAAATGGCAGCTAGAAGTAGCATACAAACTAGTGACCACCCGTACTCTTCATCCGCCTTCAAGGCCAAAATATGGCAGGAAGGAATTATGTGGCAATTCCCATCAGCCACTGCACACTTTCCCTCCTGCCTCTGTCATGGTAAAACCCTGCCTATCTAGTCTCCAGCAGAAAAACATGTTGGTGTTTTTTCTGATACTAAGTTACAAATCCCCTGTGTAGATATAGGGGCATAATGCAATTCTGTCTGTCACCACTAGAGGGAGTTCAGGAGCACACAGCATACTGGTTTATAATTGAGTTCTAGCTTCACGCTGTATACAGTGAGCTCTTGAGCTCCCCCTTGTGGTGGTTGAAAGTAAATAGAAATTTGTAATTCATTTCTAAGAAATGCGAACCTTAAACTAACGCGATGCTAAAAGGTTGAAATTGTCACTTTTCTCTCCATCTACAATGTGTTTCTTTCCATATACAATGTATCTCAGTCTTTTTGAATGCACTATCAGATACGAGGCCGGGGAAGCTCATTTCTGGATGGTTTGTTGATACTAAACACATTTCCTTGTGCGGCTGTTATATAAATATTGTACTATGCAAACAGAAAGCTCACTGTATGCAAAGTGTGTACGCCCGGCTATACAAACCTTAAAGGGCTGCATTAACATAATATTAGTGTTCTGTTCTGACCAGCGATTAATCTAGACGTTAATTAAGAGTCTTTAGCTAATCCAGTTCCGTATATTTATGTTTGCTCTCTATATGCTTTATGAATACCCCAGGTATTAGTGACAGAGGAGCAGGGCGTGTGCGGAGCGATAAAATCTTCGTCTTTGTATTCATGAACATGAGTTAATTTCGTTCCTCCTTAAACCGTTTTCAGGTTAAATCTCTCTTGTAAACATTGGAAAGCTGCTCTGTGAAAATCCATCCTACACAAAACACGTCCCTCCTCTATATGCGGAAACACATAGGAGCGGAGAGAGGTCACCTCTGGCTCCAGGCTTCGCAAAGAGAAATAAACTTTATTTTAAAGTGAACCCATTCCTAACTTTTATTGTGCCGGAATCGGTAACGTGATGGAGGGAAGTAATATTTTCTTAATTCCAGCCTCACTCACGATGTCGGTAATATGACATCTACAGATACCCGCCGGGACCTGCGCTCTTGTCCTACTCAGGATAGCTGCATATCTGCCAGTCAGGCACCCATCCCAATAGTTACAGGGCCTTCAAAAAAGTATTCATACCCTGTCAACTTTTTCACATTTTTTTCACCTTACACCCACAAACTTAAATGTATTTTATTTGTATTTTAGGTGACACCAACACAAAGTAGCGAGTATTTGTGACGTGTAAATTAAATTATACAAATGGTTATAAGTATTTTATATATATATAAATCTGAAAATTGTGATTCGCATTTGTATTCAGGCCCCTTGAGTCCATACTTTGTAGGACCACCTTTCTCAGGGGCGGACACTGACAGCTTGGGGTCACTGTGCAAGAAATGTATCAGGGCGCCCCTCTTTTTATGACGACAAAGCTACAGATATATACACTGCTCAAAAAAATAAAGGGAACACTAAAATCCCACATCCTAGATATCACTGACTGAAATATTCCAGTTGTAAATCTTTATTCATTACATAGTGGAATGTATTGAGAACAATAAAACCTAAAAATGATCAATGTAAATCACAACTAATATCCCACTGAGGTCTGGAGTTGGAATGATGCTCAAAATCAAAGTGGAAAATGAAGTTTCAGGCTGATCCAACTTCAGTGGAAATGCCTCAACACAAGGAAATGATGCTCAGTAGAGTGTGTGGCCTCCACGTGCCTGTATGACCTCCCTACAACGCCTGGGCATGCTCCTGATGAGGCGGCGGATGGTCTCCTGAGGGATCTCCTCCCAGACCTGGACTAAAGCATCCGCCAACTCCTGGACAGTCTGTGGTGCACCATGACGTTGGTGGATGGAGCGAGACATGATGTCCCAGATGTGTAGAATCGGATTAATGTCTGTGGAACGGGCGGGCCAGTCCATAGCTTCAATGCCTTCATCTTGCAGGAACTGCTGACACACTCCAGCCACATGAGCTCTGGCATTGTCCTGAATTAGGAGGAACCCAGGGCCAACCGCACCAGCATATGGTCTCACAAGGGGTCTGAGGATCTCATCTCGGTACCTAATGGCAGCCAGGCTACCTCTGGCGAGCACATGGAGGGCTGTTTGGCTCTCCAAAGAAATGCCACCAAAGGAGGAGGCGTGCCCAGGGGAAAGGAGGAAATGACTGATTGGCGTGAGGCGTTTGTGTCCTGGGAGGAAAGACATGCCCCCCCGACAAACTACAGGTATGGAGAGCAAATTATAAAATCGATTCTTTCAGCGGTGCAAGGGACCCCAAATAAAAGAGCCACCTTGACAGAATGCAGCATTAGTGCTGCACAAGGTGGCTCTTTTAGTTACAAATGCCAGGGGGAGGGGGGGGTGACAGGTTCCCTTTAATGCCTGCTCTTGCAGGGTATTTCACCCATACTGCTGAGTGGGGGAAAATACGTAACAAAAGCATTTAAAAACCGTGCCAAAAAAAATAAATGTATTTTATGCAGCGTTCTTCCTGCCCACACATTAGGATGTTCAGCAGAATTTTCTCCTGCAAATCTTGAGCATGTGCACATAGCCTTAGTCCCTCTCCTGTGTCCCCTCGTCATTCATTATAAATCCTTTATAGCATCATAATGAAACTGGGGGCTGGGAGAAGACGCCATCAGGTACTGAGCATCCTCCGCCACCTCCCAATTCATTACAAGTCCTTGACAGCATCTTCCACCTTTCAATTCATTAAAAAGTGTCAAATGCACCTTACCTTCTCATCTCCCACTCCCCAATAAATTTTAAGTCCCTGATAGTGTCCTCCCCATCTCACAATTCATTATGACACTATCAGGGGCCTAGCACCCTCCTACACCACTTAATTCATTTTACATCCATATCTAACATCCTCCTCCCCTCCCCTGTTCATAAGTCCATTATAAGTCCCTCTTATTCCAATACCAATTCTCCACCCCCTCATTGTCCTCTCCCCCACCCCAATCATTATCCTCTCCCCCACATCCATCATTATCCTCTACATCACCATTAATGTTCTCCCCACCCCCCCCATCATTGTTCTGCCCACCACACCTCAGTGTCCTCTTCACCACCCCATCATTGCTTTCCCCACCATACCTCAGTATCCTCTCCAGCACCCCATCAGTGTTCTCCCCACCGCACCTCAGTGTCCTCTCCATCATTGTTCTCCCAAACACACCTTACTGTCCTCTCCATCACCCCATCATTGTTCTCCCCTACCACCTGCATCATTATTCTCCCCACCACACCTCAGTGTCCTCTCCATCACCCCATCATTGTTCTCACCCACCATTCCTCAGTGTCCTCTCCCCATCCTCATCATTGTTCTCAACCATCACACCTCAGTGTCCTCCCCATCACCCCCAAGATTGTTCTCCCCACCACACCTCAGTGTCCCCTCCACCATTCAAATCATTGTTCTCCCCACCACACATCAGTGTCCTCTCCAATGCCCCATTATTGTTCTCGCACACATCCATCATTGTCCTCTCCATCACTCCATGATTGTTCTCCCCACCACACATCAGTGTCCTCTCCACTGCCCCATTATTGTTCTCACCCACATCCATCATTGTCCTCTCCAGCATCCCCATCATTGTTCTTTCCCACCATACCTGTGTCCTCTCCACCACCCCATCAGTGTTCTCCCCACCACTCCTCAGTGTCCTCTCCATTACCCCCATCATTGTTATCCCTTTCCACACCCATCATTAGTCTCCCCAACCTCAATATCCTCCCCATCATTTTTCTCCCCACACCCCAGTGCCCTCTCCACCACCCCATCATTGTTCTATCCAACCATACCTGAGTGTCTTCTCTACCAGCCTCATCATTGTTTCCCACATCACTGTTCTCCCCCACACCTGTGTCCTCTCCATCACACCATCATTGTTCTCCCCACCACACCTCAATGTCCTCTCCACCACCCCAGCATTGTTCTCCCCAACCACACCTCAGTGTCCTATCCACCACCCCATCATTGTTCTCCCCAACCACACCTCAGTGTCCTCTCCACCACCCCGTCATTGTTCTCCTCCACCACAATTGTATTCCCCAAAACATCTTGTGGAGTATACAACTAATAGTTGTCCATTGAACAGATTCTTCCACCTGAGCTGTGTACCTCTGCAGCTCCTTGAGACTGACCATGGACCTCTTCTCGCCTTCTCTAATTAGTGCTCTCCTTTCTTGGGTTGTCATCTTAGGTGAACGACCATGTCTTGGTAGGTTTGCAGTTGTGCCATACTCTTTCCATTTATGATGATGGATTGATGCTCCGAGAGATGTTGAGAGCTTGGGCTATTTTTTACAACCTAACCCTGCTTTACTCTTCTCCATAACTTTATCCCTGACCTGTCTGGTGAGCTCCTTGGTTTTCATTATGCTTTTTGATCCCTGATGTTCTCACACAAACCTCTGAGACCTTGACAGAACAGCTGTAGTTATACTGAGAAGAATTGGTCACTCATGATTTTATTTATGGGGCATCAGACTACAAGGGGCTGAATACAAGTACACCTCACAATTTTCAGATTTATATTCTTAAAATATTTAGAAAACCCTGTATCTTTTCCTTCACATGTCTCAAATACTTACAACATTGTGTTGCATCGCATAAAATCCTAATAAAATTCATTTAAGTATGTGGGTGTAATGTGAAAAAATGTGGAATAGTTCACGAGGTATGAATACTTTTTCAAGGCACTGTATCTATAGATATATAACATCACGTTGATAGTGCACACATCCCCGCAGGTATCTGTAGACACAACATCACCTGTGCCCTCATGGTATCTTGCGTTTGTCCTATTGTAACGAATGAATAAGACGTGTGTAATACCTACCTGGCTGGCATCTGCAGATGTGGCATCACCGATGTCACTCACCACCCAATGCTAAAGTGAGCGGTTCCCGATGAAAACTTGTAGAAAATACCACTTCCCTCCAATATATTAAAAAGTATCCTATATTTGCTACCAATTTCTGCACAAGAAGTCACAGATACCTGCTGGGATGTGTGCGTGTCGGATCACATGGCTCACATCACTTGTGAGCCCTCAGCTCCGATAGTAAGCAAGTAGTAAGAATAACAGCACAATGCCAAATGGGAGATGTGTAGGGTGCAGAAAATGAAATCCAACCAGCAGCAACAACTACATGGCATGTGTACATATAGGTAGCTAACTCTCCGACCACTATAACATCGGCTCAGCTAGTATTCACACTAGGAGGCGAGTGACAGAAAAAAAAGAATAAAAAATTCACCATTGGGCAGAGAGGAGTGAAGTCAGTGCATAGGAGCCTGTAAGAAGGACAATAGTGACCCAGTCCCCAAAGATGAGCATCCCGAGGATCGGGACACTGCAAGCCCCCAGCAATTTCAGGTAGAAAAATCACTGAAAGCAACTATACTCCCTAATTAGAAATGCCGGGATATAGGGAATGTTATTATTGTGTCCTGGACATCCAAGAGTAAGATGTGTGCTAGAGAGTCACCTCTCAGACTGAAATCAGACAAGCTGTATAGACCAGTTGTTCCACAGAAGCAATTTCTATAATCATAGAAGCAGTCAGGGCGGCCAGGAGCATCTTTATTACCTCAAGATAGAAGTGAGAGAGCTACAGCACCGGACTCATCCCCCTCCACCCACCTCAACGTTGTGAAAAGAAGTTATCTGTAAAGAGACTTTCATATATGTTGATGAAGCATTGCATGAAGAGAAGTGATTCTGTGTGATGAAAAGAGGCTTGAATAAAACCCCTGTGATCAATTCCAGCTAAGATCGGTGTCATAGCTGTGTGCCTGTAAACCGATATCTCCCCTCTACTATGAAGAATTACAATTAATGGTCGCCCTGAGTAAGATTTCCCCAGGATTCCAACAAGAACTTATGTTTCCTTATCAACCTCATATCCTGAGTGGCGTGAGTGCAACATTATGTCAAATGCCCTCCCCCTCCTAAGACAAATCACAAAATTAAGAAAAAAATATAAAGTTTGCCAAAACTACAAATTTAAAATAAAAAAAATAAAAAAATTGTTCCCGTGTCATATTTCCTGCCTGCAGAGTTTTATTTTCAGCGCAACATTTTACTAATGTTACTATAACGATGCTACATTTCAGATTAGATCGTCTCCACGCAGAGACGTCAACCACTTATCGTGCGTTACTTCCATTAACAGAAAGAAAAATCATGGCTTAATCAAAAACATCTTCTAAATCCAAATTTATATTAACGTAAATGCAAAAATGATCCATCACCAGCGTAAAACATGGAGGGTTTTATTTTATTTTTTTAAGACGTTTAATTTTTCTTTTTTTATTTTACTTTTTTGTCTTTTTATCTAACATTTTTATTTTTTCTATATTTTACTATATTTTTTCCTTTCTTTATTATACATCCTATATTATTTTTTAATTGTCCTCTTTTTATTTCACACTTTTAATATTTTTCCTTTTCATTTCCCCTTTTTCCTTATTTGATATATTTTTCCTTTCTTTTTCTGTTTTTATTATATATCTTTAACCCCTTCTTGACCTTGGGATTTTCCGTTTTTCCGTGTTCGTTTTTCGCTCCCGTCCTTCCCAGAGCCATAACTTTTTTATTTTTCTGTCAATTTCACCATCTGAGGGCTTATTTTTTGCGGGACGAGTTGTACTTTTGAACGACATCATTGGTTTTACCATGTCGTGTACTAGAAAACGGGAAAAAAATTCCAAGTGCAGTGAAATTGCAAAAAAAGTGCAGTTCCACACTTGTTTGTTGTTTGGCTTTTTTGCTAGCTCCACTAAATGCTAAAACTGACCTGCCATTATGATTCTCCAGGTCAGTACGAGTTCATAGACACCTAACATGTCTAGGTTATTTTTTATCTAAGTGGTGAAAAAAAATTCCAAACTTTGCTAAAAAAAAAAAAAAAAAAAATTGCGCCATTTTCCGATACTCGTAGCGTCTCCATTTTTCATGATCTGGGGTCGGTTGAAGGCTTATTTTTTGCGTGCCGAGCTGGCATTTTTAATGATTCCAATCCAGTGCAGATACGTTCTTTTGATCGCCCGTTATTGCATTTTAATGCAATGTCGCGGTGACCAAAAAAACGTAATTCTGGCGTTTTCGAATTTTTTTCTCATTACGCCGTTTAGCGATCAGGTTAATGCTTTTTTTTTATTGATAGATCGAGCGATTCTGAACTCGGCGATACCAAATATGTGTAGGTTTGATTTTTTTTTGTATAGATTTATTTTGATTGGGGCAAAAGGGGGGTGATTTAAACTTTTATGTTTTTTTTATTTTTTTCACATTTCTTTAACTTTTTTTTTTTACTTTTGCCATGCTTCAATAGCCTCCATGGGAGGCTAGAAGCAGGCACAGCACGATCGGCTCTGCTACATAACAGCGATCTGCTGTTCGCTGCTATGTAGCAGAAAATCAGGTGTGCTTGTGAGCGCCGACCACAGGGTGGCGCTCACAGCTGCCGGGGATCAGTAACCATAGAGGTTATCATCAGCGGGGCTTTTGACCTCGGACGTACTATCCCGTCCGAGGTCAGTAAGGGGTTAATATTTTTCTTTTGTTATTGTAAATCTTTTATTTTTTCCTCTATTTTTTTATTTTTATTGTGCATCTCTTATCTTGCTCCTTTATTTTATTTTCCTTTTATTATTTTACATCTTTAATATTTTTCATTTTTCTTTTCCTTTTTTCCTTATTCTACATCTTTTACGTTGTTCCCTTATTTTATTTCCTTTTCCTTTATTATACGTCTTTAGTATTTTTTTTCCTTTTTCTTTCCTTATTGTACAACTTTTTTCCCCTTTATTTTATTTACATCTTTTATACTCTTCTTTTCAATTCTCCTTTTTTTCCTTATAGTACATCTTTTATTTTTTTTTACCTTTATTTTATATTCCTTTTTTATTTTATGTCTATAACATTTTTCCGTATTTTTTTTTTCTTATTGTATAACTTCTTTTTCCTTTATTTTATTTTTTATTTTACACCTACATTTTTTTTTATTCCTTGTTTTTCTTATTGTACAGCTTCTTTTTCCTTTATTTTATTTTCTTATTTTTTATTTTGCGTCTATATATTTTTTTATTCCTTATTTTTCTTATTGTACAGCTTTTTTCCTTTATTTTATTTTCCTAATTTTTATTTTACGTCTATATTTTATTTATTCCTTGTTTTTCTTATTGTACAGCTTCTTTTTCCTTTATTTTATTTTCCTATTTTTTATTTTACGTCTATATTTTTTTTTATTCCTTATTTTTCTTATTGTACAGTTTCTTTTTCCCTTATTTTATTATTTTATGTCCTTATTGTTTCTTTTTATTCCTTTTCCATTTTTTTATCCTTTTTCCTTATTTATTGTATGTCTTTTATGTATTTTTTTTTCCTTTTTATTTTCCTTTATCTGGCAGTCAGTCAGCGCAGAATGCTGTCCTGATCATCGCTGGCTGTTTGTGCCGTTTATTTACACCTGGCGCACGGTTCTGTCTCCATATCATAGCTCGCGTATATCCCAATGACAGTGAAATGGCTGTAGGCGGATTCATCCGGCACATCTGTTTGTTGTGTGTAAAAGCTCCTCTTAAGTGTAAACTGTGGAGGGTTGTTGGGCGCGTGGGCGTTCTATAGATTTTCTGCAATGTATGCTTGGAGAATTTACTGGCAGGAAACGTATCGTTAAGTGAAATCATAAGAATTTGTTCACTTAGTGCGGAGATGGTTTATTGAAATATATATGTACACTGTAAAGAATGTTTACATTGGACTCCACAGGCAGCAGATTATCTGGATTATCAACCAGCCAAAGAAACTTCTATATAACTGGCGGTAAGGAAAAAGAGAATTTGCTAGTGGATGACCAACGTTTCTGTATAGGTCAGGCAAAAGTTGAAAAAATACAATGATTAAACTTGATGGAGATTTCACGATCAACTAAAGGAGTTGTTTGGTAAAAGTAAGTCATCATCCATCAAAAGTAAAGGTGATAACTTATTGAGTGGTGGGGATCAGAGATGAGCGAATCCATTTGTCAGACCCTGGTCCACCGGCCAAGTCAGCATCCCGGGGGCGCTGGATGGGAGCTGTAGGAACTGCATCAAATCGCCACAAGGACAAGGCCACCAGGCTGGCTAGTCATCAGTGGAGCTGCAGATGCCATCAGCAGGGGCAAAACGAGTGAGAGGATGGGAGACATTATTACAGGAAGGGGCACAGGATGGGGACATTATACCAGAAAAGGGATCAGGATTGGGACATTATACCAGATGGGGACATTATACCAGAAAGGAGATCGGGATTGGGACATTATACCAGAAAGGGGATCAGGATTGGGACATTATACCAGAAAGGGGATCAGGATGGGGACATTATACCAGAAAGGAGATCGGGATTGGGACATTATACCAGAAAGGGGATCAGGATGGGAACATTATACCAGAAAGGAGATCGGGATGGGGACATTATACCAGAAAGGAGATCGGGATGAGGGACATTATACCAGAAAGGAGATCGGAATGAGGGACAGTATACCAGAAAGGAGATTAGGATGAGGGACATTATACCAGAAAGAGGATCAGGATGGGGACATTATACCAGAAAGGAGATCGGGATTGGGACATTATACCAGAAAGGGGATCAGGATGGGGACATTATACCAGAAAGGAGATCGGGATGAGGGACATTATACCAGAAAGGGGATCAGGATGAGGGACATTATACCAGAAAGGAGATCAGGATGGGGACATTATATCAGAAAGGGGATCAGGATGAGGGACATTATACCAGAAAGGGGATCAGGATTGGGACATTATACCAGAAAGGGGTTCGGGATGAGGGACAATATATCAGAGAGGGGATCAGGATGAGGGACATTAAACCAGAAGGGGATCGGAATTGGGGCATTATATCAGAGAGGGGATCAGGAGGAGGGACATTATACCAGAAAGGGGATCAGGATGAGGGACATTAAACCCGAAGGGGATCGGGATTGGGGCATTATATCGGAGAGGGGATCAGGATGAGAAACAATATATCAGAGAGGGGATCAGGATGAGGGACATTATATAGCGCTAACATATTCCGCAGCGCTTTACAGTTTGCAGACATTATCATCGCTGTCCCCGATGGGGCTCACAATCTATATTCCCTATCAGTATGTCTTTGGAATGTGGGAGGAAACCGGAGAACCCGGAGGAAACCCACGCAAACACGGGAGAACATACAAACTCCTTGCAGATGTTGTCCAAGGTGGGATTGGAACCCAGGACTCCAGCGCTGCAAGGCTGCAGTGCTATCCACTGAGCCACTGTATAGTGCTAACCACTAAGCCACTGTGCTGAAAGGGGATCAGGATGAGGGACATTATATCAGAGTATCAGAGAGGGGATCAGGATGAGGGACATTATACCAGAAAGGGGCCCAGGATGGGGGAGATTATACAAGAAAAGGGAACAGGATGGGGGGACATTGTTACGAGAAATGGTGCAGGTTGGAGAATATTATTACAGGAAGGCGCCCATGATGGGGACATTATTACAGGAAGGGGCCCATGATGGGAGACATTATTACAGGAAGTGGCCCATTATTGGGGACATTAATACAGAAAGGGGCCCATGATGGGGAACATTTTTTTTACAGTAAAGGGCCCATTATCAGGGACATAATTACAGGATGAGGACATGGGTGGGGGGTCCGAGAACACATATGTCTTTATAGGACCTTGAATATTACAAGGGTCCATACATCTGACCAACATGCAGATGGGGGCCCAGATCCTAATTTTGTACTGGAGCTTATTGGTCTTTAGTTATGCCACTGGCCATCAGGTTTGGGGTGGTTCGTCTGGCTTCAGTCCAACGTCTACGGAATTCTGAACGGGCCACTGGACCAGGGATCGACAAATTGATTCACTCATCTCTAGTAGGAGTCTCACCTCTAGGACCCCTTCAATTGATAGAACCGGGTCACTTATCCCCGTTATCAGAGAGTGGCAGGATGGATGCTCGACTGCTGCTCCATTCATTCCCTATGTGGCCGCCAAACACTACACTTGGCTTTCTCCAGCAGCCTGATAGAGAATAAACGGTGCGTCGATCGGGCGTGTACACAGCAGCTCCAAGCTAGCAGAGAGAAAAGTGCTGATCTCAGCATTATGACCCCCACCGATCAATAAGTTATCATCACATATCCAAAAGATAGGTGATAACATGTTCACTGGACACATTCTTTAAACATTATCCTTTGCTATGCAATAGAAAGATAAACCAGATATATAATAGACAGATAATAGATAGATGATAGATAGATAGATAGATAGATAGATAGATAGATAGATAGATAGATAGATAGATAGATAATAGATGAATAATAGATAGATAATAGATAGATAGATAGATAATAGATGAATAATAGATAGATAATAGATAGATAGATAGATAATAGATGAATAATAGATAGATAATAGATAGATAATTGATGAATAATAGATAGATAATAGATAAGAGATAGATAATAGATAGATAATCTACTATATAATTGTCTAAGGGTCACTTCCGTCTGTCCTTCTGTCTGTCTGTCTTTTTGTCACAGATATTCATTGGTCGCGGCCTCTGTCTGTCATGGAAATCCAAGTCGCTGATTGGTCGCGGCAAAACAGCCACGACCAATCTGCGACGGGCACAGTCCAGCGGCAAAATGGCCGCTCCTTCCTCCCCGCAGTCAGTGCCTGCTCCATACTCCCCTCCAGTCAGCGCTCACACAGGGTTAAGGGCAGCGGTAACGGACCTCGTTATGCCGCAGGTAACGCACTCCATTAACGCTGCTATTAACTGTGACCAACTGTGTGACCAACTTTTTACTATTGATGCTGCCTATGCAGCATCAATAGTAAAAAGATCTAATGTTAAAAATAATAAAAAAAATTAAAAATCGTTATATACTCACCGTCCGTCGGCCCCTCGGATCCAGAACCGGCCTTCCCTGCTCCTCGCGACGCCCCGGTGACCACTCCATGCATTGCGATCTCACGAGATGATGACGTAGCGGTCTCGCGAGACCGCTATGTCATCATCTCACGAGACCGCAATGCACTCTTGAGACCGGAGCGCGCAAGGAGCATCGGTAAACGCTTCGCCTGGATCCGGGGGCCAACGGAAGGTGAGTATATAACTATTTTTTATTTTAATTCTTTTTTTTAACAGGGATATGATGCCCACATTGCTATATACTACGTGGGCTGTGCAATATACTACGTGGGCTGTGCAATATACTACGTGCGCTGTGCAATGTACTGCGTGGGCTGTGCAATATACTACGTGGGCTGTGCAATGTACTGAGTGGGCTGTGCAATATACTACGTGGGCTGTGCAATATACTACGTGGGCTGTGCAATATACTACGTGGGCTGTGCAATATACTGTGTGGGCTGTGCAATATACTACGTGGGCTGGGCAATATACTACGTGGGCTGGGCAATATACTACGTGGGCTGTGCAATATACTGCGTGGGCTGTGCAATATACTGCGTGGGCTGTGCTATATACTGCGTAGGCTGTGCTATATACTGCATGGGCTGTGCGATATACTGCATGGGCTGAGCGATATACTGCGTGGGCTGTGCGAAATACTGCGTGGGCTGTGTGATGTACTGCGTGGGCTGTGCTATATACTGTGTGGGCTGTGCAATATACTGCGTGGACTGTGCTATATACTGCGTGGGCTGTGCAATATACTACGTGGGCTGTAACATATACTACGTGGGCTGTAACATATACTACGTGGGCTGTGCAATATACTACGTGGGCTGTGCAATATACTACATGGGCTGTACAATATACTGCGTGGGCTGTGCAATATACTACGTGGCCTGTGCAATATACGTGGCCTGTGCAATATACTATGTGGGCAGTGCAATATACTACGTGGGCTGTGCAATATACTACATGGCTGTGCTATATACACTACGTGGCCTGTGTTATACACTACGTGGCCTGTGTTATATACTGCATGTGTGGGCTGTTATATACTACGTGGCTGTGTTATATGCTATGTGGGCTGTTATACACTCCGTGGGCTGTGCTATATACTACGTGGCTGTGCTATATACTCCGTGGGCTGTGTTATATACTATGTGGCTGTGCTATATACTCCGTGGGCTGTGCTATATACTCCGTGGGCTGTGCTATATACTTTGTGGCTGTGCTATTTATAACAACCAGCGACAGGCGCAGTCCGGCCACAAATTGGCATGGGATTTGAACCACGATTCGCTAATTGGTCGCGGCCGGCCGAATCCTGTGTATTCAATGTATTATTCTAAAATCTTCATAAATAAACTACATACATATTCTAGAATACCCGATGCGTTAGAATCGGGCTACCATCTAGTAGATAGATAATAGATAGATAGATGAATGATGGATAGATAATAGATAGATAATTGATGAATAATAGATAGATAGATAATACAGTACAGACCAAAAGTTTGGACACACCTTCTCATTTAAAGATTTTTCTGTATTTTCTTGACTATGAAAATTGTACATTCACACTGAAGGCATCAAAACTATGAATTAACACATGTGGAATTATATACTTAACAAAAAAGTGTGAAACAACTGAAATTATGTCTTATATTCTAGGTTCTTCACAGTAGCCACCTTTTGCTTTGATGACTGTGTGGCGCCCGTGAGACCGAGGTACCCAGCACCAGATCAATGAGGTCCGTCTCTTGAGGGGGATGTCACTAGTGGCTTGACCCGGTGCTGTGGCCTCAGGCGATGCACAGTATAAGGGGTATCATGAAGGAACAGACACTTACTTGATCAGCAGCAGGTCCTCTCAGCTGTGATGACCCCGATCCTGGATCGATGGCTATTGTCCAAATGAAAGACTGAGGCGCTGAAACGTTTAACCAGTTTACTTCAACAAAGAGGGATTTGCAACCAACACTGTCACCGGAGTCTGTATAAGAACTCTGAATTACTTTGATCCTGTCAGGATTTCCACCTCTTATTATGCGCAGTTTCTGTATGGCCCTGCTGCTGTATGTGAACTGGCTGCCGGCCCAATCTGTCTCTTCTGTGCTCTGGTTCGACGGACAACCCGAGTCCTTTTTTTTGTCGGCTTACCCCCTCTGGGAGTACCGCTGAACTCTGTGCCTGTTGCTGCGTCTTACCCTGGTGAAGCTGATATCACCTCACGTCCTTCTGGTTGCTGTATTATATATAATGAATATAGCCACGGATCCGGTATCCGTCTCTGCGCCTATTCTGGGTAGAGGTTATTGCTACCCGGTTCTCACAATGTCCTTTTTCTTTATTCCTCTTTTCCTACTATGGGTATCACGGGCCTATAATCCGTCATAGGGCTGTTAGGAGTTCAGTTATACGACCTCTCACTTTCAGCTCCTCAACTCAACTGCCAGTCCTTTTCTCAGACCAGAATAGATCAAGGGGAGTCTCTGGAGCTCCCCCTTCTGGTCGGAGATGGTAGTGCAGTCTTGCTATTTTAATATTTGTATTTGGTGTCAATAACTTTTTGTGGCAAATACCCCTAGGGGCGCCACATTCCCCCTTAGTTAAGAACAGTACTCCGGGACTGTGGGATGATAACATTTTGAAATAACAATTGATATGTACAGAGTCTTAAAAATGAAAAGTTACAAAAACCACTCAAAGAAACAAAAAAAAAATGGAATTCTGTAAAAAGTCACTTCAAATAGCGTCCATTAATACAGTTCTATCCTTGAAGGTACTAGGAAGCAATGTTCACAAAGCAGTCTTTCCGGAGCTTTGATTTAGTGTTTCCGAGCTGATAAAAAGTTCAAGAATATGCAAGAAGTTCATACAGGTAAGTCTCTGTAGGTACTGGGCTTAAACGTTACAGAACGATAACAATGACTATAGTCTTATAGTTGGTAATCCGCATACCTGGCCGGTAATTGACCCTGGGTACTACGCTGGGATCTACGTAATAGCGGTGTCTCTTTATGTGGTATACTACTGTCTACTGCGGATATAGTATCTGCCCTCTCTGCTAAAGACAATTCCACCACTAAGGGGTTGGCAAGTCCACCGTGAATGGGATCACTCTGATCAGGAATCTGTTCTTCCTGACCTGGAACCTCTTGTAGTACGGGGTCAGCCTCTTCCTGTCTTGGGACTTCTAATATTGGATTCGGTGTTGGATAAAAGGCCACCATGGGAACCACTACTGCACCATGGTATGTTAGTAGGGTTTTGGGAAAGTCTCCTATACAGGTGTGATACATTTCCTCCTCTTTTTCCTTTACTGGTTGAACCTGTATAGGTTGAATAACTTCTGATTCTGGCTGGACAACTTCTGGCTCTTTCAACGTTTCCGGACATAATTTAAGATTGTCTCTTGACACTAGTACAGATGTTAAACCTCCGTTTTTGCTAATGAGACACATTTTAGGATTATCCATTCTTGTTGGTAAAACTGTGTAGGGTACGGCTTCCCATTGATTATCCAGTTTATTGGTTCGACGATTCCTCTTGAGTACTTGGTCACCCAGTCTTAATGGAGTTGCTAGAGCATTCTGGTTGAAAGTTCGCTCTTGTCTTTCTCTGGTTTGCTGGAGGCTTCTTTCCACACTCTCTTGCACTTGGCGATACTGCTTTTGCCGTACGACATCCCAATTGGAGTCTTGAACTTCTGCGTCTGGTTTCAGAATTCCCATTTCTAGATCGATTGGTAATTGGCCGGGTCTTGCACGCATAAGATAAGCTGGGGTGCAGTTGGTAGAGCTCACCGGGACATGATTATACAGATCCACCAAGTCAGGCAATTTCTCTGGCCATTGATTCCTTTCTGTTTCAGGTAAAGTCTTTAGTAGGTCTATCACAATATGGTTCATCTTCTCACATAAGCCGTTTGTTTGCTGATGATAGGCCGTCGTCCGGATCTTTTTGCAACCATACATATTACAGAATTCTCTGAAGATCTCTGATTCGACGGCTGTACCCTGGTCAGTGAGAACCTGTTCCGGATATCCATGGGGTCTACAAAAGTACGTTTGGAACGCTTTGGCTGCTGTTTTTGCAGTCAGATCTTTTACAGGTACTACTACCAAGAAGCGCGAATAATGATCCACGATGGTCAAGGCACAGACGTAACCGGACCGGCTCGGTGTCAACTTCACGTGGTCCATGGCTACCAGTTCAAGTGGTTGTTTGGTGATTATGGGCTGCAGTGGTGCTCTTTGGCTCTTTTGATCGTTCCTTCTGAGGTTGCACGGGCCACAGTTTCTATACCACTGTTCGATTGATTTTCTTATCCCGACCCAATAAAATCTTTCTCTCAGAAGTACTTCTAGCTTTTTCCAACCAAAGTGACCAGCACCATTGTGGTAAGCCTCGAGGACCATCCTCGCATCTTGTTTAGGCACGATAATCTGCCAAACCAATTCATGTGTTTTCGGATTGGTGTATCTTCTACAGAGTTTCCCTTGATACAGGAACATTTTGCCTCTCTCTTTCCAGAGTTGATGTGTCTCTTCTGGGGCATCCTCATCGGGATATGCACTTTGCTCAGTCAATAGTTCCTTCACTAGCTTCACAGCCGGATTGCTATCTTGGGTGTCAGCCCATCTATGGTGTGCTAACGGATTAAAATTCACTTCTTGTTTTTTCTGATTGGTATTTGACTGACGATGTTTTACCTTGGGCTGATGAAAGGCTGGTAGTTCAATTTCTTCAAGCTCCCCCGTTTCTTCTTCTACATCTCTCAAGTGTGGCATCCGGGATAGGGCATCAGCATTTCCATTCTTGCGACCTGCTCGATACTTGATCACGAAGTTGTAATTAGATAACCGGGCTATCCATCGCTGTTCTAACACACCTAATTTAGCCGTGTCTAGGTGGGTCAATGGATTGTTGTCAGTATAGACAATAAATTCTGCACCGGTCAAATAGTGTTTGAAACGTTCAGTCACAGCCCAAACTACTGCCAGTAGCTCCAATTTGAAGGAACTATAATTTTCAGAATTTCTTTCAGTAGGCCGGAGTTTTCTACTTGCAAAGGCGATGACTTTCTCCCGACCTTCTTGCTTTTGTGACAGCACCGCTTCCAATCCCACATTACTGGCATCGGTGTAGAGGATGAAAGGTTGATGGCAATCTGGGTACGCCAGAACTTCTTCTCCGGTTAGTGCCTTCTTTAGTTGTTCAAAGGAGTCTTCTCTTTCGTCGTTCCACTGAAAAGGAGGGTTTCGGTTTGAAGGTTTCTTCGTCTGCCCTATCAAAGCATCTTGCAAGGGCGCTGCCAATTTGGTAAATCCTTTTATAAATCTACGATAGTAACCCACTAATCCCAAGAATTGTCTCACTTCTTTTGCGTTGGTAGGTCTTGGCCAATACCTTATGGCAGTTATTTTCTCGGGATCCGGTGCTACTCCCTCCGAACTCACGATGTGCCCTAAGTATTGTACCTTTGGCTTGAGAAGGTGACATTTGGATGGTTTGATTTTCATACCATACTTGGATAAGGCTTCGAACACCTCTGCCAGGTCTGTTAAGTGCTGTTCGTAAGTCTTTGAGTAGACGATCACATCATCTAGGTCCAGGAGGACGGTCTCGAAGTTCTTGTGTCCGAGGCAACATTCCATCAGTCGCTGGAAAGTACCGGATGCGTTGCAGAGTCCGATTAAATTCGCTTAGACCCATTGGTGTGGTGAATGCCGTTTTTTCTTTATCTCTCTCAGCCACAGGGACTTGCCAATACCCGCTTGTTAAGTCTAAGGTGGAAAAATAATTAGCAGATTTCAAAGCAGTCAAGGACTCTTCTATCCTAGTCAAGGGATAGGCGTCTTTATGGGTGATGTTATTAATCCGCCGGTAGTCTACGCACATTCTCATGGTTCCGTCCTTTTTTTTGACAATCACCAGAGGGGCCGCCCAAGGGCTACAACTATCTCTTATTACCCCGGCCTGTTTCATCTCTCTCAGCATGTCCATCGCGCATTGATAGTGAGCGGGCGATATGGGTCTATATCTTTCTTTTATCGGGGGATGGTCACCGGTGGGGATTGTATGTTCCACCCCTTCTATCCGTCCGAAGTCCAATGGGTGTTTACTGAAGACCTGTTCATATTCCGTCACTAATCTATGTACCCCTTGTCTTTGATGGGTAGGTGTTGAATCTACACCCACATCTAGCTGTTGGCACCAATCCTCCAATTTTCCATCTGAGCCGTTATTTTCCACCTGACAGGTCGATTCTAAGGGCTCAATGGTTGTGATGGCATTGTTGTCAACAGTATATAACGTTGCCACTGTAGCGTACCTTGGCAAAGTGACCTCTTCCTCTCCACAGTTCAAAAGTCGTACCGGCACCCGTCCCCGGTGTACCTCGACCACCCCTCGTGCCGTGAGTATAGTGGGCCTGCTGTCGGTGTACGCTGGTTCTATTAAGGCTTGATAGTCTCGTCCTTTAGTACCAATGGCCGCTCTACACCATACCAGCCTTTCTGTTTTTGGTGGGATTACAATAGACGTTGGATCACTCACCCTCACACTGCCGATTTCTCCACCTGCAACTTCTATCTGTTGCCTTAACATTAATACTTTTATTTCCCTCCGGAGAACTCTCTGCTGGCAGGATCGGGCAGTTTCAGCAATTTGTTGTAAGACAGAAATAACTTCGGAAAAGCAATTCTCTAACACATTCATCCCTATCAATACAGTTGGTTCACAGTTCTGCCGATCAACATCAACGACAATTATACCCTGTTTCTTCAATTCTGCTTTACCAATCTATATGGTCATCTCCCTGAATCCTAGTTTCGGTACCAACTTACCATTACTGGCCCATATATCTAGTTCAACATCAGAGGGTCCTTTATCAATATCTACCTCAGCCCAGTACCTCTTATAAAGGATATATGCTATAGATGAAATCTGGGAACCTGTATCCAGCAAAGCGTTGAGGGGAATTCCGTCCAGCACGATAGGGATGATGGGTCGTCCTCCAATGTACCTGTCGTGCCAGGGTGTTGGGCCTTGAAAATTCATTCCTGCGAAGCGGCCCGCATTCCCAGGGGATTCCCGTTTAAATCACAATTTCGTGCAAAGTGGCCTGGCTGCTGGCAACGGCGGCAAATGGGCTGTCCATCCGGTTGGTAGAGGTCACGGGGTCGTCCTCTCCATGTCGGGTATCTCCGGGACCTCATCCATGGAACATCCTCTCTACGGTTTGCCAACTCCATCTTGGGTTCTCTCATCTCCTGCATGGTTTTAGCCATTGAAGCAACAACATCAGTTAAAGAGTCAAGCTTTTGCTGAAGAGCCTCATTAGTAATGGGCCCCAGGGACTTAGCACCGGCACTGGATGTAGCTGATGTCACTGGCATACCCCGTTGCTGAAGTGCATCTGCCATGGGTTGTGTGAGATCCTGATCCCGAGGTGCCTCTGCCAGCTGGAGACGTATAGCGCTCTCCTTTAATTGGGCAAATGTCAATTCAGGGTTCTTAAAAACAAGCATGCTCACATGCCCCCGGTGAGAAGGGGTGTAGAGTCCCTCAATAAATTGATCTTTTAGCAGTTTATCGGCTCCTGTGTTAAAAATGGGTTCAGCCAGTGTAAGTGATTTAAGGGCTTCCTGCAGGTTTAAGGCAAAATCTCTCACGCCCTCATTAGCTTTTTGTTTGCAATTAAAGAATCGTACTTTAGCTTTGCTGCTGGCAGTGGTTTCAAATGTAGCTTTTAATCCAGCAAATATGCGTTCAACAGTACCTTTTAGATCAGTTGCCCATGCCGTGACTTCTCGCTTAGCATGGCCACTTAACTGCATCATCAGGAGACTAACACGCTGAGCTTCACCCACGGGGAACATATCAAAATGAGCCAGCATCTTTTCCCTGAAACCGTCAAGGGTATTAGGTTCACCTTCATATATTGGAAGCCACGGGCCACCCGGGGTATATGGCATTAACACCGGCATGATGGGCACCCTCCTTGCACTGCTGCGCTGCCAGGCTCTCTATCGACACTCTGTCTTTCAGCTGCATTAGCGTCGCCGGGTGCTGCGGCGTCTCCGTGCTGCGACATACTGTACCCCCTAAGTTAATCCAGACCCCTCCGGTCCCAGCTTTCATCTAGATAATGTAGATTCGTTCCTCTGTGCAGCAGGATGACAATGACATGCCCCCTGCTGCCTCTAACTGCCGCACGCTCTGTGATGGTGGATTTTGAAGTTTTTCAGTTAGACTGGGGCTTGGGTAATGACGTAGCTCGATTAACAGTTTTGTGCCTAACGGTTATGAGATGATTACATCAGGGGATGGCGGCCATTTTTACCCCATTATAACCAATGGAGAAAAGTCACTTTCAATAGTTTTCAATGGGGAACGGGATTTTCTTTAACAAAGTCAATCTCCAAGATTTTTCATCCAAATTTTCACAGTTTCAGACTCCAATTACGGCACACAATACCCGGTGTACGGGCTGGCCCCATCCTGTTCGTGACGCCAGTTGTGATGCCCGGGAGACCGAGGTACCCAGCACCAGATCAATGAGGTCCGTCTCTTGAGGGGGATGTCACTAGTGGCTTGACCCAGTGCTGTGGCCTCAGGCGATGCACAATGTAAGTGATATCATGAAGGAACAGACACTTACTTGATCAGCAGCAGGTCCTCTCAGCTGTGATGACCCCGATCCTGGATCGATGGCTATTGTCCAAATGAAAGACTGAGGCGCTGAAACGTTTAACAAGTTTACTTCAATAAAAAGGGATTTGCCACCAATACTGTCACCGGAGTCTGTATAAGAACTCTGAATTACTTTGATCCTGTCAGGATTTCCACCTCTTATTATGCGCAGTTTCTGTATGGCCCTGCTGCTGTATGTGAACTGGCTGCCGACCCAATCTGTCTCTTCTGTGCTCTGGTTCGACGGACAACCCGAGTCCTTTTTTTGTCGGCTTACCCCCTCTGGGAGTACCGCTGAACTCTGTGTCTGTTGCTGCGTCTTACCCTGGTGAAGCTGATATCACCTCACTTCCTTCCGGTTGCTGTATTATATATAATGAATATAGCCACGGATCCAGTATCTGTCTCTGCGCCTATTCTGGGTAGAGGTTATTGCTACCCAGTTCTCACAATGTCCTTTTTCTCTATTCCTCTTTTCCTACTATGGGTATCACGGACCTATAATCCGTCATAGGGCTGTTAGGAGTTCAGTTATACGACCTCTCACTTTCAACTCCTCAACCCAACTGCCAGTCCTTTTCTCAGACCAGAATAGATCAAGGGGAGTCTCTGGAGCTCCCCCTTCTGGCCGGAGATGGTAGTGCAGTCTTGCTATTTTAATATTTGTATTTGGTGTCAATAACTTTTTGTGGCAAATACCCCTCGGGGCGCCACAACTGCTTTACACACTCTTGGCATTCTCTTGATAAGCTTCAAGAGGTAGTCACCGGGAATGGTCTTCCAACAATCTTGAAGGAGTTCCCAGAGATGCTTAGTATTGTTGGCCCTTTTGCCTTCACTCTGCGGTCCAGCTCACCCCAAACCATCTCGATTGGGTTCAGGTCTGGTGACTGTGGAGGCCAGGTCATCTGGTGTAGCACCCCATCACTCTCCTTCTTGGTCAAATAGCCCTTACACAGCCTGGAGGTGTGTTTGGGGTCATTGTCCTGTTGAAAAATAAATGATGGTCCAACGAAACGCAAACCGGATGGAATAGCATGCCGCTGCAAGATGCTGTGGTAGCCATGCTGGTTCAGTATGCCTTCAATTCTGAATAAATCCCCAACAGTGTCACCAGCAAAGCCCCCCCACACCATCACACCTCCTCCTCCATGCTTCACAGTGGGAACCAGGCATGTAGAGTCCATCCGTTCACCTTTTCTGTGTCGCACAAAGACATGGTGGTTAGAACCAAAGATCTCAAATTTGGACTCATCCGACCAAAGCACAGATTTCCACTGGTCTAATGTCCATTCCTTGTGTTCTTTAACCCAAACAAGTCTCTTCTGCTTGTTGCCTGTCCTTAGCAGTGGTGTCCTAGCAGCTATTTTACCATGAAGGCCTGCTGCTCAAAGTCTCCTCTTAACAGTTGTTGTAGAGATGTGTCTGCTGAGAGAACTCTGTGTGGCATTGACCTGGTCTCTAATCTGAGCTGCTGTTAACCTGCGATTTCTGAGGCTGCTGACTTGGATAAACTTATCCTCAGAAGCAGAGGTGACTCTTGGTCTTCCTTTCCTGGGGCGGTCCTCATGTGAGCCAGGTTCTTTGTAGCGCTTGATGGTTTTTGCCACTGCACTTGGGGACACTTGCAAAGTTTTCCCAATTTTTCGGACTGACCGACCTTCATTTCTTAAAGTAATGATGGCCACTCGTTTTTCTTTACTTAGCTGCTTTTTTCTTACCATAATACAAATTCTAACAGTCTATTCAGTAGGGCTATCAGCTGTGTATCCACCAGACTTCTGCACAACACAACTGATGGTCCCAACCCCATTTATAAGGCAAGAAATCCCACTTATTACACCTGACAGGGCACACCTGTGAAGTGAGAACTGTTGTGAATTTGGATTCTGGGCTCCCCCGGTGGCTACTGGTGGAATTGAACTTGTGACATCATCTTCCCTGTTCACCTGTTCTGATTAGATCTGGGTGTCGCTATATAACCTGGCTTCTCTGTTAGATGCTTGCCGGTCAACAATGTTATCAGAAGCCTCTCTGTGCTTGTTCCTGCTCCCAGACATCTACTAGATAAGTTGGACATTCGTCCATGTTTTGTTTTTGTATTTTGGTTCCAGTTCACAGCTGCAGTTTCGTTACTGTGTCTGGAAAGCTCTTGTTGATCAGGAATTGCCACTCTGGTATTATGAGTTAATGCCAGAGTCCTAAAGTAATTTCTGGATGTGTTTTGTTAGGGTTTTCTACTGACCATGAAAGTATGCTTTCTGTCTTCTGCTATCTAGAAAGCGGACCTCAAATTTGCTAAAACTATTTTCCTGCTGCGTTTGTTGTTTCATCTCATATCACCGCCAATATATTTGGGGGGCTTCTGTCTCCTTTTTGGGCATTTCTCTAGAGGTGAGTCAGGTCTTATATTTCCCTCTGCTAGCATTATTTAGTTCTCCGGCCGGCGCTGGGCATATAGGGATAAAAAGTAGGACATGCTACCTGGCTACTTCTAGATGATGCGGTAGGTTTAGTTCATGGTCAGTACAGTTACATCTTCCAAGAGCTTGTTCCTATTGAGGCTTATGCTAGTTCTCTGGCCATGGAGATCATGACAGTTTGACCGGCCCACTAAAGGGTTAAAATCCTTGGCTGAGAAAGGAGAGAAATAAGAAGTCTGCTGAAAATTTTTTTTTTTTTTTTTTTTTTTTTCTCTAGTAGTTAGTGTGCTCTTAATTGGATCACTTGCCAGTCTGTCTATGCTGCAGTCTTTCTTTTTTTTCTCTCTCCTTCTAATCTTTGAATGGCTCTATGTTCACCTGTCTATAATGGATCTACAGAGTGTAACTGCAGGTTTGAATAATCTCGCCACGAAAGTACAAAGTTTGCAAGATTTTGTTGTTCATGCTCCGGTATCAGAGCCGAGAATTCCTTTGCCGGAATTCTTCTCAGGGAATAGATCTAGCTTTCAGAATTTTAGAAATAATTGTAAGTTATTTTTGTCCCTGAAATCTCGTTCTGCTGGAGACCCTGCACAGCAGGTTGGGATTGTGATTTCCTTGCTCCGCGGCGACCCTCAAGATTGGGCTTTTGCATTGGCACCAGGGGATCCTGCGTTGCGCAATGTGGATGCGTTTTTTCTGGCCTTGGGCTTGCTGTATGAGGAACCTCATTTGGAACTTCAGGCAGAAAAAACTTTGATGTCCCTATCGCAGGGGCAAGATGAAGCTGAAATTTACTGCCAAAAATTCCGTAAATGGTCTGTGCTTACTCAGTGGAATGAGTGTGCCTTGGCGGCTACTTTCAGAGAGGGTCTTTCTGATGCCATTAAGGATGTTATGGTGGGGTTTCCTGTGCCTGCAAGTCTGAATGAGTCCATGACAATGGCCATTCAGATCGATAGGCGTCTGCGGGAGCGCAAACCAGTGCACCATCTGGCGGTGTCCACTGAGAAGACGCCAGAAAACATGCAGTGTGATAGAATTCTGTCCAGAAGCGAGCGGCAGAATTTTAGACGGAAAAATGGGTTGTGTTTCTATTGTGGGGATTCTACTCATGTTATATCAGCATGCTTTAAGCGTACTAAAAAGCTTGATAAATCCGTTCCCATTGGCACTTTACAGTCTAAATTTATTTTGTCTGTGACCCTGATTTGCTCTTTGTCATCTATTACTACGGACGCCTATATCGACTCTGGCGCCGCTTTGAGTCTTATGGATTGGTCCTTTGCCAATCGTTGTGGGTATGATTTAGAGCCTTTGGAGACTCTTATTCCTCTGAAGGGGATTGACTCCACCCCATTGGCTAATAATAAACCACAATACTGGACACAAGTGACTATGTGTATTAATCCGGATCACCAGGAGACTATTCGTTTTCTGGTGCTGTATAATCTACATGATGATTTGGTGCTGGGATTGCCATGGCTGCAGTCTCACAACCCAGTCCTTGACTGGAACGCTATGTCTGTGTTAAGCTGGGGATGTAAGGGGATGCATGGGGACGTACCTTTGGTGTCCATTTCATCATCTATTCCCTCTGAAATCCCTGAGTTCCTGTCTGATTATCGTGACGTCTTTGAAGAACCCAAGCTGGGTTCACTACCTCCGCACCGTGAGTGCGATTGTGCTATAGATTTAATTCCGGGTAGTAAATACCCAAAGGGTCGTTTATTTAATCTGTCTGTGCCTGAACATACTGCTATGCGAGAATATATAAAGGAGTCCTTGGAAAAGGGACATATTCGTCCATCGTCATCTCCCTTAGGAGCCGGTTTTTTCTTTGTGTCAAAAAAAGACGGCTCTTTGAGACCATGTATTGATTATCGGCTTTTGAATAAAATCACGGTTAAATATCAATACCCATTGCCGTTGCTGACTGATTTGTTTGCTCGCATAAAGGGGGCCAAGTGGTTCTCTAAGATTGATCTCCGTGGGGCGTATAATTTGGTGCGGATCAGGCAGGGGGATGAGTGGAAAACCGCATTTAATACGCCCGAGGGCCACTTTGAGTATTTGGTGATGCCTTTTGGTCTTTCTAATGCCCCTTCAGTCTTCCAGTCCTTTATGCATGATATTTTCCGCGATTTTTTGGATAAATTTATGATAGTGTATCTGGATGATATTCTGATTTTTTCGGATGATTGGGACTCTCATGTCCGGCAAGTTAAGAGGGTTTTTCAGGTTTTGCGGTCTAATTCTCTGTGTGTCAAGGGTTCTAAGTGCGTTTTTGGGGTTCAGAGAATTTCCTTTTTGGGATATATTTTTTCTCCCTCTTCCATTGAGATGGATCCTGTCAAGGTTCAAGCTATTTGTGATTGGACGCAGCCCTCTTCTCTTAAAAGTCTTCAGAAATTTTTGGGCTTTGCCAACTTTTATCGTCGATTTATTTCTGGTTTTTCGGATGTCGTTAAGCCATTGACCGATTTGACTAGACAGGGTGCTGATGTTGCTAATTGGTCCCCTGATGCTGTGGAGGCCTTTCAGGAGCTTAAGCGCCGTTTTTCTTCTGCCCCTGTGTTGCGTCAGCCTGATGTGACTCTTCCTTTTCAGGTTGAGGTCGACGCTTCTGAGATCGGGGCTGGGGCAGTGTTGTCGCAGAAAAGTTCTGACTGCGCCGTGATGAGGCCTTGTGCCTTCTTTTCCCGTAAATTTTCGCCCGCTGAGCGGAATTATGATGTTGGGAATCGGGAGCTTTTGGCCATGAAGTGGGCGTTTGAGGAGTGGCGCCATTGGCTCGAGGGGGCCAGACATCAGGTGGTGGTATTGACTGACCACAAAAATTTGATCTATCTTGAGACCGCCAGGCGCCTGAATCCTAGACAGGCGCGCTGGTCATTATTTTTCTCTCGGTTTAATTTTGTGGTATCGTACCTACCGGGTTCTAAGAATGTTAAGGCGGATGCCCTTTCTAGGAGTTTTGAGCCTGATTCACCCGGCAACTCTGACCCCACAGGTATTCTTAAGGAGGGAGTTATCTTGTCAGCCGTTTCTCCAGACCTGCGGCGGGCCTTGCAGGAGTTTCAGGCGGATAGACCGGATCGTTGTCCGCCTGATAGGTTGTTTGTTCCTGATGATTGGACCAGTAGAGTCATCTCTGAGGTACATTCTTCTGCATTGGCAGGTCATCCTGGAATTTTTGGTACCAGGGATTTGGTGGCAAGATCCTTCTGGTGGCCTTCCCTGTCACGAGATGTGCGAGGCTTTGTGCAGTCTTGTGACGTTTGTGCTCGGGCCAAGCCTTGTTGTTCTCGGGCTAGTGGATTATTGTTGCCCTTGCCTATTCCTAAGAGGCCTTGGACACACATCTCGATGGATTTTATTTCAGATCTGCCTGTTTCTCAGAAGATGTCTGTCATCTGGGTGGTGTGTGACCGTTTTTCTAAGATGGTCCATTTGGTTCCCCTGCCCAAATTGCCTTCTTCTTCCGAGTTGGTGCCCCTGTTTTTTCAAAATGTTGTTCGTTTGCATGGTATTCCTGAGAATATCGTTTCTGACAGAGGAACCCAATTTGTGTCTAGATTTTGGCGGGCATTCTGTGCTAGGATGGGCATAGATTTGTCTTTTTCGTCTGCTTTTCACCCTCAGACTAATGGCCAGACCGAGCGGACTAATCAGACCCTGGAGACATATCTGAGGTGTTTTGTGTCTGCTGACCAGGATGATTGGGTTGCTTTTTTGCCATTGGCGGAGTTCGCCCTCAATAATCGGGCCAGCTCTGCCACTTTGGTGTCCCCGTTTTTCTGTAATTCGGGGTTCCACCCTCGATTTTCCTCCGGTCAGATGGAATCCTCGGATTGTCCTGGAGTGGATGCGGTGGTGGAGAGATTGCATCATATCTGGGGGCAGGTGATGGACAATTTAAAGTTGTCCCAGGAGAAGACTCAGCTTTTTGCCAACCGTCACCGTCGTGTTGGTCCTCGGCTTTGTGTTGGAGATTTGGTGTGGTTGTCTTCTCGTTTTGTCCCTATGAGGGTCTCATCTCCTAAGTTTAAGCCTCGGTTCATCGGTCCGTATAAAATATTGGAGATTCTTAACCCTGTTTCCTTCCGTTTGGACCTCCCTGCATCCTTTTCTATTCATAACGTTTTTCATCGGTCGTTATTGCGCAGGTATGAGGCACCGGTTGTGCCTTCCGTTGAGCCTCCTGCTCCGGTGTTGGTTGAGGGTGAGTTGGAGTACGTTGTGGAAAAAATCCTAGACTCCCGTGTTTCCAGACGGAGACTCCAGTATCTGGTCAAGTGGAAGGGATACGGCCAGGAGGATAATTCTTGGGTCACTGCATCTGATGTTCATGCCTCTGATCTGGTTCGTGCCTTTCATAGGGCCCATCCTGATCGCCCTGGTGGTTCTGGTGAGGGTTCGGTGCCCCCTCCTTGAGGGGGGTGTACTGTTGTGAATTTGGATTCTGGGCTCCCCCGGTGGCTACTGGTGGAATTGAACTTGTGACATCATCTTCCCTGTTCACCTGTTCTGATTAGATCTGGGTGTCGCTATATAACCTGGCTTCTCTGTTAGATGCTTGCCGGTCAACAATGTTATCAGAAGCCTCTCTGTGCTTGTTCCTGCTCCCAGACATCTACTAGATAAGTTGGACATTCGTCCATGTTTTGTTTTTGTATTTTGGTTCCAGTTCACAGCTGCAGTTTCGTTACTGTGTCTGGAAAGCTCTTGTTGATCAGGAATTGCCACTCTGGTATTATGAGTTAATGCCAGAGTCCTAAAGTAATTTCTGGATGTGTTTTGTTAGGGTTTTCTACTGACCATGAAAGTATGCTTTCTGTCTTCTGCTATCTAGAAAGCGGACCTCAAATTTGCTAAAACTATTTTCCTGCTGCGTTTGTTGTTTCATCTCATATCACCGCCAATATATTTGGGGGGCTTCTGTCTCCTTTTTGGGCATTTCTCTAGAGGTGAGTCAGGTCTTATATTTCCCTCTGCTAGCATTATTTAGTTCTCCGGCCGGCGCTGGGCATATAGGGATAAAAAGTAGGACATGCTACCTGGCTACTTCTAGATGATGCGGTAGGTTTAGTTCATGGTCAGTACAGTTACATCTTCCAAGAGCTTGTTCCTATTGAGGCTTATGCTAGTTCTCTGGCCATGGAGATCATGACAGAGAACCATTCCTGGTGACTACGAAGCTCATCAAGAGAATGCCAAGAGTGTGCAAAGCAGTCATCAAAGCAAAAGGTGGCTACTTTGAAGAACGTAGAATATAAGACATAATTTCAGTTGTTTCACACTTTTTTGTTAAGTATATAATTCCACATGTGTTAATTCATAGTTTTGATGCCTTCAGTGTGAATGTGCAATTTTCTGAGTAAAATCTTTAAATGAGAAGGTGTCCAAACTTTTGGTCTGTACTGTAGATAAATGATAGATGGAATGTAATTATATTGTAATGGCTATTATTGTATCCTAGCACTATCGTGTATCTCAGCTGCACTATAACATTGTTAATAGTTTTTCTTGTGTGAGTTGATGTCAGAATTTTCCAGTCTACATACAGATCGGCACTAATTAGCCTTTAGATCTCATCTGCCATCCACTTTTATTTTTTGTTAATGTGACATTAATAGCACAGTTCCTATGAAAGCATAATTGCATTGTACAGTCATTAACGGACTCAATTTTTCCCACTGGTGCATAATATAAACCTCATATGAAGCAATGATTCAAATATAATCCACCCACAACATGTCGATATCGAGCCTAAATCTGCCCCAATACACCCATGTGCTGAAGACATTACATCACACCATTCTCCAAATATTAATCTTAAAACACATGTTCACCTTTTGTAATATTTTTTCTTTAATACATCTAAAAAACAAAGTAACTTTGCAAATAATGTTGATTAAGGATCTCCTTCTATGCAGATCTGTGTGTGGCAAGATAATGAAGCCAGTGGTGCACGGTAACCTGCAGTCGGATCCTCCATAATGTATTACTCCACAGATAACACATACCAGAGGCAGAGGCCAGGGGACGCTCACTGAGCTCAAGGCCTGAAGCCTCTAGAGCAGTGGTTCCCAAACTCCAGTCCTCACGGACCCCACAGGTCATGTTCTCAGGATTTCCATAGTGTTGCACAGGTGAGAGAATTCCTGAGGGCTTGATGAAACTTCCACCACCTGTGCAACACTAAGGAAATCCTGAGAACATGACCTGTGGGGTCCGGGAGGACTGGAGTTTGGGAAACACTGCTCTAGAGCAAAAATGGAAAAGAAGACCAGTCTGGAAAATGAAACAGGCAATACAGAAATCATCACAACAGATTATATATGGGCAGCCTTTCCTAACAGCGAGTCAACACAAAAAGACAAGCTAAAATACCAACAGACGACAAAACATGCTTGATATGGGATGCTCACTGAGCTCAAAGCCTGCAGCTGCACAGGCAAACATTGCAGAGGAGGCAGGTATGTGAAATAAAGAAACATAGAAATCATCCCCTACACCTTTTATATTGGACAACAAATGTCAATATATGTAGAGGGAGGAAAAGGCAAAGGAAGACAAGCTAAACAGAGGAGGGGAGAGATGAAGCTCCTCATGGGATGCCCACTGAACTCAGGACCAGCAGCTCCACCAACATGACAGAGAAAGCAGGGATGGAAAATAAGAGGCAATAAAGAAATCAGTCACAGCAGGTTAGGTATGAGCAGCGGAAATCACACTGAAAACCACAGCATGCAAGGCCATAATGGAGGCACATAAAGGGGAGATCATTCTTTACAGGGAAGGCCCACTGAGCTCAAAGCCTGCAGCTCCTAGAGCAGACTCATCAGAGAAAGCAGGGCTGAAGAATATAGGAAACTATTATGAAATCAGACACAATAGTTTATGTATAGTGGGATCAGCATTTTATCATTGCGTACCAATGCATGCAAGGTCATGAAGGAGGCACATAAAGACAAGCCACAGCATACCCAGAAGGGGAGAGCATGCTTCACAGGGAAGGCCCACTGAGCTCAGAGCCTGCAGCTCTAAAAGCAGACGTGTCAGAGAAGGCAGGGCTGGAAAATATAGAAGCTATTCTGAAATCAGCCACAATAGTTTATGTATAGTGAGTGTAATGCTGCTGCAGCGCAGTATCATGTGTCCTATCCCAGGGAATGCTGGAGAGGGAAGATAGGTAGCACTCACGACGTAACACTTCAGTGCGGCAGCGCAGGCGCCACTAGGTGGTGAGAGAGGTCAGATAAGCCGGGTCAGGAACAGACAGGAAACACAGTACCAGGGCAAACAGCAATACACGTGGTCAGATACAAGTCGGAACCAGTCGGGAGCGGAGATGCCAGAGACGTAAGACAGAGAAACAGGTCAGAGGAAAAGCCGGGTCAGATACAAAGGTCACAGCACGGGGAGCACACTGCAAGATGAGCGGGGAAGCAGGATTGGGAAGGCAGGGGAACTGAGTAAACGGGCAGAGAACAAATCAGGGTATAACGGGGTCAGTCGCTCAAGCCAGGGGTAAAAACTATAGCTGACGCTGCCTGCAGGCAGCCATAGACTAAAATAGCAAAACAGATCCCAAAACGAGGCAAAGAAGGTTAACCCCCTCCCTCCCCACATGACAAGACTGGGGAGAGAATAGCAAGAAATAAACCACGGCCTGGATCATGACAGTGGGATCAGCATTTTATCATTGGGTACCAAAGCATGCAAGGTCATGAAGGAGGCACATAAAGACAAGACATAGCATACACAGAAGCGTGAAAGCATTCTTCACAGGGAAGGCCCACTGAGCTCAGAGCCTGCAGCTCCTAGAACAGATATGTCCGAGAAAGCAGGGCTGGAAAATGTAATTATTTAATTCTGTATAATTTAAAATACTTCACTGGTGAAATCTACAAATGTTTGCTAACACAGCTCCGAGAGAGACCTACTGCATAACCTTGGCTTAACAACATGGTAACCTTAAGCTTGCCTTTGCTTCCACTTACCTACTGCTCTTTCTGTGTGTCAGTCTTCACTTTAATTCTAGCATTAGATTCACGAGCTAAGAGCCTTTGTATGAGCCTAGATCCAACACATCAGAGTTTTATTTGTGTCGTATTGTACTTTTAATAAAAAAATGTGATAATCAATGTGAATTGCGGTTACTAAATGACACTTTACGCCTCGATCGATATAGAAGGTTTTATTACATTCGGGCACAGATTAATCCGCCATAAGGGTACCGTCACACAGTGAAATTTCCATCGCTGCGACGGCACGATTCGTGACGTTGCAGCGTCGTATGAATATCGCTCCAGCGTCGTAGACTGCGGTCACACTTTGCAATCACGGCGCTGGAGCGATGCCGAAGTCCCCGGGTAACCAGGGTAAACATCGGGTTACTAAGCGCAGGGCCGCGCTTAGTAACCCGATCTTTACCCTGGTTACCATCGTTAACGTAAAAAAAAAAAACAGTACATACTCACATTCCGGTGTCTGTCCCCCGGCGTTCTGCTTCTCTCCACTGTGTAAGCGCCATAGCCGGAAAGCAGAGCGGTGACGTCACCGCGTCACCGCTGTGCTCGCTTTCCGGCCGGCAGGCGCTCACAGTGCAGAGAAGCTGAGACGCCGGAGGACAGACACCGGAATGTGAGTATGTACTGTTTGTTTTTTTTACGTTTACGCTTGTAACCAGGGTAAACATCGGGTTACTAAGCGCGGCCCTGCGCTTAGTTACCCGATGTTTACCCTGGTTACAAGCGAACACATCGCTGGATCGCTGTCACACACAACGATCCAGCGATGTCAGCGGGTGATCAAGCGACGAAAGAAAGTTCCAAACGATCTGCTACGACGTACGATTCTCAGCAGGATCCCTGATCGCTGCTGCGTGTCAGACACTGCGATATCGTAACGATATCGCTAGAACGTCACGAATCGTACCGTCGTAGCGATGGAAATTTCACTGTGTGACGGTACCCTAATGTTCCTCCTTAATCCAAGTCTCCTCTGTTTATTTCGCAGGCTTCTGAAGTAGGAAAAAAAATCACCCAGGATCCTCTGTCCACAAGATAAATTCACAATAGTCAAGATAACAAATGGAGGCCACTTTCAGCTGCCCTGCAGGGTTCATGAGACCAAGATCTAAATAGATTTGTGAGAGATGGAAATCAGCCTGGGACAACAATTCTGGGATTTTGTTTTGGCAAAGAGCGATGACATAGAGGGAGGGGGGTTTGATAAAAATTGCACTCAGGGTCCGGCTCGGCTGCAGCACGTTGGATGGAGTGACATTCGCTCTCTGGTATTGGCATCTCATTTAGGGCCGAAACGTCACTGACCCTATAACTGTACAAGGCACAAAATCGCAGCGTGCACCACTGGTCTCCCATGGATGAGAGATGGACAGAATTGTGACGGCAGGTGAAATACCGCGAGACCTGCGGACACCGAAAATAGTGGAACTGGTGCAGACTATTATGCAACTATGTGAGAAACAGAAAATAAATGTAAAAAACGCATTGCATTGTCCAAACCTGGAGGCTTGGAAGATTGTGGAGGGGAAGGTTCTACAGGAGTCGTCTCTCTCCAGAAGGAGCTACTGTGTCTTCTCCTGATGCATCCAGATAGGCATCATGTTCTCCGTGTATTCAGCTAAAGGCTCATACTCATTTGCGAGAAAAACGGACGAGTGCAATCCGATAAAAAATCGGATTACACTCTGACCAATGTTATTCAATGGGTGACATCTCATCTGAGATTTTTTTCTCCGCTGAAATCGGACTGAGAAAAAAATCGCAGCATGCTGCGCATCTCATACAAGACTCGCCAATGCAAGTCAATGGATGCGAGAAAAAAACGCACAGCACTCCCACCATGCAAGTGCTGTTTATTTTTCACGCACCGGTGTCCTTTGAAAAGCCGGCAATTCATATGCGGTGTACAGTAAAATCACACTGACAGGTTAGAATAGAATATATATATATATATATATATATATATATATATATATATATATATATATATATATATATATATATATATACAGGTCCTTCTCAAAAAATTAGCATATAGTGTTAAATTTCATTATTTACCATAATGTGATGATTACAATTAAACTTTCATATATTATAGATTCATTATCCACCAACTGAAATTTGTCAGGTCTTTTATTGTTTTAATACTGATGATTTTGGCCTACAACTCCTGATAACCCAAAAAACCTGTCTCAATAAATTAGCATATCAAGAAAAGGTTCTCTAAACGACCTATTACCCTAATCTTCTGAATCAACTAATTAACTCTAAACACATGCAAAAGATACCTGAGGCTTTTAAAAACTCCCTGCCTGGTTCATTACTCAAAACCCCCATCATGGGTAAGGGTACCGTCACACATTGAAATTTCCATCGCTACGACGTTACGATTCGTGACGTTCTAGCGATATCGTTACGATATCACTGTGTCTGACACGCTACTGCGATCAGACACCCTGCTGAGAATCGTACGTCGTAGCAGATCGTTTGGAACTTTCTTTCGTCGCTTGATCACCCGCTGACATCGCTGGATCGTTGTGTGTGACAGCAATCCAGCGATGTGTTCGCTTGTAACCAGGGTAAACATCGGGTAACTAAGCGCAGGGCCGCGCTTAGTAACCCGATGTTTACCCTGGTTACCAGCGTAAACGTAAAAAAACAAACAGTACATACTCACCCGTCGGTGTCCTTCAGGTCCCTTGCCGTCTGCTTCCTGCTCTGAGTGCCGGCCGGAAAGTGAGAGCAGAGCGCAGCGGTGCTGCGCTCTGCTCACTGTACGGCTGCACTCAGAGCAGGAAGCAGACGGCAAGGGACCTGAAGGACACCGACGGGTGAGTATGTACTGTTTGTTTTTTTACGTTTACGCTGGTAACCAGGGTAAACATCGGGTTACTAAGCGCGGCCCTGCGCTTAGTTACCCGATGTTTACCCTGGTTACCCGGGGACTTCGGCATCGCTCCAGCGCCGTGATTGCAACGTGTGACCGCAGTCTACGACGCTGGAGCGATGATTATACGACGCTGCGACGTCACGAATCGTGCCGTCGCAGCGATGAAAATTTCAATGTGTGACGGTACCCTAAGACTAGCGACCTGACAGATGTCAAGAAGGCCATCATTGACACCCTCAAGCAAGAGGGTAAGACCCAGAAAGAAATTTCTCAACAAATAGGCTGTTCCCAGAGTGCTGTATCAAGGCACCTCAATGGTAAGTCTGTTGGAAGGAAACAATGTGGCAGAAAACGCTGTACAACGAGAAGAGGTGACCGGACCCTGAGGAAGATTGTGGAGAAGGACCGATTCCAGACCTTGGGGAACTTGAGGAAGCAGTGGACTGAGTCTGGTGTGGAAACATCCATAGCCACCGTGCACAGGCGTGTGCAGGAAATGGGCTACAGGTGCCGCATTCCCCAGGTAAAGCCACTTTTGAACCATAAACAGCGGCAGAAGCGCCTGACCTGGGCTACAGAGAAGCAGCACTGGACTGTTGCTAAGTGGTCCCAAGTACTTTTTTCTGATGAAAGCAAATTTTGCATGTCATTCGGAAATCAAGGTGCCAGAGTCTGGAGGAAGACTGGGGAGAAGGAAATGCCAAAATGCCTGAAGTCCAGTGTCAAGTACCCACAGTCAGTGATGGTGTGGGGTGCCATGTCAGCTGCTGGTGTTGGTCCACTGTGTTTCATCAAGGGCAGGGTCAATGCAGCTAGCTATCAGGAGATTTTGGAGCACTTCATGCTTCCTGGCACCTGCTCACAGTGCCAAAACCACTGGTAAATGGTTTACTGACCATGGTATTACTGTGCTCAATTGGCCTGCCAACTCTCCTGACCTGAACCCCATAGAGAATCTGTGGGATATTGTGAAGAGAAAGTTGAGAGACGCAAGACCCAACACTCTGGATGAGCTTAAGGCCGCTATTGAAGCATCCTGGGCCTCCATAACATCTCAGCAGTGTCACAGGCTGATTGCCTCCATGCCACGCCGCATTGAAGCAGTCATTTCTGCCAAAGGATTCCCGACCAAGTATTGAGTGCATAACTGAACATTATTATTTGATGGTTTTTTTGTTTGTTATTAAAAAACACTTTTATTTGATTGGACGGTTGAAATATGCTAATTTATTGAGACAGGTTTTTTGGGTTATCAGGAGTTGTAGGCCAAAATCATCAGTATTAAAACAATAAAAGACCTGACAAATTTCAGTTGGTGGATAATGAATCTATAATATATGAAAGTTTAATTGTAATCATTACATTATGGTAAATAATGAAATTTAACACTATATGCTAATTTTTTGAGAAGGACCTGTACTACAGACCAAAAGTTTGGACACACCTTCTCATTTAAAGATTTTTCTGTATTTTCATGACTATGAAAATTATACATTTACACTGAAGGCTTCAAAACTATGAATTACCACATGTGGAATTATATACTTAACAGAAAAGTGTGAAACAACTGAAATTATGTCTTATATTCTAGGTTCTTCAAAGCAGCCACCTTTTGCTTTGATGACTGCTTTTCACACTCTTGGCATTCTCTTGATGAGCTTCAAGAGGTAGTCACCGGGAATGGTTTTCACTTCACAGGTGTGCCCTGTCAGGTTTAATAAGTGGTATTTCTTGCTTTATAAATGGGGTTGGGACCATCAGTTGTGTTGTGCAGAAGTCTGGTGGATACACAGCTGATAGTCCTACTGAATAGACTGTTCGAATTTGTATTATGGCAAGAAAAAAGCAGCTAAGTAAAGAAAAACGAGTGGCCATCATTACCTTAAGAAATGCAGGTAAGGCTACGTTCACATTTGCGTTGTGCGCCGCAGCGTCGGCGACGCAACGCACAACGCAAATGTGAACGCATGCACAATGCAGGGTTTTGTGACGCATGCGTCCTTTTTTTGCTTGATTTTGGACGCACAAAAAATGCAACTTGCTGCGTCCTGTGCGCCCTGACGCGTGCGCCGCAGCGACGCATGCGTCACAAAACGCAAATGCAACGCATGTCCATGCGCCCCCATGTTAAATATAGGGGTGCATGACGCATGCGGCGACGCAGCGGCGCCCGACGCTGCGTCGCACAACGCTAATGTGAACGTAGCCTGTCAACTTTGAAAACTTTGAAAGTGCCCCCAAGTGCAGTGGCAAAAACCATCAAGCGCTACAAAGAAACTGGCTCACATGAGGACCGCCCCAGGAAAGGAAGACCAAGAGTCACCTCTGCTTCTGAGGATAAGTTTATCCGAGTCACCAGCCTCAGAAATCGCAGGTTAACTGCAGCTCAGATTAGAGACCAGGTCAATGCCACACAGAGTTCTAGCAGCAGACACATCTCTACAACAACTGTTAAGAGGAGACTTTGTGCAGCAGGCCTTCATGGTAACATAGCTGCTAGGAAACCACTGCTAAGGACAGGCGACAAGCAGAAGAGACTTGTTTGGGCTAAAGAACACAAAGAATGGACATTAGACCAGTGGAAATCTGTGCTTTGGTCTGATGAGTCCAAATTTGAGATCTTTGGTTCCAACCACCGTGTCTTTGTGCGATGCAGAAAAGGTGAACGGATCGACTCTACATGCCTGGTTCCCACCGTGAAGCATGGAGGAGGAGGTGTGATGGTGTGGGGGGGCTTTACTGGTGACACTGTTGGGGATTTATTCAAAATTGAAGGCATACTGAACCAGCATGGCTACCACAGCATCTTGCAGCGGCATGCTATTCCATCCGGTTTGCATTTAGTTGGACCATCATTTATTTTTCAACAGGACAATGACCCCAAACACACCTCCAGGCTGTGTAAGGGCTATTTGACCTAGAAGGAGAGTGATGGGGGGCTACGCCAGATGTCCTGGCCTCCACAGTCACCAGACCTGAACCCAATCGAGATGGTTTGGGGTGAGCTGGACCGCAGAGTGAAGGCAAAAGGGCCAACAAGTGCTAAGCATCTCTGGGAACTCCTTCAAGATTGTTGGAAGACCATTCCCGGTGACTACCTCTTGAAGCTCAACAAGAGAATGCCAAGAGTGTGCAAGGCAGTCATCAAAGCAAAAGGTGGCTACTTTGAAGAACCTAGAATATAAGACATAATTTCAGTTGTTTCACACTTTTTTGTTAAGTATATAATTCCACATGTGTTAATCATAGTGTTGATGCCTTCAGTGTGAATGTACAATTTTCATAGTCATGAAAATACAGAAAAATCTTTCAATGAGAAGGTGTGTCCAAACTTTTGGTCTGTACTGTACATAGGGGCAGTATTATAGTAGTTATATTCTTGTACATAGGAGCAGTATTATAGTAGTTATATTCTTGTACATAGGGGGCAGTATTATAGTAGTTATAGTCATGTACATAGGAGCAGTATTATAGTAGTTATATTCTTGTACATAGGGGCAGTATTATAGTAGTTATATTCTTGTACATAGGGGCAGTATTATAGTAGTTATATTCTTGTATATAGGAGCAGTATTATAGTAGTTATACTCTTGTACATAGCAGTATTGTAGTAGTTATATTCTTGTACATAGGGGCAGTATTATAGTAGTTATATTCTTGTACATAGGAGCAGTATTATAGTAGTTATATTCTTGTACATAGGGGGCAGTATAATAGTAGTTATAGTTCTGTACATAGGGGGCAGTATTATAGTAGTTATATTCTTGCATATAGGGGGCAGTATTATAGTAGTTATATTCTTGTACATAGGGGCAGTATTATAGTAGTTATATTCTTGTACATGGGGCAGTATTATAGTAGTTATATTCTTGTACATAGGGGCAGTATTATAGCAGTTATATTCTTGTACATAGGGGCAGTATTATAGTAGTTATATTCTTGTACATAGCAGTATTGTAGTAGTTATATTCTTGTACATAGGGGCAGTATTATAGTAGCTATATTCTTGTACATAGGAGCAGTATTATAGTAGTTATATTCTTGTACATAGGGGGCAGTATTATAGTAGTTATATTCCTGTACATAGGGGACAGTATTATAGTAGTTATATTCTTGTACATAGGGGGCAGTATTATAGTAGTTATATTCCTGTACATAGGGGACAGTATTATAGTAGTTATATTCTTGTACATAGGGGCAGTATTATAGTAGTTATATTCTTGTACATAGGAGCAGTATTATAGTAGTTATATTCTTGTACATAGGGGGCAGTATTATAGTAGCTATATTTCTGTACATAGGGGGCAGTATTATAGTAGTTATATTCTTGCATATAGGGGGCAGTATTATAGTAGTTATATTCTTGTACATAGGGGCAGTATTATAGTAGTTATATTCTTGTACATGGGGCAGTATTATAGTAGTTATATTCTTGTATATAGAGGCAGTATTATAGTAGTTATATTCTTGTACATAGGAGCAGTATTATAGTAGTTATATTCTTGTACATAGGGGGCAGTATTATAGTAGTTATATTCCTGTACATAGGGGACAGTATTATAGTAGTTATATTCTTGTACATAGGGGCAGTATTATAGTAGTTATATTCTTGTACATAGGAGCAGTATTATAGTAGTTATATTCTTGTACATAGGGGGCAGTATTATAGTAGTTATATTCTTGCATATAGGGGGCAGTATTATAGTAGTTATATTCTTGTACATAGGGGCAGTATTATAGTAGTTATATTCTTGTACATAGGGGCAGTATTATAGTAGTTATATTCTTTTACATAGGAGCAGTATTATAGTAGTTATATTCTTGTACATAGGAGCAGTATTATAGTAGTTATATTCTTGTACATAGGAGAAGTATTATAATAGCTATATTCTTGTACATAGGAGCAGTATTATAGTAGTTATATTATTGTGTATACGGGCAGTATTATAGTTGCTATATTCTTATGTATAGGGGCAGTATTATAGCAGTAATATTCTTATGTATAGGGGCAGTATTATAGTAGTTATACTCTTGTACATAGCAGTATTGTAGTAGTTATATTCTTGTACATAGGGGCAGTATTATAGTAGTTATATTCTTGTACATAGGAGCAGTATTATAGTAGTTATATTCTTGTACATAGGGGGCAGTATTATAGTATATTCCTGTACATAGGGGACAGTATTATAGTAGTTATATTCTTGTACATAGGGGCAGTATTATAGTAGTTATATTCTTGTACATAGGAGCAGTATTATAGTAGTTATATTCTTGTACATAGGGGGCAGTATAATAGTAGTTATAGTTCTGTACATAGGGGGCAGTATTATAGTAGTTATATTCTTGCATATAGGGGGCAGTATTATAGTAGTTATATTCTTGTACATAAGGGCAGTATTATAGTAGTTATATTCTTGTACATGGGGCAGTATTATAGTAGTTATATTCTTGTACATAGGAGCAGTATTATAGTAGTTATATTCTTGTACATAGGGGCAGTATTATAGCAGTTATATTCTTGTACATAGGGGCAGTATTATAGTAGTTATATTCTTGTACATAGGGGCAGTATTATGGTAGTTATATTCTTGTACATAGTGGCAGTATTATAGTAGTTATATTCTTGTATATAGGGGTGTGTGCATATATATATATATATATATATATATATATATATATATATATATATATATATATATATATATATATATATATATATATATATATATATATACACACACACACGTCAGTAACGCACACATATATATCTATTTATATTGAACTGAAAGATAGAAAAGAAGCCGGTAATTCATCTGCTGGCTTCCGTAAAATCACTGCAGGAGCCGACAGGATAGAAGAGATGGATTACATACAGTAAATACATATAGAATAGGTAGATATATAGATGTCGGTGACAAATACAATTAGTACAGTGTATGTGCAAATTACTGGACATGTATTTAATAAACAATCTTTAAAAAAAAAAAATGGTGTGGGCTCCCGTGAAATTTTTAAAACCACCAGAGGGAAAGCCAGCGATTGGGGGCAGATGTTTATAGCCTGGAAAGGGGGTAATACCCATGGAGCTTTCCTGGCTATTAATATCAGCTTACAGCTGTATATTTAGCCTTTACTGGCTATTAAAATGGGGACCCCCCCAAAAAATGACTTACGGTTCCCCTATAATTAATAACCAGCAAAGGCTATGCACACAGCTGTGGGATGATATTAATAGCCTAGGAAGTGGCCCTAGATATTGGCCCCCCTGGCTAAAAACATCAGCTCTCAGCCGCCCCAGAAAAGGAACATCTCTAAGACGTGCCAATTCAGGCACTAAGCCTCGCTCTTCCCACTTGCCCTGTAGCTGTGGCAAGTGGGGTAATAGTTGGAGGGGTTGATGTCACCTTTGTATTGTAAGGTGACATCAAGCTTAGTAATGGAGAGGTGTCAATACGACAACTATCCATTACTAATCCCATAGTTGGTGCATGATAAATAAAGTCACAGCTAGAATAAAGTCTTTAAATGAAATAAAACATAACACAGTTTGACCATTTTATAGTTACTCCTAATCCATGTGACACCCTCAATCTCTTGTAACAAAAGTAAAATAATACTTGTAGTAATAATGTCCTACACCAAAATCCATGTCTGGGGGATATATAGTTTTCAACCAGGACAGTGCCAAGATGCGACAGTCACGGCTGAAAACTACTGGTGAATGAGATGCTGCCAGCGCAGCTTCAGTGACTAGTGGTGCCGTCACTGAAGCTGCGCTCCCTCACAGCCTGACCTGTGTCGAACTCTGGTGTGAGAAAATGCCAGTTCATTTTTCCATGCTCCAGAGGTCATCCCAGTGTACAGATAATATAGTGATCACCGGTGACATTATACACAGGAGCTCTGTATATAGTGTATAGGTAATACAGTGATCAACAGTGACATTATACACACGAGAGCTGTACACATTGTACAGGTTACACAGTGATCAATGACATTATACACAGAAGCTCTGTATACAGTGTCAGTGTAAAGGTAATACATTGATCACTGGTGACATTGTACACAGGACCGTACAGTGTATAGTGTCAGCGTACAGGTAACACACTGACTCACCAGTGAATTCTCTAGGTGAAGCCCTTCATATTTGCTTTTCATCTTCATCCAGCACAGAACACCATCACTTCTTGCAGCCGGGGTTTGTCTCTACAGGAAATAACAGTTATCTAGAGCACCGCTTGGAGAACACATTACTTAATTTTTTCCCAACTTCTTCACTACTCCAGATGAAGAAAAAAAAGGCGACATAGTATCACTCTACACAGTAACAGGACTGCCCCCCATTTAAAACAGTATCCTCAAAAAATAAATACATTACTGCAGTAATAATATCCCTTAATTAGCCCCTATGGTAATAATATCCCCCATCCTGGCCCCCGTGTGTCCCATTCCTGGCTCTAGCCATATGTTCTCCCATCCTGCCCTCATCAGTATCCATTCTGCCCCCATGTGATGTCCCGTGATTCTGCCCCATGATCTTGCTCCATCTGTCCCATCTGTCTCCATTGTATCCATCCTGCACCATGTGTCTCCATCCTGCCCAGTGTCTCCATTCTTGCCCCGTGTCTCCATTCTTCCCCGTGTTTCTCCATTCTTCCCCCATGTCTCCATTCTTGCCCCGTCTCCATACTTGCCCCGTTTCCATACTTGCCCCGTGTCTCCATTCTAGCCCTCACCTGTCTCCATTCTTCCTCCTTTGTCTCCATTCTTGCCCCATGTCTCCATTCTTGCCCCCTGTCTCCATTCTTGCCCCATGTCTCCATTCCTACCCCGTGTCTCTATTCTTCCCCCTATGCCTCCCATCCTGCCCCTGTGTCCGCCATCCTGCCCCGTGCCGCTTTCAATAAAAATAACTTTCTCCTTACCTTGCCGCGCTCCTGAGGGGATGTTCCCTCCATGCAGTTCAAGCAGGCACTCGCCGGCTAATGAAGATGACGTCATACGCCGGCGACATGTGTGCTAACCAATGCCCTGATGGCGGCCCTGCCTATATTACCTGTAGACTGACACTATATACAGAGCTCCTATGTCACTGGTGATCACTGTATTTTCTGTACACTATACCCTATATGCAGAGCTCCTGTGTATAATGTCTCTGGTGATCCCTGTATTTTCTGTACACTATACACTATATGCAGAGCTCCTGTGTATAATGTCACTGGCGATCCCTGTATTTTCTGGACACTATACACTATATGCAGAGCTCCTGTGCGTAATGTCACAGGGGATCACTGTATTTCCTGTACACATCTCGTATCTTCACAGTATAGACAATTGCCATCAGATGACCCCAAAGATAAAAGTTTATGGGGGTCAGATCGGGAGAGCTTGGTGGCCGTTCAACTGGCCCATGATGACCAATCCACTTTCCAGGAAATTGTTCATGTAATAATGCTCAGACCTGACACCCATAATATGGTGGTCTATGTTGTGAAGATACGAGATGTGCAGCATCGGAAACAACGGATACTGGAAGCCTGTGCTAGCATTTCTTCTGCTGTGTTGTGATCAGTGTGTCAAGAGTGGGAGAAGAGGGTTGCATTGACAATCCAACACAATGGGCAGCACTTTGAACACATTTTATAAGTGTCATAAACTTGTAAATAACTCATGAATGAATAAAGTTACATTAACACCATGCACACCATTGTTTTTCTTGTGAAATTCTCAGTAAGTTTGATGTGTCACATGACCCTCTTCCCATTGAAAAAAATAAAATTGGATCCGAAATGGCTGACTTCAAAATGGCCGCCATGGTCACCACCCATCTTGAAGTTTTCACCCTCCCATATACTAATGTGCCACAAACAGGAAGTTGATATCACCAACCATTCCCATTTTATTTAGGTGTATCCATATAATGGCCCACACTGTATAATGTCACTGGTAATAACTGTATTACTTGTACAATGACCCTATATACAGAGCCCCTGTGTATAATGTCAATGGTGATCACTGTATTACCTGCACACTGACACTATATACAGAGCTCTTGTGTATAATGTCACTGGTGATCACGGTATTTCCTGTACACTGACACTATATACAGAGCTCCTGGGTATAATATCACTGGTAATCACTGTATTACCTGTACAGAGCCCCTGTGTATAATGTCACTGGTGATCACTGTATTACCTGTACACTGAAACTATATACAGAGCTCCTGAGTATAATGTCACTGGTGATCACTGTATTACCTGTACACTGACACTATATACAGAGCTCCTGAGTATAATGTCACTGGTGATCACTGAATTACCTGTACACTGACACTATATACAGAGCTCCTGGGTATAATATCACTGGTGATCACGGTATTTCCTGTACACTGACACTATATACAGAGCTCCTGTGAATAATGTCACCGGTGATCACTGTATTTCCTGTACACTGACACTATATACAGAGTTCCTGGGTATAATGCCACTGGTGATCCCTGTATTACCTGTGCACTGACACTATATACAGAGCTCCTGTGTACAATGTTACTGGTGATCCCTGTATTACCTGTACACTATAAACTATATACAGAGCTCCTGTGCGTAATGTCACTGATGATCACTGTATTACCTGTACACTGTATACAGAGCTCCTGTGTACAATGTCATTGGTGATCACTGTATTACCTGTACACTATACACTATATACAGAGCTCCTGTGTATGTCATCGGTGATCACTGTATTACCTGTACACTGACACTATATACAGAGCTCCTGTGTGTAATGTCGCCAGTGATGACTGTATAACCTGTACACTGACACTATATACAGAGCTCCTGTGTATAATGTCGCCAGTGATGACTGTATTACCTGTACACTGACACTATATACAGAGCTCCTGTGTATAATGTCGCCAGTGATGACTGTATTACCTGTACACTGACACTATATACAGAGCTCCTGTGTATAATGTCACTTAGTATTGTGTTTTTTCAATGATCAGTATTGAACAATATATCGGTCAGGGCTTTTTTGTGTGTTTGACTCTTTGGGTGAATCAAGCTATGTTCCCATGAAGTTTTTTTATATGAATTGTTTTCTGGCTGAAAAATGCACATCTAAAAACAATTTCTAAAAGTTTTTGAAGTGTTATAGTCTGACAATATGGTGTGGTTTGTGATACATTTCCACTGCAAAAAAACTCATCCAAAACTTCACTAAAAATACAAAAACTGACATGACCATTTTTTATGTGCACTATAGGTTGTATTTTCTCATTGAAATGATTAGTAAAGTTGTAGCAAGAGCAGAGTATATTTTTTATGTGGATTTTGGAATCTGCGCCATAAAGTAATACAAATCTCTGTGTGAACAAGGTGCAACCCACCCCCAAGTTTGCACGCCTTGTTCTTCTGTGCTACACATGCCACCAGTTTAGATGCACCATGAGTTTCTATGTCTGTTGCAGACCAGAACCCTTATATTTTTATAATATATATATGCATTATAATATTTTTTCATGAATCCCAGTTGATACTTCACCTCCATCAATCTTCCATTCTTCACAAATGTGATACAATTTTTTATTTATCTCCTATTTCCAATATGGTGGTGTGCGCCGATTGTAGAAGCGTTGCAGTTTCCTGGCGGTGCCTTCGACCCATCTCGCATATTGGACATGGAAACTCGATCCATGGATACTCAACCATCAAGTCGATAGATCGGATTGATTTGCTCAAGGATCCACTTGTTAGTTTTCTTTTCTATTCACGAGGTTCTCAAAAATCTTTGCCAACCACAAACTTCAAAGACGTATACGTCTTTATGGTCCGGATTTCCCTAGCCGTAGCCTGCACAATCGGAATCTTTGTTTCTGGAGACACATCATCATTACGTGAGGGTCTTGTGCCTTTTTTTATCTCGTCGGAGCTGTATCTCGGAGATAACGGCCTCTTCTGCCAATTTCTGCGCCCCGGTCTTAGACACGTGCATCTTCTTTCCACTTTGAAGCGTTACAAATACATGACGTGTCGGCGATTTGGCGGAACTTCGTACCGGCCACTAACAGTTCCCATCGTTGTGAGCGATGTTTTGTGTCAAGTTCTTGTTTTATGAAACATATTTGTTTCTTTTATTTCACACAAGCGTCTTTTGTGTTTGTGCTTTGATGTCTGAGCCCGGTTCTGGCTTTGCTTAGAGCGGTTTGGCATTTTCGTTGCATCTGGACCTAGATCTTTGGTGTTTATGTATTGTACATTGTACAGAAGAAAAAAAAAATAAAGAGCGAGCTAAAACATTCAAACTGCCCCAAATCTTTCCATTGCGATGCTGGATGTAGTGTTTTTAATTAAAACTATAAAAAAAAAATGTAAAGAGTAATGTTGTATTATTTACTGAAAAGAAGATTAAGACGGACATAAATATCTGCAGGGGAAAAGAGGAAAAAATTAAATCACAGAAGTTACTAAATTCTATTAGTCATATGGGATTACCCTAACTTAAAGGGGTATTCCCACCTGCTAAAATAAGGCTTCTGTGGCCCCCACTTATCCAATCCGAGAGCTGTGTCCCCTTAACGGTGTTTCCCAGCTCTGCCGAGAATTGCAGCACAACTCGTCTCAACCGGGTGGTTTCGTTCCCTGCCGCTTACATTTCAAAAGGAAACACTGAGGTCTAAAAGAAGTTGCAGCAATGGCATGCCCAAACGTTTAAGAACCAATTAGGAACTTCCTTTGAGCCACAGCACACTCCTTGACCTCGTAAAGGGAAATCCACCCAGAACTGAACTTCTGACATACCATAGACGTGCACGCCACAACATTGAGATTGCAACACCAAGAACCAAGTCGTGGAGGAATGGAGATCACTGGATGGAGACAAGTTACTGATCTTCTGCAAATGATGCCACTGAATGCAAGTCTGCAAATCATTAACATCCACTGCCGGCAGCTCCTGTGTAATCACCGACCAATGACGTCCCCGATGTGCTCGAAGGAGACAAGTCCGGAGACGCTGTAGAACATGGAAGCATGTCTAGGCCATGCAGGCGCTCACAGTAGCATTAGCAACACACGGCTGGTGTTGTTGTGCTGAAAAATGGCTCGAGAACACTTCGGAAAAATGGCTACACCACTTATTTCACCAGCAAATCATGCCGTAATGCCGAGCTGTTAGAGCATCTGGAATGAAGACTAGAGGAGTCTGGCTACCATACGTTATGCCCCACATACCATAATCCTAGGAGTAGGAATGGTGTGATGTTCTTCATGATCTCCAGGTCAATCTCTGGCTATAATTGCATCCAAGATAAAAGTGGGGCTTATCGCTGATGAGGACAGACCTCCTTTCCAGCCTTTATTGCCATCTTGCTCTGCACTATGGCGGCATTTGAGAGCACTAATGTGAGGTCAATGGAGCACCTGTAACTGGATGTCCGGCTCGTAACCCAATGTCGTCTAAACCTGGTACCTGAACCCTAAGGCCACACCTGCGGCACCTGAACCTTGAAACTGAACCTGCGACATCTGAACTCTTGACACTGCACCTGCGGCACCTGAACCCTGAAGCCACACCATGGCACCTCAACCCTGAAGCCACACCATGGCACCTCAACCCTGAAGCTGCACCATGGCACCTGAACCCTGAAGCTGCACCATGGCACCTCAACCCTGAAGCCACACCATGGCACGTCAACCCTGAAGCCGCACCATGGCACCTCAACCCTGAAGCTGCACCATGGAACCTCAGACCTGAAGCCGCACCATGGCACCTCAACCCTGAAGCTGCACCATGGCACCTCAACCCTGAAGCCGCACCATGGCACCTGAACCCTGAATCCACACCATGACACCTGGACCCTGAATCCGCAGAATGGCACCTGAACCCTGAAGCCGCACCATGGCACCTGAACCCTGAAGCCGCACCATAGCACCTGAACCCTGAAGCCGCACCATGGCACCTGAACCCTGAAGCTGCACCATGGCACCTGAACCCTGAAGCCACACCATGGGACCTGAACCCTGAAGCCACACCATGGCACTGAACCCTGAAGCCACACCATGGCACCCCAACCCTGAAGCCACACCATGGCACCTCAACCCTGAAGCCACACCATGGCACCTGAACCCTGAAGCCACACCATGGCACCTGAACCCTGAAGCCACACCATGGCACTGAACCCTGAAGCCACACCATGGCACCTCAACCCTGAAGCCACACCATGGCACCTCAACCCTGAAGCCACACCATGGCACCTCAACCCTGAAGCCACACCATGGCACCTGAACCCTGAAGCCACACCATGGCACCTGAACCCTGAAGCCACACCATGGAGCCTGAACCCTGAAGCCACACCATGGCACCTCAACCCTGAAGCCGCACCATGGCACCTCAACCCTGAAGCCACACCATGGCACCTGAACCCTGAAGCCACACCATGGAGCCTGAACCCTGAAGCCGCACCATGGCACCTCAACCCTGAAGCCGCACCATGGCACCTCAACCCTGAAGCCACACCATGGCACCTGAACCCTGAAGCCACACCATGGCACCTGAACCCTGAAGCCGCACCATGGCACTTGAACCCTGAAGCCACACCATGGAGCCTGAACCCTGAAGCCGCACCATGGCACCTCAACCCTGAAGCCGCACCATGGCACCTCAACCCTGAAACCACACCATGGCACCTGAACCCTGAAGTCACACCATGGCACCTGAACCCTGAAGCCACACCATGGCACCTGAACCCTGAAGCCACACCATGGCACCTGAACCCTGAAGCCACACCATGGCACCTGAACCCTGAAGCCACACCATGGCACCTGAACCCTGAAGCCACACCATGGAACCTGAACCCTGAAGCCACACCATGGCACCTCAACCCTGAAGCCGCACCATGGCACCTCAACCCTGAAGCCGCACCATGGCACCTGAACCCTGAAGCCACACCATGGCACCTGAACCCTGAAGCCACACCATGGAGCCTGAACCCTGAAGCCGCACCATGGCACCTCAACCCTGAAGCCGCACCATGGCACCTCAACCCTGAAACCACACCATGGCACCTGAACCCTGAAGCCACACCATGGCACCTCAACCCTGAAGCCGCACCATGGCACCTCAACCCTGAAGCCGCACCATGGCACCTGAACCCTGAAGCCACACCATGGAGCCTGAACCCTGAAGCCGCACCATGGCACCTCAACCCTGAAACCACACCATGGCACCTGAACCCTGAAGCCACACCATGGCACCTGAACCATGAAGCCACACCATGGCACCTGAACCCTGAACCGCACCATGGCACCTGAACACTGAAGCCACACCATGGAGCCTGAACCCTGAAGCCGCACCATGGCACCTCAACCCTGAAGCCACACCATGGCACCTCAACCCAGAAGCCACACTCGCAACACCATTTAAAAATCGTCGGTCGTATCGTGCCATTGGCCAGTCCATGTAAGAGGACATTAAGCATTTACCAGTACAGATTTGTCTGCTGTGGATTTTGCCACATATCGGCATGAAGATCTACATGTTATGTGCAGATTTTGATGCTGATTTTCCGACACCTTTTACCTAATCTTGCACGGCAGGTTATTTCGAAAGTCCTGGATGCCATTTAATAAACTCTTGGTAATAATACTCTGCCGATCTGCATCTCGCACCATTGCACAACTGACAACTCTGGAAGTGATTCTAGAATATAAAACTGTGTTTTCCGAGTGCCCGATATCTTGGGATACCCTTATATTTGGGGGACAAAAGCGAAACCGTCCCACCGCCTCTGTGTAATTCATATCACCCCAATCTCAAACTACGGAAACATTTTGTCGATTTTTTTTTCCCCCTTTTTCCGGACGAGTGAAACTGCATCACTTTTCTATAACTCAAAGTCTGTCGTTATGAGCGTGACCGAGTCACCGAGAAACCCTTTATCATCTGAAGAACGCCAATTAGACCAATATCCTCACCGAGCCTCAAAGAACGTCCCTTCTCTTTCTTTCTGACACACAATTATCTCTCAAATGTATGATTATCTTCTGATAGAAAACCCAGAAACCGTCCGGATGAAGACTTCGACTGGAGAACCAAACCGCTTATAAGTTCAAAGGTCTTTTCTAATTTTTTCTTTTTTTTTAAATTGCATAAAACGAAGAAAAAAAATCAGAAGCGATCCCTAATGATGAGGGAAAAATAAAACGTGAAGTGAACGCCGCACACGTATTTCATACACAAAGGGCGCAATTCATTATTGCATTTCTGCCTAGTATTTGCCGACTTTTTTTTTACTTTTTTAAGCTTTCCTTTTTCTTTTTTTGCCACATTCTTTTAACTTGCGGCTATTTTTACCTTAACTTCCTACTTATTTATCCGTGTTTTTTTTTTTATTCTCTGTTCTCCGTTGTTTTTGTTTTCCGGACGATTCATTTTTGAAAAAAACGTGACAAACTCTTTGTGCAGAGATGATATAAATGCGTTTTATTTTTATTCAATAGAATTTTTTTATGCAAATCTTAGTGGAATATTATAAAGGATCGTGCAACTTTTTACTCTAAAAAGTCACAAATGAAAAAAGAAAAGACAAGAAAAGCAAAAGAGTGTCTTTGATTTTGCGTAAAAATTCATCAAACCGTGAACGTCATTTTGAAGAATTTAGCAAAAGGAAATATAAAATAAAAAATCGCAACAAATGCCACAAAAATCACTAAAAAAATACAAATGATAAATCAGGGCCAATGTGAACTTGAGGTTTTCTATTTAAGCTTAAGGACTGGTCACATTTTACCCTTCTAAGATCTTTCTATTTCTGGACTTTTTTTTTAAATATTTTCCTCTCTTCCAGCCAAGAACCAAAACTTTTTTATTTTCCCATCGATTTGGTTATAGAAGGATTTGTTGTTGCTTTTTCAGGACATTTGTTGCCATGTTTCAGGACAGATAACTTATTGATCAACTTTGATTAAAGGTACCGTTAAGGCTGAGTCACACATAACGATATCGTTAACGATATTGTTGCAACGTCACGCTTTGGTGATGTAAGCAACGATCCCGCTAACGATCTCGTTATGTGTGACAGCGACCAACGATCAGGCCCCTGCTGGGAGATCGTTGGTCGATGGGAATGATCAGGACCTTTTTTTGGTCGCTGATCTCCCGCTGTCATCGCTGGATCGGCGTGTGTGACGCCGATCCAGCGATGTGTTCACTTGTAACCAGGGTAAACATCGAGTTACTAAGTGCAGGGCCGCGCTTAGTAACCCGATATTTACCCTGGTTACCATTGTAAAAGTTAAAAAAAACCCCACTACATACTTACATTCTGATGTCTGTCACGTCCCCCGGCCCCCACAGGGTTGACTGTGTCAGCGCCGGCCGTAAAGCAGAGCACAGCGGTGACGTCACCGCTGTTACTGCCGGCGCTGACACATTCAGTGAAGGAAGCTCTCGGCAGCAGCGCAGCATTAGCAGCGCTCCTGCCGAAAGCAGTTTTAACCCTGTGGACGCCGGGGGATGTGACAGACATCAGAATGTTAGTATGTACTGTTTTTTTTTACTTTTTCAATGGTAACCAGGGTAAATATCGGGTTACTAAGCGCGACCCTGCCCTTAGTAACCCAATGTTTACCCTGGTTACCCGGGCGCTGCAGGGGGACTTCGGCATCGTTGAAGACAGTTTCAACATAGTAACATAGTAACATAGTTAGTAAGGCCGAAAAAAGACATTTGTCCATCCAGTTCAGCCTATATTCCTATATTCCATCATAATAAATTCCCAGATCTACATCCTTCTACAGAACCTAATAATTGTATGATACAATATTGTTCTGCTCCAGGAAGACATCCAGGCCTCTCTTGAACCCCTCGACTGAGTTCGCCATCACCACCTCCTCAGGCAAGCAATTCCAGATTCTCACTGCCCTAACAGTAAAGAATCCTCTTCTATGTTGGTGGAAAACCAAGTCGTTCCCCTGATCGTTGGTCGCTGGAGAGCGGTCTGTGTGACAGCTCCCCAGCGACCACACAACGACTTACCAACGATCACGGCCAGGTCGTATCGCTGGTCGTGATCGTTGGTAAGTCGTTTAGTGTAATACCCTCTCTGGGGAGGGATGAAAAAAAGAAGCAATTCCCATATTAATTTTTACTTTAAAAAAAAAACAAAAAAAAAACAGTGAAAATAACATTTTATGTCTACAGTATGGGGTTGATAGAAAAATGGTGATACCAAATATGTATTTTTTTTGTTACTTTTGCACAATAAAGACACTTTTTATGGAAAAATCATATTTTTGTGTCGCTGCATCCAGAAAACCAAAACTTTTTTTTTGCATTAAAGGAGCAGGATGAAATTTGTTTGAGATGAAAGATAAGTTGTAACCATTATAGGAACTGTTTTTGGGGCACTTAGAATATACTGATTTATTTACAAAAACATAAATAGTAATATTAGATATATATATTATTCATTTACATACAGTATGTATATACATATATATATAATTGTATTACATATAAATATGTGTATATATAAAAAATGTATATATACTGTGTGTATATATATATATATATATATATATATATATATATATATATATACATATATAGTAGAAAAAAAAAGGGGGAAACAGCACAGGAGACTTCCAGAAAAAAAAAGATGTTTATTGCCCAAATGGCGTGGCGACGTTTCGGATACAATCCTTTCTTTGGCTTGAGAACAGATTGTATCCGAAATGTCGCCACGCCATTTGGGCAATAAACATCACTTTTTTCTGGAAGTCTCCTGTGCTGTTTCCCCTTTTTTTCTACTATTCCAAGGAGCCTTCTGAGATTGCTGGCCGGGGATGCGTGCACTTTGTTAAGGTACAGTGTTTTGTGCTGCTCCAATTTTTAAACCTATATATATATATATATATATATATATATATATATATATATATATATATATATATATATATATATATATATATACATACACTACCGTTCTAAAGTTTAGGGTCACTTAGAAATTTCCTTATTTTTGAAAGAAAAGCACAGTTTGTTCCAATGAAGCCAACATGAAATGATTCAGAAATACCCTCTATACATTGTTAATGTGGTAAATGACTATTCTAGCTGCAAACGTCTGGTTTGTAATGCAATATCTTCATAGGTGTATAGAGGCCCATTTCCAGCAACCATCACTCCAGTGTTCTTATGGTACTTTGTGTTTGCTAACTGTGCAAGAAGGCTAATGGATGGTTAGAATACCCTTGAAAACCCTTGTGCAAGTATGTTAGCACAGCTGAAAACAGTTTGGCTGATTAGAGAACCTATAAACCTGACCTTCCTTTGAGCTAGTTGAGAATCTGGAGCATTACATTTGTTGGTTCCATTAAACTCTCAAAATGGCCAGAAATAAAGAACTTTCATGTGAAACTCGACAGTCTATTCTTGTTCTTAGAAATGAAGGCTATTCCATGCGAGAAATTGCCAAGAAACTGAAGATTTCCTACAACGGTGTGTCCTACTCCCTTCAGAGGAGAGCACAAACAGGCTCTAACCAGAGTAGAGAGAAGTGGGAGCCCCGCTGCACAACTGAGCAACAAGACAAGTACATTAGAGTCTGTAGGGTGAGAAATCAACGCCTCACAGGTCCTCAACTGGCAGCTTCATTAAATAGTACACGCAAAACGCCAGTGTCAACGTCTACAGTGAAGAGGCGACTCCGGGATGCTGGCCTTCAGGGCAGAGTGGCAAAGAAAAAGCCGTATCTGAGACTGGCTAATAAAAGGAAAAGATTAATATGGGCAAAAGAACACAGACATTGGACAGAGGAAGATTGGAAAAAACTGTTATGGGCAGATATATATATATATATATATATATATAGTGATGGCTTTTAGAAGAAAACAAAAAAGAGCACAAGACTATAAAACGCCCGGGCCTCGCGGGGTTAACAGTAAATAATTGATTGTTGTTTGGTTGCTATGAGACACCGTCCCATTGTTCCGGCCGCTATATAATAGTGTCTTGGTCTTTTGGTCACACTGTATAGACGGGATGAGGCTACGTAGTGTTAGTATAGTGTTATTATCAGGATATATCGTGACACATGCGCCGGAAATACGGTCTTATCGCAGGTGCCATCCCGGCAGCCGCCACCAGGGGGAGCCCCGCGCTCTGGGTCTCTCCTGACCTCATCCACCTGCCGCGACTCCCGGCGCCAGACGGCCCCTCCCCCAGCCCTGCCAGCCGCGCTTTTCTATAGGATGACTGACCGCGTGACGTCACTGAAATACCGACCCCCCCATTGGTCCGGTCGGCTGTCACTCACTCTTTGGGGTCATTTAAGTTTACGGGCAGGAAATAAATAAATAAATGGGCGAAATTAGAAATGCGTAGAGCAAAATAAAAAAAAAACAAACCACGGGATCTGTCTGGGACACACTAACCTGCTAGCTACGTAAAAGAGGAGGGACTCGTAATGATTGATGGCTATACAGACCAATGGAGTAGCAGAAGGCTTCAAAGCGGGCTGGTGACGCGGCTCGGAGACACGGGTCTGGGCACGTGATGTCGCTGTATGTAAATGACCTGTCAGCGGGCAACCTCTGTCACAGGGACCAAAAAAAAGTGTCACTCCCGACCAATCCCGAACAGACACTGTGATCCCGCCCCCTAGCAGGAACTGACCAATCGCATCTTCCCCAAACCCGTAACATGCTTCCCAGAAGACCAATGAGGAAGAAGAGCTTTACTCAAGGGGGCGTGGCGCATAGTAGGAGCACTCGATTTGTTTTTGGGCGTCGCCCGGACGCGCGTGTCGCTCGGCGCCACTCCCTGATTGTCAAGCCCCTCCACCAATGGCGTCCGGAGGCAGCGGGGCACTAGCCAATGGCGAGCGGCGGTGGGTTGGGAGGGGGCGGGACTGACCGAGGGGATTTCGGGTGACAGTGGACAGAGGAATGGAGGATTTGGTGCTCGGGCGGCGGAGGAGGACAGTGCGGGAGCCGGGCGCAGGTAACCGCCGCACCGGGGCCACGGAGGGCCGGCGGGAGCTCCGGGGGAGGAGGCAGCAGCCGCGGACAGGACGGGAGGGGAGGGCAGACCACTCCTCCGCGTCCTCCCCTCTCACCGAGCGCACTCCCCCGTGTCCCCACATGACTCCGCCGCCGCTGCCCTCAGCCTGTCACAGCCCTGTCATGGCCGGCGCGCAAGCTGCCCTCACACTGCACGGGGAGGGGGGCTCACACTGCACAGAGGGGGGCTCACACTGCATGGGGGGTCACACTGCACAGAGGGGGTCTCACACTGCACAGAGGGGTCTCACACTGCACAGAGGGGGGCTCACACTGCAAGGGGAGGGGGGCTCACACTGCACAGAGGGGGGCTCACACTGCACAGAGGGGGGCTCACACTGCATGGGGGTCTCACTGCACAGAGGGGGGCTCACACTGCACAGAGGGGGGCTCACACTGCACAGAGGGGGGCTCACACTGCACGGAGGGGGGCTCACTGTATGGGGGTCTCACACTGCAAGGGGAGGGGGGCTCACACTGCATGGGGGTCTCACAATACACAGGGTATCACTTCACGGTGGGATGAGTTGTAATACACAGGGGGTCTCACACTGCACAGGAGTGTACAGGATATAATCTATAGTAATATAATAATTAGTAAACAGACAGTGAAGGGGCACGCAGGGGTGAAGACCCCAATAAGTGTCCACAATCCCAACAATCTCACTATCAGCTATGCAGCAGGTGAGCGACAGTGGTGAAGTGTAACTTATAATAAAGCTGAGGAAACGTGTACAACACACACACACAGCACACACACAGGTACAGGTAACACACACAGCTAACACACACGTACAGCACACACAGGTACACCTAACACACGTACAGCTTAGTCTACGTTCACATTAGCGTTCTGCGCCGCAGCGTCGCCGCATGCGTCATGCACCCCTATATTTAACATGGAGGCACATGGACATGCGTTGCACTTGCGTTTTGCGACGCATGCGTCCCTGCGGCGCACGCGTCTGGGCGCAGAGGACACTACAAGTTGCATTTTTTGTGCGTCCAAAATCAAGCAAAAAAAGGACGCATGCGTCGCAAAACGCAGCGTTGTGCATGCGTTTTGCTGCGTTTTTGTTTGCGTTGTGCGTTGCGTCGCCGACGCTAATGTGAACGTAGCCTAACACACACGTACAGCTAACACACACACACACGTACAGCTAACACACACACACACGTACAGCTAACACACACACACACGTACAGCTAACACACACACACACACGTACAGCTAACACACACACACGTACAGCTAACACACACACACGTACAGCTAACACACACACACGTACAGCTAACACACACACACGTACAGCTAACACACACACACGTACAGCTAACACACACACACGTACAGCTAACACACACACACGTACAGCTAACACACACACACGTACAGCTAACACACACACACGTACAGCTAACACACACACACGTACAGCTAACACACACACACACGTACAGCTAACACACACACACGTACAGCTAACATACACAGTGAAATACGATACAATAAATAAAAGCGGAACAGTCACCGAGACCTCGTTACCAGCAAGAATCCCGACCGCCAACCAACAGCTCGGCTTCTGGTAAAGTGGGGAGAGATCCGGACCTGCCCCTATTGTGCCCGATTCAGCAGTATATGGATCCCTGTACACATGAGACCCCCGACCTTACAAGGGCGGTCCACGGCTCACCATGGGGGTACTCTGTTCTACACAAGCCCTATGTGCCTATCACATAGGGCAGAGTACTACCATGGTGAGCCGTGGACCGCCCTTGTAAGGTCGGGGGTCTCATGTGCACAGGGCCATATACTGCTGAATCGGGCACAATAGGGGCAGGTCCGGATCTCTCCCCACTTTACCAGAAGCCGAGCTGTGTGTGTTAGCTGTGTGTGTTAGCTGTGTGTGTTAGCTGTGTGTGTTAGCTGTGTGTGTTAGCTGTGTGTGTGTGTTAGCTGTGTGTGTGTATGTTAGCTGTGTGTGTGTGTGTATGTTAGCTGTGTGTGTGTGTGTGTGTTAGCTGTGTGTGTGTGTGTTAGCTGTGTGTGTTAGCTGTGTGTGTGTGTTAGCAGTGTGTGTGTGTTAGCTGTGTGTGTGTGTGTGTGTTAGCTGTGTGTGTGTGTGTGTTAGCTGTGTGTGTGTTTCCGTACATATAAACTACAGTCCATGTTATTGTACCATAATCCTCAGAACAAGTTATTACAGTATTGTTATGACACATACTGTACAGCGCCCATAACTGTTACACCATTATAACTGACAGTACTATTACATTACTAATGTGTTATTATTATATTTCCAGTACCTGTTATTACAATCCACAGCGCTCATCAGCTCTCTATTACTATCACAGCCCGTGCCTGGTATTATTACACTGGTGACACAATGTGTATAGTGCGTTAGTCTACTACTAACACCCAGTATTATATACATTAGCATTATACTGTTATTACAGCCTGCAGTGCACGTTATTGCTCCAGTGTACGCCATCATTACACGGCAGTTATCACCAGTGCTGGCGTTATTGCATGACTGCTCTCTATACTATTAGTTTTAGGATTCTTATCTCCAGTGTCTGGTCCTGGTTGATGCTTAGTGTTTACATGGTGCAATGTTTATAGTTATTAGTTGTAGTATTATCATATGTGGTCCAGTCTATGTGCCGGCTATTGCTCCTTGTTATTAGGACGCCCCACTGCAAAGAATTATTATATATTAATAATACTATGTTGTTGTTTCTTTTTAACATTTAATGAAATAACTTGCATGTGGTTACTTATTATGTTATTGTTCTTCTCCATCGCTTTTCTTGTGTCCAAAACCCCAATATTCAGCCAGAGCGCAAAACCCCAATATTCAGCCAGAGCGCAAAACCCCAGTATTCAGCCAGAGCGCAAAACCCCAATATTCAGCCAGAGCGCAAAACCCCAATATTCAGCCAGAGCGCAAAACCCCAGTATTCAAGTTGGCGAGTTCTTTGGGTCCAGTCACTGTATATCAGATCCATTATGACGTCGTGTCTTCTGTTATATCAGGACAGAAGCAGATTGTGGGGTCTCAGGGCAGATTATTCCTCTGTTCGTCCCCAGGTGTACATAACCCTCAGCAGTATTGTTACCCCCAGGTGTATTTTATAATTACTATCATCCAGCGAAGTATATGGTCACCGACCCCACGACCTCATATTATTGTTTATTATGGATGAATTATTAAAACGTAGCGGTCTGATCATTGCACTAATAACACCCTGCGGAAACCGAGCGCACGCAAAGAATAATTATAATGTACAGGGGATAATAATGATGATATTGGGATGATCGGCACGGCCTGCAGTGCACATTATTCAGATCATTTACAAGGACATGTTATTCTGTGGCCGACCTAGATACACTTGTTTTATTATTATTATTATTATTATTGTCATGCAGCAGGGGCGGCCAATGGCCATTATAATTATTAGTGTTTTTATTACCTGGCTCTTTATGATACTTACAAGGACACTTGGGCCCCAATTGATTATTTCCTTTTTTTTTTTTTTTTTTTACCTTTGTGATATTCGTTGCTGGTTTTTTTTGCATGAGATTCTTCAAAACCGTCCATTTGGGTTAATGAATTTTGTGCAAAATCAAAGATGCTTTTTCTTTTGCCCTTGACTTTTTTTTTTTTGCTCCTTATTAGACTAAAAAGTCACTTGACCCTTTTAAAACTTCACTTGTTGGTCTTCAATTATACAAAAAAAAAAGACTAGACAGATTTTATACTTCACTGCAGTTCTTTGCAATATTTTGAGAAATCAAAATGAATAATTTGGCAAAAATGATCAGAAATCGAAAACCACTGTCACGAGACCAAGTAAAGTTAACTTCAAAAAAGGTGCAAATTGAGTAATGAATAAGATACCAACATAGAATTGGAAAATATGATCAGAGGTCACACATGATCGCGGTGTAACGGTGGCACGCTATAGACAAGTCCTCTAATGTTATGGAGTGTTCCCTCCTCTGTGCACCTTACATGTACCAGAAGACCATGAATACAGTTGTGGCCAAGAGGAGCATCCTGGAAATTGTTCCAGAAATTTAAGTATTTCTCTGGAAAATTCTTGCAATTACACTTGTTTATTTCCTTTCATGTGTATCGGAGCAATAGAAAAAAAGGTAAATTGGACATAAGACAAGGCACCCAGTGCCAGAGGCAGCAAAACATCTTTGAATCTCCACCATACTTCACTGTAGGTATTGTGTTCTTTTGTTTGTAGGCCTAATTCCATTTTCGGTAAATAGTAGAATGATTTGCTTTACCAAAAATCTCTATCTTGGTCTCATCTGTCCAGAAGATGCTTACCCAGGAAGATTTTGGCTTAATCACGTACATTTCCTACCGATAACTTGCTGATTTCTGGGAATGTTGCTCTGCACCCCCTTCTTGAATCAAGTAGCGGTGAGCATGCTTAACCTCCCCTCCATTCATTGCCTGTAGGACTGTTGGAATCAGCTGATGCTGTACTTGGCAGTCCCGTAGACAATGAATGAATGCACACCATTCAGGACAGGTGATTTTACTCTCCCAAAGCCCCATTGTTGCGACTGTTGGGTATCCAGCAATTGAACCCCCAGCGATCATCAAGTTATCCCTTATGCTATGTGAATCTTTGGGAATAACCTTTTGATTCCATCTGAAACTGTAAAGACTTGATAGAAGTTTTAATCATGGGGGTGAGACCTGTTGCTGAGACCCCCACTGATTACTAAAATGAAGTAGTAGTGGCGCTGCTTTCTTTGGAGACTGAAGTCTTGACATGCTTCCAAGTTTGGGAGTCGGTCTCCGATTCTATGGAATTTCTCTAAAGAGGTCAGCGCTTCACTCCTCTATTTTTAACGATCACTAGGGGTGGGGTCGCAGCATCTGGACCCCCGCTATTCAAAACTTCTGACAAGTCTCAATGACTCTCATTTACATTGGCCGTGCCGTAGAATGGAGCATCAGGTTGCCATCTCCACCACTGCTCCAATCCCAGGTGGCCATGTCTGGCGATCTGACGTCTTCTTCACCTATCCAATGGCTATAGGATAAATGCTTGAGCCTATTATTGCCCCTTAACCTCATATTGTTACTGATAGCATTCAGCACCATACATTCTCCCAGCACGGAAAGTAGGTGCCACGCTAATGAGTGATAATTGGCCCTGTAATAAGCGTCTCCTCGTCAGCTCCCATTATACATCCTCTATATTTATATCATCTGCTAACTCTTCTCTGCTGCCGTCCCATAATAGCTTCTGTGTATTGCTATTTTCTTCTACACTTCTCTGTTTTTGTCCTCTCAGACTTTTCCCGATCTGTTAGACTAGGAGCTTCTGTTTTCCATCACTTTTAGATGTATAGAAAGAGTTTTTTTTTTTTTAAAAAACCATCAAAACCACCAAGTTTTCTAGTAAAATCCACTTCAGAAAGCGCTCCTTCTTTCAGGTGGTTTTTGGAGGGGTTTTTCATTTTCCGAAGAGTTTTGGAGACTTTTTTGCAGCCTTTGGTGAGACTTTGCCCAGTTCCGAACATTTTCCATCAGGAGCTGTTTTTAAAAAAACAAACAAAAAAAAAACAGACCTGCATTTCCTTTTCTCCCACCTGTTGTTTTTAAAAATCTGAAGTGGAAAAAAAATGATCAAAAGCCTGAAGATATGAGCAGGAATGAGGTTTTATAATAGAAATTAAAAAGGAAGAGTTTTTGAAGTTTTGTTTTTTGTACACACAAGATTTGAGCCTTTTGTTGGAGATATACTCTGCTGTGCAAAAGTCTTAGGCAGGTGTGGAGAAAATGCTGCACAGGAAAAAGCTTTAAAAAATAGAAGTATTAATAGTTTATTTTTATCAAATAAAATGCAAATTGGCTAAAAGAAAAACGTAACTCACCTCTGTATCTGGTGACCGCCAGTCAACCCCATCAGTATGTGGGGACCCCCCCCCCCCCCCCCCATCGCCTCCATCATCAGTATCTGATGACCGCCCGTCGCCATCACTTGTACACAGTTTGTGAAGGATCTCGGCAGGAGGTTGTGCCAAACATCTTGGAGACCTGACCCCAGATCTGTGTATGAGGCTTGTGTGGATTGTTCTGTCTCTTCATGTGATCCCAGGTAAAAGTGCCCCATTCCATCCAATGCCATTCCTATCCTGCGACAATGACATTTACTGAGGTTGCAAGTTTGTTGCCATAGCCGAGCGTGGATTATAATTATTGGTGCCATCATAGATATTGTGAGGGGTTGACACGCTTAGCTGCTTCTTCAGGTAGACACAGGAACACTTTGGTGCTGAAACACCTGTTGGTTTCTTAACGTCAGCATACACCGAGGCAGGGTTCAGCAAAACAAAAACAGCCTTCCTGGCTTAATGGGTCATCCGAGTGTGCGTCCGCCAGGCATTTCCTTGTAGGTGATTGGGGCGTGGGTCCGCCAGGCATCTGCACATGGGTCATCGGGGCGTGGGTCCGCAAGGCATCTGCTCGTGGTCATCGGGGCGTGGGTCTGCCAGGCATCTGCACATGGGTCATCGGGGCGTGGGTCCGCCAGGCATCTGCACATGGGTCATCGGGGCGTGGGTCCGCCAGGCATCTGCACATGGGTCATCGGGGCGTGGGTCCGCCAGGCATCTGCACATGGGTCATCGGGGCGTGGGTCCGCCAGGCATCTGCACATGGGTCATTGGGGCGTGGGTCCGCCAGGCATCTGCACATGGGTCATCGGGGCGTGGGTCCGCCAGGCATCTGCTCGTGGTCATCGGGGCGTGGGTCCGCCAGGCATCTGCACATGGGTCATCGGGGCGTGGGTCCGCCAGGCATCTGCACATGGGTCATCGGGGCGTGGGTCCGCCAGGCATCTGCACATGGGTCATTGGGGCATGGGTCCGCCAGGCATCTGCTCGTGGTCATTGGGGCATGGGTCCGCCAGGCACCGTCTCGCAGTTTGTTCTTATGCTGTAATGAATTGTAGAATTTATAATCAGTGCAAACTTTTACACATCTGCAACATCTGAGGAGTGAGAACAGATTTCATTCCCTGATGACACATTTATATGCCGACTGCTTAGGTGTTCTCTGATCTCTAGAACGAGAGGATGACTCTCAAGTATCTATTTATTTTATTTCCATGGAGAGTGTATGCACAACATTAAAGGCCTTTCCCAGGATTAGCACCCCTCGTGACCATGGGTTGTGCTTGGAAATGCAACTCTGCCTCATTCACTTCCATGGGGCTTAATCGCAAAAGGAGACACAACCCATGGTCTGGGGTTGCATTTCTGAAAGAAAGCAGCCATGTTTTTCTAAACCTGGATTGTCCCTTTTAAGAAAAGCAAATGGGATCCGCTCATTTTTAGGATTATTGGGGCACATATAATAGAACTACTTGTTATGGTAAAAGTTTAGTAAAACTTTTACCAATAAAAGTGTATTTCTATCTGGTAAAGTGATGACATTGCTCGGACATGCCATCCCTTTTGGATCCGAGTAGGTCCAATCTTTGGGACCCCCACCGGTACTGAGAAAGAAGAGGCTACATGAAGCTTTGTGTCTCATTCACTTTCTTTTCCTGAACAAAGAATTTGGCTGGCTGCCATTTCCAGCAGAGATGGTGGCCAGGAAGGAAGGCCGCTGTGCGAAGACAACTTCAATGGTCCATGTTATTTCAGCCAAACTTTGCATAAATTAAAAGTACAAATGAATATAAGAAACTTTTTGTAATGTGTCTGATCAGAGAAATCTGCTTTTTTTTTTTTCTTATGAGCCACTTCTCTTGTTGCCTGATAATCTCATCATTCACTCAATAGAGCAAATGTTGACGGGCTGTTTTTTCACTCAGGGATCAGTTTACAGCTGCCCCTTAAAGTCTATGCAGAGGAGAATGGAGGAGGTTACAGCTGCCCCTTGAAGTCTATGCAGAGGAGAACAGAGGAGCAGAGTGACGCTGAACTCCCATTTCTATAATGTTTCATGCAGAATTTGCAACGGAGCCATCCACTATAATAAGGAAGACGGCGTCTCTGGACATCGCTTGGTACAGCTGAGCACACTAACCATTTGGAACATAATGGGTCCGATTTGTTATTTGCAGGTTTTTTAAGTCCCTTTTCCTTTTTGTCTTGAGCAAAATAAAAAATTATATTTTAGATGAAAGAGTCGCACGATACGTTAAAATAACGCTCACAACTATAACATTTTCTCAGAAAATAGTTTAGTGTTGAAAAAAGTCCTGTTCTATAGAATCAGGTTTTGGCACAAAAATTGCAGAAAAAACCCGTCCCCTGCGTTTCAGTGGGTGAAAAAGCCGAAAAAACGCTGAAAGAAGTGTCATGCTCCGTTGTGCAAAACACGCAAAGCACAAAATCCTGGTAACAAAAAAAACAAGCCGTGTGCATGAGATTTCTGAAATCTCCGACTTTCCTGGTACTGTACAACACAACCGAAAAATCTGCATAAAAAAAGCTGCAAAGACGCCCAGTGCGAATGTAGCCTTACAAACCTTTTCGATTGTATGGACCTTCAATCCTGACGGGTTTTTCGCATTTACGTTCTTAAAATGTAGGAAGACGCTGTGTGTTTCTGAACCAACGTGTTCCTTTATCCAAGGATTTAATGTACGTATTGACCGCTCATCATATAGTACAGACCGCAGGGCTGTTCTTGGGAAAAAAAAAAAACTACATTAGTACTTACACATGTTGTTAATGATTTTTAAATTTCATCATCATTTTGTGGTTTAATAAAATTCTGCTTTCTGACATCTTTCTTGAAATGGCGACTTCTTCCCTCCTACACAGAAACCGCACCTTGATAAAGAATCTCTTATCTATTTTTGCTGCGGCTTTCCTCAGGAAACCACTTCTTCCTATTTTTTTATATTTAGCGCCCTTTTGTAGTCAAGTATAGAAGTACCTGAAAGTCTTATTTCAAGATGTCTTAATTTACATCCAATAATCTAGTATTTGTGAATCTTTTCTGACTTTGAATGAATGTATCCCTGAACTTTTCTCCATCTCTTGCATATTTTTTATTACTTGTCCTATAGTTGTTTCTTTTTTGCTTACTGCATCCTTTAATAATACGGTATTTTCCATCTTGAATGGACTGTAATTTTTTCCACACAAAATGTTTATTTAAAAAAGTACTTTCCTCAAAAATCCTCCAACTTCATGTCTATATAGACAGCATCTACTAGTCACATTAATTGATGTCACAGCTCACCTCATCCTCCTCCTGTACAATGACTGATATCACCTCTATATACAGTAGATAACACAGGATCCACCATTCACAATAGGTGATGTCACACCTCACTTCCTCCTCCTGTACAATGACTGATAACAACTCTATATACAGTAGATAACACAGGATCCACCATTCACAATAGGTGATGTCACAGCTCACCTCCTCCTCCTGTACAATGACTGATAACAACTCTATATATAGTAGATAACACAGGATCCACATTCACAATAGGTGATGTCACAGCTCACCTCCTCCTCCTGTACAATGACTGATAACACCTCTATATACAGTAGATAACACAGGATTCACCATTCACAATAGGTGATGTCACAGCTCACCTCCTCCTCCTGTACAATGACTGATAACACCTCTATATATAGTAGATAACACGGTCTGTATGCAACAAGCTTCCTTTCCTACACAATTACTTTCTGAAAAACTCTGAATCTGTTGGCCCTCACGGAAACCTGGATTCAGGATTCTGACACTGTCCTGCTGCCAGTTCCCATGGTGGCTTACAATTCTCACATTCCCCAAGACCTACAAACAGACCTGGTGGTGGAGTCGGCATACTTCTCTCTCCACAATGCACCTTCCAGGTCATCCCCCCAGTTCCATCACTCTCATTCCCTTCTTTTGAGGTCCACACCATCAGGCTCTTCCGTCCCCTCTCCCTCAGAGTAGCGGTCATATACTGGCCCTCAGGCTCACCCACCCTCTTCCTGGACCATTTCTCTGCCTGGCTGCTGCACTTCATGTCCTCAGAACTCCCAACCCTTATCCTGGGAGACTTCAACATCCCCATAAAGAGCCCCACTTCTACATCTGCATCCCAGCTTCTATCACTAACCACTTCTCTCGGCCTCTCACAGCTCTCAACCTCTGAAACACACAAAGACAGTAACACCCTGGACCTGGTCTTCGCCCGGCTCTGTTCAATCTCCTACCTAGATAACTCACCGCTTCCCCTCTCTGACCACAACATTCTCTCCTTCACACTCACAATTCCTCGCCCACCCCAGCACTCTCCTACCTACCATTCAGTCAGAAATCTACAAGCCATTAACCCTCATACACTTTCAGACTCCTTACACTCATCACTGTCCCCAGTCTCCTCTTTTTCCTGTCCTGATCTGGCAGTACATCACTACAATGACACTCTTAGAAGCACCCTAGACCAAGTAGCTCCCCTCACCCTCAGAACCTCCAAACACAGAGTGAAACAGCCCTGGCTCACATCGCAAACCCGATTTCTCCAGCGATGCTCTAGGTGTGCTGAACGCTTATGGAGGAAAACACGCACACCAGAAGACTTCATACACTTCAAATTTATGTTAAGGACCTATAACTCTGCCCTTCACCTCGCCAAACAGATCTACTTCACCACCCTGATCTCCTCACTATCCAACAACCCCAAGAAACTTTTTAACACCTTTCACTCCCTCCTCAGGCCAAAAGCCCAAGCCCCTATCACAGACATTTGTGCTGATGACCTGGCCTCCCACTTTATAGAGAAAATAGACAATATCCGGCAGGAAATCCGCTCCCAGACACCAAGCACAGCAACTCCCATCCCTCCCTGCATTTCCCCTGGCTCACTCTCCACATTCGATCCCATCACAGAAGAAGTCTCCAGGCTCCTCTCCTCTTCTCGTCGTCCGACTACATGCACCACCGACCCCATTCCCTCACACCTCCTCCAGTCTCTCCAGTTGTCACAACTCGCCTAACTACAATCTTTAACCCCTTACTGACCTCGGACGGGATAGTACGTCCGACGTCAGGTCCTCTGCTTTGGTGCAGGGCTCCGCGGTGAGCCCGCATCAAAGCCGGGACATATCATCTGTTTTGAACAGCTGACATGTGCCCGCAATAGCGGCGGGTGAAATCGCGATTCACCAGCCGCTATTAACTAGTTAAATGCCGCTGTCAAACGCAGACAGCGGCATTTAACTACAGCATCCGGCCGGGCGGCCGGATATGAGCGCATCGCCGACTCCCGTCACATGATCGGAGGTCGGCGATGCTTGTACATTGTAACCATAGAGGTCCTTGAGACCTCTGTGGTTACTGATCCCCGGCAACTGTGAGCGCCACCCTGTGGACGGCGCTCACAGCACACCTGATTGTCTGCTACATAGCAGCGAACAGCAGATCGCTGCTATGTAGCAGAGGCGATCGTGCTGTGCCTGCTTCTAGCCTCCCATAAAGGCTATTGAAGCATGGCAAAAGTAAAAAAAAAAAGTAAAAAAAAATGTGAAAAAAATAAAAAAAAATATAAAAGTTTAAATCACCCCCCTTTCGCCCCAATCAAAATAAATCAATAAAAAAAAAATCAAACCTACACATATTTGGTATCGCCACGTTTAGAATCGCCCGATCTATCAATAAAAAAAAGCATTAACCTGATCGCGAAACGAGAAAAAAAATCGAAACGCCAGAATTACGTTTTTTTGGTCGCCGCGACTTTGCATTAAAATGCAATAACGGGCGATCAAAAGAACATATCTGCACCGAATTGGAATAATTAAAAACGCCAGCTCGGCACGCAAAAAATAAGCCTCAACCGACCCCAGATCATAAAAAATGGAGACGCTACGGGTATCGGAAAATGGCGCAATTTTTTTTTTTTTTAGCAAAGTTTGGAATTTTTTTTCACCGCTTAGGTAAAAAATAACCTAGTCATGTTAGGTGTCTATGAACTCGTAGTGACCTGGAGAATCATAATGGCAGGTCGGTTTTAGCATTTAGTGAACCTAGCAAAAAAGCCAAGCAAAAAACCAGTGTGGGATTGCACTTTTTTTGCAATTTCACCGCACTTGGAATTTTTTTCCCGTTTTCTGGTACACAACATGGTAAAACCAATGATGTCGTTCAAAAGTACAACTCGTCCCGCAAAAAATAAGCCCTCACATGGCCAAATTGACGGAAAAATAAAAAAGTTATGGCTCTGGGAAGGAGGGGAGCGAAAAACGAACACGGAAAAACGAAAAATCCCAAGGTCATGAAGGGGTTAATCTCTCCCTCTCCTCTGGCATTTTCCCATCCTCCTTCAAACACTCTATCATTACTACATTACTAAAGAAACCCACCCTCGACCCATCCTGCACAAACAACTACAGACCAGTCTCCAATCTCCCCTTCATCTCTAAACTCTTGAAGCGCCTGATATACTCCCGCCTTACCCGATACCTCTCCATTCACTCCCTCCTAGACCCTTCACAGTCCGGTTTCCGCCCCCTACATTCGACAGAAACTGCACTCATCAAGATGACCAATGACCTTCTGACAGCAAAATGTAACGGTGACCACTCTCTGCTCATTCTCCTCGACCTTTCTGCAGCTTTCGACACTGTTGACCACCCTCTCCTACTCTCTAGGCTCCAGTCACTAGGCATTAAGAACACTGCTCTCTCCTGGTTCTCCTCCTATCTTTCTGACCGTTCCTTCAGTGTTCTGTTCTCCGGCTCCACTTCATCTCCTCTTCCTCTCACTGTCGGGGTACCTCAGGGCTCAGTCCTTGGCCCCCTTCTCTTCTCCCTCTACACGGCCCCAATTGGACAGACCATCAGCAGATTTGGCTTTCAGTACCATCTTTACGCTGATGACACACAACTATACACGTCATCCCCTGACCTTACCCCCACTGTACTACAGAATGCCACTGACTGTCTGTCCACAGTCTCTGACATCATGTCCGCTCTCTATCTGAAACTCAACCTCTCCAAAACTGAACTTCTTCTGCTCCCGCCATCTACTAACCTCCCTAAACCTGACATTTCCCTCTCTGTGGGTGGCACCATAATAACACGCCGGCAGCAGGCACGCTGTCTGGGTGTTATGTTTGACTCCGATCTCTCCTTCACCTCCCATATACAATCTCTTCGCCAGTCGCTACACTGGCTGCCCATTCATTACAGGATACAATTCAAAGTACTTGTTCTCGCCCACAAAGCTCTCCACAGTGCGGCACCCCCTTACATCTCCTCCCTCATTTCTGTCTATCGGCCTGGCCGACCGCTGCGCTCTGCAAATGACTTTCAACTAACCTCTTCACTAATCCGTACCTCCCACTCCCGACTCCAAGACTTCTCCCGCGCTGCGCCAATCCTCTGGAATGCTCTACCCCAAGATATTAGGACCATCCACAATTTGCATAGTTTTAGGCGCTCGCTCAAAACATATTTGTTCAGAGCGGCCTATCACGTTCCCTAATCAGTCATTTTATGTTTGTGTGTGTGTGTGTGTGTATGTGTGTGTGTGGCCCATTCACGATCTCCATCTACCCCCCCACCCCCTGAAGATGGCTGGACCATCATTGTAAATACATCATTGTAAATACACACCTGTACTTTGTTTCTCCCCACCTCATTGTAGATTGTAAGCTCTCACGAGCAGGGGCGTCTTATTTTGCTTTAATTATTGTATTGTTAACATTGTTACTCATGACTGTTGTGTTTGAAACTGTTAAACTGTAAAGCGCTGTGGAATATGTTGGCGCTATATAAATAAAGATTATTATTATTATAACACAGGATCCACCATTCACAATAGGCGATGTCACAGCTCTCCTCCTCCTGTACAATGACTGATAACACCTCTATATACAGTAGATAACACAGGATCCACCATTCACAATAGGTGATGTCACAGCTCACCTCTTCCTCCTGTTCAATGACTGATAACACCTCTATATACAGTAGGTAACACAGGATCCACCATTCACAATAGGTGATGTCACAGCTCACCTCCTCCTGTTCAATGACTGATAACACCTCTATATACAGTAGATAACACTGGATCCACCATTCACAATAGGTGATGTCACAGCTCACCTCTTCCTCCTGTACAATGACTGATAACACCTCTATATACAGTAGGTAACACAGGATCCACCATTCACAATAGGTGATGTCACAGCTCACCTCCTCCTGTTCAATGACTGATAACACCTCTATATACAGTGGATAATACAGGATCCACCATTCACAATAGGTGATGTCACAGCTCACCTCCTCCTCCTGTACAATGACTGATAACACCTCTATATACAGTAGATAACACAAGATCCACCATTCACAATAGGTGATGTCACAGCTCACCTCCTCCTCCTGTACTTGCCTCCTCCTTGCACAGGTCACAGAACATATACAGAGCACTTTCTTATGGAATATAATAGGTGATGGTCACAGCTTTTTCCCCCTCCCTTTTCTTGTACAAGGTGCAGTCCTTGATCACGACAAGAAGCCAGTAGGTCATGATCGCAGCACGCCTCCTCCCCTTCCCTGCGCAGTAACCTCTGCACAAGAGAGGGAGTATGACCGCTACGCTCTGCTATAGATGTAATGGTGACCCCTCCTGGTTACTGTGCTCCACGTGGCTGCTTTAAGGTAGATCTCTGATACATCTTGAAATTAAAAGCAATTAGATCACTGATTTTAATTAGTAAAAAAATAGCATATTTCCTTTTAAAATGAAGACTTCTTAGCTGCAATTAGGAACAATTAGTTATTTAGTGTTAAATCTGTCTATCTTTTTTTTTATTCTAGAAAAAGATACATTACAAACCTTTTTGGAAATATTATATTTTCCTTAATTTCTTTTTATTTAAAGTAGCCTTTACATGTATATATTCCCCATTTATTTAGCCTGTTGTTTCTACGTGCTCTGTATCGGCTAATGTCCAGAATTTAGAGGAAACCTTTCTCAGACTTTAGTTTTCGTTTTCTCCTATCGAGTCTTTGTAGACGGAGATGAAGATGTAGAGCTATGCGTTGGAAATACAAGGGAAGTTAAGGACACAGTCAGCGTTCTGGGTGAAGACTTCACAACTCACAAAGTTTTACCAAAGGAAAAGTTTGAGAAAGTTATTTATAAATAGGCAAAAGGTCACCGCTACAATCGCAACAGGCAGGAAGTGGAGAACCAGGCGGGATACTCTCACAATGACCACTGCGAGGAAGAACAGGAGTTACACTGATGGTAGAGATGACTTAGCTGTATGTAGGTACCAGCCGAGGAAGCCTGGAGGACCTTACGTGTCCAGAACATACTTGTATGATGCTTTTCGGTCAAGGTTACAAGGCAACCTCGTTCGCTCGACACCCAAGGCTGGCCACATGAGATAGTTGTCTTCTGAGCTATCACCAGCTATCACATCACTCCTGACTTCCCCACATACAAGTGCTCAGCTCTCTGGGGTGTTTATGTGGTTTCAATGGGGAAAGAGAGTAAAGATTCTGCCAGAACCAGGCTGTCAAATTCCAACTGTCCAGTCCTGTGTCGGGGGTGAGGTAGGAAGCCAGTCTACACAATGGATGGTAAGCCACTCCGGCTGAAAGTTGTCCGTCCTTCAGACCGTAAGAATGCATGCAATAGTATGAGTGATAGTTATGCGCAACCTTGACATGTCCGTTACAAAATATATCCAAATGTGATGGTTTTTCTGTTGCAGATCTCAAATCACACGTGCCTTTTACCGGCGCTCAATTGGAGTTCAGCAATTTTATTTTATTTTATTTTTTAAGTGTCTAATAATTTTTTAAAATCTAAAATCGCTCATATCAAGTAGTCAAATTGCACTCTAAGACAAGGACAACATAGCAACAATTTATCAGAAACTTGCTTTTGCATCGACGTCACGCAACTATTATGCATTGCGATTTGATTGCAACTTTAGTATTGCAACAATACCTATTGAAAATCTTTTGTTTAGAGTTGATATTTTTGAAAAGTTGCTGAAAATTAATTCCCTTTTGACTTACAATGCTCAGCATAAATGAGTAAAGTAAAATACAGCAGGGGAAATAAGTATTCGATCCCTTGCTGATTTTGTCAGTTTGCCCACTGACAAAGACATGAACAGTCTATAATTTTAAGGGTAGGTTCATTTTAACATTGAGAGATGGAATATCAAAAATGAAATCCAGAAAGTCACATTGTATAAATTATATAAATGTATTTGCATTTTGCAGTGATAAATAAGTTTTGATCCCCTACCAACCATTAAGAGTTCTGGCTCCTACAGATCAGTTAGGCGCTCCTAATCAACTCGTTACCTGCATGATAGACTTACATAGTCACCTTTATAAAAGACTAAATCAGTCAGACTCTAACCTCTACAACATGGGCAAGAGCACAGAGCTTTATAAGGATATCAGGGACAAGATCATAGACCTGCACAAAGCTGGAATGGGCTACAAAACCATAAGTAAGACGCTGGGTGAGAAGGAGACAACTTGGTGCAATAGTATGAAAATGGAAGAAATACAAAATTACTGTCAATCGACATCGATCTGGGGCACCATGCAAAATCTCACCTCATGGGGTATCCCTGGTCATGAGGAAGGTGAGAGATTAGCCTAAAACTACACAGGGGGGACTTGTGATTGATCTCAAGGCAGCTGGGACCACAGTCACCAAGAAAACCATTGGTAGCACATTACGCCGTAAAGGTGTAAAATCCTGCAGTGCCCGCAAGGTCCCCCTGCTCAAGAAGGCACATGTGCAGGCCCGTCTGAAGTTTGTCAATAAACACCTGGATGATTCTGTGAGTGATTGGGAGAAGGTGCTGTGGTCAGATGAGACAAAAATTGAGGTCTTTGGCATTAACTCAACTCGCCGTGTTAGAAGGAAGAGAAATGCTGCCTATGACCCAAAGAACACCATCCCCACTGTCACTCATGGCGGTGGAAACATTTTGGGGGTGTTTCTCTGCTAAGGGCATAGGACTACTTCACCGCATCAATGGGCGAATGGATGGAGCCATGTACCGTAACATCCTGAGTGACAACCTCCTTCCCTCCGCCAGGACATTAAAAATGGGTTGTGGCTGGGTCTTCCAGTAAGACAATGAACCAAAACATACAGCTAAGGCAACAAAGGAGTGGCTCAAAAAGAAGCACACTAAGGTCATGGAGTGGCCTAGCCAGTCTCCGGACCTTGATCCCCTAGAAAACTAATGGAGGGAGTTGAATCTCCGAGTTGCCAAGTGACAGCCTCAAAATCTTAATGATTTAGAGATGATCTGCAAAGAGGAGTGGAGCAAAATTCCTCCTGACATGTGCACAAACCTCATCATCAACTACAGAAAACGTCTGACTGCTGTTCTTGCCAACAAGGGTTTTGCCACCAAGTATTAAGTCTTGTTTGCCAAAGGGATCAAATACTTATTTCTCACTGCAAAATGCAAATACATTTATATAATTTGTGCAAAAAGGAAAAAAAAAGGGAGCATGAACCGCACATCCCAAAATCATACGTTGATCTAAAGCCGCTACGCAAAAATTTAAATACTGAACATGAGGTTTTCAGTTTAACATTCTGATCAGACTGTATGAAGCCCACTGCCCCTTCACGGCAAACCTCGTAGTGGGTCCTAATGCCCTAACGGAGCGGAGCCGTGCGGCGACCACCGCCGCAGCGGCCATGCACCAGCAGGGCGGACGGCCTGTTGCCCCACAGCACCCATGCTGCGAGACTGAGCCCCCATGACTCCAGACCGCGCCGCCCCACCAGCACAAAGCCACAGCAACAATGGCCGCCACACAGCACCAGCACCAAAATGAAAAGGAGCATTTAAACTCACCTTCCTCCAGCTCTTCAGTGAGAGCAAAAATGGGCTAGACCCCTTACTTTGCAGTCTCCTGCTAATTAAAATCACCTGAGCCAAATGGGAGGAGTGCTGGTCCAAAAAAAGACAAGTACATGCTTTGTGCAAAAAGAAAAAAAAAAAAAGAGCATGAACCGCACATCCCAAAATCATACGTTGATCTAAAGCCGCCAGGCAAAAATTTAAATACTGAACATGAGGTTTTCAGTTTAACATTCTGATCAGACTGTATGAAGCCCACTGCCCCTTCACGGCAAACCTCGTAGTGGGTCCTAATGCCCTAACGGAGCGGAGCCGTGCGGCGACCACCGCCGCAGCGGCCATGCACCAGCAGGGCGGACGGCCTGTTGCCCCACAGCACCCATGCTGCGAGACTGAGCCCCCAAGACTCCAGACCGCGCCGCCCCACCAGCACAAAGCCACAGCAACAATGGCCGCCACACAGCACCAGCACCAAAATGAAAAGGAGCATTTAAACTCACCTTCCTCCAGCTCTTCAGTGAGAGCCAAAATGTGGGGCAACATGTGTATATCCTATTTACTACCTTTCTGCCGCCTAATACTAAACTCGCATCTATCTCTGCGTAATGTCTATGGAAATTTAATACCTTGCCTTAGAGTAATTAACTATGAATTTAATTTATAAAGTAAGGTGAGAGGAGTTCCATCCGCTCCAAATTTTCTCAAATTTACTTGGACATCCTCTATTTTGATATAGCGTGCGTTCATATGGAACAACTGAATTTACCAACTCCACCCAGGCTCTCAGGGAGGGGTATGAACTCCCCATCCACCGCATTGCTATTACCTTCCTCGCCATAAAAAGTGATTCCCGTAAAAAGATCCCAATATGGTGTCCCCAAGTCTCTTCATCCCACACCCCAAATAAACAAATTAATGGCTCAAGAGGAACAGGAGGTACTACTAAAGATGAAAGTAATGATGTCACCTCTCTCCAATATTGAAGGATAATAGGACAATTCCACATCATGTGGATAAAATCTGCATCCGGTGAATGACAACGCAGACATTCCGAGGAGTGGAGTCGACCCATCTTAAAAAGCCGTGTGGGAGTCGAATATGATTGGTATATTATATATAGTTGAGTCATTCTGTTGTTAATTGACGGGGATACCCCAAGTGGGGACTCTAAAATTTCTTCCCATTCCTCTTTCTGTACCTCAGGAATGAGTCTCTCCCATTTCCCCCTGATAAGTCTTATAGCGGATCCAGTCCCCACTGATAGCATATAGGTATATAAAGAAGAAATAAGGCCCTGGGGTCCCTGGGATTTGAGAATTCCTATCAGTGGCAAAGACAAAATTGTACGGCCTGTATCTACCCCCCTCATAAATGACTGGAAAGCTGATCTTAATTTTAAGAAACGAAAAAAATTGGAATCTTGGTATATCGAACTTAGTCTGCAGCTGTTCAAAGGACACAAAAGTCCCCTGGTCATATAAATCCCCTACCGAGGTAACACCATGTAGCACCCAAAAATCAGTAGACGGGTGATCCATCAGCGCCGGGAAGTAATTATTTTTCCATAGGGGCATTTCCGCTATAATATCCGTAAATCCTGGCCGGTTGTTTTTTATTTTTTCCGGACTGTTACATCACAGTGCGCATAGTAATATAATAACCATCTAGTCGTGCAACGTCAGTCTCTCTGTAGCCCTAGATTTATTATTGCAAGTAATCCCCGGTGCACACTAGGAACAGCCCGGACCTACATGGCAAATATAATGGCACCAATGCAAAGTCTCTACCAATTTACCAGTACCATGCCTGGTCCTTGTGTTCTCCACTGTGAGCCTCATTAGATGACCTTGCATTCTTGTCCAGTAGAACATGAAGTATACAATGGCCAGTGTCTTAGGTAAACTGTTATGTATTGTAGTTGTCTGCTATGTATTTCATTAAATCCAAATAGCCATACATGAACGCCTATTGATCTAAGGTCGAAATTGTACAAAGCTTCATCGGCTGAGCTTTTCCATTCCTTTGACTTAGCAAAAACTCTTACTATTGCTCTGATTCATTCTCACCTGGACTACTGCAACTTTCAACTAATCAGTCTCTCACTTACTAACTCTCCCATCTCCAATCCATCATGAATACACCAGCCAGGATCATATTTCTGTCAAACCGCTACACTCATGCCGCCAGTCTTTGCTCTGGTTACCTGTCCGATACAGAATCCAATATAAACTTATGACACACAAAGGTCTCTGCAGTTCTGCATCACCCTACATCTCCTTCATCTCTACCTACCATCCTACCCGTTCTCTTCATTCTGCCAATAATAATAATAATCTTTATTTGTATAGCAACAACATATTCCGCAGCGCTTTACAGTTTAACAGTTTCAAACAACAGTTTTAAGTAATAACGTTAACAATACAATAATTAAAGCAAAAATAAGACGCCCCTGCTCCTGAGAGCTTACAATCTGCAGTGAGGTGGGGAGATACAAAGCACAGGTGTGTATTTACAATGATGTATTTACAATGATGGTCCGGCCATCTTCAGGGGGTGGAGGATAGATGGAAGTAGTGAATTGGGCTACACACGCGCCCTTACACATAAAGTGACTTTGATTAGGGAATGTGAGATGCCGCTCTGAACAAATGTGTTTTGAGCGAGCGCCTAAAACTGTGCAAGTTGTGGCTGGTCTTCATTTCTTGGGGTAGAGCATTCCAGAGGATTGGCGCAGCACGGGAGAAGTCTTGGAGTCGGGAGTGGGAGGTACGGATTAGTGCAGAGGTTAGTCGAAAGTCGTTTGCAGAGCGCAGCGGTCGGCTAGGCCGATAGACAGAAATGAGGGAGGAGATGTAAGGGGGTGCCGCACTGTGGAGAGCTTTGTGGGCGAGAACAAGTACTTTTAATTGTATCCTGTAATGAATGGGCAGCCAGTGTAACGACTGGCGAAGAGCGGACACGTCCGAGTAACGATTAGCCAGATGGACGACCCTGGCTGCTGCATTAAGGATGGACTGGAGAGGGGAAAGTCGAGTGAGGGGGAGGCCAATTAATAGAGCATTACAGTAGTCCAGGCGGGAGTGGATCAGGGTGACAGTAAGGGTTTTTGTTGTTTCCATGGTGAGAAAAGGGCGGATTCTAGAGATGTTCTTTATCACCAATGGCTTAAGACTAACATCTTCCATAATCCGAACTTCCCTCCGCCGTTTCTGGGACTTCTGTCATGCTGAACCAGAGGTGGGACACCGGCAGCAGTACGGAGGAGCAGCAGGGGTCCCTTAGGTCAGGTTGTGTGTGTGTGTGTGTGATATATATTAGCACCACTATGGCTTTATTTGTAAACTATGTAAAAGTAGTGGACAATGCTTTTCATTGCCGCACAATAAAGTTTGCTTCTGTGGTATAAAAGTTTTTCTTCTACATTGTAACAAGAGCCCAAGGGTCCCCGCTACTTCCCAGTTACAATAGATTTCTTTCATTTTACAACTTCTTGACATTTTCCTTGTTTGCCGCTTTATATAGCCAGACTGTCACCTTGTACACAGGGATAACATTATTGTGAGGTCTATTTTTGAAAACAGGGGTGGCATCGGAGACTAAAGCCCAGGATAATTTGTGGCCTTTGGAGATCCAACCTCTTAGGCTACTTTCACACTAGCGTTTTTTTGCATATGTCGCAATGCGTCGTTTTGGCGAAAAAACGCATCCTGCAAAGTTGTCTGCAGGATGCGTTTTTTCCCCATAGATTTACATTGGCGACGCATTGCGACGTATGCACACACGTTGCATCCGTCGTGCGACGGTTGCGTCGTGTTTTGGCAGACCGCCGGCAGCAAAAAACGTTACATGTAACTTTTTTTGGGCCGACGGTCCGCCATTTCCGACCACGCAACTCCGCCCCCACCTCCCCGCACCTCACAATGGGGCAGCGGATGCGTGGAAAAACAGCATCCGCTGCCCCCGTTGTGCGGCGCATTCACTGCTAGCGTTGGTATGTCGGCCCGACGCACTGCGACGGGCCGAGTACGACGCTAGTGTGAAAGTAGCCTAAGGGGAAAGTGACCGAAAGCTACAACCAGGTACGGACTGGGGCTGAAATTCAGCCCTGGCATTTGCAATCACACAGGCCCATGTTGTCCCCATTCCCAAGAACCAGATGGGGTATATTACTAATATTACCCTGGATGGAGGAAAGGAAGGTTTTCTACAAGACCAATATTTTTAATGATACTCATGGGCTACTGGGGTAAGGGATGGAGTCAGCAACTTTGTGCTCCGTCACAACTCTTAAGAGTATGGGAATCTTGAGAACACCGATTCTGTTAACAACATAGCAGACAAGGCGGCCCACAACCAGACAGGCCCTTGTGGCATTTGCCAGATGGCCAGTCCGGCCCTGGCTACAACCATAGTATTGAATCGGCACAGTGCACCCGGCGCCGTTCCGGCTTGAGAGGAGTAAACGCTCCCGCCAGCACAGATTATTCCCAGCCTTGTCGTTGCGCAGTACCCCTGCCTCGCTAGGTAAAATACTTCATTAAAACTGAATTACAGTTTACTTTCGGAGGAAGAGCCTGGTTAATATTTCAGGATATTGAACACCAAACCCCTGTTAATCTTTAAGTAATGCATTTACTTAGCTGACATTTCACCTCCGATGGGACCCCCAAGTCACTAGACATGACGATCAGAGAACCATAGGAAGAGCCACTTCTCCTACCACTCAGCCCTCCGGCCGGCAGCGGGAGGGTTAAAGTCTTTTGACGTGCGCGCTTCAGAAAATCCTCTCAGATAAGTGAATCTTTGTTAATGTATGTATTTCCTCTGGTAATTCAGGTCAGCGTTTTCGAGTCCTCATGTAACCTTTTAAGTGCCTTACGTACATACAGCAAAGCACTTCACTCCAGAAGCATGTGGAGATCTCACATATATTGTTTCTGACGCTTCCCCGTCAATTGCCGCTTCACTCATAAGCCTTTCTCATAATGGAGTCGTCCCTTTAAACAGTCAAGATGATTGTTTTAAAGGCAATAGAGACTGATGTGATTGTTTAGCCGCCGATCTGCATAGGATAGAAGAATGATTCGCTGCTCTTCTGTTGCACAAATCAGCATCTGAAGGTTTCCTGCTGATCATCAATATATCTGCACCCGTACTATGGAGGACTACACGTATCTGAAATCATTGTGGAAGAGGGACAATATCTAACCTGTACCCTCCGTGATTACGTACTTATGTACAATCTGATCAGAGCGTTTTAAGACTATAGTCACACGGAAAACGTGCTCTACTTACCTATCATGAGTTTTTTTGTTTTGATTTTTTAGGTTGTTAATTTGTTTTTGTAGTCTGATTCACATATTTTTGGCGTAAACTACTCTCCTTTTTTCTATGGGATTATATAAATTAGAGTGAAAGAGCTGAGCTTGTCCAGTAGAGATGAAATATAGATTCTTAGGACCCTGGTCCAGCAGCCATTCCTGATTTGTAGATCCAGTATCATGTAGTTAATGCACTTTGTCCTGCAAACTGCCTGCAACCTCCTGGAAGCCCCGGCGCCTCTTCTGATTTTTAAGCTTCAAAAAACTGACCGTCACATCCAAACATAGACTAAGTGTGAACAGGTGCTGAACCTAGAGTCACCGCTTCTGATTTGTAGACCCAACATAATGTCATTGTGTCCTAGGAATCGCCTTCAACCTCCTGGTGTCAGGACTCTGAACATTTTTTTTTTACCTTTTTGTGCATTACTGCCCTCTTCCAAGATGGCGTCTTTGGTCTCATGTGCACTGTTTCTTCCTGCTATAAAACTCCACCCCAGCGTTCAGTCTGTGCTAGAGTATTCTGCCTTGCATCCAGCTCCTGACCTCTGGTGACTCCCTGGCTATATACCTGCTCCTGTGAACCTGTGGGGTTATCCTGCTACTCTGCTCTGAGTTCCTGCTGCATACACCAGTTCAAGTAACCCTCCTTCATCTGCTGCTCGTGTTTGTTTCCATCTTTGCTGGACATGTAAGCTGTTTCTGCTCTGCAAGAACCTGAGACTATTACCCAGACCTTCCTGTTTGAGCTAAGATATTATTTGAACTGCCTAATAAGCATAACTATCTGTGTTGTGGACTAAGCAAGGACTTATTCGTGTCAAGTATCCTCAAGAATAATTGTGCTTCATAGACTTTCTGCATGATTGCATTTTCCTCTGAAGTTTCCTATAGACTGCTAAGCTGCATTTGATATTTGCACCAAGTGTTGTGGACTTCAGTTTCTCTCTGCACCTGTTTGAATCACCGTGTGATAATATAGACTTTACCACTTATAAAACTGTGTCCTGTAGTTGTCTTGTTCCACGCAAAGAGTCTCCTGAGTTATCCCCTATAATTATTACACCTGGAAGCCCCTGCGCCTCTTCTGATTTGTAGACTCAGTGTGTCGTCATTGATGCAGTGTGTCTTGCGAACTGCCTTCAACCTCATGGAAGCCCCAGGTCCTCTTCTGATTTGTAGACCCAGTATAATGTAACTGTGTCCTAGGAATCGCCTTCAATCTCTTGGAAGCCCCGGCGCCTCTTCTAATTTGTAGACTCGGCATTACGTCATTGATGCAGTGTGTCCTGCGAACCACCTTCGACCTCCTGGAAGCCCTTTGTCCTCTTCAGATTTGTAGACCCGTCCTGATGTCATTGATGCAGTGTGACACACACTTGAAGCCGTACTGGGCCTAAAGAACAGAAGAGAAGCCAGCAGATAGTTTTCAGGGCCCCTGTCTAGCGGCCACACACAACTGGCATGGTCAGTGAACAAGTGTCCTGCGTATCGATTCGCTCATCTGTATTGTCTGTCCATCTTAATTTACTAGTATAAATTTTAATTAGAATTTTTTCTTTAACATGGCTGTCCCATAAATAACTTTATCTCCTTTGCCAAGGGTAGATAATAAATGTATGATTGCTGGGATTACAATTGTACTAACTTCCACAGTTCTAGAAAACAGGGTGCCCAAAGTTCCCAATGTGAAAAAGTGTTAGTGAGCATGTGCCACCACCAGGATACTGCAAGAGTGATCACACATAATCAGTAACACTTCTTTCATACAGGATATTTGGGGACCAAGTTGTCATCAGTGGGGATCTTAGTGCGGAGATTCCCACTGTTCGTGCATTTAGCTCCTATACTATGGATAGCTAATATATGCACTATATGAGACATCACTTTAAATGTCAGTGAGCAGAAATAAATCCACTTCAAAGTGACTGAAGTACGGTAGATGTTAACAGGCAATGCATCCCATCATTTATAACCCCAACTGGCATCATGTAAGACCTCAGTGAGACTTGCCACTGTTTATGAGAGCTTATTTGTATACTACAATATAGCATGTCTGATAAATAACCCTCCACCACGTCAGTCCACGATTCTTATTTGTGATTAAAATGGTTTTCTGGAATTGGCCCAAATTTGCCCAACAGGAAAATTGAAATAAAATGATTAAACAGCAAGTACAGTTAGTAACACGCTACACCATCATAGATTGAAATCCTGCAGGGCACGCAAGGTCCACCTGTTCACGCCAGCACATGTCAAGGTTCGTTTAAAGTTGACCAGTGACCATCTGGGTTATCCAGAGGAGGAACACCATAAGAGGAAAGACCTCCACTATTCTAAACAAAAAAAACACCAGTGCACAGGCAGAGATGCTTACCTGTTCAAGGCCTCCAACAATTGCACTAACCAAGGTGCAGGGGACCCAAGTTAAGATGGCAAATACACAGGTGCAATAATACCGATAATGCAGCCACCCTACAATCAGGAATTGGCCGCTTGGTGCACCTGTGCAAACAAATAGTCTGTATGTGGCGTGTTCACACAGGAATGCAAAATATATGGCTCAAAGCCTATTAATGACGCCATGTAGCGGGCTCACCATAATGCATCCTGTGTGAACAGAGGCCACAGTGTACAGAGCCATCTAGGGCCCAGCCGCCAGAGGAGGCACAGGAGAAGGTCATGTGATCAAATGAGACCAAAATAAAACTTTTTGGTATAAACTCCACTCTCCATGTTAGAAGGAAGAAGAAGGATGAGTACAACCCCAAGAACACTGTCCCAATAGTGAAGCATGGTGGAGGAAACTTTTGGGGGTGATTTTCTGCAAAGGGGACAGGACGACTGCACCATATTGAAGGGAGGATTGATGGGGTCATGTATCCCGAGATTTTGGTAACAACCTCCTTTCCTCAGCAAGAATATTGAAGATGAGTTGTGGCTTAGTCTTCCGGCATGACAAAGACTTGAAACACACATCTAGGGCAAACTCCGTAGAAGCATTTGCAGGTCCTGAGGTGGCCTAGCCGGTCTCCAGACCTGAATCCAATAGAAAATCTATGAAAGGAGCTGAAACTCAATGTTGCCCAGCAACAGCCCCGAAACCTGAAAGATCTGGAGAAGATCTGTATGGAGGAGGCGGCCAAAATCCCTGCTGCAGTGTGTGCAAACTTGGTCAAGAACTACAGGAAACAGCTGACCTCTGTAATTGCAAACAAAGGTTTCTGGACCAAATATTAAAGGGAACCTGTCACCCCCCAGACGTTTGTAACTAAAAGAGCCACCTTGTGCTGCACTAATGCTGCATTCTGACAAGGTGGCTCTTTTAGTTTGGGTCCCTGGCACTGCTGCAATAATCGCTTTTGAAGTTTGTCCCTCATACCTGTGAAATCGCCAGGGAGGCAGGTCTTTCCCGGCTAATCTAAACGCCTCCCAGCCGTTAATCATGGCCTCTGCGTGCTGCCTCCTTCCTTCAGTAGCATCCCCGGCGCCTGCGCTGTTTTTTTTTCTGGGCATGCGCAGTTGCGCTGCCCTTTGAATTTAGAGCGCAGGCATCGGGGACGCTAATGAAGGAGACGAGGCGGCGCCTGGCGCGCACAGGCCATGAGTGACGGATGTGAGGCGTTTGGATTAGGGGTGAAAGACATGCATCCCTGGTGATTTCACAGGTATGAGGGACAAACTTCAAAACCTATTATTGCAGTAGTGTCAGGGACCCGAACAATAAGAGCCACCTTGTCAGAATGCAGCATTAGTGCTGCACAAGGTGGCTCTTTTAGTTACAAACGCCTGGGGGGGGGGGGGGGTGACAGGTTCCCTTTAAGTTCTGTTTTTCTATTGTATCAAATACTTATTTCATGCAATAAAATGCAAATTATGTAAAAATCATGTAATGAGATTTTCTGTAATTTTTTTTCAAGATTCTGTCTCTTACAGGTAAAGTGTACCTACTAGTGATGAGCGAGTGTGCTCGTTACTCAAGTTTTCCGAGCATGCTCAGGTGTTCTCCGAGTATCTTGGGCGTGCTCGTAGATTATGTTTGTGTCCCTGCAGCTGCATGATTTGCGGCTGTTAGACAACCTGAACACATGCACGGATTGCCTGTTTGTTAGGGAATCCCCACATGTATTCAGGCTGTCTAGCAGCCTCAAATCATGCAGTGAAGGGGACTCAAACATAATCTACGAGCATGCCCAAATTACTCGTAGAACATCCGAGCATGCTCAGAAAACTCGAGTAACAAGCACACTCGCTCATCACTAGTACCTACAGACCTCTCCATTCTTTGTAGGTTGGAAAACTTGCGAAATCGGCAGTGTATAAAATACTTATTTTACCCACTTGTATGACCTCTGCAGACAATCACTTGGCTAAGCGATGTACCTACATTATGTCCAGGTATGGCTTTTGAATTTGTGCAGCTAATCTCGAGGAGGCAATCAAGTCTTCTGCTGGCATCTCCATTCCCTTGGTATTTTTATAGTTGGAACCTGGGAATTTGTGATCCATCGTAGGAACACAGAAGAGTGTGCGGGACCAGAATTGTCATAAGGGACTTAACTCACCATCCTGACACATAAAGACAAAAAAAGCCCCTTAACAAAATGGATTCATGGGCTGTGTGTGGCCACACTTGGCCGGGCACTCAGAGATAGTAGTAAATTCTAGCAGTTCTTACTGTCAGGTGTTTTTCCCACTTCTCGCAGTCTGTCCTAAGTGAAGAATTGATGGGCCCTCCATAAGTGATTTTCGTTAGATCCTCCTTGCTATATTACATTTCCATAATTTAATTTGTTTTGCTGGGATTACCATGCCTTCAAAATATTTGTCAAAACATTCTGTGTATGTTTGGTACATCAAGCCTCGTCTGACTCGCGAGCACGCAGCTTTTAAACCCAAATGAGATTTCCAAAGCTCTGACGGAGTTTAGAGAGCTGGTAAATTACACACATCTGCTGTTATTTGTTGTGATGTCGAAGACCAGCGAAATAAACAAACAGTCAACGAGCATTAATCATCTTCATCAGAACGTGCCGGAAGTGCCGGGGGTTAAAGCGGAACGCTGCTCTCGTGGAAGAGACCTTTTAACAGATCTTATTAAATCACAAGTGGAAACCACCTGCCAGCCGTCCTCTAACTTGCTTAATATGCAAATAGAAATAACATCACCATAACATCGAGTCTTCATGCCGATCCTTTTTGGTGTGCGTTAGGTTAGGGACAATGGCTGCTCGCGCCACGCCATGTCCGGGACCACATAGGAATGTGATTGCATCTGCTATGTCACAGCTAAAGTTGCAGTCTGCGGCATTCATTGCCTCATAGAATTAATTCAAGGAGTACTCCGGTCTGAGTAAGTTATTAGTAAGTTACAAACCAAAGAATAGGTGATAAGTTAGATCAGTTCGTTTCCCCCTATCACCAGAACAGGGGTGATTTTCTTCTAGTCCTACCCTAGTTCTACGACCTTGGTCAGGTGGAGCGGATTGGACCATAAGGTCACACATCACAAATGGCACCAACAGAGAAAGCTTACCATAGCGCGGAATACTCGTAATGAACTGGCAGGTTTTATGCAAAACCTGTCCCTCCATTCAGCACACCCTTGACTGTGGTCTTGTAGCTAGTTTCTGGAGCATAAACTACTCAGCCAAAACTCAAAAACTCCAAAAAGGATCAAAGTGCACATATCCTTATTTTGGATTGAAACTTACTCCAATCCAAGGGTGACACCCAGGGCTGTGGAGTCTGTCGGTGTCCATTATGGTGGAGTCAGAATAAAATGGGCCATCTGCGAGACCTAAAATATATGATAAATTGGGTACAGTAGGTCAGCGCAGTATGTTCTGTATTTTTTTTTCATAATTTGGTAAAGTTGTGAAATGTCCTATAAATGTCTGTTCTGTTCCTGATCTAAGGATCTAGGCTTTTAAGATGAATGGATAGTTCCAAAGGTCACCCACTGAAAATGACCTATGGCCGCATGATTTGCCACGTTATCTTGCGCCCATTGGCCACAATCGGTCAGTTCATGAACACCTGTTCTGCCGAAACATCTAATTTCACCCTAACAGTTATAACCTTTGCCAGTGCATAAGTGATAAGTTGATTAGACCGCAGTACCCTCTTAATTTACTCATTGCCCTCTGAAGGGGTTTGTTTCTACATTAAAGGGGTGTTTTGCTATTACTCAAACCCTTTATGATGGACCCAGGTAAGTGAAAAAAAGACTGATATTCAACTGCTGGGCTGGCAGTGGCATCGCTCATTGTCAGCGCATCCCTTTGTGATAGACAGACGTCTGCAGGTCAATTGTAAGTGAAACTGTATGTGGTGGGGGAGGTAAACCTTTGTGGTTGTTGAAATGAACATTTCTGTGCATCTATGTTTATTTCTTTTTCTGTATATTTATGTTTATTTCAAAAGTGAACTTTTCGTATTTCTTCATTCTACTAATCTACCTATACCCGCTATAACAATATACTTGGGTGGTTCGACCATAACTCTCCAGCAGCATGCCCTCTGTCTGTCTATTTGAGACAGCGCTTCCTTTATTCCCTATATCCAATCACTCGCTCAGGTTACCTGCATCTTAAAAACATCAGAATACGAGCTTTTCTCATCTTTGAAACTTCAAAAACTCTTACTATCGCTCTTATTCATTCTCGTCTGCAATTTTCTATACTAATCTGTCTCCCTCTAACCAAACTTTCTCCACTCCAATCCATCCTGAATGCAGCAGCAGGGGTCATATCTCTGTCCAGCTGCTTCACCAATGCCTCTGCCCTGTGCCAGTCACTGCACTGGTTCCCCATACACTACAGAATGCAGTGCAAAGTGATCTTTCTCACCCACAAAGTTCTGCACCACCCTATATTTCCTCCCTTATCTCTATCACCCTACCCGTGCCCTCTATTCTGTAACTGATCTAAGACTAACATAATCCAAACCTCCCACCTCCGTCTCCAAGACTTCTCTTGTGCTGCGCCTGTGTTCATTCTACTCATATCCAGCTTGCAATGTGACTGTCCAGCCGGTGAGGGGCCCCAAGCTTGTCCTGTAAAAGTGAATGGTCTGCAAATGTCTGGACTACTAGACTCAGGGAGTTTGGTGACCAGAGTGGCCAGAGCGGTCATTGAGACAGCCCGAGATGTTGAGTCCCATGAGGGCAACGTGGTTCAGGATTTATTGCACCCAGTTATCATAGGCTGGGACTTTGTGTTGTTTTGGGATTTGTGGAGGAGGGGCAGAGACCTCGATTGCTCTGGTAAGATACGAGTTGGCCCTAAAAAGTTTCGTTAACCCCAGAGTCTGATGGGTTTCTATTTTGTGTAATGGAAAAGAGGAGAAAGTAGCCAAAAGGGTACACTGAGGATGTCACCAGCGTACGCAGGTGGTTGAACATGAAATCCTGATTGAACCACATGTGCAGGTGAACCAACAGCCATATAGATCCCCGAAGCCCGGCACAAGGTGATTTAGAAGGCGGTGAGGAAAAAGGTGAACCTAGGCGTCATCAAGGAGTCAAAGAGCGGCGGATCCAGACCCACTGTCCTTGTACTGAAACCTGGGGAAGAGTCGCATTTCTGCAACAACCACAGGAAACTAAATGTGGTTTTGAAATGTGATGCATATCTGAATCCCCGCATTGATAATCTCATAGAGAAGTTAATGTCAGCCAGATATATCACCACCCTGGATCTCTCAAAGTGCAAAGGTAAAGATGGCCTTCTCTACACCTGACGATTGCGTCCAGTAAACCAGAATTCTGTTTCGGCTGCAAGGAGCACCTGCTACCTCCCAGAGGCCATGGACTGGATCTTAGCCTCTCACGCAAAAAATACGTTGCAGCGTCATCGACGACCTTGTGATCTTCAGCCCAGATTGGGGAAGTCATCTGCAAAAGGTCCAGGCCGTGCTGGATGCACTGAGGAAAGGGAGGGGTTACCATAAACCCAAAGGAGTGTGCCATGAGGAACAAGAAGGGAAAATACATGGGCTACATCACCAGAAGAGGCTAAGTAAAGCTGCAAGTGAATAAGGTGGAGGCAATTCAAAACTGGCAGAAACCAGTCTCCAAAAAAGGTTCGGGCATTTCTAGGAATGGAGGGATACCATCAGTGGGGTATCCCAAATTTTGCCATGAGAGCTGCACCCCTAAACGACCTTAAGGGCATGAACACGTCAATGGCCAAATGATCTCTTGAAGCAGAGATGACGTTCCAGGAGTTGAAACTCAGAGCTAAAAGACTTAAACTTTCATGTGGAACACAGGCCTGGGAAGCTGCGCGGCAATGTAGATGCCCTGTCTAGACTTCTCTGAAGGTGCCAAAATCTCAGGCTTTGGGCAGAGGTGGGGGATATGCGACAAAGTCACTGGCAAAGTATTAGAGGGGAGATATGTAGCACTGAGGTTGTTAGCTTCAGTAATATAAACCTACGAAAAATCATCCAGCACAGTAAGTAATGAGAGGGGTTAGTCGGCCATGTTTAGTGCTAGGATTGAACATCTTTACAGTAGGTGGGTCTGTAGGTGCAAGCTCTGGAGATGTGCTTTTGTGTTAAGGAAAGCTTGGCTTATGGAGGTTGCAGGTCACTCTCCTAGATTGAATGTTCTTTGTTAAAGGGACATGGAAGCTAAAATCTAAGCCAGCGGAGTGAGTCGACTTATCACAATATGTACTGTAACATCCACATGCAGAGCGTATTGGTTGAGTTATGTCACAGAATAAACCCTACACTGACTCAAGGACCTCTGCCATATGTTTGCAATCATGTACCAGCTTACTACTGACAGGTTATGCACTAACAAGCTGAAAAATTATCTTTGTGATGCTTCTATGGGACTGCATTGTGAGTAAGACCACATTTTTATGGGCATTTTATAAACCGTGAAAAGGAGACTTACAAAAGAAAATTCCAAGTGAGGGCAAAAAAAAAAAACTAGTAGGAAAGAAAAGCTAAACTTTTTTCACAGTTGAGACCCATGAGAATGGTACAAATTCCAAAGTGTCATGTGTATTTAAAAAATATATATAATGTGTATAAGTTGTGTGTGTGTGTGTATATGTATATATATATATATATATATAATATACATAAAATGGCAGAACACCAATTAAAGGTAAAAAAGTGCACTTTGGACTATTAGATAGCACTTTTTTCACCTTTAACTGGTGTGCTACCTCCATTTTTTATCTTCTATATTGAGGTTTGATGGTTACCTTGGACGCATAGCACCCAGGTACGATTTTGCCTGTGGCTGCTTTTCGCTCACATATATACAGTGGGTACAGAAAGTATTTAGACCCCTTTAAATTTTTCACTCTTGGCTGCAATGAAACAATTTGGTAAATTCAAAAAAGTTAATTTTCTTCCTCATTAATGTACAACCTGCACCCCATCTTGACTGAAAAAAAAAACTAAAATGTAGAATTTTTTGCAAATGTAATAAAAAAGAAAAACTGAAATATCACATGGTCATAAGTAGTGTTGAGCGATACCTTCCGATACTTGAAAGTATCGGTATCGGATAGTATCGGCCGATACCCGAAAAATATCGGATATCGCCGATACCGATACCCGATACCAATACAAGTCAATGGGACTCAAGTATCGGAAGGTATCCTGGATGGTTCCCAGGGTCTGAAGGAGAGGAAACTCTCCTTCAGGCCCTGGGATCCATATTAATGTAAAAAATAAAGAATTAAAATAATAAATATGGATATACTCACCTCTCCGGCGGCCCCTGGACCTTACCGCTGTTAACCGGCAGCCTCCGTTCCTAAGAATGAGGCGTTTAGGACCTTCGATGACGTCGCGGCTGACGTCGCGGCTTCTGTTTGGTCGCGTGACCGCTCACGCGACTAATCACAAACCGCGACGTCATCGAAGGTCCTAAACTCCTCATTCTTAGGAACGGAGGCTGCCGGTTACAGCGGTAAGGTTCAGGGGCCGCCGGAGAGGTGAGTATATCCATATTTTTTATTTTAATTCTTTATTTTTTACATGAAGATGGATCCGATTCTGATTTCCGATATCACAAAAGTATCGGAACTCGGTATCGGAATTCCGATACCGCAAGTATCGGCCGATACCCGATACTTGCGGTATCGGAATGCTCAACACTAGTCATAAGTCTTCACACCCTTTGCTTAGTATTCAGTAGAAGCACCTTTTGAGCTAGTACAGCCATGAGTCTTCTTGGGAATGATTCCACAAGTTTTTCACCCCTGGATCTGGGGAACCTCGGCCATTCTTCCTTGCAGATCCTCTCCAGTTCCATCAGGTTGGATGGTGAACGTTGGTGGATGCCATTTTCAGGTCTCTCCAGAGATGCTCAGTTGGATTTAGGTCAGGGCTCTGGCTGGGCCGGTCAAGAATGGTCACAGAGTTGTTCTGAAGCCACTCCTTTGTTATTTTAGCTGTGTGCTTAGGGTCATTGTCTTGTTGGAAGGTGAACCTTTGGCCAAGTCTGAGGTCCCGAGCACTCTGGAAGAGGTTTTCATCCAGGATATCTCTGTTCTTGGCCGCATTCATGTTTCCTTCAATGACATCCAGTCGTCCTGACCCTGCAGCTGAAAAACACCCCCATAGCATGATGCTGCCACCACCATGTTTCACTGTTGGGATTGTATTGGGCAGGTGATGAGCAGTGCCTGATTTTCCCCACACATACCGCTTAAAATTAACACCAAAAAGGTCTATCTTCATCTCATCAGACCAGAGAATCTTATTTATCATGGTCTAGGAGTGTTTCATGTGTTTTTTTTAGCAAACTCTATGCAAGCTTTCATATGTCTTGCACTGAGGAGAGGCTTCCATCAGGCCACTCTGCCATAAAGGCCCGACTGGTGGAGGCTGCAGTGATAGGTGACTTTGTGGAACTTTCTCCTATCTCCCTACTGCATCTCTGGAGCTCAGCCGCAGTGATCTTGGGGTTCTTCTTTACCTCTCTCACCAAGGCTCTTCTCCCACGATTGCTCAGTTTGGCTGGATGGCCAGGTCTAGGAAGACTTCTGGTGGTCTCAAACTTCTTCCATTGAAGGATTTTGGAGGCCACTTTTCTCTTAGGAACCTTGAGTGCTGCAGAAATTCTGTTGTAACCTTGGCCAGATCTGTGCCTTGCCACAATTCTGTCTCGGAGCTCCTTGGCCAGTTCCTTTGACCTCATGATTCTCATTTGGTCTGACAAGGTCTGTGAGGTCTTATATAGACAGGTATGCGCCTTTACAAATCAAGTCCTATCAGTTTAATTACACACAGCTGGACTCCAATGAAGGAGTAGAACCATCTCAAGGAGGATCACAAGGAAATAGACAGCATGGGACTTAAATATGAGTGTCTGAGCAAAGGGGCTGAAGACTTATGACCATGTGATATTTCAGTTTTTCTTATTCAATACATTTGCAAAAAAATTTACATTTCTGTTTTTCTTCAGTCAAGATGGGGTGCAGAGTGTACATTAATGAGAAAAAATGAACTTTTTTGAATTTACCAAATGGCTGCAATGATGTATGAAAATAGTTTGGGCAGACGTTAGCCCTAGTGCAGAGGTCCCCAACCGCCGGTCCAGCGGTCACGTGGGACCGCTCATTAGAGAAATGAATAGGCGGCTCCACCTCCCATAGGGGCGGAGCCGCATAATTCATTTCTCTAATCAGCGGTGCCGGTGACCGCTGACAGAGGAAGAGGCTGCGGCACCGAAGACCAGCTGTCCGGGGGAAGGAGCGGGACGCCGGGAGCAGGTAAGTATCGCATATTTACCTGTCCTCGTTCCACACGCCGGGCGCTGTCTCCATCTTCCCGGCGTCTCTCCGCTCTGACTGTTCAGGCAGAGGGCGCGATGACGCATATAGTGTGCGCGCCGCCCTCTGCCTGATCAGTCAGTGCAGAGAGACGCCGGGAAGATGGCGCCGAGGAGCTGCAAGCAAGACAGGTGAGTATGTGTTTTATTATTTTTATTGCAGCAGCAGCAGCACAGCTATGGGGCAATAATGGACGGTGCAGAGCACTATATGGCACAGCTATGGGGCAATAATGGACAGTGCAGAGCACTATATGGCACAGCTATGGGGCAATGGTGCAGAGCACTGTATGGCACAGCTATGGGGCAACGGTGCAGAGCACTATATGGCACAGCTATGGGGCAATAATGGTGCAGAGCACTATATGGCACAGCTATGGGGCAATAATGGTGCAGAGCACTGTATGGCACAGCTATGGGGCAATGGTGCAGAGCACTATATGGCACAGCTATGGGGCAATAATGGACGGTGCAGAGCACTATATGGCACAGCTATGGGGCAATAATGGTGCAGAGCACTGTATGGCACAGCTATGGGGCAATGGTGCAGAGCACTGTATGGCACAGCTATGGGGCAATGGTGCAGAGCACTGTATGGCACAGCTATGGGGCAATGGTGCAGAGCACTATATGGCACAGCTATGGGGCAATAATGGTGCAGAGCACTATATGGCACAGCTATGGGGCAATAATGGTGCAGAGCACTGTATGGCACAGCTATGGGGCAATAATGGTGCAGAGCACTGTATGGCACAGCTATGGGGCAATAATGGTGCAGAGCACTGTATGGCACAGCTATGGGGCAATGGTGCAGAGCACTATATGGCACAGCTATGGGGCAATAATGGACGGTGCAGAGCACTATATGGCACAGCTATGGGGCAATAATGGTGCAGAGCACTGTATGGCACAGCTATGGGGCAATGGTGCAGAGCACTATATGGCACAGCTATGGGGCAATAATGGTGCAGAGCACTATATGGCACAGCTATGGGGCAATAATGGTGCAGAGCACTGTATGGCACAGCTATGGGGCAATAATGGTGCAGAGCACTGTATGGCACAGCTATGGGGCAATAATGGTGCAGAGCACTGTATGGCACAGCTATGGGGCAATGGTGCAGAGCACTATATGGCACAGCTATGGGGCAATTATGAACGGTGCAGAGCACTATATGGCACAGCTATGGGGCAATTATGAACGGTGCAGAGCACTGTATGGCACAGCTATGGGGCAATAATAAACGGTGCAGAGCACTGTATGGCACAGCTATGGGGCAATAATGGTGCAGAGCACTATATGGCACAGCTATGGGGCAATAATGGTGCAGAGCACCAGGGAAACAAGCATGGTGCTCCCACTCATTCTGAACCTATGGTAAGTTGAATCACATTCTCATTATAAATGTCATAATTATATGATAAGTATGCACTAAGCTCCATCCCTCCATAACCCCACCCCCATATGACCAAAGCCCCGCCCCTGCCCCACCCCCACCGGGCCATGGAAAACTGGTCTTGCTTAAAGCCGGTCCCTGGTGCAAAAAAGGTTGGGGACCTCTGCCCTAGTGCACATAATAAAAGTTTCAAAGGCGGGATCAATCATGTTTTTGAATAAATTCCTTTCTGTACCTTATGATTGACAGCTTTGTATTTTCTTTAGATCTTGCTTCTTGCCTGGTTTGTACCTCGTGTGTAATAAGGCAGAGCTATGACTTTAGCTTAGCTGCAGTGTCTGCAAGGAGTCTGAGGTAGTCTGAGACACAACCCCTTTCTCAGACTGCTGTTTCCTCCCTTCTCTTGCCTATTTCCATTTTTCAAGAATGACCTGTTTTAGAGCCTGGATGCTGGATGGAGAGTGACGACAACTTGTGTTCAGGTCTCGAGACACTTGGCTGCTGAGTCCCTTTCACCCTGTTATTCTTCAGAAATGCAGCAGATGGGTGTTTTGGATGATTGCCATGTTGGAAACGTGCACTCCTACCCAGGGCACGGAGTGATGACGGTATCCCGGGACATCTGTGAGTTCATGATACTATCAATGACATGTAGTTCCCGACACCAGCAAATGATGGAGCCCCACATAAGGGCACTACCACCAGCCAGGTCTTACTGGAGGCTCCAGGCATTTTTATTAGTATTTCTCACATTTGCAACACCGTCCAGTTCCGAAGGCATCAATTCCCAAAACATCTATCTTGGGCTCATTATTCCAGAGCTTAAAGTCCCAGTATCTTAATTTTTTTCAGCGTGGACCCTGACCCAATGTAGGTGGCGTTTTTGTGCATTGCCATTCCTCCGAAGTGTACTCCATATCCTATCACGGTGCTGCTATGGAACAATCAAGTGGTTTTTCTGCACTGCTGGTGGAGTTCCACGGACACAGAGGGTAGTAGAAATGCGGTTTATTATCTACGTGTTTCAAAGTTATCCAACTTCTCATCAAGGCCTCAAATTTACTGGAGAAGTATTTCCTGTCAATTTGTGGCCTTGATGATCACAAAGAGACGGTGGATAACTACGAAACACATATTTAATAAACCTTCTATGCTGTGTGTCCTGGAACCTTTCTGTCGGTGGACGGATTACTTCGAAACACTTATATAATAAACCTTCTATCCTGTGTGTCCTGGAACCTCTCCGTCGAACTCCAACAGCAATGCAGAAAAACCACATAGTTTCTCCATAGCAGCACCTCTGCTGGTTTTGAGACCCGTGGTCTTGCAGCAGCTGAATTATATATGCCTTGACATTTTTGAGAATACACAACCCTATCAGGTGAGCAAGGACTCTGCACCAATATAATTGTTGCTATCGGTTAAACCCTATTGCGCTGTCTTTGTTCCCCAGCTCTTTTGGTGTATTTTGTCACGGGAAACACTCACCCCGGTTTGACTTTCTTTATACAATAGTTGTAGTGAACTTGCATATCGATTTTTTTACAACCTTCTCATCAGTAGACCTTCCAGTTTAGGTGATAATTTCTATGGTCAGTCTGGACTTCTCTATGAGATACTGCTGTCCCACCTTTGTTACCTTTTTGTATTACTTTGGCTCCAGTATCTGACTGATAAGTAAAGCTTTGCTGATCTTCTTCTAACCATCATCTTTCTTGTGCAAAGAAATTATTTTTTTTCTCAGGACTTGCGACATTTCTCTTCCATGTGGTGCCATTGCTGACTGTATGAAATGGGAAGAGCTTTTATTTTTTAAGTAACGCCCTTTTTTAGACCTGGTCTGCTGGACACCTGTGTAATGACAAATTATACTTATCTGTGGGTGATCTCTTGTTTCTTAGTAAAACTTTTTGAGTCTGCAGAATAAATCTTGTTAGCAATCAATGGCTCAAATTTGTGAGAGTATTTTGTAATATGGTGTCCCATAGATCTAAAGGCTTTTTAGCAAAATTTGTTGGGGGGTACTTATTTATGCAGAGAACTATGTAAACACAAGTGCACCCCAAGGGCCGAATAATTGTAAAGTACTAAGCCACCAGTGAGAAAAAGAAGGCTATAGGGTGGTTACCACCCAAACAACTCGGCAAATGAACCATAGTATTGGGGAGTCTGGAGGATTCCGACATGTTGAAAGTGTGTATGATCTAGGAATGAAGGACATAAAAGTATGGCAAATTGCGCACTCCTCGCCCCATGACAGGATCAAATATATAGTTCTAATTCAGTGTACATCACAGTACCTCCGTAACAGTAGCAGCCTATAGCAGAGCCCCCATAACAAGGGTTATTTGATGAGAAGGATCCGCACAAGCCTCATACACAGAAGATCAGGGGCCAGGTCTCCAAAATGTTTGCTACCACCTCCTGAGATCCTCCATAATCTGTCTGCCTAGAATTGGTGCTTTGATGTGATTTTAATGGGTAATATGATTTAGATTTCTCTTTTGTCCACTGACTTTGACCATTTTTTTTCCCATCTGCCTAAAACATTTGCACAGTACTGTATATGCGGTAAATAGAATATGATTGTACGTCGCGTATAATGACAAGAAAAATGTCCCATACATACAAGTGATAATATATCCCTGAAAATAAATTTGAAAAAAATGACATTTACAAAAAAAAATACACAATACTGAAAATCCTAAAAAAAAACAACAACATTTTGTAGATAACTCTGCATTATTAAATGCATAAACTAGAGAACAATGCGAGGCTCCATGTTATCTGTCTCCTCAGGTCCTGGATCCTGGGTCCTGAATATTTAGGAAACAAAAGGAAAATGTTGATGTAACCAAGAAGGTAAATCATCGCTGTAAAAAGTTGTGTACTCTTCCCTGTCCGGGCTCAATAAACACATTGTCACCAGATATCATAATAGAAAATGAGGGGGGAAAGAAAAGTGTAAAATACACCTCGAACGTTTCATGGAATTCCAGAGAAGCGCTCTCGTGGACAGATTGCTTTGTCAAGATGGAAACCGAAATAAAATTAAGAAAAAAACCCTCTTTTTTTTCTTTTCTTTTTTTTTTTCTCTCTTTGTTTTTGTGCCATGATATTAATATACAAAAGTTTGAGAATTTGGACGGGTTCCACCTATCTAAGAAAGACGCAGTGACAGCTATGGAAACACAAACCCCGTTCTGTGGCAGCTAACCGGTCAACTTTGGAATAACACGTTTCAGCATATTTGACATCTTAGCAAAAAAGCAAATGTATTTCCATCTGTCTAACAGAAAACATAACAGAATACATTGATCGTTTCCTTCTATCACATATTGGGAGGGAAGATTTGGGGGGGAAGGGGGAGAGGGAAAAAATAATAATAAAAAAAAAAGTTTACAAAGCAGAGCAGTCTTAAAGTGCCTCACCCGTACCTTCCCAGGCAACAGATGGCATTACAGATGGAATAGCAAGTTGGAAAGCTAACAGATATTTATTTGGCTTTGTGTGGACATCTGTAATTGATATTGTATGTAACACTGAATGGATATACACTTTAATACATATTCAATTGGAAGTTTGGCTATTTTATATACACTGGCAGGCTTCTAACCCTGCCGCTGAATCCTAACGCAGCGCTCCAAACAGATATACATTATTTTAAAGGATAATAAGTTCTGCTTTATTTGGAAGGCGCCCCGGCCATCTGCTGCGCACCAAGTGTGCCTCCATCTCTTATTCCATATGCATTTAGGAAAGAAAGTTGTGTCTTCAAGAGAGGAAGCCGCCTCGTAAAAAAATAAAAAAGGAAAAAAAATATAGCGCCACCCAGAACACACAACCCGGGACATGCGAGGAGCAAAAAATGTCATTTGGAAGCCCTTAAAATTTGCAGCTCAATATTATTTGGGGATTCTGTAACTAGGGGCAAAGTTGTTAATGCTTTATTTATTTATTTATTTATTTATTTATTTATTTATTTATTGGGGGGGTGTTTATACTAGTAGATTATTGTTTTTGCAAAATGGAAAGAAACGGTGTAAGATCAGCATCTAATTGCAAAAATGTTCAACGCTCCACCAGTCTTGTCAAGAAGGGAATAATCCTGAGCGAATGCGGTCTGTGATATTCGAAAAAAAAAAAGAGATATAAAACATAAATTGATTATAAAAGGGGTAATGCAAGAAATTAAAAAAAATTAAAAAAATAGTTTAAACAAATAATAATAAAAAAAAAATACAATGAAGGAGATATACACAGTGTATAGTAGTATGTCAGGAGTATAAGTATTATATATATATTGTAAGTACGGTCAGAGGGGATAGTAATCTGTCCAAACAGGTTGTGGAGTCATCTGAGTAATTGTTGACCTGGGTTCAGTTCCAGAACAAACATAACAAAGCAGCCTCTACAGAGGTTTTCTCGCAATATTTGCTGACGTCTGATCAATTATTATTATTATTAGACATTTTTATAGCGCCATTTATTCCATGGCGCTTTACATGTGAAAAGGGGGCAAATATAGACAAATACAATAAACATGAGCAAAAAACAAGGCACTAACAGGTACAGGAGGAGGGAGGACCCTGCCCGCGAGGGCTCACAGTCTGCAGGGGATGGGTGAGGATACACTAGGTGAGGGTAGAGCTGGTTGTGCGGCGGTTCAGTAGGTTGAGGATCGCTGTAGGCTTGTCGGAAGAGGTGGGTCTTCAGGTTCTTTTTGAAGGTTTCTATGGTAGGCGAGTGTCTGATGTGTTGGGGTAGAGAGTTCCAGAGTTTGGGGGAAGCACGGGAGAAGTCTTGGATGCGATTGTGGGAAGAAGAGATGAGAGGGGAGTAGAGAAGGAGATCTTGTGAGGATCGAAGGTTGCGTGTAGGTAAGTACCGGGAGACGAGGTCACAGATGTATGGAGGAGACAGGTTGTGGATGACTTTGTATGTCATGGTTAGGGTTTTGAACTGTAGCCTCTGGGCAATAGGGAGCCAGTGAAGGGTTTGGCATAGGGGAGATGCTGGAGAATAGCGAGGAAACAGATAGATTACTCAGGCAGCAGAGTGTAGGATGGATTGGAGTGGTGCCAGAGTGCTAGAGGGGAGGCCAGAGAGTAGGAGGTTGCAGTAGTTAAGGCGGGAGATGATAAGGGCATGCACTAGTGTTTTTGTGGTTTCGTTGTCGAGGAATGCGCAGATCCGGGAAATATTTTTGAGTTTGAGATGGCAGGAGGAGGCAAGGGCTTGGATATGTGGCTTGAAATAGAGGGCAGAGTCGAGGATCACCCCGACGCATCGGGCGTGTGGGACTGGGGAAAGTGAGCAGCCATTGACCTTGATGGATAGGTCTGGTGGAGGGGTAGAGTGAGATGGGGGAAAGATGATGAATTCTGTTTTGTCCATGTTCAGTTTTAGAAAGCGAGCAGAAAAGAAGGCCGAGATAGCAGACAGACAGTGTGGGATTTTGGTGAGTAAGGAGGTGAGGTTGGGTCCAGATAGGTAGATCTATGTGCCATCAGCGTAGAGATGGTACTGCATACCGTGGGATTCTATGAGCTGTCCCAGGCCGAAGGTGTAGATGGAGAAGAGTAGGGGTCCCAGAACTGAGCCTTGGCTATCACCGACAGACAAGGGGCGAGGTGAGGAGGCGGTGTGGGGGAGGGAGACACTGAATGTTCGGTCTGTTAGATCAATAAGATATAATCAATGGCTTGCTGCTTTGTAATGTTGGCTTGTAGCGCTGGAGTCCTGGGATAGAATCTGGGAAACATCTGCATGAAGTTTGTATGCTCACCCCATAGGTTTCCTCCAAGATCACCATTCAAGGCTCCAAAAAAACATACATGTTGATTTGTCATTATGGATCAGGTTAATTTAGTCTTAGAATCCAGTAAAAGCTGCGCTGTCGTTTTTACAAAGCAAGAACGGCCCCCAAAATGGTTTACTCTGAATCCTGGCTGCCTTTGAATTGTTTGTTTGAGCTGGAAATGGCACGGTGAAAAAAAAAGGGTTTATTGAGAGCCATGTCCCCTTTGTATTATAAAATCCCATCAGTTGGACCCTTACAGTTCAGATATTGATCACTTCCAAACCTATTATGTAAAGTCTCCTTTATTATACCTTTGCAGACTTTGAACAGTTCACGCGGTATTAGTGTGAACAGCGCATGTGTGGAATTAGTGTGAAGCGTGCATGTGTGATGTTAGCATGAACGGTGCATGCACATGATTAGTGTGAAGAGTGTATGCGCGGGATTAGTGTGAAGAGTGTATGCGCGGGATTAGTGTGAACGGTATATGCGCAGGATTAGCATGAACGGTGCAAGCGCGTGATTAGTGTGAACAGTGTATGCACGGGATTAGCGTGAACGGTGTATGCACAAGATTAGTGTGAACGGTATATACGCGGGATTAGCGTGAACGGTGTATGCACATGGTTAGTGTGACCGGTATATGCGCAGGATTAGCGTGAACGGTGTATGCACATGGTTAGTGTGACCGGTGTATGCACGGTACTAGTGTGAACGGTGTATGCGTGGGATTAGTGTGAATGGTGCAAGTGTATGATTAGTGTGAACAGTGTATACGCGTGATTAGTGTGAATGGTGCATGCACGCGTGATTAGTGTGAACGGTGTGTGCGCGGTATTAGAATGAACGATGTGTGCGCGGGGTTAGAATGAACGGTGTGTGCGCGGGATTAGCGTGAACAGTGCAAGTGTGTGATGAGTGTGAACGGTGTATGCGCGGGATTAGAATGAACGGTGTGTGCGCTGGATTAGTGTGAACGGTGTATGCGTGGGATTAGTGTGAACAATGCATTGCGCGGGATTAGGGTAAGGGTGCATGCACACGTTTCGGGTGAATGTTACATGCGTGGGATTAGTGTGAACAGTGCATATGCCTAATTAGAGTGAACGGCACACATGTCAAATTAGAGTGAACAGTGCGTGCGTGGGATTAGAATAAATTGGAATAAATGGCGCTATAACAATAAATAATAATAATAATAATTAGAGGGCTTTCTTCATATTTGATAAGCTGAGGCAGACAATGAATGTGACGTCGGCAATAATAAGTCGTTCATTGTGGGAGTGATCAATCCTGCAAACATCACTTGGGCAATGTACGGCATTTGGCCTGAGGCGGAAGCGGAAGCGAGATGGTGGGGTGAAGATCTCAGTTGCAGGATTGAATTTTTTGGGGCGCTGTAACGTTGCTGAGTGTTGTATGGACTCCTGTTTTATAAAATAAATAGCATAGCATAGATTGGAAAGCTCTTCTTAAAGGGGTTTTCCATCTGTAATAAAAAAAAAGTGCAGATAATGCACGAGCCATGGCGACTTATCAGCTGGTGGATTTCTGACGTGTCAGATCCTTTTGATCCTTTTACCACTCGTCATCATCTTTCCTCCACACACACTCAACTGTCCCAATATCGGCAGGATCGGCTGACGTTAGGAGAATGTGTATGAGAATGCCCGAGTCAATATTTCACCCCAAGATCTGGCTTCAACTCAATTTTATTAAGGTCAGAAATCCCTTTAAACTTTTAGCAAGAGCCATCGTAGTTTTTTCTTTCTGAAATCTGTGAGTACATTCCGTGTTTGATAGGGTGCAGAGGGAAGACGTCGAGGTAGACGGCCGTGATTACGGTATAAGATGAAGCCGGCTCCGGAGTTGGGCAGACACATTGGAGTCGAGGTTTCCTACGCCAGCTGTGCCCTACGGGGCAGGTGGTGTTTTTCTTGGCAGTGTCACCGCTTATTTTATATCAGGAGAGAAACCCTGGTAACCTTCACAAGACTTCCCTGACGACGTCTCCGTATCCGCAGTATATACATCGCCTGTTCCCTGTCGGATCACGCCGGTTGCACACCGGAGAATGCTTTTCTATTATTATTGCTGTCATTGTTGTTTTTGTGTGCGGTTTTATGTAGGTATTTCCTTTTTAATCATGCACAATATGTCCTATTATTGCACCACGTCATTAATTTTATTATTTTTTTTATTTGTAATGTTTGGCGTCCCTCCAGTGTAAATCATTTTATATTTTATATATATATTAATTTGCAGTTCTTGTGCTCACACCCCCAGGACTCTTCTAAGTAGGTGTTCGGGTTCAGTTAGATGCTTGTCATATGAGTGATACTTTTTATATTAGATGTTTATGTAGTCAACCAAACGATGTAAATAATGCCAAAAAATAGAGATCGGCAGTGCCATTTGGTAAAACATATATATAAAATATATGCAAAAGCGGACCTGTCACTTCCTATAAGCATTTTTACCTGGTGTAAACACCGGCATTCTCCTGAATCCGGAGATGTTCTTCTTTTGTTCCTGCTCCTCTCCGTTCCTGAGATATGGCTCCCTCTTCCGTGTATATAAATCAAGTCTTGATAACCAATTGGGTGTGGTCATCAACTTTACTATGTCAGTGACTACGCCCAGTTGGCAAATAAGGCTAGATTTATATACAGGAAAGAAGACACTATATCTCAGGAACGGAGAGGTTCAGGAACAAAAGAAGAACATCGGCGGATTCAGGAGAACAGCGGCATTTACAACGAGTATAAAAAATTAGTGATGGGTCATCTTCAAAGAGTAAACAGATATAAAAAGGCTACAGGAATGTCATACAGACTCATCACTACCTTTGTGCCTGATTTTGTCTAGTTCTGTGCCTTTGTTTGCGTTTGCACCCAATTCCTTACTTTATTTGTGCTTTTTTAAGTCCGTTTTATATGTGCTCTCCTGTTGTTGTTGTTTTATATCACGAGCACCGTTTTGGTGCATTTGGCCACAAAAATGCAAATAAAATTACTAATACGACCATACGAAAAAGGAAAACGCTAAGTATTGGAGGAACTGATGTGCCTTTTTCATCGTTTGCTCACGATACCCCAATTTCCCTGGCCACAGAGTACTTTATCTTCATAGGGAAGCTGTCCCAGAGAAAGATAATGTAGGGCTGAGAAGAATTATACCTGAACCAATATTTTTCCAAGAAAATGACCTTTTATCTGATAGTTAGTAAGGCCGAAAAAAGACATTTGTCCATCCAGTTCAGCCTATATTCCATCATAATAAATCCCCAGATCTACGTCCTTCTACAGAACCTAATAATTGTATGATACAATATTGTTCTGCTCCAGGAAGACGTCCAGGCCTCTCTTGAACCCCTCGACTGAGTTCGCCATCACCACCTCCTCAGGCAAGGAATTCCAGACTCTCACTGCCCTAACAGTAAAGAATCCTCTTCTATGTTGGTGGAAAAACCTTCTCTCCTCCAGACGCAAGGAATGCCCCCTTGTGCCCTTCACCTTCCTTGGTATAAACAGATCCTCAGCGAGATATTTTTTATTGTCCCCTTATATACTTATACATGGTTATTAGATCGCCCCTCAGTCGTCTTTTTTCTAGACTAAATAATCCTAATTTCGCTAATTAGGATCTGCTGATTAGCTGCTCGTTTCCCCAGACCATCGTTCTCTGGGTCATTCGCCCGTCCATCTCCTGAATGGCAGCTCCCGCTTCAGTTTTGTGAGCGCTCTCTGGCCTGGCATCCTGTGCATGTGCGGACAAGCCCAGTATCGGCGCATGCACAGAACAGCCTTCCTCCTGGAAGTCATCGATATGCGCGTATACTGGTGGTAAGCCTGTCCGTCCATGATGCACCGAGCCGCTAATGCAACAATAGTACCACGTATTCTTACAATACAGGTGCGACCCTTCTCGGGGCAGGCGGACTCACATGTGGATTTCCTTCTTTCAGAACGTTCTTTAGTCCTGACCAACTCATGACCTTCTTTTGTCCTGACCTTTGATAGAGTAGATGTTTGCAAGGACATTTAGTATGTCACAATGAGTGGTGCAAGAAGCACATTGTTTAGTGTTTATATTCTTTTTCCAATTCTTAATGGATGGTAAAATGCTCAGCAGTTATCCCTCGTGGTCAGTGGGAAGATTAGCTTTCGATTCCTGATGGTCATCGATGCGGTTAATGTAAGTTTCCTGATTGTTTATAGAGCAGACCCTGATGGTTAGTCAATTCTGTGAGTGGTTCAGTAGCTGGTGGTCTGTGGAATATTCTACTGCATGATCCCGGGTGGTCCGGTGGAAGATCGTTGTAATATTTTTCACAGAAGAACAGTACAAAGTGAGTCTTTAAAAGTGCAAGAGCCAACAACTTAAGTCATTGATGAGCTGGACTTTACTTCTCGGAATTCATATTGCCAAAACCTTCCTTGTATGATCGTATATTACTGAGCCCGTCTGCAGATATTATCTTAGATAGTACACCCACGGCCCAACAGGGATGGACAGAAAGGATACACATGATAGGAGTAACAGATCCATCAACAGAAGCATCAATAGAGGTTCAAAAACAGGAGCGGCTACCTGACTCCGAGGCCGACCTCAGACGAGAACAGACTGTGGTTTGATGATTGGCCCAGGGTCTCCTGACATGAACTCTGCAGCCTTATACAATGCCTTGCGAAAGTATTCGGCCCCCTGGAACTTTTCAACCTTTTCCCACAATTGTGAAGTTGAACAAAATTTATTGGTTATTTTAAATTTTTGTGGAAATTCAAAAACTGAAAAGTGGGGCTTTCAATATTATTCTGCCCCTGTAACTTAATACTTTGTTGCGCCACCTTTTGCTGTGATTACAAGTCACTTGGGGTATGTCTCTATCAGTTTTATACAGCGAGAGACTGAAATTCTCGCCCATTCTTCCTTGGCAAACAGCTCGAGCTCAGTGAGGTTTGATGGAGATCGTTTGTGAACAGCAGTTTTCAGCTCTTTCCACAGATTCTCGATTGGATTGAGGTCTGGACTCTGACTTGGCCATTCTAACACCTGGATACGTTTATTTGTGAACCATTCCATTGTAGATTTTGCTTTATGTTTGGGATCATTGTCTTGTTGGAAGACAAATCTCCATCCCTGTCTCAGGTCTTTTGCAGACTCCAACAGGTTTTCTTCAAGAATGGTCCTGTATTTGGCTCCATCCATCTTCCCATCAATTTTAACCATCTTCCCTGTCCCTGCTGAAGAAAAGCAGGCCCAAACCATGATGCTGCCACCACCATGTTTGACAGTGGGGATGGTGTGTTCAGGGTGATGAGCTGTGTTGCCTTTACACTAAACATATCGTTTGACATTGTTGCCAAAAAGTTCGATTTTGGTTTCATCTGACCAGAGCACCTTCTTCCACATGTTTGGTGTGTCTCCCAGCTGGCTTGTTGCAAACTTTAAACAACACTTTTTATGGATATCTTGTATTAATGGCTTTCTTCTTGCCACTCTCCCATATAGGCCAGATTTGTGCAGTGTACGACTGATTGTTGTCCTATGGACAGACTGTCCCACCTCAGCTGTAGATCTCTGCAGGTCATCCAGAGTGATCATGGGCCTCTTGGCTGCATCTCTGATCAGTCTTCTCCTTGTTTGAGATGAAAGTTTAGCGGGACGGCCGGGTCTTGGTAGATTTGCAGTGGTATGATACTACTTCCATTTCAATATGATCGCTTGCACAGTGCTCCTTGGGATGTTTAAAGTTTTGGAAATCATTTTGTATCCAAATCCGGCTTTAAACTTCTCCACAACAGTATCACGGACCTGCCTGTTGTGTTCCTTGGTCTTCATGATGCTCTCTGTGCTTCACACAGAACCCTGAGACTATCACAGAGCAGGTGCTTTTATACGGAGACTTGATTACACACAGGTGGATTATATTTATCATCATTAGGCATTTAGGACAACATTGGATCATTCAGAGATCCACAATGAACTTCTGGAGGGAGTTTGCTGCACTGAAAGTAAAGGGGCCGAATAACATTGCACGCCCCACTTTTCAGTCTTTGAATTTCCACTAAAATTTTAAATAACCGATAAATTTCGTTCAACTTCACAGTTGTGTTCCACTTGTTGTTGATTCTTCACCAAAAATTTACATTTGGTGTCTTTATGTTTGAAGCATGATATGTGGGAAAAGGTTGGAAAGTTCCAGGGGGCCGAATACTTTCGCAAGGCACTGCATATGCCTATGAGTACAGTGCCTTGAAAAAGTATTCATACCCCTTGAACTTTTCCACATTTTTTAAGTTACACCCATAAAGTTAAAATATATATATATATTTTTAATTGGAATTTTATTTGATACCAACAAAAAGTAACAAGTATTTGTAATGGGTAAAGGAAATGATACAGAGTTTGGTTTTCTAATTATTTTAAAAATGTAAATCTAAAAATTGTGCCTTGCATTTGTATTCAGCCCCTGTAGTTTGATACTTCATAAAACCATCTTTCTCTGCAGTTACTGCTGCAGTCTTTTGGGGTCTGTCTCTACCAGGTTTGCACATCTAGAGGTGACATTTTGCCCTTACTTCTTTGCACACTCGCTCTCGCTCAGTGAGGTTGGATTGAGACGTCTGTGATCAGTAATTTCCAAGTCTTGTCACAGAGTCTCATGTCTTGGTAGGTTTGCAGTTGTGCCATACTCCTTCCATTCTTGGATGATGGATTGAACAGTGCTCCATGAGATGTTCAGAGCTTGGGCTATTTTTTGTATCCTAACCCTGCTTTACTCTTCTCGACAACTTTATCCCTGACCTTTCTGGTGAGCTCCTTGGTTTTCTTGATGCTGTTTGATCCCTAATGTTCTCACACAAATCTCTAAGGCCTACACAGAACAGCTGTAATTAGAAGAAATCACTCTTAGGTGGACTCAATGTAGTAATTATGTGACGTCTGGAGGGAATTGGTCACTCAGGATTTTATTTAGAGGTATCAGACTAAAGGGGGCTGAATACACATGCACCTCACAATTTCATATTCATATTTTTTATATAATTAGAAAAATCTGTATTATTTCCTGTATACTTCACAAATACTCAGTACACAGGGTATTAATACTATTTCAAGGCACTGTATATACCTATGAGGCTGTTGAGTTCAGGTCAGTAACATGGCAAGTGTAGGGCACTATCTCACCACCGATAACCTGATATGTAGGTAGTGGTTACAAGTATCCCAAAAAGAGGGTGATCCCAATCCTCCATTAGATCCAAGGCTAGCGATGATCGAACGTGTTTAGGTATGGTGTTAGCATGCTCATCTCCTGAGTATCTTGGGCGTGCTCGAAAAATATGCAGGGATTGTCTAACAAACAGACAATCCCTGCATGTATTGCGACTGTTTAACAGCCTCGAGACTCAAACATACTTTTCGATACTTGCAGCCGCAGGGACCCAAACATACTTTTCGAGACTTGCAGCTGCGGGGACTCAAACATCCTTTTCGAGACTTGCAGCCACGGGGACTCAAACATACTTTTCGAGACTTGCAGCCGCAGGGACTCAAACATACTTTTCGAGCACGCCGAAGACACTCAATCAACACATAAGCATGGTCAGTGAACACCTTATCCCAGCACAGTCGCTCATCATTAAGACCCTACCTATCCTGTAAGGTCTAAACGTTCCTTTCTCCCTGTATCATGTGATGTGTTAGTAAAGAAGAAGATACTTTTGGCTACGGTGAACGCTGTTGTCGCTGTCTTCACCTTTGAGTTCAGGTCAGGAGACCCATGACTGGTCCATAAATCTCTGGCCATAATCAAACCATTATTAAACACGGAGTCTGGATTCCACCTTTACATAGTAGTGATATTTAGCATCCACATAGCATGGAAGTGAGAAGACGTGATATTTGTACACTGACATTGCTATCTTTTGTGGTGGACACAGGACTCCATCCTCTGTACATGACACCACCGCACCCGTCGGATGATCAGCGTTCCACCGTATTAGGACCCCACCCAAACCCTTCATAGCTTTACTGTGACAAGAAGCTTTTCTCTCCAAAACTTGGTCCCCGCGTCCTCTGCAGACACTGTTCCCACGAGATGTCTGATGCTCCATTATGTAAGACCAAGAGAGACAACACCGTCATCACGACATGGGAATAATGGCAGACTGTATCCAGCATTGACAACGCTGGCGCTTCAATTGTGTTAATGTTATCAGATAAGTTTTTTTTTTTTATACGTTTTGACGCTTGATTCAGTAACCGGCGTGGAGCCTCCCAGGGTCCTTTATAACATATGAGTGTTTTTGGACGGACCCGTGAAGGAACTAAATGTTTTCTGGAGGCAGAAATCGTTATTTTTTGTAGTCACACATCGGACATTATTATTATTATTATTATTTATTGTTATAGCGCCATTTATTCCATGGCGCTTTACAAGTGAGGAGGGGTATACATAATAAAAACAAGTACAATAATCTTGAACAATACAAGTCATAACTGGTACAGGAGGAGTGAGGACCCTGCCCGCGAGGGCTCACAATCTACAAGGGATGGGTGAGAATACAGTAGGTGAGGATAGAGCTGATCGTGCAGCGGTTGGTTGATCGGTGGTTACTGCAGGTTGTAGGCTTGTCGGAAGAGGTGGGTCTTCAGATTCTTTTTGAAGGTTTCGATGGTGGGCGAGAGGACATCATGTGTTCTAGTAATTCCCTGCTTGTAATTGGCAAGTCTGTTTCTGTCAATAGCGTTTCTATTATCAGTGGAGAATGTAAAGTTTTACTCCGGCTCCGTTCTGTGAAAGGTGAACGAGGCCAGCGGGTAATTGCTGAGCACTTGCACTATTGGCGGGTATCGCACAACTCTCCGGTATATTAGGCAGGTGCACGATACCTGCAGATTGTAGGTACCGGTAGACGTGGCATCACCAGTCAGTCCCAATGCAGAAGTGAGCGGAGCCAGAATATCCCCAGAAAAAAATCCCCAGCATCAAAAACGTATCAAATACTCATAATCTTGGAAACATATGTTCACACGTTGCGTTTTTGCTGCCTTTTTTTTCAATGCAAATTTGAAGCTGCATTTTACAGTGCAGTGAGTTTTTGCTGCAAAAACCTAAAGAATTTGCATCATGTTTTTTGGGGGCACTAAACTTTATTAGCATGCACAAGAGACAAGAATAATGAAGCAAAAGATGCAGTAAAACCTGCTTTTTGCAAGCAGCTTATTTACTGCCAAGTAAGCAGGTTTTGCCTGCAGAAAAAAAAAACACAACAAAAACGCAACATGTGAAAACAGCCTAAAAGGTGCAAAAGACTTAAAAGCATTCTTCCATTTTGGATGAGTTGGTGCCTATTTTGATGACTTTTGTGCAGTATCCATCAGTGCAAAATAAATAGGCAAGACCAAAAAAAAAAGAATTAAAAAGTGCAAGTGATGGTTCGGGGTCATTATTTTTTGGGGTTTTTGCCTTTACACTCTTACCTGTGCAGTATTATTGATGTACAATTATATTTTTGCCCTGGTTCAGTGACGCTGAGTTTTGTACACCGGTCTTGGTAAAGAACGTGGTTGAGTATTATGTGCCAAAAAAATGCCATGAAAAATGTTCTGCGATCGATTCCTCTCATAATTTGCATGACTTTTGTGCTGTAAATAATTATTAATTTTTCAGCCGTGCTTGGCCACGCCGTCTTCCCAAAAATCAACGTCCACTTTTCTATAAAAAAAAAAAGAAAAAGTTAGCAGAATTGTCTTAAAAAAAAAAATAAAAAAAAATTGCACAACAAATTATCAAGCAGTTTGCCCCCGAATTCTGGCATAAAATTCATTGAAATGTCACAAAATTTTTGTGCAAGTTGGGAAAAAAATGTTGTGACTTTTGGACAGCCCCGCCTACTTTTTGGAAAATGGGTGGAGCTTAGTCAGAAGAGGGCAGAGTTCAGCCTGGACAACAAATTCATCTAGAGTCCTTGACCTTAAAGTTAGTCTTAGGATATTTGGCTTCTGGGATCACAGGCGTTCTGGTAAAATCCCTGCAAAAACTTGACAGTGAGTGCGGAGTTTTCCTGCAGCTCCTCCGCAGGGTGAATGAAGTATTACACTGCACTGACTGTATAATGCACAGTAGTGTCTGCTGCTCCCATCTGTTTAAGCTGAATAACTATGAATTCCTTAATGCCGTATAGGAAAATTAGTTTTCTGAACCCGACATCTTATATATATATATATATATATATATATATATATATATATATATATATATATATATATATATATATATCTTTTTTTTTTTCAATTACCCACAGTATATTTCTTAAAGTCCGCCAATATATCTAGTTTCATTTCTACATTAGTGTGGGAAATTAAATTTATAATTTTAATATGTAATATTGATACAAACTATCATAAAGTACGACCGTCGGAACAATCATGTATTATAAATACGGGCTTTTAAAGGAAACCTTTTAAAAATGCAAACTTTACAAAGTGGTAAAAAGGGAAAATGAATATACATACGCATACATATACGATAGCATTCATGGTAGACTGTAATACAGAGGTTGTCCACACGTTCTTGGGGCGTCTGCCGGCTGCTCACCCCGTCTTCTGCACGCCTCCTCTGCATGTACCGTTCACCTGTCCTGTTTATCCCAATGACACCTGCCAATTGGCCAACGGATGCCGAATCAGCCACGTCCGTCACATTCAGGTGCAAAAGTCATCCAGGGACGGAGATACTATTGGTGAGGGGTCCAAAGCAGCTGGAATTGTGCATTATGTTGAGCGGTTGGATTGGAAATGGCCTCTCCTGTCTCCATCTGCTCCTTTAAATTCACCAAATGTAGAACTTCCGAACATTACATAATATTGCATTAGTGATCCAAGCTCAAAAGACAAAAATTGAAAATACAAAGAGAAAGGGAGAAAAGGCCACTGTTTACGGCACATTTAGCCTCTTCCCAGTTTCTGATCCTCCAATGGAGCCACATGTGGTGATACAATCCGTGATGTGTTACCTGCCGGGCACTGACATGACGGCCTGTCCATCTAATGTGTGGATGGATCTGTCCCCGCACACAGAGGGGGTCCTGGGTGAAGGACTCTTCTCTATATAGGCCGTATGACAAGACCTTTTACCTTCTTTACATCTCAAATAATCGGGCTCATTTTTATCCACATACTTTATTTTTTAACTTAATTTTCTTCTTTGGAAACAGAACTGTAAACAAGTTTTTGGCCTAAATTTAAGTTTTTGGCTATTCCCGTGTTAATTTCTCATTTTGTCCACACGATGGTTGTAAATCTCGTGTTTGCAGTGGGATTTCTTCCTGTTTCTGCTCTGTATTTCTAGTCATTACAGACGTTGCCTTGTTTTGCTGTCATTCATCTGCCTCTCCACAGTTACTGGTGTTTCCATTTGACATGTTGGCTCCTCATCATGTAGTTAGATCTGTGAAACACTGCCCCCATCTGGCAGATATTCACCGGTGGTTGTAGTCCTCCGCTTCCCGTCGTCGTCCACTTCTGGGTTGACATGCTGCTATAGATGCTCCAGCATCGGTACTTAGTGCGCGTCTTCCCTGCCTTCGCCCATTGGTCTGTTGAGCTGTCGTCTACTACTTTAAAGGGCACGACATGTGTTTCTTACTTTTTTTTATCACTTTTTTGCTAGCATTTTTCTTTATTTTTTTTTTGCATTTTTTTCTGCCTTTTTTTAGGACCTGTGCAAAATGCCTCCAAAACTAATAATTACCCCCCCCCCCAAAAAAAAAAAGCAACATGGGCTGTCCTTAGAATTTTTCGTATTTTCTATTGACCATTTGCAGTAGCATTTCATTGTGTAAATGCGTGAGTCCATAGGTGTATGCGTGTCGGATGCCGATTTCTAAGATCCGTTAGGCTGCATTCCCAACTCGCATGCACTCAAGTCGCAGTTGGGCAGTAGCGCTGGGAGGGTGCAAAAAAGGGAGAACACTTTCTGACGCTAGTTATATCTATAGTGCTAACGATATATTGGGATGTCTTTATGGAAAGAGTAGTAATCAAACGGTTAAAAAAAATTGGCCAAAATACATAGATTTTATTTTCATATTTTGTATGACGAATGGGCATCAAATGAAACTTGTACTAAATGTTTCTTCCAACGTTTTGTGGCTTAGAGGTTTTGCATTGGGCACATGGGCCCCAATATAAAATGTGTATCAGAACCCCGGCTACCATGCGCCCATGTGCCAGAGATACTGACGGGCACCTGCCCCCGGATGTGACTGCCATTTTTGTTGATTATAATTGTATTTATGATTGTTTTATAACATAAATTGGCACCTCCGCACCCCCAATAGATATTACCCACTCCCTCCCTACCATCCCACAGTGAATAGTTTCACATTTGTTTTTTATTATTATTTTTATTATAGGACTATTTTAGAAAACGACGTGAAGTTGTTATGAACTACGACGATGCAATGTGGTTCGGGAATATTTTTATTATTATTAGATTATTGTAAATAAAGAACAGGAAACCGGACGTTGCATTTGTCATCTATAAATATAGTGTATCTATGTATTATATAATTGCTATTTACAGTACAGAGTCATCTGCGGCTTTCTATCATCGTAGCAAATTTATCTTCTAGAAAAATTAGAAAAAAAAAATGTCAGTAAAGAAAAAGTAGGTTTTGCTAATGCCGTGATGAAAATAAATAGCGGCACGCAGTAATTAAGCATAACTCAATTTTGATTGCCGTGATTTAGTGCAATGCCTCTTTAATAAATATGTCTAAGGTATAATTTGCCAGGCTGCAAGATGAGGGGAAGCTCTGGCACCTTGTAAGTCATTTCTGCCCTGCAGATTTCCAGAGGAGCCGGCGCCACATAGTATGCATGCACAGTATAGGTTTTGGCTGCTTTTATTGTTGTTTTATTTTGCATTTATGCTTTTCCACCTGTTATAAGAACAGGACGATGTGATCTGGGGAGCACTTGTTATTTTACATTTTGCATAATTATTATTATTTTTGTATTTATTTATTTTTTTTTTTTGCATGTGATGGCCTTAAGAACAGTATTATAATTCTTGTATATATTTTTTGTATCTTGTTACTTTGTTTATTTTTTTTGTGATTAACCCCTTGCGGCTCTAAATTCCTGCCTTTGCATATTGCATACGACAGGTTTATAATATACGGCCTGAAAAAGTAAAAGTAACATTCTATTAAAGTAAACTTTCTCTACATTTCCAATGCTTTTGCGTATTTTTTTTTTTTTATTTGATATTTTTTTTATTGTGTGTGTATGTGTTTGCTCCTTGCATTGAAAATAACCTTGGCCGGAGTTTTAATTGGACGAAGGTTCCGTGTATCATTTATTTCTGTCCTGGTAACACTATGTACTATATGCAATGCACCTGTTTGGACATAAGTACTGCATACTCTTATAACAGGCGCTCCCCCGGTTCTGCCAAGGACGGACCAGGCTGGAGATTTACAAGAATTAATTTTTTATTTTTTTTTTACATTCTCTTTTTCTCATTGCGAGATTTTTATGCTTGTGTTTTCTGTGCAGCTTAAAAATAAAAAAAAAAAAAAAAAAAATTTTAAAAAAATTATTAGGGAAGCAATTATGCATGTCACCATTTTTTGTGACTGAATAGGGCTGTACAACCTCCGACAAAACGAGTGACATTAATATATAATCAGTGCTGGAAAAAAAAAACCAACACAATGCTGGAGCAGGGGAGGGAAGGTGGGGCTGCTCCTTCCTAACTGTCTGTGTCCCTGGTCCTTTTGGCTGCTATCTGTGCCAGTGTCAGGCAAGCAGTGCTGAACCTGTTGCTGCAGCAGGCGAGTGAGTATTTTGCTTGCTAGATAGAGGAAGGAGGGCTGTCTGCTGTCTGGTAGGAGGGCATTGTCTGTGTCTTTCTCCCTCTATCACACACACATACTCTGGCTGGCTCTTTCTCTCTCTCTCCCTCTCTCTCTTTCTCTTTCCCTCTCTCTCTCTCTCTCCTCTCTCGTCTCTGTGGTTTGTATAAGGTAGGTTGCAGTGTGTGTATATACACAACATCAAGCGCAGGAAAATGGACCCATTAGACAGGCAGGCAGTCATTACCACTCACACTGTAGTTCCAGGGAGACTCCGATTATAAGAAGACTAACTCAGCTCTGGGGGACAAGGTAGGCCACTTAACTTTAAGAGAAACAAAAAAACAAACAAATGTATCCAGTTCTTTTTGTTGTTTTTTTTTTTTAAATATTTTTGTTTGTTTGTTTCTCTTTTTTTTTTCTTTACAGATTTATTTACAATTTGTTATTATGTTGTTTACATTTTTTTTTTCTCCCCCAAAATGTATCGAGCAAGTTCCAGTTCTCCGAGCATTGCTCAACATGTTTCATGGCCTAGCACCAAAAAGCTTTTATTTTAATCCCTCCTCAACAGTTATTTGTGTATTTATGGGTGTGACTGCTCCTCGGACTCTCGTCCTTTTTCTTTTTTTTTTACTTCCCAATTTTAGTTTTTTTAATTTCCTCTCGATTCTAATGAAATCAGTTATCTGCCACTCGTTAAAAACTCTCTCCTGTATCTTTTCAGTCTCTCTATGTTTTCAAGAATTCTAGATTCTGGGCTTCTTTACTTTGTGCTGATCTATTTACTGAGTGTTTAGCATTGTATTTTCTATGTATATATAATATATTTGTGACTCTGATGTTTATCTCGACTGCGAGAAAAGTTGGCAAAAATAAAAGATTATTGGGAAAAGAAAAATGCTCCTGCAGCAGCAGGTTGTTGTACGTTAAACTTTGCAGAGAATTTTCTCTTCTGATTTTCTATTTATTATTTATTTTGGACCCGTGCTGGGATTACATATCTTCTTCCCTCTTTTTTTTTTTTTCCTTGTTTACTTTTTGAAAACGGACAGAAGAACAAAAAAAAAAAAAAAGATGCAGTATTGTGCGTCTGAACTTCTCAAGTTTTGTAGCCTTGATAAATATGAAAGTTTGGAGCAGGTAGTCTCTTTGGAGGAGAAGGGTCTGCTGCTAGGTGTGTCTTCCTCGGAGGAGGGGGTTGTGTCATTGTCCCTCGCCCGAGACATTTTTTACTGTCTACAGCCATTTTGTATTTAAGGACAAATGGACAAATAAAATAATACACATTGTAAGAAAAAAAAAAAAAAGGGGGTGGGGGGGAAAAAAATCCCAAAATGTCCTAAAATATTCTGCGTGTTTTCCTGGGCCTTGGGCCATTGTTTGGAAGGCTTTTTCGGCCGAGTGGTGTCAGTTTTGCAGCAGGGGGAAAGAGATCTGCAGGAAACCAGCTTTCTGTGCTCGTGCGTGTGCATAATCTGCCTCCTCTCCTCTCAGATCTTTCTCCACGAGTAAAACTGTTGCTTTGCTTGTTACAGAAATCAGCACGGGCAGTCAGACTCACTGTTACATAAAGAGTTTAGAAAATTCAATAAGCTTTTTTTTTTTGGAGGTTGGGGGGTGATTGTCGTAAAAATAAATTCGGATGATGTCTCCCTCGTTGGAAGCCATTGTTACTGTCAGTGTTGTGTTTTTTTTGGGAGAGGGGGAGAGGGGTCTCTAGGCCTTTTGCTCTCAAGACGAGGGGCTTCTGATGTAGTGTAGTTCTTTGCTATTAGCATTATTACCACTTTTTTTCCCTGGGGGGGGTATCCAACAGGTATAGACGTATAGCACCTGGATACCTTAACGCCCATTTTATTCCCCCTTGTCCCTGGCATGATGACGTGTTTGCTCATTACTTATTTTGCAAACTATGTTACTATGTATTTATTTTTTTGTCTTAGAAAGTGTCACATTTTTTTAAAAATTCTAAAGTTTGTTTTTTAATATTTTATTTTATTTTTTATTTCTTTGCCCCTCTTTTGATTCACAAACTGATCAGGCATAAGGAGCATTATGTAAACAGGGACTGGACGAATGAGAGGAGCAGAAGAGCTGCAGCCTTTGGCAATTTTTCTCACAAACAGAACAACAAACAATAAGTGGATTTTTCAGTTGAGAGGGAAATGTAACTTGTGCGTCCGATTCACCGTGAATTATGTATGGAAATAAGATGGACATGGAGAAATGCTCTCTGCAGTCATGAGGAGGGTTACTGCCACTTGCTCCGTACTTTGCATTTTCTTTTGGCTTAAATTTGCATTTAAAAAAAAAAATAAAATAAACAGAAAAAAATAAAATGTGATCCCATGCATAGGGAAATGGCTAAAAATCCAAAATAGAATGGTTACTGTGCAGAATAAGAAATATTATTTATCTGGACACGTAGATGTCCCGTTTACTATCCTGAGGACCCATCTGAACACCGGTGATACCATGTCACCAAAATAGCATTCTAAGTTAATGTTATTACTTTTGCATCTGCGATGACCTTGAGCCGTGTGTATGTGTTAGTACATGGAACGTTTTATATATACGGGGGATAAACATGGAGCCTGATCATTAAAGACGTCAATCAGAAATAATCCTAACCACTAGTTTACATATTTAAAGAGAGAGGACAATTTTAGGACCCCGCCCCATAACAAGTTAGTAGAGTGCTTAATATGCACCCGCCCCTACTTAATTATAATTAACACACCCATGTTTTTAAATCAATTATCATCACCAATAATTAATTTTGTTCTTTTATATCTATGCTTTTTTTTTTTTTTTTTTTACTTTTTAGAAATATCGGGGCCTACACCATTTTGGCTACATTTGTTTTATTCCCCATGTGTCTCATCATAGACGACATCTTGTCTAAAAATATATTGGATGGAAATGTGAAGTTTTTGGGGACGGTGGGAGGTCACCGAGGGGGAAGTCGGCCTCAGACCCACAGAGTTTATACAAAAAATCCATTTAGTATATTAATATTAATAAAGCCTTTGTCGTTGGGTTTAATGGAACCGAGCTGTAGATCTTGCGGATGGACAGAATGTATATACATACATATATATATATATATATATATATATATATATATATATATATATATATAATGTGTATATATATATATATATATATATATATATATACTGAAAAATCTTACATTTTTTTTCCTCTCCCATCCTTGGGTTGGGTTTGATGGACGTGTCTTTTTTTCTACAATCTGTGAATTTCTTTTTTGACCTTTCGCACTGGATGTGGGTGAAGCTCGTGCCCGTTGGTTTAGACGATATATATAAATTGGCAGTAAGATATCAAACAATGTGACTGGCATCGTGTATCCACATGACTGCATTAAAAGTTATACATTACCAGCACGGCACACAAGAATCATTTTATCTCGTTTTTTTTATTGTTTATCTTCAAGTTCCAGGGCTGAAATAAAAGAATTACGTGCCAAGACCGAGCCGCGTTCTGCAGCTCACTGGCTCCTCTGTACCTTTTCCATTAGACTCTTCTGCAAAACATTTTTTTTTCTCCTCCTAATTAGAGTCAGATATTCATAAAGGTTTTTTTTTTTTACTTTACTTTTACATCACATTTTTGACCTTGTTTATTTTATTTTATTTTTTTGCTAAATGAAACATTTTTTTTATTTCTCTATTTAATTTTTTTTCTCTTTCTCTATAATTGGACTTTCATTTTTGTTTTTTTATTTTGCACACTCCACTCGATAACACTTACTCCTTAAATCTTTGCACTTAGCTTCCCAGAGTGAAAGCAACAGATTTTTAACCCATTTGCCATTACGGGCTGCATATAATACTGTAATGTCCAATTAGCGAGAAACTGTGTCTTATAGTCCTGCGACATAGTGTAAAAGACAAAAAAATATTTCTATCGTTTTTTCTACAGTTTTTGGGACCAGGGTTTTAATTATTTTTTTGGGAAAGAACATTTTAGTCAGAGCTCGCCTCCAATCACATCTGTATGGTAAACTGTGCGCGGGGTTGTTACATTACATTGGGGCCTTTCACACCCAGATACATAGAGCCGATGTAATAAAGATCATTTATAATGAGAAGAACGATAACCATCGTATGGTATAGAACCAAAAGATGGAAACTGGACCCCAATGTGCAAATGTGGTATTTTATTATTTTATTTATTTTCTCTTTAACCTTTTCCCTTATTATCATTTTATTTACGTTGTACAGAATATATCTATTATCTATATCTCTTATATCGATCTGTCAATCAAATATCTATGATCTATCTCTCTTTATAATTTATATTATCTATTATCTATCTATTATTTATCTATGTATTTATTATCTATCTATTATTTATCTATGTATTTATTATCTATCCATCTATTATCTATGTATTATCTATACATCTACCTATTATCTATCTATCTATCTATCTATCTATCTATCTATATCTATTATCTTTCTATGTATCTATTATCTATCTATTATCTATATCTAGTATCTACCTATGTATCTATTATCTATCTATTATCTATCTATCATCTATCTATTATCTATCTATGTATCTATTATCTATCTATTATCTATCTATCTATCATCTATATATGTCTATTATCTATCAATCCATTATCTATCTAGTATCTATCTACCATCTATCCATTATCTATCTATCTATTATCTATCTATCTATCTATCTATCTACCATCTATCTATTATCTATCTATCTATTATCTATCTATTATCTATCTATCTACCATCTATCTATTATCTATCTACCATCTATGCATTAGCTATCTATTATCTATCTATCTATATATCTATATATTATCTATGTATCTATCTATTATCTATCTTATCTATCTATATCTATTAACTATCTATCTATTATCCTTCTAGTATCTATCTATTATATATCTATCTCTATTATCTATCTATTATCTATCTATCATCTATCTATTATGTATCTATTATTTATTTATTTTCCATTCTGTCATTTTTCTATCTATCTAGTGTCTAACCTCATTATTGGTAATTTTCGTCTATTTTGATTTTATACAATCGTACTTATTTTTGCACCATTAGCTGATTTAGGCTACTTGTGTTTTTTATTCAATTTTTAGCTAGGTTTTTCTTCACGTGTTTTTATTGTATTTTTTCCAGCCGCGGTTTTGTCTCTTTTCGGTGCGTCATGTTTGATATATAAAACTACTTTGCTTTGGCGACTTTCCTTTTCATGATACTTGGCGTTGAAAAAACTTTATTGATCAGGTCATGTGTCGGATTGCATGCGTATTTCCTTCGTTTAAAGCTGCATAAATCCACTAAAAACACCCGTGCAGGTTTTATCGACAGATATTCTGCATCTTATTCCAGTCTATGGAGAAAGTTTGTAAATAAAACGTAAGAGACATCAATGCTGCGGATTTAAAAAAACGCACCGTAAGTTGATTTCCGCAGAGATTAAAAAGAAAACGAAAAACAGGACAGTGGGCATCAGATTAATGTACGTCTCATCAACTCTGCTTTTTTTATGCACCAAAATACTCAGCAGAAAAATGCTGGTTGTGGGAACTTAGCTGTAGAGGACTATCATTCGATATGTAATTGGTGCAACCTGTGCAGCCGCCTGGGGGCCGAGAGGTAACAGGGCCACTAGCAACCGCAAAACGGGGGGAATTGTGCATTATTATGAGTTACTGGGTTGAAAAGGACCATATATTGTTCTTACTCAGGGGCCCTTTCTGTGTACAGAGTCATTATCTATGATAGATTTTAAGGTCCCGCCATATTTAGGATGAATAGATGGGTCAATACATGCGACTAAGCTCCAAATATTGGTGAACGTACGGTGGAAGCCTCGGCAGATTGTGTCCTTCAGGCGTCCATCACTCATAAGCTCTCATGTTTGAGATCACCTATATGTCCGAGGTGGACGACACCCAACAATCACATATATATATATATATATATATATATATATATATATATATATATATATATATATATATATATATATATATATCCATGTTGATACAAAAGTATTACCACATCCATATATTTGTTACCTGCATCATTGTAACAGCCGCCTGTAAATGATGCCGTCCGCCTTCCCTCCGCCACCGACAGGAGGACGCTCGATAGTATTGTGACATTAATACATCGTATATCACAGTTTTAGAAACATAGAATGTTATTGCTTTTTTTTGGAAAGACCACGTAATCTGTTCCTGTACAGCGGCACGCGATTGCCTTCCTGCTCGGGATATGCCGCCTTCTTGTCAGCCCATTGTCGAGGGTCTCGAACGAGCCATAGTCGTCGTGTTCCTCCATATCCCGATGGTTCACTTTCTAGAGTTGTTTGGAGGCCATGAAATGACGGTAATGACCAGTTGTCAGTAATGACCAGTTGTCAGTAATGACCGTGTCACTTTCCTACGTGTGAAATGCACAGTGGTATTGTACAGCGTCCTCGCTGCCGCCAGTGTCCACAATCGCCGAGCTTTTAGAAGAGCGTAAGATGGAACATATCATCAGCATGCTCGATAAATGCTTCTTATGGAAAGTCTTTTCTCCATGCCATCGATGCTCTGGCTCTAACCGGTGCCCCAAATAGATCTGCCGTGCCGATGTACGAGGTGGGCGGTGGAAGCCACTTACCTTTATTTTTGCTAATGTGGAGCACATTGATGAGGACTTGTATACTTGTATCAGGACATGGATGAAGATGGTTCAGCCTCCGCAATGCCAGAACAACGCCCCGGTTGGACCTAGGTCTTCACTTGCCTTTGGGTTGAATGTTTTATCACTTATTCATCACTTTTTTTGTTATTGCTCCAATGTATCTCCTGTTTTGCATATTTTGTTACAATGCAGACCTTTGTGTCTACATGGTAACAGACTACAAACAAACCTGTAGTCATGTGTTGCTCTCTTTCTTCTGCCTCCTCTTTTACGCTCCATAGAATAATAATAATTAATAATTAATAAGAAGCGTTGGGAGACCAAGGAAGGTAACCCACGACTCCAGCATCAGACGACACCGCAACCACAGGGATACATAATTCAGCGTAGAAGCTGTATACACAATACGAGAGGAAACTTTTGATCAAGATTTGCCAAGTTGAGTTATTTTTGTTACGTTACATGCATTAGAGCAATGCGGTGTGATGCAAAAGTGTACAAATATTTTTAAGGTTCCTCACACAAGTGTATTTTTTCCTACAGTAAATCAATGCAGACTTTGATGCTGATTTGGTGAAATCCTCAATGAAAATTAGCAAAAAAAGTATTTTATTATAAAATTCACCTAATATTACAGGACTCCTGTGTGATCAGACAGAGATTAGAAATATTGTTCGTTTTCCTTTAATTGTTTGGAGTTTTTTTTCCTCTCAGAAACAGCACCACTTCTGTCCGTAGGTTGCGCCTGGTACTGCAACTCAGATTTTTTTTTATTTTTTTTTCATTAATCCCAAGCAACCCCAACTTTATTGGACTACGATAGCGGTGTTTATTTTTACATGATATTTATATGAGGTGGTTGGGTTCGGGTCAGCAGATCTGCATCCAGTCCTGATCTAGTGGTCCATAGTCTGACCGTGAACGTCAGTCCAGCATTAGACTTCCTTCTATCACACTTTTTTTTTTTTTGTGCCTTTTTCTCCTTTGACCTTAAGTTTATGCATTTTTTTTTTCCGAAGGGTTTTTTTTTTAAATCTTTTTGTTTTGCTATTTTTTTTTTTTACATTGTTTCAAATGTTCTTTTTTTAAAACAAAAAAATACCTTTAAAAATTGATTCTCTGGAGCTTTATGAAATGTAAAAAAAAAGCAAAAAGATAAAAAAAGCCACAAATTGTACAGATTGCATTTGAGAATTCCCTATTGATTTCCAGCTAACACCTGCCCAGCTGTCCATTCTGTAATTTCAGTGCATTTTGTGCCTCCTGTTTCTCGCGCCCCTTTTTTTTTTTGTAAACACTTTTCTAGTTTGGGAAGAAAGTTGCAATTGATGTGTAAGATACTTGTAGCGCTTTCTTTTTGCCGTTGCATCCAGTGTCTTGATTCTTGAGGACAGACACTCGGGCGGCCAAGAAGTTTTTAAATTGATGATTGAAACTGATTGTTATTGATTGTTTATCGCATGTAAAGTTGCAAAGTTGCCATTAACAATAAATTTGCAATCAGATTTTTAACAATCAGTATGAAAACGGCGGCGACTTGCATTCTCGCACACTTTTCATCCAGCCCGTATTCTTCCGTGCCCAGAAAGTGGCCAATTAGTTACCGGGAAACAGTCTTTGTACTATTTTTATTTTCTTCTCTAATTTTAAATTTGACAATTTCCAAAAATCTGTTTCATCGATGTTAAGGAATTGGCGCAGCCGTTAACAACCACTCACCATCTATATTCAGGCTTGTTTGTATTTTGTTGTTTCCTTTCTAACGCTGTTGATGAAACAAACTCCCGGCTTTAGGAACCTTTTCTTCATAGATCTCTTTATACACGTCCTTCATTAAATTCTAGAACCATTGACCGATTTCCGTCTGTTTTTTTTTTTATTAAACCATTTCTTGTATTTTCTAATATATTTTTTTTTTTAAAGCGAGAGTTGCTAAAAACGGACCAATAATAAAAACATTAAAAAAAATGGAAGCCGGCGCCATCCGCCATCTCAGAATGTTCTCGTTATTACGAGCGTCGTCTCACGTTGTTTTTTGAACTATGGAATATTTAGCTGCTGCTGTATAGTTTTTTTTTATATATCTTGTTGAGTTGTGATTCTATAAAAAGTTCAATTCATATAAATAACTGTATGCGTCAAAATAAAAAAGATGCAGGCCCCAATTTGTTATTGCATTTGCTCCTTTTTTTCTATTTAAAATTTCCTGATTTTAAGCATTTTTTTTTTGTTTTGCACCAAATTCTTCATTTTTAGCTGCTCCCGATTTGAAGTCTATTTTCTATATGTTCATCTGTTTTTATTTCCTCTGTTCATCATTGTGGCCGTGGTTTTTGTAGCCAGGATGTATGCGGCTGATTCATTATTTGCGTCTTGCAAAAATGTTTGCGCTTTTAGTTATTTATTTATTTAAACTATTTTAGTTATTTTTGTGAAAAATTTAGAGCTGCATGCAATAGGTTAACGATCGTGCAACTTTTTGCTGTAAGGCTGCATTCCTACAATGAGTATCTGGTGAGTTTTTGATGTTGCAAATTTTCTGCACCGATTATGTAAATTCGGCTAATTGCATTTTTTTTATTTTTTTTTGCATGCATTTTTATTGCGGTTTTTACTTCCTTTGGGTATGTTAGGCTTGAAATAAAGCTGATGTGTTTTTTATACTTAACATTTTTATCCTCTTTCTATACTGCATTAATCATATTCTACAGCACTGTGTACTTACAATTGCTCCTTTTTCCTTTCTACCCACTTAATTCTTCTCTACGACATCATGTGATTAAAAACAGACTATCTGAATCCTGTTAAGCTCTATGTAGTAACAGGAGGTCAATTTTCCCTGTAGGAGTCATGAGTCACTGCAAAAGTCCCTGGCAGGGGTGAAGAGGGAGCAGCTGGGTTGGGAATGGAAGAGGGGAATAATAAATGCAGGGACAAGAGACTTCCTGTTTCTACATAGAGCAGAGAAAAGAAAATAATTAACTGGGTAGAAGGGAAAAGGAGCAATTGTAAGTGCACAGTGCTGTATAATATGATGTCTGCAATATATTAAGACAATAAAAACTTTGATGGAAGTGCATGTTTTAAAGCGTTTATCAAGAACATTTCTTTTCTTTTAATATGGGCCTAAAAATTAACTACGTGCCTGTTCTACCTCGTGGTCACCGACCGCTCCTGCCGGCGATTCAGCTGCGCCATGTCAGCAGAGCAGCTCTTCCTCTACTCCTCTGCTCTGTCGGCGGGGCATGACTGTTGACATGCTGATTGACTGCCGGCTTCTCGCAGTTGGGCAGTGGGGGATCCGCTATCCATCAGCATGGCATCGGCAGTCACGTCCCATCAACAGAGCCGCAGAGAAGCTGCTGTTTTGACGGCGTGACTTTAGCGGAAGCAGCAGAATCGGGGCCAGGCACAATGAGCAGGTAAGTTAAAACTACCTCCTTTTTAGGTTTTAGGCCCATAGTAAAAAAAAAAAAAAGTCCTGGATAAACCCTGACAAAACTTTATTGATACAGTTACATGCGCAGTTTTTCTACCTGCACATTTTCCGCATCTGATGGAATGCTATGGTTAAAATCTGCATATAAAACTCCTGAAATTCGACATGGGATGTGAAAAACATTTAGAAAGAATTTGGCGTTTAAAAAAAAATGACAACAAATATAACAAAACAAAAAAGAAAAGCGACTTAAAAAAACAAAACATAAAGCAAATGATTAATCTGCACATACATGGAGGATTTCTATAGGGCAGAAACGTAACGGCGGTGTTACAAGTCTCGGACGTGTCAGATGTAGTCTAGATGCTTTACCCGTTTATTGTATTGAGAAGTTGTGCTCACAACTGTGCCAGTCACCGCAAGAAAAACCTGTTTGCTCTTCTACCTATAGAGATGTACATCCAAGCTTGTTTGTCGTAAAAGGGAATTGCGCTGCCCACATGCACAAACGTAACGCTATAAGGGGGAATATGTGCAGAGATTTGTATCAAACCTTTAGAATTTGTCCTCTTTCTTTTTATTAAGAAACTTTTAATTTTGAAACACTTTTTGCTCTTGCGTTTTGAAAGCTGTCAGTACGGGGAATTCTCCAGTAGTACTCCTGTAACAAAAGGAAAATATCAGATGGGAGCAGACCGTATAAATGCAGACTGCCTGGACGGGTTACACCTTTTTTGACTTTCTTGACCTCCCTGTTCATTTGTTTGATATGATATTTTTTTGCTGTGACCGTAGCTGTATTTGTTTCACACCCTTGCTTCATGCACGTGACTGTGTTATGGCTCTACTATAATAGGACCCCCATAGAGGTGCGTGGGGTCCTTACCGTACCGCCATACACTATAGTAACTGCACACATGTAGTTTAAAGGGATTTTCTGGTTTCCGAAAATCACTATACACCCCACACCCCCCAAAAAACCCATGTGCCTTACTCACCCTCACCGGGTCCGGCACTGAGTCTCCACCTTTGCTCCCGATTTCTGCTATTGTCTGCAATGATGACATGACGTCGATAACACAATAACCAATCAGTAGGCTCAGTCAGAGCCGCTGAGCTCAGTTCTTCGCAGACAATAACACATACCGGGAGCAGCGGTGGAGAGGCGGTGCTGGACCTGTGGAGGGTGAGTAAAGAACTTTAAAAAAATACTGCAGCTAAGGGACTGGGGTTCTTCTTAAACTAGAAACCCCTTTGAAGTAGCAGGAGAGCGGTTCTATGTAGGATGTCAGAGTGAGGTCTCTGGCCACCACTAGTCTGGTTCTGCCGTGGTCACCATGACTTGCAGACCATCACGTCGTTCCAGTGGTAGTACAAGGTGCAAACATCAGCGCAGTCTAAGGCCGGGATCACACATCCGAGTCTCGCATGTTAATACCCGGCATTGCCCCCGTCACTCAGGAGCGGAGCGTGCGGCTGCATAGCAATACATGCATGTGTGATCCCGGCCTAAGGCCTCAAATGGCCTGGGTTTTGGATCAGATTTTCTTAGGCCCATTTGTCAGTTTTTACCATCAGTCTTCCATCATTAGCAAAAAATAAATAAAAAAAAAGAATTGCCAAGCTTCTCCCACCCATTAAAGCGAATCGCTGACGATGACGTCTGTGTGATTTCCCTGATTTTCAGGACTTTGATCTGACCGTAATGCGTAGCTTGGCACAGATATGAGGCTCGCGAGGTCGCGCCAGGAGACCCGCGGCCAATCCGGGGTCCACGTACAGGTAGATGTGTGAATGGGGCAGATGGGCGCAGCTGGTAATGATCCCAGGTGAGGACTTAGTTTCCTTCCTTTACATCATCAGTCAGTGAGGAGACGGAGCTGAAAGCTCTGCCAAGGCCATGTTTAGATCCACCTTTAGGATGTGCAGACACTGGGAAAGTGAATATGGTACAAGTGGATTTGCTCAGATTTTGCTGCAAATCTTTTCAATCTGAACCCGTCTCTCACCCCTTCACCACCTTGCGACCTTCTCTTTTTCAGTTTTTCTTTTTTCCTCTCCTACTTTCCAGAACCATAACTTTTATATTTTTCCATCAGTACGGCCGTGTGAAGGCTTCTCTTTTGCGGGATGAGTTGTGCTTTCGAATGGCACCATTGGTTTTACCAGAATAATGTACTGGAAAACGGGAGGAAAAAATTCTGTGAAATTGCAAAAAATGCAATTCCACAATTATTTTTTGGATTTTTTATTTACGATGTTCACTAAATGCTGGAACTGACCGGACACTATGATTCTCCAGGTCATTATGAATTCGTAGATAACAAACATGTCTAGGTTTATTTTTTTATTTAAGTGGTGAAAAAAAATTCCAAGGTTTGTAAGAAAATAAAATGTCGCCATTTTCTGAGACCCGTAGCGTCTTCATTTTTCAGGATCTGTGGTCGGGCGTGGGCTTATTTTTTGCCGGCCGAACTGATCTTTTTATTGATACCATTTTGGGGTAGATATGATGTTTTGATCACCCATTATTGAATTTTGTTGCAATGTTGCAGCAAATAAAAAAAACAAAACGTAATTCTGGCTTTTTGATTTTATTTTTTGTTACACCATTTACCGATCAGATTAATTTATTCTAGAATTTATTAGTTTACTTTACTTCAACCCTGCTATGTGTAGCATAAATCGTGATCTCCTATGAACGCAGGCCACAAGCCGTCGTTCATAGGAGATTTACAGTGACCGGTACGGGGGTCTTAAAGGGGTTAAAAACAAACCAGAACTAACCAGTGCTCTATACAGGTGCATGGAGCACATTTGCAAAGTTCTGCATGGTATGGCCAATATTAAAAGGAATGTGTTGGCAGGTTTTTGCTATGTAATCTACCAGCACCATGATGTTGAGGCAGAGACCCTGATTCCAGGTATGTATCACTTAGGTACTGGTTGCAGCAGATGTGATACAATCACAGTTTTCTCTTTCGCAGATCTAGCAGAGCTCAAATGCTGAGCTGTGTATAACCCGGCCCACACCACAGCTTTCTGCCAATCAGTGGTGGCGGCAGGGCTGGACTAGGATGCTCGAGAAACCTAGTCCTGCAGTGATAATCTCCTGCTGATAAAACACTGATTGTATTGAAATAGCAAAACATCCCAGTAAGTGACACATCACTGGAATCAGGGTATTTTCCTCTACATCATGGTGCACTCAGATTACATAGAAAAAAAAACATACACAGAAAATACCTTGTACTTCCTCACCCACTGGGCTAAATCGAGTTGCAGACCCAAGTAGCGACATTTACCGATCCACAGTAACATAATAATAAAGGAGAATGCTTTCTTCATGTTTGCTTTGTGCTGACTGAATCTGTTCCCTCTGAGCAGAAGGATAGAGTTTTATTTTTGGAAGGTTGTATATTAACTTTCTAAAAGTCTCGAGTTGCATGCCAGCGCACCCAGCGTCCAAGTAACGTCCCGAGTAATTTACAAAGTCTGAAAATGAGAGACTAAATTTACTAAAGGGTGAGTGAGTGGTCAAGACGAGAATGTTAAGACAATGAGCCGCACCAGGCGGCCTCTTAGCGCAGCTCTGCGGGGCGCAGACTAAGGCGCGCTGCTAATTGTTGACTAATAGTCATCTGTAATAAACCAAGGAAATAGTCCTCATTGCCACACTTCACCCCAGCTCTCGGGTGAATGGGTAAAGGCGAAGTGTTATGGCTGGAGATAAGGAGACGCTATTATTATTATTATTATTATTATTATTATTACTATCTTTACATTACATCATATTAATTGTGCCGCTTTCGGCTGCAGTTATTGCTGTGTTTATGCTGGGAACCATCTATTCTTTACATTGAGGCAGTGGTTAATAAATTACCGTATATGTTTTGGAACTATTCAACAATGCCAAATGTGGACAAAGAATAAGAAAAAAATATATCAAATGTATTCAGGTATCCCTGGTGGCCTAGAGTGGTACAGAGGGTGGTGTATGACTATCAAACAAAAAAACCCTTACCCCTAAAAACCATCAACCTTTATTAATACTCATGTATAATACCAAAAATTCAAAAAGCTTAGATAACACATCCTATAGGGACTCCATATACCAGGGATCAGGGATGCAACCTTAGGAAAAATAGTCTTGTGCAGACAGTATTGCAATGATACCAAAATCAACACAAATGTAAAAAACTGAAACAAATTCAAAAAATAACCAGAAAAACTGATCAAAAATGAAAAAAGAAAAATATTGTTGGATAAAGTATACCTCCGCTGGCCCTAATAAGCCCTGAAATCTGATGTCCTTCCTACCAGCGGAGGTTGGCACCCTAAGTATGCGATGAGGCGCCCCCGCTCCTCGACGGCTGTCCCTTATATCCCTGGGTAGTCCCTACCAAACTAATATTCACAGACAAGACGTACCCACAAATGGATCAGATTAGATCCAAAATAAATATATAAAGCACTATTGTGTATATGCTAACCTCTAGCTATCACTAGTCCTACCCAATTATAGGCTTAAATACCACTATAGTGATGCTATGTAATGTAACAGGGCTCAAACAAGCCTGAGTAAACCGAGGCTGTCCTATATAGATTGACCAAACAAGGTAACTGCAACAGCTTACAATTGTTCCATCTAGATAATGCTAGATCTGGACTATCTTTCTATGTTACATAAACAGGTTAACTACACCTCCCATTAGCATAATTGAAGGAGTATGTCCATATCAAAAAAATATTACTTATGCCTAGGTGAATAAAGTGCTTAATGTACCAGTCATGTACCATATACTGCAAAAGGTCATGACTCGTATGAATAGTTCTCTTAGCTCTTTGCTCCTCGGGCATTCCCTTTGAGCATCCATGTGAATACACCGGCTCACGCTGTCCCGACGCATTTCTCCCCCGTTATCTGTTATCGGGGGTTCATCAGGGGACTCTAAGATTACTTGTCCTCAATCGGTTGTAGAGCTACAGACAGGAGTTGAGATGCCGTCTGCCAGAGTCTAAGCTTTTTGATTTTTTGGTATTATACATGAGTATTAATAAAGGTTGATGGTTTTTAGGGGTAAGGGTTTTTTGTTTGTTAGTTTTGCTATTTACTCCCCTATTGTTTATTGTTAGGACAGTTGTACTGGTGTATGACTATACAGGGTCTATTTTTGTCTTTGTCATGGAGTAGGCTAGCAAGGTAATATTAGATTTGATGATAGTCTAAGGTAATTGAATTATCATACTCTTCCAAGGGAATCTAAATTTGAACAAGGGGTATTTTTTGTGTTCCCTGGTGGTCTAGGTTAATTTAAGAGTTACTGTTTTCTTCTATGGAGGTCTAGAGTAAGATGCAGGGTAATATTTGATACCCTGGTGGTCAGGGGAAATTGAGGAATCATTGTATCCTTCCATGGTGTTCTTGGATAGAAGAAAGAGTAATATTTAATTATTTGGCATCTTGGGTAGTGGACAAGTTATTGTGTCCTTCCATACTGAACGAGGCTAGTGGGCAGGATAATAATTCCCTGGTGGCCTAGGGTTCTAGAAGAGTGAGTGATTGTATCTTTACATAGTGGTCAACAGTAGAAGACAGAGTAGTATGTGATTTCTGGGTCTAGAGTATTGTATTCTTGTATGGTGTCTTGGATATAAAACAGGGCAATATTTGGCTCCCTGGTGGTCAATGGTGATGGACGACTTATTGGATATTTGCATGGTGGTCTAGAGTAGAAGACATGGCAATATTTATTTCCTGGGTGGTCAAGGATGTTGGAAGATTTATTGGATTTTTGCTTGGTGGTCTAGAGTAGAAGACAGGGTAATATTTGGTTCTTTGGCGCACAAGGGTGATGGAGGAGTTATTGGATTTTTGCATGGTGGTCTACAGTAGAAGCCAGGGTAATATTTAGTTCCCTGGTGGTTGAGGGTGATGGAAAAGTTATTGGATTTTTGCATGGTGGTCTAGAGTTGAAGACCGGGTAATGTTTGATTCCTTGGTGGTCAAGGATGATGGAGGAGTTATTGGGTTTTTGCATGGTGGTCTAGAGTAGACCGGGTAATATTTGGTTTACTGGTGGTTGAGGGTGATGGAGGAGTTCTTGGATTTTTGTATGGTGATCTAGAGTACAAGCCAGGGTAATATTTGGTTCCCTGGTGGTTGAGGATGATGGCAAATTTATTGGATTTTTGCATGGTGATCTAGAGTAGAAGACAGGGTAATATTTGGCTCCTTGGTGGTTGAGGGAGATGGAAATTTTTTTGGATTTTTGCATAGTGGTCTAGAGTAGAAGACAGGGTAATATTTGGTTCCCTGGTGGTTGAGGGTGATGGAAGAGTTATTGGATTTTTGCATGGTGGTCCAGAGTAGAAGCCAGGGTAATATTTGGTTCCCTGGTGCTCGAGGGTGATGGAGAAGTTATTGGATTTTTGCATGGTGGTCTAGAGTAGAAGACAGGGTAATATTTGGTTCCCTGGTGCTCGAGGGTGATGGAGGAGTTACTGGATTTTTGCTTGGTGGTTTACAGTAGAAGACAGGGTAATATTTAGTTCCCTGGTGGTTGAGGTTGTTGGAAGAGTTATTGGATTTTTGCATCGTGGTCTAGAGTAGAAGACAGGATAATATTTGGTTCTCTGGTGCTCGAGGGTGATGGAGGAGTTATTGGATTTTTGCTTGGTGGTTTACAGTACAAGACAGGGTAATATTTGGTTCCCTGGTGGTTGAGGTTGTTGGAAGAGTTATTGGATTTTTGCTTGGTGGTTTACAGTACAAGACAGGGTAATATTTGGTTCCCTGGTGGTTGAGGTTGTTGGAAGAGTTATTGGATTTTTGCTTGGTGGTTTACAGTAGAAGACAGGGTAATATTTGGTTCCCTGGTGCTCGAGGGTGATGGAGGAGTTATTGGATTTTTGCATGGTGGTCTAGAGTAGAAGACAGGGTAATATTTGGTTCTCTGGTGCTCGAGGGTGATGGAGGAGTTATTGAATTTTTGCTTGGTGGTCTAGAGTAGAAGCCAGGGTAATATTTGGTTCCCTGGTGCTCGAGGGTGATGGAGGAGTTATTGGATTTTTGCATGGTGGTCTAGAGTAGAAGACAGGATAATATTTAGTTCCTTGGTAGTTGAGGGTGATGGAGGAGTTATTGTATCCTTCCATGGTGGTTCATGAATAAGTGTATCCTTCAATGTATCAATACAGGTTGTAGATCGCTGCCCTACAGAGAACGTTGTGCGTTGTTGTTTACTGTGAAGTCTCCCCCTGATTCTCACATGAAGTTCTGATTACTCAGCTAATGGCTCAGCCATGTGCCTGTGCCCCGTACCTCATGTTATTACTGACATTTTAAGGTCACATCATAAGACCGTGACTTCACCTTTGCATAGATTGCGCTCTGCTCCCTTGGGCGTATTTCTGACTCCTAAATTGAAGGTACGTTCTTTAAGGCTACTTTATAGGGTGTGTAGCTTGGTTGAGTTAATACAATTACATACAGTAAACACTCTGAGACAACAAGCAGGTAGATTGGGTAAATAGCTGTTATGACAATATATCAGTGTCACACATAATAAGAAACCCATTATCCTGAAATTACATGGAAAATCTTAAAGCGTACGTCCACCTGCTCAACTCCAGTTTACAGCACATATACATAACTCACTCTACAAGTCTCCCAGAAAGTGAGACATCCACCACTCCTGGAAGCATTGCTGAAACTGCCAGGTGCCTCTGAACCTCCCAAAGACCAGGGCCCATGGAAGGTGTCTTGTACAAGATGTCTGGAGGCTCTACCATCATCCAGCCGCGCATTCAGGAAGCAGAGATTGGGGAATGGAAGGATGGGTGTCTGCGTGGCCTCTAAAAGGAAAAAGCTTGTGGGCAGCCATTTTCTTACCTCCTGTATTATACTCTACAGCTACACTCACTATTCTGCTGGTGCAGTCACTGTGTACATACATTACATTACTGATCCTGAGTTACCTCCTGTATTATACTCCCAGAGCTGCACTCTCTATTCTGCTGGTGCAGTCACTGTGTACATACATTACATTACTGATCCTGAGTTACATCCTGTATTATACTCTACAGCTACACTCACTATTCTGCTGGTGCAGTCACTGTGTACATACATTACATTACTGATCCTGAGTTACATCCTGTATTATACCCCAGAGCTGCACTCTCTATTCTGCTGGTGCAGTCACTGTGTACATACATTACATTACTGCTCCTGAGTTACATCCTGTATTATACCCCAGAGCTGCACTCACTATTCTGCTGGTGCAGTCACTGTGTACATACATTACATTACTGATCCTGAGTTACCTCCTGTATTATACCCCAGAGCTGCACTCACTATTCTGCTGGTGCAGTCACTGTGTACATACATTACATTACTGATCCTGAGTTACCTCCTGTATTATACTCCCAGAGCTGCACTCTCTATTCTGCTGGTGCAGTCACTGTGTACATACATTACATTACTGCTCCTGAGTTACATCCTGTATTATACCCCAGAGCTGCACTCACTATTCTGCTGGTGCAGTCACTGTGTACATACATTACATTACTGCTCCTGAGTTACATCCTGTATTATACCCCAGAGCTGCACTCTCTATTCTGCTGGTGCAGTCACTGTGTACATACATTACATTACTGCTCCTGAGTTACATCCTGTATTATACTCCAGAGCTGCACTCACTATTCTGCTGGTGCAGTCACTGTGTACATACATTACATTACTGATCCTGAGTTACCTCCTGTATTATACTCCCAGAGCTGCACTCACTATTCTGCTGGTGCAGTCACTGTGTACATACATTACATTACTGATCCTGAGTTACATCCTGTATTATATTCCAGAGCTGCACTCACTATTCTGCTGGTGCAGTCACTGTGTACATACATTACATTACTGATCCTGAGTTACCTCCTGTATTATACTCCCAGAGCTGCACTCTCTATTCTGCTGGTGCAGTCACTGTGTACATACATTACATTACTGATCCTGAGTTACATCCTGTATTATCCTCCAGAGCTGCACTCACTATTCTGCTGGTGCAGTCACTGTGTACATACATTACATTACTGATCCTGAGTTACATCCTGTATTATATTCCAGAGCTGCACTCACTATTCTGCTGGTGCAGTCACTGTGTACATACATTACATTACTGATCCTGAGTTACCTCCTGTATTATACTCCCAGAGCTGCACTCTCTATTCTGCTGGTGCAGTCACTGTGTACATACATTACATTACTGATCCTGAGTTACATCCTGTATTATCCTCCAGAGCTGCACTCACTATTCTGCTGGTGCAGTCACTGTGTACATACATTACAATACTAATCCTGAGTTACCTCCTGTATTATTCTCCAGAGCTGCACTCCCTATTCTGCTGGTGCAGTCACTGTGTACATACATTACATTACTGATCCTGAGTTACATTCTGTATTATACTCCAGAGCTGCACTCACTATTCTGCTGGTGCAGTCACTGTGGACTTACATTACATTACTGATCCTGTGCTTGTGTCAATGGTGAAGTACTTATTGGCCTAGCTGAACATAGTTATAGGGTTATATAATTATTAGAGGTGAGCAAGCACTAAAATGCTCTGATACTAATTTCAAGTATAATGGGAGTGAATGGGAAAGCTGAGCTTTTTTCCGGCAGACCCTACAGAGAGGTCTGGGGGGCAGTGAAAATGTTGAAATGTATGTAAAAGTGGTGAATGGAAGAAGATCAGCATGGGTTTTACCCTACTCCCGACAGTGGAGCAGGTCCTGCCTCTGGCAAGCCTGCCCAGGCTCTGCTGGAAGCAGTGACTTTCTGCTTCTTTTTGGCTGTTAATCCAGCCCCCTTTTTGGTTCCTTCTTTCCCTAATCTCACATATTCAATGCAGTACAGTTTATACAATACAAAGACATACAATTACATGGAATAAAGGGAACATCACTCAGTACACTTAAACATGACATAACAATGTAAACACCTAAGAATCATTAAGGTGCCGCACTGACTCATGTGCATAGGAGAGAGGAGACAAACGAGGGTCCCCGCCACCTCCTTACATAGCAACAAAATCTACATAGGAATATGTAAAAGTCTATGGATGAGCAATTTAATACCAATACATTTGTTAACAAGTTTTTTTTTAGGCTTGTATAGCATTGAACTGTACCTAAGAAGATGTAATAACCTATGAATGAGCAAAATAATACTGATACATTTTTTTAACAAGTTTTTTGAGGGTTATAAAATCACAAAATGTATCTCAGAAAACGAAATAGTGCATGGGTGATACATATAAAATTTGTATTGCTTTTTTTGGAGTGTTATATATCATAAAAAAGTACCCCAGAGCACGGAATAGTCTTTTGGTGAGAAATGTAACCCAGCTAAATTTTTTAATACTCTTTGGAAGTGTTATATTTCGTAGAAATGCACCCAAGACCACATAATACTCTATGGCTGCAAAATTTAACTCAGCAAAATTTGATAACGCTTTTTTCGAATGTTATATATAACAAAAATGTACCCCAGACCACAGAATAGTGTATGGGTAAGAAATGTAACCCAGCAAAATATTTAACTGCTTTTTTCAAGTGTTATGTATCCAAGAAATGTAAGCCAGACCACAGAATAGTGTATAGGTAAGAAATGTAACCAAGCCATTTAAAAAAAAAAAAAAAAATTGTACTGTTATATACCACCAAAATATAACAGAAAGCACATAATAATCTATGGATGAGTAATCTAATCCAGAATTTTTTTCAATGCTTTTTGTAGGTTTTACATAACACCGTAATGCAACAATAACTGTGTTATACTGTACGGACGAGTCACTGAATCCATAAAAATAATGTACGTAAATATTTTCAAAGTGTACTTTATGTACTTGTACACAAAGTATTTGCAGAAAGTTTAAAGCTAGTAAAACATATAGAGGGTCATCCATAGACCCCTGAAGGCAACAACGGTTGGGCCTAATTGAAATATGTTTAAAGTGTAATTGCTGCACTCCTACACTCATTAAGGCTTTGCACAAAGTGCAAAGCCAGGAAAATATTAAAAGAACAGTCATCCATTTTCTACTGAAAGACAACAACTTGCAGACCTCAGTCAAATATTTTAAAACTGTAGTTGCTGTACTCCTACACTCATAAAGGCTTTTTTCAAAGTACAAAGTCAGGAAAAAGTTATAAGCAGTGTAATACAGCAATCCTCTTCAGGTGTCCACTTCTTCTTGTCCTTCCTCTTGAGGATTGAGGGACTGCCTTCACCTTCTTCCTGAAGCCTGATTCCAAGGTACCTGGTCTGTAAGTGACCCTGCTTCAGGTAGTGCCGGAGCCCCCAACATATAGAAAAGGACAACAGCCCCTTGTGTCGCCTGCACCATTGGCTTCTCATGCAGTGGAGGTGGAGAACCCCAAGGACAGTACGATCTCTCGGGGGATGGTAGTATTAGTGTCTCAAGGCACCTTTCCCAGGCCCGTTCATTCCTCAAGAAGGGTTCATCATGCGCCCTTCCTTATGGGATCACACCCACTGCATACCAGCGATGTTGCCGCTCCATATTGAGAAACGTGACCCTAGTTCCAGCCGTCAGCTCTTGCAGCCTTCTGCCCGATTGTTGAACGAGATGTGATGACAGGTCACAAATTCTTCATTGGACCCCCTTCTCCACTGACGGTCCTAAGTAATGGATGCCAAGTCTTGGTACCTTACTGCTAGTGGTCTTGAAAACATATGTCCTGACCTGATCCTGGCTTGGTTCCTTGTCTCTTTTGACCAGGCTAGGCCCCGCAGTCTGCTCACCAGTTCTTGAATCCTGGCTCTCTCGTCTGCAGTTTAGTAGAAACCCAGCGCTAAAGGCTACGGCCTGTGTTCGGGCTTTGATGGGTCCGGGATATAGGCCGGATCAGGACTATAGACCCCTGCCACCTCTGCTGTTGTGCCAGCTTCCTCTGGCTACGATATTCCTCCGTTAACTAATTGAATACAGTGAAACATTTTTACAATTTTTTGGAGTGTTATAAATCATAGAAATGTATCCAGGACCACGTAATATTGTGTGGCTGAGAAATGTAACCCTACAAAATTTTTAATCGCTGTTTATCAGTTTTATAGATCACAGAGATATACCTAGACAATGTAATACTCTATGGCTGAGAAATTTAAGCCTGCAAAAATTTTAAATGCTTTTTTGGAGTGTTATAGTTTTGTTTCTTTTATGTCCTGGGTGGAGCTTAGTAGTCACATGTCTGTCTACATTTGCCAACCAATGGCAATGTAGAGTAATAAGACAAAGGGGTGGAGTCACTGAGCTAGTGAGTGGAGACTAGCTGCTTTGATGTCTCCTATGCACACTACACACAGACATGACATGTTTTTCTGTGTCTATTCAACACTTTTTAAGGGGCCGCAGCATGAAGGATATTATTTAAGAATAGTGAGCTGCGTAACTGTGAATGCAGTACTGAAGTTAGATAAAACAAGAAATTATTAGCAGTGTGAGGGACATTATACAGCAGTATCGAGCATTGTAACTGTGAATTAGATAAAACACTTGATAGAAATTAGCAGTATCATGTAGGACATTACATAGCAGTACTGAGCAGTATAACTGTGAATGCTGTGGAGTTAGATAGAACACTAAAAAGCAGCAGCAGCATGGAGGACATTACACAGCAATGTAGTGCAGTGTAACGGGGAATATAGCTCTGGAGGTCGACAAAGCACTAATTGGAAAGCAGAAGCAACATGAAGGACATTACACTGCAATACTGAGCAGTGTAACTGGGAATGTAGCACTGGAGGTTGATAAAGCATTAACTAGAAAGCAGCATCTGCAAGGAGGAAATTACATAGCAGTACTGAGCAGTGTAACTATGAATACAGCACTGAAATTAGATAAACATTAAACGAGACATCCACTACTTTATCATTGATTGACATGAATAGGAGGCCGATGTGCAGTACCGTAAAAAGCAGCAGCATGAGGACATAACATAGCTGTACTGAGCAGTGTAACTGTGAATATAGCACTGGAGTTCAATAAAACACTTACTAAAAGCTTAAGCTTGACAGACATAGCAAGACGGAGCAGTATATCTGTGAATCCAGCATTGGGTGAGATAAATCACTTACTAGAAAGCAGCAATAGCCTTTGTATATGTGTCGTACTCTCACTCTTCTTCTCCCTCTGCCCTTTCCAAACATTATAAGCGGCTGCAGTCTCGTCGCTCTGGCCTTAAACAGGATGGATTTTAGCAACATTTCAGAATGAATGATGAGTTTAAGAGACAGAGAGAGGAGAAGTGGATCATATGTGGAGAAAAAAGCAGATTTTTCTGAAGAGATATTGTCACGGGTTTACTGTGACAGAGAGGAACCAGAAGATGGCAGCATCTGATTAACCCTACTGATTAGAAGCACTTCACCTTCATATTAAATGGTGCTTGTTTCTTTCAGCAGTGCAGGGGTTAATCTGCTCAGTTGAGAGCTCTTGGAAGCTATCCTGCATTAAGGTTCTCAGCTGTTCATTGTTAGCCACTCCCATCTCCTACATAATCTGGGCCCTGACTAGTACTCATTGTCAGAGCTAGCCTTATGCTGCATGGTTAGGAAATGGTGGTTTGTGGTTGTTGCTTGAGAAGGCATTTGGTGGATTTATCTGTGACTGTTGCTAGGTTTTGAGTGTGTGATAATTCTCCTCCTTCTCCTGTTTTGGTTTTCCCCATTGTCCACTCCGCGGTGCTTACCTCTGTTGTTTATGTGAGTATATTTGCATGAATGGTATTTTTCGTTACCGCAGTTCGTATTACCTTGTTTGTTGTATTACAGTGCCCTACTACTCCCCTGTTCCCTGGGTGGGGGAAGGGTGCAGACTGAGGGCGGATTCAGGAGCTAAGGCAAGGTACGTGGCCCTGGCGTCTTCACCATCAGAAGTAATCTGGGGAACAGGGCGAGCTAAGGTACCCCTAGCGTTAGAGACAGGCAAAGAGCCCCTGGTGCCGGAACAACCGACAACAGAGTCGTGACAGATATATTACATATTTACTTGTACTATTGATTTATGGAAACTTTGCTGATGCGGCACTGACCTAATATTTCCATTTTGTAAACCTAAAAACTAAGATGTCCGTTTGTAACCATGAACTGTCAAAAACATTGTAATGTCGAGGTCTTGGAATAAACACAAATAAACACCCAATATAGAGATGAGCAATAAGAATCGCAAGACCCTGGCCCGGCACCTCTTCTGTTTAATAGACCCGGTACAACGCCATTATTGCGGTGTGATGCCCATATGACATCATGCCAGGAATACTTATCAGAAGAGGCGTTGGTGATGCCAGTAGATTAAAGGTGGTTCTGGTCCAGCAATTTGGCTGCTGGACCAAGGATCTACAAAAGGCCTTGCTCAATACTAAACCCCATGTCCATTGGTGTGATAGTGAGGTGAGGTGTATGGCGGTACATGAGAGATGATGGTTTATCTATTGATTCATTCTCCTGAGATGTCGGCTCATTTGCCAGATTTGCCAGTCGCTGATTAGTGGCAGCCATGGTTGGTTAGATCACATTTGTATGGGAATGAAACCCATCGGACATCATCACGCCAACATTTTTCATTTTTAGTAAAGGGGTATTCTAGTTTTTAAAAGATCAAAGCATTCCTTTTTCCACAATTATTCCACTTTCATGATCTCTTGTTGCTGTCATTTATTGGGAAGCGTCATTGTTTGCTTCCAGGGGGACGATGCAAATCGTGGTCCTGGTCATGAAATGCATGAGCATGGCCGTGACCAAGAGTGTTAGTACGTCCAGAAGACTGGTTTCTTCTTGCACACCCTCATACATTTGGATCTCTGCCCGCCGGGCGGATACTCTGTATATTTCCTTACCTGTTGGAAAATCCATCCAGACGATAGAAAAAAAATAAATCCGCATTGTAAATCGGGCAATGCTGCGGATTTGAGATCTGCATTAAGGGTTAAATGTGCAGCAAATCGACGGCGTTTCCACAACACGGATTTTCGTCTCTTCTGAGACATCGGTACGGCAGCGACAGATTTATCTGGACAGATTTAGTCCTGTGAACACGAGAGCGCAGAATATCACCTGTGCCGCCCGGTGCATCATTCTGATGTCGACCCGCACACGTTCCTCATAAGAAATCCTTGTGTGATGGGCAATCCGGCAACCGTATAATCCCAAAATCCATCAGCGCTCCCTGCCCGGTGCGGTATCAACAGCAGATCTCTGAGCTGTTTATGTATGGAATAGAAAAAAATCAATTTTCATTTTCCCCAAAAAAATGTCTTCATGTGTTCCATATTCAGCTTGTGGAAAAAAAATCCATTCTGCTGTAATCATCCATTTCTGATTTATTTTTTGTAATGAATTCTTGTTTTATTCCAATGCCAGGAGCACACACCACACGATGGGTGAAGGCGATGGAGACAACGTGCCATCTGCTCCTTAAACCTTGGATGCAGTTGCCGCCAAGGATAGGAGATGCCTGAATGCAGCCATCCTGAACTATGGACCACAGTAACAAATGTTGCCACAAAGGCGTTACAATTGCCTGATAAAATAGGGCAAACACAATCCACAATAGGTTAACTCCATGGCCACATGTCTGCACTTTAAAAGTAAGGGCTGCTTTCTGACACCCATTGATCTCCCCGCCATGCGATCGCAGGGAGCCTTTGAATTGCAAAATGACTTACGGTAACCCAAAATGTAAACGATTTATAGAAAACAATCAAAATGCCAGAACTGATGAAAGATGAATAAAAATGATTAAAATGTTGTCCATGCCCCACATTAACTTCAGCTCACTGCCCAAAAGCTATGTCCTCACACAGCAACAACAGAAGAATAAAATGGTGACAGATATCAAATATATATCTTCTTCTTTTTTTTACAAAGTTCAGAATTTTATTAAGCAACTAAATAATAAAAGAAAAAATGTAGAAGATTAGTATCGCCATAATCGTACAGACCAGAAGAATCATGAACGCCATAAAATCAAAATCCCCATAAGCTATGGTGAAATTCCTGGCGAGAATGGTAAAATATTTAGAATTGAGAGTCCTCAGTGGTTGATACCTTTTAATGATGAACTGAAAAGATGGTAACAAATCGCAGCTTTCGAGACACCTCAGGTCTCTTCATCAGGCATAGACTAATACAAAATCTGAGGACTCACATATTTATACACAGCAGGACACGGGAATAATGCGATAGATAAGACGAGTGACGGGAAGCAGAACTATCAGTATGGGAGAGGGATAAATATTGGAACAGTTCATAGATAAGGAGTGAATGTTTTATTGTCCTCTGGGGTCTGGTGCTGTGTTGCGATGCCCCCACAAGTGAATGGTGTCAAAACTACAACTCGTCCTGCAAGAAAACAAGGTGAAAACTAAGTAAGAAAAGAGATGAAAAATAAAAAGCCAACACTAAAAATTGGCTTGGGTTTTGGGTGGTATCAGTGTAAGCCTGCACATACTCCGATGTCTGCACACAGGCACCGTTCCCAGCCTCTTACACCTTTCCTTTTAGTATTTTTTTTTCTTACGGAAAGAGTGGTGATGAGTTAAAATAGTTGCTTTTACCACTTCTTTTTCCAGTCTAATTGCTTTCTATTTTCCGATTATCTGCAACTCGTACCATGCTGCTTAATTTCTAGGGAAACGCCTGTACGATCTACTTTACTAATGCTTCCTGTCACTTCGGCTTTTTTTTATAAACTCCATAATCCAGAGATGTGGCGCTGATCGGTGCATATTTATCCCTTCATATCGGTAACATTAGTGTAAACAGGATCCTGCTCCCGTGTCGGCTTCTCCTTACACTTTCTGCACGCACTTTGCAACTGTTCTTAAAGGAAAAGCCGAGCGGTGCAGTCGGCGTCACAGACTCAGCAACACGACGACTCCTTCCCGCCAGCGCAAAATGTTTCCAACGCATTTCCTTATTAATTTCCAACATCTGCTACCTGCAAAGAATATCTGGCTTTTTTATAATGATCCTTTCCTTTTCCAGATCAAGTAACCGGTACAAGAAGTAATATTTTATGAGAAAAGCTTGCAAATAGCCCAAAAAAACTGTGCTCCAAAAACAACGATGGGAACAGCCACCTTATGGTGTGGAGACAGGATGTGTCCCGAAATGCGCGGCCAATGCAAAGAACAGTTAATTATTTTGTTTCCAGTCTCATTGGAGTCCTAGTGCCGATTCATTATTTCATTTGTGCTTGGTTTTTTTTTGTAACATTTTTGGTGTTTTGCGCCCTTCCTTTTGGAGGAGCTGGATGGAAAAAAAAAGCCCAAAAGTCACAAAAATAGTTAAAGACTATCATCATTTTGATGAATTTGGCACAAAAAAAGTCAGCGAATGCCGCAATATAAAATAATAAAAGTGACTTTAAAAAAAAAAAAAAAGCAAAACTGATTAATTCGGACTCTTAAAATATTTCGCCATTGGCTGACATTTTTACTTCCCTCCATCCTTTTTGGTTGCGTCCTCTTTTGCTCTGCAAAATAGTGTTAGGATCCAGTGCAGCGACCGATCTGGAAGCAAGGACCGGTAAAAAAAAAAAATGCAGAGGTCTCGGATTATTTAAGGGTTTGCATTCATTTTGTTGTTTCGTCGATAGTCTGAATTGGTATCATGTTCTGTTCCGGGGTCTTACTTGATTTTAGGGACTGGTTTGGAGTCTGAATCGATTTTAAGGTCTTGTTTGGTGCTTGGTCTAAAGTGTGTAGGTTTTTTGTTTTTGTATTATTTGATCTGGATTAATTTAGAGTTTTGAAAAAAAACATTTGGGGATGAATTTGTTGTCTGTAATGGGGTCTAAATGTAGTTCAAATTGGACACCATTTCACACACAACCCCAAAAGTGGATCGGAGGAAATGGTTGTCACCTTTCCAAGATTGAGGGTAAACTCTGTTTCAAGCATGTGATGCTCGTTCATACTCTCCTGTGGCAAGAAACAGGTGTGGGCAATATAAAAATCACACTTGAATCCAGATTAAAAGGGGAGAAAATGACTCAGTCTTTGCATTGTGTGTCTGTGTGTGTGCCACACTAAGCATGGAGAACAAAAAGAGGAGAAGAGCACGGTCTGAGGACTTGAGAATCAAAATTGTTGTAAAATATCAACAATCTCAAGTTTACCAGTCCATCTCCAGAGATCTTGATGTTCCTTTGTCCACAGTGCACAACATAATCAAGAAGCTTTCAACCCATGGCACTGTAGCTAATCTCCCTGGATGTGGACGACAGAGAAAAAAGGATGAATTGTTGCAACACAGGATAGTCCGGCTGGTGGATAAGCAGCCCCAATCCAGCTCCTTAGAAATTCAAGCTGTCCTGCAGGCTCAGGGTGCATCAGTGTCAGCGTGAATTATCCATCCACATGTAAATTAAATTAAACTCTTTCGCAGCAGACCCATGCGACCCCACTGCTGACAGACATAAAAAAGCTAGACTGCAGTTTGCCAAAATGTACGTGAGTAAGCCAAAATGCTTCTGGGAAATCGTCTTGTGCACACATTAAACAAAGATAGAGCTTTTTGGTAAAGTACATTGCGTCATTCTACTGTTTACTGAAAACAGAATGAGAAAATAACATAGTACCTACAGTCAAATATGGTGGAGGTTCAGAGATGTTTTGGGATTGTTTTGCTGCCCCTGGCACTGGCTATTTGATTGTGTGAGTCCAAAATTCCAGTTGAGAGGTGCAAGAACCTTGTTGACGGTTATAGGAAAAGATCGACAGTTGTTTGTTCCAAGGGTGTGCAGCCAAATATTCAGTTGAGGGTGCCAACAATTTTGTCCTGGCCATTTTTGGGTTTTATGTGAAATTATGCCCAATTTACTTTCTTTGTGTGTTGTTCCAATACACAGAAAGGAAATAAACGTGTATAACAAAACATGAGTAATTGCAATAATTTTCTGAGAGAAATACTTCATTTTCTGGAACAATTTCAAGAGTGCAAACAATTTTATACATGACTATACAGTATACTGTGTGGTATTGCATTGCTAGGGCCAGTTGATGGATGTATACAGCAATGACTGTATGTTTTTCTTAAGTCTTCTACTTTTATAACCCCGGTGGAGTCCATAAGGACAGTCCTTTATCTGCTTTGTAGTGAAAGGAGCCGTAAGGGTGGTGCATCTGAGCAGGATAGAGCAGGACCTGTGCAGAGCGGTGGTGCGTCTGAGCAGAATAGAGCAGGGCCTGTACGGAGCGGTGGTGTGTCTGAGCAGAATAGAGCATGGTCTGTTCGGGGCCGTGGTGCGTCTGAGCAGAATAGAGCATGGTCTGTACGGGGCCGTGGTGCGTCTGAGCAGAATAGAGCAGGGCCTGTATGGAGCGGTGGTGCGTCTGAGCAGAATAGAGCATGGTCTGTACGGGGCCGTGGTGCGTCTGAGCAGAATAGAGCATGGTCTGTACGGGGCCGTGGTGCGTCTGACCAGAATAGAGCAGGGCCTGTACGGAGCGGTGGTGCATCTGAGCAGAATAGAGCAGGGCCTGTACGGAGCGGTGGTGTGTCTGAGCAGAATAGAGCAGGGCCTGTACGGAGCGGTGGTGTGTGAGCAGAATAGAGCAGGGCCTGTACGGAGCGGTGGTGTGTCTGAGCAGAATAGAGCAGGGCCTTACGGAGCGGTGGTGTGTCTGAGCAGAATAGAGCAGGGCCTGTACGGAGTGGTGGTGTGTCTGAGCAGAATAGAGCAGGGCCTGTACAGAGCGGCGATACGTCTGAGCAAGGCCCGTATGGAGCGGTGACTGCGCATTCACAGCATCTCCATTCACTTGTATGAGAGTTCAGAAAATAGCCGAACAAAGGGACAACAGCTTTCTCTGGTTTTAGGGGTTACTGAAGACATCTACATCCCGTTTTCCGGCCCTGCCAATCATGCCGCTGGTTTACCTGGCTGTAAATAAAAGCCGCGGCAGACAACGCCTCTAGTGTACTATCGATCCCCTTTAGCGGTATTGAGGCCAAGTCTTTGATAGCGATTTAAATCAATCCGTTTGGATTAGGAAAATACAAAAAAACACAGCGGCTTTCATCCCAATACGCCGCTCACCTTTAGAGCCGCCGAATCTCCGCCATTTACAACAGATATTAAAATAGTTCATTGAGTAAAAAAAAAGAAAAAAAAAATCATCGTTCAAAGACCAGAAGTGCCCGTAGGCGATGTAATTTCCCCCACTGTGAGCGTCACAATAGACACCATCCAGAATTATAGGGATTGCCGTCCTCGCTTTCAGCCTTGCCTATCCCCCAAATTTGCATCCTTCACATGAAGCAGAGCAAATAGGTTGTACGTTTAGTAAAGCGCTGTTCCTCTCAGTTGGCGCGCAGAAAAACATGTCTCACATAACCTCTAAGCTGATTTTCTAGTCTGTTTTAATGTGAAACCGCGGAGATAAAAGACACTTTGTGAAAATCACACTGTCTGCCGCTCCGAGCCGTCCCGTCTTACGCAGGAAAATATACAGCAACGTCCATCGTCCTGTTTATTAAGCACACCATTGAAATGAGGCCTCCGATGTATGAGATCTCCTATTCCTAATATTGCTCTACACCCCCCAGTGGATCCAATGTCACAGGGGTAAAATATCCCCATATTGGGTCTCTCTTTATATTTTCTTAGTCAAAAGTTTGTACTTTTGTTGCTTTGAAATATTATCATTATGTTTGTCTTTAAATCATCGACAGTTTCAATGTGTATATAAGTATCAATATGAAAGCAACATATCATAGCATCCCGGGACAACTGGAAGCTTCAAACAGGGCATCAACCCAGATCTTACCGTGCGTGACTTGCAAATAAAGCAGAGGCATGCGACTAATCCTAAAACTAAAAGAGAATCAGAGAAAAACACAGTGCGCTCCATAGTACAAAGCCGTTACTGAAAAGTGTGTGAAAAGACACAGTGCGCTCCATAGAACAAAACTATAACTAGAAATGTGTAAAAAATCACTGTGCTCTCCATACAGCAAAACTATAACTAGAAAAGTGTGAAAAACCACAGTGCGCTCCATACAATAAAACTTTAACTAGAAAAGTGTGAAAAACCACAGTGGACTCCATAGTACAAAACTGTAACTAGCAAAGTGTGAAAAACCACAGTGCGCTCCATGCAACCAAACTGTAACTAGAAATGAGTGAAAAACCACAGTGTGCTCCATACAACAAAACTGTAACTAGAAATGAGTGAAAAACCACAGTGCGCTCCATGCAACCAAACTGTAGCTAGCAAAGTGTGAAAAACCACAGTTCGCTCCATACAATAAAACTGTAACTAGAAAAGTGTGAAAAGCCACAGTGCGCTCCATAATATAAAACTGTAACTAGCAAAGTGTGAAAAACCACAGTGCGCTCCATGCAACCAAACTGTAACTAGCAAAGTGTGAAAAACCACAGTGCACTCCATTGAACAAAACTGTAACTAGAAATGAGTGAAAAACCACAGTGCGCTCCATGCAACCAAACTGTAGCTAGCAAAGTGTGAAAAACCACAGTTCGCTCCATACAATAAAACTGTAACTAGAAATGAGTGAAAAACCACAGTGCGCTCCATAGAACAAAACTGTAACTAGCAAAGTGTGAAAAACCTCAGTGCGCTCCATACAACAAAACTGTAACTAGCAAAGTGTGAAAAACCACAGTGCGCTCCATACAACAAAACTGTAACTAGCAAAGTGTGAAAAACCACAGTGCACTCCATTGAACAAAACTGTAACTAGAAATGAGTGAAAAACCACAGTGCGCTCCATGCAACCAAACTGTAGCTAGCAAAGTGTGAAAAACCACAGTTCGCTCCATACAATAAAACTGTAACTAGAAATGAGTGAAAAACCACAGTGCGCTCCATACAACAAAACTGTAACTAGCAAAGTGTGAAAAACCACAGTTCGCTCCATACAATAAAAGGCCGGCGTCACACTCAGCGTAAGACAATACGGTCCGTTTTTTGCGGCCGTAATACGGCCGTAATACGGAGAAATGTTCCCAAAATAGTGATCCGTAGGCAGGGTGTGTCAGCGTATTTTGAGCATGGCATCCTCCGTATGTAATCCGTATGGCATCCGTACTGCAATATTTTCTCGCAAGCTTGCAAAACCGACATCTAATGGATTTATGTGCTCAAATGTTCGATAAAACATATATACAGTGTACATATATATATATATATATATATATATATATATATATATATATATATATATATATATATATATATATATATGTCATTGAGACACATATATATATATTCTGTATTTATATTTACTTCAGCGCGATGTCTGTGAAAAGCCGGTAATTCAATTGCCGGCTTCTCATTTCTCCTGCACAAACCCGACAGGATATGAGACATGATTACATACAGTAAACCATCTCATATCCCCTTTTTTTTTGCATATTCCACACTACTAATGTTAGTAGTGTGTATGTGCAAAATTTGGCCGCTGTAGCTGCTAAAATAAAGGGTTAAATCGCGGAAAAAATTGGCGTGGGCTCCCGCGCAATTTTCTCCGCCAGAGCGGTAAAGCCAGTGACTGACGGCAGATATTAATAGCCAGGAGAGGGTCCATGGTTATTGGCCCCCCCTGGCTACAAACATCTGCCCCCAGCCACCCCAGAAAAGGCACATCTGGAAGATGCGCCTATTCTGGCATTTGGCCACTCTCTTCCCACTCCCTGTAGCGGTGGGATATGGGGTAATGAAGGGTTAATGCCACCTTGCTATTGTAAGGTGACATTAAGCCAGATTAATAATGGAGAGGCGTCCATTATGACACCTATCCATTATTAATCCAATTGTCTGAATGGGTTAAAAAACACACACGCACACATTATTAAAAATTATTTTAATGAAATAAACACACAGGTTGTTTTAATATTTTATTGCTCTCTCAATCCACCTAAGACCCTCGCTTGGCAAAATAATAAACCAACAATATACATACCCTCTGATGAACCGTCACATCTCACGAGGTAATCCATCTGAAGGGGTTAAAATATTTTACAAGCAGGAGCCCTGCTAATGCAGCTGTGCTCGTGCTTGTAAGCCCCGGCGAATGAAGGAAATGTAGGTCAATTACCTATAGTTACCTTCAGTCGTGGTGATGCGCCCCCTGGTGGATGTCCTCATATGACCTGGAGCGTGGGAAAAAGTTCCCAGGCTGCAGTTCATGAGGACAACCTGCAGGGGGCGCATCACCGCGACTGAAGGTAACTATAGGTAATTGACCTACATTTCCTTCATTCGCTGGGGCTTACAAGCACGAGCACAGCTGCATTAGCAGGGCTCCTGCTTGTAAAATATTTTAACCCCTTCAGATGGATTACCTCGTGGGACGTGACGGTTCATCAGAGGGTATGTACACTCACTGGCCACTTTATTAGGTACACCTGTCCAACTTCTTGTTAACACTTAATTTCTAATCAGCCAATCACATGGCGGCAACTCAGTGCATTTAGGCATGTAGACATGGTCAAGACAATCTCCTGCAGTTCAAACCGAGCATCAGTATGGGGAAGAAAGGTGATTTGAGTGCCTTTGAACGTGGCATGGTTGTTGGTGCCAGAAGGGCTGGTCTGAGTATTTCAGAAACTGCTGATCTACTGGGATTTTCACGCACAACCATCTCTAGGGTTTACAGAGAATGGTCCGAAAAAGAAAAAAAATCCAGTGAGCGGCAGTTCTGTGGGCGGAAATGCCTTGTTGATGCCAGAGGTCAGAGGAGAATGGGCAGACTGGTTCGAGCTGATAGAAAGGCAACAGTGACTCAAATCGCCACCCGTTACAACCAAGGTAGGCCTAAGAGCATCTCTGAACGCACAGTGCGTCGAACTTTGAGGCAGATGGGCTACAGCAGCAGAAGACCACACCGGGTACCACTCCTTTCAGCTAAGAACAGGAAACTGAGGCTACAATTTGTACAAGCTCATCGAAATTGGACAGTAGAAGATTGGAAAAACGTTGCTTGGTCTGATGAGTCTCGATTTCTGCTGCGACATTCGGATGGTAGGGTCAGAATTTGGTAAACAACATGAAAGCATGGATCCATCCTGCCTTGTATGGAGCATCTTTGGGATGTGCAGCCGACAAATCTGCGGCAACTGTGTGATGCCATCATGTCAATATGGACCAAAATCTCTGAGGAATGCTTCCAGCACCTTGTTGAATCTATGCCACGAAGAATTGAGGCAGTTCTGAAGGCAAAAGGGGGTCCAACCCGTTACTAGCATGGTGTACCTAATAAAGTGGCCGGTGAGTGTATATTGTTGGTTTATTATTTTGCCAAGCGAGGGTCTTAGGTGGATTGAGAGAGCAATAAAATATTAAAACAACCTGTGTGTTTATTTCATTAAAATAATTTTTAATAATGTGTGTGTGTGTGTTTTTTAACCCTTTCAGACAATTGGATTAATAATGGATAGGTGACATAATTGACACCTCTCCATTATTAATCTGGCTTAATGTCACCTTACAATAGCAAGGTGACATTAACCCTTCATTACCCCATATCCCACCGCTACACGGGAATGGGAAGAGAGTGGCCAAGTGCCAGAATAGGCGCATCTTCCAGATGTGCCTTTTCTGGGGTGGCTGGGGGCAGATGTTTTTAGCCACGGGGGGGCCAATAACCATGGACCCTCTCCTGGCTATTAATATCTGCCCTCAGTCACTGGCTTTACCGCTCTGGCGGAGAAAATTGCGCGGGAGCCTACGCCAATTTTTTCCGCGATTTAACCCTTTATTTTAGCAGCTACAGCGCCCAAATTTTGCACATACACACTACTAACATTAGTAGTGTGGAATATGCAAAAAAAAGGGGATATGAGATGGTTTTCTGTATGTAATCATGTCTCATATCCTGTCGGGTTTGGGAAGGAGAAATGAAAAGCCGGCAATTGAATTACCGGCTTTTCACTAACACCGCTGCGTATTTCTTGCAAGTCACACTGCTGGTCCGTGTGGAATCCGTATTTTTCTTGCCCTCATAGACTTTCATTGGCGTTTTTTTGCGCAATACGCTGACAAACGCAGCATGCTGCGATTTTGTACGGCCGTAGAAAGCCGTGTAATACTGAACCGTAATATACGGCTGATAGGAGCTGCCCCATTGAGAATAATTGTGCCGTTTATTTGGCGAGTTTTACGGACGTATTTTCTGCACTCTTACGTCCGTAAAACTCGCTAGTGTGACGCCGGCCAAACTGTAACTGGAAAAGTGTGAAAAACCACAGTGCACTCTATACAACAAAACTAACTAGCAAAGTGTGAAAAACCACAGTTCGCTCCATACAATAAAACTGTAACTAGACATGAGTGAAAAACCACAGTGCGCTCCACAGTACAAAACTGTTACTAGAAATGAGTGAAAAACCACAGTGCGCTCCATAGTACAAAACTGTAACTAGAAATGAGTGAAAAACCACAGTGCGCTCCATAGTACAAAACTGTAACTAGAAATGAGTGAAAAACCACAGTGTGCTCCATAGCACTAAACTGTAACTAGAAAAGTGTGAAAAACCACAGTGTGCTCCATGCAACAAAACTGTAACTAGAAAAGTATGAAAAATCACAGTGCACGCCATACAACAAAACTGTAACTAGAAATGTTTGAAAAACCACAGTGCGCTCCATAGAACAAAGCTGTAACTAGAAATGTGTGAAAAACCACAGTGCGCTCCATACAACAAAGCTGTAACTAGAAAAGTGTGAAAAACCACAGTGCACTCCATACAACAAAGCTGTAACTAGAAATGAGTGAAAAACGACAGTGCGCTACATAGTACAAAACTGTAACTAGAAATGAGTGAAAAACCACAGTGCGCTCCATACAACAAAACTGTAACTAGCAAAGTGTGAAAAACCACAGTGCACTCCATACAACAAAGCTGTAACTAGACATGAGTGAAAAACCACAGTGCGCTCCACAGTACAAAACTGTTACTAGAAATGAGTGAAAAACCACAGTGCGCTCCATAGTACAAAACTGTAACTAGAAATGAGTGAAAAACCACAGTGCGCTCCATAGTACAAAACTGTAACTAGAAATGAGTGAAAAACCACAGTGTGCTCCATAGTACTAAACTGTAACTAGAAAAGTGAAAAACCACAGTGTGCTCCATGCAACAAAACTGTAACTAGAAAAGTATGAAAAATCACAGTGCACTCCATACAACAAAACTGTAACTAGAAATGTTTGAAAAACCACAGTGCGCTCCATAGAACAAAGCTGTAACTAGAAATGTGTGAAAAACCACAGTGCGCTCCATACAACAAAGCTGTAACTATAAAAGTGTGAAAAACCACACTGCGCTCCATACAACAAAACTGTAACTAGAAAAGTGTGAAAAACCACAGTGCACTCCATACAACAAAACTGTAACTAGAAATTAGTGAAAAACCACAGTGCGCTCCATACAACAAAACTGTAGCTAGAAATGAGTGAAAAACCACAGTGCGATCCATAGAACAAAGCTGTAACTAGAAATGTGTGAAAAACCACAGTGCACTCCATACAACAAAACTGTAACTAGAAATGTGTGAAAAACCACAGTGCGCTCCATAGTATAAAACTGTAGCTAGAAATGAGTGAAAAACCACAGTGCGCTCCATAGTACAAAACTGTAACTAGAAAAGTGTGAAAAACCACAGTGCGCTCCATACAACAAAACTGTAACTAGAAATGAGTGAAAAACCACAGTGCGTTCCATACAACAAAACTGTAACTAGAAATGTGTGAAAAACCACAGTGCGCTCCATAGTATAAAACTGTAGCTAGAAATGAGTGAAAAACCACAGTGCGCTCCATAGTACAAAACTGTAACTAGAAAAGTGTGAAAAACCACAATGCGCTCGATACAATAAAGCTGTAACTAGAAATGAGTGAAAAACCACAGTGCGCTCCATAGTACAAAACTAACTAGAAATGAGTGAAAAAACACAGTGCGTTCCATAGTAAAAAACTGTAACTAGAAATGTGTGAAAAACCACAGTGTGCTCCATAGTATAAAACTGTAGCTAGAAATGAGTGAAAAACCACAATGCGCTCGATACAATAAAGCTGTAACTAGAAATGTGTGAAAAATCACAGTGCGCTCCATACAACAAAACTGTAAGTAGAAATGAGTAAAAAACGGCAGTGCGCTCCATACAACAAAACTGTAACTAGAAATGTGTGAAAAACCACAGTGCGCTCCACAGAACAAAACTGCAGCAGTTTTCCATGCGGTGTACAGTACCATGTAAACCTATAGAAAACCAAATCCACTGTGCACATGCTGTGGAAAATTCTGTGCAGAAGTGCAGCGGTTTATTTTCCGCAGCATGTCAATTCTTTGTGCGCAATCTGCGGCGTTTTACACCTATTCCATAATAGGAATTCGCAGGTGTAAAAACGCAGGTGAAATCCACACAAAATCTGCAAAAAATCCGCAACGTGTGCACATACCCAAAATGTGTGAAAAACCACAGTGCGCTCCACAGTGCGCTCCATACAAGAAAACTGTAACTAGAAATGTGTGAAAAACCACAGTGCGCTCCATAGTACAAAACTGTAACTAGAAATGAGTGAAAAACCACAGTGTGCTCCATAGTACTAAACTGTAACTAGAAAAGTGAAAAACCACAGTGTGCTCCATGCAACAAAACTGTAACTAGAAATGTTTGAAAAACCACAGTGCGCTCCATAGAACAAAGCTGTAACTAGAAATGTGTGAAAAACCACAGTGCGCTCCATACAACAAAACTGTAGCTAGAAATGAGTGAAAAACCACAGTGCGCTCCATAGTATAAAACGAACTAGAAATGTGTGAAAAACCACAGTGCGCTCCATGCAACAAAGCTGTAACTAGAAATGTGTGACTAACCACAGTGCGCTCCATAGTACAAAACTGTAACTAGAAATGTTTGAAAAACCACAGTACGCTCCATAGTACAAAACTGTAACTAGAAATGTGTTAAAAACCACAGTGCGCTCCATACAACAAAACTGTAACTAGAAATGTGTGAAAAACCACAGTGCGCTCCATACAACAAAGCTGTAACTAGAAATGAGTGAAAAACCACAGTGCGCTCCATAGTACAAAACTGTAACTAGAAATGTTTGAAAAACCACAGTACGCTCCATAGTACAAAACTGTAACTAGAAATGTGTTAAAAACCACAGTGCGCTCCATACAACAAAACTGTAACTAGAAATGAGTGAAAAACCACAGTGCGCTCCATACAACAAAACTGTAACTAGAAAAGTTTGAAAAACCACAGTGCGCTCCATACAACAAAACTGTAACTAGAAATGAGTGAAAAACCGCAGTGCGTTCCATAGTGCAAAACTGTAGCTAGAAATGTTTGAAAAACCACAGTACGCTCCATAGTACAAAACTGTAACTAGAAATGTGTTAAAAACCACAGTGCGCTCCATACAACAAAACTGTAACTAGAAAAGTGTGAAAAACCACAGTGCGCTCCATACAACAAAGCTGTAACTAGAAATGAGTGAAAAACCACAGTGCGCTCCATAGTACAAAACTGTAACTAGAAATGTTTGAAAAACCACAGTACGCTCCATAGTACAAAACTGTAACTAGAAATGTGTTAAAAACCACAGTGCGCTCCATACAACAAAACTGTAACTAGAAATGAGTGAAAAACCATAGTGCGCTCCACACAAAACTGCAGCAGTTTTCCATGCGGTGTACAGTACCATGTAAACCTATGGAAAACCAAATCCACTGTGCACATGCTGTGGAAAATTCTGTGCAGAAGTGCAGCGGTTTATTTTCCGCAGCATGTAAATTCTTTGTGCGCAATCTGCGGCGTTTTACACCTATTCCATAATAGGAATTCGCAGGTGTAAAAACGCAGGTGAAATCCACACAAAATCTGCAAAAAATCCGCAACGTGTGCACATACCCAAAATGTGTGAAAAACCACAGTGCGCTCCACAGTGCGCTCCATACAACAAAACTGTAACTAGAAATGTGTGAAAAACCACAGTGCGCTCCATACAACCAAACTGTAACTAGAAATGTGTGAAAAACCACAGTACGCTCCATACAACAAAACTGTAACTAGAAATGTTTGAAAAACCACAGTGCGCTCCATAGAACAAAGCTGTAACTAAAAATGTGTGAAAAACCACAGTGCGCTCCATACAACAAAACTGTAGCTAGAAATGAGTGAAAAACCACAGTGCGCTCCATAGTATAAAACGAACTAGAAATGTGTGAAAAACCACATTGCGCTCCATGCAACAAAGCTGTAACTAGAAATGTGTGACTAACCACAGTGCGCTCCATAGTACAAAACTGTAACTAGAAATGTTTGAAAAACCACAGTACGCTCCATAGTACAAAACTGTAACTAGAAATGTGTTAAAAACCACAGTGCGCTCCATACAACAAAACTGTAACTAGAAAAGTGTGAAAAACCACAGTGCGCTCCATACAACAAAGCTGTAACTAGAAATGAGTGAAAAACCACAGTGCGCTCCATAGTACAAAACTGTAACTAGAAATGTTTGAAAAACCACAGTACGCTCCATAGTACAAAACTGTAACTAGAAATGTGTTAAAAACCACAGTGCGCTCCATACAACAAAACTGTAACTAGAAATGAGTGAAAAACCATAGTGCGCTCCATACAACAAAACTGTAACTAGAAATGAGTGAAAAACCATAGTGCGCTCCATACAACAAAACTGTAACTAGAAATGAGTGAAAAACCACAGTGCGCTCCATACAACAAAACTGTAACTAGAAAAGTGTGAAAAACCACAGTGCGCTCCATACAACAAAACTGTAACTAGAAATGAGTGAAAAACTGCAGTGCGTTCCATAGTGCAAAACTGTAACTAGAAATGTGTGAAAAACCACAGTGCGCTCCCTAGTATAAAACTGTAGCTAGAAATGAGTGAAAAACCAGTGTGCTCCATAGTACAAAACTGTAACTAGAAAAGTGTGAAAAACCACAATGCGCTCGATACAATAAAGCTGTAACTAGAAATGTGTTAAAAATCACAGTGCGCTCCATACAACAAAACTGTAACTAGAAATGAGTGAAAAACCACAGTGCGCTTCATACAACAAAACTGTAAGTAGAAAAGAGTAAGAAATGGCAGTGCGCTCCATACAACAAAACTGTAACTAGAAATGTGTGAAAAACCACAGTGCGCTTCACCCAACAAAACTGCAGCAGTTTTCCATGCGGTGTACAGTACCATGTAAACCTATGGAAAACCAAATCCGCTGTGCACATGCTGCGGAAAATTCTGTGCAGAAGCGCAGCGGTTTATTTTCCGCAGCATGTCAATTCTTTGTGTGCAATCTGCGGCTTTTTACACCTATTCCATAATAGGAATTCGCAGGTGTAAAAACGCAGGTGAAATCCACACAAAATCTGCAAAAAATCCGCAACGTGTGCACATACCCAAAATGTGTGAAAAAACACAGTGCGCTACACAGTGCAAAATCATAACTAAAAAAAAGTGCACTAAACTAGAGCGCAAAACTCTTAATAAAAAGTTTGTGAAAAACCACAGTGAGCTCCATACAACCAAACTGTAACTAGAAAAGTGTGAAAAACCACAGTGCGCTCCATACAACAAAACTGTAACTAGAAATGTTTGAAAAACCACAGTGCGCTCCATAGAACAAAGCTGTAACTAGAAATGTGTTAAAAATCACAGTGCGCTCCATACAACAAAACTGTAACTAGAAATGAGTGAAAAACCACAGTGCGCTCCATACAACAAAGCTGTAACTAGAAATGAGTGAAAAACCACAGTGCGCTCCATAGTACAAAACTGTAACTAGAAATGTTTGAATAACCACAGTACGCTCCATAGTACAAAACTGTAACTAGAAATGTGTTAAAAACCACAGTGCGCTCCATACAACAAAACTGTAACTAGAAATGAGTGAAAAACCACAGTGCGTTCCATAGTGCAAAACTGTAACTAGAAATGTGTGAAAAACCACAGTGCGCGCCATAGTATAAAACTGTAGCTAGAAATGAGTGAAAAACCACAGTGCGCTCCATACAACAAAACTGTAACTAGAAAAGTGTGAAAAACCACAATGCGCTCGATACAATAAAGCTGTAACTAGAAATGTGTTAAAAATCACAGTGTGCTCCACACAACAAAACTGCAGCAGTTTTCCATGCGGTGTACAGTACCATGTAAACCTATGGAAAACCAAATCCACTGTGCACATGCTGTGGAAAATTCTGTGCAGAAGTGCAGCGGTTTATTTTCCGCAGCATGTAAATTCTTTGTGCGCAAACTGCGGCGTTTTACACCTATTCCATAATAGGAATTCGCAGGTGTAAAAACGCAGGTGAAATCCACACAAAATCTGCAAAAAATCCGCAACGTGTGCACATACCCAAAATGTGTGAAAAAACACAGTGCGCTCCACAGTGCAAAATCATAACTAAAAAAAAGTGCACTAAACTAGAGCGCAAAACTCGTAATAAAAAGTTTGTGAAAAACCACAGTGCGCTCCATACAACCAAACTGTAACTAGAAATGTGTGAAAAACCACAGTGCGCTCCATACAACAAAACTGTAACTAGCAAAGTGTGGGAAAAACCACAGTGCGCTCCATAGTACAGGGTGGGCCATTTATATGGATACACCTGGGTGGGCCATATATAAAGTTGGATACAAAATGGCTGACTACGAAATGGCCACCATGATCACCACCCATCTTGAAAAGTTTTCCCCCCTCCCATATACTAATGTGCCACAAACAGGAAGATGATATCACCAACCATTCCCATTTTATTTAGGTGTATCCTTACACATGGCCCACCCAGGTTTATCCACATATATGGCCCACCCTGAACAAAAGTGCAACTAAAAAAGTTTAAAAAACCACAGTATCCTCCATAGCACAAAACTGACCCCCCAAAAAGTGAAAAAACACTGTCATCTCTATAGTGCAAAACAGTAATAAAAAATGTGTGTGCTAAATCAGTGCGCTCCATAGTGTGAAGTTGTCACAAAGAAATGTGAAAAAGACCCAGTGTGCTCCATAGTGCATAACTCTAAAGTGTGCTAAACCACAGTATTCTCTACAGTACAAAAATGTAACTAAAAACCGTGTGAGAAGCCATAGTGTGCTCCATAGCGTAAAACTCCCCCCAATATTACAATCTGCCGTCAGCTCCATAGTACAAAACAATCACCAACAAAATGTGGCTGTGTCGCACAATGCTTTGTTACGTGCAGGGCAGCTGTCAGTCTGTGGCAGTGTGTATTATGTCCAAAATCCAACATGCCTTAGAAGATATCTAAACACTTCCACAGGAGGAGTTCGTGGCACATGACACGGCTGTATTTTGGCTTAAGAGGTGCGTCAGTCATGATATCAGAAACTGCATGCTTTGTAGACAGAGGCAGACCCCCCCACTGATCTCATATTGATGGCCCCTCCAAGCTCTGAAAAAACTGGATAACCTTTAAATGCTATAGACGCCTTAAAGGACTTGGAGACTTCTTGGACAACTCTTCGTCATACCCCTCGTTGGGCCCTGATAAAATAATAAAACCTATACTCCCCTCCTGTGCCGGTGCGTGTGTGTGTGCGCATGTGTGTGTGCGCATGTGTGTGTGCGCAACATCTTTATCTGGGGCAAAGACGCCACCTATTCGAGTATTGGAAAACGGATGAGACCACAAAGTAACTTGGATCTAGAAAATAATGTTCTTTTGCATTTTTGTTTTTATTCCAAAATTACTTACCAAAATTGTCAGGGTTCCTGCACTCCAGTTACTTAAATGAGAAAGATCCTCATCAGACCGCAAATCAGCTAATTAAGACAATTCACCGAGCGCCACGGAGGCTTTCTGCACAGCGCTCAATATTCTACTCTTCTAATATATTTGTTGTTAAACTGCACCTGTCACCGGATATTACAGTGTCCGGAAACAATCCATCTGAGAATCGTACAGCTGACCCCAATTGCTCCCAAAAACGTGCTGCCCATTTATTCCCATATTACAGCAATAATGTATGTACACAGTGACTGCACCAGCAGAATAGTGAGCGCAGCTCTGGAGTATAATACAGGAGGTAACTCAGGATCAGTAATGTAATGTATGTACACAGTGACTGCACCAGCAGAATAGTGAGCGCAGCTCTGGAGTATAATACAGGAGGTAACTCAGGATCAGTAATGTAATGTATGTACACAGTGACTGCACCAGCAGAATAGTGAGCGCAGCTCTGGAGTATAATACAGGAGGTAACTCAGGATCAGTAATGTAATGTATGTACACAGTGACTGCACCAGCAGAATAGTGAGTGCAGCTCTGGGGTATAATACAGGAGGTAACTCAGGGTCAGTAATGTAATGTATGTACACAGTGACTGCACCAGCAGAATAGTGAGTGCAGCTCTGGATTATAATACAGGATGTAACTCAGGATCAGTAATGTAATGTATATACACAGTGACTGCACCAGCAGAATAGTGAGTGCAGCTCTGGGGTATAATACAGGAGGTAACTCAGGGTCAGTAATGTAATGTATGTACACAGTGACTGCACCAGCAGAATAGTGAGCGCAGCTCTGGGGTATAATACAGGATGTAACTCAGGATCAGTAATGTAATGTATGTACACAGTGACTGCACCAGCAGAATAGTGAGTGCAGCTCTGGATTATAATACAGGATGTAACTCAGGATCAGTAATGTAATGTATGTACACAGTGACTGCACCAGCAGAATAGTGAGTGCAGCTCTGGGGTATAATACATGATGTAACTCAGGATCAGTAATGTATGTACACAGTGACTGCACCAGCAGAATAGTGAGTGCAGCTCTGGGGTATAATACAGGATGTAACTCAGGATCAGTAATGTATGTACACAGTGATTGCACCAGCAGAATAGTGAGTGCAGCTCTGGGGTATAATACAGGATGTAACTCAGGATCAGTAATGTAGTGTATGTACACAGTGACTGCACCAGCAGAATAGTGAGTGCAGCTCTGGGGTATAATACAGGAGGTAACTCAGGATCAGTAATGTATGTACACAGTGACTGCACCAGCAGAATAGTGAGTGCAGCTCTGGATTATAATACAGGATGTAACTCAGGATCAGTAATGTAATGTATGTACACAGTGACTGCACCAGCAGAATAGTGAGTGCAGCTCTGGGGTATAATACAGGATGTAACTCAGGGTCAGTAATGTAATGTATGTACACAGTGACTGCACCAGCAGAATAGTGAGTGCAGCTCTGGTCTATAATACAGGAGGTAACTCAGGATCAGTAATGTGATGTATGTATTTTTTTGTGCGGTTTTGGCGCATTTTTGACGCGGTTTTTCCCGGACATTTCCCAATGCATTAGACAGTGGGAAAACCGCGAAAAAAACGCAAAATTAATGAGCATGTTCATTATTTTTCCGCAATGCGTTTTTCATGCGGAAAAACGCACATCATGTGCACAGAAGTTGCGGATTTCATTAAAAATGATGGGATGCTTAATGTATGCAGATTATTTGCGGTTTTATAGCGTTTTTATGAACAACAATGTTACGCAGGCACCACCGCCAGGGATCACCAATAGCATGCTACAAAAAACATGACATAAAAGCAGAAGAAAAAGAGGCAGCATGCATGAAAAAAGGGATCACCATAAGGTCTATCCAAAAATGGTACAAAATTTATTGAATAACACTGCAAACATAGTTAAAACCAATTAAAATTGCACAACACAGCAAAGGATGAAACCAAAGACCCAAAATAAGGTCCTACCACAATGCCACCCCAAGACAAGCAAATAAAATACATATTATCATTAGTCCATAAATGGCTATATTAAACCATAACATATAATTCAAATACAGCAGAGGTTTACATGGAGGCTTTTTTCCCTTTTTTCATGCATGCTGCCTCTTTTCTTCTGCTTTTATATTTTATAGCGTTTTTATAGCGCAAAAACGCTAAAAAAACGTAAATAATCTGCAACGTGTGCACATAGCCTTATGTTACATTTCTTGTATTAGTAGATGATTAATTTCCCCAATATGGCTGTCAGTCCAGTTAATTATTCCCTTGCAGGCGTTATTTTCCACACTTATTAGTTCTTACAAGGTTTTCCAATGAGCGTTTGCTGTAACCTCTGAAATAGTTTTAGTCTCTGTGGACGGGTCCTCACTATTTACCAGCAAGTAAATTTCCTCCTCACACGAATTTGTATGCACGTTATGGTAATTTCATTATGATTAATTGCATGCAAAGCAGTTTTAATCATGGAATAGAGAGCTGCCTTAAATTTTGCATTAAAGGTAAATGGCAAGACTACCAAAAACCTCGAGCTAAGCTTAGTGTATGCAGCCTAAATATTAGTATACAAACTTTTCTACATAGGTTATTACATAGGTTACCACATAGATTACTATATAGGTTATTACTTGATGATTACTACATAGATTATGTCACGACTCTGTTGTCAGGTTTCCCAAGGGTTGCTTTTCTGTCCCTAACTCTAGGGGCGCCCTAGCTATCCCTGTTCCCTGGATTACTTCTGATGGTGAAGATGCCAGGGCCAAGTACCTTGCTGAGCTCCTGAATCCGCCCTAAGTCTGTACACTTCCCCCACCCAGGGAAGAGGGAAGTAGGAGTGTATGGCTATATACCAACCAGACTAACAAGGGAATGCATACAGGGATAAAGGAAGATACCAATCATACAAATATGCTCACAGACCCACCACTGGGGAGTGAAGGATGGAAATTAAAAAAGTAGGAGAAGAGGATTTGCACACAACCAAAATCTAGCAACTGTCTTTAGATAAATCTACCAAACACCTCCTCAAACAATTACAAGTCCTCCAACTCCTGAATCATATAGCAAGAAGCTAACTCTGGCAATTCCTGCTTGCCAGAGTCCAGTATATATAGGAGAGGGGAGTGGCCAACACTGAACAGCTGAAAGCATCAAGCAGAAAAGCTTCCAGGAGCTCTCAACTGAGCAGATTAATCCCTGCACTTCTTGGTCCGGCGCCTCCCTTCTTCTTGCGATGCCGTCCTCCTTCTTGCTTCATGTGGATGACGTGTTCCTAAGTCATCCACACAGTCTGTTCAGCATCACGCTCCTGCGCAGGCGTACTTCTCTGCCCTGACTAGGGTAAAGTACTGCAGTGCGCATGTGCAGAGGTTCTTTGACCTGCATCTGCGCATAGCAGTACCTTGCTCTGTTGTAGACTTTTCTACTATTGGTCTCGGTTTGCCAGTTGTCTTTGTTATGGGAAGCTTTGTTTGCAGATTGCTTTAATATAGGGATATTTTAATCGATGGAGCTTTGTGCCGGACTGTTTTTTTAAGGGTCAAGCTGATGTCTTTATTGATACTATTTTTAAACATATACTATATTTTGATTTCCTTAAAGTGCCCCTGTGATCAGGATTGTGCTCAGTAACTACAGACAGTGTCAGGTCTTCGCCGTTATACTGATTACAGTGGTACCTGGTGATGAAATCTGTCTTGTGGTTGTTATGGAATCTTTATTTTCAGTTTGAGTTAATGAGATTCTCGGGGGGTGGGGCTGTGGTGGGGCAGTGGGCGGGGCCTTATGTGGTGCTCTGCTTACATATTCATCCTCATGGCTTATGACAGATCACTGATATCTCACTGCCCCGCCCCGTTTTACATACTGCACATCTTATTGTATGAAAAAAAGCAAAAAACAAACTACATTCATCATGCAGGTGGCGGTGGCAGTGCTGTAGCATGATACAATCTATAGTATCCAAATGTATTTGATTTTGTCATATCAATTGCTTGAGAAAAAATAAAAATTATCTTAATCAAAATGGCGCCAGTGTCCAACCCTGCGCAGTAGCATCGTTTGGAACGTGATAGATGCTACTGTGCATGTGCCACCACCGCCATTGTGCGAAAGAAAAAAAAATCGGCTCCATCAAAATGGTGCAGGCGGCAGCGCCTTGATGATGAATGTAATTTTTTTTTCTTTTTTTTCCAACAATGAGATATTTAGTAAGTAAAATAGGGGGCGGGTCACTGAGCCATCAGTATAAATATCTAAGCAGAGCACCACATGAAGCCCCTCCCACAGGTCGCTCACAGCCTTGCCCCGGAGCACAAGAATCTCATTAACTGAAAGCTGCAAACAGAGATTAAACATCAACCACAAGACGGATTTCATCACCAGGTAACAGTGTAATCAGTATAACGGAGGCGACCTGACACTGTCTGTAGTCACTGAGCACAATCCTGATCACAGGTATCAGTGTTATCAGTATAACGGCACCGACCTCACACTGTCTGTAGTCACTGAGCACAATCCCGATCACAGGTATCAGTGTAATCAGTATAACGGAGGCGACCTGACACTGTCTGTAGTCACTGAGCATAATCCTTTATCACAGGTATCAGTGTAATCAGTATAACGGCGCCGACTTGACACTGTCTGTAGTCACTGACCACAATCCTGATCACAGGTATCAGTGTAAACAGTATAACGGCACTGACCTGACACTGTCTGTAGTCACTGAGCACAATCCTGATCACAGGTATCAGTGTAATCAGTATAACGGCACCGACCTGACACTGTCTGTAGTCACTGAGCACAATCCTGATCACAGGTATCAGTGTAATCAGTATGACGGCACCGACCTGACACTGCCTGTAGTCACTGAGCACAATCCTGATCACAGGTATCAGTGTAATCAGTATAACAGCACCGACCTGACACTGTCTGGAGTCACTGAGCACAATCCCGATCACAGGTATCAGTGTAATCAGTATAACGGCGCCGACCTGACACTGTCTGTAGTCACTGAGCAGAATCCCGATCACAGGTATCAGTGTAATCAGTATAACAGCACCGACATGACAATGTCTGTAGTCACTGAGCACAATCCTGATCACAGGTATCAGTGTAATCAGTATAACAGCACCGACCTGACACTGTAGTCACTGAGCACAATCCTGATCACAGGTATCAGTGTAATCAGTATAACCGCACCAACCTGACACTGTCTGTAGTCACTGAGCACAATCCTGATCACAGGTATCAGTGTAATCAGTATAACGGCACCGACCTGACACTGTAGTCACTGAGCACAATCCTGATCACAGGTGTCAGTGTAATCAGTATAACGGCACCAACCTGACACTGTCTGTAGTCACTGAGCACAATCCTGATCACAGGTATCAGTGTAATCAGTATAACGGCACCGACCTGACACTGTAGTCACTGAGCACAATCCTGATCACAGGTATCAGTGTAATCAGTATAACAGCACCGACCTGACAATGTCTGTAGTCACTGAGCACAATCCTGATCACAGGTATCAGTGTAATCAGTATAACAGCACCGACCTGACACTGTAGTCACTGAGCACAATCCTGATCACAGGTATCAGTGTAATCAGTATAACCGCACCAACCTGACACTGTCTGTAGTCACTGAGCACAATCCTGATCACAGGTATCAGTGTAATCAGTATAACGGCACCGACCTGACACTGTAGTCACTGAGCACAATCCTGATCACAGGTGTCAGTGTAATCAGTATAACGGCACCAACCTGACACTGTCTGTAGTCACTGAGCACAATCCTGATCACAGGTATCAGTGTAATCAGTATAACGGCACCGACCTGACACTGTCTGTAGTCACTGAGCACAATCCTGATCACAGGTATCAGTGTAATCAGTATAACAGCACCGACCTGACACTGCCTGTAGTCACTGAGCACAATCCTGATCACAGGTATCACTGTAAACAGTATAACGGCACTGACCTGACACTGTCTGTAGTCACTGAGCACAATCCTGATCACAGGTATCAGTGTAATCAGTATGACGGCACCGACCTGACACTGTCTGTAGTCACTGAGCACAATCCTGATCACAGGTATCAGTGTAATCATTATAACGGCACCGACCTGACACTGTCTGTAGTCACTGAGCACAATCCTGATCACAGGTATCAGTGTAATCAGTATAACGGCACCGACCTGACACTGTAGTTACTGAGTACAATCCTGATCACAGGTATCCGTGTAATCAGTATAACGGCACCGACCTGACACTGTCTGTAGTCACTGAGCACAATCCTGATCACAGGTATCAGTGTAATCAGTATAACGGCACCGACCTGACACTGTAGTTACTGAGTACAATCCTGATCACAGGTATCCATGTAATCAGTATGACGGCACCGACCTGACACTGTCTGTAGTCACTGAGCACAATCCTGATCACAGATATCAGTGTAATCAGTATAACGGCACCGACCTGACACTGTCTGTAGTCACTGAGCACAATCCTGATCACAGGTATCAGTGTAATCAGTATAACGGCACCGACCTGACACTGTAGTTACTGAGTACAATCCTGATCACAGGTATCCGTGTAATCAGTATAACGGCACCGACCTGACACTGTCTGTAGTCACTGAGTACAATCCTGATCACAGGTATCAGTGTAATCAGTATAACGGCACCGACCTGACACTGTAGTCACTGAGTACAATCCTGATCACAGGTATCCGTGTAATCAGTATAACGGCACCGACCTGACACTGCCTGTAGTCACTGAGTACAATCCTGATCACAGGTATCCGTGTAATCAGTATAACGGCACCGACCTGACACTGTAGTTACTGAGTACAATCCTGATCACAGGTATCAGTGTAATCAGTATAACGGCACCGACCTGACACTGCCTGTAGTTACTGAGTACAATCCTGATCACAGGTATCAGTGTAATCAGTATAACGGTGCTGACCTGACACTGTCTGTAGTCACTGAGCACAATCCTGATCACAGGTATCAGTGTAATCAGTATAACGGCACCGACCTGACACTGCCTGTAGTTACTGAGTACAATCCTGATCACAGGTATCAGTGTAATCAGTATAACGGCACCGACCTGACACTGTCTGTAGTCACTGAGCACAATCCTGATCACAGGTATCAGTGTAATCAGTATAACGGTGCTGACCTGACACTGCCTGTAGTTACTGAGCACTATCCTGATCACAGGTATCAGTGTAATCAGTATAACGGCACCGACCTGACACTGTAGTCACTGAGCACAATCCTGATCACAGGTATCAGTGTAATCAGTATAACGGCACCGACCTGACACTGTCTGTAGTCACTGAACACAATCCTGATCACAGGTATCAGTGTAATCAGTATAACGGTGCTGACCTGACACTGTCTGTAGTCACTGAGCACAATCCTGATCACAGGTATCAGTGTAATCAGTATAACGGCACCGACCTGACTCTGTCTGTAGTCACTGAGCACAATCCTGATCACTAGGTATCAGTGTAATCAGTATAATGGCACCAACCTGACACTGTCTGTAGTCACTGAGCACAATCCTGATCACAGGTATCAGTGTAATCAGTATAACGGTGCTGACCTGACACTGTCTGTAGTCACTGAGCACAATCCTGATCACAGGTATCAGTGTAATCAGTATAACGGCACCGACCTGACACTGTCTGTAGTCACTGAGCACAATCCTGATCACTAGGTATCAGTGTAATCAGTATAATGGCACCAACCTGACACTGTCTGTAGTCACTGAGCACAATCCTGATCACAGGTATCAGTGTAATCAGTATAACGGTGCTGACCTGACACTGTCTGTAGTCACTGAGCACAATCCTGATCACAGGTATCAGTGTAATCAGTATAACGGCACCGACCTGACACTGTCTGTAGTCACTGAGCACAATCCTGATCACAGGTATCGGTGTAATCAGTATAACGGCTCCGACCTGACACTGCCTGTAGTTACTGAGTACAATCCTGATCACAGGTATCAGTGTAATCAGTATAACGGCACCGACCTGACACTGTCTGTAGTTACTGAGTACAATCCTGCTGACAGGGGCACTTTAATATATATATTTTTTTTAGAAAGTAGCTGCCATTTAAAAAAAAAGCAATTTTGGCATTTTTACTTTTTTCTCTTTATGGCATTTACTGCTCTGGTCAATCAATGTTGTATTTTGATAGATCGAACTTTTGCGGATGCAGCGATACCAAATATGCAAACGTTTTACATGTTCCTCTTTGGAAGCTGTCGGGAGATCACACTATATAATTGGCGCTGTCAGTGATTTACTTGAAGGTTATAGTTTTGAACCAGACAATGAGCCAGATTTGGGGATAACTGGACTAGGGTAAATAATATTGTTTTATAAAATCAGAGGATGATAAAACCAGCTTGTTATACATGTATTTTGCTGCTGCATGTCACCCGTGTGTCTCTGGTTCCATTTAATGTATCTTGGTAACAAAATTAAAAAAAAAATTCAATGCGCAACAAGAAAAAATTTGGTTAAGTCGTTTTGCAGAACACAAAATATTTTGCTTTACATGGATGCCCCCCTTTCCTTTCCAGATTCGTTCCTGACCTGTTGGTCTTTTCTGCTGATTATCCCAGAAATGTTTGCAGCAACAGATCACATACAGTCACGGCCAAAAATGCTGGTACCCTTATTGCAATTACTCATGTTTTGTTATACACATGTTTATTTCTGTTTCGGTGTATTGGAACAACACAACAAAAAGAGAAAAACACACAAATTGGACATAATTTCACACAAAACCCCAAAAATGGGTCAGAAGAAATTGTTGGCACCCTCAACTTAATACTTGGTTGCATGTCTTTTGGAATAAATAACTGTAATCAATCTCTTCCTATAACCATCAACAAGCTTCTTACTCGTCTCAGCTGGAATATTAGAGAACTCTTCTTACAAACTGCTCCCGGTCTCTCATATGTGAAGATGTCTTCTCCCAACAGCAATTTTAAGATCTCTCCACAGGTGATCAATGGGATTTAGATCCGGACTCATTGCTGCCACTTCAGAACTCTCCAGCGCTTTGTTTCCATCCATTTCTGGGGGCTTCTTGAACTGTTTGGGGTTTTCGTCCTGCTGGAATACCCATGGCCTAGGACACAGACCAAGCTCTGACACTGGGCATTACATTGCCACTCAAAATCCTCTGGTAATCTTCAGATTCATGATGCCTTGCACACATTCAAATAGCCAGTGCCAGAGGCAGCAAAACAACTGCAAAACATCTCTGAACCTCCACCATATTTGACTGTAGGTACTGTGTTCTTTTCTCATTCTGTTTTCAGTAAACAGTAGAATGATGTGCTTTACCAAAAAGCTCTATCTTTGTATCATATATTCACAAGATGCTTTCCCTGAAGGATTTTGGCTTACCCAACGTACATTTTGGCAAACTTTAGTCCAGCTTTATTATGTCTTTGTCAGCAGTGAGGTCTTCCTGGCTCTCCTGCCATAACATTTCATTTTCATTCACATGTAAATGGATAGTTTGTGCTGTCACTGATGCACCCTGATCCTGCAGGACCGCTTTAATTTCTTTGCAACTTGTTCGGGGCTGCTTATTCACCATCCAGATGAGACTGTGTTGCAGTCTTTCATCAATTTTTCACTGTTGTCCAGGCCCATGACGATTAGCTACTGTGCCATTGGTTGTAAACTTCTTGACTATGTTGTGCACTGTGGACAAAGGAACATCAAGATCTCTAGAGATTGTCTTGTAACCTTGAGATTGTTGATATTCAACAATTTTGGTCCTCAGACAGTTCTCTTCTCCTCTTTCTGTTCTCCATGCTTAGTGTGGCACACAGACACACAATGCAAAGATTGAGTCAACATCTCCCCTTTTCATCTGGTTTTAGGTTTGACTTTTATATTGCCAACACCTGTTAATTGCCTCAGGTGAGTCTGAACTAGCATCACATGCTTGAAACAAAGTTGTTTACCCAACAATTTTGTCCTGCCCATTTTTTAAGTTTTGTGTGAAATTATGTCCAATTTACCTTTTTTTTTTTTTTTTTTTTTTTTTTTGTGTTGTTCCATTGCACACACAGGAAAGAAACATGAGTAGAACAAAATGTGTAATTGCAATAATTTCTTGGGAGAATTACTTCATTTTTTGTACAATTTCAAGGGTGCCAACACTTCCGGCCATGACTGTAAATAGATTTTCCGCATTTTATGATTTGTCACCTCCTTTTTTGTACAAAAGTGAGGCACCAGAAAGATGGAGCAGATCTCCAGTACTGGAATGTTAGGCATCAGACGGATGGAGCAGATCTCCAGTACTGTAATGTTAGGTATCAGACGGATGGAGCAGATCTCCAGTACTGTAATGTTAGGTATCAGACGGATGGAGCAGATCTCCAGTACTGTAATGTTAGGTATCAGACGGATGGAGCAGATCTCCAGTACTGTAATGTTAGGTATCAGACGGATGGAGCAGATCTCCAGTACTGTAATGTTAGGCATCAGACGGATGGAGCAGATCTCCAGTACTGTAATGTTAGGTATCAGACGGATGGAGCAGATCTCCAGTAATGTATCAAGGCTATGACTGTGAGCATGGGGTGTGATGGTGAAGATAGACATGAATTATTAGGAGTGTGATGATTAACAGGGATGTGGTTTATTAGAAGCGTAATGGTGAACTTAGTCTTGGATTATTAGAAGTGTGATGGTGAACATAGGCGTGGATTATTAGGGCTGTGATGATGAACATGGATGTGGATTATTAGGGCTGTGATGGTAAACATGGATGTGGATTATTAGGAGTGTGATGATGAACATGGATGTGGATTATTAGGGCTGTGATGGTAAACATGGATGTGGATTATTAGGAGTGTGATGATGAACAGGGATGTGGATTATTAGGAGTGTGATAGTGAACAGGGGTGTGGATTATTAGGAGTGTGATAGTGAACAGGGGTGTGGATTATTAAGGCTGTGATAGTGAACATGGATGTGGATTATTAGGGCTGTGATAGTGAACATGGATGTGGACTATTAAGGCTGTGATAGTGAACAGGGGTGTGGATTATTAGGAGAGGAGAGTGATCGTGAACAGGGGTGTGGATTATTAGGAGTGTGATGGGGAACAGGGGTGTGGATTATTAGGAGTGTGATAGTGAACATGGATGTGGATTAGTAGGGCTGTGATGATGAACAGGGGTGTGGATTATTAGGAGTGTGATGGGGAACAGGGGTGTGGATCATTAGGAGTGTGATGGGGAACAGGGGTGTGGATTATTAGGGCTGTGATGATGAACATGGATGTGGATTATTAGGAGTGTGATAGTGAACAGGGGTGTGGATTATTAGGAGTGTGATAGTGAACATGGATGTGGATTATTAGGAGTGTGATGATGAACAGGGATGTGGATTATTAGGAGTGTGATAGTGAACAGGGGTGTGGATTATTAAGGCTGTGATAGTGAACATGGATGTGGATTATTAGGGCTGTGATAGTGAACATGGATGTGGACTATTAAGGCTGTGATAGTGAACAGGGGTGTGGATTATTAGGAGAGGAGAGTGATCGTGAACAGGGGTGTGGATTATTAGGAGTGTGATGGGGAACAGGGGTGTGGATTATTAGGAGTGTGATAGTGAACATGGATGTGGATTAGTAGGGCTGTGATGATGAACAGGGGTGTGGATTATTAGGAGTGTGATGGGGAACAGGGGTGTGGATCATTAGGAGTGTGATGGGGAACAGGGGTGTGGATTATTAGGGCTGTGATGATGAACATGGATGTGGATTATTAGGAATGTGATAGTGAACAGGGGTGTGGATTATTAGGAGTGTGATAGTGAACAGGGGTGTGGATTATTAGGAGTGTGATAGTGAACAGGGGTGTGGATTATTAGGAGTGTGATAGTGAACAGGGGTGTGGATTATTAGGAGTGTGATAGTGAACAGGGGTGTGGATCATTAGGAGTGTGATAGTGAACAGGGGTGTGGATTATTAGGAGTGTGATAGTGAACAGGGGTGTGGATTATTAGGAGTGTGATAGTGAACAGGGGTGTGGATTATTAGGAGTGTGATAGTGAACAGGGGTGTGGATCATTAGGAGTGTGATAGTGAACAGGGGTGTGGATTATTAGGAGTGTGATAGTGAACAGGGGTGTGGATTATTAGGAGTGTGATAGTAAACAGGGGTGTGGATTATTAGGAGTGTGATAGTGAACAGGGGTGTGGATCATTAGGAGTGTGATAGTGAACAGGGGTGTGGATTATTAGGAGTGTGATGGGGAGCAGGGGTGTGGATTATTAGATTAATTATTAGATTGTAACGGGAGATGGTTTATTGGGATTTCTATTGTTTAGAAACATGGGCGCGGTTTAGTAGAGTGATGGTAAAGGAGCCGCCTCACCTGTCCTGTATGTTATTGGTTCTGGACCTCGGAGCCGCACTGCCGCAGGTATGTTTGAATCATGGGAAAAGGATCATTGACAATCCACTATACAGGTTGCAGGACAAGATGTCTAAGGATATGTGCACACATTGCAGGTTCCATTGCGGAATCTTTCCGCATCCGCAAGTAAAGTGACCTGCATTTTACCTGCGGGTTTTCTGCAGATTTTGTGCGGATTTTGCCTGCGTTTTTACACCTGCGGATTCCTATAATAGAATAGGTGTAAAATGCTGCGGAATCCGCACAAAGAATTGACATGCTACGGAATATAAACCAGTGCGTTTCTGCGCGGTATTTTCCGCAGCATGTGCACAGCGGATTTGGTTTTCCATAGGTTTACATGGTACTGTACACCGCATGGAAAACTGCTGCAGATCTGCAGGGCCATATTCGCACCGTGTGCACATAGCCTTATAATCCGAAAACCAACCAAGATACTGTATTTCTAATGCTGCAAAACCTTAATAAGCACAATAGAAATCTGTGTACCTAAGCTCCGTGCCTGGGAAGTGACATTGGTGGCGGTATTGGAGAACGCACTGTATGTGTCATGTATGGGGGCAGCACCGATCTCGCGTATTTCCGGATGGCTTTCTACCATAGTTACATATCAGCTTACAAATGTTACAACCTCTCAAACACTTTCTCCACAAACTGTATCACCATGTCACCAATAAATGATGGATTTTATCTATCGAGGATTCCGCATTTGAAGCTGGATCATCAATTATGGTTTTCCTTAAGTTTAGAAGAACGTTGTCAGCTGTATGGCTCTTATTTACCGACTTGTATTGTTGCTTATAAAAGCCTCATTCAGACATCAGTGATAAAACAAACAAAAACACTGATGAAATTTGTATCAGTTTCATTAGCTTTTCTTTGAAAAAAAAAGAGACAAAATGATACTGTATACATATGAACCAGTCTGTGAAAATGTTTTCCCACGGACACCGACTTCTCTCGGAGAGATTGATCCGAGACGCCGATGAAAATCGGACAATGCTCTATGATTTTGTTTGGAACTCTCAGTCTGCTAAAAAAAAAAAAACACGTATATAATAGCAGCCCCATAGACGAGAAGTACGAGTGCTACCCTTGAGAAGCATACGGGTGCTGTTTTCTTGGATCCATACTACACAGATCTGTGATATGGGGCTGTCCATGGGCCAATATGTCACATTATACTCGAAAAATTAATATTTCTGTGTTTTTTTTGGTGTGCACTGAGTGCGCTGACCACAATGCAGCAGCTGCCATGTCCTTGTCTTCCCATAAACTTATTATGGAGCCGGACGCTCCTGGTTGCGGCTTCCAGGTCCTGCCGATTACGTCGGTGCTACCGGCGGCACACAGAGCTATTGTGTTGCAGGATGTAGCAGACGAGTCTGGTGGCTGTTTGTATTTGTTTCTTATTAGCTCCTGCAATCAGTTTATTATTTTCCTTATGCGAGATTAGTTAATTTGTGTTGCCAGCAATGTTTTCACATGTTTTCTAAGCAAAACGCAAGGATATAATAACGTAGATACTCTCCAGCAGCAGCCGCCGCCGCCGCCTCAGCACGCATGTCTGTCACTGCTCATGCATAGATGCTCCAAAGTAATTAATGCTAATAACATCTTAATGTGCTCATGAGATCGTAATGAGCAGAAATGAAGGCTCTGATTACAGATAGGAAGCTCTGTGTATGTTTTGGCTTGCAACAATTTTTCAGTTTTTGCAGACGACAATTTCAGAACTCGCCCGTGATTACATCAGACGACTCGCAGTTTCCTCTTCCACCGTGATTTTAGTTTTTATTTGGTTTTACTTTTCTGTTACTTTCTAGTTTTCTCCTGGATTTTGTAAAATTTCTCGACTTTTATGTCATTATATTTTCTTTTCCCGATTTACGGCCTATATCATAAAAATATATGTGATATAAATGTAGTTAAAGGCAAAAAATGGAGGTGTTACCTGTACACGTGTAATATTGTATGACCTTATTAACAGAATGCAGATATGGGATTGTTTTCTAAAATGTAATGACAGCATTAAGTTAGTGACCCTCAGCGCTTCCCAATTTATCACTAGCTTTACAAATTTTCATCATCTTGTTATCTTATCATCTTAAGATTACTGTGTGTAGGGAATGGCAGAACCAGTGATTGCAGCTCTGATGTTGTGTAATAGTGAGTGCAGCTCCGGAGTATAATACAGGATGTAACTCAGGATCAGTACTGTAATGTATGTACACAGTGACTGCACCAGCAGAATAGTGAGTGCAGCTCTGGGGTATAATACAGGATGTAATTCAGGATCAGTAATGTAATATATGTACACAGTGACTGCACCAGCAGAATAGTGAGTGCAGCTCTGGAGTATAATACAGGATGTAACTCAGGATCAGTAATGTAATGTATGTACACAGTGACTGCACCAGCAGAATAGTGAGTGCAGCTCTGGGGTATAATACAGGAGGTAACTCAGGATCAGTAATGTAATGTATGTACACAGTGACTGCACCAGCAGAATAGTGAGTGCGGCTCTGGGGTATAATACAGGAGGTAACTCAGGATCAGTAATGTAATGTATGTACACAGTGACTGCACCAGCAGAATAGTGAGTGCGGCTCTGGGGTATAATACAGGATGTAACTCAGGATCAGTAATGTAATGTATGTACACAGTGATTGCACCAGCAGAATAGTGAGTGCAGCTCTGGGGTATAATACAGGATGTAACTCAGGATCAGTAATGTAATGTATGTACACAGTGACTGCTCCAACAGAATAGTGAGTGCAGCTCTGGAGTATAATACAGGATGTAACTCAGGATCAGTAATGCAATGTATGTACACATTGACTGCACCAGCAGAATAGTGAGTGCAGCTCTGGGGTATAATACAGGATGTAACTCAGGATCAGTAATGTAATGTATGTACACAGTGACTGCACCAGCAGAATAGTGAGTGCAGCTCTGTGGTATAATACAGGATGTAACTCAGGATCAGTAATGCAATGTATGTACACAGTGACTGCACTAGCAGAATAGTGAGTGCAGCTCTGGAGTATAATCCAGGAGGTAACTCAGTGTCAGTAATGTAATGTACGTACACAGTGACTGCACCAGCAGAATAGTGAGTGCAGCTCTGGAGTATAATACAGGATGTAACTCAGGATCAGTAATGTACGTACACAGTGACTGCACCAGCAGAATAGTGAGTGCAGCTCTGGGGTATAATACAGGAGGTAACTCAGGATCAGTAATGTAATGTATGTACACAGTGACTGCACCAGCAGAATAGTGAGTGCAGCTCTGGGGTATAATACAGGATGTAACTTAGGATCAGTAATGTAATGTATGTACATAGTGACTGCACCAGCAGAATAGTGAGTGCAGCTCTGGGGTATAATACAGACTGTAACTCAGGATCAGTAGTGTAATGTATGTACAGAGTGACTGCACCAGCAGAATAGTGAGTGCAGCTCTGGAGTATAATACAGGATGTAACTCAGGATCAGTAATGTAATGTATGTACACAGTGACTGCACCAGCAGAATAGTGAGTGCAGCTCTGGGGTATAATACAGGATGTAACTCAGGATCAGTAATGTAATGTATGTACAGAGTGACTGCACCAGCAGAATAGTGAGTGCAGCTCTGGAGTATAATACAGGATGTAACTTAGGATCAGTAATGTAATGTATGTACATAGTGACTGCACCAGCAGAATAGTGAGTGCAGCTCTGGGGTATAATACAGACTGTAACTCAGGATCAGTAGTGTAATGTATGTACAGAGTGACTACACCAGCAGAATAGTGAGTGCAGCTCTGGGGTATAATACAGACTGTAACTCAGGATCAGTAGTGTAATGTATGTACAGAGTGACTACACCAGCAGAATAGTGAGTGCAGCTCTGGAGTATAATGCAGGATGTAACTCAGGATCAGTAATGTAATGTATGTACACAGTGACTGCACCAGCAGAATAGTGAGTGCAGCTCTGGGGTATAATACAGGATGTAACTTAGGATCAGTAATGTAATGTATGTACATAGTGACTGCACCAGCAGAATAGTGAGTGCAGCTCTGGGGTATAATACAGACTGTAACTCAGGATCAGTAGTGTAATGTATGTACAGAGTGACTACACCAGCAGAATAGTGAGTACAGCTCTCGGGTATAATGCAGGATGTAACTCAGGATCAGTAATGTAATGTATGTACACAGTGACTTCACCAGCAGAATAGTGAGTGCAGCTCTGGGGTATAATACAGGATGTAACTTAGGATCAGTAATGTAATGTATGTACACAGTGACTGCACCAGCAGAATAGTGAGTGCAGCTCTGGGGTATAATACAGGATGTAACTCAGGGTCAGTAGTGTAATGTATGTACAGAGTGACTACACCAGCAGAATAGTGAGTGCAGCTCTGGGGTATAATATATGATGTAACTCAGGATCAGTAATGTAATGTATGTACACAGTGACTTCACCAGCAGAATAGTGAGTGCAGCTCTGGAGTATAATACAGGAGGTAACTCAGGATCAGTAATGTAATGTATGTACACAGTGACTTCACCAGCAGAATAGTGAGCACAGCTCTGGGGTATAATACAGGATGTAACTTAGGATCAGTAATGTAATGTATGTACATAGTGACTGCACCAGCAGAATAGTGAGTGCAGCTCTGGGGTATAACATAGGATGTAACTCAGGATCAGTAATGTAATGTATGTACACAGTGACTGCACCAGCAGAATATTGAGTGCAGCTCTGGGGTATAATACAGGATGTAACTCAGGATCAGTAATGTAATGTATGTACACAGTGACTGCACCAGCAGAATAGTGAGTGCAGCTCTGGGGTATAATACAGGATGTAACTCAGGGTCAGTAATGTAATGTATGTACACAGTGACTGCACCAGCAGAATAGTGAGTGCAGCTCTGGGGTATAATACAGGATGTAACTCAGGGTCAGTAATGTAATGTATGTACACAGTGACTGCACCAGCAGAATAGTGAGTGCAGCTCTGGGGTATAATACAGGATGTAACTCAGGGTCAGTAATGTAATGTATGTACACAGTGACTGCACCAGCAGAATAGTGAGTGCAGCTCTGGGGTATAATACAGGATGTAACTCAGGGTCAGTAATGTAATGTATGTACACAGTGACTGCACCAGCAGAATAGTGAGTGCAGCTCTGGGGTATAATACAGGATGTAACTCAGGGTCAGTAATGTAATGTATGTACACAGTGACTGCACCAGCAGAATAGTGAGTGCAGCTCTGGGGTATAATACAGGATGTAACTCAGGGTCAGTAATGTAATGTATGTACACAGTGACTGCACCAGCAGAATAGTGAGTGCAGCTCTGGGGTATAATACAGGATGTAACTCAGGGTCAGTAATGTAATGTATGTACACAGTGACTGCACCAGCAGAATAGTGAGTGCAGCTCTGGGGTATAATACAGGATGTAACTCAGGGTCAGTAATGTAATGTATGTACACAGTGACTGCACCAGCAGAATAGTGAGTGCAGCTCTGGGGTATAATACAGGATGTAACTCAGGGTCAGTAATGTAATGTATGTACACAGTGACTGCACCAGCAGAATAGTGAGTGCAGCTCTGGGGTATAATACAGGATGTAACTCAGGGTCAGTAATGTAATGTATGTACACAGTGACTGCACCAGCAGAATAGTGAGTGCAGCTCTGGGGTATAATACAGGATGTAACTCAGGGTCAGTAATGTAATGTATGTACACAGTGACTGCACCAGCAGAATAGTGAGTGCAGCTCTGGGGTATAATACAGGATGTAACTCAGGGTCAGTAATGTAATGTATGTACACAGTGACTGCACCAGCAGAATAGTGAGTGCAGCTCTGGGGTATAATACAGGATGTAACTCAGGGTCAGTAATGTAATGTATGTACACAGTGACTGCACCAGCAGAATAGTGAGTGCAGCTCTGGGGTATAATACAGGATGTAACTCAGGGTCAGTAGTGCATGTTTCTTATGTAAGCTGTGCATACCGCCAAGTCTGAGAACTTGTTCTCTCTCTGGTCACCTCTGTGTGCGGCTGAGGAGTAACATACACGTGTTGGTGAAACCTTTCGATGAAGAGTGCATTATTTTCTAGTATCCATCTCACCCATTTCCCTAATTTTGCTACTGTGGGTGCCTAAATTTTAGGAGATCTTGTTACTGATGATAATTCATGCACATTTCTCCAACTCTCAAAAATATTCACGTTGGCGCTTAGATTTGGTTGACTGACTCTTGAATTATACATGACCCCTCTCCACCCTTCAGGTGCCAATTTCTTCCCTAAATTCGAGGCCTGTTCCTCGCTGACCAGATGAATTCTGATATTTTTTCTAATCTTCCCTTTTGGCCATAAATCTCGTGGTTCTGACTTTGATCAGTGACATTGTAATAAATTTATCCCGTTCTGCCACCGTCTGCCGTTGTGTCTGGACAGCAATCTTAACTTCCTGTAACTAACAATTATTATTATTTATTTTTTTAGCCCTAAATATTTGTACATATTTGTATTTAATGTTCCTATGAATTATTTTCGGGAGGCAGACAATACATTTATGATAATCCAGCAAGGTGCTGATCTCTTCTTGTTGTTTCCACTTCATTTCCTACATTTTTTCTTTTGTGTCCATTTTCGCATTAATATGAAGACATTATAGGTCCCCTTAGCTCTTTCACATCTAGTATTAATATATTTTTGATAACTTTCCTAGGTGTTTGATGCCCCTCATTTATTTGGTTGCTTTTCCTTGAACTTGCTGCAGTCGTCTCATCCTTTTTATGAACTGATGTCAAACCCTGTGCTGCATATTCATAATGCGGCTGTATAATTCCTTCTTTTTGGAAGCCATGTCCTTTCTAATACAAAACGGTGGCTTGTTAGCTTTTGATGCAGCAATCTGACATGGAGTGCTATAATTTACCAGCAGTCAGCCATGACATTAAAGCCACAGACAGGTGAAGTGAATGCCATGGATTATCTGATGACAATGGTGCCTGTCAAGGGTGGGATGTATTAGTCAGCCAGCTCTCGAAGCATTGGAAGCAGGAAAAATTGGCTTAAGTATGTGAACGACTGTGACAAGAGCCAAAGTGTAATGTTTACTGTCTCCAAAAGACTGAGGGCTAGAACATCTCCAAAATGCTGGCTCTTGTGGATTATTTCCTCTGTACTGCAGGTCTTGTGGTGTGTTTCCAGTATACAGTTGGTGTTGTGGGGTGTTTCCAGTATACAGTTGGTGTTGTGGGGTGTTTCCAGTATACAGTAGGTGTTGTGGGGTGTTTCCAGTATACAGTTGGTGTTGTGGGGTGTTTCCAGAATACAGTTGGTGTTGTGGGGTGTTTCCAGTGTACAGTTGGTGTTGTGGTGTGTATCCAGTATGCAGTTGGTGTTGTGGGGTGTTTCCAGTATACAGTTGGTGTTGTGGGGTGTTTCCAGTATACAGTAGGTGTTGTGGGGTGTTTCCAGTATGCAGTAGGTGTTGTGGGGTGTTTCCAGTATGCAGTTGGTGTTGTGGGGTGTTTCCAGTATACAGTTGGTGCTGTGGGGTGTTTCCAGTATGCAGTAGGTGTTGTGGGGTGTTTCCAGTATACAGTTGGTGTTGGGCGTTTCCAGTATACAGTTGGTGTTGTGGGGTGTTTCCAGTATGCAGTTGGTGTTGTGGTGTGTTTCCAGTATACAGTTGGTGTTGTGGGGTGTTTCCAGTATACAGTTGGTGTTGTGGTGTGTATCCAGTATACAGTTGGTGTTGTGGGGTGTATCCAGTATGCAGTTGGTGTTGTGGGGTGTTTCCAGTATACAGTTGGTGTTGTGGGGTGTTTCCAGTATACGGTTGGTGTTGTGGGGTGTTTCCAGTGTGCAGTTGGTGTTGTGGGGTGTTTCCAGTATACAGTTGGTGTTGTGGGGTATTTCCAGTATGCAGCTGGTGTTGTGGGGTATTTCCAGTATACAGTTGGTGTTGTAGGGTGTTTCCAGTATACAGTTGGTGTTGTGGAGTGTTTCCAGTGTGCAGTTGGTGTTGTGGGGTGTTTCCAGTATACAGTTGGTGTTGTGGGGTGTTTCCAGTATACAGTTGGTGTTGTGGGGTGTTTCCAGTATACAGTTGGTGTTGTGGGGTGTTTCCAGTATACAGTTGGTGTTGTGTGTATCCAGTATGCAGTTGCTGTTGTGGGGTGTTTCCAGTATACAGTTGGTGTTGTGGGGTGTTTCCAGTATACAGTTGGTGTTGTGGGGAGTTTCCAGTATACAGTTGGTGTTGTGGGGTGTTTCCAGTATACAGTTGGTGTTGTGGGGTGTTTCCAGTATACAGTTGGTGTTGTGGGGCGTTTCCAGTATACAGTTGGTGTTGTGGGGTGTTTCCAGTATACAGTTGGTGTTGTGGGGTGTTTCCAGTGTACAGTTGGTGTTGTGGGGTGTTTCCAGTATACAGTTGGTGTTGAGGTGTGTTTCCAATATACAGTTGGTGTTCTGGCGTGTTTCCAGTATATAGTTGTCGTTTTGGACTACTTCCCGTGTACAATTAATGTTGTGTGTTTCTGGAGTATAGTTGGTGTTGTGGGGTTTTTCCAGTATACAGTTGGTGTTGTGGGGTGTTTCCAGTATACAGCTGGTGGTGTGGGGTGTTTCCAGTATACAGTTGGTGTTGGGCGTTTCCAGTATACAGTTGGTGTTGTGGGGTGTTTCCAGTATACGGTTGGTGTTGTGGGGTGTTTCCAGTATACAGCTGGTGGTGTGGGGTGTTTCCAGTATACAGTTGGTGTTGTGGGGTGTTTCCAGTATACAGTTGGTGTTGTGGGGTGTTTCCAGTATACAGTTGGTGTTGTGGGGTGTTTCCAGTATACAGTTGGTGTTGTGGGGTGTTTCCAGTATACAGTTGGTGTTGTGGGGTGTTTCCAGTATACAGTTGGTGTTGTGTGTATCCAGTATGCAGTTGGTGTTGTGGGGTGTTTCCAGTATACAGTTGGTGTTGTGGGGTGTTTCCAGTATACAGTTGGTGTTGTGGGGAGTTTCCAGTATACAGTTGGTGTTGTGGGGTGTTTCCAGTATACAGTTGGTGTTGTGGGGCGTTTCCAGTATACAGTTGGTGTTGTGGGGTGTTTCCAGTATACAGTTGGTGTTGTGGGGTGTTTCCAGTGTACAGTTGGTGTTGTGGGGTGTTTCCAGTATACAGTTGGTGTTGTGGTGTGTTTCCAATATACAGTTGGTGTTCTGGCGTGTTTCCAGTATATAGTTGTCGTTTTGGACTACTTCCCGTGTACAATTAATGTTGTGTGTTTCTGGAGTATAGTTGGTGTTGTGGGGTGTTTCCTGTATACATTTGGTGTTGTGGGGTGTTTCCAGTATACAGTTGGTGTTGTGGGGTGTTTCCAGTATACAGTTGGTGTTGTGGGGCGTTTCCAGTATACAGTTGGTGTTGTGGGGTGTTTCCAGTATACAGTTGGTGTTGTGGGGTGTTTCCAGTGTACAGTTGGTGTTGTGGGGTGTTTCCAGTATACAGTTGGTGTTGTGGTGTGTTTCCAATATACAGTTGGTGTTCTGGCGTGTTTCCAGTATATAGTTGTCGTTTTGGACTACTTCCCGTGTACAATTAATGTTGTGTGTTTCTGGAGTATAGTTGGTGTTGTGGGGTGTTTCCTGTATACATTTGGTGATTTGGGTGTTTCCACTATATGTTGTTGACGTTATTGGGTTATTCCAGTTTATAGTTGACATTGTGGAATGCTGGTGTGGGGAGTGTTTCTGGTATTTGATGGGTCTTATGGGGTCTTGATATATTAGGAGTCTTAAAGGATGTTCCTGGCATATGGCACATCTTAAGGGGTGTTCCTGTTATTAGGTCGTCTTTTGTGGAGTGCTGATATATTTGGGGTCTTGTAGGATGTTCCTGGCATATGGCACACCTTAAGGGGTGTTCCTGGTACACGACGGTTCTTGTGACGTTTCCCCGGCAGACGGCAGATCTTACGAGGTGGTTAATATCTACCGAAATTAGTTCGAGTCAGTGTCCTCTATGAATTGGAGACAAGGTAATGGTTTCCCAAGGCTCATTCCGAAGCTTTTCTACAGAGACTAACAAAATAATGACATATAGAGTAGATTGTGGTCTTGTGGAGTCTTCCTTATCAAGTAGCCAGTGTAGCGGCCACTGCAGAGTACTGTGGGTTCTATACAATGGAATAAAAATGGATCTGCAGTACCCGGCAGGGGCCACTACACCGTTGACGGATCTTCACTTTTCAGCTCCGCTACTGCTAATATCCCCCGGCACCGATCTGATATAATCGAGTCACATTTTTCCAGGTCCCTACGGTAGGGCGGGCTCTTCAGGTGCAGACTACAAGCCCTCGTGCATCGTCATTCATGGGTTTTATTCTGACATTTTATCATACTGGTTAGCAGCACAATTACAGGAGGGGCGTTATATGCGATGTGTGATCGACACCAGGGAGGCTTTAGAAGCTATTGAGCAAATCTCAGCTTTTTTTTTTTTTATAATTTCTTCGAGCTTCCGCCCCCCCGTTCCTCCATTCTTTGGTGTCGTTACATTTCCTTTTTATTGATGGAACTTGGAAGAATAACATCACAATAATGATAATATTTTTCTGTTCTTTGGCTGTAATGCCGATTATGTGCCTGCACGTCTATCAAGCGGCGAGGTTATTACACTCAGATATTGTTCTGTTCGTTAGTAATGGCGACTCTTTAGCGTAATGACAATTACTAATGAATCTTTCCATTTATTTTTTTAAAATAATCATTAAAAATGCAAGCTCGTTTTATGACCTGAATCCTTAATTGCTCAAAAGTGAAAATTGACAAAGTGCATCACTTCACGAGCTCTGCGGCGAGGCGTTGTTTGTTTCAATGTTTTCTTCTTTCTTTTCTTCCTAAATGACGAGAGCATTCAGTCCTATCGTAAGGTCATCGTTGTCTAATTAAGACGACTGATCTAATAGGACTTAAAGGAGACTTCTGGTGTATTTCATTTTGCTTGATTAATTAGAGATCGGCGTCCAGAAGAAAAATACTATGATTGGTAATTCTCTAAAATATTAGAGGTATTTATTTTTAAGAGGTTTTCCGGGGGCGGCCATGTTGGAAACACTCCTTCATCCATGACAGTACAAGTAACGGGTGTATGCTTTACGGCAGCTGCAATGAGTGGGATTTCGGGTGTATTTACACCGCCAGAAAACGACCACTGATTAACTGCATGAAAGCCGATCAGCGGTCAATTCAAGGGGTTGTCCACTCCTCAAGCAACCCCGTCTCAATCCTCATGTTTCCCCTTTGTAAAATAATGACACTTGTACTCGCCTCCGATGCCAGCGCCGTTCCAGCAGGGTCAGCACCGGCTCTCCTTCCCGCCAACCAGCGATGGCGTTACTCTTCCCACTTTCCAACAAATCACATAGATCCAGAGGCAGTGAGAGCTGCAGCTTCCTTATTTCTTTCGGATATATGTAATTCGTCTGAAGGCGGGGATAGAGAAGCCATCGCTGAGAGGTAGCAGGGATCCCATGACATAGCAGTGTCACACAATCCCTGGGAGAGCCAGTGCCGACACCGGAGGTTAGTAAAAGTGTTATTATTGTAGGGGGCAATACATGAATTGGGAAGGAGCTGTCCGCGTAGTGAACAACCCCTTTAATAGTTCGTTTAGACACACCGACCATTAATATGCTCGTTCTATGGCAATAAAGTATCATTGTTCTCGGCAGCACATGTCCTGTTTACATGGGAGAATATGCTGCCAAAAACCATTTTTTTTACAAGCTTGAAAATAATGTCACACAACGTAAGAGCATTTCTCTTGCCCGCTGGGTGACTGGCAGCCTGTTTAGACAGTCCGATAATCAGGAAACAAGCATTCCAAGGGCCAGTCCTGGTTTTATATGAGTGCAAATGGACCCTTACATCACAGAAGATTGTCCTAGACTGGTATAGTCTGCATGAGTTGGCAGAGGAGCTGCGTACATTGTCTGTTCCTCTAGGTATATCATAGAGCTGTGATAACTGATAAATTCTCTCATCTCTGCTGACTCTGCCCTAGTCTACACAGCAAAGCTGAGAAACAAGGTGCAAAACACAAGACTTATCAACCTATCGCGATAAAACTGCTTTTCCAAATGGTTAGAAAAAAAGCTTTAATGTCATTTGTTGAATGTTAGATATAATGTACACAAATTTCTTAAGTTATCAGTGAAGATCTAAGCCGTCACTTGGTCAAAAGTGGGCAGTTTTTGTTTGTATTTTATTCTCTCTGCTCCTCGGAATATTTAATTTGTTTGTTGTTTATTTGTTTTTTAAATCTGCCATACAGTTTTGGTTCTTTTTGAATTTGGTGCTAATCTTTATGGTCTTTATGAATTGGGTGTTGCTCCCTTGATCCTCGGGGGTTGTCTTTAGCCTGCTCTGCATTATTACTCGATAAGCCACACCCCATTGGAAAATCATAAAAGTTAGTAGCAAATAGGCTCAAATCTCTGGAACCATATCATGGATTGAAGAAACAAAAACATAATCCGGAATACTCAGGGGAGCAGCGAGAGCAAAAACTGTTTTTTTTTTTTTGTTTGTTTTTTTCAACTTTTAAAATGAGCAGAAAATGGTATAACCATAAACCCCGCTCCAAGAAAAATAACTTTCCTCCATTTTGTTCCCAACTATCCAACATTAACATTACAGTATTCTCATGGCACGTAACAAATGAAGCCAGTCAGTGGCCCCAGCAATCGCACGGCATACTACCGACATCCAGTGATGGCAGCCATGATTTCAGTTGTATGGCACGTGATGTGCAGCCATTGTTTGGTTGCAGCGGTCACGTGTTGTTGGCGATTGATCAGCGGGCAAAAGGAGAGGTGAGCATTGTTTGTTTTATTTTAGACCATTATTAAAAGTCACATTATCCCTATCCCTACGATATCCCTTTAAGAACCTATGTTGTACTTCGGCTGCAATATGTGTAACATTTTAAGAAAGTTTAGATTATTTTTTTTTTGCCAGGAATCTTGCAGAAAAATTTGTGAATATATTCGTGTAGGACTATAAAGGTGGACTATATAACCTGCATGGGCCGTTGTCCAACTCCTCGGGGGCGGGTTTATTTAGAAAGCAAACAGATACTTTAACCTGCAGCCATTCACATTGAGGACTGAGATGTGATTGGCTACTTTCTGCCCTCTTTTTTTTGCATAGAAGACTGCAGACAATAGATGAGTCTCTTCTGAAAAATCATAGATGCTGATGATATCAGCGGCGTCTACGAGGCGCTGGAGATTACCAGCTTGTAGTCATTTGCACACTTGGCTGAGGATGCGTTTTTCTTGTACTTTTTCTTCGTGGATTCCCTCACCGTGCTCGCGTCTCGTCTCCATCCTCCCTCTCCCTCACACGCATCGTTGTACTATGAAAACGATCATCCTCCCGAGCGTCGCCTCAATCGTATTGCTACCATTAGATCTTCTCTTTTGTAGCTTAGAAAATGCACGTTAGCGATTGTGCTGCTCGCCTGCTATTCACGGCCGTCCTTGTATACATATATACGTCCTTTTGTTTCATTCAAGCAACTGAACAGAATCGCATTTCATGTTGATGTTCATAAAATCAAAACTGCTGGGAACGTCGCTTGCAATGAGTCTATTATATACATCACCGATCTCATTCACAGGCTGGTGGCTGCGGTGCTTCAGAAGTACGAGGATCCTCAAGACGCCGAGGTCCTCCTGGTTTATAGTATCCGCAAAGTGACGGAAATGGAGCTCACGATAACGGCTTAAAGGGAAACATGTGATCCGTGTTTAGGGCAGGGTTCCGCAGTGCCGCTGCGGCTTGTAGTCAGATGCCCGGACATGGAGAAATGGGGTGTTGACTGGCGCCCAAGTCTGCCAGTCGAAACCGCATTGACCAGGGATTGTCCCGCCTAACGCCCGCTCTCCCGTTAAATGGTATATCAGTTTGCAAGTCTGTCTTCTTGACCCACCAGACATAAACACTTAAATCCACAAGCCAATATACAGATAAAAAGTCAATTCTTCTTGGTTTGCAAAAACATGGTTGTCTGGGAAATGAAGATACAATCTGGTTTCTTCACACCAGAGTGTTAGTGTGCACAAATAAGTGCAGGAGTTTGCAGCAGCAGTAAGGTGGTAATCACATGTTCATTTGCTCTTTGAGGCCTCACATCTGGACCCTAGACTAACTATTCACTTGTAATACCTAGTGTTCCCTGCCGGGGTCACTGCGGAGACAATGAGTGATCGACGTTAACAGCCGTCTCTGGGCTCAGGCCTGAACCTCTCTCTTTCTGCCAGAATGGAGCCCATCTCCGACTGATGCGGCCATCTATACATTACAGGCAGTGACGGGGAAGTGAGGGGCTCAATGCAGCCTTTCCCCCAAGTGGTTCTCATTAAATTTAATAGGGGTTTGTGTTGGTGAAACAAGAGGGCTGCTTCTTACCTCTGTAAGGCAAAGTTATGGTCAGTGACTCCAGCTTAGCTGCAATGTTTGTTAGAGACCGCGGTAGTCTGAATAACACTCCTTGTGGCTGCTCAGCGTGTTTGTATATACTGCTGGGCACAAGTTCGTTCATGGAAAACTGATGATCATAAAGTCCGTCAACTAAACCTCAGTAGGGGAATAAAAATTATTTGCTGCTCTGGTGGTACTGGTGGCTGAATGTGCTGCTATGGTGGTAGTGGTACCCGTATGTGCTGCTCTGGTGGTACTGGTGACCGATATGTGCTGCTCTGGTGGTACTGGTGACCCATATGTGCTGCTCTGGTGGTACTGGTGACCGATATGTGCTGCTCTGGTGGTACTGGTGACCCATATGTGCTGCTCTGGTGGTACTGGTGGCTGTATGTGTTGCTGTGGTGGCTGTATGTGCTCTGGTGTACTGGTGACCCATATGTGCTGCTCTGGTGGTACCGGTGACCCATATGTGCTACTCTGGTGGTACTGGTGGCTGTATGTGCTGCTGTGGTGGTTGTATGTGCTCTGGTGTACTGGTGACCCATATGTGCTGCTCTGGTGGTACTGATGACCCATATGTGCTGCTCTGGTGGTAGCGGTGACCCATATGTGCTGCTCTGGTGGTACTGGTGACCCATATGTGCTGCTCTGGTGATACTGGTGACCCATATGTGCTGCTCTGGTGGTACTGGTGACCCATATGTGCTGCTCTGGTGGTACTGGTGGCCTGTATGTGCTGCTCTGGTGGTACTGGTGACCCATATGTGCTGCTCTGGTGGTACTGGTGACCCATATGTGCTGCTCTGGTGGTAGCGGTGACCCATATGTGCTGCGCAATCACATGTATGGCATCACGAGCTACAAAACAAAAATATTCCACAGCTCCAAGACTATTTCATAAAATGCCAAAAAAGTAATGCAAGGACAAAAAAGCAACCAGTGGAACTACCGTATGTGTAGGATCTGAAGCCGAGTATGCCATGTTCCTACCCCAAGACTCGTAGGTTGCAGTTACATAAACCTCGCTGGGTGTTCTCTTCCCAAACGTCATGAGGACAGCCGTGTGTTATCAGATGATATTTTTCATTTAGTTCCGTAGATTCGGCCGTGATTGTGAGAACTCAATGCTGAGATTAGCAGTACGTGCCGCAGAAAACCGTTCCACATCCTCCTTTCCCTGTTCACGTCTCACATGGTAAGAAATAGACAGATGCACTGAGCTTTCCATTAGCGCGACGTTCTCTTCTCTGTATCCGCCGCACAGCGCTGCTCAGTTTGATAGCGGTTGCTCTCAGTCAGCCGGAGATATGACATTAAGGCTCTGTTCACACTTCTTTGGCTGCCAGAAAAGCTTGGCATTCTGTGTTTTTTTTTCGTAATTTACTGGAAACCTGACAGGCACATATCCTTTATGACTCCCTGAAAAATGTAACATGACATGATTCCGGTGTGAACGCCGCGATGATGACAGAAGCCCGGTTTTCTGAAGCTACCTAGCCAGGAGCTTACGGTAAATGATGGGACATCTCTGCTGCTTTCCAGAACTTACCATGTCCACAGAAAAGGCTTATGTAAAGCGAGCCTAATATGCTTCAAGGTGGCCATGTGCATTTAATAGCTTAGGCTGCTCCAACAGGTCCTTCCGACTTCTCTAAGAACACAAAGATGGGGCATGGTGATCCCATGACTGATTCCACCTCCTTACATCAACTGGTTGACTTTCCTACACAAGAGCCTAGTTATATAGACATCCCATGTTGGCATCAGCCCTTCTTTCTTTTGTGCAGCCATCATTTGCCGTGAGTCTTTTCTTTCCATACTGCAACATGGAAGGAAAGAACCGGCTTGTGAATCCCCGCATCTCTCTATCCTGCAAGAAACCTGGACGGAACAAGCTACAAACTCTTACAGTAGGGCTGGGTTTTGATGCTAGAATCAAGAAGTGACATACATTTTTTTTTCAAATTAATGCTAACACATCAAAACAGATGTCAGATGAGATCCAATTTAGACAAAAGGGTCTTTGACTGAAGACAATGAACTCTGATTCCTTCCAGTTTCGTAACTTAATTATTGGAAGCTCTCTATAGTATATTAGGATCTGACTATTACCTAGCATGGCTGAGGTTGTCCAACCTCAAACATAACTATTAGAGAAGGTCACATGAACTTGGATTTAAGGCAAAAAAAAAAAAGTCGTATCGGTCCTTCCATCAAACTCTTGAGAATTGTTTTTGGCCAATAAGTCAAGTAAGACTGAAGCCAAATGAGATCCCATTTCGACTAAAGGGTCTTTGACTGTAGCCACAGAGCCCTGATTTCTCCCAGTTTCATAATGTAATTATTATAAGCTCTCCATGGTACAAGAAGAGATAGCCATTATCTAGCATAACCGAGGTGGTCCTATCTCAAATATAACTGTTGGTGAAGGTCACATGGACCTGGATCTAAGGCATCAAAATGATATCAGTCCATCCATGAAATTTGGAGAATTGTTTTTGGCCAGTCATTCAAGTTAGAATGAAATCAAATGAGATCCCATTTCAACAAAAGGGTCTACTCTTCGACTGTGGCCATACAGCCATAATTCCTCCCAGTTTTGTAACTTAATTATTGGAAGCTCTCCATGGTATGGAAAGGGCTAACATTAGTTAGCATGGCCGAGGTTGTCCAACCTCAAGCATAATGGTTAGTGAAGGTCACATGGACCTGGTTCTAAGGCAAAAAAAAAGTGTTATCAGTCCATCCATGGAACTCGGAGAGTTTTTTTTAGCCAATCAGTCAAGTAAGAATGAAGTTGTTCTTGGAGAAGGTCAAGTAGAAGTGAAAATAAGATGGCAGCGCCATAAACCATTCTCCAAGTGCCATGCATGAACGGGCAGGTCCAACCGGTCAAAGTAAAGGTAAAGAGATATCATTCCATGTAGATTAAACTTATAATGGTTGCTGGAAGATAGCACAGACCGGCCGAGAATCCTCGAGACTTTGGTTGTGGAGCAGCACATTTTTATTTTAGCTAAGAACCCAATAGAAATGACTTCAAAGGACTTTTGAACTATTTACCAGGAAGCACATTGCCTTCTTAAGAGGCTTAGTTTATTTTATTTTTTGATTCACCGCTCATTCATCAATGGCTGGTGTAGGGCTCTTTTGTTGTGGTAAGCCAAAGTATGGAGTCTGCATGACTCACGCGGAATGTAGATTATCTCTCGGAAGAGTTAAATCCACGGTCTACAGAATGCAAACAGGAACCCGCCATGTACGTTCCCTGGCATCCACCTTGGTACAGCTCCTTCAAACGAAAGCTAAACTTTTCTGCAGCCATGGGTTAAAATTAAATATAATATCACAGACTATTTTTGATTGTTGATTCTGGCTTTTTATTAAAAAGATGCTGGAAAAAAAAAGAAAAATGGATAGTAGCCTCTGGTTTGGGAAGTTTTGAAGCAATGCCCTGTTTTTGCAGCTGCTAAGGCGAACGTCACATAGTCAGATCAATGGCAGCATTGTGGCAGTCTGTCCTCGTTCCTGCCTCTGTTTCGGAGATGTACATGGTCATGTGAATTTCATTAGATTTATTGAGGGCTCTAATCCAAGCTGTGTAAATAAGTCCCTGTCCACAATCCCAAATTCTGCATGACATGGCTGGGAAGAGGAGGAAAGGTGAGCGGAGGCAAATTGTAAAAATTATAATTGTAATGGCTGGAAAAAAAAAGAACAAAATTAAAATAAAAAAAAGCTTTTTGTCGACTAATAATATTCGAGGCTGGGGACTACGGGCCAGGAAAAGAATCTTTTTATCTGTCGGTCTTTGTTGCGCGTGGATCTGTTGTGGATTTTTCCATGCAGATTTACTAGAGGAAAACCTGCCACTTATTTTTACAAATCTCATCTGCATACTGCGGAAAACAATCCGTGTGAAAACTGACATTGGTGTGGATTAGTGATGAACGAACGTGCTGGGATAAGATGTTATGCAAGCATGCTCATGTGCTATCCGAGGGTCTTTGGCATGCTCAAAAAATATGTCGCACTACTGTTCGACAGCCGTAACCCATGCAGGGATTGCCTGTTTATTAGACAATACCTGCATGTGTTGCGACTGTCGAACAGACGCGAGACATGCAGCCGCAGGGACTCTTTAATATATTTTTTGAGCACGCTGAAGACACTCCGCACACGAGCATGATCACATCTTATCCGAGCACGTTCGCTCATCACTAGTGTGGATATTACACTTGTGAGGCAGCGACAGGTGTAACGTGTCCCCCAGGATGCTCACAGAAGCGTACTGAGGACGCTGGAGTGCATTGCAGTCACAGGCATAGCTGTGATTGCAGTGCAAAATAAAAGTAAGTTTGGTCTTGGACAAGGTATTTGCCCAAGGCAGATTTAAGAAAACCCGGCATGGGCTTTTATTTTTGAAGCGGACTACAGGATGGTAGTGGGGCGGTTCGCTCCCTCCAGGCCGGGTCTTTTCATTTAAAAACCCTGCAGCAAAGGGTTGGGTGTGTCAGTCTTGGTTTGCACACTGCAGAGCAGGTGGCTCTGCAAGGCTCAGCGTGTGTGAAGTAACATAGAGCCAAGCAAAGCCAAAAGGCCTGGCACCCCTCAACGTAGCACGGTGGTGCAGTCGCCCACGGCAACCGGAATCGGATACGGACTGTCTTGATTCCCGGTTGTGATCCGGAGGATTTTGCATGCTGTTTCTTTTGTGAGTTTTTCGGACATTAAAGACACTTTGTTTTGAACTTTCCTGTGGTCCCTGCCTATTTGTCACACTGCACCAGCCCCGCTGCACTACACACTCAAAATGTCAATTGTCTCTGTGGATTTTCCCTGTGGATTTCACATTTGGCTGTGTCTTTTTTTTGCCTGCTTCAGGATTACTAAGGGTTATCAAAGTTCTAAAATGGGCCACTTCCTTGCATCCTCCATCTCTTTGTTCCCTGGTGGAACCTGATGGATACACCTATTTTCCATTAATTGTAGCTATGTAACAACAGGTGTAATAATCCTAGAATGTGAGAACTGAGTGATGAAGACAACGATGTGTAAGAATCCTCTGTTCTTGAATGTCCCCTGCGTAGAAATGTAAAAATGTTCATCCAGAGAGTCATAGATTTGGGTTTTCATGGCTGAGCACATGCTAACAAACCTGAGAGAGGTCTGGGGTGGTGTAAGTCCAAAAACATTGGTTTCTTCACTGGAGATGTAAATCCTCAGAACGGAACTCAATTTGGCACTGTCTTTTCTTCTGTCAAAGAGGTGTTGGGCTTTGCCAGTTGGATTTCCAGATGGAAGTCCACAGGTTGGTGGAAGTTGTATTGCCGGTATTTGTGGTATAGTGAGGAACACAGAAGAGGTCCAAAACCCTGCAGTGCAGGCAGGAGCTCCTAACCTGAAGAACCAGACAAGGAAGCATAAGAGAATGGGCCAGAAGTGTGTACCCGAAATCAGTCAACAGGAACCATGCAAAAAATCCAGACAGAAGCAAAACCCATTAATGAAGCCCAAATCGGAAAGGGTCAGAACTGAGGAACAATATGTGAGAACAGAGTCACTTTTATCACAATCATTACCATCAAAGAACCCCTGTAGCCAGAGGTAAATCGTTAGTGGCTTCAGGAAGGGTTATTCCTTGTCTGTAGTGGGATGGACCACTCTACTGTTGTCTGGTGGTCTTATGGACAGGGCTTGGGAATGTCAGGAGAAGATTCCCTGCCTATGGTAAGGTTCTGGTGGAAGCGCAATGTTATAGCTGGCTGCTATATGCTAATCACATTCAGCTATTCTGACCCTGACATTTCCGTGAAGATGAAGATTCCCTGAACTCTTTGCCTCTTTTGGTCGGAGTTTTCTCACTTGTTTGTTTCTCATTATATCCCCGATGAGGATGGTAGTAGATTGTAATGAGTGTCGGTTCAGCATGCGCTCTCCCTCCCCTACAAATTGTTCTTTTTCTATAGCATATCCTCATGTCATATCATTTCTGCCGCCGCGGCCTTGGACACAATATACATATAGTTCTATTCGGCAGATAAAGCCGTTAACAAGGAGGTGCATCACCTTCCGTGAACCGGCATACTACATTTTGTAACTTATGCTTTCACATCCAGTTTACGTGCATAATGCAATGTGGTGTCAAAAGCCAAACCGCGCTCTATACCTATGACTCGGGTGACTTCTCTGTTCTTATTGTTCTTCCCTCATACTTGGCACTTCACACCTTTTCTTTTCCCCTTCACAGTCTATCGAGAGAGCGATTCAATAGTTGTATCATTCAGCTGAACTATGAGAGATTTTTCTTTTACAATGCGCCATGCATTGGCTGATCGATGAAGTCCGGCGGGTAAAGGACTGCGCTCACCTATGTGGAAGAGTGCTGTGCCATTTGGCGGTGGCGGACACAGACAGAAGAGGGTCCCTGTGCAAAGATAGTATATGGACCCTTTGCAGTCCTTTAGTTCACCATAGTGCACAATTCCACCTGTTTTGGATGTGATAGTGGTCTCTTTACCTTTTGGAGGGTCTCTCGGTGGATTTGGAGGTCTTTCGGTGAACTTGGAGTTCTCTTGGTGGATTTGGATGGTCTTTCGGTGGATTTGGAGGGTCTCTCGGTAGATTTGGAGATTTCTTGGTGGATTTGGAGGGTCTCTCGGTGGATTTGGAGGGTCTCTCGGTAGATTTGGAGGTCTCTGTGAATTTGGTGGTCTCTTGGTGGATTTGGAGGGTCTCTCATGGATTTGGAGGGTCTCTCGGTGAATTTGGAGGTCTCAGTGGATTTGGTGGTCTCTTGGTGGATTTGGAGGGTCTCTTAGTGGATTTGGAGGGTCTCTCGTGGATTTGGAGGGTCTCGGTGGATTTGGAGGGTGTCAGTGGATTTGGAGGGTCTCTCGGTAGATTTGAAGGTCTCTCGGTGGATTTGGAGGTCTCTTGGTGGATTTAGAGGTCTCTCGGTGGATTTGGAGAGTCTCTCGGTGGATTTGGAGGGTCTCTCGGTGGATTTGGAGGGTCTCTCGGTGGATTTGGAGCACTCTGTTTCTCCTCTATCCTGTGTATGATTTTGCATTGTACTTTTTTTTCTCCTATTTCATTAAAACTGATTTTCGATACTTGAGGTTTTGCCTCTAAGTTCAATACCTGCGTTCAGCTGTGAGATGTCTGCAGAGATATGAGTGAAAACCCAAGGAGCAGTAATGTAGGCGGAAGCCTCCTCAGGACACAGGACTATTACAGTAGTATCTTCATGTGTCTAGCCAGCCTGCAGGCGATGCATGTGATTAAATCATAGTATCCCACTCAATGAGAGAGGTGGAGGAGCCAAGACAATAATCCCAGGAGGAGGCCTGGCAGATGGCACCAACCCCTTTTTATTGAGCGAGTGCCGCTAAAGGGCAGGATTTCCACTTCTGGAAAATGTGCCTTTTGTGTACGTTTAAATGTAGAAGCGCCACTCACAAGCCGAGCAGAATTCACCGTACACATCGGGATTATATGTACCGTACACAGTATTCAGGACGGAGCAGAATGAAAGGGAACCGGCTGCCATGTTTTTCTCTATTCGTGAAATACACAGATCCTACATTATTGTACGTACTGCAATAAAATCGGAGGAGTATCATCTACTTGCCTTGTGCACCGTACCTGTCACACATCACCGGACTGATATTGGAAAGTCTTCACTCAGCTGCTTTTCCTAAAGCTCCATAGACCTTAGATGGCTTTGGTGAAATGATGGTTCGGCTGGCAGCTATCTTGCCCGCCTCTCTCATACTTGGCGTCGGCTTATCTCAGGAAGAACATGCTGGATGGGACATGCCGTGATCCTTAACTTTCCCCGACAATCATCTGTGCCTTGGAATTGAGACTCTAGGGTTCCTTGTTTTGTCATGCTCCATTATTTGTGCTACTGTCCAACTGCTCCAGAGTTTTCACGTAGTCCTGGTCCTCATGGTCCTCAGGATTCTACATGTCTTCTGGAAGCTGAACCAACGCACCCAGACCCGAGGCTTAGCTGATCCACCTCACCTGGTGATCTGTAACAACTTCCCTATAAAAATATATTGCATAATGAATCAAAACTGAATCAGGGCGCAGGATATTTTATGGAGCTTTCCCGGCAAAATGGAGCTTTTTCGAGATTTGATCCCCACGTCAGTGGCTCCATTGTGGATTACGTCTAAAGCCCTGGAAAAGGGGATTTGGGCGTATGTGCTTACAGAGCCATTGACAGTCATGATATAGACGGAGTGATTTGTGTGCTCTGTCGGACATCATTTTTGGCCGTATCCGCCTGTTTGAGGCGGGCATTAAAATACAGTTGGTCACATCTTAGTATCCACATCGTATATAGCCAAAAATGATGTCCAACAGAGCACATCCGTGAGCCCCGGCAGAGCCACAGGCATGGCGATCAAGCACAATGTCAACAGACATGAACACAATTTGCTCTAGATGTGTTCATTCTTCTGCAATTTTTAATGCAACACCTACTTGTTACATTATTGCGGGATGCAAGCAAAACTCCCAATAGGCCACAAGTTACGTCACAACAACTTAAAGGCCACATATAGCATAAGTGCCTCCCAACAGAGCAGTGGCAGACCATGGCGCTTCTATGGAGCCATTGGGAAAAAGGGAGGTCTAGCTCTGAACTGCGTCCCGATATAGAACCGTGTCATTTTCCTCCAGCCGCCAGTAGGAGGAGCACAGTGCATTGACATTGCTAAAGCTTCTATGGATTGTACGCACTGAGCTCCATCTAGTGGTGGCTGCCGGTAACCAATTTTATCAACTACAGCGATAATGGAAGCAAGAAACAAGATGCAAATTATTTATAAAACTCTCAATTTTTGTACTTAGAAGAGTGTTAAAAATAGTTTAACCTGCAGTTTGTAGTCCACACCAGGTTTATCCGCTGAGCAAGAACCCTGCTAAATCTGTTACCGCTGCACAATGAAGATATACTGTCGGAGCTCACAGAGGGATGGGGCCCGTACTAAATTTTGCTATAGGGCTAGACGATCATGAAATCTTGTTCAATTCCCCTTTGAAGGACTTGTTAACTTTCCTGGAGTGTCCAAAAGACGTCTGAAATAAGGGGGATCTCATGGAAGAGTCTGCAAATCTTCCGGGCTCCTCCAAAAGGTTATGGAGACCAGCAAGGTTTCTGGAAGGTTTCTTAATCGGTGTCCAGTCGCATCAGGATGTGGGCCATGAGGCTTTGATGGCCGAGGAATGGGTGTATATGAGGCAGGGTGTCTAAAGAGGGTTGCAGATCAGGATGAACAAGAGTTTGAACAAGTATAGAAATGCAAAAATTAAACCCAAATACTTATTTCAAAGGAGTTTTCGGTGCAGCTCACGTTATGAGTCTTGTCTGTGAAGTCTCCACCTTCTCTTTCGGTCTCTGTCGTGTACATTCTTAGCGGGAAGTACCCAAGGACCAGCCGGAGGGGTCATGTAAGCAATTGGTGGTGCCCAGATGGCAGTGACATTGCCTAGCAGAAACAGATAAAGTGAATACATGTTATTTGGGGACCATTGTGGAAGCTTTTTAGAAGCAAAACCATTGAGAAAGTCTTTTATTAATGGAACCATTGTGGAAACCTTTAAAAAGAAGAACCAGTGAGGAAGTATTTTATGGGGGGAAACCATCGTGGAAGTCTTTTAATAGCCTAACCATATAGAAGTACTTTATTGGGTGGAACCATCGTGGTAACATTTTAATAGCAGAACCATAAAGGAAGTGTTTCTTTGGGCTGAACCATCATGGAAGCCTTTGAATAGCAGAATCCTAGAGGAAGTGTTTCTTTAGGCTGAACCATCATGGAAGCCTTTTAGTAGCAGAATCCTAGAGGAAGTATTTTATTGGGCAGAACCATCATGGAAGCCTTTTAATGGCAGAATCCTAGAGGAAGTGTTTCTTTAGGCTGAACCATCATGGAAGCCTTTTAGTAGCAGAATCCTAGAGGAAGTATTTTATTGGGCAGAACCATCATGGAAGCCTTTTAATAGCAGAATCCTAGAGGAAGTGTTTCTTTAGGCTGAACCATCATGGAAGCCTTTTAGTAGCAGAACTATAGAGGAAGTGTTTTATTGGGCAGAACCATCATGGAAGCCTTTTAATGGCAGAATCCTAGAGGAAGTGTTTTATTGGGCGGAACCATCATGGAAGCCTTTTGGTAGCAGAACTATAGAGGAAGTGTGTTATTGGGCAGAACCATCATGGAAGCCTTTTAATGGCAGAATCCTAGAGGAAGTGTTTTATTGGGCGGAACCATCATGGAAGCCTTTTAGTAGCAGAACTATAGAGGAAGTGTTTTATTGGGCGGAACCATCATGAAAGCCTTTTAATAGCAGAATCCTAGAGGGAATGTTTTATTGGGCAGAACCATCATGGAAGCCTTTTAATAGCAGAATCCTAGAGGAAATGTTTTATTGGGCAGAACCATCATGGAAACCTTTTAATAGCAGAACCCTAGAGGAAGTGTTTTATTGGGCATAACCATCATGAAAGCCTTTTAATAACAGAATCCTAGAGGAAGTGTTTTATTGGGCAGAACCATCATGGAAGCCTTTTAATAACAAAATCCTAGAGGAAGTGTTTTATTGGGCAGAACCATCATGGAAGCCTTTTAATAACAGAATCCTAGAGGAAGTGTTTTATTGGGCAGAACCATCATGGAAGCCTTTTAATAACAGAATCCTAGAGGAAGTGTTTTATTGGGCAGAACCATCATGGAAGCCTTTTAATAGCAGAATCCTAGAGGAAGTGTTTTATTGGGCAGAAACATCATGGAAGCCTTTTAATAACAGAATCCTAGAGGAAGTGTTTTATTGGGCAGAACCATCATGGAAGCCTTTTAATAACAGAATCCTAGAGGAAGTGTTTTATTGGGCAGAACCATCATGGAAGCCTTTTAATAACAGAATCCTAGAGGAAGTGTTTTATTGGGCAGAGCCATCATGGAAGCCTTTTAATAACAGAATCCTAGAGGAAGTGTTTTATTGGGCAGAACCATCATGGAAGCCTTTTAATAGCAGAATCCTAGAGGAAGTGTTTTATTGGGCAGAAACATCATGGAAGCCTTTTAATAGCAGAATCCTAGAGGAAGTGTTTTATTGGGCAGAACCATCATGGAAGCCTTTTAATAACAGAATCCTAGAGGAAGTGTTTTATTGGGCAGAACCATCATGGAAGCCTTTTAGTAGCAGAATCCTAGAGGAAGTGTGTTATTGGGCAGAACCATCATGGAAGCCTTTTAATAGCAGAACCCTAGAGGAAGTGTGTTATTGGGCAGAACCATCATGGAAGCCTTTTAGTAGCAGAACTATAGAGGAAGTGTTTTATTGGGCGGAACCATCATGGAAGCCTCGCAATAGCAAAACTTTTTTTTTGTTTGTTTTTTTAAATCTATTTTCATGTTTACCCACCTCAAAAGAAAAAACAATCCTTTTTTATCTGGATAAATAGCCCACTATTTCTAGATGTTATTTTATTGCTCATTTTAGAATTCAGAAAAATGTCTTATGGAGAAGTGTCCAGCACTGGAGCTAAGAAAATGCAGAGGAAGGAAGTCTGTAACTTTTACCAACTCCCAAGACAATAAAAGAACATTCTTTTAAGTAAAGGAGAATGGATGAAATCACGTGTCACCTTCTAGTTTGACTATTGAAATAAGTATTAATGCACTTCTGCTCCAAAAACCATCATAACTGTAAATGAAAGGGACATAACTGTTAGGATGTAGTCTATATATATTGGACATGTATGTATACATTGTATTCGTCTTTATAGAGTGGTATACAC